>NC_052149.1:39262841-40560341 GCF_902713615.1 Scyliorhinus canicula
GGTGGTGCTGATTTGCGGTGCGGGGTGGGTATGGGGTTGATTTGCGGTGAAGCGGGGGCTGGTACGGGGCTGGTTTACGGTGTGGGAGGGGGGTGGTTCGGGGCTGATTTGCGGTGCGGGGGGGGGTAGTTCGGGGCTGATTTGCGGTGCGGGGGGGGGGGTTGGTGCTGATTTGCGGTGAGGCGGCGGGTGGTTCGGGGCTGATTTGCGGTGAAGCGGGGGCTGGTTCGGGGCTGGTTTACGGTGTGGGAGGGGGGTGGTTCGGGGCTGATTTGCGGTGCGGTGGGGGTAGATCGGGGCTCCTTTGTGGTGTGGGACGGGGGGTGGTTCAGGGCTGATTTGTGGTGGGACGGGGGTGGTTCAGGGCTGATTTGTGGTGTGGGACAGGGGGTGGTTCGGGGCTAATTTGCAGTACGGGGGGGGGGGTGATACGGGGCTGATTTGCAGTGTGGGGTGGGTATGGGGTTGATTTGCGGTGTGGGGGGGGTTGGGGCTGATTTGCGGTCCGGGGTGGGTATGGGGTTGATTTGCGGTGAAGCGGGGGCTGGTTCGGGGTTGATTTGCGGTGTGGGAGGGGGGGGGTTGGGGCTGATTTGTGGTGCGGGGGGGTTGGGGCTGATTTGCGGTGCGGGGGGGTTGGGGCTGATTTGCGGTGCGGCGGGGTTGGGGTTGATTTGCGGTGTGGGGGGGGGTTGGGGCTGATTTGCGGTGCGGGGTGGGTATGGGGTTGATTTGCGGTGAAGCGGGGGCTGGTTCGGGGTTGATTTGCGGTGTGGGAGGGGGGTGGTTCGGGGCTAATTTGCGGTGCGGGGGGGTAGTTCGGGGCTGCTTTGTGGTGTGGGACGGGGGGTGGTTCAGGGCTGATTTGTGGTGTTGGAGGGGGGTGGTTCAGTGCTGATTTGCGGTGTGGGGGGGGTGATTTGGGGTTGATTTGTGGTGCGGGGGCGTTTGGGGCTGATTTGCGGTGCGGGGGGGACATGGAGCTGATTTGCAGTGCGGGGGGGACGATTCGCGGTTGATTTGTGGTGCATGGGGGGTTTGGGGCTGATTTGCGGTGCGGGCGGGTTGGGGCTGATTTGCAGTGCAGGGGGGTTTGGGGCTGATTTGCGGTGTGGGGGGGGGGGCTTGGGGCTGATTTGCAGTGCGGGGGGGGGTTGTTTCGGGGCTGATTTGCGGTGTTGGGGGTGATTCATGGCTGATTTGCTGTGTTGGAGGGGGGTGGTTCAGGGCTGATTTGCGGGGTGGGGGGGCTGGTTCAGCGCTGATTTGTGGTGTGGGGGGGTGATTTGGGGTTGATTTGCGGTGCGGGGGGGGTTGGTGCTGATTTGCAGTGCGGGGCGGGTATGGGGTTGATTTGCGGTGAGGCAGGGGGTGGATCCGGGCTGGTTTGCGGTGTGGGAGGGGGGTGATTTGGGGTTGATTTGTGGTGCGGGGGGGTTTCGGGCTGATTTGCGGTGTGGGTGGTTGGTGCTGATTTGCGGTGCGCGGGGGGGGGGGGTGATTCGGGGCTGATTTGCAGTGCAGGGGTGGGTATGGGGTTGATTTGTGGTGTGGGGGGGTATGGGGCTGATTTGTGGTGCGGGGGGGTTTCGGGCTGATTTGCGGTGCGGGGGGGTATGGGGCTGATTTACGGTGAGGCGGCGGGTGGTTCGGGGCTGATTTACGGTGAGGCGGCGGGTGGTTCGGTGCTGATTTGCAGTGCGGGGTGGGTAGTTCTGGGCTGCTTTGTGGTGTGGGACGGGGGTGGTTCAGGGCTGATTTGTGGTGTTGATGGGGGGGTGGTTCGGGGCTGATTTGCGGTGTGGGAGGGGGGTGGTTCGGGGCTGATTTGCGGTGTGGGAGGGGGGTGGTTCGGGGCTGATTTGTGGTGCGGGGTGGGTATGGGGTTGATTTGCGGTGTGGGGGGGAGCTGGGGCTGATTTGTGGTGCGGGGTGGGTATGGGGCTGATTTGCGGTGAAGTGGGGGCTGGTTCGGGGTTGATTTGCGGTGTGGGAGGGGGGTGGTTCAGGGCTGATTTGCGGTGCGGGGGGGGGGTAGTTCGGGGCTGCTTTGTGGTGTGGGACGGGGGTGGTTCAGGGCTGATTTGTGGTGTTGGAGGGGGGTGGTTTAGCACTGATTTGCGGTGTGGGGAGGGGTGATTTGGGGCTGATTTGCAGTGCGGGGGGGGGGTCGGGGCTGATTTGTGGTGCGGGGGGGTTGGGGCTGATTTGCGGTGCGGGGGGGGTTTGGGGCTGATTTGTGGTGCGGGGGGGTTGGGGCTGATTTGTGGTGCGGGGGGGTTGGGGCTGATTTGTGGTGCGGGGGGGTTGGGGCTGATTTGTGGTGCGGGGGGGGTTGGGGCTGATTTGTGGTGCGGGGGGGTTGGGGCTGATTTGTGGTGCGGGGGGGTTGGGGCTGATTTGTGGTGCGGGGGGGGTTGGGGCTGATTTGCGGTGCGGGGGGGGTTTGGGGCTGATTTGTGGTGCGGGGGGGTTCAGGCTGATTTGTGGTGCGGGGGGGGGTTTGGGCTGATTTGCGGTGCGGGGGGGTTTGGGGCTGATTTGTGGTGTGGGGGGGGTTCGGGCTGATTTGCGGTGCGGGGGAGGTTGGGGCTGATTTGCGGTGCGGGGGGGTGGTTGGGGCTGATTTACGGTGAGGCGAAGGGTGGTTCGGGGCTGATTTGCGGTGTGGGAGGGAGGTGATTCGGGGTTGATTTGTGGTGCGGGGGGTGGTTGGGGCTGATTTGCGGTGCGGGGGGTGGTTGGGGCTGATTTGCGGTATGGGGGGGTGATTCGGGGGTGATTTGCAGTGCGGGGTGGGTATGCGGCTGATTTGTGGTGAGGCGGGGTAGTTCGGGACTGATTTGTGGTGTTGGAGGGGGTGGTTCAGCGCTGATTTGCGGTGTGGGGGGGGTGATTTGGGGTTGATTTGTGGTGCGGGGTTGGGGCTGATTTGCGGTGCGGGGGGGTGTTTCGGGGTTGATTTGTGGTGCGGGGTGGGTGGCTGGGGCTGATTTGCAGTGCAAGGGGTTTGGGGCTGATTTGCGGTGCGGGTGGATTTGGGGCTGATTTGCGGTGCGAGGAGGGTTGGGGCTGATTTGCAGTGCGGGGGTGCTTGGGGCTGATTTGCGGTGCGGGTGGATTTGGGGCTGATTTGCGGTGCGAGGAGGGCAGGGGCTGATTTGCGGTGCGGGTGGATTTGGGGTTGATTTGTGGTGCGGGGGGGCTTGGGGCTGATTTGCGGTGCGGGGGGTGTTTCGGGGTTGATTTGTGGTGCGGGGGGGTTTGGGGCTGATTTGCGGTGCGGGGGGGTTTGGGGCTGATTTGCGGTGCGGGGGGGTTTGGGGCTGATTTGCGGTGCGGGGGGGTTTGGGGCTGATTTGCGGTGCGAGGGGGGTTGGGGCTGATTTGCGGTGCGGGGGGGGTTTGGGGCTGATTTGCGGTGCGGGGGGGTTTGGGGCTGATTTGCGGTGAGGCGGAGGGTGGTTTGGGGCTGATTTGCGGTGCGGGGGGGGGGGCTTGGGGCTGATTTGCAGTGCAGGGGGGACGGTTTGTGGCTGATTTGCGGTGCGGGTGGATTTGGGGCTGATTTGCGGTGCGAGGGGGGTTGGGGCTGATTAGCAGTGAGGGGGTGGTTCAGGGCTGATTTGCGGGGTGGGGGGGCTGGGTCAGCGCTGATTTGTGGTGTGGGGGGGGAGTGATTCGGGGTTGATTTGCGGTGCGGGGGGATTTGGGGCTGATTTGCGGTGCGAGGAGGGTTGGGGCTGATTTGCAGTGCGGGGGGTGTTTCGGGGTTGATTTGCGGTGCGGGGGGGTACGGGGCTGATTTGCAGTGCGGGGGGGCTTGTGGCTGATTTGCAGTGTGGGGGGTGTTTCGGGGTTGATTTGCGGTGCGGGGGGGTACGGGGCTGATTTGCAGTGCGGGGGGGCTTGGGGCTGATTTGCAGTGCGGGGGGTGTTTCGGGGTTGATTTGTGGTGCGGGGGGGGTTTGGGGCTGATTTGCGGTGCGGGTGGATTTGGGGCTGATTTGCGGTGCGAGGGGGGTTGGGGCTGATTAGCAGTGAGGGGGTGGTTCAGGGCTGATTTGCGGGGTGGGGGGGCTGGGTCAGCGCTGATTTGTGGTGTGGGGGGGGAGTGATTCGGGGTTGATTTGCGGTGCGGGGGGATTTGGGGCTGATTTGCGGTGCGAGGAGGGTTGGGGCTGATTTGCAGTGCGGGGTTTGTTTCGGGGCAGATTTCCGGTGTGAGGGGTGTTGTTTTGGGGCTGATTTGCGGTGCGGGGGGGGTTGGGGCTGATTTGCGGTGTGGGGGGGGGGCTTGGGGCTGATTTGCGGTGCGGGGGGGGTTGTTTCGGGGCTGATTTGCGGTGTGGGTGGTGATTCATGGCTGATTTGCTGTGTTGAAGCGGGGTGGTTCAGGGCTGATTTGCGGGGTGGGGGGGCTGGGTCAGCGCTGATTTGTGGTGTGGGGGGGGGATAGATTCGGGGTTGATTTGTGGTGCGGGGGGGTTTGGGGCTGATTTGCGGTGCAGGGGGGGGTTGGGGCTGATTTGCGGTGCGGGGGGGCTATGGGGCTGATTTGCGGTGAGGCGGGGGGGTGGTTCGGGGTTGATTTGCGGTGTGGGAGGGGGTAGTTCGGGGCTGATTTGTGGTGTGGGGGGGGGTGGTTCGGGGCTGATTTGCGGTGTGGGAGGGGGATGATCCGGGGCTGATTTGTGGTGTGGGGGGTGGGGGGGGGGTAGTTCGAGACTGCTTTGTGGTGTGGGACGGGGGGTGGTTCAGGGCTGATTTGTGGTGTGGGGGGGGTTGGGGCTGATTTGCGGTGTGGGAGGGGGATGACTCGGGGCTGATTTGTGGTGTGGGGGGGGCGGGGTAGTTTGGGGCTGCTTTGTGGTGTGGGACGGGGGGTGGTTCGGGGCTGATTTGTGGTGTGGGAGGGGGGGTGGTTCGGGGCTGCTTTGTGGTGTGGGAGGGGGATGATTCAGGGCTGATTTGTGGTGTGGGGGGGGGTAGTTCGGGATGCTTTGTGGTGTGGTACGGGGGGTAGTTCAGGGCTGATTTGCGGTGTGGGAGGGGGATGATTCGGGGCTGATTTGTGGTGTGGGAGGGGGGTGATTTGGGGTGTGGGGGGGGGTGATTCGGGGCTGATTTGCGGTGTGGTAGGGGGATGATTCGGGGCTGATTTGTGGTGTGGGAGGGGGGGGTGGTTCGGGGCTGATTTGCGGTGTCGGGGGGGTGATTCGGGGCTGATATGCGGTGTGGGAGGTGGGTGGTTTGGGGCTGATTTGCGGTGTGGGGGGGGGTGGTTCAGGGCTGATTTGTGGTGTGGGAGGGGGGTGATTCGGGGCTGATTTGCGGTGTGGGGGGGTGATTCGGGGCTGATTTGCGGTGTGGGAGGGGGGGTGGTTCGGGGCTGATTTGCGGTGTGGGAGGGGGGGGTGGTTCGGGGCTGATTTGCGGTGTGGGGGGTGGTGGTTCGGGGCTGATTTGTGGTGTGGGTGGGGGGGGGGGGTGGTTCGGGGCTGATTTGCGGTGTGGGAAGGGGATGATTCGGGGCTGATTTGTGGGGGGGTAGATCGGGGCTGCTTTGTGGTGTGGGACGGGGGGTGGTTCAGGGCTGATTTGTGGTGTGGGAGGGGGGGTGGTTCAGTTGTCCAGTTTATTGACTCGGAGTTACTGATGGTGACTGGGCTAGTTTAGCTCAATTGGCTGGACAGCTGGTTTGTGATGCAGAGCAAGGCCAAAAGAGCAGGTTCTCTTCCCGTACCGGCTGAAGTTTTTCATGAAGGCCCTGCCTTCTCAACCTTGTCCCTCGCCTGAGGTGTGGTGATCCTCAGGTTAAATCATCATCAATCAGCTCTCCCCCTCAAAGAGGAAAACAGCCATCTGGTCATCTGGGACTATGGCGATTAGCATAGAGCATCCACTGCCTTCACTGAATTATTCACCTATATGCCAATTCATGTGTTGGTAAGCCAGTAGAATACACTTACCCGTTAATGCAGCCTGGAATCTAAATATACAAGTTTTATGCAGGATTTGATAGTGATGTAAAGTAAGACAGTACCTGAGGTATAGGCGGCACTACTAGCTCTGGTGATTCTGCTTGTCATTCTGTTTGGTCACAAGCCTATTTGGACATTTTATAGAAGGAATCTTTGGCAATCAACAAATGAAATCTCAAAGTTTGATTTTTAAAGGAGTTAATTAGCGTCATAGAGTCATAGATGTTTACTGCATGGGAACAGGCCCTTCAGCCCAGCTTGTCCATGCTACCCAGTTTCTATCCCTAAGCTAGTTCCACTTGCCCGCATTTGGCCCATATCCTCTATACCCACCCTGCCCATGTAACTGTCTAAGTGCTTTTTAAAAGACAAAATTGTACCCGCCTCTACCAGTGCCTTTGGCAGTTCCAGATGCTCACCGCCCTCTGTATGAAGAAAGTTCCCCTCTGGTCTCTTTTTTTTCTCTCCCCTCTCAACTTAAACCTGTGCCCTCTAGTTCTAGATTCCTCTACTTTTGGGAAAAGATGTTGACTATCTATCTTATCTATGCTCCTCATTATTTTCTAGACCTCTATAAGAACACCCCTAGCCTCCTACGCTCCAGGGGAAAAAGTCCCAGCCTATCCAGCCTCTCCTTATAACTCAGATCATCAAGTCCTGGTAGCATCCTCGTAAATCTCTTTTGCATTCTTTCTAGTTTAACAATATTCTTCCTATAATAGGGTGACCAGAACTGAATTGCACACATGCCATCATTTGTTACAACAGTTGTTGCACAGTCTTACAGTATAAAAAGAGGTTGGCTACACCATGAATCAACGTTATTACTGTACAGAGCTACTAATTAAAGCAATTTGGTACATTAATGCTGCTTTAAAGTATCACCCAGTTAACCCTGTTGTTTTCTTTAGTTGGTGAAAGTTAAGTGCTGCAAGCCCAGTTACATTAACATTGAGCAATTTCAACCAAATAAGATGACGTCCAGCAGGTTGAAGCCTTCGTCATTGAGCACAGTTCCTGTTGGACTTTGTGTCCCATTTGCAGAAGCTTTGACCGAGTGGTTAGCCAACAGAGTGCATGAATAAAACTTATTAATAACAATAGTTCATCGAACACAATCAGCAAAATCTGACTTCCTGTTTATGTCTAACACATCGAGGTGAGATCTTTGGGCTTACTTAGAAATAAAACAACTGAGAAGCTGCTTTTAACTCTGTCTGTATAGTGTCTCCATTTGTTTGTACAAGTCTTGATGAAGTTAAACTGGCTCAGTTCCTAAGACCAATAAGGTGTTTATCAGCAGAGGTAGTACAGGATACAGGGATACAATTCCAACTGTGTAGATGTTCAAATTACAAGGTGACTCTGCAATCATGCACTCCTAGTGGAGAGCAGGGATTGTGGCAGAATCAGGGAATAATAAGGATGTAGCACTCCCTCCAAACCAGGAATCACACATTACCTTTCTACTCCTGAAGGTAAGGAGTAGCAGTGCTGAGTAATGCAATACTTTGCACACACTGCCAGAATCAGGTGTGACATGTGACATGTATTGGAGGTAGGGGGCTGGATTCTCTGAGCCTCTGCGTCGAAATCGCATTCAGCGCGGGGTGGAGAATGGCCATTTACCTGAAGAATCGCTTGGGAGCTGCTCGTGCGCGATCAACATTGACAGAGGTCTCAGCGATTCTCCATGCAAAACTGTCCAAGTTCCCAACGGCGTGGTTCGAACCATATATTGGCCGTCGGGAACCTCGGGTGGTGGCTGCGGACCCAGTTCCCGGCCGCCCTGGTGGGGGGCGGGGGGATCGATCACCGGGAGGGTGGGAGCCTCATGGATTGCCAGGGGAGTGATCGGGCGGCACGGACCTGCGGGCGCGCGCAATCTCGGGGGTCCTACATTTTCGAATCCGCTCCGTGGTCTGAGTCCACCATGTCCCGGCCGCCCTGTGTGCATGCGCGGACTCCCGACCAGAAGTGCGGGGCCCCCTATCCGCAGCCAGAGCTCTGAGGAGCACTCTGGGCCCTGCCAGCCCCCTGCAGGTAGGAGAATCTTAAGGAAAGTACAAAGTGAAACACCAGGGTTTTTCGTTGTTGTGGGGACAAGCCCCATTTATGGAGAATCCAGCCCCTGGTAAAACTCTCTCCCCAGACAATGAGATGAGAATTATCCTGCTAGCTGTGTGTGGTGACATCAAAAATATAGAATCCCTACAATGCAGAAGGAGGCCATTCGGCCCATTGAGTCTGCACCGGCACTCTGAAAGAGCACCCTATCCATGCCCACGCCCCCACCCTATCCCCGTAACCCAACCTAACCTTTTGGACACTAAGGGACAATTTATCATGGTCGATCCATATAACCTGTCTATGTTTGAACTGAACCGGGACCCTGGCACTGCAAGGCAGCAGTGCTAACCACTGTGCCACCATGCCGCCTGATGTAATATGCACATGAATTTTTCCCTTATTCAACATTTGAAATGGACTGCATCAGTAAAGTGGATGTTAAGATAAAGCGTCAGTAAGAATATCCCCTAGGACACCTAAAGGTATCTGGCAGTGGTATTATGAACCCAAAGTGGCCTGGATCGTGTCTTTTCTTATAAAGCATTTTTATTGAAAATGTTTTACATTTTAACATTGAAAGCACACAACAGTACAAAGTAAAATCACCACAAAACCCCAAACAAACCTCCCTTTGCGACACCCTAACCAACCACCCCTCCCTACCACCCCCCCCCCCCCCCCCTCCCCCCGCAGCTAACGGTGACCAGCCACTTGAAATGTAGTATCGGGATCGTGTCTTTTTATGTTTCTTTACAAATAACTCTCTTCAACAAAACATGGCAATCACAACCATTGCAATGGTTAGTAATGTTCACTTAAATGGAAAAATATTGCAGAAACAAATCACAACCTGAGAAATATGTCTCCTGGATGCTGCTACCCTGCCCACGTTCATCATCAATATGCGGGTGCTAAATACATAAGTAGCCTCTTTCTTTATGGAGAGGGGAAAGAATCAGTCAATTCGAATCCCATCTTCACACATTGTCTGCACTTTGCGATTCCTTCATCAAGTAGTAGTTGCTTAACAGTAACCTGCTCCTGACCTCATTACAGCCTTTGTGCAAACATTGACAAAAGAGCTGAACTCCAGAGGTGAGGTGAGAGTGACTGCCCTTGACATCAAGGCAGCATTTGATGGAGTGTGGCACCAGGGGGCCCTAGCAAAACTGGAGTCAATGGGAATCGGGGGGGAAACTCCCCGCTGGTTGAAGTCATACCTAGCACAAACAAAGGTGGTTGTGGTGACTGCAGGTTAACCATCTCTTTTGCAGGACATCACTGTAGGAGTTCTTCAGGATAGTGTCCCAGGCCCAACCATATTTAGCTACTTCATCATTGAACTTTCTTCCATCATAACATTTGTGCCAGGGCAGCACGGTGGCCTAGTGGTTAGCACAACCGCCTCACGGCGCTGAGGTCCCAGGTTCGATCCCGGTTCTGGGTCACTGTCCGTGTGGAGTTTGCACATTCTCCCCGTGTCTGCGTGGGTTTCGCCCCCACAACCCAAAAATGTGCAGAGTAGGTGGATTGGCCATGCTAAATTGCCCCTTAATTGGAAAAAATAATTGGGTAATCTAAATTTATAAAAAAAAAAATAACATTTGTGCCGCACAGGTGTTAGGCAATGACCATCTCCAACTATTGCTGAATCCCCCACCATCAACATTCTGGGGGTTACCATTGGCCAGAAGCTAGAAGCTGAAACAAACTAACCGTATCAACATTGTGGTTACAATAGCAGGTCAAAGGTTAGGAATCTTGCGGCAAGTAACTCGCCTTCAGGCTCCCGAAAGCCTGTCCACCATCAACAAGGCAGAAGTCAGGACTGTGCTGGAATACTCTCCACTTGCCAGCTCCAACAACACTCAAGAAGCTTGACACTATCCAGGACAAAACAGCCCTCTTGATTGGCACTTCACAATATTCACTCCTTCCACAACTGACACACAGTGGCCGAAGTGTATACTTTTAACGAGATGCACTGCAGGAACTCACTGAGGCTCCTTGGACAGCATCTTCCAAACCCACAACCACTACCATCTCGAAGGACAAAGGCAGCACGTCCCTGGGAAAACCACGAGCTGAAAGTTCTCCTCCAAGCCACTCATCATCGTGACTTGGAAATATATCGCTGTTCCTTCACTGTCGCTGTGTCAAAAGCCTGGTACACCCTTCCAAAACATCACTGTAGGTATATCTACACTACATGGTGTGCAGTGTTTAAGAAAGCAGCTCACCACCATCTTCTCATGGTCAGTTAGGGATGGGCAATAAATGCTGGACGAGCCAGTGATGCCTACATCCCATGAATGAATAAAACATTTTTAAAAGTCTATTCGTCAGTGTAAGATGAGAATCTAATGGTGCTTTGAATTTTAAAAAATCGCCTTGGGGTTTAAATATTAGAAATAAAGTTAAAAATAAGGAGAGATGTAGACTATTGCATCAGCAGAACAACGTATTTTTATATAACATCTTTAATGCATGGAAACATCCCAAGCTGCTTTATTGGAGCATGAGGCAGATCTGTCAGGTTTCAGCAGATAAGCTGAGGTAGGGGCGATGTTACAAAAGCAACAGATAAAATATGTGGTCTCAGTGACGCATGAATATGTGGTCAAAAGCTTATACCAAGGCTAAATATGAACTCAAGGTTGCAAACAGTCTGGTTTAGTTCTGAAACATTTTCCAGGGAGGGGGTTGGTGTCGGTAGCGAGGGAGACAGAGTTTGGAGTGAGGTCTTGTCGCCTGCTCGCAGTTGCGCCCCATGTATTTATGGAAAGATAACACTTTATTTTTCAAAACACTATAGAGACTGGGCATTCTGTGTTAAAATAAGATGGAGTCGAGAGTCAGAAGGTGACCTTCCTTCCTGTTTGCCAGTACGCCTGAAACTGCGCAAGGCTAGAAGTTAACCTGTTTGTCTGGTCAGGCCATTAAAATATATGACCTTTTTGGGACTTTCCATTGAGAAGACATTAAAATGAAACAAATAATTTAGTGTTTTGTTTATTGTACAAGTGTATTGTATTGTGTAATTTATGTTGCTGAAGTGTTAGCCTCTTGGTCAGGTCATTATTGTAAATGGGAATTGATTCTCTATTGATTTACTTGGCTAAATAAAGGTTAAATAAAGGTTAAATTAAATATAATAAAACCTTTCCTATGGATTAAACAGCTTCTATTGTCTAAATACCCACATAAACTAGGTGTGCAATGGGCCTGCAGATAATTGACTGCTGAATAAATTCCACAGGCAAATGGTTGAAATTCAAACCTTAGTCTAGTGTGTATCACTGCAAATGTTATCAAGGGTCATTTATGTGGGCAACAGGCAGACTTGTACTATGGTTACCTGACAGAAACCAGTTTGTGATAAGGAACATTTATTAATGCGCATTTTGTAATGCTCATGTCAGTAAGTGTGGGCGACAACTCAGAGGGAAGAAATCCAGCCCAGCAAAGAAATTAGCCTGCTTAAAATCAACCTGCAGACAGAAAATACGGACTAGCCAATTACCTATCAATTTGAAGAACCAAGCCGGATTTTTGTTGCAGGGGCTCAACTGTACCTCAACTTGGTGCAAGGAATAAGCCACTACAGATTCATCATCGGGGACTTCCAACTTTCTTTTCTTCAGAAACTGAATGGGAATTATTAGGCATGCAAAGTTTCAAGCTTCCATCACTAATGAGTTAAGTATAACAGTGAATTGTTGCGCCCTTTAAAAATCTAAGTGCATGCTACTTCTTTTGGAATTACTTCTTCTTGTATGTGCATGCCTGTCTGTATGCATGAGTTAGTGGATGCTGTTGTGAATCCATTCGGTTGTGGACAAACACATTTTTTTTTTAAACATACAAGAAAACATATATTTGGTCTGTTGTTAAGAGTCACAGCATTCAAGGAGTTAAACCAAGGCTTCCCAACCTGCAGGTTGTGACCCGGACTCGTGTCACAAGATGAAACTTTAGGGTTGTGAGCTCTAAAATGGCAATGGCTGCCGTGGATCTCTGACCGAGTGTTACTAGCTACAGGACTCTTCAAATTCTCATTTTTATTTAATGGTGGGTGGGGCCTAACAATCTTTGTGGCTTGATTGCTGTTCCAAAAAATGCCAGTGAAAGGATGTGTCCTTCTTAAAGCCCTCCAGTTTGAACAGCCCCATCTCTCACATTTTTCCAAAATGGCCCCCATCCCTGCTGTCCACATAATCACTTTGTTCTCACAGATCTTCTCCTCACGTGTCTCTCATAGCCATTCTCCAACCTGTTGTCTGTAAATGATCAGACACTTCAACGAGTTTATTACTAAAACAGTTTACCCAGGTGTCCTTAGTTGCCTGATGAACAAAGGACAAATACAGGTTCACAGCTTAACACAATTTTATTCACAATTCTCTCACTCACACAAAATATGACTGAGGCTCACAGCTGAGCTGTAGGTATTACCTGCACTTCGTGAAGGAGGCTGGCCAGCTACAATCACTCAATGTGGCTATCATATCTGGGCTTGGAACCCAGAGTCCCTTCTTCTTGGTTGTGCCTAGGGACACCAGGTTATTGCTGAAGATCCGTTCCAATGTTCCTTCTTTTATACCGGTTCGGCTAGCACTGAGTCATAGGTATATGCCCATACCTAGCCTGAGTTCTATTGTACCATCCAGACTTAAACTCCTTGATGGTAATAAACAGGATACTCCTGTTCAGCCACGGTGATTCAACGAAGCTCAATTGTCCTCTCAAACACTCTTGTCTGACCAGCTATTAGTCCATTAAGGAGTCTGATGACCTGTGACTGGAAGTTCATTACATATTCATAGCATGGTCTTGTTCTTTTGTGTAAATGTGAATGGGTAATCACAAAGTCCATTCAGCGATGATCAGTTTATGTGTTGACTTGAATGCTCTTGCAATGACCAGTATCGATTCCAGCCAGGGCCTCATTTGACAGTTTCTGTTCCTGGCCTATGTGTTTATTTAGTGGGAATAGGATCGAGGGAGCAGGTGGTGGGTTCCATGAAAAAAATAGATTTTGAGTAGATATCCAGCAGAGGGCAGCAGAGCAGAGCTACTGATCAGCTGTTCTGGGGAAATTTGCATACGTGCAGTGCGGTCAGCCTAAGTTGAAGGTGGTTTGTGGAGAGGCTGTTGGCAAGTGACAGTTAAACCCGAAACACTTCGTGAGTGTTTCCCACCCTACCTCCTCCTCTAACCAACCCCCCCACCCCACGGTGGTTGGGAAGCGGGAGCAGGGGCCTGTCGTGAAGGTGAGTGAGTGCCTTTAAATTTGCTTACCTTTGAGCGGGAGCAGGGTTTGAGGTAATATCAGGTAAGCTCTTCCTTTCTTTTTCTTTTTCTTGTTATTTTTTAAATCTAGAGGTGATGTCAGGGAAGGCAGTACAATGCTCCTCCTGCAGAATGTTTGAGGTGAGGGACGCCGTCAGTGTCCCTGCTGATTTCATCTGTGGGAAGTGCACCCAACTCCAGCTCCTCAAAAACCGTGTTAGGGACCTGGAGCTTGAGCTGGATGAACTTCGGATCATTCGGGAGGCAGAGGGGGTCATAGATAGGAGCTTCAGGGAAATAGTTACACCAAAGACTGGAGATAGATGGGTAACTGTAAGAGGGACTGGGAAGAAGCAGTCAGTGCAGGGACCCCCTGCGGTCGTTCCCCTGAGTAACAAGTATACCGTTTTGGATACTTGTGGGGGGGACGACTTACCAGGGGTAAGCCATGGGGTACAGGCCTCTGGCACGGAGTCTGTCCCTGTTGCTCAGAAGGGAAGGGGGGAAAGGAGTAGAACATTAGTAATTGGGGACTCAATAGTCAGGGGCACAGATAGGAGATTTTGTGGGAGCGAGAGAGACTCACGTTTGGTATGTTGCCTCCCAGGTGCAAGGGTACGTGATGTCTCGGATCGTGTTTTCCGGGTCCTTAAGGGGGAGGGGGAGCAGCCCCAAGTCGTAGTCCACATTGGCACTAACGACATAGGTAGGAAAGGGGACAAGGATGTCAGGCAGGCCTTTAGGGAGCTAGGATGGAAGCTCAGAGCGAGAACAAACAGAGTTGTTATCTCTGGGTTGTTGCCCGTGCCACGTGATAGTGAGATGAGGAATAGGGAGAGAGAGCAATTAAACACGTGGCTACAGGGATGGTGCAGGCGGGAGGGATTCAGATTTCTGGATAACTGGGGCTCTTTCTGGGGAAGGTGGGACCTCTATAGACAGGATGGTCTACATCTGAACCTGAGGGGCACCAATATCCTGGGGGGGAGATTTGTTAGTGCTCTTTGGGGGGGTTTAAACTAATTCAGCAGGGGCATGGGAACCTAGATTGTAGTTTTAGGGTACGGGAGATTGAGAGTATAGAGGTCAGGAGCACAGATTTGACTTCGCAGGAGGGTGCCAGTGTTCAGGTAGGTGGTTTGAAGTGTGTCTACTTCAATGCCAGGAGTATACGAAATAAGGTAGGGGAACTGGCAGCATGGGTTGGTACCTGGGACTTCGATGTTGTGGCCATTTCAGAGACATGGATAGAGCAGGGACAGGAATGGTTGTTGCAGGTTCCGGGGTTTAGGTGTTTTAGTAAGTTCAGAGAAGAGGGCAAAAGAGGGGGAGGTGTGGCGCTGCTAGTCAAGGACAGTATTACGGTGGCGGAAAGGATGCTAGATGGGGACTCTTCTTCTGAGGTAGTATGGGCTGAGGTTAGAAACAGGAAAGGAGAGGTCACCCTGTTGGGAGTTTTCTATAGGCCACCTAATAGTTCTAGGGATGTGGAGGAAAGGATGGCGAAGATGATTCTGGAAAAGAGCGAAAGTAACAGGGTAGTTGTTATGGGAGACTTTAACTTTCCAAATATTGACTGGAAAAGATATAGTTCGAGTACATTAGATGGGTCATTCTTTGTACAATGTGTGCAGGAGGGTTTCCTGACACAATATGTTGACAGGCCAACAAGAGGCGAGGCCACATTGGATTTGGTTTTGGGTAATGAACCAGGCCAGGTGCTAGATCTGGAGGTAGGTGAGCACTTTGGAAACAGTGACCACAATTCGGTGACCTTTACGTTAGTGATGGAAAGGGATAAGTATACCCCGCAGGGCAAGAGTTATAGCTGGGGGAAGGGCAATTATGATGCCATTAGACATGACTTAGGATGTGTTGGTTGGAGAAGTAGGCTGCAAGGGTTGGGCACACTGGATATGTGGAGCTTGTTCAAGGAACAGCTATTGCATGTTCTTGATAAGTACGTACCAGTCAGGCAGGGAGGAAGGGGTCGAGCGAGGGAACCGTGGTTTACCAAAGAAGTGGAATCTCTTGTTAAGAGGAAGAAGGAGGCCTATGTGAAGATGAGGCGTGAAGTTTCAGTTGGGGCGCTTGATATTTACAAGGAAGCGAGGAAGGATCTAAAGAGAGAGCTGAGACGAGCAAGGAGGGGACATGAGAAGTCTTTGGCAGGTAGGATCAAGGAAAACCCAAAAGCTTTCTATAGGTATGTCAGGAATAAAAGAATGACTAGGGTAAGAGTAGGGCCAGTCAAGGACAGTGGTGGGAAGTTGTGTGTGGAGGCTGAGGAGATAAGCGAGATACTAAATGAATACTTTTCGTCAGTATTCACTCAAGAAAAAGATAATATTGTGGAGGAGAATGCTGAGACCCAGGCTATTAGAATAGATGGCATTGAGGTGCGTAGGGAAGAAGTGTTGGCAATTCTGGACAAGGTGAAAATAGATAAGTCCCCGGGGCCGGATGGGATTTATCCTAGGATTCTCTGGGAAGCCAGGGAAGAGATTGCTGAGCCTTTGGCTTTGATTTTTAGGTCATCATTGGCTACAGGAATAGTGCCAGAGGACTGGAGGATAGCAAATGTGGTCCCTTTGTTCAAGAAGGGGAGTAGAGATAACCCCGGTAACTATAGGCCGGTGAGCCTAACGTCTGTGGTGGGTAAAGTCTTGGAGAGGATTATAAAAGATACGATTTATAATCATCTAGATAGGAATAATATGATTAGGGACAGTCAGCATGGTTTTGTGAAGGGTAGGTCATGCCTCACAAACCTTATCGAGTTCTTTGAGAAGGTGACTGAACAGGTAGACGAGGGTAGAGCAGTTGATGTGGTGTATATGGATTTCAGTAAAGCGTTTGATAAGGTTCCCCACGGTCGTCTATTGCAGAAAATACGGAGGCTGGGGATTGAGGGTGATTTAGAGATGTGGATCAGAAATTGGCTAGTTGAAAGAAGACAGAGAGTGGTAGTTGATGGGAAATGTTCAGAATGGAGTTCAGTTACGAGTGGCGTACCACAAGGATCTGTTCTGGGGCCGTTGCTGTTTGTCATTTTTATAAATGACCTAGAGGAGGGCGCAGAAGGATGGGTGAGTAAATTTGCAGACGACACTAAAGTCGGTGGAGTTGTAGACAGTGCGGAAGGATGTTGCAGGTTACAGAGGGACATAGATAAGCTGCAGAGCTGGGCTGAGAGGTGGCAAATGGAGTTTAATGTGGAGAAGTGTGAGGTGATTCACTTTGGAAAGAATAACAGAAATGCGGAATATTTGGCTAATGGTAAAATTCTTGGTAGTGTGGATGAGCAGAGGGATCTCGGTGTCCATGTACATAGATCCCTGAAAGTTGCCACCCAGGTTGATAGGGTTGTGAAGAAGGCCTATGGTGTGTTGGCCTTTATTGGTAGAGGGATTGAGTTCCGGAGCCATGAGGTCATGTTGCAGTTGTACAAAACTCTAGTACGGCCGCATTTGGAGTATTGCGTACAGTTCTGGTCGCCTCATTATAGGAAGGACGTGGAAGCTTTGGAACGGGTGCAGAGGAGATTTACCAGGATGTTGCCTGGTATGGAGGGAAAATCTTATGAGGAAAGGCTGATGGACTTGAGGTTGTTTTCGTTAGAGAGAAGAAGGTTAAGAGGTGACTTAATAGAGGCATACAAAATGATCAGAGGGTTAGATAGGGTGGACAGCGAGAGCCTTCTCCCGCGGATGGAGGTGGCTAGCACGAGGGGACATAGCCTTAAATTGAGGGGTAATAGATATAGGACAGAGGTCAGAGGTGGGTTTTTTACGCAAAGAGTGGTGAGGCCGTGGAATGCCCTACCTGCAACAGTAGTGAACATGCCAACATTGAGGGCATTTAAAAATTTATTGGATAAGCATATGGATGATAAGGGCATAGTGTAGGTTAGATGGCCTTTAGATTTTTTCCATGTCGGTGCAACATCGAGGGCCGAAGGGCCTGTACTGCGCTGTATCGTTCTATGTTCTATGTTCTATATAAGGGGAAACAGCAGAGAAACTGGAGAAAAATATGAGCTCACGTCAGGATAAGGGGGAACTTCAGAGGAAGTTTGGTTCGGTGAGCTCGTGGAAGGGAGGGAAGTGGTCGCTGATTGGATGATCTTGGTCTTACTGACAATAAGTCCATGAACTCCTCGCGCTTTTTATATGAGGTGAGGGTGGAAAAGACAAGGAGAAGAGGTTAAGAAACAGTTTGCAGGAGAAATAATAGGGCAGGGCTTGTCTTTACATTCCAGGAAGACCCGGGAATAATGACTAGTTTTAGCAGATGAGAACAGAAACTAATATCGCTGTGTCTCAGCAGATCTTGCGATGAATGCCGAAACTAACCATACCCTATGAACACTATGTCCTTTTGATTGTAGAGAATAGAGATGAGTACCATACTACATGAACAGCGAGGGTGTGAGAGAGAAATGTTTTTATTGGTGATTAGAGCATTAAAAGTGGAGGTGAGGACATGGTCGAACAAACCATTGGCTGCAGTAATATTGTGAACAGAGGGCCAAAGGCTCAAGATTTTGGATTTTTAAAGTGCAGTTGTAAGTGAACTGGGGATAGATTTGTCCAAGAACAGATACAGAGAAAAGTGTTGCATCACACGTCATGCACCATGTTCTGAATTTAGTCATCTCGGGGGGAATACACATTGTTCTTCATGTTAGGTGCTATTGACGTTATTCTCAAGGTAAAAGATGTGAAGTCATGTTCGTGCAGTGTCTGGCTTCGATTGATGTTTAGATTCTTAAATGTTATTGAACACGAGTTTCCTGTTTGTGATGAATGGCCTTTCGCCCAGGCGGGTATCTTTTCATCCTTTCCTCACCCACCCCCGCAACTCAGAGCTGTGAGCGCGCGGTTTCCTGTTTATTTCAGCAGGGTAAATATAGAAAGGCTTCACAAACAATAAGTAATGAGATCAGCCTTATGGTTTTTGTTTATAGGTCAGCTGTAAACAGTTCATCAAGCAAGAAGGTCTTAATAGTGTTAGATCAGCACAATGGAGGATGCACAGCAATTAGGAGATGTAAAAGTACATGCAATTTAATTCTTCAATGAGGATGGTACAGTCAAAATTAAATTCCAGCCCATTTTGAATATGAATTAGACCAGTTCAGTCATATTGGTTGAGGGAGGAATGTTAGCCAGGACCCTTCGGAAATTGCCTTCTCTTCTTCAAATTGCACAAGCCAATCTTTTCATCTGTCGCAATAACTGGAACAGACATTAGCCCTTCGACCAATTTTATAATTTCAGTTCAGCATCACCTTTTCCCTCTGCACATCATACACCATCCCCACCCACCCCTGTTCCCCCACGCAACTCCTCACCTCTAGCCAAGCATTTTCTCCCCATTTCTCCTGCAGTGGTGAGTCTAGCTGAATAAAGTTTCATTGGTGGGAAGCCCTTTGGCACATTACCCATTTGTCACTCTTCCTGGCTGAAGTCCACATAGTGATTGTTATTGGGTGGTACTTAGTTTGGAGAATGTCAAATTCTCACATCCGAGCCTGCCCATGTTCTGTCCTGACGTACACACCCGAACATTTCTTGGCCTGAGTCACTGACAAAAAGCCTGGCCAGAGGTAGGATGTGGGGGTGCGACGTGGCAGGTTGGCAGGTTGGGGGGGGGGTTGGAGGGGAAGGAAATCTTTAAAGTGAATTGTACAAATTGGCCAAGAATTAATCTGCAGTCCCAAAGATCTGTCCCAGTTGCTGCCGTAGATGATTAATCTTGGATAGTGCTATTCGAAAATGATAGCTGTCAGAGAATAGCAGCCGGGATGGCTTCCTCCATTCAACATCCATCTTCTGAGCTGAGTGGTGCTGCAGCCAGTTGTGACACACCCATCTCTAGTTCTGTATCAGCCATGATAAGTTAACTGGAAACTGCCCTTTTTAAAGAATTCCACAGAGGGGGGGGGGGGTTAATTTGCAAGGGGAGGCAGGTGTCAGTGTGGGAGGTTAAAATGTCAAAACCCGCTGGCGTGTCAGGATGACAGCAGGAAAGTGCCAACTTCGTGTTCATGTGTGTGTCAAATCTCTCCGGGGACATGCAGTTCTACTTTAAACATTTGCAAAAAACCAACTGACTGCATCTGTAACCATGGAATCTGGCTTTAACCGCCAGCGCACGAGTTAGCCAGACTTCCTAGAACCCGCCAGGTTGAACAGCAGAAGGTAACAGGACCCAGAGATTGGCAGTTTAGAAAGCCTTTGAATTCTGAGCTATGACAACTGTATCTTTGATTTAGTGAAAGGACTTATTTTGAGAGTGTGCTTTCGCTACCTTGGAGGTGATTTTCAAGACATTTTTGCTGCACGGGGTGTTTCTGCTTTTGATCGGCACTTCCCTCCTGACAGCCTGAGAGAAGGCAGTTCCACTGAGACCTCTGATGAGAAGAGACAGGAACAGCAGCAGCAACACCACCAGTGGGAACAGCTGAAGCCTTCTCCTTAGCTAGCTGCTGGCTCTGCAGGACAGGAGGGGTGAACAGAGTCCCATGTTCACAGGATGGTTTAGCACAGTGGGCTAAATAGCTGGCTTGTAATGCAGAGCAAGACCAGCAGCGCGAGTTCAATTCCTCTACCGGCCTCCCAAAGAGGCGGCGGAATGTGGCGACTAGGGGCTTTTCACAGTAGCTTCATTGAAGTCCACTTGTGATAAGAAGTGATTATTATGTGATACCTGCAGCACAGGTTGCATCAGCAGCAAGTAGACTAACTTTCTGGCCAGGTTATCCAGCAGTATTCATCAACTCAAATTAATTCCACTCTCGAGACATACTCAGAGAAAAGAAAAACCGTGGTCAGGAAACCCCCCTGTGACGGTACAACTTATTGAACAAAAGAATGTTAAAGACGCCCCAGGAAAAAAGACACCTAATGGAACAAAGGTTCAAAATGCCTTTAAATCATGCCAGCACTGTGGTGCTGGTTGTCATGCTGAACAGGTTACAGCCCATAATATTTGCAGTATCTGTTTGTTCTTGTGTTGTAGCATTGTTTGCAGCTTATCTTTGACCTGTAGCTTGTTCCTTCCTGGGTTATATAACTGGGTTGTTGTTGGCTTCAGGCATTGTGTTATTCGCTGCAGTTATTTTTGGACAAGACTGTTACCCGTGTCCAACATGAAATTAATGATACGTCTATAGACACAAACATCTGCATTCCAGTGTGTGCACCTGGGATCTTTGATGTCATCCAGGAAACATTTTAGTTCCTCTTCATGTTGAGATTCCTTAATTTCACTGATGGCCGTGCGAGAACATAATCTCGTCATCCTCTGTAAATCTAGATGTTTTAGTTCTCTGCAATTTTACAAAATATATCCCTGGAACCATTCTTGCAAATCTCCTCTGTGCCCTCTAATGAACCCTTTGGTCCTTCCTAAAGAACTGCACATATTACTCTTAACCTGAGCTTCACAAAGATTCAGCATAACTTCACTGCTTTTGTACTCAATACCTCTATTTATGAAATGGAGATTCCGGCATTGGACTGGGGTGAGCATAGAAGTCTTACAACACCAGGTTAAAGTCCAACAGGTTTGTTTCAAATCACTAGCTTTCAGAGCACTGCTCTTTCCTCAGGTGAATGAAGAGGTAGGTTCCAGAAACATATATATTAAAAAAAAAATTTAGATTACCCAATTATTTTTTCCAATTAAGGGGCAATTTAGCGTGGCCAATCCACCTACTTTGCACATTTTTGGGTTGTGGAGGCGAAACCCACGCAGACACGGGGAGAATGTGCAAACTCCACACGGACAGTGACCCAGAGCCGGGATCGAACCTGGGACCTCAGCGCCGTGAGGCGGTTGTGCTAACCACTAGGCCACCGTGCTGCCCTCCAGAAACATATATATAGACAAAGTCAAAGATGCAAGACGATACTTTGAATGCGAGCATTTGCAGGTAATTAAGTCTTTAAATGTCTAGAGATAGGGGTAACCCTAGGTTAAAGAGGGGCGAATTGTCTTAAGCCAGGGCAGTTGGTAGGATTTTGCAAGCCCAGGCCAGATGGTGGGGGATGAATGTAATACAACATGAATCCCAGGTCCCGGTTGAGGCCGTACTCATGTGTGCGGAACTTGACTATAAGTTTCTGCTCGGCGATTCTGTGTTGTCGTGTGTCCTGGAGGCCTTGGAGAACGCTTACCCGAAGATCAGAAACTGAATGCCCTTGACTGCTGAAGTGTTTCCCAACTGGAAGGGAACATTCCTGCCTGGCGATTGTCGCGCGATGTCCGTTCATCCATTGTCGCAGTGTCTGCATGATCTCGCCAATGTATCATGCTTCGGGACATCCTTTCCTGCAGCGTATGAGGTAGACAACATTGGCCGCGTCGCACGTGTATGTACCGCATGCCTGGTGGGTGGTGTTCTCACGTGTAATGGTGGTACCCATGTCGATGATCTGGCATGTCTTGCAGAGATTGCCATGGCAGGGTTGTGTGGTGTCGTGGTCGCTGTTCTGAAGGCTGGGTACTTTGCTGCAAACAATGGTTTGTTTGAGGTTGCGCAGTTGTTTGAAGGCAAGTAGTGGGGGTGTGGGGATGACCTTGGCAAGACGTTCATCTTCATCAGTGATGTGTTGAAGGCTGCGAAGAAGATGTCGTAGTTTCTCCGCTCCAGGGAAGTACTGGACCAACCGAGTACCCTTTGACTTTGTCTGTTTCTGGAACCTACCTCTTCATTCACCTGAGGAAGGAGCAGTGCTCCAAAAGCTAGTGAGTTGAAACAAACTTGTTGGACTTTAACCTGGTGTTGTAAGAGTTCTTACTCTATTTATGAAGATCAAGATCCCATCTGCGTTGTATATTACTCTTTCAATCTGTCTTGCCATCTTCAACGATTCATGCACATGAATACCCTGCACACTCTTTAGAACTGTGCCATGCCACAAAATTAATTTTGTCACTCCCTAGCCCTTCTGCCAAAATGCACCACCTAACAATTCTCTTCATTAAATTCCAATGGCCTCTTGTCTGCTCATTCTGTTAGCTGGGCTATCTTTGTCCTGTTGTAGTCGATTGGTATCATCCCCACTCTTTGCCATGCCTCCAAATTTGGTATCATTGGCAAATTTAGAATTTTTACTCTTTATTCCAATATCCAAGTCATTGTTATATATATTAAAAAGTGCTTTGGTCCCAACACTTTTTTTTAAATTAAGAGGCAATTTAATGTGACCAATCCACCTACCCTGTACATCTTTGGGTTGTGTGGGTGAGATCCATGTAGACACCTGGAGAATGTGCAAAGTCCACTCGGACACAGCGCCGGCCCTAGGGTTGTTGGCGCCCCGGGCAAGCTGAACTTCGGCGCCCTTGGGGGGGGGGGGGGGGGGGCCGAGGAGGGGGGGGGGGCCGTGGGGGACTGAGCGATGGGGGGGGGGGACTGAGCGGGGGGGGGGGGGGGACTGAGCGGCGGTGGGGTGGGGGGGGGGACCGAGCGGTGGGGGGGGGGACTGAGGGGGGGGCGGACCGCGGGGGGGGGGGCGGACCGAGGGGGGGGCGGACCGAGCGGGGGGGAGCGGACCGAACGGGGGGGGGCGGACCGAGCGGGGGGGGGCGGACCGAGGGGGGAGCGGACCGAGCGCGGGGCGGACCGAGCGGGGGGCGGGGGGAGCGGACCGATGGGGGGGCGGAGGGAGTGGACCGAGCGGGGGGGGGGCGGACCGAGCGCGGGGGGGGGCGGACCGAGGGGGGGGCAGCCCTGGGGGAGGGCGGCCACCGCGCATGCGCTGGTTGGCACCGGCCCAACTGCGCATGCGCGGAACCCGAGTCTCTGGCGCCCCCTAGCACATGGCGCCCCGGGCGACTGCCCGAGTTGCCGGTGCCTTGAGCCGGCCCTGCTCGGACAGTAACCTGCGGCCGGGATTGAACCCGGGTCCTCGGCAGCGTCACGCAGCAGTGCTAACCACTGTGCCGCCATGCCGCCCCTTTGATCCCAACACTGACCCGTGAGGAACACCACCGTCTATCATAGAATCATAGAATCCCAACAGCGCAGAAGGAAACTGTTTGGTCCATCAGGACTGCACCGACACTCCAAAAGAGCACTCTTCCAGGCCCACTCACCAGCACTATTCCCAAAACCACATGCATTGTTCATGGTCAATCCACTTAACCTGCACATCTTTGGATTGTGGGTGGAATGTGGAGCACTCAGAAAAAACCCACTGTGAAACAAGGAGAACGTGCAAGGAGACCTTCACAGAGACTGTTAACCAAGGCCAGAATCGATTGAACCTGGATCCCTGGCCGCGAGGCAGCAGTGCTAACAAAGAACAAAGAAAATTACAGCACAGGAACAGGCCCTTCGGCCCTCCCAGCCTGCACCGATCCAGATCCTTTATCTAAACCTGTCTCCTATTTTCCAAGGATCTACTTCCCTCTGTTCCCGCCCATTCATATACCTGTCTAGATGCCTCTTAAATGATGCTATCGTGCCCGCCTCTACCACCTCCACTGGTAAAGCGTTCCAGGCACCCACCACCCTCTGCGTAAAAAAACCTTCCACGCACATCCCCTTTAAACTTTCCCCCTCTCACTTTGAAATCGTGACCCCTTGTAACTGACACCCCCACTCTTGGGAAAAGCTTGTTGCTATCCACCCTGTCCATACCTCTCATAATTTTGTGGACCTCAATCAGGTCCCCCCTCAACATCCGTCTTTCCAACGAAAACAATCCTAATCTATTCCACCTTTCTTCATAGCTAGTACCCTCCATACCAGGCAACATCCTGGTGAACCTCCTCTGCACCCTCTCCAAGGCATCCACATCCTTCTGGTAATGTGGCGACCAGAACTGCACGCAGTATTCCAAACGTGGCCGAACCAAAGTCTTATACAACTGTAACATGGCCTGCCAACTCTTGTACTCAATACCCTGTCCGATGAAGGCAAGCATGCTGTATGCCTTCTTGACCACTCTATCAACCTGCGTTGCCACCTTCAGGGTACAATGGACCTGAACTCCCAGATCTCTCTGCACATCAATTTTCCCCAAGACCCTTCCATTGACCATATAGTCCGCTCTTGAATTTGATCTTCCAAAATGCATCACCTCGCATTTGCCTGGATTGAACTCCATCTTCCATTTCTCTGTCCAACTCTCCAATCTATCTATATTTTGTTGTATTCTCTGACAGTCCTCCTCGCTATCTGCAACTCCACCAATCTTAGTATCATCTGCAAATTTGCTAATCAGACCACCTATACCTTCCTCCAGGTCATTTATGTAGATCACAAACAACAGTGGTCCGAGCACGGATCCCTGTGGAACACCACTAGTCACCCTTCTCCATTTTGAGACACTCCCTTCCACCACTACTCTCTGTCTCCTGTTGCCCAGCCAGTTCTTTATCCATCTAGCTAGTACACCCTGAACTCCATACGACTTCACTTTTTCCATCAACCTGCCATGGGAAACCATATCAAACGCCTTACTAAAGCCCATGTATACGACATCTACAGCCCTTCCCTCATCAATTAACTTTGTCACTTCCCTGCACAAAACCATGCTGCCTATCACTGATAAGTCTATTTTCTTCCAGATGTGAATAGATCCTATCCCTCAGTATCTTCTCCAACAGTTTGCCTACCACTGACGTCAAGCTCACAGGTCTATAATTCCCTGGATTATCCCTGCTACCCTTCTTAAACAAAGGGACAACATTAGCAATTCTCCAGTCCTCCGGGACCTCACCCGTGCTCAAGGATGCTGCAAAGATATCTGTTAAGGCCCCAGCTATTTCGACCCTCACTTCCCTCAGTAACCTGGGATAGATCCCATCCTGTCCTGGGGACTTGTCCACCTTAATGTCTTTTAGAATACCCAAAACTTCCCCCTTTGTATGACAACTTGACCGAGAGTATTTAAACATCCATCCCTAGCCTCAACATCCGTCTTGTCCCTCTCCTTTGTGAATACCGATGCAAAGTACTCATTAAGAATCTCACCCATTTCCTCTGAGTCCACGCATAAATTTCCTCTTTTGTCTTTAAGTGGGCCAATCCTTTCTCTAGTTACCCTCTTGCTCCTTACATACGAATAAAATGCTTTGGAATTTTCCTTAACCCTGTTGGCCAAAGATATTTGATGAACCCTTTTAGCCCTCTTTATTGCGCGTTTGAGATTCGTCCTACTTTCCCGATATTCCTCCAAAGCTTCATCAGTTTTGAGTTGCCTCGATCCTATGTATGCTTCCTTTTTCATCTTAGCTAGTCTCACAATTTCACCCGTCATCCATGGTTCCCTAATCTTGCTATTTCTATCTTTCATTTTCACAGGAACATGTCTGTCCTGCACTCTAATCAACCTTTCCTTGAAAGACTTCCACATTTCAAATGTGGATTTACCCTTAAACAGCTGCTCCCAATTCACATTCCCTAGCTCCTGCCGAATTTTGTTATACTCTGCCTTTCCCCAATTTAGCACTCTTCCTTTCGGACCCCTCCTGTCCTTGTCCATGAGTATTCTAAAACTTACGGAATTGTGATCGCTATTCCCAAAGTAATCACCGACTGAAACATCAACCACCTGGCCGGGATCATTCCCCAATACCAGGTCCAGTATGGCCCCTTCCCGAGTTGGACTATTTACATACTGCTCTAAAAAACTCTCCTGGATGCTCCTTACAAACTCTGCTCCATCTACGCCTCCAACACTACACGAATCCCATTCAATGTTGAGGAAGTTAAAATCTCCCATCACAGCCACCCTATTGCTCCTACATTTTTCTATAATCTGTCTGCATATTTGTACCTCTACTTCATGCTCGCTTTTGGGAGGCCTGTAGTAAAGTCCCAACAATGTTACTGCATTGTCACGCCAAATGTGATCTGTCATAATATACACATCAGTATATAATGGTGCAGACACACACTGACTGACACACTGCAAAATCAATCAACACACACAACACGGCAACCAATCACCAGTTAGGGCACGCTGACTATAAAGCCAGAGGGCACTAGTTTTCCCGCTCATTCGGGATGCAGCCTCTGAGAAGGACAGAGCTTACAGCTTGCAGCACAGACCTTCACCGTGTGCTAACAGTTTAGACTGGTCAGGATAGGCATAGGTCTTCAATTAATCTAACATAGTGTCAGCCCAGTGAAAGTATGTTCAACAGTTCCTAGCTTAATAAAATAGAGTTGTACTATTACAAGCGTTGGTAGCCTGTCTATGTCACTGCTAAGGTAAATGCAGTCTCCACAGATCCAGAGTACCCAACACATCACTAACCACTGTGCCACTGTGTTGCCCTAACTGTTATACTATTATAATTAGGAGGTTTAAAAGATTGTTCTGCTTTTGGACTGTGTCTTTCATTCAGGGTAAAGTGAAGAGGGTCAAAGTGAAGCGAGGTGAAAAAGTGTTAGATGTAATGCAAGAAATTATTGATGAGATGTGAACAACAGGTCTTGCGAGTGGACTATATCTGAGATTGTCACAATGCCCAAGAGAGCAGGCACACAGGACTGTCCTAAACATTACATGTTAAGTCTCATCATCTAAAGTATTACTTGATGTTATTAGGCGGAGAGCAGTGGCGTGCAGAGGTCTGGTGATGCCCGGGGCAAATCTTGATTGTATGCCCCAAAGACTCAAGTATAAGGCCTAATATACTGAGAAATATTATGAGAAAGGAAAACATTTTGAATATATAAACACAGATGAAACATGAAATAAACGCTTTATTCGATTTTAATATAAATCAATCAAATTTATTAAGTACTTTTCCCCAAATGATACCTCCTGTCACAAAACACCTGAACTACTTCACTTTTTACATCAGCTGTGAGAAATTCTTTTTCAATGCTTATTAAAGCCAGGTTGGTCAGTCGCTCCTGTGACATAGAAGACCTCAGATATGTTTTTATTAATTTCAGTTTTGAAAATGACCTTTCACAGCTTGCGACTGAAAATGCGATTGTAAGCAGTAATCTGTATGAAACACACAGCGTCGGAAAGACATCCCTCCCATACTGCAGTAAAGACTCCAGAGCATCTTTAGGATCAGGGGGAACTCTATTCCCTCCAGCTCGAAGGAGCATCACAAAATCAATAATTTTGTCATATAACTGAATTGCAACCACATCATTGTCATAATAATTTGCAAAGTCTGAACATTCCTTTTTTAATTTCTCTCTTTCTTGTTCATCTTCAATCACTCCTGAATTCAAGTTCAGAAGAAAAGAAAATCGGTCACTGAGTCTTTGAAGACGGACACTGCGGTCTTCAATTTCAGTTTTTAATCTGTTCACAATCTCTACCATTACTCTATTCATTTCTTCTTGTGCCGTCAGTCCACTATCTCTTGCTGACTCTCCAGGCATTATTCTTCTTCTCCTTGTTCGTGCAATTGGTATTCCCCAATTTTGACAATATTCATTGGCTAAATCTATTGCATTGTGGATAATTTCGTCATTCTTCAAATTCAAGATATGAATAAGTCCTCTCAGATCACAAGAAGCTTCATGGAACCCCATTTTCGGATCCTGCAAATGTTTTGAGACTTTATCCACTGATGATAAAACTGAGTACCAAAAATTTAATAAAGCTATAAACGGGAACTGTTGAATAGAGTTCAGTAGCGATCCTGCATCAGATTTAGTTTCCCTTGAAAATTCTCCTTCCAGCAGGTGTTGAAGGCTTGCAATAACGTTGTCACACTCTTCGTGGATTACTTGCACAGCATCATGGCTGGAACTCCATCTTGTGTCACACTGTCTTTTCACAGTCCGAGTGACAAATGATTTTAACACTTCCCAACGAGAAGTAGATGAAGAAAAAAAAGTAGAGTTTTTCTAGAATGCCAAAAAATGTAACAACAACAGGTTGCACCTCACTTGCATGGACACAGGCCAAATTGAGGCTGTGGTTCTCGCAGTTCACAAACACAGCTTTTGGGTTAACTTCAAGAATTTTTTGTTGAACACCTCCTCTCACTCCAGCCATAACTGCTGCGTTATCATATGCTTGACCACGACAGTCATTCATGGAAATTTTGTCTTCTTCCAATTTTTCCTGAATTTTATTTACCAGGCTGACTGCATCTTTCTTGTTGACTTGAAAAAATCCCAGAAATGTCTCCTTTATTTCTACTTTTCTGTTTTCATCAATATGAACGTAACGCAGAATTTCAGAAACCTGATCTTCATGGGCAATATCTGGAGTTGAATCCAGCATTATGCTAAAATATTTTGCGTCCTTAATTTCGGAAATTATATTTTTCTTGACAGTTTCACCAAGAAGATTGATTATTTCGTTTTGAATTCTGTTGGACAAGTAGGTGACACTTTTTGGTTTCTCTTTCCCTCTCTGCAAGTGTTTTGCTAAGATGTCATCATATTTGGCCAAAAGTCTGATTGTTGCTAGAAAGTTTCCTGTATTTTCACTGACTGTCTCCCCTGGCTCTGATAATCCAGATATTCCTTCTCCTCGATGTCCACGATAGGCCAGATTCTGTTTTGCCAGAAAGGATATAACCTCGACAATCCGTTCAGTTATAGCTTTCCATCTTTTCTTTTCAGCAGACATTTGCTGTTGAAGTTCAGCATCTATCGTAGTTGAATGATGGAGTCGAACTACAAGGTTCAGGTATTCCCTCATGTGAGCTCTATGAGAAGGGCTTTTCTCATGGTCAGGTATTGATGGATTTAATTTTCTCCAAGTGGAGAAACCGTCTTCCTTTCCAAAGTTTGACACAGACGACAAATGCTCCTTTGAAAACAAAAAGCAAACAAAACAGTAGCATGCTTTCCGATATGGAGAGTATAACAACCATTTTCTCTCCACAATTTCTCCGTTTGTGGAAACTTTATCAAACCACTGTTTGGAAAATGATCTCCCATCCTTCTCAGCAAATGGACCACTTTTATTCTGATATCTTTCAGGGCCATGTTGTAATATTGTCATCTTCAAATGATCTGGAATCGGTTTCTTCAAACAGCCAAAATCGCTTCTTTGCAAAAATATGCAAAGATCTTCTTTATTTTCTTCACATGGATCATCATCCTGACAACGAGACTGAGGAGAGAGAGTATTATGTTCTGACCGAGCTGAATCCGTATCAGAAAAATCCTTCTCTGCACCCACATCATCTTTTACTTCTCCAGGTTCTCCTACTTCTTCTTTACTTCTTTTTATCCATGCATCTAATGCCCCTCTTTGATGGGACTCTTCTTCGACTCTGGCCCTCTTTTTTTCCTGTTCTGTGCTCCACTCGGTTGTACACGAAATACTCGTAACATTTCATTTTCTATCTCAAAAACCGTAAGACGCATGAGAAAATGGGAAGAAAATGGTAAACAATCGGTCAGTTGCAGACGGATAAACCATATTTCATTTCTTTGTTCCTTCGTATCAAATTATTTCACACTGATTCTCCACTGATAATTTTGTGCAATTTATATCATAGACTTGCAAATTAGTGGTATCTGTATTCGAATATTAGCATGTTAAGGAATAAATGTCTCCTATTCCGAGATTAAATGCCATAGCAGTCCTCTGATCATCCAGGCTTCACTCTTACTACATCCCACGTAAATATTTCATTAAATATCGCCAAAAAACCTATAAAAACCGTAGTTGCACCTGTTCTAGAGCTATTCACTGACCTGAGTAGGTAAAAGAACTAATCTAGATGCACAAAAAGCTGAAGAAAAGACGAGTTATGACTCGAGGAAACGCAGGAACGAACAGCCACGTCTGCTTGTTGCTTTTGATGGTTGGACCACGTACATCATGCGCATGCGTGTGGGGGGGATGGGGAGAAGGACCATTTTCTCTAGACAGAAAGGGTACACCATGTTAAAGGAATAAAGGGCTAACAACTGCCTCTGCAGTGTGGTGAGCCTCCAAAAATTGATTTATCACCGCAGAAATTTTAAAATTACTATCTTATTTCCTTCTCTGGGGCAGCACGGTGGCCTAGTGGTTAGCACAACCGCCTCACGGAACTGAGGTCCCAGGTTCGATCCCGGCTCTGGGTCAATGTCCGTGTGGAGTTTGCACACTCTCCCCGTGTCTGCGTTGGTTTCGCCCCCACAACCCAAAAAATGTGCAGAGTAGGTGAATTGGCCACGCTAAATTGCCCCTTAATTGAAAAAAATAATTGGGTAATCTAAATTTTAAAAAAAATTTAAAAAAAAAAAAAAAATTTTTTTTTTTTTTCCTTCTCTGATTGGATGCCCCCATCCAATGGATGCCCGGGGCCAATGCACCGTCCCCCCCCCCCCCCCCCTCTGCACGCCACTGGCGGAGAGTCACACCAGTGTGAACAGAGAAGTGGCATGGGAACAGTTTGGATTCAGTCCTGAAAAGGATACAACTGATGCTATGCCTGTGTACAGAAATCTCCTGAAGAAATGTGAAAATAAACAGGAAACTCAGCTGTGGCTCATATTCATAGGGCGCAATTCTCCGCACTCACGACGGTGCGGAGAATAGCGGGGGTCGTAAATTTTTACGGCCACGCTAGTCCGACGCCCTCCCGCTATTCTACCCCCCCCCCACGCCTGACTCCCGACACGAATCGCTGCCGCCGTTTTTTTTACGGTGAGCAGCGATTCTCAGCTGGCCGATGGTCCAAGCCCTTTACGGCCGTTTTTATGAACGGCAAACACACCTGGTCTGGCCGTTGGTAAAAACGGCCGTAAAGTCCCGATCTTGGCAACCATGGCACCGATTGGCACGGCAGTACCACGGCCGTGCCAAGGGTGTCATGGGCCCGCGATCGGTGGGCACCGATCGCGGGCAGCGGGTCTGATTCCCGCGCACTCTTTGTCCTTCCGGCGCCCCGCTCTATCCATTCGCGGGGCGGCTGAGGGGCATCCCGGCCCGCGCATGCGCGGGTTTCGCGCAAATGCGCGATGACGTCATCCGCGCATGCGCGGGTTGGAGTCTTCCAATCCGCGCATGCGCGGCTGACGTCATGCGACGCATCAGCCGTCGCAAACTCTGGCAAGCGGGCTTAACGAAATTCGTTAAGCCCGCGATGCCGGAGTTCACGGCCGCGGCATGCTAGCCCCAACCGGGGACCAGAATCGGTTCCCGGTCGGGGAGGGGGAGGCTGGCGTCAAACCCGCCCGGTTTTGACGCCAGCCTTACGATTTCTCCCTGTCTGGGAGAATCGCGCCCATAAACTATGTCAAAGCTTGCAATACTGTGTAGCCTGATACTTTGGTGAACCCAAATGTGAACAATACAAAAGCAATATAGAGATGCTTCAAGGGTTGTCAGAGTTGCTAATGGACATAATAACCAATTTCAGTTTGAGAAGGGAGCCGCACAAGCGGGCAGCACGGTAGCATGGTGGTTAGCATAAATGCTTCACAGCTCCAGGGTCCCAGGTTCGATTCCCGGCTGGGTCACTGTCTGTGTGGAGTTTGCACGTCCTCCCCGTGTGTGCGTGGGTTTCCTCCGGGTGCTCCGGTTTCCTCCCACAGTCCAAAGATGTGCAGGTTAGGTGGATTGGCCATGCTAAATTGCCCGTAGTGTAAGGTTAATGGGGGGATTGTTGGGTTACGGGTATAGGGTGGATACGTGGGTTTGAGTAGGGTGATCATTGCTCGGCACAACATCGAGGGCCGAGGGACCTGTTCTGTGCTGTACTGTTCTATGTTCTATGTTCTAAGAGTGTCTTCTGTCACCCATGATGTTTCATGGCCAGGGAGAGAAAATAAAGAGGATGGTACAGGAAGGTTTAGCAGTGAGGTGTGGCTGCATCATAGGAGATCATTGCATATGGAACTTCAAATATGCAGCCAACACATACTCGTAGCCAGGACAAAGAAACAGATAGAGACTATGGCAGACCAGGTCAAAAGACACAATGAGTCTCCTGGACTGAGCACAAACGAAGCAAAGTCCATTAATACGGCTCTACATGGTGATGGAAAAGTCAAGATTGATAAACATTGCGGTAGAGGCAGTGGCCTCTATGATAAACTCCAAAGTTACATCCAAGAATGAAATTCATGTCAAATTAGTTGCAACAAGAGTTTGAGCAATGACTTAAGTAACTTTTGAAAGTCCAAGAAGCTCAAAAGCATCAGCGTGAAGCTGTTAAAAGAGTCACTAATGTGGAGTGTTGCATTCTATGGTTCAATAGTTGGACTCTGAAGAAAGAGTATGAAAGGAGGAATTAGCTTTTGAAATGTGGGTATGGTAGAGGATGCTGAGAACCAGCTGGATGGACAGAAAGACAAATGAGTGAGTTAGATCAAGAGCAGAAGTTCAGGAATCAAATAGATTGCTCAGTACAGTTAGAGAGAGAAAGTTAGCCAGTACAGACATGGGAAACAAAGACCCAACAGTCTTGTTCTGACAACAATTGAAGGAGAAATTGAGGGTAAAAACAGAAGAGGAAGAGAAATTGAATGGGTGGATAATATTGAGACGTGGACTGAGGAAGGGTTGAAAAAGGTCAGAGAAGAACAAAAACGATGCCAATGGCCCCAGCCAGGATATAATGCCAACAAATGAACAAAGTGGGTCATGTGACCTATTCTGAAATCAGCCTGACAGCAAGCTTCAGTGATTTGATTGTTGGAGATTAAAGTGGGGGGGGGGGAGGGGGGGGGGGGGGGGGGGGGTAAAAACATTATTTTACAGGGAGGCAATGGCAGCAGTCTGTGAGATAACAGTAGATGGACTGTGAGTCTCCAAAGTCCCAGAAAAGTGTTGCGAATGTCAGGTTGTAAACAGTTCTGTTTTAAACTGTCCAGTTACTTCTAGGATCAAAAGAGCTGGGATTGCATGGATAGTTAATCGGCATTCCTACCTGGAATGCAAGTGCCATGTGATTTGCATTGCCATAGAAATGGGCTTTGAGAGGGGAAGGGTTTCTAAGATATGCTGAAAATTCGCATAGTCTGTCTGCCAGGATCAAAAGAACATACAAATTAGGAGCAGAAGTAGGCCATTTGGCCCCTTGATCCTGCTATGCCATTCAAAAAGATCATGGCTGATCTGACTGTAGCCTCAGCTCCATAGTTCCACCTACCCCCGATAGCCTTTGCCTTCCTAGTTAAACAAGAATCTAACTACCTCTTCCTTAAAAATATTCAATGAACCTGCTCCCTGGGGAAGACATTTTCAAAGATTCATGGCCCCCTGAGAGGAAACATTTCTTACCTGAGTCTTAAATGAAAACCCCTTATATTTTGGCTGTGTACTCCCCCCTCCCTCCCCCCCCCCCCCCCCCACTCCTCCCCCCATACCCATCCTAGTCTCTCCCACAAGAGGAAACATCCTTTCAGCATCCACCTTGTCCCTTCAGGATCTTATATGTTTCAATAAGGCCACCTCTCATTATTTATACTCCAATGGATTTAGTCCAGATTGTCTAACTTTTTCTCATATAACCCCTCCACCCAGGTATCAGTCAAGTGAAAGTTCTCTGAACTGCTTCTAATGCATTTAAATCCTTTCTTAAATAAGGAGACCAAAACTATACACAGCACTCCAGATGTGGTCTCAGCAATGCCCTATACAACTATAGCAAAACGTCCCTACTTTAAATTCCATTCTCTTTGCAATAAATACAACAGTTCATTTGCCTTCCTAATCACATGCATACTAATCTTTTGTGATTCAAGCAAGGCCAGAAGTTTCCATGATTCATGGCACAGCAATGTGGGTGGGAGCTTGTGCTTGGATTGAAAAGAACAAATTCATGAGGATTTGGAAGAAGTTTGGTAGATTCACTTACTTTGAGCAATGATGTGGAGATGCCGGCGTTGGACTGGGGTGAGCACAGTAAGAAGTCTTACAACACAAGGTTCAAGTCCAACATGTTTGTTTCAAACACTAGCTTTTGGAGCACTGCTCCCCACCTAAGTTACTGTGAAAAGCCCCGGTCGCCACTTTCCGGCGCCTGTTCAGGTACAGGGAGGGGGAATTCAGAATGCCCAATTCACCTAACAAGCCCGTCTTTCGGGGAGGAAATCGGAGCACCCGGAGGAAACCCACGCAGACACAGGGAGACCGTGCAGACTCAGCACAGACAGTGACCCAAGTCGGGAATCGAACCTACGACCCTGGCGCTGTGAAACAACAGTGCTAACCACTGTGCTACCCTGCTGCTGTGGTTAGAATAAAATCACCGGCCGCTTCTCGCCGCCAAGAAACATGCCACGGGGAGGCGAGAAAATCTCGCACAATGGGCTGGATTCTCCGATTCTGAAGCTACGTCTGTAGGATCAAAAAGTCGGCGCCGCCCCGGCACCGATCTTCCACCCGTTCGGGGACTAGCAGCCACGCAGCGTAAAGCCCCCCCCCCCCGGCTTTATGCAGGCTATATGCATACAACATGGCACCGGCCGTGCGCGGACACGGCCTGCCAGATAGTGCCCCCTGTAACCCTGCCTCGCCACCCCTGGACCACCCTCCACCAATGCCCCAAGCCCCCGCCAAAGCCCCCCTTGCCAGCGGAATGCCCCCCCCCCCCCCCCCCGACTGTGGTGGCGCTGGACATAGTCCGCAGACGCCATGCTAGGTCCCCGAACAGTGTGAGGACACGGGCCCCACACTGTTGGGGATTCGGCCCATGTGAGGCGGAGCATCGGGGGAGGGCCTCAGGTGACGTCCTGAGGCCGTCCCGAAGGCATGCGCTGTACTTCTCGCGTATACTGTGTTTGAGGGGGCAGAGCATTGGAAAAATGCGCCGCCCCCGATTCCTGCATAAAGACGCATTCTCCAGCCGATCGCCTAACACGATTTCGGCGTCGGCGACCGGAGAATCCAGACCAATGTATAGTCAGTCAATAGTGGCCGGAATTCTCCGGTTGTCAGGATTCACTTTTGACGCTGGCAACACACTCCCACCAGTGGATTTCCCAGCAGTGTAGGGTGGTTTCAATGGGAGATCCCATTGACAATTGGCAGGAAGATAGAATCCCACCACCAGCGAACAATGTACGGCCGAGAAACACGCGTCTGGGGAACCGGAGAATCCTCCCCTCCCCCCCCAGTGCTTTTAGTCTGTTACTGAAGAAGTCTTAAAATCTGAAACTTTGTTGTGTCGCCCTTTCAGCTACCACCAGGAAGTCTGATTTTTTTTTAAGTTCGTGCTATTTATGGGCTAGTAACCATCCTCCAGTCTGAACAACAAGCATTTGCCATAACTTGCTGTTTTTGTTATGTTGACCAGAATAAGGAGAATAAATTCCAGCTCTAAACACCTCCTAGTGATCAGCACGGACCATCATTAACCCCGTCCTGCTTCTTTGGGTTTTGATATGCTGGGTTGGAGAGCAAGGCGATATAAAGAGCGATACTTCAATGCATTGATTATGTGCATCGACAGTTGGAACTGTTTTTGCCCCTGTCTCCTGCTTGTTTGCAGAGGGGTTCTGAGCTTTCTATATTTGAGCATTGTCATTGGTGGTTGTCTTCACCTTGTTCATGGCACTGAACAAGGAAGATGGGAAGAAAGGGATTTTTTTTCAGTTGCTTCTCTTGATCCAGTTGCACCAGAAAATATAAATAGGCACCTACGTCTGTGTTAGTCTCCATGTATTAGCTGGATGGGCTAAGCATGACACTCAGCTGTGTTTAAAATTCTACACCCTAGTGGTGAGAGAAAAGATTGATCAATAAACACAGGGATTTCACGGGAGACTTTTGTGGGGTTGATCTGGAGCAAGATGGAAATTCCATCTTATCTGCCCCATGGATGCGCACTTGACCTGATCCCAAATTCCAGGATCTGGCATTCCCATTTGGCTGCTGGGCATTTCAAGTGGCACCTTGCTGCAGCTTTAAATGGATCTGGGCGTGCTTACAATGGAAAATAATTAATGTCAGTTTTTACTTTTGGGTTTTGTTTCGCTTTCCATGAATTGAAACAGTAGCATAGTGGTTAGCACAGTAGCATATTGGTTAGCACTGTTGCATCGCAGCTCCAGGGTCCCAGGTTCGATTCCCTGCTGGGTCACTGTCTGTGCGGAGTCTGCAAGTTCTCCCCGTGTCTACGTGGGTTTCCTCCGGGTGTTCCGGTTTCCTCAAACAGTCCAAAGTTGTGCAGGTTGGTCATGCTAAATTGCACTTAGTGTCCAAAAAATGTTAAACAGGGGATTACTGGCTTATGGGGATAGGGTAGATACGTGGGCTTCAGTAAGGTGCTCTTGGTAAGGGCTGGTGCTGACTCAATGGGCCGAATAACCTCCTTCTGCACTGTAAATTCTACGATTCTATGAATGATGGATAGTCTGCACATAAATTTCAATGATCCCACAGGCCTCCTTTCTCCTTGTAATCTACCCGCCCACTAGCTGTTGTACCTGTGGTGAATCATAATCCTAGTAATTCGCACTGTGTTATATTATATGTGTTGTGTTTTTGTAAGCTCGCTATACGAGCAGTTGCGCGGCTCTGCCCATAGGGGGAGATGAGGAGTTTGTACTGGGCTCCACCCTTGGCTCCGCCCATGGCTCCACCCATGCTCCTCCCACTAACCGGAAGTATAAAGATCTGCAGTTATGAGCCTGATGCCAGTTCATCTCGTCGCAGGCAGGCTCAGTTGTAAGACTATTAAAACCACTGTTCACTTCCAATCACGTGTCTTATGAATTGATGGTCACATCAACTTAATAGTCTTAGGAAACTTGAAAAAACGACTATGGAATCCGCCCTCAAACCTGATCGACTAGAACTCGACCCGCAGGCTGCAGAGGCGAAATAAATCTTTCTACACTGGCTCAGATGTTTCAAGGCCTACCTGGCTGAATCAAGCACTTCAGAAACTACAGAGGAGCAGAAACCCAGCCTACTGCACGGAAGGATGAGCCACCGTATCTCTACTCAACTTAACAGTACTACCTCGTATACGGAGGCCATAGCCATGCTAGATCGAATGTACGTGAGGCCCATCAATGAGGTCTACGCGCCACATTTTTACGACCGGCCGCCAGCGCCCCGCGGAGTCATTGGACGAATTCCTGCGCGATTTAAAAGCTTTAGCTCAGGACTGTAATTATCAGACTGTAACAGCCGCTCAACATATGGAACTTGCTGTCCGAGATGTGTACGTGGCAGGGCTCAGGTCCAACTATGTGCGCCAGCGGTTGCTTGAAAAAGGGGCCCAGAACTTGGAGGACACTGTAGAATTGGCTATAACCATGGAGGTCTCGTTCCGCAGCCTCACCTCATTCCCCGTGAACAAAGCGACCCCATCCTAGCCCCCCCGACCAGCGACTGCCCCAGGCCTGCGCCACGCGGCCACCCACCCACTACGCAGCCCCAGTGTGCCATTTTTGTGGGCAGCCCCAACACCCACGGCAGCACTGCCCGGCCCGCAACGTGACCTGCAGCAGCTGCGGTCACAAAGGACACTATGCCCGGGTCTGCCTGGCGAAGAAATCCCCCTCTCCAAACTCTCCCGCAGCCCAGAGCACTTGTTTCCAAAACTCACAGGCCCGCAGGCCCCGAAATGCTGCGGCCTGTACTCTGACTCCACCCCCACCCGACACGTGCGACTCATGGGTCCGCCATCTTGGCAACCCCCCTCCACGCGGCCGGCCATGTGCGACTCATGGGGGCCGCCATCGTGGGCGCCATCTTCCTCACCACCCACCACGTGCGATCCACGGGGGCGGCCATCTTGGGATCCATCCTCTTCAAACTCTAAAACTCATCTCGAAGACTACGCCCTCAGCGGACAGTCATCACTTGGCCAGTCCAGCACAGCTGATCGAGCCGCCGACTACCCGCAACTCAGCGCGGTCACGTTGGACCAGTCACGTCCAAAACACCTCCGCAACTCGATGATGACCGTTAAAATCAACGGGTACAGGACACCGTGCCTCTTTGACTCCAGGAGCACCGAGAGCTTCGTACACCCAGATCTGGTAAGACGCTGTTCGCTCCCTATTTTCCCTGCACGGCAAACTATCTCCCTTGCTTCAGGCTCACACTCTGTTCACCTCACGACCCTAATGATTCAGTGCACTAGCTAATCGAACTTCCAGCTACACGTACTCCCCGAACTCTGCGCCCCACTCTTACTGGGACTCAACTTCCAGTGCAACCTCAAAAACCTCACCCTCAGCTTTGGCGGGCCCCTGCCCCCACTCACTATCTGCAGCCTGGCGATGCTAAAAATCGACCCCCCTCCACTCTTTGCCAATCTCACTCCGGACTGCAAACCCGTAGCCACTCGCAGCAGGCGATACAGCCTGCAGGACAGGGTGTTTATCAGAACCGAGGTCCATAGGCTTCTACGTGAGGGGATCATAGAGGCCAGTAATAGCCCCTGGAGAGCTCACGTGGTGGTCGTCAAGACCGGGGAAAAATTCCGAATGGTAGTGGACTATAGCCAGACCATTAATCGGTTCACGCTCCTCGATGCGTACCCCCTCCCCAGGATTGCAGACATGGTGAATCAGATCGCCCATTATCGCATCTTCTCCACGGTGGATCTGAAGTCTGCACACCACCAGCTCCCAATCCGCCCGGAGGAGCGCCACTACACGGCGTTCGATGCAGATGGCCGCCTCTTCCATTTCCTCCGGGTTCCCTTTGGTGTCACGAATGGGACCTCGGTGTTCCAACGAGCAATGGACCGAATGGTGGACCAGTATGGGCTGCGGGCCACATTTCCGTACTTGGACAACATCACCATCTGCGGCCATGATCAGCAGGACCACGACGTTAACCTCCATCGATTTCTCCAGACTGCCCAGAAACTCAACCTCACGTATAACATGGAGAAATGCGTTTTCCGGACGACCAGGCTAGCCATCCTCGGCTATGTCGTGGAAAACGGAGTCCTGGGCCCCGACCCAGACTGTATGCGCCCCCTCTTACAACTCCCTCTCCCTCATTGTCCCAGGGCACTCAAAAGGTGCCTGGGATTCTTCTCGTATTATGCCCAGTGGGTCACTCAGTATGCGGACAAAGCCCGCCCACTATTTAAGGCCACACTCTTTCCTCTATCAGATGAGGCTCGCCAGGCCTTCACCTGCATCAAGGAGGACATCGCCAAAGCAGTCATGCGGGCGGTGGATGAATCCGTCCCTTTCCAGGTTGAGAGCGATGCCTCAGAGGTAGCTCTCGCAGCCACCCTAAATCAGGCAGGGAGACCAGTCGCCTTTTTCTCCCGAACCCTCTCCGCTTCGGAACTTCGACACTCCTCAGTCGAAAAGGAAGCACAAGCCATCGTGGAAGCTATCCGTCACTGGAGGCACTACCTCGTAGCTAGGAGGTTCACCCTCATCACTGACCAAAGATCGGTTGCCTTCATGTTTGACAACTCACAAAGGGGCAAAATTAAAAACGCTATGATCCTACAGTGGAGGATCGAACTCTCCACCTACAAGTACGATATTATGTATCGACCGGGGAAGCTCAACGAGCCCCCAGATGCCCTGTCCCGCGGCACGTGCGCCAGCGCGCAAGACGACTGCCTGAAAGCTATCCACAATGACCTCTGCCACCCGGGGGTCACCCGGCTTGCCCACTACATCAAAGCCCGAAATCTGCCTTTCTCCACCGAGGAGGTAAAAGCCATCACCAGGGATTCCCCGATCTGTGCGGAGTGCAAACTGCACTTTGATAGACCAGACAGGGCCCACCTGGTAAAGGCCTCCCGGCTCTTTGAACGCCTGAGCATCGATTTCAAAGGGCCACTCCCCTCGACCAATTAGAATGTGTACTTCCTAAACATCATCGACGAGTTCTCCCGCTTCTCCTTTGCTATCCCGTGCCCCGATATGACCTCCCACACAGTCATCAGAGCTCTGTACAGTATCTTCACCCTGTTCGGGTTCCCCAGCTATGTACACAGCGACAGGGGTTTGTCCTTCATGAGCGACGAGCTGCGTCAGTACCTGCTCGACAAGGGCATCGCCTCGAGCAGGACTACCATCTATAAACCCAGGGGGAACGGGCAGGTGGAGAGGGAGAACGCGACGGTCTGGAAGACCGTCCTACTGACCTTCCGGTCCTGGAATCTCCCGACCTCCCATTGGCAGGAGGTCCTCCCCGACGCGCTCCATGCTATTAGGTCCCCCCTATGCACCGCCACCAACCAGACCCCTCACGAGTGGCTATTTGTTTTTTCCAGGGGCACTACCACGGGGGTTTTGCTCCCAGCATGGTTGAAGACACCGGGCCTGGTTCTTCTCCGGAAGCACGTCCGGACACACAAAACTGACCCACTTGTTGAAAGAGTGCCCCTACTCCACTCGAACCCCCAATACGCGTTCATCGAATACCCTGACGGCCATCAGGACACTTTCCCTCTGGGACCTGGTGCCTGCAGGATCTAACTCCACCACCACTACCGCCGAGGTACCCCTCACACTACACCCCACCCAACCCCCTGCGCCCCCACGCCTACAGGTTCACTGCCCGTGCTCCGCGCCCCCGCGCCTATGGGTTTCCGGCGCTCCCCGTCGCCAGTTGAACCAGTCGGGTACAAAGCTCGGACCGAATCACCCCCGGAGTCCGCCATCGTGCCCTCACCGACCGCCACCATCCAGCCACCAGAAGAGGCTGCAACCTCGGCGCTTCGCCGATCCCAGAGGACGGCTCGACCGCCGGACCGGCTCAATTTGTAGACCCATCACCCCCGCCGGACTTAATTTTTTTACAGGGGTGAATGTGGTGAATCACAATCCTAGTAATTCACACTGTGTTATATTGTATGTGTTGTGTCTTTGTAAGCTCAGTATACGAGCAGTTGCGCGGCTCTGTCCATAGGGGGAGATGAGGAGTTTGTACTGGGCTCCACCCTTGGCTCCGCCCATGGCTCCACACATGCTCCTCCCACTAACCGGAAGTATAAAGATCTTCAGTTGTGAGCATGCTGCCAGTTCATCTCGTCGCAGGCAGGCTCAGTTGTAAGACTATTAAAACCACTGTTCACTTCCAATCACGTGTCTTGTGAATTGATGGTCACATCAGTACCCCATCGATGTTGGGAGGGAAATTGCCTGATGGCATATTGGTGAGGCCCTGAGTTAAAATCGCCAGGGCCTCACGCAGCCAACTTCAGGACAGTTTGTTGTCTGCCCCTGCCACTACCCAAACCATGTTAAAAATTAGAGCAGAAATGTCACTCAACATAATTAAAACAGAATTAGATCTAACTGGTCAACAATTGACCATGCTTTTTCATTACTGTGGTAAGTCAAATGAGAAGAAACCATTTCAGAACGCAGCTTAATGCACGGGTGCTGTAAACAGAACAAATTTGTTTTGTTGAATTATGCTGAGCAAAACTCTCCTTGTCAGGCAAGTCAAATAAACAAAATAGATTTTATAGAGTCCGAGAGTGAGAGTTAAATTTTTATGCATACGATTCATTGGGAAACTGCGTTTAACGGACAATTGAGCTCAAGATGCACACCATAACAGTTCATTTTAAGTTGAGGAATTCCAGTAATGTTTTCCCAAAGTCAGCTTGAGAACAAACTGTGGAAGTTGGCTGCAGGTCAGTCATCTGCTGCGCTACCACAGTGCTGCTTATTTTAACTATAAGTACTGGGGTATGTGGCATGCAGCCAACCAGATGATACTATTCCTCGACTAATTTTCTCGTTTCCAAACTCAGTGAAGTGTGACTTGCCTTAACAATGGGGTGTGCCGTGTTATGTTCTCTGGGATAACACAGGCTGCAACTGGATGCAGCTTTAACCAAAATATACTCCAGACCTTGAAGTTAGTTCAATCTGATTTATTGAACCAGTAGCACTGTTAGCACAGTTCTCTATGAGTTCAACTCTCTGCTAACCTAAGTGTGGTTACTCTGTCTGACTGAACCAGACTAGCTCTTAGCCACGTACTGGAGGTGTGATACTGTACATACACCCTTACTCACTCTGTAGATGTTCATCAGTGGAAAGAGGCGGAGTGTGAGCACCTCGTGCCTTTTATAGTGAGATACCACCCCTGAGTGTCCTGCCTGCTCATTGGTCATGTCCTGTTCTCTGTGTTCATTAGCTGCTTGTCTATGCCTGTTTGTATGTCATTATCTGCATGTCTGCCTATCATGACATCTCCCTTTTTTAAATGTTTTGTTGGCACATGGGAACATACTTACATGTGGTGGCATATATTAACATATTTACAAGCGGTGGCATATGTGAATGTATTTACATGTGAAGACAGCTGTCTAATGTGACAAAACAGAATATAGCAAACAAAACAAATGTTCATAAGTCCAGTCTCTGGGGCTTGCGTCTGATCCTTGTCGACCACCAGAGAGGTGGTGGTAGGAACGACGGCACCTAGGCAGGCGGGATGGAAGCCTGACTGGTGGCCTCGTAGTTCGAGGTATCAGGAGGTGGCAAAACAACGGACGGAAACGGAGAAGAAAACGGTTGCGAACAGGCAACTTTGCGCAGTGTCGTACAACAGAACCATCTGCCATGCGTACAACATACGAGCGGGACGCAGCCTGTCGAACAGCTGGAGCAGACCAGCCACCATCCGGTACCTTGATCCTGACAGTGTCTGCTGGGGATAGCATGGGCAAATCGGTGGCGTGAGCACTATAGCCCTGCTTTTGCTGGTTTCAGAACTGCTGCACCTTCTGCAGCACCGGGAGGTGATCCAGGTTGGGCAAATGTATGGCTTGAAGTGTTGTCCGCAGGTCGCTGTTCATCAGACATTGAGCCGGCGACATGCCAGTGGACAGTGGGGCTGCCCTGTACGCAAGCAGCGTGAGGTAGTTGTCAGAAGCAGAATCCGCGGCCTTAGAAGATGAGCTGTTTCACAATATGCACCCCTTTTTCAACCTTCCCATTGGACTGCAGATAGTGTGAGCTGGAAGTGACATGTTTGAAATGGTATGACGTGGCAAGCATAGACGTCTCGTGGCTGGTGAAGCACGGGCCATTGACTCATCACAGTGAGTGAACATAGAACATAGAACAGTACAGCACAGAACAGGTTCTTCGGCCCTCGATGTTGTGCCGAACATTGTCCGAAACCAAGATCAAGCTATCCCACTCCCTCTCATTCTGGTGTGCTCCATGTGCCTATCCAATAACCGCTTGAAAGTTCCTAAGGTGTCCGACTCCACTATCACAGCAGGCAGTCCATTCCATACCCTAGCCACTCTGAGTAATGAACCTACCTTGGCCATCCCTCCTATATCTCCCACCCTGAATCTTATAGTTATTCCCCCTTGTAACAGCTACATCCACCCGAGGACATAGTCTCTGAACGTCCACTCTATCTATCCCCCTCATCATCTTATAAACCTCTATCACGTCTCCTCTCATCCTCCTTCACTCCAAAGAGAAAAGCCCTACCTCCCTCAACCTTTCCTCATAAGACCTATCCTGCAAACCAGGCAGCATCCTGTTAAATCTCCTTTGCACCCTTTCCAATGCTTCCACATCCTTCCTATAATGAGGTGACCAGACCTGCACACAATACTCCAAATGTGGTCATATATAGTTGCAACATAACCCTGCGGCTCTTAAACTCAAGCCACTGTTAATAAACGCTAACACACTTAAGCCTTCTTCACAGCTCTATCCACTTGAGTGGCAACCTTCAGAGATCTGTGGGACATGAACCCCAAGATCTCTCTGTTCCTCCAGATGCAGGGGCATGTGAGAGTGGCACCATATGGGTACATAAGAACACAAGCGTCATATTTGGGTGCAATAACTAACGCACAAATTACCGAAAGCCCAATGGGTCCACATCAGAATGTTACATTAGCACAACCGGAACAGAAGATTGGTGGGAACTGACTAATGAAGGGTGCCCGAAATTGGATGTTTAAATAAAATTACAGGGAACACAATAAGAATCGAACAAAATTGCCCCAGGACAGCTACTAATAGTAATTTGGCAATACACACAATTAAAGTAGGACCTAAGCCATCCCCGAGCGACACCACCCCACGGACCACCTCCAGACAGGTTACCACACAACGATTGTTAGAGATAGAGACCGAATTCCCCCACCTGGTGGGAAGGCATTGCAAAATGGAACCCACACTCATTTATAACAGAGACCCTCCTCCTGATTGCAGTAATTTATAGTGTAGTCCTCACATTCAAACTCCGCAATTGTGAGGCAAAAGCCCCCCGGCCCCCTAAATACACAGTTCAAGCCCCTCTCTTTGGAATCCAATAGAACTCTACTAAGAACGTGCAACTTACAAATCTGTGACACCCACTGCTAAATGGACCCTTTATACCTCTATACCGATGAAATCTGATAAGATGAAAGAATGTGGTGCTGCTGTTTAAGTTTTGTAGATTTTGTGTTATAGATAAGTTCTTTAGGTAAAACCAGCAGCATGAGTGTAGTTTAGAAAGTTTAGTTAGAAATCAACTGTTTTATATGTTAATTTAAGTTAAAATGTTTTATATGGATCCAATTTTAGGAATGAAATAGCTATTAGTAGTGAATTGTTTTAATGATGTCTGTAATATTAATGAATTGGGTAAAATTGTACAATGAATTTAGGACAGAGTAGAGTAGGACCTCAACTGACTGACCAGTGCTGGCTTGATAAGGTGGACTACGGGATCAAGACTGTGATCCACCACACTTCGCGTTCAGGATCAAGAGGACGGAATGTAGCCATGTAAAATGGCCACCTGCAAAGGACCATGGGAATTGGGGTTAATTTGGGACACAGACAGGTATACGGCCTCTGTGTATTGTGCAAAGAAATCAGACTTGGCTGAAACTTGTATCCATTAAGAGTCAATCACCATTTCCCGAGGAGAATAGAGTTTGAAACAAGGAGTTACAACAGTAGCCGACTAACTGGATGCCAACCCCCACTGCCCCCCCTTATTTGGAAAGGCCTACATGCCTGGGACAATGATAGCTGGGACTTGCCCAGCTATCGAGGTATCTGCCCCCTAATTGGCTGAGATCGATGAGGGTGTTCGAAAACCCTATTGATCCATTGGACCCGGAGTAAGGACTACCCAAAGGGCATGAAAGAGACGAAGGATAAAAAGCCCTGCACACTGGAGATCGATCTCCTTTGGGACCGTCCTGTGTGCGACCAACTGCAGCAGAACAACCAAGTTCAAGGACCCACGACCATTCCTGAAGGACGAGCCCAGCTGAGACGAACCCAACAACTTCCAAACCGACCACGTGGACCCGGACAAAGGCCTTATCTCACACAGTGCTGGTCACTCGAAGTTAAGTAAAGGTCATCTTAGTCATTAGGTGTAGTTTAGTATGGGGCCGCGTGTGTTATTGCATAGAGATACAAGTCCTGTGTTATTAATAAACTGTGTTTTTGAGCTAACATATTGGTTGTGTGGTCATTTGGTCGATATAAGAAACAGCTTGAGGTTCACCCCAAAGTAAAGAAGGCAACTGTCTCCCAAGGTGTACCCCTGGTGAGCAGACCTCACACAGGATCTCAGATTAATGCATCGCTCAGGGGGAGAGGATCAGGCTTGGGTACTACCCGGCACTGCCAGAGCACTGCTACCTGGCAGTGCCCCTTGGTACTTCCCTCTGGCACATCCTGGCACTACCCCCAGCACCTCTTAGGCACTGCCAGTGCTGGGGGCAATGCTGGGTGTGGTGCATAGGGTGGTGATCCCTGGTGAACGCAGGGGTGGCATTTAAAACCAGCCTCCAAACTTCAAGGGACTAGGTTGCTGGTGGGGTGGGCTCAATAAGAGCCAGCATTTTGTTGTTGGACCCGCTCCTCTGTGTTTTTCTGATGAAATCCTGAACAATGTGGCAAAGAAAGCAGCCGTTGCTGCTGGTGGCTTCAATGCCACCTTTCCCGCCCACTATCAGCCTTTGATGATATCTATCCTTCAGAAAGTCCTGAGTGATTCTCCCATCTGCAGGGGGCTGGCAGAGCGTCAGAGTGGTTCTCGCAGCTCTGGCTGAGGATACGGGTCCCGCACCTCCGGTCGGGAGTCCGCGCATGCGCACGGCGGCAGCCTGCAGCAGCCACCCTGTGCGACATGGCTGATTCGGACGCGGAGCGGCACCAAAAGTGTAGGGCCCCCTCCCCCCGAGATTGTGTGCGCCTGCAGATCCGTTCACTCCCCTGGTAGTCCATGAGGTCCTCCCCCCCCCCCCCCCGGTGAATGGTCCCCCTGCCCCCCCACCAGGGTGGCCGCGTATTGAGTGCTCCACCCGAAATCCCGACAGCCGATAGGTAGTTCGAACCACGCCGTCAGGAGCTTGGCCAGTTGCACGCGGAGAATCGCGAGGAGGGGGCTCTATAAATGGCCCCCTACCCTCACCATGTTGCCTAAAATAAAATTCATTGGTAAAGGTAAAATCGACAGCTACAAAGATTGGATCGAGTCCAGCTGGGATGGGCTACTGATTTTTGTAAATTGTACAACTGTTGAACCTGAAGCAATATAAAGCAGTGTGTTTTGGGAGTGTATCCAAATCATTCTCCCTCGCACGTTAACCAAGCTTAGAAAATAAAGCAACCTTAACCAGAGTTGCTGTCTCCACGGGTCTTAGTGTTTAGCTGAGCCGTAACTAAGAGGGAGAATCCCCACATAAAAGCCAGCTCAATACTCAGTCCCTGAAAATGCTCCTACGCCTCTATGCTAAATTTCATTTATCAACCCACACTTTTCCAAGCGCCAATCAATATTTTCCCGGATTGTTGGCTCTAAACATTTCCTGACCATCTGGCAGTCGGCAGGTCTATCACCATCTCCCTTTTTTATAAACAGGTGTATGACATTTGCAATCCTCCAGTTTTCTGCTACCACCTAACAAGGATTGGATCATTGAGGCCAGACCTCTGCGATGTTCAGCCTTTGAGCAACATAGCTGGACCTGGTGAATTTACTCCTTTAAATATATTTAGGATGTCTCCTCACTAGCTATTTTTATTCTATCCATCGTTGTTACTATCTTCGCCTTTACAGCTGCATTGGTAGAATCCTCTTCTGCATTGAAGACAGATGTAAACAGTTAATTTAATGTGCCAATCATGTCCTCCACCTACTTGGAAACAGAATCATTTCTGGCACAGAAGGTGGTCATTCAGCCCACGATTTCCTTGTTGGTCCCCACCTTTCTTTTGACTAAAATTGGTATTAACTTTTATTGTTTATCTATTTATAAATGACTTCAGGGTACACATTTTGGTTTGCTGCTATCTATTCCCATATTTTCTGTCTTATTTTTTCATCAGATCTGTTATGTATTTTTCTGGATGAAGCTTGATTCTCTGCTGTATTATGAGCCATACATTTGTTACAAGCTTCCTTGTTTCATTTAAATCTCTATGTCTTTAGTTATCCAGTGAGCTCTAGCTTTGGAGACCCTTTCAATTCCCTTTTGTGAGAATGTATCTATTCCCCCCCTCCCAACAACCATCTCATTGTTGAAAGACTCTCAAATAAAGCAATGAATGATGGTGTTACCAGTAATACTCACATCCCATGAATGAATGAAAACTGCATTGTTAAGTTACTATTTTACAGACATATGTTTGATCTATTCCACCTGGACCAGATCCCTTCATCAAGTCACTGAAATTAGCTTCTTCACTTTTAATTTCTGTATCCATAGAATCTCTACAATGCAAAAGATGGCCATTCGGCCCATCGGGTCTGCACTGACCCTCTGAAAGAGTACCCTTCCTAGGCCCACTCCCCCACCCTATCCCCATAACCCCATCTAAGCTGCACATCCCTGGACACTGAGGGGCAATTTTACCATGGCCAATCTATCTAATCTTCACATCATTTGACTGTGGGAGGAAACCGGAGCACCAGGAGGAAACGCATGTAGACACGGGGACAAAGTGCAAACTCCACACAGTCACCCAAGGCCAAAATTGAACCTGGGTCCTTGTGCTGTGAGGCAGCAGTGCAAACCACTCTGCCACTGTGCCGCCCACTTCTCCTTGTCCTTTTCCACACTATTGCATGTCTCGTAATATTATGATCACTGTCTCCAAATGTGATCCCGCTCGAACATTCTCAACTTGTCCCACTTCATTCCCCAGTACCAACGCAGGTTAGATTGGCCGTGCTAAATTGCCCCTTGGTGCCCAAACAGTGAGGTGGGGTTACCGGGTTATGGGGATAAGTTTGGGGCATGGGCCTAGGTAGGGTGCTCTTTCAGAGGGTTGGTGCAGACTCAATGGGCCAAATGGCCTCCTTCTGCACTGTAGAGATTCTATGATTCTATGATTCAGATACTGTTTCCATCCTAGCTGTGCGAGAAAAACACTGATCAAGAAAGTTCTCTTGTACACATTTGGATTTGAATGGATTGGATTTGTTCATTGTCACGTGTACCGAGGTACAGTGAAAAATATTTTTCTGCAAGCAGCTCAACAGATCATTAAGTACATGGGAAGAAAAGGGAATAAAAGAAAGTATATAATAGGGAGAACGATTGAAGGTTAAGTAAAAAGTGGATCTGTTGGGGAGAACTCGCAGAGTCACCTTGCTCTGGCTCCATCTTCTGAAAAGGAATTCTTCCCTCTCTTTGGCCTTTATCGCTGTTACTATCCAAGTTTATATTAATTTAACTGAAGACACCCTCTCCCCTGATGTTAACTATTCTATAGGTCTTGCACCTTTCTGGAATTTGTCTGCAACTTTGCTCCTCCATCTCCTTTCCACTATTTGGTGGTCTATAGTAAACACCCAGCAGATTATAACAAATCTCTTGTTCCTTAAATCTAACCACATGGATTCTGTTTTTGACCTTGTTAATTATATCATCCCTTTCAGTGGTGGTATTCCCATACTTCTGCTATTTGCCAACTTCTAGGTGTTAGAGGTCGCAGGTTTGGAAGGCGACATCGAAAGAGCCTTGGCGAGTTGCAGCAGTGCATCTTGTAGATAGCACACACTGCTGAAGGTGGTGGATGGGGTGCCAATCAAGGTTGCTTGGTCCTTGATGGTGTCGAGCTTCTTGAGCGTTGTTGGAGCTGCACTCAATCAGGCAAGTGGAGAGCATTCCATCACACTCCTGACTTGTGCCTTGTAGATAGTGGGCAGCCTTTGGGTTGCCAGAAGCTGAGAGACTCACCTCAAAATTCCCAGCCTCTTGTAGCCAGCTTATTCACATAGAATGATAGAATGGTTATAGCACAGAAGGAGGCCATTCTACATGTCAGATCGATGCTGGTTCTCTGTAAGAACTTCTCACACCAACCTTTTCCCTACAGCCCTGAAGTTTTCTTCAAATTCAGATATGGGACACGTGCCTCTATCAATCGCAACGGCTGGATTACAAAAGCAGTGACGTCATGTTGGAGTTCTATCGAACGTCTCTGAGGCCACAGCTGGAGTACTGTGTGTAGTTCTGGTCCCCACATTCTAGGAAGGATGTGATTGCACTGGAAGAGGCAGAGGAGATTCACCAGATGTTGTCTGGGATGGAACATTTGAGGTATGAAGAGAGGTTGGATAGGCTTGGGTTATTTTCATTGGAGGAGAGAAGACTAAGGGGGGACCTGATCAAGGTGTACATGATAATGAGGGGGATGGACAGGGTAGATTGGGAGCAGTAGTTCCCCTTAGTTGAAGGGTCAGAGTAGAGGGGACGCAAGTTCAAGGTGAGGGGCCGGTGTTTTAGCGGGGGTCTGAGGAAATACTTTTTTGTAAAAAAATATTTTTATTCTCCATTTTCAAGTTTTCCTTCAAAACTAACACCCCCCAACAAGCAGTAAACGGTAACAAATACAAAGTCAATACCCTTAACATCAACAACGATCCCATCCTCCCACCACCCCAACCAACAGCCCACCTGTCAATATATGCATCAAATAAAACAAACCCTCCCACGGTGAAAAAAAAACAAAGGAGAAAAAGAAAAAGGAGTCCGGAATCGGCCATGGTCACCATTAACCTATAGAGTCCCCCCCGCCCGACACTCAATGCCATCCAACCTCCGAAAGAGTACCGTAAATGACACCCAAGAGTTGTAAACCCCCCCTCCCCAACTCCTCCCCTCCACTTCCTCTTGTAAAACTCCTCCCCCCAACCTCAGTTCCTTCCCCCCAACTTTCCACCCCGGCTAGACTCATCGGGCCCTGTTCTGTCAGGCTCCGATGGCCGCAGCCCCTCCCCCCACCTTACCCCTGTTCACTGGCCGGCTTAAACCGGCCAGGTGGAGGCCCCCGCCCGGGTCTCTTTCCCCCTTGCCCGGCCCCAGTAAAACCCAGAAGTCCCCTTTAGTGCACAAACCCATCATACGCACCCACACCCCAAAGAAACCTCATTACGACTGAAAGTCCCATTTCTTCCCTTGTACAAATATATACAACGTTGGCCCCTGTAGCCCATACACCAGCACGCAGTGAAACAAAAAAGAAAAAATACAGTCATGAGGCTACATCGGTACATGACCATTTCTCAATTCTGCCACAGTCCTTCTGCCTTTGCAAACTTCTCCGCTGCTTCCGCCGTCCCAAAATAAAATTCCTGAACTTGTAGGTCACCGTCAGCTTTGCTGGATATACAATGCCGCACTGCACCTTGCTAATGTACAGTGCCCTCTTCACCCAGTTGAAGGCAGCCCGCTTCTCGCCAGCTCCACCGTAAAATCCTGGTATACGCGTATACCAGCTCCAGCCCACTGCACCACCCGCTTCTGCTTGGCCCAGCACAGGACCATCTCCTTTACACTGTACCTACGGAAGTACAGAGTCACTACCCTTGGCAGCTCACTCGCCTTTGGTATAGACCTCCATGACCGATGAGCCCGATCCAGTTCATATCGGGAGGAATCCTCCCCCTCCCCCAATAGTTTTGCCAACATCGCAGCAAAATACTCAGTCACCCTCGGTCCTTCAACTTCTTCGGGCAGCCCCACAATCCTCATATTCTGTCGCCTGGATCTGTTTTCCAGGTCTTCCATTTTGCCTCGCAGATCCTTGTTGATCTCTATCACCTTCCACGTCTCCTTCCCCATCGAGCTAAGTTGATCACTGTGCTGCAATAATGTCTCCTCCACTTCCTTCAGCGCCTCCCCTTGCTCCCGCACCTCCGCCACGGCACTCGCCACCGCCGTCCTCACCAGGGTAATTGCCTCCTCCATCAGCACTTTCAAAACCGCCCCCATTTCCTTCCTCATTGTCTCCATGTGTTTTGTGAACTGCCTTTCGAATTCCACGGCCTTCCCCTTCGTTACTTCTTCAGCCGTAAACAATGCGGCGTCCCCTGGTGCTCCAGCCTCCATTTTCTTTACCGACCCCGCGGTGACCTTTTCACTCCCCGACGGACTTTCAGCTGCTTTTTTCACGGCCGTTTTTTTACTGATCCTCGACATTTCCCTTCCCTGCGCTTTCTCCCGACTTTTACCACCTTCGCTGCCCCTAGGACTGGGAATTAACCCCCGACAATGCCATTCCTGAACGGGAGCCCTCCAACGCGCGGCTGCCTCCCGCCCGCCGTCACCGTAAGTCTGAGGAAAAACCTTTTTACCCAGTGGATGGTGACGGCCTGGAATGCACTGCCTGGGAGGGTGGTAGAGGTGGGTTGCCTCACATCCTTTAATATGTACCTGGATGAGCACTTGGCAGGTCAAAACATACAAGGCAATGGGCCAAGTGCTTGCAAATGGGATTAGATAGATTGGTCAGGTGTTTTTCATGTCTACGTGCAGACTTGATGGGCCAAAGAGCGTCTTCTGCATTGTGTATTTCTGTGATTCTGTGAGTTATCCATTTCCTTTTCGAAAGCTGCAGCTGAATCCGACTCCACTGTAATCTCAGACAGATCATTCCAGGACCTAACTATTCAAATATGGCACCTCTTCCTTCAACTAGGCACTTCACATTCTTTTGGACTTAATGTAGAGTTCAACCATTTAAGATCATAACCTCTTTCTCCATTTTGTTTCATGTTTAGGGCAATGGCTATGTCAATCTCAGCCCTTTGATACTTTGGATTTATAGTTTATCGCAATACTTTACCATTTACGTGTCAACTCCATTGTACATAGCCCTACATCTCTTAATATCTTTGGTTAACAACAATTGATCAAACTCAAATTTAAAATTAAGAATTAATCAATTGCTGTTTGTGGGGACGAGTTCTAATCTTCTATCATCCTTTGTATGTAAAAGTATTTCCTATTTTCAGTCTTGAAAGGTCTTGCTCTAATTTAGACAAAGCCCCCTAGATGTAGACTTGCCATCTGTATCGGCCCCATCTGTGCTCCGTAACATCTTAAAAACTTTAATAAAATCATCCCTTAATCTTATAAATTACAAAAGGGCGGCACAGTGGCGCAGTGGTTAGCACTATTGCCTATGGCATTAAGGACCCGGGTTCAATCCTGGCCCCGGGTCCCTGTCTGTGTGGAGTTTGCACATTCTCCCCGTGTCTGCATGGGTCTCACCCCCACAACCCAAAGATGCGTAGGTTAGGTGGATTGGCCACATTAAATTGCCCCTTAATTGGAAAACATTATTGGGTACCCTAAATTTATTCTTAAAAATCTTCTAAATTACGTGGAATAAACCCAGTTTGGGGTGTAATTTAACCCTTGAAGTCTAAATACTTCAGCCCTGTATTTTGCACTGACATGCTGGGCTCTGCCATCATTGAGGATGGGGATGTTTGTGGGGCCTCTTCTTCTGATCAATTATTTAACAGTCTGCTATCTTTCATGACTGGGTGTGTGGCAGAACTGCAGAGGTTTGATTAGATATGTTGGTTGTGGGATCACTGTGCTCTATATATAGCATACTGCTTCTGCTGTTTACCACGGATGTTGTATCTTCACCAACTTGGTACTGCGTTCCCTCCCAGACTAATATATGTCTTCCTAAGGTACAATGGCCAGTGCGCCAGGTGGGGGTTAGGTACATTTTGGTGCAGCCATTTGGGCGCGGCCGTTGTGGCGCGGCCGTTTTGGCGCCAGCCGTTTTGGCGCCAGCTGTTTTGGCACCGGACGTTTTGGCGCCAAAATAACATTTCTTTATTTGTAAATTAGCCTCAGTTGAGTTGGCTGCTGGTGCGGGTCCGCTGTCACAAGTGTTTCGTTCTATCACCATCTTTTTATATATTTTTTAACTAAACCAATTTGCATACCCATATGATGGCTGAGGAAGTATCAACGAAACGTGGTAAAGAAAAATTTGTTCATAACGGATTCCTTTACGTCTTTGACAAAACAAGCAAAGGTGGCAGCGAAGTGAAATTTTGGCGTTGTGAGCAAAAAAACCGGTGCAAAGCACGGCTCCATACTAAAGCTGCAAACGTGGTGAGGCAGCTGAACAGCCATTCGCATGATGCTTCTGCTGCAGAAGTAGAGGTTGCACTCATGAAAACTAAAATAAAAAAGAGAGCACAGGAAACCCTTGAGGCACCGACTGTAGTTGTTAATGAATGTTTGACAGACATATCCCAAGCTAGTCTACCAGCCATTCCTAATATATCTGCTTTGAGGAGAATGATAAGCAGAAAGCATAATTATGTATTGAACGCTGTTATGCTTCTTGAAAGAATGCTCGAAGTCGTCTTTAGGTTAAGGATGATTTATTGTGTCCCACAATAAATTACAGATTACACTTGAGAAAAGGCTGCTCTTCAATGTTCTGCAACTAGGCCCCAAACAGACTAGCACCCTTCAGTTTCTTGCACCTCTTGCCACTCCAACCCCTCCGGTTTCAAGTGCGGAGGCGGGCCTTCGGCGTTCCTTTTATGGGTGTCCCCGCGCTGCCCCCTGGTGACTCAGGCGAGGATCACCACATCCCCCTTCTTCACTTTTTTTTTTTTTTTTCGTAGTTGCAGAGCTGTAGTAAAACACAAAGGTAAAGAGTTAGGTTTATATATATATATACACAGAACAGGGCAGGGCGATGCATTTGTCAGTCCATGTTCACAGGTTCAGACGGTCAGGTGCACGTCTGATCCGTGTAGACCTCCTGAGTGGGCTTGGAGATCCAGGGTCGTTTGTGTCCGTGCGGACATCTGCTGCTGGGGTGTCAGGAAGATGTATGACCGTGTCCTGTGGATCCAGTGTGTCCTGCAGATCGAGTGTCGGAAGGACCCGTGGACGAGGTGTGACCTTCAGAAGGTCTCGCCGATTTCGTCGAACCATTGTTCCATCATCCGACTGCACGACGTAGGACCGTGGCGATGTTAGGCGGAGGACCACCGCCATTTTGGACCAACCCCCAGCTGGGTTTCGCAGCCTCACTGTGTCGCCGATGGCCAACGGTGGCAGTACCTTGGCCTGCTTGTCATAGTGCTGCTTTTGCGCTTGGCGCTGTTGACGCATTTGATCCAGGACAGGCGAGTGATCAGGATTGGTGAAGTGTAGCGCTGGTAAAGTTGTCCGCACATCCCTGTTGAAAAGCATCTGAGCTGGTGATAGTCCCGAGCTCAAAGGTGACGAACGGTACGATAGGAGGGCCAAGTGTACGTCAGATTTTGAGTCCGCAGCCTTGCTGATGAGTTGCTTGACTATGTGGACACCTTTCTCCACCCTGCCATTCGATTGCGGAAAGTGGGGACTCGACGTTATGTGCTGGAAATTGTAAATCTTGGCGAAGTCCGTCCACTCCCAGCTGGCAAAACAAGGACCATTGTCGGACATGACCGTCCGTGGGATGCCATGCCTGGAGAAAGTTTCTTTGCAGGCCTTGATGACGGCTGCTGCTGTGAGATCCGGGAGTTGCAGGACTTCCGGGAAGTTGGAGAAGTAGTCAATGATCAGGACATAGTTGCGGCCCATGGAGTGGAACAAATCAATGCCCACTTTGTCCCATGGTGACGTGGCCATCTCATGCTGCTGCAGTGGCTCCTTGCATTGTGCCGGTCGATGTCTTTGGCACGTGTCACAGGAGAGCACCATGTTGGTGATGTCCTCATTAATCCCTGGCCAGTAAACAGATTGGCGCGCTCTCCTTTTGCATTTTTCGGCACCAAGGTGCCCTTCGTGAATCCTGTGGAGGATGTCCGCCCGGAGAGCCATTGGAATGACGATCCTGTCGTTCCGCAGTATAATGCCATCGACCACGGATAGTTCAGTCTTGACATTCTGGAACTGTGGGCACCGCCCCTTTGGCCAGCCATGCTGCAGGTTGTGTAGGACTTGAAGGAGGGTGGCGTCCTCCTGTGTCGCCTGACGAATTTGCTGCAGCTTCTCGTCCGTTGCCGGGAGCGTCTCCTTGCACCACTGTGCATGAGCTTCCACATCATTGATGGACGCCAGTGGCGGGTTGTCAGCGTCCATGGCTCGTGATAACGTGTCAGCTATCACAAGGGCCTTGCCAGGGGTGTAGACCAGCGTGAAGTCGTACCTGCGCAACTTCATCATCATGCGCTGTAGGCGCGGCGTCATATCATTGAGGTCCTTGTCAATGATATTGACCAGCGGCCTATGATCCGTTTCCACGATGAAAGTGGGGAGACCGTACACATAGTGGTGGAATTTGGTCACTCCTGTTATTAGCCCTAGGCACTCCTTTTCTATCTGTGCATACCTGCACTCTGTGGCGGTCATCGCCCGTGAAGCGTAAGCCACTGGAACCCAGTCCAACTGGTCATCCTGTTGCAGTAGCACAGCACCAATCCCATGTTGACTGGCGTCAGTGGAGATCTTGGTAGGTTTCACCGGGTCAAAAAATGCAAGCGTTGGAGCTGCCATCAGCTGGTATCTTAGATCATCCCATTCAGCCTGGTGAGCCTGGGTCCAGGCAAACTCCGTGTCCTTCCTTGTCACGTTCCTCAACGCCTTTGTCCGTGCTGCCAGGTTGGGTATGAATTTACCAAGGAAGTTGACGAATCCCAGGAACCTTAGAACCGCTTTCTTGTCCTGTGGTCGCTGCATGCTCTGAATTGCAGCGATCTTCTCAGCGTCCGGCTTCACCCCGTGCTCTGAGATTGTGTCGCCCAGGAATGTCAGAGAGGACTGTGCGAAAGTGCACTTGGCCCGGTTGAGCTTGAGTCCAAAGTGGTGTATCCTCTGGAAGACTTGCTTCACCCTCGCAATATGGTCTTTCTCCGTCGCCGACCATATGATGATGTCATCCACATAGACACGTACGCCTTCGATGCCTTCTACCATCTGCTCCATGATTCTGTGGAATATTTCGGATGCAGATATAATGCCGAAGGGCATCCGATTATAGCAGTACCTTCCAAACGGCGTGTTGAAGGTGCATAGCAGGCGGCTGGACTCATCGAGCTGCATTTGCCAGAAACCCTGTGAGGCATCAAGCTTGGTGAAGATGCGAGCTTTTGCCATTTCGCTCGTGATTTCCTCGCGCTTGGGGATCGGGTAGTGTTCCCTGCGAATGTTCTTATTCAGGTCTTTGGGATCTAGACAGATCCGAAGTTCACCAGACGGCTTCTTGACGCACACCAGCGAGCTGACCCAGTCAGTCGGCTGTGTGACTCTTGAGATGACGCCTTGAGTCTGGAGACGCTGAAGTTCGGCTTTTAGCTTGTCCCGCAATGGAGCCGGGACCCTCCGTGGGGCATGAACAACCGGTATGGCTGTCTCTTTGAGCAAGATTCTGTACGTGTAGGGCAGTGTACCCATGCCCGAGAAAACGTCGGGGTAGTCGGTGAGTAGCAGCTGTATGTCCTCGTAAATGCGTGATGATGCAGCCGTGTGCATGAAAATCCGCTGAATGAGCTGCAAATCCTTGCAGGCTTGAGCGCCGAGCAGCGAGGACCTGTTGTCTTCCACAATCTCAAAGCGTAGGCCTGTTACGACAGTTTTGTTGGCAACTTGTAGGTGGCAGGATCCCTTGGAGATGATCGGGTTGCCGTTGTAGTCAGTGAGCTTGCATGCTGCAGGTAACACCTCGTGCGTCCCTGGGACCGATGCGAGATCTTTGCTCGTTAGCAAGTTTGCTGAGGCTCCCGTGTCCAGTTTGAACGTGATGGGGAAGTCCTGTACGTGCACCGTGGCAGTCCATTCACTTGCAGAGTTGATGGCATGCACGTGTCGAGGTTGTGTCGTCAGCTCCTGTGGTCCCGCTGTGGCATTAATAATGCCAATGCTGTGCGTGTGCTCCCAGGAGTTGAATTCTTCATGGTCGGAAAAATTGTCGTCGGGAGCCTGAGTGTTCGTGACATCAACTGTGCGGACTTTCAGGTTGCCATGCCGTTGAGTGGACGAGTGAAATTTAGCTGTGGATTGACATTGGGAGGCGAAGTGATTCATTTTTTGAACACTTTCTGCACCTTTTTCCTTGGGCAGGACATTGCCCTTTTAAGTGGGAGGAGCCGCAGTAATGACACGTCATGACGTCATGCGTATGCTGCGTTCGCGCATGCGCATTGCGGTTTTCAGACCAGGGCCGGTATTGTGCATAGTGCGCATGCGCGGACCGATCACTTCCGGGTTCGCGTCTTTCAAGATGCTGCGCATGCGCAGACGGGCCAGAGAACGGAAGGGACGGCCTGGAAAACGGAAGAGACGACCTGTGAGGGGAATTCACCATCTTTATATCGTCCTCGTGGTGGGTGTTTTGTAAGGAATGTTTTTCAAATAGCTCCTGTACCTGCTGCATTTTCTGCTCCTGTAACAAGCATTTTTCTATGGTAGTTTTTAGTGTTAAATCGTTTTGCAGTAATAGTGAGTCTCTTAGTTTTTTGTCAGCAAGACCATAGATTAGCTGATCTCTGATGAGTGAGTTTGTTAAATCACCAAAGTTGCAGCCTTGTGCCAGCAAGCGTAACTCTGTGACCAAGTGGGTGATAGTCTCCCCTTGTTTTTGGAGTCTGTGACGGAGGGTGAATCTTTCAATGATTTCATTGGATTGAGACTTATAGTGTTCATCCAATTTTGCCATTATCACTTGAAACTTAGTTTTGTCTTCAGTATCCGCATATGTGAAAGAGTTATATGTGTCTACCAGTTGCTGGCCACACGATGTGATTAAAAGTGCAATTTTCTTTCCATCGGTGGCTGTATGTAAGTCCTGAGCTAACAAGTACATTTCAAATTGTTGTTTGAACATTTTCCAATTATAATTTAAATTACCTGTAGCTCTCATTGGCGCTGGAAGTAGCGTGTGTTCCATTGTTGCAGAAAGTCGTCTGAAGTTGAGAGGCTGCAAAGTCTGGTGGCCTGCCTGTTGCTGGTGCTTCTTCTTTGTCTGCTGTCTTTTTCTTTCTTTGTCTTGCTGGTAGCGCTGGTTCCCTCTGTTCAGAGAAGCCACTCCTGTACCATGTTATGCTTCTTGAAAGAATGCTCGAAGTCGTCTTTAGGTTAAGGATGATTTATTGTGTCCCACAATAAATTACAGATTACACTTGAGAAAAGGCTGCTCTTCAATGTTCTGCAACTAGGCCCCAAACAGACTAGCACCCTTCAGTTTCTTGCACCTCTTGCCACTCCAACCCCTCCGGTTTCAAGTGCGGAGGCGGGCCTTCGGCGTTCCTTTTATGGGTGTCCCCGCGCTGCCCCCTGGTGACTCAGGCGAGGATCACCACAAACGCCCCCACCAATCCAAGTGATTTACAACAATTGATTGTGCCAGAATGCTACAGGATATATGTCCCTCAACCAGGAGTGGAAGAAATTTTTTTACTTTGTGATAGCGGACCAGGTCACGACCGGATATTAATCTTCGGAAGACAGAGCTGGCCACAGCACTTATTGACATCTGATATGTGGTTTGCAGATGGCACATTCAGTATTGCTCCCAGCCTCTTTTCTCAGATTTATGTAATTATGGTAAAAAAACACGGAGGAGTTACTCCTACGGTTTATGCTCTTTTGCCCAACAAGCAATGCATCACATATGCGAGAATGTTTGCATTATTGAAAGAAATCGAACCCAACTTGAAACCCAGTTCAATCGTCTGTGATTATGAACAAGCTGCGCACAGTGCTATGAAAGACATATTCCCTAATGTTCAAATAAAAGGATGTTTTTTTCATTTAGCTCAAAATATGCAAAAACATCTAGCTAGTATGGGGTTCCTTAGTTTGTATAACACTGATCCAGATTTCGCGTTAAAAGCTAAAATGATTATTGCCATTGCCTTTGTACCTTTGAACAAAATCGATGAATATCTGGATGCTTTAGCGACCCAACTGCCGCAAGAACTTCAAGATTTACTCAACTGGTTTGAAGATACATATGTTGGTCGTCTGAACAGACGAGGAAATGGTAGACGAACACCTTTATTTCGCCCTGAGATTTGGAACCTTTATCAGAGAACATTAAACGGGGAAGACCGCACAAACAATAATGCGGAGGCAGCCCACCGTCGATTGAAATACGAACTTGGTATGCATCATCCCACCATATGGAAACTAATTGATGGCCTGCGTAAAGTACAGAAAGGTAGAGATGCATATTATGAAAGGTTACTAGCCGGCCATGAACCGCCACAAAACTAAAAAAGTATAGAGATGCAGATAAAAGAATACATGAAACTGTTCTTAAATTTGAAAACATGGATGCTATCGAGTACTTGAGGAGCCTTGCTCATAATTACCAAATGAACTAAACTAAATGAACTAATATAAGGTTTTTAACTAAATGAGCTAATTTAATGTTTTTACCTAAATGAACTAATTTAAGGTTTTTAATTTACAATAAAGGTAAAAGAATACATGAAACTGTTCTTAAATTTGAAAACATGGATGCTATCGAGTACTTGAGGAGCCTTGCTCATAATCACCAAATGAACTAAACTAAATGAACTAATTTAAGGTTTTTAAACTTACTTGCAACAATTTGCAACAATTTACTAGCCACAAAAACTAAAAAAATTTCTGTCGTCTGCGCCCAAATGGCCGCGCCAAATTGGCTGCGCACAAGTGTCCCATGGCGCCCAAACGGCTGCGTCCAAACGGTCGCGCCAAAACGGCCACGCCCAATTGTCCCATACCGCCAGGTGGTGGTACAACCAGGGAATTCTATAGCTGAAGCATGACATTTAACCACTCATATCCCAGTCCTCTTGACATCAAGACCAGCTTCCCATTAGTATTTGTGGACCTGTTCATGATCTTTTAATGATCTGTGTACCTGGACTCCCAAGGGCCTTTGGACCACCATTGTTTTTTCCTAACGGTTAGATACAATGCAGAAGCTGTCTCTTACTTTCAATCAGTTCTATTTTTTTTTCTTGCAAGACATTTCATCTCCACATCCTTTCTTTATAGTGGTGATGCCCACCTTTTAGTTGCTTACCAAAGATGCTGTTCTTAATATATTTGCCTGGGCATTAAACCTGTTGGAGGAGCTTGAAGGGGGAAAGAGATGACGGTTAAATCTCATTCTGCCCTGATCCATGCACCCTTTTCAGCAGATACTGCTGAATAATGATTGGAAGTATTTCTCTTTCTCTTGCTTATAGTCATGAGAATGGCATTGGCTTTGGAATTTAAATTCATTTTTTTAACCATCCAATACCTCATTGCAATGCATTTACCACAGCACCATCAAATACACTTTCCAAATCATTACTTTCAAAACCAGGTTGTGTACTATCCAAGGCAAACAGCAGATTAGGAAGCAGGAATGTTAACTCCTGAGGGCACGTTGGGCCGATTGGGAAGGGGAAAACAAATCTAAAAAATTGCAAGCACTGCTACGGTTAGTCTCCAGGTTTAATTGTGTTTGGATGTGTACAAGTAACCTGCACATCAGATCATTGATGATCATTACTGGCAGGGCATTCATTTGCAGTGCCATTTTGAACATTAGATCATGACCTCGTTGCAGTGTTAATGTAAGCCTACTTTTAACACTAATAAAGATGATTATTACAATGAGATGACTTTTAGATTATTTTTAACACAATGGCATGGGCTCAAGCCCACCGATGAGTTGCATTAGTATGACATAACTCATAACTCAGTTGGGACGTCCTCTTGAGGTTGTACAAGACATTGGTAAGACCTATGGTCACTCTATTATAGGAAGGATATTATTAACCTAGAAAGGGTGCAGAAGAGATTTACGGCACGGTGGCGCAGTGGACACCATTGTTGCCTCACGGCGCCGAGGTCCCAGGTTCAATCCCGGCTCCGGGTCACTGTCCATGTGGTGTTTGCCCATTTTCCCAGTGTTTGCGTGGGTTTCGCTCCCACAACCCAAAAAGATGTGCAGGGTAGGTGATTGGCCATGTTAAATTGCATCTTAATTGGATAAAATGAATTGGGAACTCTAAATTTAAAAAAAAAGAAGAGATTTACGAGGATGCTACCAAGACTTAATGGTCTGAGTTATCAGGAGAGGCTGGATAGGCTGGGACTTCTTTCCCTGGAGCATAGGAGACTTAGGGGTGAACTTATAGAGGTCTATAAAATAATGAAGAGCATAGATAAGGTAGATAGTCAACATCTTCTCCCAAAGGTAGAGGAGTTTAGAACTAGAGGGCAGAGGTTTAAGGTGAGAGGGGAGAGATACAAAAGAGACCAGAGGGGACATTTTTTCATACAGAGGGTGGTGAGCATCCGGAACGGCCTGCCAAAGGCAGTGGTAGAGGCGGGTACAATTTAGTCTTTTAAAAAGCAGTTAGACATTTACATGGGCAGGGTGGGTATAGAGGGTATTGGTCAAATGCGGGCAAGTGGGACTAGCTTAGTGACAGAAACTGGGCGGCATGGACAAGCTGAACCAAAGGGCCTGTTCCCATACTGTGAACATCTATGACTCTAATTAACTCCTTTAAAAGCCAAACTTTGAGATTTCATTTATTGATTGCCAAAGATTCCTTCTATGAAATGTCTAAATAGGCTTGTGACCAAACAGAATGACAAGCAGAATCACCAGAGCTAGTAGTGCCGCCTATACCTCAGGTACTGTCTTACTTTACATCACTATCAAATCCTGCATAAAACTTGTATATTTAGATTCCATGGTGCATTAACGGGCAATTTATTCTACTGACTTATCAACACATGAAATGGCATACAGGCGAATAATTCAGTGAAGGCAGTGGATGCTCTATGCTAATCGCCATAGTCCTAGAAGGCCAGAGGCTGTTTTCCCCTTTGAGGGGGAGAGCTGATAGATGATGATTTAACCTGAGGATCACCACACCTCAGGCAAGGGACAAGGTTGAGAAGGCATGAATAACCTCAACCGGTTAGAGATACAAAAGAGACCAGAGGGGAATTTTTTTCACGCAGAGGGTGGTGAGCATCTGGAATGAGCTGCCAGAGGCAATGGTAGAGGCGAGTACAATTTTATTCCTTTAAAAAACAGTTAGACAGTTACATGGGCAGGGTGGGTAGAGAGGGATATGGGCCAAATGTGGGCATGAGCGACTAGCCTAGTGATAGAAACTGGGCAGCATGGTCAAGCTGGGCCGAAGGGCCTGTTTCCATGCTGTAACCATCTATGACTCTATAACCATCAGGTATGCCATTGAGTGAAGGGATGGAGGTGGGCTGGCACTGCCCAACCTTCTGGGGTACTATTGGGCAGCCAATGTGTCAATGGTGCGTAAATGGGTGATGGAGGGGGGAGGGGCGGCGTGGAAAAGAATGGAGATGGCGTCATGTAGAGGTACGAGCCTGGGTGCCATGGTAATGGCACCGTTGCCGCTCTCCCCTAAGAGGTTTACCACGAGCCCGGTGGTGGCGGCGACCCTAAGAATCTGGGAACAATGGAGACGGCATCGGGGGGAAACAGGGGCCTCGATGGAGGCTCCACTGGGTGGCAACCATCGGTTCATCCCGGGGAACACGGATGGGGGATTCAGGGGGTGGCAAAGGGCGGGCATCAGCAAATTGAGGGACCTGTTTATTGGCGGGAGGTTTGCGGGCCTGGGGGAACTGGAAGATAAATTTGGCCTTCCCCAGGGGAACATGTTCAGATACCTGCAGGTAAAGGCGTTTGCTAGGCGACAGGTAGAGGGATTCCCTTTGCTGCCCTCGCAGGGGGCGATGGACAGTGTGCTTTCGGGGGTGTGGGTAGGAGAGGGGAAGGTGTCTGACATCTATAAGGTAATGCAGGAGGTGGAGGAGTCGTCAGTGGAGGAGCTGAAGGCTTATTGGGAGGAGGAACTCGGGGAGCAGATAGAGGACGGGACTTGGGCGGATGCCTTGGACAGAGTCAACTCTTCCTCCTCATGTGCGAGGCTTAGTCTCATCCAATTTAAGGTGCTGCACCGGGCCCACATGTCCGGGACTAGGATGAGTAGGTTCTTCGGGGGTGAGGACAGGTGCACCAGATGTTCGGGGAGTCCTGCGAACCACGCCCATATGTTCTGGGCATGCCCAGCACTGGAAGAATTCTGGAAGGGGGTGGCGGGGACGGTGTCGAGGGTGGTTGGATCCAGGGTCAAACCAGGGTGGGGACTCGCGATTTTTGGAGTTGCGGTAGAGCCGGGAGTGCAGGAGGCGAAAGAAGCCGGTGTCCTGGCCTCTGCGTCCCTAGTAGCCCGTCGAAGGATTCTGTTGCAATGGAAGGATGCAAGGCCCCCAAGTGTGGAGACCTGGATCAGTGACATGGTGGGATTTATAAAATTGGAAAAGGTCAAATTTGCCCTGAGAGGATCAATACAAGGGTTCTATAAACGATGGCAGCCTTTTTTGTACTTCCTGGCTCAGAGATAGGTAACTGGGTCAATAGCAGCAGCAACCCGGGGGGGGGGGGGGGGGGGGGGGGAGGGGGGGGGGGGGGGGGGGGGGGGGGGGGGGGGGGGGGGGGGGGGGGGGGGGGGGGTGCATTATTGTAGTGTTTATTCTGTAACTTTATAGTGTGTTAATATGCGTTGTTGTTAAAATGCTGGGTTGTTCATGGGGATGGGGCGAATGTATATGATTGTTAATATTATTGTTATTTTCGGTATTTTACTAAGGTGCGTCAATGTTGTATAAAATCAAAATTTCTCAATAAAAATGATTTTTTAAAAAAAGGTATGCCATTGAGTAAAATAACAAAATGTTGAAGATATATTATGGTGCCTGGAGGTTTCCCCTCAGCAATTGCCAGTGAGGCTCTTCAGAATAATAGGGTGGAAGTTTACCGGTGGGATCCTACGATCCTGCCAAAGTCATTGGACTTTTGAACGACTTGTTGCATTTTTCAGACACGCCCCCACAGCAATAGGGCTGCAAAATGCCACCCATAATGATGAACTGTATCCTGCACGACACTGCACAACAGAGGGGATTCCAGGTGGAAGGTGACCAAAGTGATCAACAAGTATCTTCTGATGAGGATAAAATTGAAGAGAGGAGAAGGATTTCAGGATTGGGGCCTCATTTCCTGACCCTGTCCTGCAATAGGACAGGCTCTGCACCTCATTAACGAAAAATAGCTGCCCGAAGTGTGATCGCAATCGCCCTGCTGGATTCTTCACGAGTGGTGATGGCATCCACTTCCCATGCCACCACCGGGTCCTGAGGCGAGCTGACATAATTCAACCCTGTGTGTGGCACATCTGTCAGTACCTCGCAAAGTTGCTGTTGAACTTCTACCACTCTCCTCAACAATAGCACCTGGCTATTGTCCAACTGAGCAGAGTTTGGAGACGATTGTGCTCCTCAACTTGGACTCTCCCTAGTTCCCTGCATTTAGAGTCTATCTATAGTCACTGTAAATTATGAAAATCCAACTAATTCTTTAAGTGAACCCACTGAAGTGTAAGCATCTATCTGCTAAATGGCATCTCTGAGTTCCTAGTGTCTCAATTACCAGTTGGCAGTGAGTCAAATGTGCCACCTCTCCACGTCTTTCTCCTCTGCATCTGTGAACAACATAAGTTGTTGTGGGTGTTCTTCTCCCTTTCGTTTTGTGCTCTTTTAAATCATCCCCACACGGGATGAAAACAGACCTGTAAGTGAGTGAGGGTCAGGAATTCACTTGATGCAGTGCATTTTGTGAGAATGACAATCAGACAGATACATCACATTGCGTAAGGATTGGGGTGATTGTAGCTGTGAATGAATACATGGGGCAGTGAGGAAGTGCATGAAAAAATGAAGGCTAGATGCTGCTGTGATATAAGAGGGTGTGAAGAGTTTAAAACATTTTTTACAGTACTCAATTCTTTTTTTTTCCCAATTAAGGGGCTATTAACATGGCCAATCCACCTACCCTGCACTCCTTTGGGTAGTGGGGGTGAAACCCACGCAGACACGGGGAGAATGTGCAAACTCCACATGGACAATGACCTGGAGCCAGGCTCGGAACCGGGTCCTCGGCGCCGTGAGACAGCAGTGTCACTGTGCCACACGAGAGGGTGTGAAGAGCGATGAGATGGAAATACACATGGCAATAAGGGGAGCGAAGGTTGTGTTCCACAGGATGTCAGTGAATCAGTAAGTGCACTCACTCTTCCCGACCTGGTGAAGCCATTGATGCACTTCCTGCTCAGTATTCTACTACTGCTCTCGGCTCAGCCATTTCTAACCACGCTGCCCCCCCCCCCCCCCCCCCCCCACCCCCCCAACCACCATTCCCCCACCCAACCGTCCCCCTCGGCCCAGCAGTAAGTATCCTGGGTGCTGGTCTTTCTCTTCCTGAATCCATCCTAAAAAAAATTCCTGACTCTTCTCTATTCCATTTTAACATTGACCCTTAAATAGTTGTCATTTTGTCACATCAGGAGAATCCATGTCATGCTCATTGCGCAGTTTGAAGATTCAAAATCCAGAAAGAACAATTTATTAATTCAAACATCATAAAATTGTAGAATCTGGTTTTCTTTTGAGGGTTTGTTGCGTACAATTCCTACCCCTGCCCTTCCTTAACACTCCTTTATATTAATACTGGGGCTAAAGGATTCCACCTCTGATCTAAAATTGGGCAACAAATATTTGGTGGTGATACAGAAATGGTGCAAACATTTTGGGTGCGATTCTCCGCTCCCCACGCCGGGTGGGAGAATCGTGGGAGGGCCAGACGAATTACGCCACGCCGCCCTGGCACCCCCCGCGATTCTCCCACGCCCTCAAACGCTCGGAGAATCGCTGCTCGCCGTTTTTCCCGGCGGCCGGCGATTCTCCGGCCCGGATGGGCCGAGCGGCCTGACAACCCCGACGGGTTCACGCCGGCGGCAACCACACCTGGCCGCTGCCGTCGTGAACATTGTTGCCCATTACGCTTTCCCTTAATTTGCTCTGTTTTAATTACCTTTGCTCTGATACCACCACAGGGTTCAAAGCCAAGTACTGATCAATAACTCAACACACCAGTTAGTAAGTTTGAAATCAATACACATTTATTTACACACACAGTCAATTATTACTCGTGCATAAACTCTACTCGCTAATCTACAACTACTACTAAAGCCTATACTTAGCTTCGAGTGGCCCACCAGGTCAGAGGAACAATGGCCGTTGTCCGGTTCTGATACTGCTGGCTTCAAACTGGTACGGAATAGTAGCTAGGAGCATCTATCTCGTAGCATGCGTTGACCTTAGACTTACTTGTTCTGGTGCAGCTGCTAGGCAGATCTCTCCTCGCTGAGAGCCAAGGCCGAGAGAGCCAAGAGAGTGAACTGAACTTGGGGACTCTGTTTTCTAGTCCCCAGGGGTTTCGCACCCTTCTGGGCGGACCCCGGACTTGGCCCCAATTAATTGGACCATGTCCCAATCGTTTGTATTGATCTTCTCCACTACCGGAGCTGTTCCCTGATCGTTGTGCGGGCCCTATGTGGCCGTTGGCCTGCCTTTGTTTTAGCTCCCACTGGTGTCGGGGAGTCAGTCCTGGTCTCGATTGTTTCAATGTTTCCTTTTTGCCTCCGGAGATAGCTCATTAATATGTTAATGGCTATTGGTTTCAGTTCTGTCTGGGTTCTGCAAATCTTAATACACAGGAAACCTTGCACCTGCTTGTTTTCCCTAGTGCTGTCCAATTTTCCCTGCATTCTTTGCGGGCATCCATTTTGGAATCGGGACGTGGCCACCCCAGGTGGCTACAACATCGCGCGACAGGTAAGTGTGGGGCCTGTGGGGGGGCGGAGAGAGGATCGAGCACGTGAGGTGACTGGCCCGCGATCGGTGCCCACCGATCGTCGGGTTGGCGTCTCTAAGAGACGCACTCTTTCCCCTCTGCCGCCCCGCAAGATAAAGCCGTCACGTCTTGCGGGGCGGCAGAGGGGAAGACGGCAACCGCGCATGCGCGGGTTGGAGCCGGCCAACCTGCGCATGCGCGGCTGACGTCACTTAGGCGCTGCCGGCCACGTCATTCTCGGCGCGCCGCTTTGACGCAAGCGTCAAGGCCCGGCGGCCGAGTTTCTCGCAACGCCGCTCCTAGCCCAGGGGGGGGATAGGGGGCGAAGAGTGGCCTCCGACACTCCGGGTTTTACTCCGTCGTCGGCCGTTGCGGAGAATCGTGCCCTTTATAAAAGTTGATCAGGTCATCTTATTAGAACCACAGAATCCTACAGTGCTGAAGGAGGCCATTTGACCCTCTGGAAGAGCACCCTACCTAGGCTCACTCTCCCGCCCTACCCCATAACCCCACCTACCCTGCATGTTTTTGGACTATGCGAGGAAACAGGAGCACCTGGAGGAAACCCACGCAGACACGGGAGAAAGTGCAAACTCCAAATAGTCATCAAAGGCCGGAATTGAACCTGGGGTCCCTGGTTCTGCGAGGCATCAGTGCTAACCACTGTGCCCACCATGCCGCCACTTCAGAATACGACTAAAAGTCAAATACAAACACAAGCAAATATTCTGGAATGAAATTATTCCTTGGTATAGTCCTATTCCAGCTTGATGCTTTATGAGCATTAATATACAGGATCACAGCCTTGTTTTCCAATGTGCCAGATTTTTTTGATCTTTAACTGCACTGTGCATACACAAGTGTTGAAAGGAAGTCAAGCAAGGTACCTTCCAGTGACAACAGTGCCTATCCCACTGTTTCAGCAAGTAATTGTGTTTGGAACAGGGAGGGAACAAGAGAAGAGGAAAGAAACTGTGGCCAACAACGATGATTCACCCATGTATCCTATCAGCTGGCGAAGGTGTTATCAATGCTTGTGATTCATGAAAGAAATACAAATATAGATGGTCTTTGTGATTCATGGGCACTAGAATTGTGGGATCTTTTGAGTGTTGCTCCACATTCCAAGCTCAATTCTTGGCCCATGCTGAATTGGCTGAGCTCAGTTAAGAGGGCAGTGCGAATGCTATGAGTGGCTTCTGTGTCATAGAATTGTCGATGGGTGGGGGTTGGTTGGAGGAGAGAAAAAAAATTAACCACTCATTGCTCCAGTCTCAGTTTCACATCCAATGACTCCTGCTCGGAGATGCACTTGTGTGCACATCCACGGAAGCCAAAATTGGTTTCAATTGTGACCCCAGTCAGATTGCCTGCTGATATTCGCTCACCAGCATCAACTCCCCCCCCCCCCACCCCCAACTCCCCGCGTGAAGATTAGCTAATTTAGTAGCAAAGAATTTCTGTGTCCGTGAGTGATTACCCAGCAAGACTTGCTGTATTGAGGAGGACTAAAGGTCAAAAACAAATGTAAGCAAAACCCAGGGGAACCGTGAGCTGACAGCTGAGTGCCGATGCAGCTAGTGCTGTCACATTGCATCGTGCAGTAACTATTCTCTCGTTTATTTTCATGCCTGACAGGGTGCAGCACCTCTCCTTTATTTATTCATAGCTGCAGAAAACAAAGATGCAGAAGGATGTGAAAAGAGGAAAGGCATCAACGGAAAGCGAGCTGGTGACTCTTTCTTAATTTACACTGCATAAATTAGCTTTGTGCCTTTCAGTTTCCGGACCACGTGAAGATCATGCTGAACCTTTGTCGAGTGTGGGTAGAGGTGATATGGAATGTGAGAAGGAGATAGAGCTGCTTTAAGAAAATGTCACTGTACCAGTGATGTAGGATGTGTAACAGAGAGCAATGATTCAATTCTGCCCTCACCTTTTACTATGCTAACGCGTTTTATACGCAGTCAGTTTGTTTCATAGTTGCCTGAATGGAGAGTTGGCATGCCCGAGCTGTGAGGTTGTCAACCTTCCTGGATTGTCCGGGATTTGGCCGGAATGGAAGATCGATATTGTGGACATTTCTGTGAATGACGGGCAAGGAAAGCCACAGGGGCTATGTTTCTTCTCCACTTGTGCTCCTGTGGGGCTGACAAAATAGCAGATCCACAGACATCCAGGACACGATGCCGGTAAAACCACGCGATGGAAAGAGCAGTTTGAAAAGTGCAGAGGATTATGGGTATTCCAGTCAAAATTATTGACCCATTGCTCAGAGCACTTCCATTAATAATAATATTAATAATAATAATAATTGTTATTAGTGTCACAAGTAACACGGCAATCAAGTTGTTGTGAAAATCCCCTAGTTGCCACATTCCAGCGCCTGTTCGGGTACACTGAGGGAGAATTCAGAATGTCCAATTCAACTAAGACACTTTTTTGGGGATTTGTGAGAGGAAACCGGAGTACCCGAGGGAAACCCATGCAGGCACATGGAGAACGTGCATCTCCGCACAGACAGTGACCCAAGCCGGGAATCGAACCCGGGTCCCTGGTACTGTGAAGCAGCAGTGTTAACCACTGTGCTACTGTGCCACCCACTGGTTTATCCTGGTTTAAAGAGTCTGGACTGGATTCTGTGCCTTCCGACACCGAAATCACGTTCGGCGATGGGGTGGAGAATCTGTTTTCGCGCCGAAATTGGGAGCAGCGCCTGTTTTTAAATTCTCCGCCCCCTCTGAAAATCGGCGTACTCATGGAGTACCCTGCGCCGCGTATCCACCGCTTCCGGCCATTGCCTGAGGATTGCCCCATGATGCTCCATCTCTAACCGGCCGAATTCCCAACAAGCGTGGGACTCTCATGGTCCCAGCTGTCTGGGAACTGCGCGAGGCAGCTGCGCACTCAAACCGGGGCCGTCACAGTCGGGGAGGGCCAATCGGCGGGCAGAGGGGCTTCATTCGGGGCTGGGGGCAAAGTGGCCAGTTTGGGGCGCGCGGGCGGCTGATGCTGGGCACTATTTTGCTGGTCCAGGTTACCGGGCTGAATCCGCCATGGAGCACAGCGCGGCCGCTGCCGTGCGCATGCGTGGCCTCTGACCCGGAAGTGCTGGGGGCCGTATCGGCAGCTAGAGCTGTGAGCTCTACAATGGCCCCCTACTCGCCCCCAGCAAAACGGGGAAGCTGTGGCCTTTTGACACCAGTGTTCCTGGCGTAAAAGATCACAGTTTTCACGACGGCGTGGGGACCAAAACAGAGAATCCAGCCCTCTGACTTTACAGCACTTTTCTTACGACACCAACTCTGTGACATTTTGTGTGCAGCTTTATTACAATGAAAACATTTAAGTTTTCTTATCCCTCTTCCACCCTCATAAATTTCCTTTTTAACCTGAGGCAAAATCTCTTCATTATCTCCAACTGGACCTCCTTTGCCTTGACCTCCTGTGGATTTCTCATTTCCCCAGGTTCTATCCTTCACAGGCTATAATTGATGTTGAAAACCAAACCTTGATTTTTGAACTAATTTAAAATCATCTGCCACTTCTGCTGCCTGTCTCGCAGTCTTAACCCTTTGCTCTTCTACATGAGTTCTCTGTCATAGAATTCACAGTGCAGAAGGAGGCCATTCGGCCCATCGAGTCTCACCATCCCTTGGAAAGGGCACCCTATCTAAGCCCATATCTCCACCCTATCCCCGCAACCCAGTAACCGCGCCTAATCTTTTTTTTGGACACTGAAGGCAATTTAACATGGCCAATCCACCTAACCTGCACATCTTTGGACTGTGGGTGGAAACCGGAGCACCCGGAGGAAACCCATGCAGACACGGGGAGAATGTGCAGACTCCGCACAGACAGTGAGCCAAGCACGAATCGAACCTGGGACCCTGGCGCTATGAAACAACTGTGCTAACCTCTGTGCTACCGTGCTGCCCACACTCACTACTGCAGGAAGTGAAATTTGACATTCCTTCATCATAACCATTTCTCTCAGAGTTTCAAACATTAAGTCTATTTTTAATGCTCTTATCACTGTCATTATCACATAGAAGACAGAGAGTGGTGGTGGATGGAAAATTTATAGACCAGTCACCAGCGGTGTACCACAGGGATCAGTGCTGGGTCCTCTGCAATTTGTGATTTTTATCAATGACTTGGATGAGGGGCTCAAGGGTGGGTCAGTAAATTTGCTGATGACACCAAGATTGGTGGAGTAGTGGATGAGATTGAGGGCTGTTGTAGGCTGGAAAGAGACATTGATAGGATGCAGAGCTGGACCAAAAAATGGCAGATGGAGTTTAACCCTGATAAGTACTGATAACCCTGATAAGGGGGCAGCACGGTAGCATTATGTATAGCACAATTGCTTCACAACTCCAGGGTCCCAGGTTCAATTCCGGCTTGGGTCAGTGTCTGTGCGAAGTCTGCACATCCTCCCAGTGTGCACATGGGTTTCCTCCGGGTGCTCCGGTTTCCTCCCACCTTCTAAAGATGTGCAGGTTAGGTGGATTGGCCATGATAAATTGCCCTTAGTGTCCAAAATTGCCCTTAGTGTTGGGTGGGGTTGCTGGGTTATGAGGATAGGGTGGAGGTGTTGACCTTGGGTAGGGTGCTCTTTCCAGGAGCCGGTGCAGGCTCGATGGGCCGAATGGCCTCCTTCTGCACTGTAAATTCTATGATTAAAGTACGAGGGGCTGGTTTAGCACGGTGCTAAATCGCTGGCTTTGAAAGCAGACCAAAGCAGGCCAGCAGCACAGTTCAATCCCTGTACCAGCCTCCCCAAACAGGCGCCGGAATGTGGCGACTAGGGGCTTTTCACAGTAACTTCATTTGAAGCCTACTTGTGACAATAAGCGATTTTCATTTCATTTTGGTAGAAAAAATTTGAATGCGGATTACAGGGTCAACGGCAGGGTTATGAGGAATGTGGAGGAACAGAGAGATCTTGGGGTTCGGTTCATGTCCACAGATCTCTGAAGGTTGCCACTCAAGTGGATAGAGCCGTGAAGAAGGCTTATAGTGTGTTAGCGTTTATTAACAGGGGGCTTGAGTTTAAGAGCCGCGGGGTTATGCTGCAACTATACATGACCCTGGTGAGACCACATTTGGAGTATTGTGTGCAGTTCTGGTCACCTCATTATAGGAAGGATGTGGAAGCATTGGAAAGGGTGCAAAGGAGATTTACCAGGATGCTGCCTGGTTTGCAGGATAGGTCTTATGAGGAAAGGTTGAGGGAGCTAGGGCTTTTCTCTTTGGAGCGGAGGAGGATGAGAGGAGACTTGATAGAGGTTTATAAGATGATGAGGGGGATAGATAGAGTGGACGTTCAGAGACTATTTCCTCGGGTGGATGTAGCTGTTACAAGGGGGCATAACGATAAGATTCAGGGTGGGAGATATAGGAGGGATATCCGAGGTAGGTTCTTTACTCAGAGAGTGGTTAGGGTGTGGAATGGACTGCCTGCTGTGATTGTGGAGTCGGACACTTTAGGAACTTTCAAGCGGTTATTGGATAGGCACATGGAGCACACCAGAATGACAGGGAGTGGGATAGCTTGATCTTGCGTTTGGAAAATGTTCGGCACAACATCGAGGGCCGAAGGGCCTGTTCTGTGCTCTACTGTTCTATGTAAAGTTCTTTTATGTGATTCTTTTGAATTCTATATATGTCTGACCTGGTTCTTTTCTTAGATTTATAAACTTCTGTCTGTAGACTTCTGGCTTTAGTTCATATGCACCTAAAATGGCTTTTCACACCTCATCATAATCCCTAGATACTTCCTCTGATAATGATACATGACCAACAACATTGTTTGAACCAACAATACCCACATGGTTTTTGGCCATTGCAATTGTTTAGCTACTTTCTCAAATTAGATTTTTAAAAAGGCTTCGACATCTTTCTCATCAAATCTTGGCACTACTTGAAAATATTTCAACATACACCACTTGGCTTTTGAGTAAGTGGGGGGAACGATTCTCCAATATGGAGCCCAAGTGTTTGCGCTGCCGTGAACGCCGTCGCAGCGCTGGCGCTGGAGCAGTTCACACCCCTCCAGCCTCTTTTCGCGGCGCCAAATAGGCACTGCGCCAACCCGCGCATGCACAGTTGGGCCTTGCCAACCTGCGCATGCGCGGGGGACTTCTTTAGCGCGCCGGCCCCGACTCAACATGGCGTTCAGGGGCCGGCCGGCCAGAAAGTAGGCTCGGTGGGGAGAGGCTGGCCCGCCAATCGGTGGGCCCCGACCGCAGCCCAGACCCCATCGGAGGCCCCCCCAGTGGAGGAGTCCCCCCCCCCCACACATGCCACCCCCCCCCCCCCCCCAACCATTCGCGCAGTTCCCGCCGGCAGTGACCAGGGGTGAACGGCTCCGGCGGGACTCTGTCGTATTGGTGCGGCCGCGGCCCCGCCGATTCCAGTGGCCGGCACTGCACCAAATACGCCGGCGCAAATGGCGGTGACACCTTGGAGAATCGTGCGCCGGTGTTTGTCCGTCGTGGCGCGGTTGCGCCGATTCTCCGGCCCCGCGTGGGGCTCAGAGAATCGCCCCCGGGTTTTTCCTTTCTCTAGACTTTCCTCAACTACAAGAGTTGATCATTTCTGTGTAGTTCCATTTTCCAAAGTTCAAATTCTCACTCCTTTTCTTTTGCTTCTGCCATTGCCACTCTCTTTTTCTCTTTCTGTCCTCTTTCTTTCCTTTCTTCTGTGATTTCCATTGTCATTCACTCTAACTTTTTCCTTTAATTCCAATTCAAGCAGTCATGTGTCAACTGTTTCATTTGTAATTTAATTTTAGCTAATTACAATGATTCAGACTGTTACTCTGGCAAATTGAAATGCTGAGCTATTGCTTAAATTATCTCCAACTTCTTCATCCCTTCAGGTGGAGTCAACTGCAATTTGCCACTAAATCCAAAAGCTTTAACGGCCCTTTGTAAACCACCCAAAGTGACCTCTTCAACACCCAGGAAACTCTTAGTCACTGAAAGAGCCATTTCACCAGTCGCTCCCTATTTAAACTGTCAAGTGTGTCAAGAACTGAAAGAAAGCACCAGTTTCTCATTCACACTGTGATTAAATTCAATAATTCCAAGCCAAACAAGGAATTATACCATTTTAATCCCGGTAAAGAACCCCCAATTATTTTTTCGGACACTGGACCAGCCTCCAATGTATGTTAAAATACAGGACACAAAACCCCAACAATATTTCAATTTGTAAAACTGTGAGGAAAGGACACTTTACCTCAGGAGTGATGACTCTGACCAATAGATATCTTTTACGTTAAAACAAACTTGAATTTAAACACAGGATTGAGCACATTAATATGAAATGAAAATGTAAATCGCTCATTGTCACAAGTAGGCTACAAATGAAGTTACTGTGAAAAGCCCCTAATATCAAAGAAAATATTTTACAATTGACAATTAAACAGTTCGTAAATAAAAGTGAAAACTTTAGGTTGCTATCTACATTGTCACTAATTCCAATTAAGTAACCCGATACTGTTCCAATGGCACTTATCAGGAAAGTTAATAAAACAGGTTACTTGCTTGTCTGTGCAGATATTTGGAGAGAAAAGCCCTCTTCAGAACGATCTGAAAATCCTTCTGCCTTGTCAGACTCTTCTGCTCAACCTAACAGCATTTGGCAAAATTACAAACTATACAGGCTTGGCTCCTCCGATTAATTACATCATCAATATTCCACTAAGATGTTCCATCACCTGCTTAGCTCGGACTAAATGCAATCCCTCATAAATGATCTACTCTCTACGGAATCTCCAGTAATGAAAACAATATCCCATGAGCCATTTCTCTGTAAACAAGCAAAATAGTTAAAATCAATCATTACCACACCTTTTATGACTCCTTGGTTGCAGCTTTAGTCAACAGAGTCTGGGTACCTTAACCTCAGTTCTTTGATAATATTACTGCAAAAAAATATATACCTTAACCCAGGCTTTAAAAACATTACTGCAACAAATATAAAATACAATATATGTTACAATATCTTACATTCACAGAATCACAGAATTTACAGTGCAGAAGGAGGCCATTCGGCGCATCGAGTCTGCACCGGCTCTTGGAAAGAGCACCCTACCTCAGCCCACGCCTCCACCCTATCACCCTATCCCCGTAACCCCACCTTACCTTACATTTTTTGGACACTAAGGGCAATTTAGCATAGTTAATCCACCTACCCCTGCACATCTTTGGACAGTTGGAGGAAACCGGAGCACCCGGAGGAAACCCACGCAGACACGGGGAGAACATGCAGACCCCACACGTACAGTGACCCAAGCCGTGAATCGAACCTGGGATCCTGGCACTGTGAAGCCATTGTGCTACCCACTATGCTACCATTCATCACAATGTTGGCGGGAAGTCCCACTGTGATTGTCACCACCTCCCCACCAGTGATGTACCAGAACATCGAAAACCCAATTAGAATAAATTTAAATCTGACCATCAAGCCTTTTCACATGATAATCCACCCCTCCCCCCCATTACATTATCCATTCACGTCAGAGTGAAAGCAGGGACCCGGGTTTAATTCTGGCCTTGGATGATTGTGTGGAGTTTGCACATTCTCCCCATCTCTACATCGGTTTCCTCTGGGTGCTGCAGTTTCCTCCCACGTTCCAAAGATGTAGAGGTTAGTTGGATTGACCATGCTAAATTGCCCCTTAGTATCCAAAGGTGTGGAAGTTAGATGGGGTTACTGGATTAGGGCAAGGTGTTGGGCCTAGGTGGGATGCTCTTTCAGAGGATCGGTGCAGACTCAATGGGCCGAATGGCTTCCTGTACTGTAGGGATTCTATAGAGCAGTGCCCCCGGCACTGCTGCCTGTCACTACTCCTTGGGATTACCCAGGCAGTGCCATGGGCAGTGTCCAGGCACAGGGGGAAGTGCCTGGGTAGTGCCGGGGGCATTGCTGGGTGCAGTGCCGAGGTAGTGCTAGGGCAGTTCCAAGACAGTGGCAGGCAGCAGTAGGGGGGAGGTGTTTGCATGAAAGTAAAGGTGGAGGGCTGGGGTGGGTTCTATTTATACTTTTGTGTACCGAGGAGACCTTTACAAATGGCACCCCGATCTTTAAAAAAGTAGATTGCGGGTGGGGCGGACTCTTGCCAGCTGGTATCATGGGAGCTGCCCCTTGGATTTTTTTCCTCTAAGTTGCTAGCAGTATGGCAGCGAAAGCTGCCAGCACCAACATCTCTCACCCACTGGAAAACAAGAAAGTTCTGCCCCTAGACTTTGGCATACATGATTCAATTTCAAAATTTCTGGATGACAGGAAATGTGGCAATATTGTGAACATTGAGGAGGATATTATAATCTGTAGAGGACATAGGCAGCTTGGTAGAATGGGTAGGTATGTGCCAGATGAAATTTAATGCAGAGACGTATGAGGTGATTCATTTTGGTAGTAAGAACAAAGAGAGGCAAGTTAGAATTCTGAAGAGGATTCAGGGGCAATGTATATGTGGACAAAGTATTGAAGGTAGCTGGCTGGGTTGAGAGAATGGTTAAAAAAGCATACGGGATCTTGTGTGCATTCAGAATAAGGGCATGCAGCACCAGAGCTAGGAAGCATCATCATACCAGTGCCAAAGAAGAACCAGGCAACGTGCCTCAATGACTACCGTCCGGTGGCCCTGACATCAACTCCATACTCCCAGAATGCCGAGATCCACTGCAATTCGCATACCTCCGCAAGCGGTCCACAGCAGACGCCCTCTCCCTGGCCCTACACTCACTCCTGGAGCATCTCAACAACAAGGACTCCTATATCAAACTCCTATTTATTGACTACAGCTCCTCCTTCAGCACTATATTCCCAAGCAACCTCATATCAAAGCTCCAAAACCTAGGACTTGGCTCCTCACTCTGCAACTGGATCCTTGACTTTCTGACCCATAGGCCACAGTCAGTAAGAATAAACAACAACATCTCTTCCATGATAGTCCTCAATACCGGGGCCCCGCTAGGCTGTGTACTTAGGCACCTACTATACTCCCTACACACACACGACTGCGTGGCAAAATTTGGCTTCAACTCCATCTACAAGTTTGCTGACGACACGACCGTAGTGGCTTGGATAACGACGAGTCAGGATACTAGAGGGAGATAGAGAACCTAGTGGAGTGGTGTAACAACAACAATCTCTCCCTCAATGCCAGCAAAACTAAAGAGCTAGTCATTGACTTCAGGAAACACTGTACACACCCCTGTCTGCATCAAAGGGGCCGAGGTGGAGATGATTGACAACTTCAAATTCTGAGAGGTACACATTACCAAAAATCTGTCCTGGTCCACTCACGTCGATGCTACCACCAAGAAAGTACAACAGCGCCTATACTTCCTCAGGAAACTAAGGAAATTCGGCATGTCCACAGTAACTCTTACCAACTTTTACAGATGCACCATAGAAAACATCCTATCTGGCTGCATCACAGCCTGATATGGCAACTGCTCAGCCCAAGACTGCAAGAAACTTCTGAGTCGTGAACACAGCCCAGTCCATCACACGAACCCACCTCCCATCTATTGACTCTATCTACACCTCCCGCTGCCTTGCCAAAGCGGGCAGCATAATCAATGACCCCTCGCACCCGGCTTACTCACTCTACCAACTTCTTCCATTGGGCAGGAGGTACAAAAGTCTGAGAACACGCACAAACAGATTCAAAAACAGCTTCTTTCCCTCTGTTACCAGACTCATTAATGACCCTCTTATGGACTGACCTGATTAATACTACACTCCTGTATCCTTCACCCGATGCCGGTGTCTATGTACTAACATTGTGTACCTTGTGTTGCCCTATTATGTATTTGCTTTTCAAGTAGTAAATGATCTGTTTGAGCTGCATGCTGAAAAATACTTTTCACTGTACCTCGGTACACATGACAATAAAATCCAATCCAATCCAAGTTATGTTAAACTGTATAAAACATTGGTTCAGCCTCATTTGGCGTATTGCATCCAATTCTGGGTGCCACTTTAGAAAAGATGTCAAGGCATTAGAGAGGATGCAGAACAAATTAGTGAGAATGGATCCATGAGTGGATGAGGAATTTATTTTTTTCTCTTTTATAAATTTAGAGTACCCAATTCATTTTTCCAATTAAGGGGCAATTTAGCGTGTTCAATCCACCTACTTTGCACATCTTTGGGTTTTGGGGGCGAAACCCCCGCACACACGGGGAGAATGTGCAAACTCCACACGGACAGTGACCCAGAGCCGGGATTGAACCTGGGACCTCGGGCCGTGATGCAGCACCACAACCGATTTGACGCCTCTATCACTTCCACACTGCAGGCTGCCTCGGAATCCCTGCCCCATCTTCCAATGTATGGGGATCCAGCATCCCCTCCCCCCTCCTGGGCACACTGCATGCAGGTGATGGATGTGAGCGTGCACTCAGCAGACAGGCAGGGGTCAGACTATGGCATAGATCGAGGTGCACCAGCGCTCGGCTCTCAGTGGATTATCATCACCCCCAGGATGTAACTGTTCTGCACATTTCCTGGGAAATGTGCACACATGTGTAGTGATATCGTGGTTGTGTTGTAATTCACTGACTGACCACTAGGTGTCTCATAGTATATAAGTGAATGTTTGAGTCAGGTGACCCCTCCAACTTGCTGGAGGAAGCTGGAGAGAAGTCACTTGTGTATGATCTTACTGTTATTCATCTGTTGTTTTGTATATAGGTTGGCACTCAGCGCCCCCTCATCCCCGTCGGTGCTCATGAACCCTGGTGTTCACTTCGCGATGGAGGGGCAGCTGGGTCGAGTCATGGCAGCCCCTTCCTCATCTTGCTTTGCCAGCCCTGTTGGCTCCCCGATGTCTGCACCATGGTGTTGGCGCCCTCAGTGATGGTCTTCAGTGACTGGGACATGCTCTGGAACACCTTGGCAAAGCCCAGCTGCAACTGGGACAAGCTCCACAGTGCCTCAACTATGTCCGCCTGGTACTGGGTCATATTCTCCAGCAAGTCGGACACTAATGGTGCTGACGTCGTGTACCAGGCTCTCCACTACCGTTGCCACTCGAGCAGTGTTGACCTCAGTGTCGCGCATTGCTGGCGACATTTCCTGCACTCGTAGCCACTGGGACTCCTCCAAGTGGCTATGGACCTGCTGGAGGGTCGCTGACATCTCCCTCTGAATATCCCAGTCGCTCTCTAATGTCTCCATCAGCTCCGTATCAGGCTGGGACCCAGCTGAGTGCTGGGATTCAGCAGACCTCCGACTGCTGTCTCGCCTGGGTGTTCCTGCCTCCATCTGATGTGCATTTGCAACGGTGTGGTGCTCACCAAACTGTGCCCAGAAGCCTGTCCACTAACGTTGCCCTCTGAGGTGTGTGTCTCTGTGCTGGTGGAGGTTGGGGATGATAGCTGTGACACATCTATGTTGGCATCCTCGGAGTTCTCCTCTGAGGTGTTTTCATGGGAGGGACAATCCTGGATGAGCCGGCGCCGTTAGCCAAAAGCCCTGCAGTAGAATGGACATGTGGTCAGTCTGTATGGCAATAACAACTCATGTTTGTCAGTGCATCTGGGTGGGTCCAGGTGGATCCTCAACCTCCATGTTGGTAACTGCTCCGTCCTCGGCCACCCCAGTGTCTTCCAGGGCCCGTTCCTTGAAGGTGGTGAGGATTATGATGTCCGGCACCCCACCGCTAGTTTGGGCCATCTTCCAACGGTTGTGGGACAACTCATCCTGTGGGGCACAGAGAGGGCATAGTTAGCCGCACGAGTGGTTCAGCGCAAGGGGAGGGGGAAAGGTTCTGGGGGAGGTGTTTGGGGAGGGGCTTGGGACGGGGAAAGATTTCGGGGAGGGGGCAGCGTTGGCGGCATGGGCGGACCAAGGTGCAGCACGGTGGTGGGCGGAGGTGGTGCCCGGTGCAGTTCCATGGGACGGGTTGGCCGTGCCAACTTACCCTTGTGGCCCATTGTAGGTCGTTGACCTTCTTACAGCACTGGTGATGCTGCCCCTTCCTCTCAGGCGGCACTGGTTGCCCTGTGGCTGACTGCAAGATCCTTGGGGAGGAACCAAGACATCCCTCCTGGTCTCAGCCGCCTCTTGGAGCCTCCCCAGGTCTGCATCACTGAATCATGGAGCCGGTCGTCTCCATGGCTGCGAACTGAGTGGGGTTGGCTGTGCAGGAGCAGTTTCTGTGCTGCTCTACCTTCTTAGTGTGGGTGAGGCTGGCGAGCGCGGTCCCGGTGAATTGGCTGACCAGCCTTCATTTGGGTGTGAAGCCCATGGGGCCTCCTTAAGCGGACCAATTAATGTATTGCGATGACAATCTCGCCAGGCTGAGCGCCGAGAAGAATTGCGCCCATCCTGTCCACATCCATCATCTGAGAATCTGATCTGTTTCAATCAAGTCGCCTCTTAATCTTCTAAACTCCAGCGAATATGAGCCTAGCTTGTTCAGCCTTCCCTCATAAGACATTCCACGCATTAGTCTGATAAACCTTCTTTGAACTGCTTGCAATGCATTTACATCCTTTCTTAGATAAGGTGACAAAATACTGTAGGCAGTGTGGCATCACACACTAGTTAAATAATATATACGTTTCCTGAAACTGCACTGAATTGGCTGGGAGCAAATTTGTAGCATCCCAATTTATTAACACTTGCAAAACACAAGCATTGGTCTTTTAATTTTTAAATATATTTTTCAGATTTAAAAAAAAAAATTGTGCTAAAGTTTGAAAGGTTAGTCTTTTTATTTTAGCTTTCAGAATGAAGAACACAACCCATGGCAGATGGCCATGCTATTTTATGTCAACACTTTGTGTTACTGTGCAGTTTTGAAAACTGCAGCTCCAGCAGGAAGAGGGATGGGGCACTATCTTATTCACACAAATGATTCCATTGTCTGTTGCTCTCTGCACATCATATTTACTCATTTATCAGAAAGCCAACTTCCTCTTTTGTTCTGTTAAATAGTTTGCAAACAAAGAAAAGATAATCTCAGCTGATTATCGTATTTCTGTCACAGGACCTCGGAACAAGCAAGATTTTCTGTCAGATTCTTTCCTGCAGGTGTTGGGTGTCACAGAACCTCACCCCCATTATTCAATGTCAAATGGAATACTTTTTAGAAATGTGTAAATTTCTGTCTGTGAATATATGCATTATCACAGAATCCCTGCAGTGCAGAAGGAGGCCATTTGGCCCATCGAGTCTGCACCGACCCTTCGAATGAGCACTCTACCCACTTACACTCCCCTGTCCACCCCGCCCTATCCCTGTAACCCAGAACTTAACCCCGAAGGGGCAATTTAGCATGGCCAATCCACCTAACCTGCACATCTTTAGACTGTGGGAGGAAACCGGAGCACCCGGATTAAACCCACGCAGACACAGGGGTAAGATGCAGACTCTACACAGACAGAAATTGAACCTTGGTCCCTGCTAATCGCTGTGCCACTCCAATATATATATAAATATTAATTTTTGGATAAGGTCTCACTATGTACAATACATTCAGGTGCGTTTAGGGAACAAAGTAACTTTTGATTGATGACCAACACAACAGTTTGTAAACCTGTCTCTGACACAAGCTCCCTTCAATCTAAGCCTCCCCCACTGGGCGAATGAGACTACTGAACTTGCTCCAGTAAATAGAGACAAAAGAGCTTATGAGTTTAATATCTTGTGTATCCGACATTTCCAGGCAGTGTTAGATTTTATGTTGACAGGTGGCAGTCAAATTTAAAACACTGGCTGACTGAATATGAAGAAGGAACTTGGGCGGGATCCTCCGCTTCGCCGGCAGCGCACTCACGCCCGGGGATTTCACGACGGCGTAAGGGTGGCCAAATTGGCAAATCCCATTTGCCGGCTGCTGCTGCCGGCAGGGGCACACCGTGTCAAAAGACGGGTCTGGCAGGCCGGAAAAACCTGCCCCTTGCATTTAACCACTGTCCTTCACATCTTTAGGATGTCTTCACATCTAATTAGTTATTGTTGAAGGACACTTGCTGTTGCGAGGTAGGCCAGTTAACCCGTTTTTGTGGTGTTGGTTGAGTGGTGATGAGGACGCTGGGAGATCTCCCCTGTTTTTCCTTGATTTGTGCCATGGGATAGTTTAATTCCACCTAAACAGAGAGACGGTGTCTCTATTTAACATTTCATCTGAAAAATCAGACAGGAGTAAATGCAGCACTCCCTTTGTACCACACTGAAATGACAGCCTTGAATGTGTCATAGAAGTCATAGCATTTACAGTGCAGAAGGATGCCATTCAGCCCATCGTGTCTGCACCGGCCCTTGGAAAGAGCACCCTGCTTAAACCCACGCCTCCACCCTATCCCCGTACCCAGTAACACCACCTAATATTTTGGACACCAAGGGGCAAATTAGCATGGCCAATCCACCTAACCTGCACATCTTTGGACTGAGGGAGGAAACCCACGCAGACACGGGGAGAAAGTGCAAATTCAGGGCGCGCAGTGGGTTAGCCCTGCTGCCTCACGGCACTGAGGTCCCAGGTTCGATCCTGGCTCTGGGTCACTGTCCGTGGGTCGTTTGCACACTTTCTCTGTGTTTGCATGGTTTTCGCTCCCACAACCCAAAAGATGTGCAGGCTAGGTGGATTGGCCACGCTAAATTGCTCCTTAATTGGAAAAAATGAATTGGTTACTCTAAATTTATATATAAAAAAAGAAAGTGCAAATTCCACACAGTCACCCGAGGCGGGAATTGAACCTGGGACCCTGGATCTGTGAGGCAGCAGTGCTAACCACTGTGCCACTGTGCTCAAGAAACTTCTGATTCTGGTGACAGTGCTGCCACAGAGCTAAGCAGACACATTTCAAAAACTCAATTCCTTATTTAAATTATTTCCCAGTCTCTCCTTCACTGTTCCATTACCATTAAACAAGGTGTCCAACCCGGATCTAGTGAAGAGTGCAGGGAAGTATGCGAGGAGCATTAGCAGGTGTGTATGAAAATGAGATGCCAACCTGCTAAAGCTACACCGAGCTATAGGAATGCTAAAGAGGAAAAGCATGCTATGTGGAGAAAAATAAACATGCAGGACTACAGGGAAAGGTGGAGGGGGAAGGACTATCTGAGTTGCTCTTGCAGAGAACTGAATGAGCCATATGGCCTCCGACTGTACTGCGATCATTCTATGATTGTATAGACAGGACTAACCGATCCCATGATCAATGAATCGGAACAAAGCTCTGTAACCTAGCAACATCAAGTCACAAATGGTGCCGGACAATTAAATGACCAAAAGAAGGAGCAGCCTCTAAAAAAACACCCGATCTTCAATGACCGGTGTGTTGGAATGAATCAAGTGGCATTCGCTCACTCTGGTTTCTGTCAGGGCCACTCAGTTTGTTATAAATCTGGTCCGAACATGGGCATGAGCTGAATTCCAATGGTGAGTTGAGGTGAGAGGGACTGCTCTTAACATAAGGCAGCATTTGACAGAGTGTGGTACTCAATCTCATGTTAGTGGGCATCGGGGGTAAACTTGAGTTGGAAAGGAAGGTGGTTGTGGTTGTTGGTCCATACGTCTTCAACACAATAAGAAGTCTCACAACACCAGGTTAAAGTCCAACAGGTTTGCTTCAACACACTAGCTTTCGGAGCACTGCTGCAGTGACCTGAGGAAGGAGCAGTGCTCCGAAAGCTAGTGTTTGAAACAAACCTGTTGGACCTTAACCTGGTGTTGTACTGTGCTCACCCCAGTCCAACGCCGGCACCTCCACATCTTCAGCGCAAGACATTGTGGGCAGCCCCAGGCTGTCGGGAAATCCCCGGATCGCCAGCGCAACGGAGAATCCCGACAGCAGAGAATCCAGCCCCATGTTTTCTTGCTCCGCTTAAAGGGACAGCTAGAAACGCTTTACAGGCAAAACCAGCAAAGGCCATCAAAACCGTCACTTCAGCCAGTCTGTGAATCAGACTCAAAGTAAGATATCAGGCAACCAAATTATGTAACATATTCCAGTTAAAGTTCACCTGAGAACCAACCTCGCAGAAACCTCGCAGCCTGCTGTGAACTCTTCACTGCATAAAACCCTAATTTCAACTTGAACTTATCCAAACCATTCAGGCCTGCCACGTGGGAGAACAGAGTTTAATGGCCGGGATTCTCCGATATTGGGGCCAGGTTTTGACGCTGGCGTCAAAACCTGTGCAAGCAATTCCGGCATCAACGAGCCTCCAGGCCCAGTAATTCTCCTGTTCTTCAAGGGCTAGAACGGTGGCGGAGTGCTGTGCGCTGCTCCGGCTCCGAAAGCCGGCCCTGCACAGCTGGCGCGGGTCCGCGCCGGCGTATGGTTGCCATCTCTGCGCCGGCTCCCGCGCAACATGGTGGAGCCCTACAGGGACCCGGCGCGGAGGAACATATGCCCCCCCCCCCCCCCCCCCCCGGAATAAGCGTGCCCACCGATCGGTAGCCCCCAATTGTAGGCCTGGCCACCATGGAGTCCACCCCTGGAGTCGGTTCCCCCCCCCCCTCCACCAGGACGGCCCCCGGAGCCAGAACGCCGAGGTCCCGCCGGGTTGGACCATATGTGAACCACACCGGCGGGACTCGACCCGTCGAGTGCGGAGAATTGCCTGGGGGTCGCTTTCAATTGCCTCCGACCGACGCCGCAGCAACCGCGGGAGAGCGAGTGGTGCCGATTCCCTGGTCGCCGGAGAATCGGCAGCCCGGCGTCAGAGCGGCCTGGCGGGATTCTCGCCCCCCCCCCCCCCCGGCGATTCTCCGACCCAGCGTGGGCTTGGAGAATCCAGACCCATAAATCAGAAACTGAGATGATTAGAACCTGTAAAAGTGCATGACCGTATCTGTATTTCATCGTTATGTGTGTGAGATGTGCTGGATTCTCCAATTCTGGGGCCATGTCCAGACACTGGTGTGAGAACGGTGGAGAAAACTAGCGCAAAACGGCCACTGATTCCCCGTTTTGCTGGGGGCTAGCAGGACAGCAGCGTAGAGCACCCGGTTCTAGCTGCCAATATGCCCCAGAGAATTGCCGGGTCCGTGCCCACGCATGCGCACATCGCTGTGCTTCATGGCGGAAGCCACTCCTGGACCTGGCCCGCGAAATAGACCCCCCCTTCGGCCGGCTCGCGTGTCCCGAACTGTCCACCACAGTGCCCCCAGCCCCGAATAATGGGCTGGATTCTCCGCCGGCGGGATGCTCCATTTTGCCGGCAGCCCGGGGGTTTCCCGACGGGTGGGGTTGCCCCACAGTGGGAAACCCCATTGACTGGCCAGCGTAACGGAGCATCCCGCTGGTGTGCTGAACCAAAAAACTGGGGCAGCGGGACGGCGAATCCAGCCCAATGCCCCCCCCCCTGCCCGCGGATCGGCCCTCCCCAGACTGTAGCGGTCGGTGCTGGACTGAGACCGCAGCCGCCACGCTGAGTTCCCGATGGATCAGACAACACGTGTCCCACGCCGTCGGGAACACGTCCGGTCAGGGGCGGAGCATCGGGGAGCGGGCCTCAAGCAGTGGCCTGAGGCTGTCGAAATGTGACACAGCGTACTCTCTGTGTGCGCTGCTTTGGAGGGGGCAGAGCATCGCAAAAGCGGCGCCATCCCGATTTCGTCGGGAATTTGGATTCTTCGACCGTTCGCCGAACGCGATTTCGCCATCGGCGACCGAAGAATCCAGCCCGTTGTGTTTAATTCCCTCGAGGAATTAATCCTCCTCAAGGAGAAGCAGTGGCACAGTGGTATTGTCACTGGATTACTAATCTAGAGACCAGGGTAATGCTCTGTGGACCTGGGATCGAATCCCACCATGGCAGATCGTGGGATTTGAATTAAAAGTCTAATGAGTTTTGGGGCGGCACAGTGGTTAGCACTGGTGCCTCATAGCTCCGGAGTCCCGGGTTCAATTCTGGCCTCCGGTGACTGTGTGGTGTTTGCACTTTCTCCCGTGTCTGCGTGGGTTTCCTCCCGGTGCTCCAGTTTCCTGCCACAGGCTAGTCGAGCAATAGCCTGACATAGCCATACCTTACAGATCATGTCCCTGACACCACCATCACCATCCTTGGGGGTGTCCTTTCCTACCAGAGGTAAGTTGGAGGTACAGTGGTATACAGTCAGGAGGGAATTGCCCTGGGTGTCCTCAACATCAACTCTGGACCATAGGCATCTTATTGCATCAGGTCAAACATGGGCAAGGAAATCTCCTGATGATTACCATGTACTGCCCCTTCATGTTGAACATCTTTGGAGGAAGCACTGAGGGTGACAAGGGCACAGAATATACTATGGTTGGGGACATCAATATCCATCACCAAGAGTGGCTCAGTAGCACCAACACAAGCTGAGCTGGTGGAGACCTAAGGGACATAGTACAGGAGCAAGGATGTCTTACTGCAGCTGTATAAGGCCTTGGTGAAACCATACCTGGAATATTGTGAGCAGTTTTGGTCTCCTTATCCAAGAAAGGATATATTTACCATGGAGGGAATGCAGCAACTGTACACCAGACTGGTTCCTGGAATGTGAGGATATGTCCTATGAGGAGAGATTGGGTTAACTGGGCCTGTATTCACTGGAATTCAGAGGAATGAGGGGGGGACAGGGGGGATTAATTGAAAAGTATAACATTGATTCTACTAGTACAGCACAGAACAGGCCCTTCGGCCCTCGATGTTGTGCCGATCAATGATCACCCTACTCAAACCCACGTATCCACCCTACACCCGTAACCCAACAACCCCCCCCCCCCCCCCAACCTTACTTTTTAGGACACTAAGGGCAATTTAGCATGGCCAATCCACCTAACCCGCACATCTTTGGACTGTGGGAGGAAACCGGAGCACCCGGAGGAAACCCACGCACACACGGGGAGGACGTGCAGACTCCGCACAGACAGTGACCCAGCCGGGAATCGAACCTGGGACCCTGGAGCTGTGAAACATTGTGACAGGGCAGGCCAGACTGGGTGCAGGGATGTTGTTTCCTCTGGCTGGAGGGTCTAGAACAAGGGGCCATGGCCTCAGGATATGACGTAGGCCATTTAGGTTTGAAATGAGGAGAAACCTCTTCACTCAAGAGGGTGGTGAACTTGTGGAATTCTTTGCCAGAAAAAGTTAATTTTAAATAGGAATCATTGAATTCTTTGGGCAATAAGCAATTATTTTGGGCATCTTTTAGTAAAGAGGCGACACTTTGGCGCAGTGGTTAGCACTGTTGCCTCACAACCCCAGGATCCCGGGTTCAATTCTGGCCTCGGTGACTGTCTGTGCGGAGTCTGCACTTTCTCCCCGTGCCTGCGTGGGTTTCCTCCGGGTGCTCTGGTTTCCTTCCACAGTCCAAAGATGTGCAGGTTAAGTGGAATGACCATGCTAAATTGCCCCTTAGTGTCCAAAAGGTTAGGTGGGGTTACAGGGATAGGGTGTTCTTTCCATGGGTTGGTGTAGACTCGATGGGCCGACTGGCCTTCTTCTGCACTGCAAATGCTATGATTCTATGATGACTCTATAATAATGGTGGAGCAGGCTCGAGGGACCTAATGGTCTTTTACTGCTCCTATTTTCTGTATTTCTATACATAGCTGCTGGACTGGGCCTGTGGCAGGTGCTGAGGGAACCAATAAGACGCCCTGCCGGCAACAGTAGTAGACTCGCCAACTTTAAGGGCATTTAAGTGGTCACTGGATAGACATATGGATGAAAATGGAATAGTGTAGGTCAGATAGGCTTCAGATGGTTTCACAGGTCGGCGAAACATCGAGGGCCGAAGGGCCCGTACTGCGCTGTAATGTTCTATGTTCTATGTTCTAAGAGGAAAAAACATATTTGACCTTATCTTCACTAGAAAGACAAATCTGTCCATAACAGTATTGGTAGGAGTTGGCCATTGCACAGGCCTTGTGGAGATGAAGTCCCGTTTTCATATTGAGGATGCTCTGCATCGTCTTCAGTTGCACTACCACCGTGCGAAATAGGACAGATTTTGAATAGATCTAGCACCTCAGGAATATGCACTGGCACTCATCAACCCCGCTCGTCAGTGCAGGAAGAGATCGGGAATGGTGCCCCAATCTCACAACACCCCCCCCCCCCCCCCCCCACCCTCGCACCCCGCCTCATAAGGGCAGGCTACTAGGTAACAGCACTGCCAGGATGCCACCCTGCCCAGATACCAACCACCCGGGTGTCCCCGATTGCCTGGGAGACCCCCCCCCCCAATGTTTGTGGGAACCATTGCTAAACGGCACCCGGCTGTGGTCTCCTCGGCAAGGCCGGTAGATCCCGGGACTCGGTTTGATCTGACGTCGTTAAGTGAGTTTTTAATTTAATTTAATCTGCAAGTCAGGGTCGGGCGGGACACAGATTGAGATATCTTGAGATCTTGAAAGGCGTAACGACCATTGGGAAACCTGGAAGAGGCCTCCAGCGAGATGTACTGGCCAGGTCCCTCCCGGATTCCGGCAGGATGTGGCCGGTAAATCATGCCCTGGATAAGCCAACTCTCAATCCATATTGGTTTTCGTTTGAAAAGTATATCAACTCATGAATTTTACACCAATTCTCTCGAATTTTAAGTGATTCTCTTTTGAGTTATGAGACAGTGAGGTTGACATGTCTTGTTATTTGTTGCCTTTTAAACAAATCAGACCTTTATACCTGTACTACTGACTTCCTACCAGAAGGTGACAGTGCCATACCTGCAGTTCTCCCCATCTGTAGCGACCCGCCACAACATATGGAAACACCCGGGGCCGGGATTCTCCCGTACCCGGCGTGTCGGGGGGTCCCGGCGGGATGGAGTGGCGTGAACCACTCCGGCATCGGCCCGCCCCAAAGGTGCGGAATCCTCTGCACCTTCAGGGGCTAGGCCAGCAGCGGAGTGGTTTGTGCCCGCCGGCCAGCCGGCGAGAGTCCGCGCATGCGCGGGTGCGTCAGCGGCTGCTGACGTCATCCCCTCGCATGCGCAGGGTGGAGTCACCCACACGTCGGCCGTCATGGAGGCTGACACGGCCGATGCGTAGTAAAAGAGTGCCCCCACGGCACAGGCCCACCTGCCGATCGGTGGGCCCCAATCATGGGCCAGGCCACCGTGGCGGCACTCCCCGGGGCCAAATCGCCCTGCGCCCCCCCAGGACCCCGGAGCCCGCCCGCATCACCAGGTCCTGCCGGTCAGGGACCTAGTCTGATCCACGCCGGCGGGACCGGCAAAAAACCAGCGGGACCTCGGGCCATCGCGGGCCGGAGAATTCGGGTAGCCCCGGGGCCCATTGAGTCGCGCCGTCCCCGCCATTCTCGGGGTGGGCGGCGCGACTCACGCCTCGCCGACTTTTGGAGGGCCAGAGAATTCGGCAGCCGGTGGGGGCGGGATTCACGCCGAACCCCGGCGATTCTCCGACCCGGCGAGGGGTCGGAGAATCCCGCCCCCGGTCTTTCTCAGATGATTCAGTTGTTGATTCCACCCCAACACTCCCTCTTTCAAGTATACAAGGAAGAAAAGGAAGGCCCGATCCTCCACTCCCTCTGGCAACCTGGCTGAATTACATCTTACCACTCCACATGCAAACCCAATCAGAGTACCTCTATGACCAACTTCAGATAACAGCTTGCATTTGGGGGCTGCCATTAACTTTCTTTAAAAGTAAATTTAGAGTACCCAATTCAATTTTTCCAATTAAGGGGCAATTTAGCCTGGTCAATCCACCTACACTGCACACCTTTGGGTTGTGTGGGGGCGAAACCCACGCAAACACAGGGAGAATGTGCAAACTCCACATGGACAGTGACCCAGAGCTGGGAGCGAACCTGGGACCTCTGAGGCGCCGCGAGGCAGCAATGCTAACCATCGTGCTTCCACTGGCTGCCATTACCATAAAGAACATCTCACCTTGATTGATCGGGGAAATGAAGCTGATAATTGGAGGCTTGGATTAGTAAAGGTGAGCAAAAAGCTTGGTCGAAATCCAGGTTTTTGAGGAGCCTCTGAAGCTGGGAAGGTGGATAGATTTGATGCTCACACTGTCAGGTGGTCTTTATTCAAAATAGTAGCTCAGGCTCACAGAAATGTTCTGAAAGTTTTAGGGATTGAAGTGGGACCAAAGACCTAGAATAGGGTGAATCTAACCTCAACGCAGAGAGTGTATTTGGCACCATCTTGTGGTGAGATTTAGGTAATACATCTAAAACTCTGGCGATGGCCTCCAGCTGGAACTAGCAAGGGGTGTATATTCTGATTTGTTAAGCTCATTAATGTGTAAAGTGAATGGAACTAATTGAAAAAAATGAATGAAAATGCGGTGCACCGGAAAAGCAGCTCGTCACAGCGCAGCGTGGCCGATGAGATTCCACTGTCGGGATCTACCCGGCTTGTGATCTTGCGAGGTGTTGCGATGTAAATCATCATTGCCCAATGGGCGGGATCACCTTTTGGCAAATCTGCATATTAGAGCGAGACAGTAAATCTCACTCTAATGCTCAGATTCCCCAGGTACCTGAGACTTTGGGATTCAACCCCTTTGCCTCAGAGACCTTGGGTGAGTGCCCACAAACCGGGACCAGATGGAGGGGCACTTGTGGGGTCTAAAAGGGATCTGAAGCCCCCAGCTGCATGCCCTTTGGGCAGTGTGGTGCCCTGACACTGCTGGTATTACCTCGAGGCAACCTGGAAGTGCCACCTGGGTGCCAGCCTGGCAATGCCAAGATGCCCAGGTGGCACTGCCAGCTGACATGGGCACTGTGAACATGGGGAAACATGTGGCTTCATGTGCCTGCTAGAGACTTTGTTCCCTTTTGGGAGAATCTTCGCTCTAGGTGTCATTTTGGGCATGTTTTGGAGGGTATTTCTCACCAGCTTTTTGGGTGAGCTCCTCACCACTATTCGGCCACACTTACGGCGTGATCAACCGGCCACATCCTGCTGGATTTGGGATGGCACGCGACCGGTAGATCCCGGGAAAGGCATCTAACCAGATATCGTGAGGCATCATGATCTGGATTCCACCATTTATGGTAGGTAGCAGTACCACGGTACCGAGCTGGCAGTGCCAATGTGCCCGGGTGCCAGATGTCAAGCTTGGGGCCACCCTGCCCTGACCCCGACCACCCAGGGATCTCCAATGGCCTAGGAAACCCCCCAGGTGCTGTTACGTCTGGTCCATGTTTGCTTGGCCCAGTACTAAACTGTGCCCAATCCAGGCCTCGCTGGTGAGGCCATTAGCTCCCTGGCCCCGGGAGAAGAAGGCACAAGCATATTTAAATGAACTGTATGGCTCATTTAAATATGTTAATCTGGATCTCACCCACTGAAGGCGAGATCCAGATCGCGACATCTCACGAGGTTCTGATGAATCCTGCGAGATGTCTTAAGCTCGTAAGAGGCCATTAAATCACACCCAATCGACATTATTTCTAGGACATCAATATAACATTTATATATCCGTACAAATAGACGTCCAGAAGTGCTTGGTTGTGCTGCTTCTGCAAGTGCATTTAAAGAGCTCGATAGTAAGATGTTTAGCACCATTTTGAGACAATTACTGAATATCTTTTCAAGCTATGCTTGTGTGCCTTTCCAATGTGTACCTGGTGTCAAGTGTTACAGCACGGCCATTTTTAGTTATGTCCGTGACATTGGAATAATGGGTTTCTCAAATGGATATTCAACATAGTATTCCGAAGAAAGGGCAGGAAGGATGCCGCGCAGGGAATAAACAACTAATATTTATGACAACAAAAATTCATATTTATATAGCGCCTTTAACATAATACAACATCCCATGGTACTTCACAAGAGCATTATAATGCAAAATATGACACTGAGTCACATCACGAGATATGAGATCAAATGACTAAAAGCTTGAGGCCTTGGAATTGGAAGATGCAGCAGCCAAAAGTGTAGCAAAGAACATCAGGGAAAATCAAAAGATTGGAATTACAGAAGCACAGGTATATCAGATATTTATGGGACGGGGAAGGCCATGGTGGGATTTGAAAACAAAAATAAGAATTTTAAAATCAAGCCATTATTTAACCAGGGGCCAGTTTGGGTCAGCTGGAACAGGGGGTGATGGATGAATGGGATACAGTGCGATTTAGGATACATCATTTGGGATAAGCTCAAGTTTCTGGAGGGTAAAATATGGGAGGCTGATCTGAGGTGAATTGGTGTCGCTAAGTCCAAGGTTTCAAAGGCATGGATGAGGTTACAGCAGTAGATGAGCTGAGGCAGGGGCAGCGTTGCCTGATGTTATGAAGGTGAAATAGGCAATCTTAGTAACGGTGCAGTTGTGCGGTTGGAAGCTGATCTGTTGGTCAATAATGACACCAAAGTTGCAAACAATTTGGTTTAGCCTCAAACAGGGAGAGAGATTTTTCTCTTCATTCATGGGGTGTGGGTATCACTGGTTCGGCCAGTATTTATTGCCCATCCCTAGTTGCCCTTGAGAAGGTGATGGTGAGCTGCTTTCTTGAACCACTGCAGTCGATGTAGTGTAGGAACACCCACAGTGCTGTTAGGGAGGGAGTTCCAGAACTTTGACTCAGTGACAGTGAAGGAACAGCGATATGGTTCCAAGGCAGGGTGGTGAGTGATTTGGAGGGGAACTTGCAGGTGGTGGTGTTCCCATGTATATTCTGCCCTTGTCCTTCAGGAACTAGAGATCATGGGTTTGAATAGTGCTGTCAAAGGAGCCTTGGTGAGTTCCTGCAGTGCATCTTGTAGATGGTTGACATTACTGGCACTGTGCATTGGTGGTGGAGGGAGTGAATGTTTATTGTGGTGGAAAGGGTACCAGTCTTTGCCATGGATGGTGTTCAGTTTCTTGTGTGTTATTGAAGTTGCACTCAACCAGGAAATTGTAGAGCATTCCAGCACACATCTTGTGCATTGCAGATGGTGGATAGAATGTGGGGAGTCAGAAGGTGAGGTAGTCTCCACAGAATTTTCAGCTAATGGCCTGCTCTTGTTGTCACAGTATTTATATGTCTGGCCCGTTCAGTTTCTGATCAATGATAATGCCCCAGGATGTTGATAGTGGGGAATCCAGCGATGGTAATGCCATTGAATGTCAAAGCGAGATGGTTAGATTCTCTCTTGTTGGAGATGGTGATTGCCTGGTACTTGTGTGGCATGAATGTTACTTGCCACTTATCAGCCCAAGCCTGGATATCGTCCACGTTGTGCTACATAAGAACTAGGACTAATTCAGTATTTGAGGAGTTGTGAATGGTGCTGAATGTAGTGACTGTCCTCATTCCTTACCTTATGATGGAGGGAAGAATGAAGCAGCCGAAGATGATCAGGCCCAGGACACTCCTCTAACAACCACACTCACTTTCCTTTCTGTCAGGTATGACCCCACCCAGTAGAGAGTTTTTTCCCTCCTTTTTTCCATTCACTTCAGTTTAGCTGGGGGCCCCTGGTGCCACACTTGGTCAACTGCTGCCTTGACGACAGGGTCAGCCAACCTTATCTCAACTCTGGAGTGCAGCTCTTTATCCATGTTTGGACCAAGGCTACAATGAGATCAGGAACTGAGTGTCCCTAGTGGAAACGGAACTGAGTGCCCGTTAACAGCCTTTTGCTGATTGATAGTATTGTCGACGACATTTTCCACCACTTTGTTGTCGGCATAATGGAACACCTTGGCTAGGAGAACAATTACTTTTGGAGCAAAAGTCTTTAATAAAATTGGCAGAAGGTTGTCAGAGCTAGGGCGGTACGTGGCGCAGTGGTTAGCACTGCTGCCTACGGTGCTGAGGATCCGGGTTCGAATCCCAGCCCTGGGTCACAACCCTGTGGAGTTTCCACATTCTCCCCGTGTATGCGTGGGTTTCCTCCCCGCCCAACCCTAGGATGTGCAGATGAGGTGGATTGGCCACGCTAAATTGTCCCTTAATTGCAAAAAATAATTGGGTACTCTAACATTTTTTTTTATAAAGGTTTTCAGAGCCCACAGCCTTTGCTTGTATCCGGTGCCTTCAGCTGTTTCTTGATATCACACGGTATGAATTGAATTGGCTGAAGACTGGCCTCTGTGATGCTGGGGACATTCAGAGGTGGCCGAGATGGATCATCCACTCGGCACATCTGGCTAAAAATGCTTCAGTTGCAACACAATCATAAACCTGGTAGTGTGGAACATTGCCCAGGTCCTCAGTATCTTTTTCACTGATGTGTTGTCCTCCCACTCATTGAGGAAGGGGATATTTGTGGAGCTTCTTCCTTGAGTTAGTTGTTTATTGCCCACCACGATTCACAACTCAATGTGGCAGGACTGCAGAGCTCAGACCTGATCCATTGGTTGTGGCATCATTTAGTTTAGATGGAGTTGGTGGCTAAAGAATAGAGGGCGGGATTCTCCGAGCCTCCGCGTCGAAATCGCGATCAATGCGGGGGCGGAGAATGGCATCAAACCCGAGATCGGGTCCAACGTTTCACCTGTGATTCTCGGGTCTCCGGATAATCTTGGTGTGGGGCCGAGGGATCATTCACAGGGGGTGGGGGGTGGTGGGGGGGGGGGGGGGGGGGGGGGGCTCCAGGATGGCCAGGCTACCGATCGGGGACCACCGATCTGCAGGCGGGTGCGATCTGGGGGGCCCAATCTTCTTGGTGCCGGTCTGTGGTGTGTGTCGGCCATGTCTTGCGGGCGGCCAACACAGGCCTCCACCGTGCGCATGCGCGGACCCCCGACCGGAGGTGCAGGGCTCCGTATCGGCAGCCAGAGCTGCGAGGACTGCTCTGGGGCCCTGCTAGCCCCCTGCAAATTTGACTCCAACTCCATCTACAAGTTTGCTGACAACACAACTGTAGTGGGTCGAATCTCGAAAAACGATGAGTCAGAATAGAGGAGGGAGAAAGAGAACCTGGTGGAATGGTGTAACGACAACAATTTCTCCCTCAATGTCAGCAAAACTAAAGAGCTGGTTATTGATTTCAGGAAGCAAAGCACTGTACACACCCCTGTCAGCATCAACATGGCCAAGACGGAGATGGTTGACAGCTTCAAATTCCTCGGTGTGCACATCACCAAAAATCTATCCTGGTCCACCCACGTCAATGCTACCACCAAGAAAGCACAACAGCGCCTGTACATCCTCAGGAAACTAAGGAAATTCAACATGTCCACATTGACTCTTAACAACCTTTACATGTGCACCATAGAAAGCATCTTGGGTGGGATTCTCTGATCCTGAGGCTAAGTGTTGACACCGTCGGAAAAGCTGTCGCGTTTCTCGACGGCTCAACCCAGCCCCAGGATCAGCAATTCTGGCCCCTACAGGGGGCCAGCACGGCGCTGGAGCGGTTCACGCCGCTCCAGCTGCTGATCCGGCCGTGGAATGGACACCGGGGGATGTGCGCATGCGCAGTGGGATGCGCGCATCGCGAACCCGCGCATGCACAGTCCCACCGGCGCGATTTCTGCGTATGCGCGATGTCTCCCTTGTCATGGCCGGCCCCGACGCAACATGGCGCAGGAGTACAGTGGCTGGCGCGGAGGAAAGGAGGCCGGGATCATTAAAGGGGATAAATAAACATTAAGAGTTGCTTCTCTCAACACCGTCCAAACATTTTACTTGGCTGCTTATCTTATTGTTGTTTGTGGACAGCACTTGCACAAACTCACTGCTTTCTTTGCCTACGAAACAATTTTAAAAGCACTCAATCAAACTTGGGACATCTTGAGGTCAACCTTGGGACATCTTGAGGTCAAGCAAATGGCTTGATAATTGCCAACTATGAACATTTCATAACCATCGATCATAGGAGCCAGAGTCTGTTTGTTCCCTTTTTGTAAAATTGTGCAACTGAGGTTGGGGTCAGCAGTGCAGGACAACACCAGGGTTAAAAACAGTGCAAAGCAAAGACTGGGATGTGTGGCTCAGGACGTAGTGGCTTGGTAGTGGCACAATTTTATTTTAAATTCCTGAACGTTGTATGGGGAATGAAAAGCTAAGAGGCAGTTTTACAGTTTAGAAAATGAGTTAAAGTGAGTGGCAGCACAATGGATTTCAATTTGAATGCATGGTGAGGTAGTGCACGATGCCAGGAGAGCGATAATGAGGTTAGGCAGGGGCAATATAGGAAGAGAAGATGAGAAAGAGTAATGAGATCTGGCCAGCATGCTAGAATGTTGATACATTGGAGGGATGAGTAGTTGACTCTGTGACTGCCAATTATGAATGACATCAATTCTATGATGTCATCAACTGCTCTGTATGTCTTGCACGAGTCTAAACAATTACAGTTGCTGCGGTAATGGAATAGTAAGACATGAATTTATGCTTAGATAAACAAATGTGGGAGAAATAATTGGAAGGTTATGTTGATGGAGAGGAGATCAAGGAGGCTCGTGTGGTACATAAATGCTGGGTTGGGCCTGGTTCTGTGTAATTGGCTTACAATTGAACAATCAGGATATTTTTTCTTACAGTCTTTCAACTGACAGAAGAGTCTGTAAGTTCCTGACAGTATTGTTTAATACAGTAATCATTGAGTCAAAGTAGCCATTTATGCCACTTTTTCCAACAGCTCCATTGTTGACAGTTTTCAAAATATCTTCTCCTTGTTATATGTTGAGAGGCAGCTTATTACCCATATACTTTCTACTGCAGAGATTAAAGAATTAGAGCTAAATTAAAGATTAAAGACCCATCTGGTGGGAACTGTATAGGTGGCGATGAAGTGATTCCACTGCTTTTCTGATGTGTTTCTGTTCCCATACCCCATCAAAGGGACAATTTTAACCACGGCTGGGGCCTGGGATCATCTTAATTCACCTTAGATTGGACAGATTTTGTGGTCCCAATGTGGCTTGTTGTAAATAGAAAAATCTCAATCCCACTTTAACTGGAAAAAATCTCAAGGGACACAGACACCATTGTTATGCTTCTTGAAAGAATGCTCGAAGTCGTCTTTAAGTTAAAGGATGGTTTATTGTGCTCCACAATAAGTTACAGAATTGCACTTGAGAATATGCTGCTCTTCAATGTTCTGCAACTAGGCCCAAAAGACTTGCAGCCCTGAGCTCAACTTCCACGTCCTGCCTCCTTAACCCTCCGGTCCAAGTGGGCGAGGGCGGGCCTTCGGCGTTCCTCTTATATGTCCCCGCGCTGCCCCCTGGTGGTACTTCCATTTCCCATCAGCCCCTTCTGTACACACTCAGGCGAGGATCACTACAACCATCAAATCCAACAGCAAGACCTAGAAGGAGACAGCATGTGGCCAGACTAGGCCAAGGAAAGTATCACTTTTCTGAGGAAGCTTTTGGCTAGGAGTAACAGGAGTTCTCCTGGACCCCACAAGGAGCCCTTCCCAGCAGTAGGATCTGCAGCAAAAACTCATTCCCTGTTATTCACCCTATGCGGAACCATTCCCTTATCATCAAACTCCCAACATAATGTGTGCTCATGGCCATCAACCCTGGAGTTGTTTCTGTTAATTTTGAGCGGTAAATGTTACTACAACAGAGTCCTGGAAGCTAAAATAGCCAGGGCTCATGCTGAATTCGCCACAGGGGTTTCTTCTAGCCCAGGCCCCAGCTGTGGTTAAAATTGTCCCTTTGATGCTAAAAATAATTTATTATATATCCTAAATTTCTAAAGAAACTTCATGGGGTTCAGTGTCGATGTTGAGGATTCCAAGGAGTCATTTTTATTCTTGATCAATTTGAACGACGTGTTGGAAGAGTTTAGCCCTTCTGCTGTTAACTACCTCATGCAGCCTTGGCAATATGCTTGATGAGATCCAATTAAAACAAAAAATCAATGCCTAGACATGCAAAGGGCACTGGTTTACTTAAGAGTGGCTCAGGTCAAATAAATGTGAACACTGCACACCCCAGTCCTATTGGCCCTGCAAAATCCTCCTTACTAATATCTAAGGGCTTTTGCCAAAAGAGGGAGACCTGTCCCATAGACAAGCAAAAGCCTGATATAGTCATTCTCATGGAACCATACCATAGCCAGTCCCAGGGACCACCATCCCCACCCCTGGGTATGCCCTGCCCCACTGACAGGATAGACCCATGATCTACATTTGGGATGGCATTATCTTTGGAGTCCTCAACATTGATTCCAGACCCCATGTCATCTCATGTATCAGGTCAAACATGGGCAAGAATACTTCCTGCTGGTTACCATCGACTGCACACCCCCTACCCCCTTGTTCAGCGAATGAGCCATTACTCCTCCATGTTGAACACCACTTGAAAGAACCACTGAAGGTGGCACTGGCGCAGAATGACTTTATGGGGGAACTTCAATGTCCAGCACAAAGGGTGGTATGGTAACACCACCACTGAGTAAGCCGACCAAGTCCGAAAGGACATAACTGCTAGACTGGGTCTGTGGCACATGGTGAGGGAACCAATGAGAATAATCTACTTGACTTTGCCCTCGCCAATCTACCTGTTGAACACTGCGCAGACCTTGTGGAGACAAAGTTCCGCCTTCACATTGAGATTACCCTTCATTGTGTTGTGTGGCACTGCCACCATGTTAAAGGAGATAGATTTCCTTCACATCTAGCAACTCAATACTGTGAATCCATGAGGTGCTGTGGGCCATCTACAACAGCAGTGTTGTATACAATTTCAATCTGTAACCTCATGGCCTGGCATACCCTCACTCTACCATCACCATCAAGCTGGGGGATCAACCTTAGTTCAATGAAGAGTACTGGAGTGCATGCAAGGACCAGCACCAGGCATACCTCAAAAAGTGTCAGCCTGGTGAAGCGACAACACAGGACGGCTTGCATGCCAAACAGCGGAAGCAGCATAAGATAGCTAGAGCTAAGCAATCCTACAACCAGTGAATCAGATCTAAACTCTGCAGTCCTGCCACATCTAGTTGTGAATGGCGGTGGTCAATTAAACAACTAACTGAACAAGGAGGGTCCAGAAATATCCCATCTTCAATGATGGGGCAGACTAGGACATCAGTGCAAAAGATAAAGCTGAAGCTTCTGCAATCATTTTCAGTCAGAAGTGCTGAGTGGATGATCTACCTTGGCCTCCTCCTGAGGACGCCAACATCACGGATGCCAGTCTTTAGCCAATTTGATTCACTCCGTATGATTTCAAGAAAACACTGAAGGCACTGGATATTGCAAAGACCCGACAATAATACTGAAGACTTGTGTTCCAGAGCTAGCCGTGCCCCTAATTAAGCTATTTTAGTACAGTTACAATATTGGAATTTCTCTAGCAATTTAGCAAATGGCTCAGGTGTGTTCTGTCCACAAATATCAGGACAAATCCAACCTGGAAAATTCCCGGCCCATTAGTCTACTCTCGATCATCAGCAAAGTGATGGAAATTGTCATGAACAGTGCTTTCAAGCGGTACTTACACAGCAATAACCTACTCACTGATGCTCAGTTTAGTTTTTGCCAGGCCATCCAGCTCCTGATCTCAATACAGCCTCAGTTCAAACATGGACAAAAGAGCTGAACTCAAGTGGTAAGATAAGAATGACTGCTCTTGCCATCAAGGCAACATTTGACCAAGTGTGGTATCAAGGAGCCTGAGCAAAATTGGAATTGATGGGAATCAGGAGGAAAACACTCCACTGGTTGGAGTCATACCTAGCACAAAGGAAAATTGTTGTGGTTGTTGGAGGTCAATCATCTCAGGCCTTGGAGTTCGCTGCAGGAATTCATCAGGGTAGTGTCCTAAGCCCAGCCACCTTCAGCTGCTTCATCAATGACCTTCCCTCCATCACGAGGTCAGAAGAGGGGATGTTCACTGATGATTGTACTATATTCAGCACCATTTGCAACTCCTCAGACACTGAAGCAGTCCTTGTCCATATGCAGCAAAACCTGGACAACTTTCAGACCGAGACTGATAAGTGGCATGTACCTTACATACCACTCAAGTGGCAGGCAATGACCAGCTCCAACAAGAGAGAATTTAACCATCTCCCCTTGATATTCAATGGCATTACCATCGCTGAAACTCCTATATACATCCTGGAGGGTTACCATTAACCAGAAACTGAATTGGAGCAACCATACAAATATTGTGGCTACAAGAGCTGGACGGAGTTTGGGAATTCTGTGGAGAGTAACTCCCTTCCTGATTCCCTAAAACCTGTCCACCACCTACAAGGCACAAGTTAGGAATCTGATGGATGGCGCCGAGGTCCCAGGTTCGATCCCGGCTCTCAGTCACTGACCATGTGGAGTTTGCACATTCTCCTCGTGTTTGCATGCGTTTTGCCCCCACAACCCAAAGATGTGCAGGCTACGTAGATTGGCCATGCTAAATTGCCCCTTAATTGGAAAAAATGAATTAGGCACTCTAAATATTTTAAAAAAGGAATGTGATGGAATACTCTCCACTTGCTTATTGCAGCTCCAACAACACTCAAGACGTTTGACACCATCTCGGGCAAAGCAGCCTGCCTGTTTGGCACTCCATCCATCGCCTTTTACATTCACTTCCTCCACCACTGACACTTAGTAGCAGCTGTGTCTATCATCTACAAGATGCACTGCAGCAGTTCGCCAAAGCTCCTTCGACAGCATCTTCCAAACTACGACCTCTACCACCTAGAAGGTCAAAGAACACCACCACCTGCAAATTCCCCTCCAAGCCGCACACCATCTTGACTTGGAACGATATTACTGTTGCCTCGCTGTCACTGGGTCAAAACCCTGGAACTTCTTTCCTCACAACACTGTGAGTGTACCCCCACCACATGGATTACAGTGGTTTAAGGAGGCAGTTCAGCACCACCTTCTCCAGGGAAATTAGGGATGGGCAATAAATACTGATCAAGCCACTGAATCCCACATCCCATGAAATAATTAATAAAAAAGAGGAAGAATAACTTCAAAGATACCCCTAATTTGTCATCTGTAAGCTACTGGTTTTTTGCTTTACATTCTATCCAGTGTAAATAATGTTTCCTTATATTAACTCTCAGTTTACTTAGTATTAGCTATTTTATTTTTCATGATTCTGTCTGATGACAGATTCCGTTTTGAGGACACAGATAAGATGATTTGAAGGGTACTTTTTTGCTGCATGTACATTATTGTTTGCTAATTTTGACACCTGAGAGAAGATGCTCAGGATATTGTGTTGAATTTTTGTTCCAATTTGCCATACCTTCCTCAGTATTGCCCCCATGGGAGAGATTTGTCATGTTTCTCGAACGCAGTGGGATAGAGACTTCACCTGGTAATTGGACAGTGACAAACATTCTGTATCTCCAACAACAAATTAGGAAGATCAAAATGTCAAATGGAGAATCAGATCCTTCCAGCTCTGCAACGCGAAGCAATCTGACCGAGTGTTCGTACCTGACCTGGAACAGGAATCATACCATGAGGATTACAGCACAGGTGAGCTGAGGCTTGATATTTTGTCCTGCTCTGTTTTAAGTGAAAGGATTTATGAGCCAAAATGAGAACTGGCTGCAATGAAGAGAGGTTTGAAATTGATGTTTCTTAAATGATCTTTACTTAAATAATCTTGATTTTTAAAAAAAAAGGAAAATGTAGTTGATACTATACTACATGTCAAAACATCTCCTGGTATGCTACGATTCAATTTGATGCCCTGAATCTCCGAAAAACTGCATCTTACATCTTTACTCCTTGTTGCTAATTTGACATATCCGGGGCGGGATTCTCCGAAGCCGTGCCGGTTGGGAGAATCGCTGGCCATTATATCGTGCAACGCCAGTCCGACGCCGTCCCACCATTCTCCCAACCAACGAGAACGGCCCCGTCGAGGTCGGCGCCACACCAGCCGGAGAATCGCCCGAGACACTCAGAACGGTGATTCTCCGGTACCCCAACTATTCAGCGGCCCGGATGTCATGCCGTCACCGTCACACCTGGTAAATACAATCGTCGGCCAGTCGTGCTGGCTGACGATGAGGAGCGAGGAGGTGAGCGGCCCCTTTACCGGAGTTTCTCCAGACACAGCCAGTGTTGGGGGGGTGGGGGAGGATTCTCCGGGAACGCTGCTGCCAATCGCCAGGGGGGGGGTTTAAGGGGGATGCCTTCGTGGAAGGTTTCAGTCATGCCCAGGGGAGGGGAGAGTGGGGGGGGGGGGGGGGGGGGCGGGGGAGAAGAGCAGGATGCCTTCGTGGAAGGCTTCAGACATGATGGGGGAGGGGGGTGGGTGGGAAGAGGAGGATGTCGCCTATCCGCGGGTGCCACATGTCAGCTGCCTGCCATGGCAGGACGGTGACAAGGACACGTCTGTAAGGTGTAGTCTCGCTGATGGACAGATGCGACTGGCGCACCAGTGAGGAGGACAGTGTGAACTGGCCATTGGACGCAGACAGTGACCAGGGGTTAGGCTGGCTGCGTGTCTGCAGCGAGACCAGGCCACCGGGGCACACGGGTATCCCATGCCACCTGGCTGTCGAGGTGTCCAAGAACCTCCGTGTAACATGTCATTTCTCTACCCTTCCCCACCCTCTTGCAGGTCGCCATGTATGCTAACCAGACAGCGATATTCACCACAGTGGTTGGAGCAGCTGAACTGCAGGTGGCCATCTGGCAGCGTAGATTGCGACGGCTCAGTGTGGCTGCGGCTGCAGCGGCTGCTGCTGCTGAGGGGGTGGCCGCTTAGGGCCCCATCGTCGCCGCGCAGGCTGCAGGCACTCACGGCCAAAATGTCCAGGAGGATGTTCAGGGGAACATTGACCACCAGATCGTCGGGAATGCACAGTTTGCGGGCACTGATATTGATGGTGCGCAGGGGGGGGGGGAGGAGGAGGAGCCAGTACTGGTGGTGCCAGGGCACCACAGGCGCCCAGCGAGGTTTACCATGACCGAATGTCCTCCGAGGCCCTACCGGACAGGGAATGCAGGAGGAGACTACGGTTCAGCAGGGAGACGGTCGCACATATATGTCACCTTGTGGCGCACCTCGCACCACTTGGAACGGGAGGAGGACACGCTATACCGGTGTCCGTTAAGGTGACGGTGGCCCTAAACTTTTATGCAACCGGTTCTTTCCAGGCGCCGAGCGGGGACCAATCCAGGATCTCACAGGTATCGGTCCACAGGTGCATCCGGACCGTGACCGAAGCCTTTTACGCCATCGCTGACAGGTACATTCAATTTCCCGAGGACCGCGCACAGCAGGAAGCACAGGCATGTGGATTCGCCAACGTGGCCGGGATACTGATGGTCCAGGGTGTCATCGATGGAATGCACATCCCCATGCGCCCGCAGGGAAGTGCTCATGAACAGGAAGGGCACATACTCAATGAACATTCAGGTGGTCTGCGACCCCCCACATGAGGATCATGCACGTGTGCGCACAGTACCCCGGGAGTGTGCACAAGGCCTACATTCTGGCACAGTCGTTCATCCCCACAAATTTCGAGGGACCCCCCCCCCCCCCGGCTGAGGGGCTGGTTCCTGTGCAACAGGGTTTATCCGTTGAGGTCATAGCTGATGACGCCAATACGGAGGCCCCGACCAACGCGGAAACCCTGTACAACGAGACCCATTCAGCAACCAGGGGTGCGGAGGAGCGGTGCTTCAGACTGCTGAAGATGCGATTCAGATGCCGGAGGGGCCCTGCAGTACCACCCCGACAGTGTCAGTCACATAGTTGTGGTCTGCTGCACAACATAGCCATGCAGAGGGGTAATGTCCTGGTGGAGGAGGCAGAGGGAGAACCCGATGGCAGTGGAGACTCCGCAGACGAGGAGGAGGAGGAGGATGACGTGCATCAGGGTTGGGAGGGGGGCGGGGCGGGGGGGGGGGGGGTGCACCGGGCACAGACACAACCCGGGTGCTGTTTATGGCCGGGGAGGCTGCACGATGGCACCGTTGAGGACAACGGGCACGCGATGCGTTGGTGGCTGCAAGGTTCACACACTGCGGGGAGGGATTCGCTGAACACTGCCACTTGCATCACCAATCGCGCACACGGGCACCACCCAGCACCCCCCCCCCCACACCACTGCACCTCCGCACCGCGTACACCACACCTATTTCCGATCACCTTGCCACTGCGGCACTACGGGATTGCACTACATTGATGATTGTGTAAGCGGGTGTGATCAGTGCCATGTTGAATGATGACAGCCCGATCCGCGATGAGCTGTGAGCTCAGATTCGTTCGACAAAGTCTGACTCATGGCAATAGCTGAACCCTCCACCTCGATGGTCACTGTATTCGTCACGGACACTCCATCTCATGCCCATGTGGTGTAGCTGGCGTCGGTGTGCCGAGGGAAATGGTGTTCAGTTGGGGGGGGGGGCGGAGGGAACGCACACCCGGCATCACCGTTGCACCTAACGTAAACCCAAGTGCCACTCGGTCACCGTCACGAGCCCCCTGGCACCGGACATAGCACAGAGTCTTCATAATTCGGTGTAACATTGACTTTAATCATGACATTCACAGACAGATGCCCTAGCCTCTACAACTAAGCTGTGCCCTGCACCCGTGCCAACTAACTACGTGTCTAACTTCTTTGCCATACGGGCCCTACCACTATGCCTAGGTGTATCCCCAGATGGTACAGCAGGAGTGGAGGTGGGCTGCTGAGAATCCCGCCCTGTGACGTAGCTCCCCGTCGGCATGCGTTTCCTGGGGCAGCCCGGCTTCGATGGGCCAGGCTGCTCCGCGGGCGTGCTGGATGGTGTGGTGCCACCCTGTCCTGCCCGCTGCCCACCAGATGCGGCAGGGACGCAACGGGGGGAGGCCGAGTGTTCAGGGACGCCCCTTGCTGGAGTTAGCGGGACAGGCCCCAGCACCTCCTCCTCCCTCGGGGAGCCCGGTTGCCCCCAGGCCTCACTGTGGGATGGAGGTGCGATCGGAGACATGCGCCGTCGCACCACCGTTCCTGGCGCTGCCAGTCCTGGAGACCTGCAGTGGTATCGACCAGGGCCCAAGCGTTCGCAGCGATGGAGCCCAGGTAATGCGGCATCCCTGTCAGGGACTGTGTAACCTCTACCTGTGAGTACGCTATGCCATCCAGCACGTGCGCCAGGCGGCCGCTGCTCTTGGCGATGGATTGCTGAGACTGTGCCATGGCCTGCTGGGACTGGGCCCTGGCCTACTGGGACTGGGCCATGGCCTGCTGGGACTGGGCCATGGCCTGCTGGGACTGGGCCATGGCCTGCTGGGACTGGGCCAGACCCCAGAGGGCAGCGGCAATGTCCTGTTGGCTCTGGGAATTGGCTTTCTGTGAGAGGGCAGCCCTCTCCTGGGTCATGGATGATGCGTGCACATGAAGCCGAACATCTTGCAGAACCTGACCGCTGGCCAAAACCATTTCCCCCATTGCCTCCACCGCAGACGCCAACCGTGCGGTGTCGGCCTGGGTGGCTGCGATGAGTGGCACCAATCCCTGCTCCTGGACGCGGATGGACTCCTCCAACTGCGTCTGCAGGTGCTGGAAGACGGCTGTCATCCCGTTGTTTAGTCCCTGGGTCTCCATATGCATCGGGTCTCTGGGAGGGTCCAGTAATTCCAGGAACCCGGGAACCGTCTGGGCGGTAGCTGGGTGCTGGACCTGGGCAGCCCTCTGACTGTCCAGCCCCTTGGCTGCTCCAACCTCCACCTGCTGTACTGGCTCGGCTGTGTGGTGCGCACCAGTCCGTGACCCGGGAGCCTCACCACTTATGTGCCCAACCGAGGTGAGTGTATCTGGGATGGTGGATGTTGTGGGTGACAGCAGTGCCCCAAACTCGAGGTCCTCATCTGTCCAGAGGTCTGGTATGTCCTGGGCCGACTCTTGGACCGAAGCAAGGCGCCCGCGGCTCATGTCATGTTCCGCGCCCGGTGTGTCCGTCGACTGTCTGGCCGTCCTCTGTGCGTCACTGTCCACAGTCCCCGTCCTCTATCCGTCACTATCCTGGCTCATGGCCCGATCTTCGTGCAACTCACGGTCATCACTGTCCTGACTGTCCGTCCTGTGTCCCTCGGTGTTGTCTCTGCCCGTCCTCTGTACGTCCTTCTCCAGTGTCCCAGACTGAGAGGATGGCCCTCCTGTACGTCTTCCTTCCAACCTCTGGCATGCATCCCTGGGTGCAGCTGAGCTTGCGGCTGGATGGCTGGGTTTTGTCTGAGACGACCCTGGACGATCGCCCCTTGACCCTGGGGAACACAATGATGCGGGGTTTGTTAGACACGCTGGGCTGGGTTTATGGTGGTGGAGGGGGCACTGTGTGGGAGGAGGGGTTCGGGGGTGGAGTGGGCAGAGTGTGAGGGGGAGGGGTTAGGGGTTGAAGGGGGCAGAGTGTGAGGGGGAGGGGTTAGGGGTTGGAGGGGCAGAGTGTGAGGGGGCGGGTTTAGGGGGTGGAGTGGGCACTGTGTGGGGGAGGGGTTCAGGGGTGGAGTGGGCAGAGTTGAGGGGGGAAGGGGTGGAGTGGGCAGTGTGAGGGGGGGTGACGGGCTGAGGGGGGGGTAGCCATGCAGGGTTGTCTCACTTGCTTCTGAGCCTCCGACCTGGCAAGGTGCTACCTCCCGGGTGGCGGATCCCCCAGCGAGGTCCAGGGCCCTCTGCTCATGTACGGTTAGGGGGTGCAGCACAGGTGATCCGCCTCCGGTTCTCATACGCTCACGGTGGTTGTGAGCAGTTTTATCCTGTGTAGGGGGGTTGGATAAAGCATCACAATTAGTCGGTTATCGTCAGGGCGTGCAGATATAGGCTACATTATTGCTGGGCGGGGGGACAGTTGGAGCAACGCCATGGCATCTCTGGAGGGGTGCGTGTTGCTCATGTGGGTCGTGTACAACGTTGTGTCCCCTGAGCCCCCCCCCCCCCCCCCCACTGCGTGTCTGGGGTGGGGGGGAGGTTGCTGCGAGACGTGGTCGGGGTGGGGGGGGGGTGGGGGGGTTGGGTGTGACCCAGGGGCACTCTCGGGGCACTTACCCTGGCAGCCCTCATGAGGTCGTGGATCTTCTTCCTACCCCGGTCCCCAGAGCGGGGGGCTGTGCCCCACAGCACTGACCGCGGTGCCACCCTCACGCCAGCCGCGCCTCACACTGCTTGATGGTTGGCGATACCCACGTCTTGGGCAGAGGATGGCCCTGCGATGTTCAACCTCATCCAGCAGGGTGTCCAGGTCTGTGTCGCGGAACCTGGGAGCGGCTCGTCGGGGCTCAGCCATCCCGTCGTCTTGGGTCCTGTGCGCGGATCGCGCTCTTTAAATGACGGTGCACGCCGTCAGTTGGGCGTCGCGCGATGACAACGTTGCTTTTGCGCCAAGTCCCCGAGTTCCACGCGGCCCTGCTGCTCGCCCATTTTCGGGCCCTGAATCGCTCGTGACCGCAGCCGTTTGGCGCTGTCGTGAAACGCGATGGCGTTCACGACGGGCGGGGACTCTGCCGCATTATCGGAGAACCCCGCCCCCTAGCTTCAAGTATATGTGTTTCTATCATTTACTTTTTTGTTGTAGACACTGCTTGTTATCCTTAGTTGGCCTGAGTAGGTGATGGTGTCAGCTATGGCTCAGTTAGTACACGCTCACCACTGAGTCCCACCCCAGAGTATCAAATAATCTCTGTTGACACTCCAGTGGAGTACTATCAGAGTGGATGAGATGTGAAACCAAGGCTCCATCTGCTTTCTCAAGTAGCCGTAATAGTTATAGCCAGTGTCCGAGCCAATACTTATCCATAAATCAACATCACTTAAGAAAAAGATAATCTAGGCATTATCACATTGCTGCTTATGGAACCTTGCTGTGCACAAATTGGCTACCCCATTTCCTACATTATAGCAGTAACCACACTTCCACATTATCTTATTGACTGTACAACACTTTGGGAGGTGCTGTGATTGTGAGAGACACTTCATAAATACAACATTTTTCTTTTTGATGGGCCTCCATCTTGAATACAACTGAGTGGCTCACTAGGCAATTTGGAGAACAGCCAGGAGTCAATTATGCCGTTGTGGGGGTGGGGTACTTATAAGCTAGTGTAGGTAAGGATGGCAAGTTTAGTTTCTGTCATAACCTTCATGGGACCACTGGGAAACAACCATTGATCTCCCCCAAGGACCCGTGAAGTACCAGCTCCCCAGGTAGGGGCTGCAGACCAACCACCTGGGGCTCGTTACGAGCAAGGAATAAAAGCAGGCCCACCTCAGGGTCTGGTGCAGCAAAGTCCTTCCACCGAGGATCGCACTGGGAGTGATATGCTGCATTATACAGTATAATAATAATCTTTATTGTCACAGCTAGGCTTACGTTGCAGTGAAGTTACTGTGAAAAGCCCCTAGTCGCCACATTCCAGTGCCTGTTCGGGTACAAAGTGGGAGAATTCAGAATGTCCAAATTACCTAACAGCATGTCTTTCGGGACTAATGGGAGGAAACCGGAGCACCCGGAGGAAATCTATGCAGACACAGGGAGAATGTGCAGACTCCGCACAGACAGTGACCCAAGCTGCGAATCGAACTGGGACCCTGACGCTGTGAAGCCACAGTGCTAACCACTGTGCTGCCATGCTGTATTGTAAATATGTAAATAAACCCTTCGTTCATGACAGCTTTCCTGAGTTATTGCGTTAGAGAATCAGATGAGTTCTTATGACAAATTAGGGCAGCATGGTAGCATGGTGGTTAGCATCAATGCTTCACAGCTCCAGGGTCCCAGGTTCAATTCCCGGCTGGGTCACTGTCTGTGCGGAGTCTGCACATCCTCCCCGTGTGTGCGTGGGTTTCCTCCGGGTGCTCCGGTTTCCTCCCACAGTCCAAAGATGTGCGGGTTAGGTGGATTGGCCAGGCTAAATTGCCCTTAGAGTCCTAAAAAAAAATAAGGTTAATGGGGGTTGTTGGGTTACTGGTATAGGGTGGATACGTGGGCTTGAGTGGGGTGATCATTGCTCGGCACAACATCGAGGGCCGAAGGGCCTGTTCTGTGCTGTACTGTTCTAATTCTAAAAAACCAACAGCTTCATGGCCACTTTTACCGATACCAGCTTTAAAACTATTTAAAAAATAAATTGACTTCATATTTTCAAAGTTCAACGGTGGGATTTTAATTCACATTCCCTGTGATTATTATTCTCGGGAGTAGATCACTGGTTCTGTCCATAACCACAGCACCACCGCACCAAAAGTCATTACTTGCTGAAGAATATGAGAATATACCCGGAATGCCCCCATCTAATTTGAAAGATAAAAGTTTCACTTAGACAGGCGAAGTCACCAATCAGATATATCTACAGGAGAAATAAGTGATTCTCAGAACCAAAACTACAGACAAATTGTAAAACAGTGCAATAGTATTAGAGAACTGTAATCAATCTGCAAGGTGTAAAAATACCCTTATCAGAATGCTGCTTCTCACTTTCCTTTCAGTCTCCTAGGTCCAGTCACCTTTTGTCAATGCATCAGATGAGCCATCTCTTGTTTCTTGATAAACTTAGATGAGATGTTAGACCAGAAGCATGGGCACTGCAGGGATGAGCTTGTTTGCCAGAAATTCTTGTGTTGCCAATCACTACCGATGTCAATTTGGAGCAAAATATTCACTTCACAAGCTGTTGAGCAAACAGTTAACCTGTTCCCAGTGGTGGAACTCTCAACTCTGAGTTTGAAGTTCAAACCCCACTCCAAGACTTTAGCACATAACATTCACCGATGTTTCAATGCAATACTAAGGTTATGCTATGTTGTTAAAGGTACATATTTCAGGTCGAACATTATGCAGACTTCATCCCCCATCTCCGTTGGGTGTGACAGCTCCCATGGCACAATTGAAAGGAACCTGAGATAGTTTTCCTACTGTCCCGGCCAATATCTCTCCCTCAGTTAACGCCTCAAGTAACTGGTCACTGATGTCTTGAAGGGAGTTAGCATTGACATCATGGGTGGAATGGCCTCTGTAACCATTCCATGATTTTATTGATTTCTGTTTGCGAGAGCTAATTGGTTGTTGTGTTAGCTTACAAAACAACAAGGACTACACTCTTTGGCAATCAAAAGCTTTGAAACATTGTGAGGCTGTGATTTGTACTATATACACATGTAAATTCTCCTTTCTCTGCTTTATACTAGAGAATACAAGTAGTAAGCAGTACAATTGATGTCCAAATACCTAGCAACAAGATCTTACCCAAATGACAACCCTAAGTGTCTTAAATTCTGCTTCAGTCAGTCTTAGATGTTTACAGCAAGGAAACAAGCCCTTTGGCCCAGCTTGTCCATGCCGCCCAGTTTTAATCACTCAGCTAGTCCCACTTATCCGCATTTGGCCCATATCCCTCTATACCCACCCTGCCCCTGACACTGTCTGTTTTTTAAAGGACAAAATTGTACCCACCTCTACCACTGCCTCTGACAGCCCGTTCCAGATGCTCACCACCCTCTGTGTGAAGAAATTTCCCCTCTGGTCTCTTTTGTATCTCTTCAAGGAGCAAATAGAAGCCTGATGGAACGTCGGCCTTTCCCGTGATGGTGGCGTGACAGCTATTCAGGATCCTGCCATTCACACCTCCTCGAGATGCATCTTTTGTTTCTTTCTATGCCCCATTACCACACTCTTTATCCTAACACTGTGACAATAATTAACCAATATCATCCTCCATTATCATATCTAAATATCTCAAGGTTTTAAAACTATTCTTAGTTCGGTAGTGGCTGTTTGCTTTTAAGCCCGTCACCATACATACGCAAAGACAAAATGTCCACTTCATAATTCGTCTTAAAGTTCCACACTCCACCATCTCCTAATGAATGACTCCAGTGGGAAGCTAAGAATGAAGACGAGAAAAGGCACCACGTTCCATTTCCAGTCTGTGTCCTGTGGTTAAAAGCTTTTTCTTTCTATTCAGGTTTCACACATTTTATTTTAACAGAAAACATACTTCCCACTTGGTAGGAGAAATTGCTGTTAAATAATTTCACTCCGCTATGGCCCAGCTACATGGTTTAAATTGCTCAAGTGGCTTAATGGTCATTGAGGTACCAACTGTGGCCTCAATGGGTGAGTAACTGCACTGAGCACCAGCATCCTTTCTGTTCCTGGCTCAGTCAACCATCCTGTAACCAAGCCTCGGTCTAGAATTGTGGTGTTACAATAGTTTAGAAGTGGAATGTTATCTTCGAAGCACCCTGCTGATATCAGCCATTGTCTCAATGCAGTTAGAGCCGAGATTCTTTGACATGTGCTGATTTACTTTGTAAACCAGTTTGCTTTTTTTTCCCGAACAGCTATTGGAATCATCATCTCAAAAATCTCAGAATTCTGTGAAGTATCTTGATTTATCTGAGAACCACATTAGTAAGTTCGACTTTTCTTTTCTGATGAGTTTTGCTTTGTGGCATTGACATCTTCCTTCACTAGAAAACTTTTGGGGGTATTTTAAATGTGTTAACAGTCGCCAAAGTTTTCACTGACTGATTTTGGCGATTAAACGTGTCATAGGGTGGGGGAATGATTTTCACCTTGATTATCAAGAATCAAGGCAACAGACCGGTACGTAATTACTTTCCAGGTGGGCCATCAGCACCATGGTTAGAAATATGGTTATGTTTTAATGGGCAGTACGATGGTGCAGTGGTTAACACAGCTGCCTCACAGTGTCGAGGTCCCAGGTTTTATCCCGGCTCTGGGTCACGGTCCGCGTGCAGTTTGCACATTCTCCCCGTGTTTGCGTGGGTTTCGCCCCACAACCCAAACATGTGCAGGTTAGGTGCATTGGCCACGCTAAATTGCCCCTTAATTGTAAAAAAAGAATTGGGTACCCTGAATTTATTTTTAAAAAGAAATATGGTTATGTTTTGAAATGCAATGAATTGGCCAAAGAGGTTTATGACTAAATTCTCCTGTCCCCCAAAGCTGCCTAAAAGTGGTGTGAAAGTAGGTTGGATGACAGAGTAAAGCAAAAAGTAAATCAGGGATGTTGAACTTGGAACTTAAAAGCCAGAGTGTTATGCAACAAACGGGGGGAGTTCATGTCTTCAGATGCTGTGTTCAGCATCAATTTCCACGGGGTTAGCAATTCAATTAAACGTATAACACAAAGGTAGGCAAAATGTGGACTAAAATCAGTCTTCAAAATCATCTATTGCATTTGTACCTATACAGTGGAAATTTGAATATAGAATGTGTTAAACATGTTGGAGGGAAGTTATAATTACACAGAATGGGCGGATTGTTCCTGAAAAATTAGGGAGTTTCATTTTGGGTGAGAATATCGGTGTGCATTGCGCCAGCACCGGCAACACGATTCCGATCACGATCTTCCCCCACTTAGTGCAATTAGTGCTCCCCCAAGTGAAAACGCAGACTCCACACAGACTGTGACCCAGCGGGGAATCGAAGCCAGGTCCCTGGCACTGTGAAGCAACAGTGCTAACCACTGCACTGCCGTGATGCCCACGATTTTTGGAAGGTGTACCTGAAGAGGCTTTTTGACGAGGTGGAGGAGAGATGGTCCACCATCTGACCACCTGTAGGCAGCAGACCCTAAGTTAACGTGACAATCCCCCACCTGGGAGGCGGTGCCAGCTGCAATCAGTGCCAGCAGCATGACCAAGAGGACAGGGGTTCAATGCTGGAAGAAGATGAATGACCTCATATGTTGGAAGTGTGAGTGACCACCTGTCTCCCCCTTGCATCACTTCCGTCAATCATCCCCAGTGTGTCACCCTCAATCCACTTGTTGGCACCTCGCAGCCACCCAACACCCAACATCTAGGAATCTTTGTCCAGACCCTTGGGAAATCCCTCAGAGTCTAGGTGCACTGCCAGTGATTATGGTCCAACCTGATACTGATGTTAAAATCCATGAAAATTAGAGTTTTACATGGCCCTTCCAGCGCGGGGCACCTACTTCGATTTCGCAGTCAGAGAGTTACTGGTGAATGGTGGTGGAATCGAATTTTTCTATTACGTGCAATTCACCACAAATCCAGTTCCGGAGTCAAGAAACGGAGAATCCAGCCCATAGTAAAAAAATCAAGGAGGCAGGCCCCACAATGTCCACTTACGCAGAGCCCACTCCACCAGCAATCTTGGCTTTTGACAGAGGGTGGCTCAATGTCAAAAAGATAGTAACAGAACACTACGGACCTCCCCGTACCAGGGAACTGACCCCACCACCACCATGGAATCCCCGCCTCATACATCGGAACCTCGCCACCATGGAATCATCACAGCACAAAATCCTCCCCCCACCACAGAATCCCTCATGGACATGGACCACACCTCCCCTTCCAAGGACATGGAGCCTCTAGCACCTTCCCCCTGGCACTGCCCCCTGGCACTGCCCCTTGGCACTGCCCCCTATAGGGGTGGTGGGGGATTCAATGTTGAGGAAAGGGGCAACCTTTTTAAGTTTGTGACTCTTGCTGCTGGTGGGGCCTCTGTGGGCCACTGGGTGTCTGATCACAAGGGTTTCCCCATGAGCTAGCAAGGAGGCCATGGGTGGCCTCGCCACATTGGTTCAGGCTCCCCGTCGCTTTGCTAGCAGCAACACCGACAAAGACTTTTATATGGCCGTTAGTTGGCTCTGGATGCAAAGGCCATCCTCATCCTTCCCTATCCCTCACTGGATCAGAGGAAGATGGGAAGGCAAATGGCACTCCATCCTCATCTTCTCCCTGAATTCTTCAGCAACCTGCTCTGCCCTCCCGCCTCCCACTGCCGATTTAAATTCTGCCCACTGTGTGTATTACAGGCAATTTAACAGTGAGTATGAGACCGAAGTGGAGGCTGTCACTTGCCAGAGAAACGTTTAAGAGCAATAGGGCAATAATACTGGGTGATTTTTAACTATGCAAGAGAGACGGAAAAATGTCAATAAAGATGACAACAGTGGGAAATACACCCTGCTTCCTCAATCATTCTGCTTCTTGTCCAACAAGGAAAGAAGCATTGTTTGATTTAGTTCAGAAAATGAATCTAGTGAGTAAGGTGAAAAGGGGCTGAAAATAAGTTGGATTGCATGGGTAAATAGAGATTAGAGTGAAATATACTTAAAAGGGAAGCATATGATAAAGTTGGGGATAATAATACTGAAGATAAACATGAGAAATATATGTATGTAGGGGTTTTACTCTGCGATTATAAAATTTATCCTTGGGCAATGGGCATCACGATCAAGCCATCAGCTTTTGCCCATCCCTAGTTGGCCTTGAGAAGGTGATGGTGAGCCCTGTACTTAAATTGCTGTTGCTCATGTGCAGGAAGTGCTCCCACAATGCAGTTAGGTTGTGAATTCCAGAATTCTGACCTAATGAAGCTAAAGGAATGGTGACATATGTCCAAATCAGGATGATGTGTGACTTAGAGAGCAACTTGAAGTTGATGGAGTTCCCCTGCATCTGCTACCCTTGCCTTTATATGAGGTGGAGGTTCTGGGTACTGGGTACAATTCAAGTTGCGGCAGTGCACCCATTGATGGTATTCACTGCCATGGTGCACTGTGGTGAGGGGAGTGGATGTTTAAGGTGGCAGATGAGTTGTCAATCAGGTAGACTACTCTGTGCTGGTTTATGTCATGTTTCTCGAGTGTTTGCAGCTGCACCCATCTAACCTGGCACGGTAGCACAGTGGCTAGCACTGCTAATTCACAGCACCAGGGTCCCAGATTCAATTCCCGGCTTGGGTCACTGTCTGTGCAGAGTCTGCACGTTCTCCCTGTATCTGCGTAGGTTTCCTCCAGGTGCTCCGGTTTCCTCCCACAACTCCCGAACGACGTGCTGTTAGGTAATTTGGACATTCTGAATTTCCCTCTGTCTACCTGAACAGGCGCCTGAATGTGACAACTAGGGAATTTTCACAGTAGCTTCATTGCAGTGTTAATGTAAGCCTAATTGTGACAATAAAGATTATTATTATATATAGCCTCTAGTCAATATGGGGTTCAAAACATGGAACTCTTGTTCATTCCTAAGCATTCACTAAATGTTCATGGAAAAAGGGGGAAAATAACATTTGTTCCCAGTAAATATAGTTTTCTTACCCTACAACTATTACTCTTCTAAAATGTAGCAAAATTGCGTCATTCTGACTGATCATTGTTCTTTTTCAGGTTCAATTGATGGATTAAGTTGCTGCACCCATCTCCAGATTCTGATACTAGCAGACAATGGGATTATAGAGGTGGAAAACTTAGATTGTTGCCCCCATCTTTGGAAAGTCGATCTCAGCAATAATAAGGTCAGACGCAAGAGAGCATTTTACTGAGATGGTTCATGATTCTGACTTTGGTGTAGTCAGACATTCATTAGGTACTGTTGGCAATCAAAATGGCCAGTGGTGATAAATTTACGCCACCTTTGACAGATGCACTTCCCTCATATTTGTAGTTATTTTCAGCTTCCAGCCTCCTCGTATCGGGCCCCAGTTGGTAAATGTGAATGTTTACACGTCTCTGACACTGCTGATTTCTAACTGGTTGCCAGGAGAACAGTGATCAATGGATGATTGCATCCCTCTGGAGCAGTACTTGGCCATGAGCTAATACCCCTTCTTTCAGGAACCTGTGATTCAGCTGCTCACTGCGGGTATGAGTGCTTTAGGGTTTGTTATCACAATATCATGCCGATGGTTGAAGTATGGTCATTAATGGTCCCAGTGTGTGTTTAACATTAACTGCTGGAAACAAGGTTGCTAGGAAATTTCAAACATTTATTAACTTTACACAAGGATAGATAAGCAGGAGGATCCTTTCAGAATCATCCCTCTCTGAACATGATCTGACATCACTGACACTGTATATTATCTATTAGCATAATAGCTATTAACCCTTTATATTATACCTCCGCTCAAGTTTTTAACACTGCCTATTATACATTTACACATTATCGTACATTCCCCTCTGGTCTGCTGGGTCTCTTGTGGTTGCAGCATTAATCTTTGATCTTGGTCTCAGCTGTCTTTCAGGACTTGTAGGATGCATGGCTTGTAGGACGTATAGGGTGGCACGGTGGCACAGTGGGTAGCACTGTTGCCTCACAGAACCAGGGACCCGGTATAGAGATCTACCATGCAGATCTAGTGGCACTTGTGACACTAAAACTCAGTAGAAATTTGAGTTAAAACTTCTCAGGTGCAAATAAGAATCGTTTATTGCCTCTATTTGATTACAATTGAGAGTCACTTAAATCTTATTCTCTAATAAGTCCAGCTAGCAAAAAGGACTTAAAGAGAAGCAACTTGTACATAATTTAACTTTTAAAATAATACAGAAATAGTTTCTTGCTTACAGCAAAACAGCTTGTATTTACTTTACGGTTTAGAGTGGAAAAGTGAAAGTATGAAAAATGGAGACAGCGAATAGTTTAGATCAAAGTATAGGATGATTCCGGAATAAAGATGGCCATAAGGACCCTCACGGTTATACAAAATCATATCAGTCTTTAGCCATCTATCTACACCCCTATGTAATCCTAATTGGTTTGGGTTAGAATCAAGTGAGTTTGATTTTTTTTTATAAATGTTTTTATTCAGTTTTCGTATTTTATATTGAACAAATTACAAATTGTTAGGAGAGAGAAAAAAAAACAAACAAAAACAAACACGCAAAAATTAACATACATATTTACAGGTAAGCATCTTCGTAGTAGTAACTGCGCCCCCCCTCCCCCCTCCCCCCCTCAACATGTTTATTTAGCTTGGTTTTGGGCCTTAGCTAGCCATCGAACCCCCGTAACGAACCTGTAGCCCCCCCCCCCCTCCCGCTACCTTCCCCCGACTATTCTTCCTCTTGTACATTGGCCACAAATAGGTCCCGGAACAGTTGCATGAATGGCTCCCACGTTCTGTGGAAGCCGTCGTCCGACCCTCGGATGGCAAATTTGATTTTCTCCATTTGGAGAGATTCCGAGAGGTCGGACAGCCAGTCCGCAGCTCTGGGCGGTGCTGCTGACCGCCAGCCAAACAGGATTCTACGGCGGGCGATCAGGGAGGCAAAGGCAAGGGCATCCGCCCTCCTCCCCAGGAATAGATCTGGCTGTTCTGAAACCCCGAAGACCGCCACTATCGGGCATGGCTCCACCCTCACTCCCACCACTTTGGACATTACCTCGAAGAAGGCTGTCCAGTACTCCACGAGTCTGGGGCAGGACCAGAACATGTGGGCGTGGTTGGCCGGGCCTCTTTGGCACCGTTCACATCTGTCTTCCACCTCCGGGAAGAACCTACTCATACGGGTTCTTGTTAAGTGGGCTCTATGTACCACTTTTAGTTGCGTCAGGCTGAGCCTTGCGCACGTGGAGGTGGAGTTGACCCTATGCAGTGCTTCGCTCCAGAGTCCCCACCCGATCTCCATCCCCAGGTCGTCCTCCCATTTCCTCCTTGTTGCGTCCAGTACGGTGTCGTCCCTATCTACCAGTCGGTCATACATGTCACTACAGTTCCCTTTCTCTAGGATACTTGCGTCCAGTAGGTCTTCCAGTAGTGTCTGTCGTGGCGGTTGTGGGTACGTCCTTGTCTCCTTTCGTAGGAAGGTTTTGAGCTGCAGGTACCGTAGCTCGTTCCCCCCAGCTAGCTGAAATTTCTCTGTCAGTTCGTCCAGTGTTGCGATCCTGTCGTCCGTGTATAGGTCCCTGACTGTCAGTGTCCCCCCGTCCTGCCTCCACCTTTTGAAGGTGGCGTCGGTCAGTGCTGGTTTGAACCTATGGTTGTTGCAGATGGGAGCCCTGTTCGACATTTTGGTCAGGCCAAGTTGCTGCCGCAGTTGGTTCCAGGATTGGAGGGTGGCTGTCACCACTGGGCTGCTGGAGTGTTTTTTGGGTGGGGATGGGAGTGCTGCCGTGGCGAGGGCCCGGAGGGAGGTTCCCATGCAGGAGGCCTCCTCCGCACGCACCCACTCAGCTTCTGGCTCCTGGATCCATCCCCTTACTCGCTCGGCTGTTGCTGCCCAGTGGTAGAATTGTAGATTCGGGAGGGCTAACCCTCCCCTGGTTTTTGTTTTTTGTAAGACCTTCTTTGGGATCCTAGCATTTTTACCCCCCCATACGAACGCCATGATGAGTTTGTCCAGCGCTTTGAAAAAGGCCTTGGGGATGTAGATCGGAATGGATCTAAACAGGAAGAGGAACCTGGGCAGTACGTTCATTTTGATCGTCTGAACTCTCCCCGCGAGGGAGAGCGGGAGTGTGTTCCATCTTTGCAGGTCCTTTTTAACTTCCTCCGTCAGGCTGGTGAGGTTCCATTTGTGGATCCCTTTCCAGTCATGGGCTATTTGGATCCCCAGGTAGCGGAATTTATGTCGGGCTTGTTTGAACGGCAGCCCCTTTAGTGCTGCCCCCCCCCCCCCCCCTTGCGGGTGTAATGGGAAGATCTCACTTTTGCTCATGTTGAGTTTGTAGCCCGAGAAGGCTCCAAACTCTTTCAGGAGCGCGATGATTCCGTCCATGCTGCTTTGTGGGTCCGAGATATAGAGGAGCAGATCATCCGCATAGAGTGAGACTCTGTGCTCTCTACCTCCCCTTCGGATCCCCCTCCAATTTTTTGCTGCCCTGAGCGCGATTGCTAGCGGTTCGATTGCTAGTGCGAACAGCAGCGGGGACAGTGGGCATCCTTGTCTGGTGCCCCTGTGCAGCTGGAAGTATTGGGAGTTGGTATTGTTGGTCTGTACACTCGCCATGGGAGCGTTGTACAGGAGCTTTACCCAAGCGGTGAACCCTGTTCCAAGCCCGAACCGCTCCAGTACCTCTATGAGGTATTTCCATTCGACTCTGTCGAAGGCCTTTTCTGCGTCCAGGGAGACGATCACCTCTTGTGTTCTCTCCCCGGAGGGGGTCATTATCACGTTCAGCAGGCGCCTGATGTTCGCGGTCAGCTGTCTACCTTTGACAAAGCCCGTCTGGTCCTCTGTGACCACCTCAGGTACACAGTCTTCTAGCCTTTTGGCTAGGATTTTGGCCAGTATTTTGGCGTCTGCATTCAGCAGAGATATGGGTCTGTATGACCCACATTCCGTTGGGTCTTTGTCTTTCTTAGGTATCAGCAAGATTGAGGCCTGTGCTAACGTGGGTGGCAACGTGCCCCTAGCTAGCGAGTCTGTGAACATCTCCCGCAGGTGCGGGGCCAGCGCTGTCGCAAATTTTTTGTAGAAGTCCGCCGGGAATCCGTCCGGTCCCGGCGCCTTCCCCGCCTGCATGGAGCTAATGCTGTCCATGATCTCTCCCAGTGCTAGTGGTGCTTCCAGGGCCCGTTTTCTGCCCTCTCCCACAACTGGTATGTTCAGTCCGTCAAGAAACCGGTTCATCCCAGCCTTCCCCGTTGGGGGCTCTGAGGTGTACAGCTCTTGGTAGAAGGCCTTGAAGGTTTTGTTAATCTTCTCTGGTTCTGTTTCCAACGTGCCTCTGGTATCTCTGATTTGCGCAATTTCTCTGCTGGCTGCCTGCTTTCTCAGCTGGTGGGCCAACAGGCGGCTGGCTTTGTCTCCGTGTTCGTATAGGGCCCCGCGTGCCTGGCGGAGTTGGTGTACTGCTTTCCTGGTGGAGAGCAGGTCAAAGTTCCTTTGTAATTCTTTTCTCTCCGCCAGGAGTTCTACAGTCGGGGCCTCGGAGTATTTATGGTCTACCTCCAGTATGGAGTCGACCAGCTTCTGCCTAGCCACCCTTTCCTCCCTATCTCTTTGCGCTTTGTAGGCTATGATTTCCCCTCTTAGTACGGCCTTAAGCGCTTCCCAGAACGTGGAGGGTGAGACCTCCCCGTTTTGGTTGATCTCAGTGTACTCCGCTATGGCCTGCGCTATCCTTTCGCTGAAGGCCTTGTCAGCTAGTAAGGCACCGTCCAACCTCCATTTGGGGCGCTGGGCCCTTCCCGTCTCTAGCCGCACATCCATGTAGTGTGGAGCGTGGTCTGATATCACAATTGCGGAGTATTCCACCTTGTCTATCTCTGGAAGCACCGTTTTCCCCACCACAAAGAAGTCAATTCTGGTGTACACGTTGTGTACTGGGGAGAAGAAAGAGAATTCTTTCTCCCCCGGGTGGGCGAATCTCCAGGGGTCTACTGCTCCCATCTGCTCCATATAGTGGCTGAGTTCCCTTGCCATGTTTGAGGTTTTCCCCGTTCTGGGGTTTGATCTGTCCGTCGTTGGGTCCTGTACACAGTTGAAGTCCCCCCCCATGATTAGTCGGTGCGTCGCTATGTCCGGGATTTCTGCCATGGTCTTTTGGATGAAGCTCGTGTCGTCCCAGTTGGGCGCGTACACGTTAACTAGAACTACCGGCGCCCCATCCAGGGCCCCGCTGACCATGACATACCGTCCCCCTGGGTCCGTAATCGTCTTTGTCGCCCTAAACATTGTCCTCTTGCCAATCAGGATCGCCACCCCCCTGGCCCTTGCCCCATAACAGGAATGATAGGTTTGTCCCACCCAGCCCTTTCTTACCCGCAGTTGGTCCCGCTCCCTCAAGTGCGTCTCTTGGAGGAAGACTATGTCGGCCCTCATGTTTCTAAGGTGGGTGAGGACTCTAGATCTCTTCACTGGGCCGTTAAGTCCCCTTACGTTCCAGGTGACTATTCTGGTGGGGGGCTTCTGCCCCCTTGCTCCTGTGGGGTTAACCATATTTGTCCGGTGGACGCGCCCCTGCCCTCTGGGGTTTCCCTATGTTAGGGGGCCGTCCAGGATGTCCACTATCACTGCTCTCCCCATGCGGTCGGGTCCCTGCGCTCCGGGGTTCCCCCTTGTCCCGGGGACACCCGCCATGGCCGTCCACTTTGTGTCCGCCACGCGGGTAGTCCCCTGCACTCCGGGGGGCCCCTTCACCCACAGACCGTACTGGGTGGGTGCTTGCAGCAGTTCCCTGTTTCGAGCCCTTGTCTGTGGCACTTTGTGGCCCTATTCCCTTACTGGCCTCTTTTGTCCCTTCGTCCCTGCGTTTCCCCTCCCTGGTCTCTCGCCCCCCGGGTGCCCCCCCCCCCCGCTCTATCCCTTTCGGGGATACCCCTGTGTACCCCTCCATTGCCCCTCTCTCCCCCATTCCTGTCCCCATTTGCTCTCCCACCTTTGATGGGTGATCCCCCCCCTCCCCTGCCTGGCGCCTTCCCCCCTGTTGGGGGTGCGCTGCGGCCCTGCTCTGTTGCGCGCCCCCTTCGCTAGCTTTCCTGCTAGCACGGTGGCTCCCCTCTCGGAGGTTGCTGTCCCGCTTCCCCTCTCCCCTCTCCAGTACTCCCGTTCCCTCGTGCCGGGGCCTGGCCTCCCACCTGGAGCGGGCCCTAGGGCATTGGGTTGTTTTCCGTTCTGGGTGTTTCTGCCAGGGGGGAGGGGGCTGGCTTTGCCTCGCCCCTCCCCACCCCCCCGTCGGCATGACGTGTCTCCTTGCCATGGGCCCCTCGTCCCTACTTCCCATGGCGTTTTTCCAGCCCGTGCTCCTCGACGAATCTATTCGCCTCGGCAGGGGCTGTAAAGAAATATTCCTTGTGTTGGTATGTGACCCAGAGTTTTGCTGGGTACAGCATACCAAAACGTACTTTGTTCTTATAGAGAGCTGCTTTCGCTCTGTTGAACTCCGCCCGTCTCTTAGCTATGTCCGCTCCAAAATCCTCGTAGATTCGGATGGCGTGCCCGTCCCAATTGCAGGCTCTATTCTCCTTGGCCCAGCGCAGGATTGTCTCCCTATCCCGGTACCGGTGCAGTCTGGCTATAACTGCTCTCGGTTTTTCCCCTTCCTTGGGCTTCGGGCGCAGTGACCGATGAGCTCTGTCCATTTCCGGTGGGGTGGGAAAAGTTTCCCGCCCCACTAAGGAGCCCAGCATCGCAGCCACGAATGTTGTGGGATTTCTACCCTCTATCCCCTCTGGCAGGCCCACTATCTTGATATTTTGCCTTCTCGAGCTGATCTCCTGGTCGTCTACCCTGCCCTTCAGGCTCCCCTGTGTTGCACTCAGTTTCACCATTCCCCTCTCCAGGGATATGACCCGGTCGCTCGCGTCAGGCGCTGCCTTCTCCAGCTCTTTAATGGTTGCCCCCTGGGCTTCCAGTATCTTCCCTTGGGCTTCCAGTATCTTCCCTTGGGCATCCACTTTCTTCTCCAATCTGGTCAGAACCTGCTGCACCCCTGACATGGCCCTGGTCACTGCTGCCTGTGCTGCGGCCTCTGCGTCTGCTTTTAACTCTGCCTTGAATGCCTGCAGCTGCTCCCTCACCACCTCGGCAAAGGCTTCCTTCCAATTCACGCCCCCCTCTAACCCCAGGGGAGAGGTTGCCCGCCCGTCCAGCTCTTCTGGATGCGGCGAAGCATCCTTCCCGCCGCTTCGCGTGTTGACTCGTTCGCCCGAGCTGGCTTTCCCTTTGCCCAGTCTACTTCCGGTGCCCCCTTTCTCTTGGCTCCTTTCTGGCACTTTTTTCTCCCCCTTCCCCTTCATCTTTTCTTCTCTCCTTGTTCTTCTTTTTCCCCCTTTTCCGCACCCTATTTTTATTTTATTTATTATTATATATCTATATATGTATATATATATATATATATATATATTTTTTTTTTTTTTAAATTTATTTCCCCTACCCCTTTTCTCTTTACCAGTTTTCTTTTGGGAAGAACAGAAATACAAGTCTCTTTTTTCTTTTTTCCCCACTCAACCAGGAGAGAGAGTCCCTTTGTCTTTGCCACGTGGTGGTCACAGCAGTTGGGGGGGGGGGGGGAGGGGCGAGTGGGCCGGTGGTCGCTGCTGGTTGGGGGGGGGGGTCCCCGCTGCTGGCTGGGGGGGGGGGGTTGTGTCCCCGCTGCTGGCTGGGGGGGGGGGGGGTTGTGTCCCCGCTGCTGGCTGGGGGGGGGGGGGGGTTGTGTCCCCGCTGCTGGCTGGGGGGGGGGGGGTTGTGTCCCCGCTGCTGGCTGGGGGGGGGGGGTCCCCGCTGCTGGCTGGGGGGGGGGGGGTCCCCGCTGCTGGCTGGGGGGGGGGGGGTCCCCGCTGCTGGCTGGGGGGGGGGGGTCCCCGCTGCTGGCTGGGGGGGGGGGGGGGAAGAGAAGAGGGGCCGCCGCCGCCGCACCGCTCCTGGCCCGCGGGGGGGGGGGGGGGGGGGGGAGAGAAGAGGGGCCGCCGCCGCCGCACCGCTCCTGGCCCGCGTGGGGGGGGGGGGGAGAGAAGAGGGGCCGCCGCCGCCGCACCGCTCCTGGCCCGCGTGGGGGGGGGGGGGAGAGAAGAGGGGCCGCCGCCGCCGCACCGCTCCTGGGTCGCGTGGGGGGGGGGAGAGAAGAGGGGCCGCCGCCGCCGCCGCACCGCTCCTGGCCCGCGTGGGGGGGGGGAGGGAGAGGGGATGGACCTGCTGCTGTTGGGCCCCCCTGTCGCCGCTCCGGCTCCTCCGCTCCGGCTCCTCCGCTCCCGCTCCGGCTCCTCGGCTCCTCGGCTCCGGCTCCTCGGCTCCGGCTCCTCGGCTCCCGCTCCGGCTCCTCGGCTCCTCCGCTCCGGCTCCTCGGCTCCTCCGCTCCGGCTCCTCGGCTCCTCCGCCCCGGCTCCTCGGCTCCTCCGCCCCGGCTCCTCGGCTCCTCCGCTCCGGCTCCTCGGCTCCTCCGCTCCGGCTCCTCGGCTCCGGCTCCCGCTCCGGCTCCTCCGCCGGCGCTCCTCCTCCGCCGTCCGGCCTGTCGGGGGGGGGGGGGGGGGGGGGGGGGGCTGTTCCTCCTGCTGTCCACCGCTTGCGGGAGCCCCTCTCCCTGCGACCTCCTCGCTCGCCGCCCGGAAGTCAAGTGAGTTTGATTTGACGGTTAGCTGTCAGTCTTCAATGTGCAACATTAGTTTTAAATGTTTCATGTTTGAATACTTGTGCATGTTATGGAATGCGATTCTGTGCTGTTATCATGACCAGCTTAAACTGGTCTTCTGCTGACTTAGCTGTTATCTGTATTGTGTCTTCATATTACTATGGCATTGCTATGGTATTGCTATGTCCTTGATCTGATAAATGGTACAGCACAAGTATAGTGTCAAACTGTCTTGCAAATGTATCTGTTTGCTCAGTAAAAGTGCTGTTTTAATCTATAATGGAATTATGCTGTTTCATGCTGTTTTGCATCTCTGTATGTTTTGAGATGGCCTGGGGTTATGAGTGAATGTAAAATGGGTATTTAAAGACAAGGCTTAATATTTACACTAAATAACTATCTTTTACCTATCAGGTGTATTGGAAAATAGTCGGTTTCTACACCCAGGTTCAATTCCGGCCTCGGATGACTATTTGCGTGGAGATTGTACATGGGTTTCCTCCGGTGCTCCGGTTTCCTCTCACAGTCCAAAGATGTGCGGTTAGGTGGATTGGTTGTGCTAAATTACTCGTAGTGCCCAAAGGTCAAGTGGGGTTACAGGATGGGGTGGTGGAGTGGGCCCAGTGCTCTTTCAGAGGGTTGGTGTAGGCTCGATGGGCCAAATGACCTCCTTCTGCACTGTAGGGATTCTATGTATGCTTTCACTATTCTTCTTAGAATGCAGTTACATTATTGAGCTTCTGGTTTGCTGTAGGAAGTGGAACTCCCTTTTGATGTTATGGTACTCGCTTCTCCACCTTGAAGCAATAGAATTTGTCAGCTTCTCCTGGTGTTTGTCCAGCTGTAGTAGGTCCACAGTCTTCCAACCCAACAAATCCATTGACCGGAAAAAGTATCTGTTGTTTAAGCACATTCCTATCCCTGGGCTGAAGTGCTGGGCAACTCAAATGTCACATTCATGAATAAATCAGATGGATAAACAGAAGAGTGAAGATTATTCTCAAGCAGGGTTCATGATTATTTAGTTATTATTGTAGGAGTTCATATAATGGGCACACGTTCTGTCCTCACATCGGTGTGTTTCTTCCCTTCACTAGGTCTTAACACCTCAGGAACTTCAGCAGCCCAAATCAATATCTGGAGTAGAGCTGGATTTCACCTCCGTTTCTGTTGTTAGGTTGTTGTTCTGCCCGATTAGGTTGTTGTTCTATCGTTTCTCTTCTTCGTACATCTGAAATGTGTGCGAGATCAGTAGGTGGTATTTCAGCACTCACGTTTCTTTCAGTTTTGAGACCCGCTTTTCCTAAGTCGGATTTATTTTCTGCCGTGCCTTCACGGGGCATTCTGGGAGCTGTTTCTGGGTAACCTTCGGACAAGTCAGTTCCTGCATCAGGTTCTTCCTGAACCTGAGGTCACTGATATCCTCACCAGAATAGCCAGGCGGATTGGTATCCTGATCACCTCCCTCAATGACGTTCCGGTCACCTCCACATTTGTCAACCAACCTCTCTTCGAAGAGACGTACAATTTCTGGAAACTCCCCCTACAGCTGAAATGTGGAATAGTGTCCAAGAGGCCTGGTTCAAACTAGTCTGACTGGACTTGGGTTTCTAATGCAATAGGTGAATAAGGAAGCTGCAGCTCTATACGAGCTTCTCTGCTTAATAAAGAGCAATCTTGCTTCTGAGTAACGTGCTGAGAGTTTGTAAGCTCTTTCCCATTGTAACATTCATCTTCCCTTGTACCTTCAGTGGGATATTCCCTGGGCCTTGGAGTGGAATGGTAGGTGGCGGGAGAAACTCAGAGATCAGCCATTGTTCTGTATCAGAAAGAACCGACACTCCTTCTCCCATGTCAAATTAAAAATTTTTCTTGTGGCCACTGACCATCGAATCTGTGCTCCAAATATTCCTCTTGGACTTTGTAACCTTGCCCAAGAACGGCATTTCATGTTCGTCAGTATTTTCTATTCGTTGGATATTGGTTAACAGGACTGGTCTCTCTGTAAATTTTGAAGTGCATTTTAAAGCTTTCTGCTACAGCATAACATTTTAAAATGGCTGCAGTTCCTGCAATAATGGCTTTCTGCATTTATGGCTGGCTCGTCTTCACACTTATAGGGTTTTCTCGCACCACAACAAGACCACTGGATAATGGCGCCGACTCATTCTTCTTCATTCTGGGTCTCCCATTTGGTGGATGCATTGATGCCTCTATTGCTCACAAATTGGATTGAGTCAATAATCTAATTCCCAATAGGTTCTCTATCAGCCTAGATTACATGTTAGTCTGCATCCATAGCTTTGCATGTCTCACTAATTGCACAGCCTTGGATAGGCTGCAACAACATCCAAGAGGCTCGACACCATTCATGACAAAGCAGCCCGCTTGATTTCTCACCCTTCCACAAACCTTCCACCACTGATGAAAAGTGGCAGCCATGTGTACCATCTACAAGATGTACTGCAGTAACTCAAAGGTTTCTTAGGCAGCACCTTCCAAACCCAAGACCACTACCATCTAGAAGGACAAGAGCAACAGATACCTGGGAACCCCACCACCTGGACGTCCCCCTCCAAGTCACTCACCACCACCATGACTTGGAAATATATCATCGTTCTTCACTGTCACCGGGGCAACATCCTAGAACTCCCTCCCCAACAGCACAGTGGGTGTACCTCAAGGACTGCAGCGTTTCAAGAAGGCAACTCACCACCACTTTCTGAAGGGCAACTATGGACGGGCAATAAATGCTGGCCTAACCAGCGATGCCCACATCCCACAAATAATTTTTTTTTAAAATTACAGGTCATTAATGAAAAAGCCAATACCTTCTTCAGATTCCTGAGTGCGCCTGCTAAATCAATATACTAGGTCTAAATTACAGTTCCTCCAAATGTCTTAAGTTTCTGTGTCCTCATTAACAGCCTGTCTTATTAAAATGCCATCTGCACTGCTGCCAATGGAATGGGGGAGCATGCTGACCTGTTCGTCATCAGGCTTCTGTGCCAACCCCAAAGCGACCCTCAACCTGTTGAATCTGCAATGCCAGTTTTGCCAGTGTGCTGCTTGGCCAGGCCCTTCCACTTGATCAAAGGATTCAGGCAGAAGCAGGGCTTTCTCCATAATTATACTTTTAGTCGGCCGTCTCGGGACTCTTGGTGCTTTTCCATCTGATTTTCAGCCACAGTCATTCCCTGGGTGCCTTGTATTTGATGACTTTCACTTTACCACCACTGTCGGTTTCACTGGGGATCCGTGCTATTCGGTATGTTTACCAGCACCACTATGAAACTTCGTCACAAATAGTCCAAGTGTGTATTTAACTAGACTGCTGGAAGCAAAGCCTCTGGGAACTTTCAAACATTTATTAACTATGTACAGGGAATGTTAAGCTCTCCTTCCAGGATGATCTCTTTCTCAGCTCTAGTCACACATAATCTGACATCGTTCATGATGTATATTAACTTTTAGCATTGGCGTAGTGGTAATATCACTGGACGAGTAATCTAGAAACCCAGGGTAATGCTTTGGGAACCAGGGTTTGAATCCTACCATGGCAGATGATGAAATTTCAATTCAATAAAAATCTGAAATGCAAAGTCGAAACCATTGTCGATTGCTATAAAAACCCATCTGGTTCACTCATGTCACAGCAATGTGGTTGACTCTTAATTACCTCTGAACAAGGGTAATTAAGGCTGAGCAATAAGTGAAGGCCTAGCCAGCGATGCCCATATCCCATGAATGGATAAAAGATAAACTAAATTGGTCAGTATTTGTAAGAGTTTTGTTAACTTTTGCTGAGAAAACCCATCCTCAGTGGATTATCTGCCTCCTCTTATACTTGCCTCCAAGATGTGTTGTAATTTAATTGTGTGAGTATTTAAGACTTATAGCTTGCCCACAGTGTCTGATACCTCTTCTAGAGTTGATCAGAATATTTTGCAATTCTGTCCCAACCATGTGTTTGCATATACCATCAAGTGGGTGCCATGTTGGCCTGGCCAACAGGAAGCCAGTGGTGACTCTGGTGACTGAGTTACTACAGTGACTACAGAGACTGATAGACGCTCAGTGTTAAAGTGGCACCCACTGTTGTTTCAGGGTATGCTGCCTTATTTGACGGTGAAACAAAAATGGGATTGCATTCCACCATGACCTCAACTAGCAGTGCACATTTCCCAAACGCATCTCTAATGATCGTCATTCAGGATCTTTTGATACAGGGTAGGATCTCTGAGCCCAGAGTGTCCTACAGTCCACATCTGTGTGCCTCGATACTTCCAGGCATTGAGGGTCAGCTTCTCCTACATGAAGTACGCAAGCATATTGAAATTTCTATGAGTTACAGAAGAACATTAGAACATAAGAACCAGGAACAAGAGTAGGCAATTCAGCCCCTCGAGCCCACTCCACCATTCAATACGATCATGGCTGATCTCATCTCAGCCTCATTGCCACCTTCCTGCCCACTCGCCATAACCCTTTGTCCCGTCACAAATAAATCCTACCTAACTCCTCCTCAAATTTGTTTAGTGTTCCGGCATCCACTGCACCCTGGGACAAAGAATTCCACAGATTCACGATCCTTTGAGTGAAGTAATTCCTAAATTCTGTTTTGAGTCTGCCTCTTAGCCTCTCTCCCTAGAGTATCCAACAAGGGCAACATCTGGTCTTTGTCTACCCTGTCAATCCCCTTTAACATCTTATAGACCGCAATTAGATCTCGATAAAGGAGGTGCCCAATAGTGCACGGTGCAGCCCTTTGGGAGAGTGCTCTGTGAGGGTAAAGAGAGAGAGAGGCGGCTGCGTATATTACTGCATTAATGGTAGTAGATAGGATTGCTTAATCTTGGTCTGGTCAGGTCATTGAACATCTTCATGCACTGCCCTGCCATTAGAGAAGTAGCATTGACAGCCAGGTGCCTTTCCGGAATGATCTCAGGAACCCATCCTGCAAAGGCCACATTTCTTCTCTGTTGCATCTCTTTAGATTGACTTGGAAGAATTGACTGCCCAGTACTTGCCCACTGCCATGATTACAATCCCAAAAATATTCCTCCCCTTCCGCCATCATCATAAATCCCCAACGGTGGGTGGCACTCCCTACCCACTTTCTTGCCCAATAGTGCATGGTCCACCTAATAGAACAAAAAATTCATTGAGGTTGGGATTTGTGTCAGGGTCAGCACCAGAGCCAGTTATAGCTCGCTGAGGTCCCACCACAACACACAACAAGGGCTGGCCAGGAATATTTGGGGTTTTCCTTTAATATAGACGTTTAACCAAGAGTATTTGTCGGTCTTGATAAATTCAATGGAACAATCTGTCAATAATTTATCGCTTCTGTTTTTAAGTGCTGACTGATAAAGTCACTCAGTTCAAGGGCAATTTGTTGTGGACAATGTGATTCTATTTTTCAGATTAAGGGTTTGGATGGATTGAAACGATTTATTGCACTGGGAACATTGGACCTCTCCGGAAATCTTTTAACATGGAAGGAACTTCAGAAAATCCGACACATCCAGATACTGGACCTGCGGCTACATGGGAACCCTGAGCTGAACAATGATGCGCACTGTATGTAGAGAATTGAATGATGTCACACAGGGGCACCTGTGGATTACACAGTTTTTATACCTGTGCAAGAAAAATAATAATATAACTTCAGCAGATAAGGTGTTCTCATAACCAGCACGCGTGTATGGGCAGGAAATGTTACCAGGGCGCATGTGGGAGAACCACAATTTGATGCAGAACCCAAATCAACCAGGGTTTCACCCACTGTCAGCAGTGGTCCAGATTCATGGTTGCGAGTAAGGTGGTAGACAAAATAAGAAGGCTTAGTTGGGTGTATCGGGAGTTTCTAGGCTACGCTGGAATTCCGATTTTGAATGGAGGGAAGGGGGAAGGGGTGCGGGAGCTGCCATAACGGACTCAACAGTGAAAAAAATTGAAAACTAAAAATATCATCCAAATTTTATCTTCTTCATTCTGCTAATTTCATCCTTGCAATGGTGTTTGGCATTAACTAGGGTTTTATTTAAGCCCATATAAATAGACAGAGTGGATTGTTGGGTTAGAAAGCATATGCTTGTAATATGTAATTCTGTAAATAAATATGAAGGTCAGTAAAGATTGGATCCAGTTCTACCCTTCACCAGGAGAGGGGATAGCATAGTAGTGGTATTGTCCCCGGACTAGTAACCCATAGAGCCAGCGTAATGCTCTGGAGTTCTGGGTTCGAATCCCACCACGGCAGATGGTGAAATTTGAATTTGATAAAAAACAGAGTCATAGAGCTTGACCACAAGGAAAGAGGCTCTTTGGCCCATCACGTCCACGCCACCCATCAGGCACCTAACTATTCTAATCCCATTTTGCAGCACTTGGCCCGTAGCCTTTTATGCTATATTATTTCAAGTGCTCATCTAAATACTTCTTTTATTTAATACATTTAGAGTAGCCAAGTATTTTTCTTTTCTAATTAAGGGGCAATTTAGCATGACCATTCCACCTAACCAACACATCTTTGGGTTGTGGGGGTGAAACCCACGCAGACATGGGGAGAATGTGCAAATTCCACACGGACAGTGACCTAGGGCCAGATTCGAACCCGGGGCCTCAGCTCTGCAGTCCCAGTGCTAACCACTGCACCACATACTGCCCTTAGATACTTTTTAAAAGTTGTGAGGGTTCCTGCCTCTTACCACCCTTTCAGACAGTGAGTTCCAGATTCCAAGCACCCTCTGGGTGAAAAACCTTTTCCTTATATCGCCTCTAAACCTTCTTAAATCTATGGCCCCTGGTTATTGACCCCTTCACTAAGGGGAAAAGTACCTTCCTGTCCACCCTATCTATGTCCTCCATAATTTTATACACCTCAATCTGGTCCCCCTCAGTCTTCCCTGCTCCAGGAAAAACAATCCTAGCCTATCCAGTCTCTTTTGGTAACTGGAGCGATCAAGCCCAGGCAACATCTTAGTGAATCTCCTCTGCACCCTCTCATGAGCAACCACTTCCTTTCTAAAATGTAGTGACCAGAACTGTACACAGCACTCCAGTTGGGACCTGACCAGCGTTTTATACAGCTCTAGCATAACCTCCCTGCTCTCCTATTCAATGCCTCAGTTAATAAAGGTAAGAATCCCATAGGCCTTCTTAACCACCTTATCTACTCTGACCTCAGAGATTTCTGAACATGCACACCAAGTACTCTCTGTACTTCCTAGGGTCCGACCATTCATTTTATATTCCCTTGCCTTATTAGTCCACCCAAAATGCATTACCTCACACTTTTCATGGTTAAATTCTAATTTTCACTCTTCTGTCCATCTAATTATCCTATCTATATTGTCCTGTAACCTAAGGCCTTGCTCCGCACTATTTCCACACCACCAATTATTGTGTAATCTGCATACTTACTTATCATACCTCCTACATTCACATCCAAATTATTAATCCGCCCTACATACAATAAGGAACCCAGCACCGATCCCTGCAGAACACCACTGGACACAGGCTTCCAGTCACAAAACCATCAGCTGTCACTCTCTGCCTCTCACCGCTCGGCCAGTTTTGGATCCAGTTTGCCAAATTGCCCTGGATCCCATGGGCTCTTACCTTCTTCATCAGCCTCCCATGTGGGACCTTGTCAAAGCTTTACTAAAGTGCATGTAGACATCAACTGCATTACCCTCATCTACACACCTAGTCACCTCCTCAAAAAATTTAAGTTTGTAAGACATGGGGTGGGATTCTCCCGTACCCGCGGGGCGGGGGGTCCCGGCGGGACGGAGTGGCATGAACCACTCTGGCGTCGGCCTGCCCCAAAGGTGCGGAATCCTCCGCACCTTCAGGAGCTAGGCCGGCCCTGGAGTGGTTTGCGCCCCTCCGGCTGGCGTGGAAGGCCTTTGGCGCCACGCCAGCCGGGGCCAAAGGGATTCCGCCGGCCAGTGAGAGTCCGCGCATGCGCGGGTGCATCAACGGCTACTGACATCATCCCCGCGCATGCGCAGGGCGGGGGTCACCTCCGCGTCGGCCATCACGGAGGCTGACACGGCGGACACGTAGGAAAAGAGTGCCCCCACGGCACAGACCCCCCCGCGGATTGGTGGGCCCCGATCAAGGGCCAGGCGACGAAGGCGGCGAAGTCTTCCAGAATCATCCCTTCCCTATACAAGAGCTACAGCAATCAGTGAGTGACAGGCCATCTACTGTATGTGGAAGAACGAAAGAAGGAGCTTGGATGATCAGCTTTTTGAGGTTATAAGTGAGCTAAAGAAATTAGAAAGATAAACCTCAAATATTTAAGCCAAATTAATGAGAGTAGGACCAGAAGGCATAGATTTAAAGTGGTAAAGGATACATTTAGGACTAATATTCAGAAATTCATTATACACATTCCCATCAATGCATAGAACAGACTTGCAAAGATAAGTAGTAAAGATAAACACTGGAATCTTTTAACAAACAATTAGATGCTGAAGTGAAGGAGTTTTAGTGTCTCTCTTTGTGGATGAGCTAAGATGGGCGACTATCCTTTCTCATCTCTAACCAACCAAATGGTAAAAGGGTAGATTTTAAAAACAAAATTAGAGTACCCAATAATTTGTTTCCAATTAAGGGACAATTTAGCGTGGCCAGTCCATCTACCCTGCACATCTTTGGGTTAGAACATAGAACATAGAACAGTGCAGCACAGTACAGGCCCTTCAGCCCACGATGCTGTGCCGACCATTTACCCTAATTTAAGATCAACTTAACCTACACCCCTTCAATTTACAGATGTCCATGTTCCTGTCCAAGAGTCGCTTAAATGTCCCTAATAACTCTGACTCTACCACCTCCACTAGCAGTGCATTCCACACACTCATCACTCTCTGTGTAAAGGACCTACCTCTGGCATCTCCCCTATACCTTCCTCCAATCACCTTAAAATTATGTCTCCTCGCGACAGTCATTTCCGCCCTGGGGAAAAGTCTCTGCCCATCCACTCTATCCGTCCCTCTCATCACCTTGTACACCTGTATCAAGTCACCTCTCTGCCTCCTTCACTCCAGTGAGGAAAGCCCTAGCTCCCTCAACCTTTCTTCATAAGACATGCCCTCCAGCCAGGCAGCATCCTGGTAAATCTCCTCTGTACTCTCTCCAAAGCATCCACAGCCTTTCTATAATGTGGTGACCAGAACTGGACACAATATTCCAAGTGTGGTCTAATCAGGGTTTTATAAAGCTGCAGCAAAACCTCGCGGCTCTTAAACTCAATCCCCCTGTTAATGAAAGCCAACACACCATATGCCTCCTTAACAACCCTATCAACCTGGGTGGCAACCTTGAGGGATCTATGTACATGGACCCCAAGATCTCTCTGTTTGTCCACACTTCCAAGAAGCTTGCTTTTAACCCTGTATTCAGCATTCAAATTCAACCTTGCAAAATCAATCACTTCATATTTATCTAGGTTGAACTCCATCTGTCACTTCTCAGCCCAGCTCTGCATCTTGTCAATGTCCTGTTGTAACCTGCACCACCCTTGACACTATCTACAATTCCACCAACCTTTGTATCATCAGCAAACTTACTAACCCACCCTTCCACTTCCTCATCCAAGTCATTTATAAAAACCACGAAGAACAGAGGTCCCAGAACAGATCCTTGTGGGACACCACTGGTCACCTCCAGGCAGAATACTTTCCATCTACTATTACTCGCTGTCTTCTTTCCAGCCAATTCTGTATCCAGACAGCCAAATTTCCCTGTATCCCATGCCCCCGACTTTCTGAATGAGCCTACCATGGGGAACCTCATCAAATGCCTTACTGAAATCCATACACACCACATCCACTGCGCGACCTTCGTCAATGTGTCTTGTCACATCCTCAAAGAATTCAATGAGGCTTGTGAGGAACCTGCTATGTTTTTCTAAATAATCATAAATCCTATATCTCAGAATCCAGATGTAAGACTGACTGGTCTGTAATTCCCAGGGATTTCCCTATTCCCTTTCTTGAACAGGGGAACAACATTCGCCTCCGTCCAATCATCTGGTACTACTCCAGTGGAGAGTGAGGACGCAAAGATCATCAGCAACGGCGCAGCAATTTCCTCCCTCATTTTCCGTAGTAACCTTGGGTAATCCCAACTGGCCTAGGGGACTTATCTATCCTGATGCTTTTCAAAATTTCCAGCACATCCTCCTTCTTAATATCAACCTGGGGTTGTGGGAGAGAAACCCACAGAGACACGGGGAGAATGTGCGGACTCCACACGGGGCCGGTATTGAACCCGGGTCCTCAGCGCCATGAGGAAAATGGTAGATTTTTCTTAAACTGTTTAATAATTTCTGCTTGAGATGTAATTGTTTGAAAATGAAAGACTGTCATTTTAAACTGTGTTTACTAACCATTTGTAAAAAGTCACCAATTTTGGGACTCTTAGAATTGATGGAAAGTCTTACAATACCAGAAAGAGGAAACTACAAATATGAAAAGTTGCCATTTTTATCAGCTCTTTCTTTTTAGATCGTATACATGTGGTAGATTGCATGTCCCGTGCCTGGATGGTAGATGGGAATTTTGTCACTTCCAAAGAGAGACATCTGGTGGCCCAATTCTTCCTCGATTCTGCTCTATCAGACCATCCAGTTGTATGTATTTCATAATGTTTCTGGCTACCCTTTTTAGTTAAGTGATCCTTTGAATTTAAAATAAATAGAATGAAATGTTTTAGATGCTTGCTTTGCAGCATTGAGGTCAACGTCCTAATTACCTTAATTGGGATTAGGCTGGATGGCCCGTTTCCCAGCCAGTGCAGAAACTGTCAAGTGGCCTCTTTCTGTGTCTTAAACCTTTGATGATTCGACAATTCAATTTAGTTCATGAACACCAACTTACCTGATACTGGTCACATCCCTTGTTAATCTGGAGGGGCCCAAGGCATAAAAATCCAGGGCTGTTCTGACCATAAATAAAGTCACCATAGTCCCCTTTTGAGAGGGAGAGCTCTCTGGTGGTGATTTAACAGGAGGATCATCACACCTCAGGCAAGGTTGAGAAGGTGGGACCATCATGAATGACCTCAGCCAATGCAGAGTTGAACCTGCGCTGTTGGCCTTGTTCTGCATGACAAACCAGCTGTCCAGCCAACTGAGCTAAATCGGCCATAGTAACCCCTGGCGCTATTATTCCTATATATATACTTACTTTCAGGCCTTCGAGTAGTACCTGCCTCCTTACTAAATCTAGGCTTCTAGGGTTAACACCCTTCAACTTCACAATAAAAGCAAAATATTGTGGATACTGGAAATTTGAGATAAAAACAGAAAATCAGCAAGCACTCTGCAGGTGTACAGCAGAGAGAAACATACTTAATGTTTCGAGTCAAAAATAACTCTTATTCAGAAGTCTTTCGACATTGCTAGGCAGATATACCTTCACAATGAGTGGTATGTGACCTAATCCAAACATGGTTCCTTCCAATATCTCCTGTAACCCCTCCTTGCAGCTTCACATCATCTCTGTCAGGCTAAGTGTTAGGAAAGCAATGAAGGTCATTACCATTGTGGCAAGCTTTCTGTCATCAGAAACTCAATAAAACACAAATTTCAAGCAGAACCTTGACAGATGAGAATCTTGCACAGCTGAAGCAGCTGCTTGATGCAGAGAGTAACACTACATGTGTGGCGCATGAAGGTGAACCCTGCAGCAAAAACCAAGCATATGGGGCGCAATTCTCCGCACTCACGACGGTGCGGAGAATAGCGGGGTTCGTAAAATTTTACGGCCACGCTAGTCTGACGCCCTCCCGCTATTCTCCCCCCCCCCACGCCCAACTCCCGATACGAATCGCTGCCGCCGTTTTTTTACGGCCAGCAGCGATTCTCAGCTGGCCGATGGGCCGAGTTCCAAGCCCTTTACGGCTGTTTTTACGAACGGCAAACACACCTGGTCTGGCCGTTCGTAAAAACGGCCGTAAAGTGCCGATTTTTAAAACCATGGCACCGATTGGCACGGCAGTACCACGGCCGTGCCAAGGGTGCCATGGGCCCGCGATCGGTGGGCACCGATCGTGGGCAGTGGGTCCGATACCCGCGCACTCTTTGTCCTTCCGCCGCCCCGCTGTATCACTTCGCGGGGCGGCTGAGGGGCATCCCGGCCCGCGCATGCGCGGGTTTCGCGCGTGCGCGGGTTTCGCGCAAATGCGCGATGACGTCATCAACGCATGCGCGGGTTGGAGTCTTCCAATCCGCGCATGCGCGGCTGACGTCATGTGACGCGTCAGCCGGCGCAAACTCTGGCAAGCGGGCTTAACAAAATTCGTTAAGCCCGCGATGCCGGAGTTTACGGCGGCGGCATGCTAGCCCCGACCGGGGACCAGAATCGGTTCCCGGTCGGGGAGGGGGAGGCTGGCGTCAAACCCGCCCGGATTTGACGCCAGCCTTACGATTTCTCCCTCTCTGGGAGAATCGCGCCCATGAAGCGTAATGCATGGATTGAGTAATGAGACAGCATCTCTACAGCAATTTCAGGTCAGGCTGTAAGCATACGCCACAAGTTACTTGCCCATTTTGGAAGTGTTAATACCTCAATCTAATTGTTTCTGTCTTAATGATGCTTTTATATATGTATATAGCGTAACAAGATGAGTACAAAGCAGTTTACTCCAACCACTCAGAAGAACCTTTTCCAGACCTGTCCTTACGGTGAAAGGGTAAGTGCATTGTTACATATATGGTAATATAAGTGAGTGTAATAAATGTTTAGAAGAGTTCCACATGGGGTTTCCAGTGGCGTTTGTGAGCGGGTCGGCCGCATCGAGAGGAACTCCCGCCGGTGTCTACTATTTGCAGTGCTTTCGGGGGTTTCCCCGATTCTTCGCTCCCCCCCCCCCCCCCCGATTATTGTCGGCCTTTGGGGCCTCCCCAGGCATCAAGCGGGGCCGGTTCGAAAACCAGAGAGGAACGGGCAGCTGGTGTGGATGTCGGGCGGTTGGTGCTGAGGCGTCGGGCCCAGCGCGCGCGGAGGTCGAGGCAGTGGGGGCGGAGCCAAACAAAGGTCGAAGCGGCAGGCCCGAAGCCAGGGCACGATGCAGGTGAGATGTCCCACATCGGGTGGCTCCCGCCTAGAATGTTGTAAGAAGACTCAAGTCCGGTCCCAGGGAAATTCTGGAGGAATACAAAAAAGAAGAGAAACAAGTTTTAAAGAAACTTGGTGAAAGTTTTTTTTTCTTTTTCTGAAGGAAGACATTTTTTGTTTTTCTATAAAAAAAAGATTGAAGAAGGAAAGAAGGGTGAAAAAAAAAGGAAAAATAATAAGTCGTTAAAGGATGCAAAAAGCAGCGTCGAGGAATGGAGGAAAGCGGGCTCGCCATTGAATGAGAGGACCAGCAAAAGTGTTGACAAGATGGCGGATGCCGGACCGCATGGTGGGGCCGCACTACTTACGGTGGAGAAGATGACCACAGTGATGGCGGTGGAGATGGAAAAGCAGTTTGCGAGGCTCATGGAGGCTTTGAGGAAGGAGATGGCGGTTGAATTGAAGTCATTGGTGGAGGAGGCAATCGCCCCGGTGAGGGTAGCTGTGGCAAAGACATCGGCTGAGGTGAGAGAGCAGGACGAGAAGATGAAGGAAGTGGAGGAGGCCATGTCGCAGCACAGCGACCAGTTAACCTCGATGGGGGACGAGCTGCGGAGGGTGGTGTGGTCAACAGAGGACTCTGAGCAAAGCTTGAGGACTTGGAGAACCGCTTGAGGCGGCACAATCTGAGAATTGTGGGCTTGCTCGAAGGGACAGAGGGCCCAAGGCCAACAGAGTACTTCGCTAAGAAGTTGGCGGAGTTGATGGGAGAGGGTGAGAACCCCTCCCGGTACGAGCTGTACCGAGCTCATCGGTCATTAAGGCCAAAGCCCAAATGAGCCGCCAAGAGCAGTAATTATTTGCTTCCATTAGTACTGCATGAAGGAGAAGGTGTTAAGCTGGGCGAAGCAGAAGCGCGAGGTGCAGTGGGATGGTCCTGGAGTTCGGATCTACCAGGACTTGACGGTGGAGTTGGCAAAAAGAGGAGCGGCGTTCGAGCGAATGAAGGCGGCACTGTACAAAAAGGGGGTGCAATTTGGTATGGTATACCCGGCGAAGCTGAGGGTGACGTATGATGCCAAAGACTTTTATTTCGAGACAGCAGAGGTGGCTGAGGCGTTAGTGAGGGCAGAAGGCATGGGACATGATGCACTATCAATTGACCACAGAAGCGAGGTTGTAGTCCGAACTGAAGGCTTTAATAGACAAGATGTTTCCCCAGCAGCTCAGGTACAGAAAGGCAGCTGTGGGGAATACCCGGGCTCTTATATCCCACCTTACTGGGTGGAGCTACTTTACACCTCTAACCAATGGGTGATTAGTGTTACATACCATCGGGCCAATGAGCAGCGAGCCTTCTCCACCAATGGTGTCTCGGCATAGCTCGGTACCGTAATACCTCTAGTCATACTACCACAGGACAGATGTGAGGAGCAGAGCTGGAAGAGAGACTGTGGACTGTGATTGGGGAGCTGGAAAATGTATAAATGCTATAACTTTCTTTTTACTGATGTGCATTGTAATTTACTTCTCTTCACATTGTTACAGAGTTCAAGTTATTGGTTGGGTTGATTGGCATTCTGGTTATTTCTTATTTTAGTGAATTGTATGGGTTGGATTGTTGTTTTTGTTTTTTCTTTCTCTGGGACTGGGTGGGAGGGGACGGTATACCTTGGTGGGGGGGGGGGAGCCACCCGCGCTAGCTAACTAAAGTCAGCAAGTGAATGGAGGTGAGGTGAGAGGGGGGGCTGCAGACATTGGAGCCTGGTTGGCAGGTTTCGATGGGCCTATGAGGCGAGTGAGGGGGGGGAAGGGATTGATGCTGGGAGATGTTTTTTCGACAGGAAATATAGGGGGGGTTTTGGGAGGGGGGGAAGGGTTTTGATGTTAATAATGGATAGGACGTGTCAGGCTCATGGGGCAGGGCCTGGTGGTATGATAATGGTGGATACGAAGGATGGGGAGGTGAGACACCCCCAGTTAGGATAGTCACGTGGAACGTGAGGGGGTTAGGAGGTCCGGTCAAGAGGTCAAGGGTGCTTGCGCATCTTAAAAGTTTGAAGGCTGATGTAGCAATGCTGCAGGAGACTCACTTGAGGGTGAAGGACCAGGTGAGACTTAAAAAGGGTTGGGTTTGCCAAGTGCTTCCCTCTGGATTTGATGGAAGGGCTCGAGGGGTCGGGTTGTTGGTCAGCAAAAGAGTACGCTTCCAGATGGAGAAGGTGGTGGCAGATCAGGGGGGTAGATATGTGATTGTAACAGGGGCGCTGGAGGGGAGGTTAGTGGTGCTGCTACATGTATACGGTCCCAATTGGGACGATGTGGGATTCGCGAAGAAGGTGTTTGGGGCCATCCCCGACTTGGACACACATGAACTGATAGTGGGGGGTGACTGGAACTTGGTGCAGAGGCCATGGTTGGACAGGTCACGGCCGCGCTCGCTGGTCCAATCAGGGGGGTGGCGAAGGCGCTAGCTGGGCTAATGGTGGAAATGGGAGGGGTGGACACTTAGAGGTTTCTGCACCCGAGGGAACGGGAGTACTCGTTTGTCTCAGCAGTCCATAAGGTATACTCACAGATCGACTTTTCCATGGTGGGGAAGGCTTTGCTGGCTTGGGTTAAGGGGTTGGAATACTCGGCAATTGCAGTGTCTGATCATGCTCCGCATTGGATGGATATGGTACTGGAGAAGGGGGTAGCGCAGAGGCCGGGGTGGAAACTGGATGTGGGACCTTTGGGGGATCAAGGGTTCTGTTAGAAAATTGAAAAGGTAATTGAGGAATATGTAGGTTTAAACTGTACAGGTGAGGTGTCGAAGGCAGTTGTCTGGGAGGCTCTAAAGGCGGTGGTGAGGGGTGAGGTGATTTTGTTTAAGGCCAGGTAGGACAAATAGGAGAGGTTGGAGCGGTAGAGGGTAATAGATGAGATGTTGGAGGTAGATAGGAGTTATGCAGAAGATGGGGACCCAGCGAAACTGGAAAAGAGGAAGGAACTGCAGGCGACCTTTGACCGACTATCCACCAGGAAGGCGGTGCGCCAACTGAGACGAGCAAGGGGTACAGTTTACGAACATGGAGATAAGGCGGGCCCTTATGTTAGCAGGTCAGCTCCGGAGGGAGGCAGCGGCAAGGGAAATTGTGCAGGTGAGGGATAGGGCAGGGAAGTTGGTGGTGGCTCCGGATCTGATTACCAAAGTTTTTGAGGAATTTTATGAGAGGTTGTACAGGTCAGAGCCACCTGGGGGAGACCGTGAGATGCAGGAATTTCTAGATGGGTTGGAGTACCCGAGGTTAGGGGAGGGGGACAGGGCTATATTAGAAGGAGCAATAGTGGAGCAGGAGATAAAGGATGCAATTGGGAGGATGCAGTCGGGAATGGGGGGCAGGGCGGGATGGGTTTCCGGTGGAATATTATTAAAAAATTCAAGGATAAGCTGGCACCCCTGATGGTGGGGATGTTTGAAGAGGCGATAGGGAAGGGAGTGCAGCCACAAACCTTGGGGCAGGCATCGATTTCACTGTTGCTAAAAAAAGATAAGGATCCAACGGAGTGTGGGTCGTATAGGCCCATATCACTTCTGAATGTGGATGCAGAAGTATTGGCGAAGATACTGGCGGTTAGGCTGGATTAGTGCCTCCCGAAGGTGATAGGTGAAAATCAGACCGGGTTCGTGAGAGGGAGGCAGCTCTTTTCAAATGTTAGAAGGGTATTGAACGTCGTTATGGCACCAGCAGAGGGGAAGGTGTTCGACCGGGTAGAATGGGGGTACTTGATGGCAGTTCTGGAGCGGTTTGGGATTGGACCAAGATTTGTGAACTGGGTAAAGCTACTATATAAGGAGCTGAGGGCGAGTGTCCGAACAAACAACATCAGCTCGAGATACTTTTCTCTCCACCGTGGGACGAGGCAGGGATGTCCTCTGTCCCCCCCCCTGCTATTTGCACTCGCGATTGAGCCGTTGGCCATCGCATTAAGAAGTTTGGGGGTGTGGATAGGAAGAGTGCGGGGGTGGGGGGGAGAGAGCATAGGGTGTCCTTATATGCCGATGATTTGCTGTTATACGTGTCAGAACCGAGTGTGTCAAAAGGGGGAATATTGAAGCTGCTTCGAGTGTTTGGGTCTTTCTCGGGGTACAAACTAAATCTCGACAAGAATGAGTATTTTGTGGTGTCTGGGCAGGGGCAGGGACTCACTTTAGGTACCTGGGGTGCAGGTTGCCCTGGAGTGGGGGGGGGGGGGGGGGGGGGGGCTCCGCAGTTACAACATTTCTAGTTTGGTGGGGAGAGTGTAAGCTGATCTGGCAAGGTGGGATGGTCTCCTTCTGTCACTAGCGGGTCGGGTACAGGCGGTTAAAATGAATGTGTTGCCGCCATTTATTTTTCAATGCCTGCCAATTTTCCTGCCAAAGGTTTTTTTCAGCGAGATTGAGGGAATGATTACTTCGTTCATATGGGGAGGGAAGGTGGCCAGAGTTAGAAAGGTGCTGTTACAGAGGGGAAGGCAGGTAGGGAGTTTGGGTCTCCCGAACCTGATGTATTATTACTGGAGGAGAGTTTGTGCAGGGGTTGGGATTGAAAGCACTAACAACAGCGCCACTCCCGATAGCCCCGGGGAAATACTCAGGGAGTCCGGTAATAATAGCTTCATTGAGAATTTGGAGGCAGTTTCGGCAACACTTCGGGTTGGGGGCAGGGTCCAGGGAAATGCCGATCCGGGGGAACCACAGATTTGAGCCAGGGAGGTGGGATGGAAATTTTCGGAAATGGGAGGAGAAGGGGATTAAAACACTAAAAGATTTGTTTCTTAGGGGTCGGTTTGCAGGATTGAAGGAGCTGGAAGCGAAGTATGGGCTGGAGCAGGGGGAAATGTTTAGATCCATGCAGATTTGAGATTTTGCCAGAAAGGAGATACAGAGCTTCCCGGTGGAGCCGTCCTCCACATTGCTGGAGGAGTTGCTGATGACAGGGGGACTGGAGAAGGGGGTAGTGTCAGCGGTTTACGGAGTTATTTTGGAAAAGGAGAAGGCACCGCTGGAAGGGATCAAAGCAAAGTGGGAGGAAGAGTTGGGAGATGATATGGAGGAGGGGTTCTGGTGTGAGATGCTCCGGAGAGTGAATGCCTCCACCTCGTGCGCGAGATTGGGGCTGATACATGCGAAGGTGGTATACAGAGCAAACCTCACGAGGGCGAGGATGAGTCGATTCTTTGAAGGAGTAGAAAATTTCATTTCATTTTTTTCATTTTCAAATGTGTGTGAATGTTGTTGGGGGGGGGGGGGGGGGGCACTAATCATGTTTGTTTGTTTTGGTCCTGTCCAAAGCTACAGAATTTCTGGTAGGAGGATTTAGGGTAATTTCTAAAGTGGTGCCCGTGAAACTGGACCCGGGCCATATTCGGGGTGTCGGACCAGCCAGGGTTGGAAACAGGTGCGGAGGCAGATGTTGTAGCCTTCGCCTCGTTGATCGCCCAAAGGCGGATCCTGATAGGTTGGAGAGTAACCTCTCCACCCTGTGCCCTGGCGTGGCGGGGGGACCTGTTGGAATTCTTGACTCTTGAGAAGGTTAAGTTTGAACTGAGGGGAAGGATGGAGGGGTTCTACAATTCATGGGCATTATTCATTCTGCACTTTCAAAAACTGGATAACATCGAACATTCGTTGGGGCGTGTGGGTGGGAGGGTTGGGGGGAGGGGGGCTGTGTGTGTTAATGGCGACTATGGGTGATCCCTAATTCCTTTTTGTTATTTGTTTGTGTGAACATACGAGCTAATGTTTGGGGTTTGGTGGGAGGATGGGATCGTTGTTATTGATATGGGGATTGACATATTTGTTACTGATTATTGTTTATTGTTGGTGGGTGTAAATTTGGGAGAAAATGTGACAAAGGATGAGAATAAAAAAATTTAAAAGAAAAAGAAAAGTGCCACATGGGAATGTATTGTGTACAATAAGGGCTCACTGCAAAATTTTAATGCACAAACCTTTCTGCTGCTGATCTCTTACAGCTTTGTTGTTGCTCCAGATATTTTTATCATTGATTTGGCAAATTTATTGAGACGTATTCTTCAGAAATAGTACAGAAAAATAGCAGCCACGAGAAAAGTAATAGGTTATTTAATCTTATTGTTCATTGTGAACTCTTTTTTGTTATATTCACAATAAGCCGCTACGTTTACCCACTGAATAGTTACTGCTTCTCTTGACTCTCACCTTACTGTGTCAGGTTCATTCATTTACTCTTGTTTGATTGGGGGATGGGGTTTGGCGGGGGTGGAGGAAGGCTGTATTTCCTGGCCTATGAGTTTACTGCAGGGAAGGGTTATTGCTGTGTATGAGGGTTATGAATTTCCCCTAAATGGTCGGCAAGGTTTTTCCTAAGTTGAGGCTCTGCAGAGCGGGCAATGTCACCAATTCTTTTGCTTCCAGTAGATTCGTAAGAAAGTGCCAAAGGCTGAAATTGCATGTCGCATTCATTCATTTTTGGATATGTGCAAGGAGAACAAATTTGTATATGATTGATTATGATAACAAGGATAATGGCAATGCTTTTCGAGATTACTTTTTCATGAAATGGTTATGAGGCTTTTGTTTCTGGCACCTCAGAGTGAGGATTTTAAAAAATACTTCTGCTATTGTTGTCGGAGATAGAAAATAGTGAGGGAGAAATTTAATGTCGGCAACGGGAGTATGATCCATCGACTGGAGATCTGACGAGAGCCCGGCTTTGCCTCTTTTCAGAAATGCCCGCTGCTTTAAGTGCCATTTAGTAGTGGTGGTGGGCCTTTTTCCGGGATCAACAACCCGGGTTTGGTAGCACTACCGGGGAGGTGGTGGCTCCTGCTGGTAGTGCACCCACTAGAGGCCCAAAATTGCTGAGCTCCCCCACCCTCCTGATGGCATCTATTTTAATCAGGCCTATGGTGAATTCCAGCAGCAGTGGGAAGAGGCCCTTCAGTGGTCAATAATTGCCCACTTAGGGGCATCAGTTGGAAGTGGGGCCCACCACAAATCTTCTCGCCCGAGACTTAATTGGGGCTGAGCTGGGAAGGTGACTGGTCCCTATATGCCATCCCCCAGCCCGATTAAATGGCCCACCATCAAACCCATCACAGGGGAGGGCATTAAATTCCACCCCAAGTCTGCAGGAGCACAGAATACTGTAAAAAAAAAAATAGAGTGAGGGTAAGATTGATTGGTCACGTCAAAATGGCAATAATGATTGTGCTAGTTTTATGTCCCATCTGATTTTCTTTATCGTTGAAGTTGATTGGTGTCACCCATTTTGTGACCCCCCACCAAGCCATTTTCAGTGCCGCACTATGGGTACTCGACCGCATGATCAACAATTTTAGCATATATTAGATGCAAAATTATTTTAGGTATAAATTAGGGAGGCTGAGAGGGAATATGAAAGAATGCTGTGGACCAACATAAATGAAGTAGCAATGGCTTTTATCAGTGTATAGGAAGTACAAGAATAGACAAAGTTGCCTTATATGTGAAGGGAACAATCTGTACTTGAGAGTGAGGGAAAAACCATTCACTAGTAGCAGTGTATACCCCTTTTCACTAGCTTCCTTATACTTGTAGGTATGCCATCCTGTTTCTTGGGCATTTATGGCTCTTTGTTCTCTGGTAATAATTACCCCCGTTGTCCATATTTCAGTCACAATGTACTGCTCCTTTTTGTAATTTTGAAATACATTACCTGATGTTTATGCCTCTTTCTGACAGACTCTCCACTTAATGAACCAATTTCCTTTGAATGAACGGTTAAATTCAGGTAGCGTATCCTTTTCAATTTTATACTTCCATTTTTTTAGAAGGTTAAAAAGATTTGTACCTTTGATTGATTCATTTCTTTTCCTGTGTCCTCCAAAGAATCTCTTTTGTCCATTCAGTACAGAGGGTGTCTGACAGGATGACAATTCTGCCTGTCCAAAGAAAGCACCCTTGCCTCTAAATAAGCACAACACTTAACCAAACAATGATATCTACTTTCTTTCTTCTTTCAGAGATGTTGACCTCTCCAGATTTCCCATTCACTCAAAATATTTCACTATCAGTTCTTTAATTCTATACAATGTTCTGGCTCCTCTGCACGGTTACTTTTCTCTTTGCTACCTCTTTCTTTTAAAAACAATGTTTTCCAATTAAGGAGCAATTTAACGTGGCCAATCCACCTACCCTGTGTCATGATATGCAAACATGCAACCAATGAACACTCAGATTAGGACACAACCAATGGGCAGTCAGGACACTCAGAGGTGGCATCACCACAAGGGGGCATGACAGAAACACTATAAAAGGGATGAGGCACTCACACCCTGCCTCTTTCCACAGACAGACATCTAGAGAGTTAGACAGGGTTGATCAGCAGCATCACACCCCAGCACGTGGCTTAGAGCAAGGCTGGTGCAGTTAGACTGAGTTACTACAGTTAGATTAGGAGAGAGTCTAAATCATTTGAGAACTGCTTTAATAGTTCAATAAACACGTTGAACTCATTTCAGAGTCTGAAGCATCCTTTAGTTAAGACTGCATCAAGTAGCAGCCTGTGTTATCCGAAACAGCATAACACAACATGATACCAGGAGTGACTGTTCAATCTATTTAGTTCAACTCAGCAAGATCCGTGATAAGGTTAGTTAAATACAGGCACAATGGACAAGATTCAGGCTCCTCATCAGCTCAGGACCACCAGAAATCTTAGTGCCAACTGGCGATCATTCAAGCAGAAATTTCAACTATACGTGGAAGCATCCGACCTCAATAGCGCAACCGATGCATGGAAGATAGCTCTTCTACTCACCACTGCGGGTAACCATGCGATAGAGATCTTCAACTCCTTTCACTTTTCCGAAGGGCAGGACAAAATGAAATACCAAACCATCCTGAACAAATTCAACAGCCACTGCGAGGTGGACACCAACAAAATCTTCGAGCACTACATCTTCAAGCAGACGATGCAAGGTAAAGACAAATCCGTCACCTCCTATTTAACTAACCTTAGACTGCGAGTGCATTCCTACAACTTCGGTGATATCACTGACTCCGTGATCAGAGACCAAATCATTTTTGGAGTCCACTCTGATCCTCTGCAAGAGCAATTGTTGAAAATCAAGCACATGACCCTGCCAGTCACGATTGAAACGTGTATTGTGCGTGAGCACTCTAAAAATCCCTATTCACAGTACAAAACGGCAGAAAGTGAAAAACAAGCCTCCCATGAGGTGGAGAGTGTTCAGGCCATCTCCCGGATGCAGCGCCTCCATATTGCCGAAAGCGGCCATTTTGCGCCCGACGCATGCGCAATGCGATCAGGAACACGAAGCGGCCGGAAACCGCCCTGCACAGGTGCAGACGTCTGAGAACCGCACCGCGCATGCGCAACAATGCACTGAATGTCATGATGCCGACGTCGTGACGTGTGCGTACTGCGGCACCGCCCATTTTTTAAAAAACTGCCCTGCAAGAGGCAAACACTGTTTAAACTATGGGAAACCAAACCATTATGCAGTCCTGTGCAGATCTGCACCACCAGTCAGGAGCCAGCGCTCCCAATTCTGACAACGCCGCATCAGAAGTGTGCAACACCAAACGCATGACTCTGATCCAGGCAGTGTGGCGGATCCAGATGATGAATACCTGGACAACACTTACCGAGTGGCCATTACCAAAGTGTGAATACGCCACACCAGACACATCGCAAGTCTAATCAATCCTGGTCGTGGATTCTGAGGACGAACGGCATGCAGTGAGGAAGGTCAACCATTACCCCATCCAGTTCAAACTGGACACAGGTGCCTCCGCCAACCTGATTTCGCAGCTGGACTTCAAGAGAATCAAGAAGCCCCCCACAATCCTTCCAGCTGCCTGCAAACTCCTGGACTACAATGGAAACGCAATCAAGGCACTGGGGTCTTGCCATATGCAGGTGTCCAGCCGACACACACAAGCAAGCTTACACTTCGAGATTGTTAAACCAGACAGGGTGTCCCTGCTAGGTGCGCACTGTAGCCACCTGGGTTGGCCAATTCCTGAATTTAAAATGGAGATTCGCTAAGAATGAAGGGAAATTCAGCCAAGGACAGGAAAACAAGCAGGTGCAAAGTTTCCTGTGTATTAAGACTTGCAGAACCCAGACAGAACCGAAACCAAAAGCCATCTACATATTAATGAGCAATCCCCAGGAACAATTAGATACATTGAAGTAATCAAGACCAAACCAGACTCCTCGGCACCAGCAGGAGCCAAGACAAAGGAAGGTCAACGGACATTTAGGAACCACCCAGCAATCAGGGAACAGCTCCAGTATTGGAGAAATCAATTCAAATGATCAGAACTTAGTCCAATCAATTGGAACCAGGTACAGGGTCCGCCCACAAGGGCACGAAGCCCTTGGGGACTATAAAATAGAGTCCCCAAGTTCAGTTCGATCTTCTTGGCAGGGTCTCTCAGCAGCTCGAAACAACTCTTGACCGTGACCTGCCTAGCAGCTGCACCAACCAAGTAAGTGTCCAGTTAACGCACGCTACGAGATAGGTGCTCCTAACCCTTAGTCCATACCAGCTGGAAGCCTGCAGACTCAGAAGCGAATGAAAGGCCATTTGTTCCCCATACCTGGTGGGCCAGTTTCCAAAGCTAAGTATTGGCCTATTAGTGTTAGTGATAGTCTAGTGAGTAGTATTTTATGCATGAGTAGCGATTAACTGTGTATATAATAAATGTGTTTTGATTTGAACCTTACTAACTGGTGTATTGAGTTATTGATCAGCACTTGAACTTGAACCTCGTGGTGGTATCATAAAGATATCTGGCGACTCTAGAGCAAGATTATAAAACAGAGCAATTAAGTGTAAAGCACACTTAGCAAAATTTAGCAACAGCACGCCTACAAGCAACTGAACCTCATACAAAGGATCTACACCACGACGCCGTCCCATCCAGATCTTCAGGCCAGCATTGACGACATCCTAACCCAGTACTCAGATGTAATTAGTGGGATGGGCACGCTGCCGTACAAGTACAAGATTCTACTGCGGCTTTATGCCAAGCCAGTGGTCCACGCACCACGATGAGTCCCTGCTCCACTGAGAGAGCGCCTGAAGGCAGAGCTCACGAGTCTACAACAAAAAGGCATCCTCTCCAAGTTCACTGAACCAACCGGCTGGGTCAGCTCGATGGTGTGCGTAAAGAAGCCTTTGGGGACCTACGCATCTGCATTGACCCCAAAGATCTAAACAAAAACATTATGCGGGAACATTATCCCATCCCAAAGAGGGAAGAAATCACAAGTGAGATGGCACACGCAAGCTTCTTCACAAAATTGGATGCATCCCAAGGATTGTGGCAAATCCAATTTGAAGAATCCAGCAGAAGGCTCTGCATGTTCAACACCCCTTTCGGCAGGTTCTGCTACAACCAAATGCCATTTGGCATCAACTCGGCATCAGAGATTTTCCATCGCATCATTGAACAGATGATGGAGGGAGTAGAAGGGGTTCGTGTCTACGTTGCTGATACCATAATCTGGTCCACAACCCCAGAGGAACATGTGTTGCGACTCAAGAAAGTATTCCGACGCATACATGAACATGGCCTCAAGCTAAACAGGTCCAAATGCTGTTTTGGAACATCCACGCTAAAGTTCCTGGGCGATCAGATTTCGCGACTCGGTGTGGGCCCGGACACAGACAAAATTAAAGCCATCGAGGCAATGAAAGTCCCCGAGGAGAAGAAGGCAGTACTGCGCTTACTGGGAATGGTCAATTTCTTTGGCAAGTTCATCCCAAATTTTGCCACATACAACATGGCCCTACGCAACCTGGTGAAAAAATCAACCGCCTTTGAGTGGAAGGCGGAGCACCGAACAGATTTGCTGGAGCTGAAAGCCAAGCTCACCACTGCACCCGTCCTTGAATTCTTTGACCCAGACCGAGAGACCAAGATATCCACAGATGCGAGTCAGGATGGCATTGGGGCGGTGTTGCTTCAAAGAGACGATACGTCATCCTGGGTACCAGTAGCATACGCGTCACGGGAAATGGCACCCACTGAGACCAGATATGCGCAGATTGAGAAGGAGTGTTTAGGTCTTCTCACCGGCATCCTCAAATTTCATGATTATGTCTATGGCTTGCCAAAATTTACTGTTGAGACGGATCATAGGCCTCTGGTCCACATCATCCAAAAGGACCTGAATGACATGACGCCTCGTTTGCAGAAAATTCTGCTCAAACTCCGGAGGTATGATTTCAATTTGGTGTACACACCTGGCAAGGAGCTCATCATTGCCGATGCATTGTCCCGCTCCGTCAACTCACCCAGTGAACCACTGGAGATCATCCAGCACATTGAATTGCAGGTACAACTGTGTGCAAGCACTCTCCCGGCAACAGATGAGACGATCGTTCTCATCTGAGAAGAGACGGCCAAAGACCCCCTGTTGCAGCGAGTCATCCACAACCTCAGTAATGGCTGGCAGAAAGGGCAATGCCCTCAATTCTACAACGCCAAGGATGACCTGACGCTGATTGACGGCATCATGCTCAAGATGGACAGGATAGTCATCCCGCTACGTGTCCAGACCATGGTGCTGCGGCAGATTCATGAGGAACACCTGGGCGTAGAAAAGTGCAGACGCAGGGGCCGGCAAGCTGTCTACTGGCCCGGCATCAACCAGGACATCACGGACATTGTCCTGAACTGCGAAACCTGTCAGAGGTTCCAACCAGCGCAGAGCAAGGAGACACTCCAACCACATGACCTAGAGCCCTCTCCGTGGTCCAAGGTTAGCATTAACCTGTACCACGCGAATGGTCTCGACTATATCTTAATCATTGATTACTTTTCGAACTATCCTGAGGTGCTGAAGCTGCCAGACCTCACCTCACGGACCGTCATCAAAGCGTGTAAAGAGACATTCTCACGGCATGGCATCCCGAACACCGTCATGAGCGACAATGGCCCGTGCTTCCACAGTCGAGAATGGTCCGTGTTTGCCAAGAGCTGCAATTTCAGGCATGTCACCTCCAGTCCGCACTATCCACAGTTTAATGGCAAAGTTGGAAAAGGGGTGCATATCGTTAAGCAGCTCATCCGCAAGGCATCAGACTCCGCTTCCGACATACACCTTGCACTACTTGCATACCGGGCGACTCCCTTGTCCGCTGGCATGTCGCCAGCTCAACTGCTGATGAACAGGGACCTGCGGACGACACTTCCAGCCATACAGCTGCCCAACCTTGATCACCTCCCGCTGCTGCAGAAGATGCAGCAGCTTTGCGACAGCCAGAAGCAGGGCTATGACGCACATGCCACCGATCTGGACGTGCTATCCCCGCCAGACACGGTCAGGATCAAGACACCAGATAGTGGGTGGCCTGCTGCGGCTGTCGTTGTTCGACAGGCCGTGCCCAGACCCTATGTCATACGTATAGCTGATGGCTCCATTGTGCGAAGGAATTGAAGGGCACTGCAAAAAGCTGCTTGCCCACAACCACTTTCTCCTCCATTTCCACATGTCAAATTGCCACCTCCAGACACCTTGAACCACAAGGCCACCAGTCGTGCCTCCCACTCACCTGTCAAGACACCGTCATCCCCTCCACCACCTCTTCGGCAGTCGACGAGGATCAGACGCAAGCCTCAGAGACTTGACTTATGAGCATTCGTTTTGTTTGTTCTGTTCTGTATTCCTCAGTCAGTCACATTAGACAGACACATTCACATGTATATACATCTAAAAAAAAGGGAGATGTCATGATATGCAAACATGCAACCAATGAACACTCAGAATAGGACACAACCAATGGGCAGTCAGGACACTCAGAGGTAGCATCACCTCAAGGGGCATGACATAAACACTATAAAAGGGATGAGGCACTCACACCCTGCCTTTTTCCGCAGGCAGACATCTAGAGAGTTTGACAGGGTTGATCAGCAGCATCACATCCCAGCACGTGGCTTAGAGCAAGCTGGTACAGTTAGACTCAGTTACTACAGTTAGATTACCAGAGAGTCAAACTCATTTGAGAACTGTGTTAATAATTCAATAAACACGTTGAACTCATTTCAGAGTCTGGAGCACCCTTTATTTAAGACTGCATCAAGTAGCAGCCTGTGTTATCCGAAGCAGCATAACGCAACACCCTGCACATCTTTGGATTGTGGGGGGTGAGACCTACACAGACACGGGGAGAATGTGCAAACTCCACACAGACAGTGACCCGGGGTTGGGATTGAACCCGGATTCTCAGCACCATGAGGCAGCAGTGCTAACCATTGTGCCACCTTGCTGCTCGTTTGCTACCTCTTTCACCCTAGAAGGTCACCAACTCATTTCTCCACAACTACTTCCATGATTGACTGGGAGGACATGATGATTCCCATATCAGTTTTCAAAATTGGATCGCTTGCATATTTAGTGGCCCACAGCCTACATATCATTTGCTTGTACTATAAGCATCGTAGTGAAAAACATTTAATAATGGTCTCTACCAGAGAATTAAGGACAAATGGGTGGCACGGGAGCACAGTGGGTGGCACGGTAGCACAGTGGGTGGCACGGTAGCACAGTGGGTGGCAGGGTAGCACAGTGGGTGGCACGGTAGCACAGTGGGTGGCATGGCAGCACAGTGGGCGGCACGGTAGCACAGTGGGTGGCATGGTAGCACAGTGTGTGGCACGGTAGCACAGTGGGCGGCACGGTAATACAGTGGGTGGCAGGGTAGCACAGTGGGCGGCACGGTAGCACAGTGGGTGGCATGGTAGCACAGTGGGCGGTACGGTAGCACAGTGGGTGGCATGGTAGCACAGTGGGCGGTACGGTAGCACAGTGGGTGGCATGGTAGCACAGTGGGCGGTACGGTAGCACGTGCAGCGTCCCGGGTTTGATTCGCGGCTTGGGTCACTGTCGGTGCGGAGCCTGCACGTTCTCCCTGTGTCTGTGAGGATTTCCTCCGGGTGCTCCGGTGTCTTCCCACAAGTACCGAAAGATGTGCTGTTAGGTAATTTGGACATTCTGAATTCTCCTTCTGTGTACCTGAAAAGGCGCCGGGGTGTGACGACTAGGGTCCTTTCACTTCATTGCAGTGTTAATGTAAGCCTACTTGTGAAAATAAGGATTATTATTAGATTTCTGCGAGAATTGTTCAGTTCAGAACTTGTCTCCCTTTTACAATGTTTAGAATTTTGTGCCTGCCGTGTAGAAGACCCTCCACTGTTGTTCAAGCTTCTGCGGTTTTCTGCGCGTGTTCAATTAACTGTATGCCCCACTGACACACAGTGTGTGCTTGAAACTGGTTTGCAACATATCATTTTAACATACTGTGAGTTGTCAGGAAACTTGTCAACAGTTGCATAAAGTATTTCCTGTTATAAAATTGTGCATGATGCTAGACGGTGTGTGTAAATGATTCATGCACAGTAAATATGCAGCTCTTGCAGTTTGTTCTTTTTGATTACAAAATATAACTTAAGGCTCTACCATTTTCATTTATACACTGTATCGGTCATGTCAGTTACTATTGGGTAATAAAGTATTGCAGCAAGAGTTTGGGAAATATATCAACTTTAGTGCATTTATCAATCTCCTTTCTCTTGCAAAAGACTTTCCTTTTAGGCTCTCCATATTTGGGAGCCCATTTAGCAGACACGAGCTATCACGTCTGTAAGCTAGGAGGTCATCCCTCCATGTTTTGTTTATTACATAGCCGTGTCTGCATCGGAGAAAATTTGATGGCTTTGTTGTCCCCCAAATAGTATCTAGAAACGAGCATAGTAATATAGGAGCATTTGTGTGGTAGGTGAAACTAGCCATCACACGCTGTTATTATGCAGTAGCAACGCGAGTGGTATTCTACACTAACAGGAGGCTGCCATCAAGGCAAAAAGATGTTCTGCCTATCACACAAATCAGCAATAGGTATATGAATTTCAGAGCCAGTGTGATGCCAGGTATGTAGGCCGTAAATCCCAACGACGAGCAGATTGTATCAAGCAGCATGTCCCTTCGGCTGTTCACAACAGGCAAAGCACTGACTCTATTTGACATTAAAATGGTTTCAAGAAGACGATAGCTATATTTCCGATTTTAAAAAAACAGGTTGACGGGATATGCGGAACAGGTAGGGAAGTGGATTTGAGACCAAGAAGAGATCAGCCATGAGCAAGTTCGAAGGGCTCAATTGCCTAATTCTGCTCCTAATTCCTAAGTTCCTATGTTCCTAAACAATCCTGATTGTGGTACGAATTACACTGAAAACCCATTGATGATTATCAGTTGGGCTCACAATGTGGCTCACTTACACATGCTGGAAGCCACATATAGGGCGGGCTTCTCCGACCCCCCGCCAGGTCGGAGAATCACCGGGGGTCGGCGTGAATCCCATCCCCGCCGTCTAAATTCTTCGGCGCCCCAAAAATCGGCACGGCGTGAATCGCGCCGCCCGCCTCGGAGAATGGCGGGGGCCGGCGCGACTCAATAGGCCTCGGGGCTGCCCAAATTCTCCAGCCCGTGATGGGCCGAAGTCCCGCCCGCTTTTTGCCAGTCCCGCTGGCGTAAATTGGAGTAGGTCCCTTACCAGTGGGACCTGGCGGCACAGTCGGCCTCCGGGGTCTTGGGGGACGCGGAGGGATCTGGCCCCAGCAGGTGCCCCCACGGGGGCCTGGCCCGCGATCAGGGCCCACTGATCCGCCGGCAGGCCTGTGCCGTGGGGGCACTCTATTGTTCCGCACCAGTGGCTGTAGCAGTCCGCCATTGCTGGTTTGGAAACAAAGCCATCTGCGCATGCGCAGGGGTGACGCCAGCACACACTGGCGCTCCCGCACATGCGCCAACTTGGTCTGGCCAGCGGAGGCCCTTCGCCGCCGGTTGGCGTGGCACCAAGCCCCTTTCCCGCCGACCGGCAGGGCACATACCACCCCGGGGCAGGCCTAACCCCTGAAGGTGCAGAGGATTCCGCACCTTTGGGGCGGCCCAACGCCAGAGTGGTTCACGCCACTCCGTCCAACCGGAGTTGCCCACCCCGCCGATTACGGCAGAATCCCGCCCATATTCACACACAGGGTCCCACACAGACCGAAGAAGCATATCTATGCATCATGCCTTTTCCAACTAAACAAAAGCTTGGGGGTCTGCGAGTCCCTGGTTCATTCCCCATGGCAATGTCTTGACCAGTCAGAGTTGACCTGCCTGGTGTGAATTTGAAACTAAAGCATGGTAGTTAGCAGTTAACTGTTCCCTGCTGCATTCTCCATGGCAACACCTCTACAAATCAGAGCCCACGGATTAGTCAACTAATCAGCACTCTTTTATCATGTAGTATAAATTAGTGTTCCCTTTATCTTGCATAGCTGTCTTGATGAGTGCAAGATAAAACCTTGGATAACATATCTCTTTTTTCAGAAATACTTACTTACTTCCATAGGGCCCACCTATAATTTTGCCACAGTCCACTGGAAAATTTTCCTTCGCGCCAGCTGTTCTCGGAGGTAAAACTTTAATTTACCCTCTCTTGACTGTGGATGCCTCAGTCCCTCATTCGGGTTACTTTTCCGATACTTCCAAACAAATCTGCTTGTTGTTTTCTTTGGCACAAGACTCTCTGAACGACCATTGTAGATTTTCCCATTGGCTTCAAAGTAGGCAATAATCTTCAATCTTCTGTTCCCACGTGCCAGTTAAACTGACATTAAGGTCCGGATTTTCGCCACAAGAAAATCTCAGAAATGGACAGAATTTCTAATCCCGTGCCCCTCCAAACTCAGCATTTACCATCTTCGTGGGGAAGGTCTGGAGCCGGGGTGGGGTTTGCGCATGTGTGATTTGCAGAAGAAGCTGGCCAGCTAAATTACCAGCTGCCACCACTGAAGTGGGATTTTGGAAGGACAAGAGTTTGAATCCAGAGGGTGAAAATTGGAATCGGTAAGAGGAAGTCCGAACTTGGTATCTCTTGGTATCCCTTTGTATGATAATATATAATCTTTATTAGTGTCATGGGTAGGCTTACATTAACACTGCAATGAAGTTACTGTGGGCTGATGCCATGTTCACAGTATTTGCTGACTGATGAACCATCAATTGAACGCGAGACGAGTTGCTGTACAAAAGTAGGCTTTACTAAGCTAGATGTTAGCCCTGCGGTCGACTACAGTAAATGGCCGACCGCCGGGCGTGCTGGGTATTTATACCTCGCCCTGGAGGCGGGGTTAACTCAGCCTCTCGACCAATCGGGGAGCCGTCACATGACTGGTCTCAACCAATCGGTCGAGAGGCACATGACCGACCAGGGCCAATGGTAAGCCGGTGTTCTGCACCAATGGCAGGCAGCTATGTTAATCATACCACCACACTGACGCCATGTCCACAGTATTAAATATGAGGGTGGCAATGAGTCCGGAGGTGGCGTTTTTTGGGTATCGCAGGACCAGGGAATCCAGTAGGAGAGAGAGGCGGATGTTCTGGCCTTTGCTTCCCTGGTAGACCGGAGGCGCATATTGCTGGCATGGAGGGACTCAAAGCCCCCGAAATCGGAGACCTGGCTTTCAGGCATGGCAGGCTTCCTCTGCCTGGAGAAAATTAAGTTCGCCATGAGAGGGTCTCTGCTGGGGTTCGCCCAGAGGTGGCAACCATTCGTCAACTTCCTCGCAGAGAAATAATCGTCAGCAGAAAGGGGGGGGGGGGTTAGGTTAGCGTAGTTTAGAGTGGTAAGTAATGGCAAGACCTGTGGGAGAGGGTGGTGGAATTTGCATTATGTTTATATTTTCCTACTAATGTATATTGTTGATTTTGTTGCTGTTAAAATGCCAAAGTAATACCTCAATAAAACGTTTATTAAAAAAAAAGAAATTACTGTGAAAATCCCATAGTCGCCACATTCCAGCGCCTGTTCGGGTACACAGAGGGAGAATTCAGAATGCCCAATTCACCTAACAAGCATGTCATTCGGGATTTGTGGGAGGAAACCGGAGCAGCCGGCGGAAACCCACGCAGACATGGGGAGCATGTCTTGTCACACAGACAGTGACCCAAGCCGAGAATGAAACCCAGGTCCCTGGTGCTGTGAAGCAACAGTGCTAACCACTGTGCTATCGTGCCGCCTTGGGGCACCTTTGGGGAAATTAAGGCACCCGTTGAGACAGGACGGACACCTTTTGAGATTGTTAAATTGAAGTGTCATAAAATTGCATACACTTCAATTATCAATCTCCACTCAGAGAACAAAGGATTCTTTTTGGAATGTTCAATGTTCTCTTGAATGTTGGACATATGACTGCATCTATTGCTGTTGTTAGGAGGAAAATAATGAGATACTGTAGCCACAAAATATTAGAGGAATCAATATGTCTTGTAGGAAATACTATTGCTTTGGCCTGCAGGATTCAAATATTCACATATTTAACTTATAGCTGATCAAATATTGAAGGGATGTTTTGAGGAATCCTTGTGGAATTCTAGATTGGCATCAGTACTTTACCAAAAATGTTTCTGTTATATTTCCTCTGTTTGGACAAACCAACTGAACTAATTTTATTCTCTTTATAGACTCTGACCATCGGCGAATAAAGTACCTGGCCTACAACCTACAGATCGATCTTATAGTGGGAATGAAGTATACTAGCAGGTCATGAATTGTTAAAAGTAGATATTTGCACTGGGATGATGTGGTCAATTTGGATGGAACATCACCCCTTACTTCTGGGACCTGAATTTGAATACAGCCTGAGGTGATAGGTGAAAAACCTCAATCAACCAGATGAAATGTGCCAAATGTGAAATGTGTTAGAGGTGATCTCATCCCTGGAGGGCTTAACATAAATTTGCACTTTATATGTTACCTACATTTAACTTGCTGGCCTTGCTCAGAGAGTCCATTTTGTTGTACTGGTGCATTTTGCTGACATTTGATGGTATTGAAACTTCTTCGGGCACTGTAGAAAAAGGTAATATCTATAGCTGGTTCTTGAAGTGATCAAATCTGATTTAGAATGGAAAAGTAGTAGAAATATTTTATTTGTTATCGATAACTGTTTAACTGGACAGACTAGGAGAGTGGACAAAGAAGTGGCAGATCAAATACAATGTGGAAAAGTGTGAGGTAATGCACTTTGGTAAGAAGAATAGAAGCACAGACTACTTACTAAATGGGAAAGGCTTCAGAAATTTGAAACACAACGGGACTTAGGAGTCCTAGTTCAGGATTCTCTTAAAGTTAACATGGCAGTTCAGTTGGCAGTGTAGCCACCTGGAGTGGCCACGTCCCAATTACAAAATGGACACTTTGCAAAGGATGCAGGGAAAATGGACAATGCTGAGAAAGCAAGCAGGTGCAAGGTTTGTCTGTTGATTGGAGCTGTAGCTCCCAGACAAGACCGATACTGCAAAGCCATTACCATACTAATGAGCCATCTCCAGGGACAAAAGAGTAACATTTAGGTAAATGACACTAAAGCAGACACCCTGGCGCCAGAGGAGACTAGAACAAAGCAGGCCAACGGCCACCTAGGACCCATCCAGCAATCAGGGCACCCACCCCTTTATAGGAGGAAATCAATACCGATGATCAAGATACGGTCCAATTAATTGGGACCAAGTTCAAGGACCGCCCAAAAGCGCGCAAAGCCCCCTTTGGGTATAAGAAGAAGCCCCCAAAAGAGAAGCGCTCTCTTGGCCTTGGCTCTCAGCGAGGAGAGACCTGCCTAAAAGCTGCACCAGAACAAGTAAGTCCAAAGTCAACGCACACTACGAGACAGACGCTCGTAGCTACTATTCTGTACCAGCTCGACCCCAGCAGCCTCAGAACCGGACAATGGCCATTGTTCCTCTGACTGAGTGGGTGCCCGAAGCTAAGTATAGGCTTTAGTGGTAGTGATAGTTTAGTTGGTAGAGGTTTGTGCATGCGTATATTTGACTGTGTGTGTAAATAAATGAGCATTGATTTCGAACTTACTGGTGTATCGAGTCTTTGATCAGTATTCGGTTTTGAACCTTGTGGCGGTATCGAAAAGATACCTGGCGACTCTTGAGCAAACGTAATTAGAATTAAGGAAGGCGACCATATTAGCCGCCATAAACAGAGCCAATTAAAGAGAGAACACAATGAGCAACAGCAGTTAGGAAGGCAAATGCAATGTTAGCATTCATGTCGAGAGGGCTAGAATACAAGAGCAGGGATGTACTTCTGAGGCTGTATAAGGCTCTGGTCAGACCCCATTTGGAGTATTGTGAGCAGTTTTGGGCCCCATATCTAAGGAAGGATGTTCTGGCCTTGGAAAGGTTCCAGAGGAGGCTCACAAGAATGATCCTGGGAATGAAGGACTTGCCATGTGAGGAGCAGTTGAGGATTCTGGTTCTGTACTCGATGGAGTTCAGAAGGATGAGAGAGGATCTTATTTAAACTTACAGAATACTGAGAGGCCTAGATAGAGTGGACATGGAGATGATGCATCCACTAGTAGGAAAGACTAGGAGCCAAGGGCACAGCCTCAGACAGAAGGGACGATCCTTTAAAACAGAGATGAGAAGGAATGTCTTCAGTCAGAGGATGGTGAGTCTGTGGAACTCTTTGCCGCAGAAGGCTGTGGAGGCCAAGTTACTGAGTGTCTTTAAGACAGAGATAGATAGGTTCTTGATTAATAAGGGGAACAAGGGTTATGGGGAGAAGGCAGGAGAATGAGGATGAGAAACATATCAGCCATGATCGAATGGCGGGGCAGACTCAATGGGCCGAATGGTCTAATTCTGCTCCTATATATCTTATTTGTCTTAATAAGCATTAAATCATGCCAACAGTTTTTCCATTTAAGCTGCTGAACTGTGAAGCTTACATACATTTATTGCATAACTGGGGCTCATCTGGAGTAAATATTTACCATTCACAATGTGACCTTTAGTATTGGGAGAGCTGAGGGGGGGGATTCTCCAATCACACGATGGGTCGGAGAATCACCGGGGGGGGCGCAAATCCAGCGGCGCCACTCCGACGCCAGGCTGCCGATTCTCCGGCAACCGGGGAATCGCTGCCAATGGTGCCAGCACTGTCGCCGCAGCGCCGGCGATTCTCCGCGCTCGACGGCCCGAGTGCCCGCCGGGTTCGACCAAGTCCCGCCGGTGTTGTTCGCGTGTAGTCCTACCTGGCGGGACTTCAGCATTCTGGCTGCTGGTGGGGGGATCCGAGTCTGGGGGGACCCTCCACGGTGGCCAGGCCCGCAATCGAGGGCTACCGATCGGCAGGCCCGCTAATTCCAGGGGGGCCTATGATCCTCCGCGCCAGGCCCCTGTAGGGCTCCGCCATGTTACGTGGAGGCCAGCGCGGAAACGGCAACCCACGCATATGCGCGGACACGCGCCGGCCGTGCTGGGGCACATTTCGGCAGCTGGCGCTGCATGAAGCGCTCCAGTGCCTTGCTGGCCCCCTGTGTATTGGGGGATCGCTGCTTCTAGCGGGCAGATGACGCCATCGTAAAACGCTCCAGTGTTTACGATGGCGTCAACACTTAGCCCCATTATTGGAGAATCCCGCCCGAGGTTTCCCTTTAAAAGAGGGCAACACCGAGCAACACTATAACAAAAATAAAGAAGAAAAGTTGAGCATTTATTTATGTCTTAGCAAAGTTAGACCAGATAATCTATCCAAACATCTAACTAACCATAGATATTCCAATTAAATGCTGGAGCATAAAAATCTCAGGTATCTAGGTTAGATTGGCTATTAAGGTAATGAGAATAAAAATTGGTGCAGTACTTATATTGTGCCACTAGACGTCACCTGCCCACTTAGTAAATGCAGTTCATAGTCCTGCTATATCTAAAAAGCAGACTAAATATATAGAGGGAAAACATCATTAGTGCACTTACTTGATTCCCTGAGCACAAAATTGCACTCTTGAATATGACTTAAATGGAATTTAAAGTCATGAACCCTCCGACTCACCCAGTTCCACCTCAAATTTATGTTTCAATATTGAGTACAACCTAATAAATTGATATAAGTCCAAGCACTGTGTTTTCTAAAGCATGAAAAGGCATGACAGCCCACCCCGCCTCAAATGCCTGCTACAGCTTCATATAAAATGTGATTTAATTCTTTCAAAGTAAATATTAGGAATTAATCGTCACTATTATTTATGAAGTAAAATGTAAGTTTGTTTTTCAGTGATTGTTGAAGCGCCCAGCGTTGGGAACAAACAATGTAAAAATACAATTCTAGGAAGAAGGGTTTGTGAGGTCTAAGAATATGAATAAGTAGCATTAACAGCCAAAGTGCTTTAGTCAAAACAAAAGCAAAGCCATAATTTTGATTCTTAATTTTAAATTTATACGTTGCTATGCGTGGCCATCTCCACTGCAGCTCTCAAACATTGTTGAGGCTTTAAAGTCTGGGGAAAATCTCTGCTTCTGACTGCGGCTAAAGTTCCACTCGTGGCCCAGAGTTCTGTCATAGCAGCAACAAAAGCAGGCTATGGCCCTTTGTCAAGGACATGATTTATTTCTGGAGCCAGGAGCGTGTTTTGTAAAGCCTTCTATTCTGCGGCAACAATGCACAGCCACTGAATTTTAATAGTTTGGCTTGAAGACAGACATGTTTTCAAAAGAAGTGAGGCTTTGGGTACCTCTGAATCCCAGCCTAGATGACTGACAGAGTTTATACAGGGGGATGACTAGCGCACGGTCTGGTAGACCTTTTATTCTGCCTGAAAGAATATTTACAGAAAGTTTTGCAAGCTTGTTGAATTTTTTCTCTTTCTCTCCTCCCCACCCTGTGTTTAAGCCCTCTCCATAAATGGCTTTATTTTCTTTCATTGTCAATGTTTTCTTGACTGAGATTCAGACAGAAGGAAGATTACAGGGTTTTTTTGGGATCCCAGTAGCAACTTTAATCAAATGTGTGTTGTTAAGGAGGGGACAGTAGTTTCCTGGAGACTTTTACCTAAAGCCTCTAAGATTCAAATTTCCCATTTGCAACTCTTTTGAGCAGTGGTAACCTCTACTCCAAAGAATACACAGGGAGTTATTGCCATCATTACCCATTTTCTAAATTAAGTAATTAAGGGAAGCTGGGTGGTATAGTGTGACAGCACACTATTCTGTCCCCCCCAATATTTGAGTTTTCATTCAGTCTGGTTTGATAGGATGAAAGCCTCTTCTTTCTTTAGCTTATATAATGTTTTAGGGTAATTCTCAACCAGTTCTTAGAAGATGTACATCCAATGCACATTTATGCGTCATTTGGTACTAATTGGCACTTAATTGGCAGTCTCACCTAGAGAGGCTTTATGAGTGCCAAACATGGGAATTGGAAACATTGGTTAGTACTGCTGCCTCACAGCGCCAGGGAACCAGGCTCAATTCCGACCTCGGGTGACTGTCTCTGTGGAGTTTACACATTCTCACTGTGTTTGTGTGGGTTTCCTCTGGGTGCTCCGCTTTCGTCCCACAGAACAAAGATGTGCAGGTTAGGTCATGCTAAATTGCCCCTAAGGGTGGCATTGCAAGAATAGGGTGGGGGATTGGGCCTTGATAGTGTGGTCGTTCAAAGGGGTCGGTGTAGACTTGGTGGGCTGAATGGCCTCCTTCTGCACTGTAGGGAGTCTATGATTCTATGATGATCAGATTGATACAGCATGCATGCTTTTTTCAGCATGGTGGTGATACTGGTTGAAGCAGAGTAAGAGGGAGTGTCACCCTGTATCTTACCTGACATGGAGATAATGGATCCAGAAAAGCTGGAAAAATGCTCCATTCTCCAATAATGACGGCCTTCACCTTAAAAAGCATAACTAGCACCAAACCAAACCCTAGCACCTTCAAATTCCGCACCAATTCTCCTAGCCTTCTGCTGTCACTTTTCCAGAGACTGCAAATTAATCACGTAAACAGCTGGACACGGTCACCTGTGTTGTTTTTTGGGGGATTCTGTCAGTCTCTTATTAAAGATGGGTCTAACTACCAGAAGAGCCCCCATAGAATTTCAGGGCCCAAATGAATATAAGTATTGCGTTCATTTTCATGCCACTATTTTTATTCGCTAGTCCAATCTGTTAATTGCTGCAGTGACTGTTGGTGAACCTGGAAGTGCATTCAAAAGGTTATGAGAAGGTAGTAGGTAATTTAAAGTAATATTATCAGCATCTGGATCCCTACATAAAATGCCAAAGAGCTACAAAAATCACTAACTTTAGCAAATCTTTGTTTACTTCTCTTAATTTAAAATAAAATAACTTCTATGTAGATTAAGTACTGATGAGACTGAAAGCCAGTTGCAAAGTCAACACCAAAAAGACTCGCAGCACTTTCTTTAAAAATACAACAATCTGACCTTTCACCTCAGGACGTTAGATTTGATGTCAACCCAAAGTGATTCAATGAAAGTTCTACTTTTACCAGCTACAGTGGTCTGAATTGTGATGGATTTGGGTACTTTCAGTCCTAAGTGGTCAGAAACCTACAGCGGAAAATAGCACACAATAGCTGCAGTAAATTGGAAATTGCACCTGGTAAAAGCTTCTAAGATGGCAGGTGTGTAAATTGAAATATATTTTCCTGCCAAAGTAATGGTGAGGTGAATGGTGCTTCCCCTTAATTTTGTAAAAATGGTACATCAATTCTGATGAGAAGCAGTACAGTTAAATTCAATTATCCAAAAGTTGGCATCCTAGTTGCATAGCTCTGTCAATAGCTTTGCAAAAACAGCGGGGGCGATTCTCCCAAATGGAGCCCAAGTGTTCGCGCCGTCGTGAACTGGGCCCGGGTACGACCAATTCTGCCCCCCCACAGGGGGCCAGCGCAGCGCTCCATTCACGCCGCTCCAGCCTCTCTTCCCGGCGCCAAATGGGCACCGTGCCAACCCGCGCATCCACAGTTGGGCCACGCCAATCTGTGCATGCGCGGGGGACCTCTTTAGCGCGCCGGCCCCGACTCAACATGGCGTCGGTGTTCAGGGGCCGGTCACGCCGGAAAGTAGGCCAGGGGGTCGGGGGGGGGGGAGGGGGGGGGGAGAGGCCGGCCCTATTTAAGAACTCTTAAATAGCATCAGACCTGAAAACAAAATAAATATTTGCTTTTAAATAGCACCTTTTACAACCACAGGTCATCACCATTGCAGCATCAAAAGTCAATGCAGTAATTTTGAAATGTTGTCAAACTCTGGCAGCGAATTTGCGCGGAACAAGCTCCCAAAAAACAAATGAAGTATACCCAGAAAATCTGTTTAGTGATGATGATTGTATGACCATCGGGACATGGGATATAATGCCCCTGCTCCTTTCCAAAAAGGTGCAGTGGGGTTTTTTTACATCACAGTTTTATACAGACAGGGCTTCAATTCAAAGTCGTATCAGAAAGACAACACCTCTCCCTCAGTACTGCATGTACTGCGTTGGACTGATTTGGATTGATTTTTGTGCTTACACTTCTGGAGTGGGACTTGAACCCACAATCTACTGGACTCAGAGGTGAGAATGCTACCCCTGAGCCACGGTTGTCACCTGTGGAGGATGACTACCATTAAATGGATGGCCAGAAATAGCTTGCTGACTGCTTTAGAGAAAGGTAAACTGCACAGACCCACAACTTGGCAAGGTGCTGGCAGGGTATGATTTCCCCACCTGAAGACTTTCTGATGCAGAAGGCTTTCTGAACGAGAGGACACCATGCTGCCTTGAATTCCCCATGACTGCTTGTAAAGTGCAAAGGGTAAGCAGTAGGTTTCTGTCTCAAGCAGGGAAACTGTGTTACAGGGAAACACAGTGGGAGAACAAAGAACATTTTTAAAAGAGCAAATAAAACAAATGCCAGAAAACTAAGATGCACCTCATACACAGTGTATATCACACATATTATGATCACTCAAAATGCTAAGCATCCTCGATTATATTTGCTAACGGCCATACCGTTAGCTGTTGAGAACCTAAGAAGTGTAATATTCCCCCACTAAACTTCTCCTTTTCTATACTTTTCTCTCCCCCTTTAACTCGATCCCTAAAACTGTCCTCTTTGACCAGGCTTTTGGTCATCTCCTAATGTCTCAGTATGTGGTTCGGTGTCAGGTTTTGTCCAATGACACTCCTGTGAATTGCCCTGCAACATTTTGTTCAGTTAAAAATACTATATAAATGTGAGTTCTCGTTGTAGTACCAGATGTTTTTCTGCAGAGTTTCATGGACATTAACCTTGCTTGCGTTCATGTACTACAGGGAGATTGGTCGGTTCATAACAAGGCAGGGTCAATTTTATCCCATTTGTTGTTATTTATATGTAAAACTTGCACTGAGAAGTATCATTGCCAGTGAAAACAGTAAACATAAAAAGCCAATATATTTACTGTATTCATTTGAAAAAAAGGCTGCCAGCAGGGAGCAAAACAAGCATCTTGCTCTTGCAGCTTGTAACGTTGATTATCTGCCACGTCCCCCTCTTACCTCCTGTGGAGAATGGAAATTGATGGACAATTGAGAGTCTTCAAATCTCCTTTCAACAAGCATTAAATGAACTTTGTGAGCTTCTATGTTTTACTTCAAACTGAAAGGTTTTTCTCCCTTTTTCTTAAAAAAAAAATTAATTCTTGCTGCCCAGACCTCCACTGCTTTTCTGACCTGATTCCCAAATTCTCGGGGAAGTTCCAGCGGCCCCAACTTCCACAGAAAGCTAGTGGATAATTGAGTGCGGATAATGGGATCGAGTTTCCCCTGTAATCTGAAGCCATTTAATTGGATTATAGTTGTATACGATGTACATGACACTGTACCACTTCCTTATCCAAATGCAAAATAAAATTGTGTTATCCCCAACGCAAATCACGTGATGGATGGCACATTAGGAGTTCACAATGCAGAAATTTGCAATCTGTTACTGTGTTGAGGCTGAACGTAACTAGCACATCCACTTAGCAATTAGCTTTTTGGTCAGACTTCATTCCAGAATAACCTGAACAAGAACTTAGAATAAGATTTTGTGCGGAGTCCTCTGTTTATGAAGTAAATCTTAAGATTGTTTCTCATGAATGCACTGCATTTTAAAGTTTTGATAACATTAACAATTCCCTCAAGTCTCTTGGATTCAATCAGGACAAAGAAGTTACTTTGTTCTAACCTGAAGTTTGTAGCGATAAACTAGTTTATAGTCATTTGTTGGAACATTTCTGGTGAAATTTGTTTGTCATTAAATGCGTTTTGTAGACATGGGTTTGTTAAAATCATTCCAGTGAAGGATTTTGTCATAATACAAGGTTTGCAGTAATGGGGTTTGCAGTAATGAGGTTTGTTAGAACAGAAAAAATCTATTTCCATGCCCTGTGAGATTGCGAGACCACTTACAACAGTTACTAGAAGCTGATTGTTTAGTGGGGGTACGTTGTGCTCCCAGCTCACTGAAGTTCAAATGCACATTTACATACACACAGTTTTGTTTTTGTAATATAAAGTAAAGCAGGCAGTCGTGGACATTACACCATCAATCAGGACCCTTTTCTGGGGTCCCCTGATCTCCCCATTCCCTAGGCAACCAGCAAACAAAGCCATCATTTTCCCAATTTTCACAGACACAGGTGCTAACACAATAACCGCTTCCTTCTCCAATGAAAGGGAGGTTAGGAAGGGGTTCATGGGAACCCACGCTGACACGCTCGTGCAGTTGAGCTGTCGGCCATCCGCTCTCCCATGAAAGGAGGCTAATTTGTTGTAACTGTGTTCCCAGGAGATTTGACATATCCTCAAGCAAAAGAAGGGAATTAATCTAAACTTCTGATAGGTTCTACTTGGGTAATCGTGCGTTAAAATAAAATATGCCACTGCTGCCACTTATTTCAGAATCTGCTGCATCCTTTCCCTCTATTTCAACAGTGAATAAAAAAGTTGTGTATGGAATTATGGACAGCTATTAAAGCTGTACATTAAGGGATTTAGATGTATTTGAGGCCACAGAGCAGAGCTGCCGTAGTTAATAACTGTCACCTGAACCCCAAGATTAAATCACTGACTTGTAATCACTGCGGGAAGGAAGATATTTACTACAAGATGTACTGTGAGCCAAACAAGTTTTATAAACATATGTTTTGGTTCCTTTTCTTCCTGCTGACATTGGCAACAATGCAGATTACAGGTGTCCATGTAATCCCTGTGGTGGACAGTCGTGGGATAATTATTCGAATGTAAATGCTACAAGTTTATCAACAAATAATTGGCTTTAAATGTTGGGAGCGTTTTTCTAACTGTGAAGCAGAATATAAAAGAGTTAAAGATTCTGCATATCCAAAGTGTCATAAATCATATGTGATTATTGGCATTTAGTGTGGTTAATATTTAGACGGCGAGATTCATTTGTTGCACTTTTTAATATTAATAGAAATATTGATCTAGCCCAAGAATGATAAGTAGTATTAATCAGGCTGGCTGTCATTCAAATACATCTACTTGTGGGGGGAGGGGGGGGGGTTGGAGGGGATTTTTGATTTCATATCCTAGTATCACCTCCGAACTCAGCTGCCTCAGTTGGGTAAGTTTACAGACTTTGACCTTGCCTTTTTTACTTTTGGAATAAGCAATATATTTGTTTTGGGAATCTGCTTAAGCCTCAAAAGATCTAAAGTGGTGGGATAAAATTTAAGTAGGCCATTTTCTAGTAGGACATTTATCTTCTAGTTTTCTCAGAATGGATTTTCCGGTCAGTGAACCTATACGGTGAAATCTCAATCTAGAAAGTGGCCATCTTTTTTTGTTACCCAGACATGTCCTTTCCTTTTACTCTCTGAATGTTGAAGGTCTGAAGAGATTGCTGGCAGCCGCTTTCGGCCCTGTCAATCCAAAGAGCAATCTCAACTACAGTTGCTGTCGACAATTTGTTCCATAAGCTTCTACTAGGCTGGAGTCCAGCTATTTGATGAGAAAGATGTCCGTGATCTTAAATATGTGAATTCTGCGTTGCCGTTGGTACTTCCAACTGGGCATGGAGGGCACTGTGCCTTGAAGCGGAATTAAAAATTGACTCAAAAAGTAAAATACTACTATTCATTTGTGGGAAGGAAGCAAACTGTGTTTTTAATTGTTTTTTAATACCCTATGGAAATGCTTTAAATATAATCCTGTTTCTGCCTCAGTTTCATACTGCACAGTAAGTTAAGTGCGAATTAAAGCTGAATCTTTTTTATGTGTACACAGGATATCCCTTGCTGATAAGTTGTCAAATCGGCTGGTGGAGCTGATCTCTGTCAGAGATAAGGAACGAGACAAGTGTAACATAATGCTATTGATTCTAATGGTAGAGTAACTGTTGTTCTGACAATTTATAGCACAATGTCTCATCAATCAGTTAAACTAACGGCTAGGAAAGAAAACCTGCCCAGAAACTCTAATGACTTTGTGATTTGTTGCAATAAGGACTTTTCCAATATGCATTTTACTTCTTTAACTTATTGCAAAACAAAACCACCCCTTACTGATGCTGTTCTGTCCTGGAAGGTAAACCACCTGCGGATGGTAAGCTTCAGCGACTCTTGTGGTTTGACGATCACCCAGTAGATGAATCCAAATGAATAATGCGGAGTAGCCAGAATCCACTAGGAAATGGACCTTCCTTAACATTTTTTCTGTTGGCATTTGTACATTTCTAAGAACCTCACAGATGTGGTGGATAAAAGGTTTTAAAATATTCATGAAGATTGATGCAGCAAGTTGGTGTTGCGGCATGGGTCCCTGGATGGGTTTGCTTTTCGAGTAACTGGAGGCAGATGTTTCTCCTTTTAACTGCATTCCATAACCAAATCTTGTCACTAAATAGGCATGCTCCCTCTGGATCCTGTACTGTCGTCAGAGACTATGCGGATGACTGGAAAGCCAAATAGGCCAATTAAGGCAATCCCTCCATTTGCTCCATTTCATCACTGCCCAAACGACAACATTCAGAGCAGTGTTAGGATAAACTTGGGAGCAGGGTAACTTACTGCCTTAGGGGTTGTGCTTTTTTTTTGGTGTAAGGAGATAAGAGGAAGGAGAGAGAAGACCTCAGGAATGAGGGATCCTCTTCCTTAAAGCACCTACCATAGATACCGGGGCAATATCGCTATGATGTTCAGCAGAACTTCTATTGATAAAGGGGCACATTTTTTTTTTAAATGGTTGTTGCATGTATTATATTCCTTTAAGTGCAGGAGGTGAACAGATTGCTCTCTTTGCTTACAGACCTACATGGCCCCCAGTAAAGTGACACTTCTTTTTTAAATCCTCATCTTGATTTTCAAATCCCTTGTCACTCCCTATTTCTGAAATTCAGCTCCACTACACTATATGGGCGGCACAATGGCGCAGCTGCTTCGCGGTGGCACTGCTGCCAGGGACCCGGGTTCAGTTCGGTCTTGGATGACTGTGTGGAGTTTGCACTTTTTCCTCGTGTCTGCGTGGGTTTCTTCCGGGTGCTCTGGTTTCCTCCCCAGTACAAAGATGTGCGGGTTAGGTGGATTGGCCATGTTAAATTGCCTCCTAGTGTCCAGGGATGTGCAGGTTAGGTGGGTTGTGGGGATAGGGCAGGGGAGTGAGGTGCTTTTAGAGAAGGTCAGTGCAGACTCGATGGGCCGAATGGCCGCCTTCTGCACTGGAGGGATTCTAGAAATATCTGCTCCTTGGTAATTCTGGTCTCTTGAGCATCCCCGAGTTTAATCTTCCATCATTGGTAGCTGTGCTATCAACGTCTTTATCCCAAAATTCTGGAATTCCATCCCGAAACCTTTCTGTCTCTGCACTTCTCTTTCCTTCTTTAAGAAGCTCTTTAAAACTTATCTCATTGACCAAGGTTTTGGCCATCTGATCTAATATCGCCTTATGTAACTCAGTATTAAATTGTGTTTCAGGATGCTTCTTGTGATATTTTACTATGTAAATACAAGTTAGTATTGTTATTACACTCGTAAGGTGTGTTTTGCGTTATCTGGTTTTCCAATCTTTTGCACGTGCATTGATAGCAGTGTGTATCCCAGATGATCCTCCGCACTTAGCTGTTTATTTGTTTAAATCCAGCAGATTTTACGTGCACATATGTGGAATGCAAATTGTTCCTGGTGGTTCTTCATATCATTGGATAAACTATGCAGCCCCATGGTTAATAGCTCCAATAATCAATGCACGATTTCTCCCAGAATTACATTGCTTCTGATGGGTTGCCCAGGTTGCAGTGAATTATAACCTGAATTTCATCAGTTAATTCATGTGAATTTTATTTTATAAATTCAGGCTTTTGTGGAATTCTGCCTCCCTCAGCAGTTAATCATCAAGACGCTGGAAGGTATCAACCTTACCACAATAGGGTAATATTGAAATATTTGTTTAATGATACTGTACATTTGATTCCTATTATGGGGAGGAGCCAACTTATCTGAGGTAAATTCAGCTTTGCGAGAAAACCTGTTCAAATTGGGTCACTATTTGTTGGGGTGGTGGCGTAGTCCAGTGGGTTGCAGTTCACCTGTTCTCCATTTCTCTCCTCTGGTTGTTTGTGAGCGAGGGGCTAATTTATACTCAGTACCACTCTGTTCAGATGGAGGCCAAGGAACACATTTTTGTCGTCGAGACGGGAAGCTCGATATGTGAAATCTTGCTGCTTGGAGGACCCGTCCCCATATAACCATCAGATGCAGCAGCAGAAGTAGGCCATTCTGCCCATCATGTCTGTTCTGCCATTCAATGAGATCATGGCTGAACTGATGTGATAATCCTCAACTCCACTTTCCCGTCTTTTCCCCATACTCTGGGATTGTTTATTAAATCTGCCTCATTGCATATTACCAGATCCAAAATAACCTGTTCCCTGGTTGGATTCACAACATATTGTTCTCGGAAACTATCCCGAACATACTCTTCCTCATGGCTACCTCTGCCAATTTGATTTTCCCAATCCACGGAAGATTAAGCCACCCATGATTAATGTACTGCCTTTGTTAAATGCCCTCATTATCTCTTGATTTATTCTCCATTCTACAATATATCTTCTGTTAGAGGGCCTACTCCCATCAGTGTCTTCTTTCCCTTGTTATTTCTTACCGACAGCCTTATGGATTCTACATCTTCCGATCCAAGACCATTTCTTGTTATCATCTTGTACTAACAAAGGTGAGGTTACTGGGTTACCGGGATAGGGTAGAGGTGTGGGTTTAAGTAGGGTGCTCTTTCCAAAGGCCGGTGCAGACTCAATGTGCCAAATGGATGCCTTGTAAATGCAATGATTTTATGATTCTACCCCACCACACTTTCCTGCCTGTCTGTCCTTTCGAAAGGCACATGCCCCTGAATATTTAGTTCCCAGCTTTGATCTCCTTGTAACCATGTTCCTATAATGGCTAAAAGATCGTACCAATTAACCTCAATTTGTGCCACTAGTTCATTTATTTTGTGCCGAATACTGGGCGGGATTCTTCGCGAGCCGGAGGGGCGGGCCACTCCGGCCTGAGGAGTGGCGTGAACCACTCCGGTGTCGGGCCGCCCCGAAGTTGCGGAATCCTCCGCACCTTCAGGGGTTAGGCCGGTGCCGGAGTGTTTGGCGCCGCGGCAGCCGGCGTGGATGGGCTTGGCGCCACGCCAACCGGCGCCAAAGGGCCTCCGCTACCCGGCGCGAGTTGGCGCATGCGCGGGAGCGCCAGTGCGCGCTGGCATTATCCCAACGCATACGCAGAGGGGGTTCTCCGCACCGGCCATGGCGGAGGTTGACAGCGGCCGGTGCGGAGGGAAAGATTAACCCTGGGGCACAGGCCCACCCGTGGATCGGTGGGCGCTGATCATGGGTCAAGGCACCGTGGGGGCACCCCCCTGGGCCAGTTTACCATTTGTTTCCCCCTTTGACCCTAATTGTTGCTGTTTTTAAATGTTTGTCCACTTTGTCCCTTCCTGTCACACACTGGGTATAATTACCTAAATAGCTGCCTTGTATTAGAACATAGAACAGTACAGCACAGAACAGGCTCTTCGGCCCTCAATGTTGTGCCGAGCCATGATCACCCTACTCAAACCCACGTATCCACCTATACCCGTAACCCAACAACCCCCCCCTTAACCTTACTTTTATTAGGACACTACGGGCAATTTAGCATGGCCAATCCACCTAACCCGCACATCTTTGGACTGTGGGAGGAAACCGGAGCACCCGGAGGAAACCCACGCACATATTTCTTTCATGCGCAGCAAACGGACCCATGCATGTGAAGTAGTCCTCTGGTTTTGATAGCTTCTTCTTTTAGATCCTAGGAATTTACAGTAGATTGTCTATAAAGTCTGCAGTGCTTTTCATGAGCCACTATGGCTAACCACACTGGTTTGGCTGGTTTAGCACACTGGGCTAAATCGCTGGCTTTTAAAGCAGACCAAGGCAGGCCAGCAGCACGGTTCAATTCCCATACCAGCCTCCCCGAACAGGCGCCAGAATGTGGCGACTAGGGACTTTTCACAGTAACTTCATTGAAGCCTACTCGTGACAATAAGCGATTTTCATTTCATTTTTCATTTCACACTCTACTGCTCTCTCCCCAACCCCTTAATGTTGTTTTTTTTTATCAAAGACGAATTTCAATTATAACACTTAGTGGATTCTACCTCAACAACAGTCTGGGGCAGCAAATCCAAATCTAACCATCATTGGTACAGACATTTCATATCGTCATGGAAGTGTCCGTTTAAGAAAGGTCTTATCACATGGCTTCAGTGATATAATTTTTTGGGTGGAGCTGAGCTGTGGCTGTGAGGTTTGCTTTACTTTTGCTTTCAGTTTTGATTGCTGTGGACTACAGGCAGAGAAAATAAGTGTTTTGGCCTGTCTCTCTCTCTCTATTTTCATTTTAAAGAGTTGTTCCAGAAAAAACCCATTGATTATAGCTACGTACTTTGGTAACTTAAAATATACAGTTTGCTTTTCGGTAGGGTTTAAACCTGCTGGTGAGACAGGGTCAGAATCTCAGGAAAAGCCAGTCATATTCAAGTGAGAATGCAGAGTGCTGGGCCACGCCCTTGAAAAAGGTTTTTGGTTAATGGGATTTTGTTTTTGAATTGGAACAGTTGAGGGGGTATTCATTAAGTGTTATACATAGATTATTGTAGGTGTGGGGCGTCTTTATGTTTGGAATTGATAAAAATTCTTGCTATGTGTTTACCTATATATGTTAACTAAATTCTTAGAATAAAGCTTATTTTGCTTAAAGTGTCTAGGAAGATTGTTGAATCACACCTGAAGGGAAGGCTCTTGTGCTCATCCTAGCTAAATTCTACCTCATAAAGGACGTTGGTCAGGTGGACTTCATAATATACTTTGGAGTTTCTAAGCCCTGGCCCATAACAATAGATTCTTCCATTGCTTTTTATACAAGATACAAGATGTTATACAAGATACAAGGTAAAATGTAAAACATTTCGGACACTGAGCAGGAAAACCTGGTTCACAAAGGGTTCTCAGTCATGTACTATCAGAATAAAGCCCCAAAACAGGCAATCCCATGATATTGTTAATGAATTGTTAGATAAGGAGGACATGACTCTCATTTATCCCAGTTGACTGAATAATGCAACATAATAGCAGAAGGTATTTATGTTTGCAGAAGAACATAAGAAATAAGAGCAGGAGTAAATCATAAGGTGCCGTGAGCTGGTTTTGTCATTCAATACAAGCATTTAATATTTTAAGACCAAGAATCCGGAGGGCCAACAATTTCGCATAACGCCCATTATCTCAGGCACTGATATGTAATTTTGTGGTAAGGGCAAAACCACTCAATTTAATAATGCCCAATGGATTCCTATCCAACCATGACCATGGGCTGGAATCAGCGGAGTCTAACAGAGCGGGCATGCTGGCAGGAATCCTGCCCACCAGCGGATAGAAGCCGATTGAGCTCATTAATGAGGCAGCTTAAAGCCAATTATCCCTGAGCCTATCAGAATTTATTGGCGGTTCAGGGATCCCCACCAAATCGCATGACCTTTCCGTGACTCCTGAAGACCACATAAAAACTCCTGTTGGTGCTTGTTCGAGGAACCTGGCATCAGGAAAGGGAAGGCAACCGAAGGCCACCACTGTTCCCTTGTCACCAACCCTCTCTGCCGTCTTGCCCCCCTCTCACCAGTGAGGGCCTCACCATCCCTGTGGCCACCATCCTGCTCTCACTTGCCTGCGTCCATGGATCCAGCGTCGATCTAGTGTGGTCTTTAGTACATTACCAACAGCAGCCACGCTTCCAGTGGTATTGCTGGTAATGGCGAGCTGCCACGCTCTGATTGACCAGAAACTTTCAGGAAGGGGGTTTTCACCCTTCAGGGCCCATGTCTGGGTGTGAGGCCGACACTGGACACTTGTACCTGCATCCCTCGAACAAAGTCCAGCCCATATCTACGCTGTAAGGTGTGTCTGGCTATTCTGTAGAGGTGAGAGAATGCTGAACGCATTGATTAATCACCATTCTGCAACACTCAGACTAATCAGGCAATGCAAGAGTCCCAAGTTTGAACCACATGGGACCTAACAATGCTTGCATTGTCTCCTCTTGAGAAAAGATGCATGAAGCACTGACCAGGATTCTCCCTTCCGGGGACTAAGTCCCCATGCCAGTGGGAGAACTGGTGCCAACCACTCCGGCGTCAACAGCCCCGAAACTGCGGAATTCTCCGCACTCGGGGGCTAGGTGGACGGCGGAGCGGTTGGCGCCACTCCAGCCGGCGCCAAAGAGACGGCGCAACTTCGCGCATGCGCCGAAGGGCTGGTGTGATCCTGTGCATGCGCGGAACCGCCGACGTGATTCCACGCAGACTGGCCAGGGTATTTTGACACATGTGCGGGGGGGGGGGGGTTCTCTTCTCCGCACCGGCCATGGCGGAGCCCTACAGGGGCCGGCGTGGAAGGAAGAAGTGCCCCCATGGAACAAACCCGCCTGCAGATTGGTCGACCCCGATTGCGGGCCAGGCCACCATGGGGGCCCTCCCCCCTGGGGTCGGATCCACCCGCGCCCCCTCGAGAACCGCCCCCGCCGAATTACCTGCCAGGTCCCGCCGGTAGGTGAGTTGAGTGATTCGCGCCAGTGGGACTGGCCAAAAATGGATGGCCGCTCGGCCCATCGGGGCCCGGAGAATCGGCAGGGGGGGACGCAACCAATGGCCTCCGACCGGCGTGGCAGGAATCACGCCCCCGTCCAGAAAATGGCGCTGGAGAATATGACAGTCGGTGTTGGGGCGGCGGGTCAGGATTTGTGCAGCCCCCCCGGGGATTCTCTGACCCGGCGGGGGGGTTGGAGAATCCCGCCCCGGTCTCTGGAGTAATGTAGTAATGTTATTTAAAGCCTCATGCAGGCACCCTTAAATGTAGTTAAGTTAGATTTTCAAACCTTTGTCTCTTGAAAAATGTCTGGAAAAACTGTCGAGTTTTCTTTTAGAGGTGCTTTGATGAGCTGCTCTTTCATAATGACAAGACGTGGTCTGGCAGGCCAGCGAATGCTCCCAGCATCTCAGTGAACATGCCCATTTGGCACACTTCTGTATAACACCCTGTCCGGATCCTCATCTGTACCAGTCATTCTCAAGTCAGCTGGTCAAAAAACATCCTCTCGCTATGGCATGTCTACCCATGCCCAGTGACTCCCATGGGCTCATTCCAATTCTACACCAGCCTCCAATTTCAGGGCAGTGTCAATGTCTGAGTTGGCCGCTGCAAATGAGCTGAGTGGCATATTTCTTTGTAAATGTCAGCTCAAAGCCTCTTCATTCTTACTGCCCTGTTGCTCTCTTTCCTCTGTCTGAGGCTCCAGTGGCTCAGCAGGCAATAGTTCTTAGATATCTGAAAACATGAACTCAGAAGGGGAAAGCTGGTGTGACACATGCGAGGAAAGTGGTTTAGGGTGTGAAGCAAAATAGTCCATGGTCACACCATCTGCAGTTGCTCCTCTTCTCAGATTATTGGATGAGGGTGAGTTGGGAGTTGAGAAGGAGCATAAAGCAGGGATAAACCAGCAGCCTCTGTTCTCAGCAATGTCTGATGCACGGGGCCCTGCCTCTCTGGCACCAGGGTGCTGAGAACCACCTCCTCTGTAGGGCTCACGAGATCACAAGATGCAGGCACCCTTTTATCATGTCCCCCTCCCCAATCCATCAACCCAGAAGTTCTGCGCTGCTTCCTCCAGTTATTTACAACTTTATTCTGCAAGAGAGGGAAGAATGTCAGCAATGTGTTTGAGTGGTGCCTTTCGTAGCTGAATGGCTGGAGGAGGCAAAACTTGGGGCTGAAGCTGGCAGCATTAGTAGCGTCATGAGGACGAGGTAATGTGTAAGAACGTTAGGTAGAAGTCTTGAGTGTCAGGGAGTGCTGCTGGGTGGATTATTGGTCTGCGATGCATTGAGCACGCAGAATATTGGTGGTATAGGTGGGGTGAATATATCACCTGAAGATACATTCACGGACTTTGACCATCTGTGTGAGGTCATTGGACCTCTTGCGTCACTGTTGGCAGGACCTCAATTCCAGTCTCTGGGACTTGACCTTCCTGGATACCTGCTCTCACGCTTCTAAGTATAGTAACCCAGGCCTCTTGTGAGATCACAGCATCTCCACCTGCCCACCTTTATAACTAAAACTTGCATCACTATGGACTTCTCTGTCTATCCTGCTGTACAGTTTCTAAGAATTTCCTTTGCAACAATCAGATTTATCCAGTTCTGCTTCAAAACCTCAGCCTGACATTAAGAAAAAAGCAGACTGCCTATACCAGGTGATCAGCAAACAATGCTGCTGGGGCCTCCTTTTGTGTTGCAGAGATTGCTAACAGTGTTAAGTGGCAGAGATCGATTGGAGGCACCTCAACTAGGGCCACAGTCATTCAGATGAGGTGGGTACACAAACTTTGCATGTACCTCAGGCTGAACGGGCCTGTTAAGGGAATTGTGAGCCTCGTGCATGAAACTTGAGGCCAACCAGATTTCTAGCTCATTGTCTTCTCTTTTGCCAGTGATGACGATCCATCATCATCACTTGAGGAGCCTCAACCTGATTGGGTTTAACTGTGGTCATGACTTTGTACAAAGTCGTTCATATTCTTTAATGTTTTTTTTGATCTTCCTGTGCATGAATTGATTGTCCTATTTGTCGAAGTTACAACAGAAACTACACTTCCAAAATGATTGTGAAATGCTTTGGGTCATCCAGAGAAAGAAGCTATGTAAACTCAAGTTCACTGTCCTTTTTTATTATTCAGCACTGCCAATTAAGGGTGGCTGCTGTTGGAAAATGCAATTCACACTAATGCAGCAGGGGGTAATGTTCCGAGATTGGCATTAACCTGAATTATTTTGGCAGGCAAGAGTGAACTTTACATTGAATCCACCCTTTCCTGTTCAAATTTACGCAGGAGGATGAGAAACGTGATACTGGGTTCAGAAAATGGAATATCTTCCATTGTCCAACATGATTTTATTACCTGTGTAAGCAAATGTTTGGAGTTATGCTCGAAAGAAAACGCTGTATGTTTTTAAAAAATGCCTTTTCCTGTTTTAGAAACGTTCCGACAAGTGACCTCTTCCTGTTGAACCCTGTAGAGCTGGTGAATATTTGCTGTCTCTTAGTGGGTACAGTGAAAGTGGATAAAGACACTAAACAGGTAACTGTGTGCTAAATCAAGGCAACAAGAAGACTGTTGTTAACTCTCCATGCTTTCAAAGTTTTAGGGCAAGTTAAACAATAGAACAATATTACCAGAGGCTGATTCATGATGAACACACTGCTTTTTATCTCCGGTATTTTGTTCAATCCCATGGGATGAAATGTTTCTCCAAGGGAGTGTGAAAGTCTAATCACATCCACAAAGGTCCATGAGGCCACAGCATAAAACTGCTCGAGATTTGTCAGCTAATTGGTCCACGGGAAGGGTTTGACTTGGAAATTAAAGTCACGCTAGTGTAGCAATGGTATAATACTGACTTCGAAGAGCAGGTTCATCTTTGGAGCAAACCAAAGAACATGCATTGACTGCATCCCAACCAGTGTAAAATCTTCTCTCCAGTTTCAAAGAATGAGAGGTTTAAACCTACAAAATACTTAAGGGAATAGACAGGGTAGATGCAGGTGAGATGAAAATGAAAATCGCTTATTGTCACGAGTAGGCTTCAATGAAGTTACTGTGAAAAGCCCCTAGTCGCCACATTCCGGCGCCTGTTCGGGGAGGCTGGTACGGGAATCGAACCGTGCTGCTGGCCTGCTTGAAAAGCCAGCAATTTAGCCGAGTGAGCTAAACCAGCCCCTTTTCTCTGCTCTGCTGCCCCCTGCTCTCCTGATGTTTCCCCTGATTGGGGAGTTGAGAACCAGGAGACACAATTTCAAAATAAAGGGATACCACTTTGAACAGAGATTAGGAAAATTTTCTTCAGACGGATGGTTGTGAATCTTTGAAATTCTCCACCCTGGAGGGCTGTCAAAGCTCAATCATTGTACATTAACAATAATGTAAAGGGTAATGGGGCTAGTGGATAGAAAGGTAATTAAAGTGTCCGATCAACCATGATCATATTAAATGGCAGGGCAGGCTCGACGGGCTCAATGTCCTACTCCTATTCCTCTGTTCTTATTTTGGATTTGGATTTATTGTCACGTGTACCGAGGTACAGTGAAAAGTATTGTTCTGCGTACAGTCCAGACAGATTGTTCCATACATGAAAAACATAGGACATACGATAAATACACAATGTAAATACATAGACGTAGCGTTGTAGCATCAATGTGAGTCTTTTCACAATCAGGTTACAAATGCATGAATAAGGCTTCTTCCCTCTAATCCCCAGTCTGTTTTAGAAATTAGTCAACGGGGCTGACTTTAATTTTTGGAATCATATCCCGTATGTTTTCGATCCATTGCTGCTGCCAGGAGGCACTTTGCAGTCAGGGACTCATTTGGAATGATCTGGAAAGTTCCGTGTGCCAAACTGGTGCTCTGATAGAGCACTCTGAGGAAAACCAGAAATATGCTGGCTCCAGCAGTGAGTAAACCCTTTGGGTGAGTGAGGGAGGAATAATCTGGATGGGGTTCGACTGGCAACAATCCCTCTCATGATGTTTTGGAATGTGAAGGTAATTTATTTAGGTGTGCAACACTATTACATTTTTCTGTGTGGCTATGCATGTGTGGTAATTTAAACATGCCAATTCATGTGTGGTCTGCATGAGAACCTTTAGATTGCAGTGCATGAACGCAGCTTAACACGAACATTGATGCCTAATGACATCTTTGTCCCTTTCTGGCCCCACATGAATAACAGGTGAAAAAAGGTTTGGGCCTATTTTTTGAGCAGCAGCCAGAGGTCTCTGTGGATTACATCGGGGGCCCTCAGTATCCAAGTGGAGCATAATTTTCAGATGCGTCAAAGATGCGTTCAAAGTCGTCTCCCAGCTCAAAAGATTGTTGACTGGCCATCACCCATAATGCCAGTTGTCAAAGGGCCAGAATTGACATCAAATTCAGGGTGAAGTTAAAATTTATCTCGTTGGGCTGAATTTTATATTCCCCGCAACCCTGACTTGTCAGTCGTCAACCCACCCATAGCGATAAAATGCTGGAAGCAGCTTTAATTGTTTCAGAATGGGACTTTTGTCACTGATCTGGGAGGATGTCCTGCCCTAAAGAACCACAGGCCAATTTGATTGGCTTACAATTCTGAAATCCCAGCAGTGCCAGGATTGTAAAGTGGCCACCTGCTAGGACATAGGCAGTCCCCAAGAAGAGGACTGATGCACTCTGGACTTAAAAGTAAGTTTGGGATTTTGGGCGGGCCTGGCTAGCAGAACCTAGTGAGGCGGTCGGGGCAGCAAGGTGGCATAGTGGTTAGCACTGCTGCCCACAGCACCAGGGACCAGGGTTTGATTCCGGTCTTGGGTGATATCTGTATGGCGTTTGAATATTCTCCCTTTGTCTACGTGAGTTTCCTCCAGGTGCTCTGTTCCTCCAGAGGTTCCTCCAGGGGCTGTTTAGCTCACAGGGCTAATCGCTGGCTTTGAAAGCAGACCAAGGCAAGCCAGCAGCATGGTTCAATTCTCATAACAGCCTCCCCGAACAGGCGCCGGAATGTGGCGACTAGGGGCTTTTCACAGTAACTTAATTTAAGAACATAAGAACATAAGAACTAGGAGCAGGAGTCGGCCATCTGGCCCCTCGAGCCTGCACCGCCATTCAATGAGATCATGGCTGATCTTTTGTGGACTCAGCTCCACTTTCCGGCCCGAACACCATAACCCTTAATCCCTTTATTCTTCAAAAAACTATCTATCTTTACCTTAAAAACATGTAATGAAGGAGCCTCAACTGCTTCACTGGGCAAGGAATTCCATAGATTCACAACCCTTTGGGTGAAGAAGTTCCTCCTAAACTCAGTCCTAAAGCGTACTTTGAAGCCTATTTGTGACAATAAGCGATTTTCATTTCATTTTTCATTTCATTTCCTCCCACAGTCCAAAGATGTGTAGGTTAGGTGGATTGGCCATGCTAAATTGCTCCTTACTGTCCAAAGGTGTGTAGATTGTCCAAAGATTAGGTAGATTAGGACTGTCCAAAGATTAGGTAGATTGGCCATGATCTTTTTTTTAATGTACTTTATTACAAACATGTATCAAAACAGGTGACAGCGAATAACACCCAGGGAAACATACTTCCCAATAATCAGCTATACAGTCTGTACAGATGTTTACCCCTTTTTCAACCCCACCCCCCCCCCCCCCCAACGACGAACAGCCCCTCAAACATGGTCACAAACATCCCCCACCTTTCCTCAAACCCCCCTTGAGGAGCCCCTTAATTCATACTTTATCTTCTCCAATCGCAGGAAGTCGTACAGGTCACCCAACCAAGCCGTTACCCCCGGTGGTGATGCCGACCGCCACTCCAGCTAAATTCGCTGCCGTGCAGAGAGGCGAAGGCCAAGACATCGGCCTTCCTCCTCTCCATGAGCTCCGGCTTCTCTGAAACCTCAAATATCGCCACAAAAGGGTCCGGGAAAACCTCCTCCTCTACTATCCTGGCCAAGACTGTGAACACTCTCGCCCAGAATCTTCCCAATTTTTCGCAACCCCAAAACACGTGTGCATGATTCGCTGGCCCCTGCCCACACCTCTTACACTCATCTGCTACCCCTGAAAGAACCCACTCATTCTTGCCCGAGTCATATGCACCCTGTGCACCAACTTAAGCTGTATCAGGCTCATCTGGACAAGAGGAGGTCCCGTTTGCCCTATGCAGTGCCTCACTCCATATTCCCCAATTGATATCCCCTCCCAACTCCGCTTTTCATTTCTTCCCCACCCACTCGCCTCCCTGCTTCCCCAGCCACTTGTATACATCCCCAATTCTTCCCTCCCCTTCCATGTCCAGAAGCAGCAGTCGCTCCAGCAAGGTTGTATCCCGGGAGCGTAGGGAAACCCCTCCAGACCTTTCGCGCCAAGTCCGTAACCTGCAGATACCTGCACTCACTCCCCCTCGGCAGCTCTACCCTCTCCCTAAGCTCCTCCAGACTGGCGAACCCTTCCTCCAAATACAGATCATTCACCTTGACCAGCCCCACTTCCCTCCTGTATACACCATCCATCCCCCCGGCTCAAACAAATGATTCTAGTACAGCGGCGTTAGGACTGACATCCCTTCCACACTAAAATGCATCCTCAACTGATTCCATACCTTCACCGTGGACTGCACCACTGGACTCCCTGAATATCTACTCGGAGTCATTGGCAACACTGCCATCACCATAGCCCTCAAACTAGACCCGTTGCAAGATTCCTCTTCCATCCTACCCCACTCTACTCCTTCTCCTTCCCACCACCGCCGCACCTTGTCCACATTCGCCAACCAATAATAATGAAGCAAGTTCGGCAACACCAACCCCACCTGCTACAGATTGGCCATGATCAGTGCGCGGGGTTACAGGGATAGGGCAGGCAGAGTGGGCCTAACTGTAGTGCTTTTACAGAGGGTTGGTGCAGACTTGATGGGCCGAATGGCCTCCTCCTGCACTGCAGGGATTCTATGGGTCTGGATTCCTGAGGCTGGGGGGGGGGAGTGGTTGCGGGAGGGCACAATCTTTTGGCTGCGCCTCTGATGGACACAAGGGCCATCCAAAGGAGGTACCTCCCTTTCCTACCCGACTACAATTCACACAGTGAAAGCTGCCAGGCTCTCTGCCTTCCCCACAGCATGTGAAATAGTGGTGGAAGTGGAATGAGGCCCTTAATTGCCTTCCTGTCCACCATAATATAGATGGCAGGTTTGGGGATAGTTGGGAAAGTGATGGGATGCCATCCACTTTCTTTTTTGAGCCCCCTGTAGTATAAAGATCTGGTACATATATGGCTAATGTGAGGCTGATTACAGTACTATGCACAAAGTGGTGAAAGAGCATTCAGGGTCAGTTTAGTGTTGCACAGCGCCCTGTGTACAAGCAAGCTTGGAGACAGCTCCGAGCGGTACTCTTTACTGTAAATTTGTAAATAGTTCTAAGAGTCAATAAAGAATTACAGTTAATCAAAATATGAGTTTGAAGACCTGCCAAACTGTATCCAACATCCTACGACATGAAGGCAGTTTTGGGGGGAAAAAACTCACAGAAAATGTAGACAGAAACTAAAATGCTGGAATACTGAGAAATAGTTTAGCCAAGCAGTCTGACCTGAAAAGAAGCTCAAAGTAGAGGTGCAAAGGAAAAAACATCAAAGAAAGGCCTGGAAGCTGGAGGCAGAAATTTAAAATTCCTTACTGCATCAGTAGGCTCCATTGAATTTCCTTTGGAATTCCAGGTTCTAATCACTCAGTGCAGAGTCAGCTAAATCTTTTCACCTCCCTGTTCCAGCAGCAAGCAAACCCTCGGGCTGATGTATGTCTGTAACCAGCGTTTCTCTCTTGAACAGAGATGCCTCGATCTCCTAAAAGTGGCAGAAGCTGTCAAGACAACCATTGTCATTAATCATACAGAACCCAAGCTCTGAACTCTCTTCACTCTTTGAGAAGCATGTTCGTCCATTCTCATTACAGGTACTGGTAAACCTTCAATGGCTGGACCAGCCAACCATCAGGAGCTTACCTTGATTCCTCCAATGGAGGATGTAAAAAAGACTGACCAGCCATGAAATGAACCTCAACTTTCAGTTGCAGCCTTCCATTGCTGACATGTTTACTGCTAAATCTCATTCTAGTCGCAGGAATTACCATTCTCCACCGCAGTGGACAACGCCATGACCCATGTGATGATGGAAGCAGTGAAAGAAACAGCAAGGAGACTGATATAATGTTCGTCCATCCCACAAGAAATGTGTTAGAGTATCAACCACTGACCAGGACAAAAGTTGAACTGATCAAATGCAGTTCAACATGAAAGGATGGAAGAAAAGGATGAAAACATATCCAGATTCTAGAACAACCTCCAAACCTTCAGGAAGAACCAGCAGTGGCATAGTCTACCACTCTTCCAACAGTAGTGCAAACAAGACATCATCTTTATTAGTGTCACAAGTAGGCTTACATTAACACTGCAATAAAGTTACTGTAAAAATCCTTTAGTCGCCATACTCCGGCGCCTGTTCAGGTACACATAGGGAGAAATCAGAATGTCCAATTCACCTATGGAAAGGTTATAATGCCTCCAGTCCACCTGAACCTTTTTTCCAGGACTTGAAGGGGGGAGATGGGATGGTGATAATGCAGTAATGTAAATGACCAATGGTAATAATAACATAAGACCTAAAATAAACTATAATCACTTATAACACATTGGATAAAGATGTGGGAAGGTGTCTAAGGGTCTGGCACATTTGGGACTGAGTATGTATTGGACACACAGTGATATGAGAGAGCACATGACCTGCAGCTAGGGTCAGTCTAGGGTTGGACAGAACTGTGTGTACCAGGAAGCATGAAGAATATTCCTAGCTTGTACACTTTTCACTGTATAATTGTAATTAATTCTTGGTGTCAATAAAACTTACAGTGTACATATGACTGCAAACTTGCCCTACCCCCCCCCCCAAGGTCGGAGAATCCCTGGGGGCGGCGCAAATCCTGCCCTGCCGCCCCGACACCGGTTGCCATATTCTCTGCCACCGTTTTTCGGGCGGGGCAGGATTCACGCCACGCCTTACGAGGGCCGTTGGTAGCGCCTCCCCCCCCCCCGCGATTCTCCGGGCCCTGATGGGCCGAGCGGCCGTCTGTTTTTAGCCAGTCCCGCCAGCATGAATCACTCACCTCTGACACCGCGCAGATAAGTCGGCGGGGGCGGTCCTCAGGGGTGGCACAGGGGATCCTTTCCCAGGGGGGAGGGTCCCCCCGGTAGCCTGGCCCACGATCGGGGCCCATTGGTCTGCCTGTTCCGTGGGGGCACTTCTTCCTTCCGCGCCGGCCCCTGTAGGGCACCGCCATGGCCGGCGTGCAGAAGAGAACCCCCCCCGTGCATGCGTCAAAATATGTCGGCCGGTCTGCGCATGCGCGGAACCACACCGGCGGTTCTGCACATGAGCGAGATCACGCCGGCCCTTCGGCGCATGCACAAACTCGCACAGTCCCTTCGTCGCCGGCTGGAGCGACGCCAACGATTCCGGCGTCCACCTAGCCCCCTCACCTTGGGGGGCCGTTAATGCCGGAGTCATTGCCGCCGGTTTTCCCACCAGCTTGGGGGACTTAGTCCCCGGAAGGGAGAATCCTGGCCCAGACCTACCGAACAGTTTGCCTGTGGCAACATAAAGTTAGTAGAGTGGAAAATTAACTCATGCTTTTCTTTCCCTTTAATTGCAATTGATAAAATTGTATAAAAATTGGATCTTCCTTTTGGGAAATGCTTAAGATTCCTTTCTATGAATCCCATAGTAGAATTGTATTTATGCTGTATGTATTGTTTTAACATGTGTGTGACTTAGAACATATTGATTGCAATATATACTTGAATATAAGATTAAAGATGTAAATTGTAACGGTACTGATGGAAGGTATGTCAGTTTGTTTGAATCCTAGCATTTAGTAAGATATACGGTTCCTGATTATGTGGTATTAATTTATTATCAAAAGCCAAAAACCCAACCACTGTGTTCCTCAATGAACACTCCCACTAATGCTGCAACACAAGCTGCTAGACCACAGCTATGTGCCAATGATTCATATTAAGGTGAACACTTGGTTCCTTTGGCCGTGAAAGAAAGAAAACAAAATTATGGGAATGGTAGTTCTTTTTGAAGAGACATTTTGCTTTCATTGCATGGATAGTGGGATAACTCTGCCTCTTAATGGCATTAGCAAGACTTCAATTGCTAGAAAACAATCTAAGACTGAGAAACACAGAGAAACACGTCTGCTGAGAGTGCATGCAAAGGTGAAGCAGCCCACAACATGGCTGCCGGTTTGCATTGGAATGAAGGGGAATGTGAGGATGTCCCATGGTAGGTAGATAATGCAAAAGGTCTGAGCAGGAATTCTATTATCACCTCTTGTGAAAAAAGGAGCATCAGTCGGTTGAATAACCTTTTCTGTTTTAATAGTTTCTTAATTTGATTGTTCAAATAAACATGCTTTCTCATTGACACAGGGTGGAAGTAATCTATATGATGAGCTGTACTTGACTCTGCACTACCTACTGCTGGAGATTATGCAGAGGGGATGCCCACAGAACATTCTCATGGGACTGGTGTCAAAATGGAACTTTTGGTATGTCTCTTCTTTGTACCAACACAACATTAAACAAAAATGATGGAGGGCTTGGGCGGTTGTAATGAGGTTGCTGCCCTGGGGTTTGAATCATAACTTGTTGCTAATTTGCAATGTTTCTGCGATTCCCACACTTCGAGGGAGATGACACTGTCAGATCGTGGATCACAGAATTGGGGAGTGCAATTTCCTCACTGAAAGTAACTGTCTCGTTACTCCAAGATAATTGTGTGGAAAGATTGTTCCTAAATGGTTGGTGGAACATCCTTGACCTGTGATTACATGGCACTGACAGGATGATAAATTCAGAGGAAGAAATCCACTCTCCAGCATTGATGTTCCTCACCTTGATGAACAGAAAATTTGTCCCCAAGAACGTTTTTCTTAGCTCCTTTAAAGTAGGGATAAAGAGATGCTCAATTTATTAATTCAGCAGTGAAGTAGTTCCTAAAGAATCTTTAAAAAGTGCTATATTCTGTTTAGGATGTAGCAAGCACTGAAGATGGCATTGCCAGAGTACATTTTAATTTGGATTTTCTTCATGATTAAGGAGTTTATACTAGAAATATTTAGATGCTTGGAATTTCTTGTTTAGTATTTTCTCACTGTCAAGTGCACCATTGTGTATGACTATCTAGCACTGAGATGGTTTACAGACATAGTACATTGAGAATCCCTGACAAGGTATTGAGCGGTGGGACACGAGGCTGTTCCAGTGACCTAGCATATTGAACGTTCTCAATTTCAGGTGTGTCAGTAATGGGAAAATGGCAAGTAATGATCACGCGCTTTCACAAAAAAAGGAAATAAGAATTAGTTGGATTTCTCCTGCATGGGTTCAAGTCCCTGGTGTCACATCTTTGACTGCAAGAACAATATCATTTAATCTGCCATGCATGCTAACTCCTGAATTTGTGCTATCTTACCTTCATCCTCCAGGTCAGGTGACCCCATCAGGTGGATTCTCTGCCGCTTGCCACCAGTAGCAGAGTGCCCAATGCAGCGGAGAATCGGGCAGAAAATGCCGATCCCATTCCGATGCTCCAGTCCCCCTGCCGGCTATGGCCGCGAGCTACCTGGCTCACCTCAGAGGGAGGATGCAAATGCACCATTTGAACCCATTTGCATCCGATTAATGGGCCGCAATTCCGATTCTCTACGTCTCCGTGATGTTCTGGCCCTCTCAGCCGGGATTCACGTGGGCGTGGATTGGTGCAAGTATGTTCCAGGGTGGCCCCGATGCGGTGGATCTTGCAATGGGTCAAGGGGGTAAGTATGTGACAGAGGTTCCCTCAAAATCCATCAGAGGGTCCTCACAATGTGTATTCTGCCCAGCCTCCCATCAGACCCCTCCCATCAGAAACCCAAAATCAGGGACTGGGGAGAAATGAGGAAAAACAACCATAATATGATAAAATTCTTCATTATGATTAGTGGTTAGCACTGATGATTCACAGCACCAGAGACCCAGGCTCAATTCTGGCTTTGGGTGACTGTGTGTGGAGTTTGGACTTTCTCTCTGTCTCTGAGTAGGTTTCCTCTGGGTGCTCTGGTGTCCTCCCACAATCCAAAGATGAACAGGTTAGGTGGATTGGCCATGCTAAATTGCCTCTTACTGTCCAAAGATGTGCAGGTTAGGTGGAGTTACGGTGATAGGGCGGAGCAGTGGGTCTAGTGCTCTTTTAGAGCATCGGTGCAGACTCGATGGGCCGAATGGCCTCCTTTTGCACTGTAGGAATTCTATGTTAAATAGCGTCTTCATGCCCACCAGATGTCTCAAGGTGGAGAGTAAAGTAGTCAAATTTGAAACTAGGGTCCTGAATCTAAATAAAGGGAACTATGAGGGTATCAATCGTGAATTGGCAAAGATAGACTGGGGAACCTGACTAAAAGGTTTGATGGTGGATAGGCAATGGTTCATATTTAAAGAACGTGTTGAGTTACAACAATTATTCATTCCTGTCGGGCGCAAAAATAAAAGAGGAAAGGTGGTTCAACCATGGCTTACAGAAGAAATTCGGGATAATATTAACTCCAAAGAGGAAACGTATAGAATTGCCAAAAAAATGCAGCAAGCTTGCGGATTGGGAGCATTTAGAATTCAACAAAAGAGGAAAACAAAATTTGAACATGAAGGGAAAATTAGAAAAAAAAGGGATAATTACAGACCAGTTCGTCTGACATTAGTCGTGGGGAAGATGGTCGAGTCTGTTATAAAATAACTGATAACAGAACATTCAGAAAGCACTAATCCGATTGGACAATGTCAGCATGAGTTTATGAATGGAAAATCATGCTTGGCAAATACACCGCATTTTTTGAGGATGTAACTAGTAGAATAGATAAGGGAGAACCAGTGGATGTGAAGTATTTGGACTTTCAGAAGGCTTTCGATAAGGTCCCTCATAAGGGATAGCTTTATCTCTAATTCCAGATTCTCATACAAGGCAATTAGCAATTAATATCTCTGTTTTATTTTCTCAATGCCTTCAGCTATAAATGGTATTGCAATTTCCTGGCCTTGGAGACTGTGCTGCTGTTCGCAGTTGTGCCTGATTTCTATAATTACATTGGGAGGAATTCGAGAGTGAATAATATGCTCACTCTGGCCACGGGAGATTATGACATTGTCACTAAGATTTTGGAAATTCTTCAGGGTAGAAACAGTCAAGAGGTAGGTACTTGGTTTAAGAAACACACGTACTGTTTAGATCACACTTACCAAGGTAATTTTTGAAACCTAAAAATTTGTGGCAACATTAAGGTTTTCCCAACCAGTTACTTCTGTCTTGAATTAATTTCATTTTTAAACTAATTTTTGTCCCTTTCTTCCTATTCCTAATTATACATCTGTGTTAAATTTTTTTCTCTCCAAGTATTTTTCTTTCAGTCCAATGTTTATGCAAGATTCACCTCTGATATACCAGATCGAAGATGTTGGAGGGAAACTAGAGGGCAAAACAATCTTATCTGCTTCCGAACTGTCAGTTGAGAGACTTGGGGCGGGATTCTCCGAACCCCCCGCGGGTCGGAGAATCGCCGGGGAGTGGCGTGAATCCTGCCCAGCCTCGTTGTTCTCTCACTCAAGCGCAACAAGACCAATGAATAGCGGCCAAAAATAGGTGGCAAACAGTTTGCGATGTAACCAACCCGCTCCCATAGGTGAAATCTGGATCTCGCCGTAGCGTGGCAAGAGACCAATTATCACCACTTAAGCTCATTTCCATACAATTATCGAGAGCAAAACCCATATCCAAATGGCTTCCCGTCAATCAACGACCTCCCCAGCAAGTGGTCATGCTGGCGCTGATTAGTACTCCTTTTGAAAACCATGGACCTGGCGGAGGGGCCTCTGTGGGGAGCCGGGGGAGGTGAGAAGCCATTTTTGCTCATAGGCAAAGAACCCAGGGTGCTGGGCCTGCCAGCCCAGTGCTCAGTGGGGGACCCTCGGCTGGGAGTTGGGGACCCTCCGCATGGGTAGGCCGCCATGGGGAGGTGGGGGGGTGCGCAAGGTGGGTAACCGCTCGCGGCATCACCATGCCATCCCCTGGATTGTGTGTGCCCATTCCGGAGGCAATCCCTGTCCCTGCCCATCTGCCCCAATGGCTGCCCATAACCCACACCGTCTGCTGATGCCTCTGGCCGTGCGGCTGAGGCTGTTGCTAATGAGGAATTGACAATCGTGGTTAAGTGAGCATTTCACACAATTCAAGTGGATCCCCGTGGGTGGGTAGGCAATGTAGCATATGGGAGTCATTGCCTAACATCCCAATCACACCTTGATGCCTGGACACTGCTTGAACAATGCTGGAGGCAACACCACACACGCAGCAGCCAACATCCGAACACCCAGGGGATGGGACACAGCTCCGCGGACATGTTCATGGCCGGAGGGTAGACAAACACCACAGCGAAGGGGAGGAGAGCGGGGGGATGCTTGGAAAGATGGGCAATTGGCCCAGGGGTCAGCCCACATTGCGGAAGGAAGTGTCAGGCATCATAATAGCAAAAAGGTGTTTAATGTGATGTACAAACCTCACTCCCGATAAGCTGCCTGCGAGACGTGGCCTCATCAGAGGGGTGGAACCAGGGGAAGCTGGTTGCTCCATGGAGCAGGTCCAGCTTGGCACCCAGCGCCCCATCCTCCTGAACAGTGCCCATAGGGCCCTGGGGTTTGAGGCCCAGCTGCCCCTGCATCATTTGGCTCTGCCAGCCCTGGCGGTTCCCCATGATCTTGCACTAAGGCGTTGTCGCCCTCAGCCATGCCCACCAGCAACTGGGCCAGGCTCTGCAGCACCTCAGCCATGCTCACCAGCGACTGGGCCAGGCTCTGAAGCACCTCAGCCATGCCCACCAGCGACTGGGACAGGCTCTGCAGCACCTCAGCCATGCCCAGCAGCGACTGGGACAGGCTCTGCAGCACCTCAGCCATGCCCAGCAGCGACTGGGACAGGCTCTGCAGCACCTCAGCCATGCCCAGCAGCGACTGGGACAGGCTCTGCAGCACCTCAGCCATGCCCACCAGCGACTGGGCCAGGCTCTGCAGCACCTCAGCCATGCCCACCAGCTACTGGGCCAGGCTCTGCAGCACCTCAGCCATGCCCACCAGCGACTGGGCCAGGCTCTGCAGCACCTCAGCCATGCCCACCAGCGACTGGGACAGGCTCTGCAGCACCTCAGCCATGCCCACCAGCTACTGGGCCAGGCTCTGCAGCACCTCAGCCATGCCCACCAGCGACTGGGACAAGCTCCGCAGCACCTTGCCATGCTCACCAGCGACTGGGACAAGCTCCGCAGCACCTTGCCATGCCCACCAGTGACTGGGCCAGGCTCTGCAGCGCTTCAGCCATGCCCACCAGCGACTGGGACAAGCTCCGCAGCACCTTGGACATTCTATTTTGAGAACAAGACATGTCCTGCCGAACCTCATCAAATTCGGCGTGGTATTAGGTCACATCCGCAAGCAAGTCGGACATTCTGCTGAGCCCCTTGGCCATGGCTGTCACCGACTGAACGATGCCTTGGACACCTTCACTCATGGTGACGATGTCATGCACCAGGCTTTCCACTGCGGTCGCCATCCTTGCAAGGTTGGTCTCAGTGGCACTCATTGCCAGAACTAGCTCTTGCACCTTTAGCCTCTGGGAGTCCTTCAAGCGGCTATGGATCTATTGGAGTGATGCTGACATCTCCCTCTGAAGGTCCAGGTTGGCCTCTATCATCTCCACCATATCATAGAATTTACAGTGCAGAAGCAGGCCATTCAGCCCATCGAGTCTGTACCTGCCCTTGGAAAGAGCTCCCTACCTAGTCCCAAACCTCTACCCTATCCCCGTAATCCAGCAAACCCACCGAACCTTTTTGGACACTAAGGGCAATGTAGCATGGCCAATCTATTTAACCTGCACATGGTTGGACTGTGGGAGGAAACCGGAGCACCCGGAAGAAACCCACGCAGAGACGGGGAAAAGTGCAAACTCCGCACAGACAGTGACCCAAGCCAGGAATCGAACCTGGGACCCTGGAGCTGTGAAGCAACTGTGCTAACCACTGTGCTATGTATCGCTGTGCCACAGGTTCAGCATCAGGCCTTGACCCAGCTGGGTCCTGTGATCCAGCAGCCTCTCGACTGTTGTCTCACCTGGGGGTTCCTGCCTCCACCTGATGTACATCATCAGCGGTTAGGTGCTCACCAGATTGTGCCCCGAAGCCTGTCCACTAACATGCGCTGGTGGAGGGTAGGGATGACAGCTGTTCAGCGACTACAGTTGCATCCTCGGAGCTCCCCTCTGAGGTGTTATCCACAGTCAGAAGAGGGGCCTCCTGTGATGGGCCGGCGCCGTGGCTGGAGGACCCGCGGGAGAATGAACATGTGGTCAGTGGGAGGGATGGGTCAGTCAGTAAGGCAGTCACTGTTCATGTTTGACAGGTCCCCAGGGTGGAGGCCAGTGGTTCCTCAAATCTACGGTGTCCGCCAGCCTCCGCGTGGTTGTCCGAACTATCCTTAGCCACATCAGTCACCTCCAGGGCACACTCCTTGAAGGAGGTGAGGACTCTTATATCCGGCGCCCCTCTGCCAGTCTGGGTCCTATCCCGATGTTTATGAGAGAGCTTTTCCTGAGGAGACACAGAGAGGACATCATCAGCCACACACAGTGGTGGGAAAGGGGGTGTGGAGGAAGGGCTGGGGGTTGCATGGGGGGTGCCCCCATGGGGCATTTGTGTTTATAATAAATTTTACTAGTGTCACAAGTAGGCTTACATTAACACTGCAATGAAGTTATTGTGAAAATCCCCCAGACACCACACCATGGCGCCTGTTTGGGTACACTGTGGGAGAATTCAGAATATCCAATTCACCTAAAAAGCACGTCTTTCTGGGAGGAAACCGGAGCACCTGGAGAAAACCCACGCAGCGTTGTGAGGCATAAGTGCTAACCACTGTGCCGTTACTACTCACTTGTGCTGTTCTGTGTAGGTCATTGACCTTTTTCGGCACTAAAGGCCAGTCCTTCTGTTCATACTCCCCGAGCTGACGCCACCTCATCCCAGGAAGCACTGGCTGTCTTGTGGCTGACTCTCCGGGACCCTGAGGGGAACAGAACATCCGTCCTGGCCTCAACGGCGTCGAGCAGCCTCCACAGGTCAGGCTCTCCAAATCTTGAGGCCAGTCTCCTGGACGCCATTATTGTGAGCTGGCTGGGGTTTCCCGAACAAGTGCAGCTTAAGTGCTGCTCAACCTTGTTAGCGGGTTTTGTGAGGGCCACGAAGAATCCAGCACGAGTCTTCATGATACAAAGAAATAACATTTATTTACAATAACATATATACACACAACAGCAGCAACTTCCCTTGTAGCTCACTCCTCTCTCTCTCTCTCTTGGTTCTAAACTGGCCAGCTCTATTTATGCAGGGAGTCTGCTAATGATTTCTCCGCCCCCCCTCATTGGGGAAGCTCATACTCCCATAGCATTGTGGGATTGTCATTAGTCCCCAGCCAATGGTAAGCAGGCAGGTTATAACAGCGGGGGGCTGGCAAGCGCCTTCCCTGCAAATCAACTGGTGAGCCTTCATTTGCGACGAGAAGCCCGTGAGGCCCCATTAAGTGGGCCAATTAATGTTGGATTGCGTTGTCGGCCTTACTGGGCCGAGCGGCAGGAAGCTCGCGGCAATTTCCGCTTGCTACCACACTTGGAAATTGCGCCTTTAAGTATTGTCACATGTAGCTCATTTGCAACTTGGTCCTGTTCCCTAAGTTTTATACAATTGATTCGTGCCAATTCCTCCTGATCCTCAAAGACATCTCGAGGCAGGCAAAGTGTTTGAAGCAATTACAAAAGATCTTTTCAAATGCAAAGTTCATTTAACAAAAAGAAATTGCTCTCATTTGAAGAGATAGGTCACAATGCTTTTTTTTAATACAGCAAACCTTACTTATTTTTACTATTGGGGGCACTTTAATTCGGGGCTGCTGTTTCAACAATGTGTGCATCCTGATTAATTCCTGCTTAGTGTAGTAGTTAGCTAATTTTCCTGAAACCTTAATCCTTTGGGTATCTCAGTTTGTTTTAATTCCCAGACAGGTGTGGAAAAGGCCTTGCAGCAGGCTTCACAACTAATCATTCAGAAGGTCCACAGATTCTACCATCACAAAATCGCCCACAGTAGCAAATACAAAAGGGAGCACCAGGTTTCTTTTGTGCTGAAGGTCAGTAAGACAGAGTGGTGTGCATGCAAGTAGTGTAGTTATGACATGCCATTGGACAGCACATGTCATAATGGACTGGCGGGAATGCATCCTTGCCTTCCTCAGTCTTTGTGCAATGCTTGTTGGGCCTTGAAGTACAAGACCTATATAATAAATGGCAGCATCAGCTGGCATTGTTTGCTGAAATAACAAAAATCTTTTAGAATATATAAAAAATTCTGCTCAAAAGAAAAATGAAGTATATATATTTTTTGAAAGGAATACCTTTTTCTCAATTCAGTATTGCCTCTTTGTTTTTGTGTTAAGTGCCCATTTACGAAATACAAAATTGCATTTGTTGTTTGTTTGTTTTCCACCTGCAGTCTAGCTTTTACAAATCTATATATCTATACCTCCATTCTTTCTCCAGTCCTTTGAATTTTTTATTGCTTCGGGTTCATTTTCCATCAATGTTCTGTTCTGTACCAAGGCGAATTTGGAACGAGGATGCCAGAAGGCCTCGTCCCATCACCAGCAGCTCCTGCAGACACAAGACAAGATGCATGTTCGCATCGTGGGCCGAGGGAGAGAGTGGGGCTGTGTGATGTTGCGGAGAGGGTGTACGGGTGGTGGTGGTGGTGGTGGTGGAGGAGCAGGGGTGGTGGTGGGTGTGAGGTGGTGTGGATGTGGGGGTGGCGTGGGGATTGTGGTGGGTGTGGGGGTGCTGGTGGATGGGTGGCACATGTGCCATTGGGAACCGCAACTCAGCGGTGTCTCACTTCTTCGCCCAATGCCGACCTCTGCCCCAGCGACCGCCCTTTCTTTGGGCCCACTGACCACGTCTAGTGCCCTCTGCTCTGCTGCAGTGAGGGGCCACAGATCTGGCGGTCCCCCTCCCGTGTTCTCCTGCTCCTGGCGATTGTGCGTGGCCTTCTCCTGGAGGGGGGGAAACAGAAAACAACACTGTTAGACAATCTGAGGCATTCAGACCATGGGGTGGGTGTCTTGCGGCTTCATTGGCATCCTGCCATGGCAGCCAGTATAGGTGCAGGTTGGGGGTTCAGCTGCCCTCCGGGTGAGGGGTGGGGGGGGGAAGAGTTACGGGTGTGTAGGACAGAGTTTGGTAGCAGAGGCATAGTGCTACCTACTCACCCTGAGGAGGTTGTGCAGTTTTTACCTGCACTGCTAGCCGGTCCGGACCACCTCTGCCACCTCGCCACCTGCATCCAGGCCCAGAGAATGGCGGCGTCTGGCAGCCTCCTTCGCATCCAGGCATATAGGGATGCACGCCTCTCCTCCACAGAATCCAGCACAGTCTCCAGTTCCGTGTTGGTGAATTTCAGGGCTGCACGTCTTGCTGCCGTCTAGTTGGCTGGGATGGTGTGTGTGGGAGTATATTGTGTACATGCGCTGCAGCTTGTCAGCCTCCTGAGTGTCAATCCCAGACCCAGCGAATCAGGCACTATTTCATATTGGAATCGATTGTGTTCCCCGTGGCACCGGTACTAGCCCCTCAATTGGTCCAGCTGTCGTATAACACCACGTATCCTGCCCTGGCATCAACACATAGTCTCAGGAAAGGAGAATCCGGCTGTGTGTCTCTTCAGGACATGAACCTGATCATGTCACAGTTTGGGGAGGTTGGGGGTGTGGGGTGGAGGGTGGGGTCGGGGTGTTGGGGGGGGTATCTCAAACTGAAATCTCACTGGCACAAATCCCGTTTTTGGCCGCTCGCGACATTCAGTGGCTATTACGGGATTTGCGTCCATGATCAAATGAATTGCGCCCACTGTCTTTCAGATTCAAGCTTCATCTATCTGACTAGGTGGATGCAGAGTATCCTGTGGCACTATTTTGAAGAAGAGCAGGGGAAATTCGTCCCAGTGTCCTGGCCAGTGTTTATCCCTCAATCAACATTACAAGAAAACATTATCTGGTCATTAACACATTGCTGTTTGTGGGAGTTTGCTGTGTGCAAATTGACTGTTGTGTTTCCCACATTACACTTCAAAAATAATTCATTTGCTGTAAAATACTTTGAAACATCCAGTGATCATGACAAATAAAGTAAAGTCACCATCGTCCCAAATGGCCATCGGCTGCATTCTCCTTTTGAGAATGTATCCTCATCATCATGTGTGGCATTAATGTCAGCCACAGTGTCCCCACAATCTGTTCTTCCCACTTTGGGTTGAACTACTTTTCCTCATGAAGGATTTGATCATCAGGTAGCCTCTGACACCAGCTTTACCACCCACCCTCAGTGTTCCATGGGTGTGATGTCCAGCAAAAGGCTTACCTTTCTGGATCCTGCACAGCTCTACTCCTGGTATCAGTCTATTTGGTCTTCTCCTCCAGCTGTTACAAGACTTTTCATCTTCCAGCCGTCTTATACTAACAGCGTTACAGCTACCATCATGTTTTCTCTCTACAGAAAAGCAAAACTAAACATTTAGCCCTGCTGGTATTGACCACAGGCTGAACTCAATCTCTCAGCCTGTTCGGTTTTCTCAATTAGCTTCTGTTTCCTTAGCAACTGAAGGCACGGGTTCATTTCTCAGAAGTCTGGGGCGGTATTCTCCCCCCCCCCCCCCCCCTCCCCCCCCCCCCATGCAGGGTGGGAGAATCACCGGGCACGGCGCGAGTCGCGCCACGCCGCCCCGACACCCGCACACGATTCTCCCACTCCCCGAAACCTGCGCTGCGAGAATCGTGCTAGGCCGTTCGGAGAATCGCCGCAAACGGCGAGCGGCGATTCTCTGGCCCGGATGGGCCGAGCGGCCGCTCCGACATGACAGGGTCCCGCCGGCGCCGTCCATATCTGGTCGCTGCCGACGGGAACTCTGCGGGAACGCTCGGGGGGAATGCCTGTGGGGGGAGGAGGGGGGGGGGGGGGGGGGGGGGCTCCTTCACCGGAGAGGGGGCCTCCGAAGGGGTCTGGACCGTGATCGGGGCTAACCGATCGGCGGGCCGGTCTCTCTCCCCCCGGGCCTACATTCCGCCGCGGCCGGCCCCTGAACACCCACACCATATTGTGTCGGGACCGGCGCGCGTAAGAAGTTCCCCACACATGCGCAGGATGGCGCAGCCCAACTGCGCATGTGCGGGTTGGCACGGCGCCCATTTGGCGCCGCGCACGGAGGCTGGAGCGGCATGAACCACTCCAGCGCCGTGCTGGCCCCCTATGGGGACCAGAATAGGTCATAGAACATAGAACAGTACAGCACAGAACAGGCCCTTCGGCCCTCGATGTTGTGCCGAGCAAATGATCACCTTACTCAAACCCACGTATCCACCCTATACCCGTAACCCAACAACCCCCCCCCCCCCCCCCCCCCCCCCCCCCCCAATCCTTACTTTTGTTTTAGGACACTACGGGCAATTTAGCATGGCCAATCCACCTAACCCGCACATCTTTGGACTGTCCGGGCCCTGTTCGCACCATCATGAAACGCAACGGCATTCACGACGGCACGGGCACTTGATCTGCGGAGCGGAGAATCGCCCCCTGATGTCACAGCCAGAAAAATTTATTTAAAAACTCCTTTCCTAGAAACATGGACCTCGTCTCTGTTCCAGCTGGGGACACTCCTGAAAAATACGGACTTTGAACCCATTTCATCCCAGTGTAGAAATGCAATTATTTAGGCAACTCCATCCTGACAGGAGAGGGAGTTGTAATCCTGTATTACCCTAAAGGTGGCATTATTGGCATATTGACCTCTGCAATAAAGTCATGTCACATTTTGAATGGAAATTCATGTAATGAACAAATATTGGGCTCAACAGGGCCTATCCTGTTCAATTTCAAGGACACAATATTTTTTCTTTTAAGTCTTAGAAGATTTGAGAAGGATGTGTTGACTATTTGCTGTATGTATACAAAGATGTACACAGATTGGACAGGGTTGATCCTCCTGTCCAACAAAGTAATGAAGATAAAGGAGGGGAACTAGAAAAATAAATTTGAATCTATCCTGATACTCCCCCTGCAAGTGATGCAGTGGCAAAGAGGAATTACAACTATAGTGAGTTTTTGTATAATTCATTTTTTTAAAGGCAATTCTGCACAAAAATATAATTCTTTTCTCTATCATAGGCCAGCAAAATCTTGCCCCATAAGTCAGTTGCAGAACTTTTAAGGTCATGTGAAAATCTACACCAAGGGTGAGTGGCATGATTAATATTTATTGTCAGAAAAATGGTTGTGAAATTTGCTACTTAACTACTTTCTGTATTTGTCCACTTCTGCCGATGTGTTTGTACCTGCTCTTGCAATAATCATATAGTTAAGGGTTGTAAATCTTTGGAATTTTCTACATTAGACCCGTGGATGCTCAGTCATTGAGTCCATTCAAGGGTGAGACTGAGAGTTGTTTGAACTGTGAAGGAATTGAGGGATATGGGGATTAGGTGGGAAAATGGAGTGGAGGTCAACTACCAGCCATGATCTTATTGAATGTTGGAATAGATCTAAAGGGACAAATTACCTACTCCTGGTCTTATTTCTTACATTCTTAAGCACATGGATGGAGCTCAAGTAAATGTGAGGAACTGAGTGACATGCTCTTTCACAGAATCAGAAAAATACAGTGCAGAAGAGGCCCTTCGGCCCATCGAGTCTGCACCGACGCGTGAAAAACACCTGACCTACCTACCAAATCCCATTTGCCAGCACTTGGCCCAAAGCCAGCAGGAACCAGCCGCCACAAATGACGTTAAAAAAAAATCCATTAAACTCCGCCCTTCATGACTGTGATCCTTCATCAGAATGATTTCTGATGACGGGTCACAAACCTGCAACATTAACTTTTTTTTTCCACAGATGCTGCCCAGCCTGCTGAGTTTTTCCAGCATTTTTTGTTTTTATTTCAGATTTCCAACATCTGCAGCATTTTGCTTCCGTGTGGCCTATACTATATTGAGCTAAGTCCATCTTCATACAGTTCGTCAACTGTTGTCTACAACAGCAGGTTGTCCATATTTTAGCACTAAAATGGCACAAGAAATGGAAATCTTGCCCTGATGTGAAGGTTGAGGCACATTGCATGGGGCAAGGCAGAGAGAAGTCTTGCTTTACTCCACTTCACATGGGAGTTTAATGCTAACAATGTGAAAGGAAATCTGAGAACGTTGAATGTTGACAGTGGGTAATAAATTATATTCAGTAAATGTTCCATTCCAGAATGGAAAAGCTTATGAAATTTGGCAAAATTTTAGAAGAATAGAAGAAGGGATGCACAACAATAAAAGATTCCACACATATGCAAGGCCACAGAAACCACAGACTGTCTTGTGGCACAGTGGGTAGTGACCCTGCCTCTAAGCCAGAAGCTCCATGTTCGAGTCCCACCCCAGGCATTGGTGGCCAAGGGAGGTGGATTCATAATGCAACCAAACAGGTTGAGTATCAACATGCAAACCCTTCTGAATGCGCCAATGGCTGGCGGTAAGACCAGGGGAGATCCTGGTCAGCCACACTAGATGTGGAGTGGTGACCCTCAAGCTATAAGCCTCTGGTGACAAGAGTAGTCACTTGTTCCAGGAATAATTAGCTATGGAAATAGATGAAAATTTGCTTAGTGCTCCATTAGGAGCAGGAAGAGAATTGGAATTGCCATTTCTAAAACAACACCGTTTAAATGGTCTTTGATGTTTCAAACTGCCTGGTAACCAAGTTGTTACAGTGCTATCTCAGCCAGCTAGATGGTGGTAGTCGCAAGGCTGAGAGTTCCCTGTAACAGAAAATATTAGTCATTGTGGATTTCAGCAACACAGTCAAGCAATAGACTAACTACCAGGTAAATTACATTCCCATAACCTGGGGACAGGAGAGAAATGGAGGAAAACGCATCCTGACACATTCACCTATTGGAGACTGAGTAAAAAGTAGGAGTGCTGCAAGCATGTCGCCCACAAACCGCCGATGTCACAGGAGAAAATAATTTTCAAATTAGGATTTAAAAAATTATATAATAATTGTACCATTGTTAGTGTGCTAACTATTTTGTCCTGTATCACTCATGCACACTTTTCTTCCCTGCAGTATTCGGAGTTTTCCACACAAAAAAGCATCAATAAACTGTTCTGATGAATCTGAAATGGCTTGTAAGATCCCAGGTATGGAAGGGGGAATTTGGAGTCAGTTTGACATTAGCTTGTAATATGTGGAATTTCACCAGACCAAGCAATCTTGTCGTATGGGTTTATCTAAGTATGTTTAAAATCACACAGACCATGTGCACCCTTGGGAGCTCTTGGGTATATGGGCCGGTTTAGCTCAGTAGACTAGACAGCTGGTTTGTGATGTAGAGCGAGGCCAGCAGTACATGTTAAAGCCGTACCAGCTGAGGTTAAACCTTGGCCCTCACCTGAGGTGTGGCGATCCTCAGGTTAAATCACCACCAGTCAGCTCTCCCCCAAACGGGGAAAGCAGGGACTATGGCGACTTTACCTTACATGATTATACTTCCTGTAGAACCTCATTGCAGCAGCAAGAAGCCCTGGTGTACGTATTGACAAAGAGCTTACCTGTGATAAGGAAGCAGCACTACAAAATCAGTCTAACCTTGAAACCTGGGGCGGGATTCTCCGACCCCCCGCCGGGTGGGAGAATCGCCGGGGGTCGTCGTGAATCCCGCCCCTGTCGTCCTCCCAATTCTCCCCCCCCCCAAAAACCGGCCCGGCGTGAGTCGTGCCGCCCGCCTTGGAGAATGGCGGGGTCCGACGCGACGCAATGGGTGCCATGGCCGCCCGAATTCTCCAGCCCACGAGGAGGAAACCAGAGCACCCGCAGGAAACCCACGCAGACACAGGGAGAACGTGCAGACTCCACACAGACAGTGACCCAAGCCGGGAATCAAACCTGGGACACTGGAGCTGTGAAGCAACAGTGCTACCCACTGTGCTACCGTGCTGCCCACATTACGCACACATTACAAGACACTATGCATCTCACCCATAGAAAATTCTAAGGCATTATCTTACCTTTTACATAGGCTTGTTAAACCCTAAAATAAATGTAATTTAGTGGGGTAACATGCAATCAAAATGGTGATGTGTATATAAGACTAGATTTTCTTTCTCTGAATTGCCCCCATTGAAAAGAGAAAGCATAGGGTAGTGTCCTACTGATGCAATTGTGACGACTGGAAGACTTTAGGAATATTGGATTCTAAGTATTGGGCATTTTAAAGGTTAACGGTCTGGGGTCAGAGAGTGCATGACCGCAGTGGTCATGTTTGTTTAAAACTAATCTGCTTTGCAGGGCCTGGGTGCTTTTAGCATCCAGGAGGTGAAATGAAATGAAATGGAATGAAAATCGCTTATTGTCACAAGTAGGCTTCAAATGAAGTTACTGTGAAAAGCCCCTAGTCATCACATTCCGGCGCCTGTTCGGGGAGGCTGGTACAGGAAATGGACAAAGGAATGTGTTTTTCAGTCTGGACTACTGGACTGTGATTTGACTGGAAAAGTCCCTGGAGAGTTAATATGCTTTTCAGCCTTCAGAAGTAATTTTGTTTTTCAGCTTGGGGAAATGAGGTAATTGCTGGATGGAGCCAAGGAATTCAGAGAGACATTTTGAAAAGCTTGAGAGAGAGAGACATTTTGAAAAGCTTTAGAGAGTTAGTTTTTGGAGGAAGTTTCGGGGACAGGAATTGAATTCTGATCTGCCTGGCTCTGAGGCCACAATTCTCCCACAGTAAGATAGATAAAGAGCTGTGGGCGCGATTCTCCGCACTCACGACGGGGCGGAGAATAGTGGGCGGCGCAAATTTTTACGGCGACGCTGGTCCGACGCCCTCCCGCTATTCTCCCCCCCCCCCCCCCCCACGCCCGCCCCCCGACACGAATCGCTGCTCACTGTTTTTTTACGGCGAGCAGCGATTCTCCCCTGGCATATGGGCTGATTTCCAAGGCCTTTCCGGCCGTTTTCACGATTTTTAATACACCTGCTATACCAGTTCGTGAAAACGGCCGCAAAGTGCCGTTCTGCACAACCATGCCACCAAGGGTGGCATGGGCCCGCGATCGGTGGGCACCGATCGCGGGCAGCGGATCCGATTCCCGCGCACTCTTTCTCCCTCTGGGGCATTACGGACCACGCATGCGCGGGTCTGATGTCATCCGCGCATGCGCGGGTTGGAGTCGTCCAATCCGCGCATGCGCGGCTGACGTCATCATATGCGTCAGCCGTCGCTAACTTTGGCGCGTGGGCTTAGCGAAACTCATTAAGCCCGCGATGCCGGAGTTCACGGGGCCGCGATGCTAGCCCCGACCGGGGAGCAGAATCGGGTCCCGGGAGGGGGCGCGGAGGCTGCCGTGAAACACGGCCGGTTTCGTGGCAGCCTTCACGACTCTCCGCCTTTGCAGAGAATCGCGCCCTGTATGTTTTTCTTTCTTGTTTAATGGGAAATTGAGTAGTAGTGTTTAAGGGGTAATTGTAAGCTGTTCTTTTCAGTTAAAGTTAAAAAGTTTAATACTTTATTTATAATAAAGTTTTGTTTCAAAAATAACCAAACCCTAATTCTTCATGCAGTGAGTCCTGGAGTGAATCATTCTTTTCAAACATTCTTACAAATAAACTAAAATATTGGGATTTCGGTCCAGCATCCTTGCCACTGTTGGAGTCTGGTCTGGGATCATAATGCAATCTTACCCCAGAAAATAGCCATCAAAATTTCACACCCAGCATATTTCTCTTCACTATTACGATCTGACTTGAACCAACAATACTACATATAAAAGGGGATAGGTGGCTGTGGTCAAATTGCCTGTTCAATTTCCCCCAACTAGGGCCTCAACTGGTATTGGGCAACACCACTTTACTTAAATAAAAGCAGCACCACTTTACTTATGTTGGTAGACACAGCACTGCAACATCCCCAGCCCAGATACTTGATAAAGGAGCCCATTGGTGAGGAACTTTCTGAGATGCTTCTGGAGATTTTCTCTATCACTGTTTTTTGATTGTTTGGGGCCAGGAGCTTCTCTGAAGGAATCCCGGGGAAATGTAAATTTTGGAGTGGGTGATTAACTTCCACAACAAGCTATTTTCTATGTTACAAAAGTCAGGAGGGCAAAGAAATGGAAGTGGCTAGCTGAGGAAATGAAGCATCACAGAAGATACTTGATTCAACTGTGTTAATACCACTCCATGTGGTTCTCAAACGTCCTACCTGTGTCATTTTATGAGGTAGTGCATTAGGAAATTATTCACCCCCACCGCCCCATAAACTATTGAAGATTTATGCCTTCCCCTGTCTACAGATTTGCAGCCCATCTCAAAAAGGAACACGGCCTTGTCAGTAGCTGTTAAAGTGATTACAGCACTGAAATGTTATACAAGTGGGTGATTCCAGGCAGCTTTGTGGTAACCACAGTCACATAAATCAATCAACAGTACACCACCGAATCTAAGTGATAGATGTTCTATTCAGGTGGACCTCACACTTTGTCCTTCTCTGTGGACCCTGTCAAGCATCAAGGACAAAAATAAGCTTTCTTCAAGTAGCAGGATTCCCCAAAGACAGGATGCAAGTTCTGGAACTCATGTTGCATTGAATGCCTGAATGGGAACTCGTCAAATCTTATCTTGCAAAAGCGACATCATTCTATTAATGTGTAGCTGGTAACTGCTACCAACCATTTGATTTTGCACATGAATATTTGTTAACCAGGAAGCTGCCATGATACGTTGTTATTCAATAAATGACTCTACCTACCATGATGAACCAGAACACTGATTTGAGTGGGTTGATTGAATAGTGGGCATATCCATTGCACCCCAGGTGGGTGTCACCTATCTCTGGGGTTGTCAATCATTTTGCTTCAGAGGCTCTAATGTAAAAATAAAATCACATACACCCTGTAACATAACACAAGCGATTTTATTGTATAATACTTTGTTGTACAATTTAATATTCTTTATTTTTATTTTACTTACTCAATCTGAAACATGTTGCTGGTGCTGAACAACAATTCTGTCAAGGCATTAAGGTATCTTTAACAAGCACATATCTCATACTCAGTCTTCATCCAGGGTCTGTTCTGCTTTAAGCTCCTAGATTGTTAGCTCAGGATCATAGACTGTCACTGTGAGGGTGCTAAACTGTCAGTGGAGCTGATAATGTGTCCATATTAGCTCTTGCTACTCTTCTTGTCCATTATTAATGAGTCAAGCTAAACGCACCCGCTGACGCTGGGCACTGTCCCCTCGACAACATAGCACTGGAATGTTAACCAAGAGCCTCTGGGGATTTGTAGCTGTTCCCTGTTCCTCACATCCTGTGTTGGGCTGAGGTCGGGACTGAAGTGATAGTCCGCTCTGGAGATGACTAATACCTTGAGAGTGAAAGGTAAAAAAATGTATGCCCCTGGTTATTGTAACCTTTGGCAATCAGTATTAAATTGACTTCAAATTATCTGCACAATGGAGACTGGGCGATCTGCTTGAAATGGTTGCAGGGATCCCTGGTTAAGAGCCTCAACCTTTATCCTCCACAGCTTAATACATGTATAATGAAGCCCTCAAGTCCTCCAGAATCACTATGGAGAAAGCAAATAAATGTTGAAACCCCATTTTGGGTGCTCCGAAAGGTGTGGAGGATCATCAAAGCACAGGCCAGCAAAGGTTTCAAGAACAGTGATTATCTGCTGCATTCTAAACGCTGTACACTTTCCAGATGATGATTAGAAGGAGAATGAGGTGGAAGGTGAAAAAAAAGACTTCATCACCAGATCATGCAAAGGTTGACTAGGAAGATGAAGCAAGGTTTCTGAGAAATCTGTTGCCAGATACTTTAGGAAAGAATGCAGGAAATAATCCACAATGGCTCAGAATAAAGAACAATCATGGCTTTCATATTGGACCATGTGATATTGAAAGAGCCCCATGCAATAAATCTTTGACCCTTTCAGAGATAAGTGTGTTGCTCGCTGTATTAAGAACAAGGAGTCACTTTAGTCATCAGCATAATGCACAATCACACACTTTGGCTGACTATTTCCAGCCTCATTTATTACAGTAAGTCACACAATGCAATGTTTGGGGCTGCTGAATAACGTGGCTATCCCCAGTGTCTAGTTTCTTACTAATATCTGTCCCTAACCTTAGTTCTATGTTGTTCACTTTCCATATCATGAAGGTGACTGGAATGCTTGTGTTAGTGACTCCAATGGTGGAGCTGACACTTGGTGATATTGCTGTCTCTCAATGAACATTGTCCAGTTCTAAATATCTTGTGCTTGCAAAGGAGCATTGGACTCTTGTTCAAAGCTTTGCTGAATTGAAATCAAGTTCAACCACTGACCCCTCACCCCTGCACCAGACCTATCCAGTTTGTAACGAGAATTCTCTTCAAGGAATCTTTGAAGTTTACAATTCTCCAAATTAGACAAGTAATTGAATGGAATCAAAGTGAAATTATACTTGAGATTTGTTTTCATTAAAATGTACTGTATTTGATTAACAACAGTCTGTGATGAAATAGCATTAATTTATTTTCTTTTTATCAAACTTAAAGCTGTAGGAGATTATGTTCTTACAGCGCCACAGGTTATGGGATGCGTTGTCAGTCTCCCAGGTTCATCAGTTGTCGAGATCAAAATAGTTGTTGCAGGTAAGCAACTAATGAAACCTCACTGAGATCAGTATAAAACTATAATTGGATTGAATGGGCTCATCCTTACAGGAGGCTCTGTATGTGGAACTGAGTTGCATTAAATTGTCCTTTCACCTCTGGAATTCCAATTTGAATTAACCCAGACTGAAGGGATAAAGGATTTCTGTCTAGGCTGGCTGTAAGGAAATGACTTTGGATAGTCTTGACCTAATGAGCATTAGTTCACATCATTAAACTGCCTCATTTAGACCCATGCCAGGAAATTTTAAATCATCACCATTGATGAATAAAGAATCATTCCTGTTTCCATAAATTAAGATAATCCAGTTTGACATAATCAGCAAAAGAACCAGAGATTCTTTACACTGCAAGGTTGTTGTGATCTGCAAATTGCTGCCTGCAAGCATGCTGGCAGTAGATGCAACAGTAATTTTGACTATGTGAAAAGAAACAATTTGCAGAACTATGGGGAGAGAGCGGGGCGGGGGGGGGGGGGGGGTTGAGTTAATTGGGTTGATCCTTCAAAGAGCCCAGAGAGGCATGTTGGGCCGAATGGCTTCCTTCAGTCCTGTAAGATTCTACAAAATTGGTTCTCACAGAAACAACTGATCCCAACAGAATTTGACACGACTAACTTTGTGCATTATTTTTGTTGAAAATATCAGGCCATGGTGCCAGTTTTGTCAACAAATGTATTTATCTATAAAACTTAAGTGAGCAAGCTAGCCAGTGTGCGCACACAAGTCAGGAGAGTGTGAAATCTGTCCATTATTCTGGACGAAAGGCAGGACTCACCCTTGTATCATGGTTTTGTAAATCATTGTGTTGTCCTAGGTTGACAATTTAACAAATGGAAGTGAAATCACTGATGCTATGTCAGCAAGTGTGACAGTAATGTTCACACTTAGCAGTAAGGTGGTGACCACAGAATTTACTTTAGACATGTTGATTGAGGAATAAACATTGCTGAGGATACGAGAAGGCTTCCCTTGCTGTTGCACAAATGCACCCATGGGATGGTTGTGGTCGGCACCACTGATGTATATATTGTATATAGAAGATGTTGATATAGGTGCTTTACGGTAAGGCCCCTGTACTACAGGTACGGGGGTAGATCCCTGCCTGCTGGCTCCGCCCAGTAGGCGGAGTATAAATATATGTGCTTCCCGTATAGCAGCCATTTCGCCAGCTGCTGTAGGAGGCCACATAGTACTGTACACACCCCTGTCAGCATCAACGGAGCCGAGGTAGAGATGGTGAGCAGTTTCAAATTCCTAGGGGTGCACATCACCAAAAATCTATCCTGGTCCACTCATGTCGACGCTATCACCAAGAAAGCACAACAGCGCCTTTACTTCCTCAGGAAACTAAGGAAATTTGGCATGTCCACATTAACCCTTACCAACTTTTACAGATGCACTATAGAGAGCATCCTCTCGGGCTGCATCACAGCCTGGTATGGCAACTGCTCGGCCCAGGACCGCAAGGAACTTCAGAGAGTCGTGAATACCGCCCAGTCCATCACACGAACCTGCCTCCCATCCATTGATTCCATCTACACCTCCCGCTGCCGGGGGAAAGCAGGCAGCATAATCAAGGATCCCTCCCACCCGGCTTACTCACTTTTCCAACTTCTTCCATCGGGCAGGAGATTCAGAAGTCTGAGAACACGGACGAACAGACTCAAAAACAGCTTCTTCCCCACTGTCACCAGACTCCTAAATGACTCTTTTATGGACTGTCCTCATTAACACTACACCCTTGTCTGCTTCATCCGATGCCAATGCTTATGTAGTACATTGTATATATTGTGTTGCCCTATTATGTATTCTCATGTATTTTCTTGAATTCTGTTCAATTCCCTTTTCTTCCCATGTACTGAATGATCTGTTGAGCTGCTTGCAGAAAAATACTTTTCACTGTACCTCTGTACACGTGACAATAAACAAATCCAATCCAATCTCAGTGTAATAAAGCCTCGATTACATCCTACTCTCGTCTTTGCATAATTGATAGTGCATCAATTTATTACACTGAGTTTTTCAGAGATGGACCTCCGCATCAAGCCTGATTGCCTGCAGCTGCATCCTCAAGCAGACAACGCCAAAAAGGACTTTGGGCATTGGCTAGCCTGTTTCGAAGTGTACATCGGGTCTGCATCAGACACAATTCCAGAAACACAGAAGCTCCAGATCCTTTGCACGCGGCTGAGCTCAAATGTCTTTCCACTCGTCCAGGACGTGCCGACCTACGCAGAGGTCATGGCGCTGCTGAAGGAAAACTACGCTCAGCGGCTGAACACACTCTATGCCAGGCACCTCCTCTCCACACGGCGAGGAGGTGAGTCGGTGGAAGATTTCTGGCGCGTCCTTCTCGCCCTAGTTAGAGACTGTGACTGTGAGCCCATTTTGGAACACTCAAATTTGCTGATGAGAGACCATTTGTTACGGGCATAGGGTTTGACTACATCCGCCAGCGCCTCTTAGAAGGGACCACGCTCGATCTCGCGGCGACCAAAAAGCTAGCGCTCTCACTTACGGTCGCATCACGCAACATTCAGTCCGATGCCCCCGACCGCACGGCCCACCCCTCCTGTGCATCGTGGGCTCCGCAGATGGCCGCCCCATCGTGGACCCCAACAGCGATCACCCTCAGCCAGCCCCACGCCTATGTCGCATGGCAGCCAGCCAACCCCGGGGGGCCCAAATGCTACTTCTGTGGGCAGTCAAAACACCCCTGACAGCACTGCCCGGCACAGAGCGCCCTCTGCAAGGCCTGTGGCAAGAAGGGACATTTCGCTGCAGTGTGGCAGGCCTGCTCAATCACCGCTATTGTCCCGGCACACCCCACGTGCGGCCAGTGGGCACCGCCATCTTCCCCTCTTCGGACCACGTGCGACCAGTGGACGCCGCCATCTTGCTCAACTCGCAACACGTGTGGCCAGTGGGCGCCGCCATCTAGCCTCCCCCACGACATGTGCGGCTCGTGGGCGCCGCTATCTTGCCCGACTCGGGACCCCTGCCCGTCGGGCATCTCATCAGGCCGCTCATTGCCTGCAACCACTGACGACCAGCCTCATCTCGCCATGGTCTCGATTGACCAGTCTCGACCACACAATCTTGCGACCGCTTCAAATATGTGAAGGTCAACGCACATGAGATCTCCTGCCTGCTGGGCTCCGGGAGCACTGAGAGCTTCATTCACCCCGATACGGTAAGGCGCTGCTCCCTTGCGGTACACCCTGCCAACCAGAGAATCTCCCTGGCCTCCGGATCCCACTCCGTGGCGATCCAGGGGTACTGCATCTCCACTCTTACTGTCCAGGGTGTGGAGTTCAGCAGCTTCCGCCTCTCCAGTGCAATCACTGAGAGGCGACAGCCATGACATCGCCTTCCTCCTCTCCTCTCTGGCTTCTCTGAAACCCCACATATCATCACCAAAGGGTCCGGTCCACCTCCTCCTCCACTATCCTGGCTAAGACTGCGAACACTCCCGCCCAGAATCTTACCAATTTTTCGCAACCCCAAAACATACAGGCGCCGGAATGTGGCGACTAGGGGCTTTTCACAGTAACTTCATTGAAGCCTACTCGTGACAATAAGCGATTTTCATTTTCATTTCATTTCATTTCACATGTGCGCATGATTCATTGGCCCCCGCCCACACCTCTTACACTCATCTGCTACCCCTTGGAAGAACCCATTCATTTTCGCCCAAGGCACGGTAGCATTGTGGATAGCACAATCGCTTCACAGCTCCAGGGTCCCAGGTTCGATTCCGGCTTGGGTCACTGTCTGTGCGGAGTCTGCACATCCTCCCTGTGTGTGTGTGGGTTTCCTCCGGGTGCTCCGATTTCATCCCACAGTCCAAAGATGTGCAGGTTAGGTGGTTTGGCCATGCTAAATTGCCCTTAGTGTCCAAAATTGCCCTTAGTGTTGGGTGGGGTTACTGGAATTATGGGGAGAGGGTGGAGGTGTTAACCTTGGGTAGGGTGCTCTTTCCAGGAGACGGTGCAGACTTGATGGGCCGAATGGCCTCCTTCTGCACTGTAAATTCTATGAAATGTTACATTGTACAGGAGGAGGTCCCGTTTATCCAATGCTGTGCCTCACATCATACTCCCCAATTGATCTCCCCTTCCAACTCCCCTTCCCATTTCTCCTTGATCTTCACCACCTGCTTGCCTCCCTGCTCCCCCAGCCACTTATATATATCCCCAATTTTTCCCTCCCCTTCCACATCCGGAAGCAGAAGTCGCTCCAACATAGTGTATCCTGGCAACCGAGGGAATCCAGACCTAATCTGCAGATACCTGAATTCACTCCCCCTCGGCAGCTCCACCCTCTCCCTTAGCTCCTCCAGACTGGCAAACACTTCCTCCAAATACAGATCCCTCACCTTGACCAGCTTCAGTTCCCTCCACCTCCTGTGTGTAGTATTCATCCCCCCCGGGCTCAAACCCATGATTCTCGCAGAGCAGCGTTAACACCGACTTCCATTCCACCCTAAAATGCCTCGTCAACTGATTCCATATTTTCACCGTGGACTGCACCACCGGGCTCTTTGAATACCTACTTTGGTCATTGGCAATTGCCCTCAAACCAGACACCTGACAAGATTCCTCCTCCATTCTAACCCACTCTACCCCTTCACCTTACCACCATCGCCGCACCTTATTCACATTTGCCGCCCAATAATAATGAAGCAAGTTCAGCAATGTCAACCCCCCCCCCCCCCCCCCCCCCCCCGCGCCTCTGCCTATGTAGCAGGGTCCCCCGACCCTCGGCACCTTCCCCGCCCATATAAAGTCCGAAATGATCGTGTCCAATTTCCAAAAAAAGGCCTTTGATATAAAGATCAGGAGAGCCTGAAAAATAAACAAGAACTCCAGAAAATATAAATTTTCTTCCCTTGGACCCTCCCCACCAATGTCAACTTAAATTTGCCCACCGTCCCAGCTCATTCACCAGGAAAACCTCACTTTTCCCTCCAGTCGGTTTATACCCCGAGAATATCCCAAACCTCCCCAGCAGGCCCATAATTCTTCCCATACACCCCAGCGTATCTGAAACATACAGAAACAGGTCAACGGCATGGAACGGCACCCGGTGCTCTCTCTGTCCCCTCATAATCCCCCGCCACTCTGCCAATCCCCTGAGAGCCATCCCAATGGCTCTATGGCCGGCGCAAACAATAACACCGACAGGGGGCACCTGTGCCTCGTACCCCTGTGTAAGTTAAAGCTCCATGAACTCATATTATTTGTCCTCACACTAGCCTTTGCCGCCACTTACAGCAACCGCACCCATGCCACAAATCTCGGCCCAAACCCAAAGCTTCCCAAAATCTTGAATAAATACCGCCACTCCACCCAATCAAATGCCTTCTCCGCATCCGTGGACACTACCACCTCCGGTACCAGAGCCCCCAACGGATTCATCACTACTTCAACAGCCGTCTTATATTACTGCCTGACCTTCACAAAGCCTGTTTGATCTTCTGCAACCACTCCTGGGACACAATCCCTGCCAACAACTTAGTCAATACTTTCACATCCGTGTTCAATAGTGAAATGGGCCTATATGACCCACATGCCACCGGTCCTTCCCCTTTTTCAGGATTAGTGTGATTACTGCCTGCGCCATCTCTCTGGGAACTCCCCCTTCTCCAGTGCTTCATTAAACACCCCCAACAGATGTGGTGCCAGGCCCGTCGCAAATTCCTTATAAAATTCCGCTGTACCCATCTGGCACTGGGACCTTCCCCGACCTCCCCTGATACTATCCAGCAGCTCCCTCTGACCCAGAGGCTCCTCCAACGCCTGCCTCTTTGTTCCTCCACCTGGGGATATTTCAGCTCGTCCCAAAACCGCCCCATATCCCCCTCCTCTCCCTCCAGATCCGCCTCGTACAGTCCCTGGTAGTATTCCCCAAATGCCTCGCTTATCTTCCCCTGTTCCGACACCACCCCTCCAGCCCCAGTCCGTTTCTGCAATATTTCTCTGGACGCGGCTTGCCTCCGTAGCTGGTGCGCCAGCATGCGGCTCGCCTTCTCCCCATACACATATTGCACCCCTCTTGCCCTTCGCAGTTGTCCCAACGCCCTCCCCCTTGTCAGCCTGTCAAACTGCCCCTGCAACTTTTCTCTAATTCTTTCATGTGATGTGGGCATTGTGGCAAGGCCAGCATTTGTTGCCCATCCCTAATTACCCTTGAGATCCATTAAGAGTCAACCACATTTCTGCGGGTCTGGAGCCAGATCAGGTAAGAATGGTAGATTTCCTTCCTTAATGGACATTAGAATACCAGATGGGTCTTTGCAACAAAATCTATGATTGTTTCATAGCCACCATTGCTGAGACCAGCTTCGAATTCCAGATTTTTAAAAATCGAATTAAATTTAAATTCGACCAGCTGCTATAGTGGGATTTGAACCTGTGTGCCCAGAACATTAGGCCTCTGTGTTACTAGGTCTAGTGGCATTACCAGTGTGCCACCAATAGTAACTGTAACAAACGTTCTGCCACTGAGTCAAATTGTCTCTTATAGTTGACATATTTGCCAGAGTTTTGTCAACCAGCACGCTGTTCCCAAAGCAGTGCATATCGTTTACACTCTTTTCCCATTTCAAATGCGATTACAATTGAAATTCAAAGCGGTGCCAAACACTGAATCAAGAAGCCTCTGCAATGCAGTCTTCTGCTTTCCCCAGCCATTTCTCATGATTGCTTCTTGTCCTTTCCAAAGGTGCAGATAATAATCTTTATTAGTGTCGCAAGTAGGCTTACATTAACACTGCAATTAAGTTACTGTGAAAAGCCCCTAGTCACTACACTTTGGCGCCTGTTCGGGTACACAGAGGGAGAATTCAGAATGTCCAATTCACCTCACAAGCATGTCTTTTGGGGCTTGTGGGAGGAAACTGGAGCACCCGGAGGAAACCCACTCAGACGCGGGGAGAGCCAGCAGGCTCCGCACAGACAGTGACCCAAGCCGGGAATCGAACCCGGGTCCCTGCCACTGTGAAGCAGCAGTGCTAACAAGGTGCTAGACCTGCTCCATTACAGGTCCAAGCGCAGCCACAGCAGAATTCAGAGCAAGCACTGTCACACCTAAGCACACCCTCCAGCAGCACGATACAGTCAGTGGCCCCAATGGCACAAGGATGGCTGGTGCCCCCCCCCCCCCCCCCCCCCCCCAAGCCCTTCAGAATGCCAGACAGGGGCTGAGGCTGTCACCAAGGAGGATAAATGTGCCACTCCTAATGTGGTGCCATCATCATCCTCGGTCTCCTCCTTTTTCCATTATGTAAATACTTGAAACCAGAGGTGTGAGCCTCCTTTAGTTAATGGCAGGGACAAGGAAAGAGGTGTGAAGTGGTGAAGGAGAGTAAGGCTATGTCAGCAGTTTTGGTGAAATCATTCTCCATTGGTGGTAAGAGGTAAAATGTTGCAGGCCGCACCTTCACATAAAGTGTTAACACAGGCAGGTCAAGGTGAGAGCCATACCATTCGGTCCCCCTGGGCCTGAGGGTGTAATTTGAGGCACTCCAGGATCAGATGATCCCTGATGTTAATGGCACCATGGCGAGACCCTCAAACCTTGTGTTGTGTCCGACCATGTCCCTAAACAGCATCCCCCCCCCCTCCCCCCCATGCTCTGCATCATCTTCCTCTTCTCACACCTCCTCTGCCAACTCCTGCTTCTCCTCTTCGATGACTTGTGTCCTTTCAGGGCCTCATCCTCTTCAAGCTCGACACATCTCTGGAGCGCTATGTTGTGAAGAGTGTAGCTGGTCGCAAAACTGAATGAGACCATCGAAAGAGTGCTGCAAGACAATTCAAATCCACCCTTTCCATTCTTTAACATCATACCTTAGGTTATGATGTTGCCGGAGTACTCCTATCCTCCTTCACTAACGTCACAATTGCAATAGTGGAAATGGGTGACCCAGATCTTTCTTTCTGATGAACTGCCTCTGCCCCACACCACCCACCACCCCCCCCCTAGATTTTTATGACAATCAGGAAATAATTGGACATTTCACATGAATCTACTATAATTATTGAGGTTTAATTATTGAGGAAAGGGGTCATTTGAAGGATTTAGTACAGTTCCATATGTGTGTACAATTCAATAGTTTAGCCAGTGAGTCACTGAACCGTGTATTGATGATCATATGACCTTACAAAGTGAAAGTTATGAACGTATTTGCCCAAAAATACAAGATTGACTATGCTTCAAGAGTAACAACAGCTGAAGAATGTGAAACATCCTATATAAGTGCAGACTATTATTTTTTCTGTGAATTTGACAAGAGTTTTAATTATGGAATCTTTTACTAAAACAGCTGACAACAGTTCTCCACCCAACCTTCAAGGAATTAACACTGACGACAGACATTGCATCTACATGGACCTGCGACAGTTAGAGTGGGATGAAACTCATGGCTATTGGAAACCACAAATTGCAATCGGAAACAAGTAAATCTAACCAACACTTTTAAAAAATAATGTTTTGCAATGTAATACATTATTAATTTCTTCTTTATCTCTCCTCTTCTGCTTCTTTTCTTTTTCTATTTCTTTCTTTTCAGGTGAACAAAAGAGGGGGGAAAGATGTCAAGAGCGGCATCATTCCTTCCAATCCCCTTTTCCCCTCCCTTTGGTCATGACCCCTACTCTCCCCTTCCTACCGTATTCTCATTACCACCACTCACCCTACTTGCTCTCATGACTATTCCGCTTTGATCCATATTAATGAATACTCTTCTCCATCTCTCTCACTGCTGCCATCCACCTCACATTTTAGACATTCCTTAGTCTGCTGCCCCCTCACTATTACTGTCAACTTGTTGACTTTGTCTTTCAAGAGGAATTAGATGCTTTACAAATTCAATTTGAAATTCAATTTAGTCAAAATTCCTTTTGACGAAGGAACAGTGAAAATACAGATGATTGAAAACATCTATCTGCCCATCACCATATATTTCTGTCCCTTTTTCCCCTCTTTTCTCTGAAATAACAAAACACTTAAGATAAAACTTACCTGAAGAAACCTTAGCCAAATTTGTTCTCTAGCTTGGGTTCAAATAACTTTGAAAAACAAATGAGCATAATTATGAAAATGTCAGACTTTGATCCCAACCCCTTCTCTATCTATGTACTGCCCATAGTGGCCTTAACCGCATGTTCAACTTCCACACTTGTCGAGATGATACTGTAGTGGTGCATGCTGCAGACTTCTTGAGAAATACAACAGTTTATTGATAAGAAAAACTGTACAGTGCCCAGCAGCCTCACGGCTGTCCTAGAACAGACCACCGCTGCCCGAGAATACCCCACCAGCTGCCCCAGTCCCTACATGTCTTCTACATATCTTCTGCCTAAGAGAGGACTCCACCCCCTGAAGCGATTAGTCACTCTCATTCTCAATTGGTTCCCCCAGGCCAGGTAACCCTCTTCTGCTATATTGCCCTTAAAGGGACAATCACTACAATCACCAAATCCCTCTTCCTTTACCTCCTTAACCGCTCAGTCCTCAACTCTGACCAAACATTATACACATGTGTTGGACAATTTTAAATTGAGTCTTTGAGGGGGTTTTCTGTTTTTAATAGAGCAGTGTAATTCTGTAGTCTGAGATACTTCCACAGGATCGACATTAACAGAAACTGCAAATAATAGGTACCCGTTCTCGCAGAGGCAATTTATTACTGCTTGCTTCCATGGAGACATGGATTATGTCTATAACAAGTTGACTGGTACTTTGGTGATGCCAACCCTACTGCTGGAGCATCTCTCTACTCCTCAAGTCCACACGTTTACGAATGATCCGTCCCTCCAAGTCTACTGAGTACGACAGGAGTCTGATCTCAGAGACAATCGGCTGGATTCTCCATTCCTGAGACTAAGGGCTGGATTCTGCCGCCCCGCCTGCCGCAAGAATGCCACGGGTGAGCCGCATACAATGGAAAAGTCCAGTGACATCAGGTGGGATTCTCCGGTCACCGTGTGACACGGGCGGAGAATCCCGCCCCAAGTGTTGATACTGGGGCAGGATTCATGGACTTCCACTTCAGCAAAACTGGCGCCACACCTGGATCGAGTCAGTGACTATTGAGGGGCTAGTACCAAGGGGAGGTGGAAAACAATTGATTCTAATGAGAAATGGTGCGGGATTAGCTGGTTTTGCGGTTGACACTGAGGAGGCTGACAAGCTGCAGCCGAATGTACACACTGCTCTCCCCACACACACCATTCCAGCCAACAAGGTGGCAGCGGGGAGAATGATGCCAAGGTTCACTGATGCCGAGCGCGTGACCTTCCTGGATGCAGTGGAGGAGAGGGAGGCCACCCTGTACCCCTGCTCAGGAAGGAAGCTGGCAGCCACCGCCATTCGCCATGACTGGGCGCAGGTGGCAGAATCAGTCAGCGCCACCAGCAACACTGACGAACCGGCCAGCAGTGCCGGAAGAAACTGCACAACCTCCTCAGGGTAGCCAGGGTGAGTAGACAACACTGTGTCCCTGGCACTAACCCCGTCCCCCACATCCATAACCTGACCGCCCCCCCCCCCCCCCCCCCCACCCGGAGGGTGTCTGAACCCCCACCCTGCATCATTTTCCGGGACCCATAATGGCCGCCACGGCCGCCTGCCTTGGCCACTGAGGCCACAGGTTGCTCAACCCCTGGACTGCATGCGTCAGTTGGAATGTCTAACACTGTCATTTTCTGCTCCCCCCCTTCCCCCCCAGAAGAAGGCCATCCATAACCGCCGGGAGTGGGAGTAAACAGGAGGGTGATAGCCGGACCTGCGGCTGCTGACCGTGGCTGAGCAGAGGGCCCTGGGCGTGGTCAGTGACCCAGAGGAAGGGGAAGTTGCCAAGTTGGAGATTGGCCGTGGGCGAGGAAGTGAGACCCCGCTGACTTGTGGTTCCCCAGGCCATGAGTGTCAACCCCCTCCCCAACACCACTCCCACACCACCCTCACCCTCACCCTGACCCCTACACCACCCTTACTCTAACCCTCACTCCCACACCACCCCCACCCTCACTCCACACCCTCTTCCCCATCCTCACCCCCACACCACCCTCACCCTCACCCCCTCCCTTACTCCCACACCACCCTCACCCCCACCACCCACACACCCTCCGGCCCACGTTCTAATCATTACATTTAGTGGTGATCACCTGAGAGTTTCTAAGCTCCACTCCCCAAAACGTGCTTTAAAATCTTCTCTCAAAATAATTGCAATATCCAGACCAGTTTTTCCAAATTATCCTTTTAAGAAAAGCTTCCTTCCCCACTTTGAACAGTGAATCCAGTCCAGGAGTTTACACCAAGCTCTTTACGATTTCTTTGTCTTGGCTGCTGTGCAAACTACAATTGCTTTAATTGTTGATTCCCAGACTATATTAAAATGGCATCAGGTGTTTGATCTGGTTACTGTAATTGTCTCTTTAACTCAGAACAATTTATTTATACTTCCTTGCATTCTTCTGAAAAATGCCTTGGTCTCTGTTCGCTTAACTCCAGCTGTTATAAATATTCTTTCTGTCCCAGTTCCCTGATTATCTGTACTGTAACTTGTACTTTAGGAAATCTACTTCTTTGCACCTCCCATCCTGCCCAGTTTTTCTTTTGCCAGAGTTGAGAGATGATCACTCCCCAAGGCTCTGTCTCCAGCTGCAATCAAATTAAAACTTAAAAGCTTCTCTACCTTACAAGGCACCAATTTCTAAGCAATGCCCACATACCTCTGTTGGCCTATTTATTCTTCATGCCTTCGCCCTCTCTAAGCACAACAGAAACACAGTTGGAACTTAACAAACCTTCACACATACAAACACCTTTGTCCAGGATGAATCTAAATATAGGTTTTACCTTTCGAGGAACAAAAACATTATACTAAGCACATTTAAAACTATACCTTATTTCTAATGCCTGCCAATACAGATCTAATTCCCTTAAATATACCTTGTTTTCCTAACAGTAGCTTAAGATGTACTTTGCAAGCCTCATTAATATTAAAATCTGTGTGCATTTGTTAAGCTAAGGGGGTGTAAATGGGCATTGTATCTTTTCTCGTGTTTATTAAAAAATGTTTTTCTTGTCGTTGAAACTAATTAGCAGTCCTGTGACTCTGTTCCTCTACATTTTATAAAATAAAATTAAACGTTACAGTCTTTTACACCAGGGTTCTATTCTGGAGTCATCCCGTCCCATTGTAACATCAACTGAGCTCATGACGCAGGAATTCCTCCTCTGCGGCATTGTTACTAATTTGATTTGCCCAGTGTGTATGCAGATTAAAGTCACCCACAATTACAGATGTTCCTATATGACATGTGTCTCTAAGTTCCTGTTTAATGCCATCTCCAACAGCACCACTACCGTTTGGGGGTCTTTATAAAATCCCCATTAACATTTTTTGCCCCTTGGTGTTTCTTAGCTCTACCCATACAGATTTCACATCGTCAGAGCTAATATCCTTCCTCACTATTGTGATAATTTCCTCTTTAATGAGCAATGCAGCCCTACTGTCCTTTCCTTTGTATCTGTGCTTCCTAAATACTGAATACACCTGGATGTTCAATTCCCAGCCCTGGTCAGCTTGGAGTTACGTCTCTATAATCCCCACTATACCATACCCATTTGCATCTATTTGCACGGTTAATTCATCCACATTATTGTGAATGCTCTGTGCATTAAGGTACAAAACCTTAAGGCTTGTCTTTGTAACACTGCAGCCCTTTTGATTCTGGCACTTGATTTCCCCGCCTATCATTTTTCTTATTCCCTTTTCTGTCTTTTGTTCTCATCCTTATTTCCCCCTCCTCTGACCCTCTGCATAGGTTCCCATCCCCCTGTCATTTTAGTTTAAACCTAAGAGTTACTTCCTAACTCCCTATATTCTGCTTTTGGGACTGTATCCCTTTTTTTTTGACCCATGTCATTAGTACCAATGTGTACATGACCGCTGGCTGTTCACTCTCCCTCTACAGAATGTCCTGTAGTCACTCTGAGACATCCTTGACCCTAGCACCAGGGAGGCAACGTACCATCTTGCAGTCTCGATTGTGGCCACAGGAATGCCTGACTATTCCCCTTACAATTTAATCCCGATAGCTATTGTGTTCCGACACTTTTTACTCCACCTCTCTGCAACAGAGCCAGCCATTGGACAATGCATTTGGCTGCTGATTTTCCATGAAAGGCCATTTCGCTCAACAATGTCCAAAGCGGTGTATCTGTTTTGCAGCGGAATGGCTACAGGAGATTCCTGCACTGCCTGCCTGGTCCTCTTGCCCTGGCTGTGGAGTGTCTCCAGCCACCGTTTCAGCTACGAAGCCCAGGCTTCCAGGAGGTGGAGCTGAACACATACTGGCCTCAGGTACTGGAAATGTTCTGGCTTCCCACATAGAGCAGGAGGAGGACACCACTGTTTTGAGCTCTCCTGCCGTGACTTACTCCTTTAAATTAAACTTTGTGGAAAATATTTAAGATCAATTAATATTAATTCCTAAAGGGCCCTTCTTTCCTGGTGCTCGTTACTACTGAATATAGCCCTTACAATCTATAAACAACAAAATATAGACTGTACAAACTATAAACAATAAAAGTAGTAAATAGGTGCAGAGCTGGGTCAGAGGGGTTGATTCCCAGTGGGTCAGAATGGAGGAGAGTTTGTGCAGGGGGTTGGGATTGAAAGCACTAGCACCAGCGCTGCTCCCGATGGCCCCGGGAAAATACTCAGGGAGTCCGCTAATAATAGCTTCATTGAGAATTTGGTGGCAGTTTCGGCAACACGTCAGGTTGGGGGCAGGGTCAAGGGAAATGCCGATTCGGGGAAACCACAGATTTGAGCCAGGGAAGTGGGATGGAAATTTTCGGAAATGGGAGAAGGGGATTAAGACACTAAAAGAAGGGCAGCATAGTGGCGCAGTGGGTTAGCCCTGCTGCCTCACGGCGCCGAGGTCCCAGGTTCGATCCTGGCTCTGGCTCACTGTCCGTGTGGAGTTTGCACATTCTCCCCGTGTTTGCGTGGGTTTCGCCCACACAACCCAAAGATGTGCAGTCTAGGTGGATTGGCCACTCTAAACTGACCCTTAATTGGAAAAAAAATGAATTGGGTACACTAAATTTAAAAAAAGACACTAAAAGATTTGTTTCTTGGTGGTCGGTTTGCAGGATTTAAGGATCTGGGAGCGAAGTATGGTCTGGAACAGGGGGAAATGTTTACATACATGCAGGTTCGAGGTTTTGCCAGGAAGGAGATACAGAGCTTGCAGGTGGAGACGGCCTCCACATTGCTGGAGGAGGTGCTGACGACGGGGACTGACGAAGGGGGTAGTGTGGACGGTTTACGGGGCTATTTTGAAAGAGGAGAAAGCACCACTGGAAGGGGTCGAAGCAAAGTGGGAGGAAGAGTTGGGAGAGGGTATGGAGGAGGGGTTCTGGTGTGAGGTGCTCTGGAGAATGAACGCCTCCACCTCGTGCGCGAGATTGGGGCTGATACAGCTGAAGGTGGTATGCAGAGCACACCTCACAATGGCGAAAATGAGCCAGCTCTTTGAGGGGTTAGAAGATGTGTGTGAACGTTTTGTGGGGGGCCCCGCAAATCATGTTCATATGTTTTGGTCCTGTCCAAAGCTGGAGGATTACTGGAAGGAGGTTTTTAGGGTAATTTCTAAAGTGGTGCACGTGAAACTGGACCTGGACCCTCAGGAGGCCATATTCGGGGTGCCCGACCAGCCGGGGTTGGAAACGGGGGCGGAGGCAGATGTTGTAGCCTTCGCCTCGTTGATTGCTCCAAAGGTGGATCCTGATGGGATGGAGAGCAACCTCTCCACCCTGTGCCCTGGCGTGGCGGGGGGACCTGTTGGAATTCTTGACTCTTGAGAATGTTAAGTTTGAACTGAGGGGACGGATGGAGGCGTTCTACAATTCATGGGCGTTATTCATTATGCACTTTCAAGAACTGGATAACATCAAACATTAGTTGGGAAGGATGGGGGAGGGGGACTGTACGTGTTAACGGTGACTATGGGTGATTACTGATTCTTTTTTGTTATTTGTTTTTGTTAGCATGCGGGCTAATGTTTGAGGTTTGGTGGGAGCATGGGATCGTTGTTATTGATATGAGGATTGACATTATATTCGTTACTGCTTATTGTTTATTGTTGGGTGGGTGCAAATTTGGGAGAAAATGTGAAAAAGGAGAATTAAAATATTTTAACAAAAAAATAAAAGTAGTAAATTATACTTACCTGCCCATATTCACCTAAACAGCTGCTTTTATTTGCCTGCGCCACTTTTGAATCCTGATGTCACCCTAAGAGTCTCACCTACTTTGCCTTAATCACCTTCAGAGATACCATATCCTCCCCCATAAATTTCCAAGATGACCCCCTTCAGCCCCATCACCGACAGCATCCCTTCCAACAACGAGGAGGGTGGAAATGTCAGAAAAACCTTTTTCATGACATCCCGCACCTGCATATACCCGAAAACCTCCCCCTGTGGGATCCTAAACTTCTCCTCCAAACTCGATAACCGATGCGCAGGTTTTATTGATTGAAATATTGAGTTCTAATGATGATGTTGGCACTTCTTTATGCAGGTTCACTTCATGGGTACCTGGGGAAGAAGTCAATGATGACTTGAAAACCACATATGAAGGTATTAACGTATTAGCGAACCTCAGTAACATTTCTGCATCAATTACAAAAATAGAACAAGATTACTTTGTTTCCATTATTCAGACAATATGGAAAGGAATAGTTGCCTGGTTCTACTCGCATATTCACCATTATTATTTTCAGTGAATGATACGCACAGGGCTTCATAGCAAAGTTGTCACTACTGTAAATGCAGCCAGGCAACAATCTGTGAATTTCCTTGCAGCAAATGTACCCAGTAGCAATACGATGTACCCAGTAGCAACCCAGATGGCACTATTTTATATCTGGCAGTGGAGTTCCTGATTCTCAATGAAGAATATGAACGGCAATAGGCAAAGTGGGATTTGATGGGTAATTCCAGTTGAAAGAAATGGTGCTATTACAGAGGTGATGGGCTCAATAAATTATTTCTATGCTGTAGTGTCTATGGTTTACCTTCACATACTGTACAATAAAGGGAATACATTTAGAAATTAATCACAATTTGTAATGATCCTGACATTGCAACATATGTGCTTTCAATGGGAAGAACACATATGGATTTGATTTGCTGCGAATTTTTAAATCCTTAAGGATGTGAATAGTCTGAAGCTAAATTGAATTGTATTGTTTCAACTGGGTCAGTGTTCTACTTTATGTTTTTTAAGGAACCATTTTCCCTCTCAACAGACTCTCAGCAGTTTCTGTCAGCAAACCTACCCCTGTTGATCTGGGGGCTGTATTTTTGATGATAATCTTCCTTTCAGCAGCTTTCATGGCCTGGAGGTTAACAACCAATTTAGCTCTGGTAATCTGTTTACAAAATTAAATAGAGTCTCCTGCATCCCTGCGTTTGAATGGTGCCTTGAATTGGTGGATATTAAACGGACCATGATAACTAATACATTTATTTAAGAATAAATAAGGATAAAATTCATAACACATTTCACATAGAGAATGCAAATAGTCCCTACTTATTTAATCTTTGATTTATGGTGATTGCTCGCACTGTCTTAAATAGTCTTTCAAACTGTATGGGATTTTTCTATAGTTTTTCATTACGAGCATATGAATTAGGAGCAGGAGGAGGCCACTCGGCCCCTCTAGCCTGCTCGGAAATTCAATAAGATTAGGGCTGATCTGATTGTAACCTCAACCCCACATTCCTGCCAATCCTGTCTCCTTGTTAATCAACAATCCATCTGGCTCAGCCTGAAAAATATTCAAAGATTCTGTTTCCACTGCCTTTTGAGGAAGAGAGTTCCAGAGACTCACGACCCTCTCAGAGAAGAAACTTCTCCTCATCTCTGTCTTAAATGAGCAACACCTTATTTTTTAAACAGTGACCCTTGGTTTTAGATTCTACAACATGAGGAAACACCCTCTCTACGTCCACCCCATCAATACCTCTCAGCAAGTTAAAAGTTTCTGTAAAGATACTCAAACTCCATGAACGAACTAGAATTTTCTTCATTAAACGTACAACGTTGCATCTTCTACTCAACCTGATTGCACCCAAAAGTCCTGTTACTCACCAGACTCTGTGAGAAGCATGTTCCGCATATTAACACCCCCAAGGAATGATGCTAATTTTATTATTTTAATTTGTGCTTTTTCCGAACCTTGTTATCTTACTACGTCAGTGTATTACTCCATCTACAAATAAACCTAAATAAATTGATTAACCTGGATACGTTGGTTTGACATTTGTTATTTTCTGCCCAGCTGAAGGAGTAAGAAATATATTAGGCATCCTTCCAATCAGATAGAGTCAGTACAATTAGCATGCTAGAACAAGTGGCTAGCACTGTGGCTTCACAGCGCCAGGGTCTCAGGTTCGATTCCCCGCTGGGTCACTGTCTGTGCGGAGTCTGAACATTCTCCCCGTGTGTGTGGGTTTCCTCCGGGTGCTCCGGTTTCCTCCCACAGTCCAAAGACGTGCAGGTTAGGTGGATTGGCCATGATAAATTGCCCTTAATGTCTAAAAAGGTTAGGAGGGGTTATTGGGATCGGGTGGAAGTGAAGGCTTAAGTGGGTCGGTGCAGACTCGATGGGTCGATTGGCCTCCTTCTGCACTGTCTGTTCTGTGTTTTATTAACATTAATTAATATTCCATGCATGATGGTGCAGGTTTTTCATTCACAGGACAATCAGTGTGCCTTTTTACCATAAACACAAAACAAGAATCTTTGTCGATTAAGGTGTTGTGAAACATTCTTTCAGCATCCACTGGAAGTTTTTGTTCTTGAACGCAATTGTCAATAGATGGCCGAAGCAAGGGCGTTCCAAAGAATTGTGTGTTCTCAGGTTAAGTAATGAAGAGAGCAAAAATCTTGAACAATTTAAGATTAACAGAGAATTCAAGATCAACAAATAAAACAGTAACCTTGAGCAATGTCCAGCCTCCTCCAAAATAAGCATTCATACTTAATGAAAAGAATACCACTTAAAATTTGGTTCTAATTGTTTACAGGAAGATGTTTCTCCCTTTCTGATGCGAATATAGGAAATTCAGACAGTGAGGACCTTTAAAGGGAGCCTGTTTGATTATTCATTGAACCTGCCTCCAGCTTTTGCAATAATTCTACTTTCTTCCTCTTCTGAAACAAATAAATAAGTAATCTTTATTACTGTCACAAGTAGACTTACATTAACACTGCAATGAAATGTGAAAATCCCCTAACGCCACATTCCGGCGCCTGTTCGGAGGATACACAGAGGGCGAATTCAGAATGTCCAATTCACCTAACAAGCACGCTTTTGGGACTTGTGGGAGGAAACTGGAACACCCGGAGGAAACCCACATAGGCACGGGGAGAACGTGCAGACTCCGCGCAGACAGTGACCTAAGCTGGGTATCAAGCCTGGGTCCCTGGTGCTGTGAAGCTAGCTTTGATACTCTTCTTTGTCCAAATATGCGGCACTACTTCTGCCAAATGGTGAATACATGTTGACCAACTTCAATATGTTTATTTTTCAGCTACAGAAAAAGCACATGCTGAGCCCAAGATTAATAAGGAGCAGAAAAAGCAGTCAGCACCTCTCAAATCTGGGACAAAGGTGGGAAAGAAAACATAATCAAAACAAAGGTATTGAGTGGGGTTGGGGGATGGTGAAATCTAAACTGCTTCAATTCTACCATCATAATTAAATCCAACCGATGTGGTTTTCAACATGATCTACTTTAACCTATATTAACACCAGACTAAAGGTTGGTGATATCTTATTCCAGTCTGTGAAGTAAAAGTTGAAGCAATTGTGAATCAATTGGTGATTGGATCCTTGAGAGATTGTGTGAAAAAGCTTGAATTCTCATGGCTATTCAAGACAAAGGAATACTGAAGGGAGAGTTGGAAGCCCTGGAGGTGAACCTTGCTGGAATTAGCTGACAGAAAATGTGTGGAGTTCGGAAACACTTGTGCGGAAGCCCAAAGTCCAGCAAGATCAGTTGGCTCAAAGTGTAATAATCATCTGGTGGGGGAGGAGGATTTGAGGAGAATTCCTTAGAAGTTCAAATGGGTGGCATCTGCCACTTGGGTTTCAGAATGGGGTGTGTCTGACCACTGTCACCCTGTTAGGTTACAGGGACTGTGTTTACTGAGAACATTATAGCATAAGATATATTTTGTGCCTTGTGTTATCCTTAAAATCAGTGTACATTTGTGAAGATAAATGGGAGTAAAGGAGTACTTTTTTTTTTGGTTGTTAAAAGCTAATTGGCAGTCCTGCGACTCTGTTCATCCACATTTTCTAAAAAAGTGAGTTAGAGTCTTTTGAGCCAGGGTTCCATTCTGGGACCTTCCCGGCCAGAGGTAACACCAACTGGGACCGTAACATAGCTCACCTCAATAATTCTATCAATTTGAAAGACAGAGCACCCAAAAATATTGGGTTTTTCAGGGCTATGTTTGCAGTGACCGGCACCCATTTATTTCAAACAACATCAATTAGAAATGCTCATTTCAGCTGTACTCGACAGGAGTGAAAAAAAAGGGATGATCCAAAAATCACTATAGCTTTAGGCCGAGGTTTGAGCATTACAGAAAATGAGTATAAAATCAGCCAAATTAACCTGAGTGGGAAGTTTAACACTTTCGGGGAGGCAGTGGTGTAATGGTATTGCCACTGGACTAGTAATCCAGAGACCCATTGTAATGCTCTGGGCACCCGGGTAAATGGTGGGATTATCCCATTTTAAAAGTCTAATGATGAAGTCTAGCGATGAACGTGAAACCAATGTCGATTCTTGTCAAAAAGCCTAATGTCCTTTAGGGAAGGAAATCTGTTGTCCGTACCTGGTCTGGCCTCCATGTGACTCCTAGATCCACAGCAATGTGGGTGACTCTTAAATGCCTTCAGGGATGGGCAATAAATGCCAGTGAAACCCACATCCATTGAATTAAAAAAACAAATGCACACTTCTTTATATTACATATACTAGAGCAACAGTTATATCCATTCATAGTGAGTGAACTCTGGGATATTGTTCATTCCAGCAGTACATTGATAATTATGAGTTTATGGAAGTTTTTATATAAATTTGTGAGTTCAGTAAAGGCGGTTAATTTTTTTTTTCTTTTAAATTTAGAGTACCCAATTATTTTTTTTGCCAATTAAGGGGCAATTTAGCCTGGCCAAACCACCTACGCTGCATATCCTTGGGTTGTGGGGGTGAGACCCACTCAGACACGGGGAGAATGTACAAACTCCACATGGACGATGACCTGGGGGCCAGGAACGAACCTGGGTCATCGGCGCCGTGGGGCAGCAGTGCTAACCGCTGCGCCATTGTGCCACCCTTAGTAAAGGTGTTTAATTGTCACAACACTCATTACCTGTGAGCCTTGTTTTTTTAACAGTTTTCTCCACCTCATCTACAGCCCTTCACAGCAAGATATAAGCAAATTGTGTTGGACAAAAAGGCAAAAGCAGGGAGAAAGGTGGCGATGGAATCGTGGACCGCCATAATGACACATGAAGATGCAGAATTAAATATGGTGAGTGGATTAACTTGTCGTTCTGTGACTTGTTAAGATGTGAAGTATAACTTAACCATTTGAACTAGGAGACTCTCGTGGACCTTTGAGAAGCAACTGAGTCCATCTAGAACTTCCTCAGCTTGAAGCCATCAACCTTTTTGAATGTAATATACTTATTCTTCCCTGAAGAATATCAGTTGGCCATCATACAATTGCCATGTTTGCTGTTGGGCCTGCTGTGTTTTAGAATTGTCTTCATCATTTATTTGTGTGAATATCACACTTGCTCCAAAGCAAACTTTCAGAGCTGTCAATAGGACATATCTGATGCCGGCTGAACTTTCAGAAACTAACGGAAATTACAATGCTATTTCTTAGGAACTTCATTCACACAGGATACCGGGTTCTTCTGTGCTGCTCTGCAGAGTTATATTTAATAGGGTTTCATAATAATTGGAGTCTCAATTATCCAAAAAGGCAGAACATTGTTGTGTGGAGACACATTTTAAATTCCAAGATCAGATGACATGGGAATGGGTGGAAGGGCAAAATGTTTGGATTTTCAATCAGGATCAGAATCTGGTTCCAGCACACTGACTTTCAGATTTAACAGAGATGTCTTCATCCAAAATCTGTGTGTAATTGTTAAACTAAGGGGGGAATAAAGGTATATTGTATAATAATCCAATTTTTTTCATGCTTAATAAGTATTTGTTCCTCCACATTTTATAAAAAAAATAAAAGTTACGGCCTTTTGAGCCAGGGTTTCATTCTAGGATCTTCCAGTCCAGCTATAACATCAACTGGGATTGTAACATCTCCAGCTTATCATAAGAGGAAGACGATCAGCATCCATGGCAGTGACAATATGTTACGGTGTTATGGTGGGATCAGCAAGTGCATAGGAAAGATGTATATCGGAGAACGGTTGAGCTCACAAGAGGCACCGCCGTGCCACATGGTGTATAGTCAGAGGCTCAACTCCCTTGACTTCTCTGAAGAGCTGTGCGTCAACAGGATTAGATCCAAGGAAGTGGCATACAAATTGGCTAGAAAAAAACAACAGCCTTGAGGATTGGGAGCAGTTTAAAATTCAGCAAAGGAGGACCAAGGCTTTGATTAAGAAGAAGAAAGTCGAGCAAGATTGCAGGGAACATAAAAACTGACTGTAAAAGTTTTTATAGGTCTGTGAAGATAAAAAGATTAGTGAAGACAGTCAAAAACAGGGAATTTATAATGGAGATAAAGAAACGACTGACCAACTATAAACACATGTTGGTTGTGTCTTCACAATGGAGGACACAAAACATACCAGAAATGTTGGGGAGAACACAGGGTTTAGTGAGAGGGAGAAACTGAAAGAAACAGTATTAGTAAGGAAATGGCGTGGGGAAATTGATGGGATTGATAGCTGATAAATCCCCAGGGACTGATAATCTACATTCTGGCATTAGAAATAGTGGATGCATTGGTGGTCAATTTCCAAGATTTTATAGACTCTGGAACAGTTCCTACAGATTAGAGGATAACTAATGTAACCCCATTATTTAAAAAGGGAGGTAGGGAGAAAACAGGGAATTATAGACCAGTAAACCTGATGTCAGTGTGGGGAAATTCTAGAGTCCATTATAAAAGAGTTAACAGCAGAGCCCTGGAAAACAGTGGCAGAATCGGATAGAGAAAGCATGGTTTTATGAAAGGAAATCATGCTTGACAAATCTACTGGAATTTGTCGAGGATGTAACTAGTAGGGCTGATGAGGGGTTTATTTGGGCTTTCAGCAGGCTTTCGACAGAGTTCCACATGAGACATTAGCGTGTAAAATTACAGCGAATGAGATTGGGTAGTGTATTGAGATGGATAGAAAACTGGTTGGGAGACAAGAAATAAAGTGTCGGAATAAACGGGTCTTTTTCCAAGTGACAGAGTGAGGAACTAGCAGGTGGCGAAGAAGGAATATGGTATGTTGACCTTCATAGCAAGAGGATTTGAGTACAGGAGCAGGGATGGCTTGATTCAATTATACAGAGTCTTGGTGAGATCATATCTGGAATATTGTGTGCAGTTTTGGTCTCCTTATCTGAGGAAGGATGTTCTTGCTATGGAGGAAGTGCAGTGAAAGTTTACCAGTCTAGTTTCTGGGATGGCTGGACTGACATATGAGGAGAGTGAGGTTAGGATTCGCTGGAGTTCAGAAGAATATGGGGGAATTTCAGAGAAATCGACAAAATAGAACAAGATTAGACAGGGCAGGTGCAGGAAGGATATTCTCTTTGGTGGGGGAATCCAGAACCAGGGATCACAGCCTGAGAATAGAGGGTAGGCCATTTTGATCTGAATGAGGAGAAATATTTTCACCCAGAGACTGGTCAGCCTGTGGAATTTGTTACCATAGAAAGTAGTTGAGGCCAAAACATTGTCTGCTTTCACGAATAATTTAGATATTGCTCTTGGGGCGAAAGGATATAGAACATAGAACAGTACAGCACAGAACAGGCCCTTCGGCCCTCGATGTTGTGCCGAGCCATGATCACCCTACTCAAACCCACGTATCCACCCTATACCCGTAACCCAATAACCCCCCCCCCCCCCCCTTAACCTTACTTTTTAGGACACTACGGGCAATTTAGCATGGCCAATCCACCTAACCCGCACATCTTTGGACTGTGGGAGGAAACCGGAGCACCCGGAGGAAACCCACGCACACACGGGGAGGATGTGCAGACTCCACACAGACAGTGACCCAGCCGGGAATCGAACCTGGGACCCTGGAGCTGTGAAGCATTTATGCTAACCACCATGCTACCGTGCTGCCCACATGGGGGAAAGGCGGGAACAGGCTATTAAGTTGGATGACCAACCATGGTCATAATGAATAGCGGAGAAGGGCCGAATGGCCTACTCCTGCTCCTGTTTTCTGTTTCTATGGCATGACCAATGCATGCACTAACTTATTAATCTTTTTGTGCCATTGAGGTGCAATGCATGGGGTGTTTACATTGGTTGTAATTGCACTTGGCTCCTCCTTCCACTACTGCTAAACATCTCTTGTTGAGATACTGTGTCACTCTGCACCAAATTGACTCTCTGTTGTAAGTTATCCAGCAGCTTTTCAACGGCTCTGTTCGCCAACTTGGAGCTATGCCCTGCTCTCGATCTAATGCATGTTTTGGTAAATAAACTCTGGTACTCTACTCTCAATAAGTAAGCTACTATTCACTGGTGGTCCAAAAAGCTGAAACTCATCCTGGTTTATTCAAATTAAATGAACTACAGCAGGATTTCTGACCTTACCTTTGATAGCAACCAATCATGCACCATCCTAAATATATGCAGGACTTTTTATGATAGATACTAAGTGAAACCTATTTTCATATGATAACCATTGATGTTCAGGGAATGTTGACGTTGAACTTTCTTTTGGGAGATTCAATAGACAGAGTAGCATCCATAATATCTGGGTTGCACATGGTTTGTAGAAGGGAAGGAGTGATGATCTAATTTTATTCTTTGTTTCTTTGTACAGTGTAATACACAAATGCTGTTTTTTTAAACATGTGACAATAGATTCAAAAGTGAGAACCGTTCACACATTTCTGCACGGTCTAGATCAAAGTATATTCTTGCATTTCTCAGTGAAATATTCTTTGGAGTAATGTACTCACTGCCTGCTAACAGGGAGAGAACAACTACACCTAGCATGTAGGGGGCGATTCTCCGAGCCCCATGCCGGGCTGGAGAATCGCCGCAACCACGCCACGATGCCCCGATACCGGCGCGCGATTCTCCGAGGCGCGGAGAATCGGTGGTATTTGCGCCGGCAAGTTTGGCACGGCGCTGGCCATGGTCCGCTGGAATCGGCGTGCCGATTCTCCGTCCCGGATGGGCCGAGCAGCCGTCCCCATGCGACAGAGTCCCTCCGGCGCCGTTCACCCCTCGTCACTGCCGGCGGGAACTCTGCGGGAAGGCTTGGGGGGTGGCCTGTGGGAGTAGGGGCTCCTTCACCGGGGGTGGGCTCCGAAGGGATCTGGCCCGCGATCAGGGCCCACTGATCGGCAGGCAGGCCTCTCCCCCCTTGGGCCTACTTTCTGCTGCGGCCGGCCCCTGAACACCGACCCCATGTTGGACCGGGGCCGGCGCGCGTAAGACGTCCCCGCGCATGCGCAAGATGGCGCGGCCCAACTGTGCATGCGCAGGATTCAGCTGGCCCAACTGCGCATGCGCAGGTTGGCACGGGCCCATTTGGCACCGCGTAAGGAAGCTGGAGCGGTGTGAACCACTCCAGCGCCGTGCTGGCCCCCTGTGGGGGCCAGAATAGGTCATGCCCGGGCCCTGGTCGCGCCGTTGTGAAACGCGACGGGGTTCACGACGGCGCGAGCACTTGGCCTCAATATCGGAGAATCGCCCCCGTAAAGTCTATTCTTGGAATGTGAGAAGCCATATTGGAACATCAGTAAGTGGGAGAATGTGTGCATTGCTAATCAGCTTAACTTTTTCATCTAGCTTGTGCCCGCTGCAACTGCTGACTTGACAGAAAATCCTGGAACTTCAGTAAAACAGAATAAGCAGGCAAAAAAGAAAGAAAGGTAATGTGATATTGAATTCTTATGGTAGACTTAACTGTATGAGTAAAAACCCTCCTCAGCTCGAAATTGTGAAGTTCTTTTCTAAGCACTAAATGAACCAGAATTGAGAATTAATTTTGGCAACACAACAGGAGTGTGGCGCTTTTAATGTATAATTCTTAAACTCCGAGACTTCTGTTTCTGTTTCCTAACCAAAGTTCTCCCACCCCTTACCCTGCCCTCCTTCCTTTCCTTGGCTCTGGTTCCACCGACAGCAATGAATACCTCACCCAAGGGATGATTATTCACATGTAGGAATGATAGTTGATTCTAGATTTGCTACAGCTGGTTGGCCACCTGTTGTGGAGCTGTTAATAAGATGGATGATCGTGGAATATCAGTTTAGTTTTGTCCTGTTGGAACTTCCCCGACTTTGTTTGACAGAAATGTTGCTGTTGAGTGACATTAGCCAATTGTGCATTTTGTTAACATATGAACATCTTATGTACCATTTCCTAATATAACAGTTTGCACAAAATCAAAGTCTAAAAAATGCCAATTGTGGTGGTGGCTGCTTTCAAGATCCAGAACTTCTTTGTTATTTTGCTGGCACTTAGCTGCTTGTGGGTCTCTGTAGCAATGTTCTAAATAAATGTTTCCCTCTCTACTGGCATAAGGGAGTTTCCAATTGGAATCCTTGTTGTTTGGACTTTTTAAGAGGACCTGTAGAGGAGAGTGAATCTGCATAAATGCTGCTCTGTCCTCATATACTGGGATCCACGCATTTGCATCTGGCTGGACTTTTGTAGATGCATATCTTACAAAAGAAGCTGAGACAGAAGACCAGAGTACCACTAAGATTTGTCATTACTGTCAATGTGATGTCTTTGGAAGGACCTGGATCACAAAGAACCATGCAACACCTCAATTTCAAAATTCTCATCTTTGTTTTAAAATCCCTTTATAGCCTGGCTCCTCGTTATCTCTGTAATCTGCCCCACCCCAACAACCTCTAAGAAATCTGTGCTCCTCTATTTCTGACCCCCTGGTGCCCCAATTTTCATTGCCCCAACATTGGTGATCGCATCTTCAGGTACCTAAGTCCAAAGATGTGCAGGTTAGGTGGATTGGCCATGATAAATTGCCCTTAGTGTCCAATAAGGTTAGGGGGGGGGGGGGGGTACAGGGATAGGGTGGGGGGGAGGTACAGGGATAGGGTGGAGGCATGGGCTTAAGTGCGGTGCTCTTTCCAAGGGACAGTGCAGACTTGATGGGCCGAATGGCCTCCTTCTGCACTGTAAATTCTATGATTCTAAGCTCTGAAATTACCTCCCGAGATCCCTCCACTTCTCTACCTCGCTTTCCTCCTTTAAGAGAAAACTTACCCCTTTGATCAAGCCTTTGGCTATATGCCCTAATATCTCATTATGTGGTTCAGTGTCATGTTTTGTTTTATAATGTGCCTATCAAGTGCCTTGGGGTAATATAAACACAAAGCATTGTTGATGCTTTCAGTGACAGTCCATAAAATAAGGATGCCTGGTTGATCAACATTGGTTGGAATGGCTGCACCTGTCACTAAGTAACAATGAGACCATTAAGCACTGGTGCACATCTGGCAGTGACAATGTGGAACTGTTTCCACAAGGTTTGGATAATTAGAGGGAAACATGGAGAGCAGTACCATTTGCTGAAATACAGATGCCTGTAGCTACCACATAGTTATAGGTCTGGTACATGACATGAGAGTAATGAAATGAAAATCGCTTATTGTCACGAGTAGGCTTCAATGAAGTTACTGTGAAAAGCCCCTAGTCGCCACATTCCGGTGCCTATCCGGGGAGGCTGGTGCGGGAATCGAACCATGCTGCTGGCCTGCTTGGTCTGCTTTATAAGCCAGCGATTTAGCCCAGTGAGCTAAACCAGCCCCTAATGGTCAGATGTAACTTGAAGCTTGGCTCCATCTCCAAGTTATGTTGCCTGTAGCGGTTCAAGAAAGTAGCTCGCTACCACCCTCTCAGTAGCAATTAGGAATGGGCTATAAATGCTGGCCTAGCCAGCGATGTCCACTTCCCCTGAAATAATTTTTTTTTAAGTGCAAGGTGGCACTTAGAAAAATTCTAGCCCATAATATTTAAAATCCAAATCTAAGCAGCACAAGAGGACTCTTACAATAATTGCCGAATGTCGGGCATTCATTTTTGCAACTGGAACAGAATTTATTTTTATAAATGGTGGGGGGGAGGGGGGGGGGGGGGGTAGATGGAAGAATACATGTTTTTTTAAATCCCAGGTTAAAAGTGATACAATAGGGACAAAATTGCAGTTTTCATCCAGTCTCATCCATCACTGTCAATACCCTCATCTCCATCTTATAATATCCTTTGGGTTTGGCTTCTTCACAGCCTCCTTTCCTGAGACGCATCATTTATCTCTTGTGTTGTTCTGTATGTTATGAACAGGTACATTTTGATAGATTCTGCAGGGAACTGATGCAATAATCACTGTAATGTTCCCCCTGACAGACAGCCGGACTGTGCATTGGCTTATCAGAAGAAATGTTTTGAAGCATGGCAAAGCCATGCCCCAAAGATATTCAGGAACAGAAAAGCAGCAGTAAAAGGTACAAAGAGAGAAGTATTAAATATATAAAATTCATATTATTTTGGTAATGCCTTCTGCTGAAAACTTTGCACTCTTGCCCTCTGTTCCATTCCCATTCCCAGCTGCTCATAGAACATAGAACAGTACAGCACAGAACAGGCCCTTCGGCCCTCAATGTTGTGCTGAGCCATGATCACCCTACTCAAACCCATGTATCCACCCTATACCCGTAACCCAACAACCCCCCCCCCCTTTACCTTACTTTTATTAGGACACTACGGGCAATTTAGCATGGCCAATCCACCTAACCCGCACATCTTTGGACTGTGGGAGGAAACCGGAGCACCCGGAGGAAACCCACGCACACATGGGGAGGACGTGCAGACTCCACACAGACAGTGACCCAGCCGGGAATCGAACCTGGGACCCTGGAGCTGTGAAGCATTTATGCTAACCACCATGCTACCCTGCTGCCCCTACTCGTTTAAGTTAAACATGACATGCACATCCTTGATCTGTAGATAGGTTTTAACTTCCATTGTCTGATCTATCATCAAGATGACCTAGTTGCAGTTTTCATCCAGCCTCATTCATCACTGCCAGAACCCTCGTCTCCATCTTCTAATACCCTTTGGTTTGACTTCTTCATATCCTCCTTTCCTGAGATGCACCATTCACAAATCCAAACTCGTCAGAACTGAACTGCCTACAGCTCATCCTTCTTATATTTGTTACTGTGCATCTGGATTGCACTACATATAAATTTCAAAATTCTCATTTTCATCTTCATCTGCAAATCTTCCATGATCTCTGCAGTCCTCCCTACGTCTTCTGATATTCAGAACTTTCACAACATGCTCCATTTATGGTAGTGGAGCTTTTCCCCTTGATATAATCTGCAATTCCATTGCTCAGCCTATCTGCCTTTCCAATCTCTTTGCATCTCCAAAAGTCATCTCAGAGCCTACCTCTCTGACCACGCTTTCAGCCAGTTCCACCAATGTGTCTTCCACCTACCACTTGGTTCGCGACCACCCCCACCAACTTCCAACATGCACCAATGATTTTACATTATAAGCTCTGTATTTGTCGAACTGAGAGGTGCTGCTACCTAAGGGATGTATGAAGCAGCCACACAGTATGCATAACGAGAACAAAGGAATCATTCCCCAAACCTGAAGAACATTCTCCAACCGAAGAAGTGTGCATTTTCAGCAAGTGAGAAATTCCCGTAGAAGGAGCTTGGGGACTTTCAACCCAATTCCTCACGAACATCAACCCCAAACACAATAAGCCAATAATTTGGCACAGGTTCCTGTCCTTACCTTGGCATAGGGAGGATGGTCTTCTCGACATAAATTGACCCCGCATATTCAGGGGCAAAATAGGTGTGCCAAGAAAACATAATGGGGGAAAAGGAAAAAATAAGGAGGTGCAGTTGGAGAAAGAAAAAAAAGGAAAAAGGCGCCAACTTGCACCTAATTTATTTCAATATTTGCTTCCAGGTGTTAATAGTTCCCGTAAAGAGCTTCCACTGAAAAACCAACCAACTGGCCAATCAGTTTCCACCATGCCAATGCATAGTTGCTTCCAAGGATCTTGCAATGTTGATTCACAGAGCTCTTCATCCTACAAGCCATGCTCCATTTGTGCTCCTTCTGATTTCCCACAATACAGACTAGGCAGAAAGAGGTTTACCAATGTATATTCATACAGCAACCAAAATCAGGTAAAATGAACTCATATCTCCATAATAGTTTTTAAAGGGATTTTGCACCTCCATATTTAATATCTGAAAATCCCTGATAATATAATTGTATTTCCACTAATTGGTTAAACCTTTTTAAAAATCGATATTGTACTATTCACCAGTGCAGCTGTTTTCAATATGATCAGAGGTTAGCAGATGATGGCTGTACAGTTTACAAGCACCAGAGATGGACTTAACACTACAACTGGCTGCCTGAAATTGGATTAACCTTGGATTTAACCTTAAAAGTTACTGTTTAATAGTCCTGGGGCGCGATTCTCCGATGTCACGCCGGTTGGGAGAATAGGGGGCCGCGCCAGTTTTCACGCGACGCCGGTCCGACGCGCTCCCGCTATTCTCGGCCAAATCTGTTTCATCGTGTTTCGCGCGCAAAAACACGGAGAATCGCCCGATACAGCCAAAATGGCGATTCTCCGGCACCCCCGCTACTCTCTGGCCCGGATGGCCCAAAGTCCTGACGTCGTGACGCCAGGTCACGCCGTCGCCGTTCACACCTGCTTTTTAAAGTCGCCAGCCAGTCGTGCTGGCTGATGAGGAGTGAGAAGGTGAGCGGACCGTCCCGGAGTCTCCGCAAACTGGGGAAGGCATCCACGAGAACGCAGCGGCCAGTTTGGGGGGGGGGGGGGGAGAGGGAAAAGTGGAGGGGGGGAGAGCAAGTAGTGGGGGGGAGAGAGAGGGAGAAGTGGGAGGGGGGAGAGAGGGAGAAGTGGGAGGGGGGGAGATCGAGTAGTGGGGGGAGAGAGGGAGAAGTGGAGAGTGGGAGGAGGGAGAGAGGGAGAAGTGGTGGGGGGATGCGAGTAGTGGGGCCGGAGAGAGGGAGAAGTGGGAGGGGGGAGAGCGAGTAGGGGGGGGGAGAGAGAGGGAGAAGTGGGGGAGAGAGCGAGTAGTGGGAGGGGGAGAGAGGGAGAAGTGGGGGGGAGAGAGGGGAGAAGTGGGGGGGGGAGAGAGGGAGAAGTGGGGGGGAGAGAGGGAGAAGTGGTGGAGGGAGCGAGTAGTGGGGGGAAAGAGAGGGAGAAGTGGGGGGGAGAGAGCGAGTAGTGGGGGAGAGAGAGGTAGAAGTGGGAGGGGGAGAGAGCGAGTAGTGGGGGGAGAGAGGGAGAAGTGGGGGGGAAGAGCGAGAGTAGTGGGGGGGAGAGAGAGGGAGAAGTGGGAGGGGGGAGAGAGGGAGAAGTGGTGGGGGAGCGAGTAGTGGGGCGGAGAGAGGGAGAAGTGGGAGGGGGGAGAGCGAGTAGTGGGGGGGAGAGAGAGGGAGAAGGGGAGAGAGAGGGAGAAGTGGGAGGGGGGAGAGAGAGGAGTAGTGGGGGGGGAGAGAGGGAGAAGTGGGAGGGGGGAGAGAGGGAGTAGTGGGGGGGAGAGAGGGAGAAGTGAGAGGGGGGAGAGCGAGTAGTGGGGGGAGAGAGGGAGAAGTGGGGGGGAGGAGAGCGAGTAGTGGGGGGGAGAGAGAGGGAGAAGTGGGGGGAAAGAGCGAGTAGTGGGGGGGAGAGAGAGGGAGAAGTGGGAGGGGGAGAGAGCGAGTAGTGGGAGGGGGAGAGAGGGAGAAGTGGGCGGGGGGAGAGAGCGAGTAGTGGGAGGGGGAGAGAGGGAGAAGTGGGGGGAGCGAGTAGTGGGGGGGAGAGAGAGGGAGAAGTGGGAGGGGGAGAGAGGAGTAGTGGGAGGGGGACGAGAGGGAGAAGTGGGAGGGGGGAGAGAGCGAGTAGTGGGGGGGAGAGAGGGAGAAGTGGGAGGGGGGAGAGAGCGAGTAGTGGGAGGGGGAGAGAGGGAGAAGTGGGGGAGAGCGAGTAGTGGGGCGGAGAGTGGGAGGGGGGGAGAGCGAGTAGTGGGGGGGGGAGAGAGAGGGAGAAGTGGGAGGGGGAGAGAGCGAGTAGTGGAGGGGGAGAGAGGGAGAAGTGGAGGGGGGAGAGAGGGAGTAGTGGGGGGGAGAGAGAGGGAGAAGTGGGAGGGGCGAGAGAGGGAGAAGTGGGGGGGAGCGAGTAGTGGGGGGGAGAGAGAGAGAAGTGGGAGGGGGGAGAGCGAGTAGTGGAGGGGGGGGAGAGAGCGAGTAGTGGGGGGGGGGGGAGAGGGAATGAGTGGACTGGAGTGGGTTGTCCACCCCCGGATGCAACATGTCAGCCGCCCTGCCATGGCAGGATGGTTACGAGGACACTGCCGCTGGTTGCCCTGTGGCTGATGGCCACAGCCCACTGACGCACCGGTGAGGAGGACGTGTTGTTAACTGCCCGTTGGACGCAGAGAGTGACCAGGGGTTAGGCTGGCCATGTGTCAGCAGCGCGACCAGGCCACCGGGACACACAGGTAGCCCGTGGCAGGCGGCTGCCGAGGTGTGGAATAACCTCCGTCTAACATGTCGTTTCTCTGCCCCCCACCACTGTTCTGTAGGTGACGATAATGTATTCTAACTGAACAGCTATGTTCTGCGCAGTGGTTGGGGCCACTGCACTGCAGTTGGACATCCAGCAGCGTCCACAGCGAAATCCCACAGTGGATGCAGGGGCAGCTGCAGCAGCAGAGGGAATGGCCGCGGAGTGGCCCGTCGTCGAGCAGCATGGGGGGGAGGAGGAGGAGGGGGAGGAGACATTGATGGTGGAGCCAGGGCGCCAGGGGCAACGACCGAGGCCGAGGGTGTACTGTGCCCGGATCTCTTTCAAGACAATGCCGGACATCACCTGCAGGAGGAGACTCTGGTTGAGCAGAGAGACAGTCACACATATCTGTCACCTCGTTGCGCACCTCGCCCCACGTGGAACGGGAGGAGGACACGCGATCCCGGTTGCCGTCAAGGTGACTGTGGCACTTAACTTTTATGCTACCGGCTCCTTCCAGTCTCCGAGCGGGGACCTATCCGGGATCTCACAGGCATCAGTGCACAGGTGTATCCGGGATGTGACCGACGCCCTGTTTGCCATCGCCGATCGCTACATCACCTTTCCTGAGGACAGAGAAAATCAAGAAGCACGAGCCCATGGATTTGCCAACGTGGCCGGGATACCGATGGTCTAGGGAGTCACGTCCCCATGCGTCCGCCTGCAGGCAACAGGGAAGTGTTCACAAACAGGAGGGGGACATACTCCATGAACATCCAGGCGGTATGCGACCCCCACATGAAGATCATGCACGTGTGCGCAAAGTTCCCTGGAAGTGTGCACGATGCGTACATTCTTGCGCAGTCATTCATCCCTGCTATGTTTGAGGGACAGCCCCCCCGGCTGAGGGGCTGGTTGCTAGGTGACAGGGGTTATCCACTGAGGTCTTGGCTGATGACGCCCATACGGAGGCCTCAGACCAACGCGGAGACCCTTTACAATGAGGCCCATGCAGCAACCAGGGGTGTGGTGGCGCGCTGCTTTGGTCTGCTGAAAATGAGATTCAGGTGCCTGGACCGCTCCGGAGGGGCCCTGCAGTACCAGCCCGACAGGGTCGCTCGCATTGTTGTGGTCTGCTGTGCGCTGCACAACATCGCGATGCAGACGGGAGATGCCCTGGTGGAGGAGTCGGAGGGAGAAGCCACTGGCAGTGGTGCCAACACGGAGATGGAGGAGGAGGAGGAGGAGGTGGAGGAGGTTGGTGATGCGTCGTGCGCAGCACACAGACATGGCCCAGGTGCTGGTAATGTCCAGGAGGCTGCACGATGGCCCCGGCAAGGACAGCTGGCACGCGACGCCTTGGTGGCAGCAAGATTCACGCGCTGCGTGCGATGGCACCGCTGAACACTACCACTACCACCTGCATCGCCAGTCGTGCAGATGGTCAGCACACAACTCCTCCCCCCCGCTCCGCGTACACTGCTCCACTTGAAATGAAAATGAAAATCGCTTATTGTCACGAGTAGGCTTCAATTAAGTTACTGTGAAAAGCCCCTAGTCGCCACATTCCGGCGCCTGTCCAGGGAGGCTGGTACGGGAATCGAACCGTGCTGCTGGCCTGCTTGGTCTGCTTTAAAAGCCAGCGATTTAGCCTGGTGAGCTAAACCAGCCCCTTCGAGATCATCCTTACAATTGCGGCGACGGTATGGCACGAAATTGATGGTTGTGTCAGCGGGTGTGATCAGTGCCATGTTGAATGATGACAGCCCGCTCTGCGATGAGCTGAGAACTCAAATCGTTAGACAAAGTCTGACCCATGGCAATAGCTGAACCATTCACCTCGGTGGCCGCTGAGTTCGTCAGGGACACTCCATCACGTGCCCGCGTTGGGTAGCTGTGGGAAGGGGTGGGGGGGGGAAGGGACTGCACACCCGGCATTGAAGTTTCACCGCTCGTCAACCCCAGCGACACTCGGTCACCATCACGATCCCCGTGGCAACTGAAAAATCACACAGTCTTACAAGTTAGGTGCAACAGTGAGTTTAATGGTGAATATCATGTACAGATGCCCTAGCCCCTACTAAACTGTGCCCTTCACCCGTGACAACTTACTATGTGTCCCTCTTCATTGCCTTACGGACCCTACCACTACGTCTAAGTGAATCCCCAGATGGTACAGCAGGAGTGGAGGCGGACTGCTGAGAATCACCCCCTGCGACATGTCTCCCCGTCGGCACTCGTTTCCTGGGGCGACCCGGCCTTGATGGGCCAGGCTGCTCCGTGGGCGTTTCGGATGACGTGGTGCCACCCTGCTCAGCCAGCTGCCCACCCGATGCACCAGGGATGGGACTGGGGGAGGCCGAGCGTTCAGGGACGTCCCATGATGGAGTTAATGGGACGGGCCCCAGAACCTCCTCCTCCCTTGGGGAGCCCGGTGGCCCCCGGGCCTCACTGTGGGACGGAGGTGTGAGCGGGGAGGTGCCCCGTCGCTCCACCAACACCTGGCGCTGCCAGTCCTGGAGGCCTGTAACCGTGTCGACCAGGGTCCGAAGGTTCGCTGAGACGGAGTCCAGGGAGTGAGACGTTCCCGCCAGGGACTGTGCGACCTCAACCTGTGAGTGCGCGACGCCATCCAGCACATGCGTCAGGCGGTCGATGCTCCCCGCGACTGACTGCTGGGGCTGTGCCATGGCCTGCTGGGACTGTGCCATGGCGTGCTGGGACTGGGCCATGGCCTGGTGAGACTCGGCCAGGCCCCGTAGCGCGCTGGCAATGTCGTTTTGGCTCTGGCACATTGCTGCCTGTGAGAGGGCAACCCTCTCCAGGGCCGAGGATGACACGTGCACATTAAGCCCAACGCCTTGCAGAACCTGACCCATGGCCGAAACCGTTTCACCCATTGCCTCAATCGCGGACGCCACCCGTGCGGTGTCGACCTGGGTGGCTGCGATGAGCGGCACCACTCCCTGCTCCTGGACGCGGATGGACTCCTCCAACTGCGTCTGCAGCTGCTGGGAGACGGCCCTCATCCCGTCATTGTGTCCCTGGGTTTCAAATGCATCGGCTGTCCACGTGGGTCGAGTAAATCCAGGAACCCGGGAAACGTCTGGGCGGCAGCTGGATGCTGCGCCTGGGCTGCCCTCCGACTGTCCAGCCCCTCGGCTGCTCCGACCTCCATCTGCTGTACCGGCTCAGCTGTGTGGTGCGCACCAGACCGTGACCAAGGAGCCTCATCACTTAATTGCCCAACCGCGGTGAGTGTCTCTGGGATGGTGGATGGTGTGGGAGACAGCAGTGCCGCAAGCCCTAGGACCTCGTAGGTCATAAAACCAGCAGTGTCCTCGTCCGAGTCATTTCCGAGCGCAAGGCGCACGCGGCCCATGTCTGGTTGTGCGTCAGGTGAGTCTGTTGACTGCTTCGACGTCCTCTGTGCATCCTGCTCGACAGTCCCGGGTTGGGAGGATGGCACTCCTGGCTGACCTCCTTCCACCCTCTGGCGTGCGGCCCTGGGTGTGATGGTCGTGGCAGATGGGCGCCTGTGTGTGGCAGCAAGCCCTAGGGAACAGAATAACACGGGGTTAGTTAGACACGCTCGGCCGGGCGTAGGATGGTCCAGTGGGTGGAGAGTGAGGGGACAGAGGATGCTGGGTCCAGTGGTTAGAGTGTGAGGGGACAGAGGATGGGGGGTCCAGTGGGCAGAGTGTGAGGGGACAGAGGATGGGGGGTCCAGTGGGTAGAGTGTGAGGGGACAGAGGATGGGGGGTCCAGTGGGCAGAGTGTGAGGGGACAGAGGATGGGGGGGTCCAGTGGGTTAGAGTGTGAGGGGACAGAGGATGGGCTGGGGGGGGGGGGGGGGGGGGGGTTGTCATGCAGGGTTGTCTCACTTGGTTCTGCACCTCCAACCTCGCATTGCGCGACCTCCCGGGTGCCAGATCCCCCAGCAAGGACCAGTGCCCTTTGTTCAAACACTGTCAGGGGGTGCAGAATGGGTAAACCTCCTCCGGTCCTGTTCCGCTCCCAGTTGTTGTGAGCAGTCTTGTCCTGTTGGGGGGGGCATAGATAGATCATCACAATTCGGCAGGGATCATCAGGGTGTTCAGATATTGGCACAGGTTGGGGGAAAAGTTGCAGTTACACCATGGCATCTCTCCAGGGGGTCGCAGCGCTCATCTGGGTCTGTGACAACTTTGTTAACCACCCTCCACTCACTCTCGCCCCCCCTCCCCCTCCTCCTTGTGCCCGGGGGGGGGGAGGTGGGTGATGAGGGACATGGGGGTGGGGGGATGGTTTTGACCCGGGGCACCCTCTTGGCACTTACCCTGGCAGCCCTGGTGAGGTCGTGGAGCTTCTTGGAGCACTGCTCCCCAGACCGAGGGGTCTGCCCCACAGCACTGACTGCCGTGCCCACCTCACGCCAGGCCCGTTGCACAATGCTGGAAGGGTGGCGATGCCCTCGTCTTGGGCAGATGATGCCCCTTCGCTGCTCCACCTCATTGAGGAGGGTCTCGAGGTCAGTCTCACCGAACCTCGGGGCGGCCCTCCGTGGCTCCGACATTTTCACTCCCTCCCTTGTTGTCGTCGCTCGCGCCCTTTTAAGACGCGGAGCGGCGTCATTCGGGCGTCGCGGGTTTCAGACGTCATCCCCCACGTGTTTCCCGCGGCCCCGCTCCTAGCCCATTTCCGGGGCCAGAATCGATCGGGAACGGGGCTGTTTCGCGCCGTCGTGGAACTCGGCCGTGTTCACGACGGCCTTCCCGATGCCGCGCGGCATCGGAGAATCGCGCCCCTAATTTCTGAATTTCAACTGCTCATGGCAGTTGTGGTGTTGTTAAAGTTACAACATATGGAATGGGTGAAACATTAAGGTTTGACATTTATTTCAGTGATGATAGTAACCTACTCATTTGAAATAACTCCAATTAGAAAATCTCAGTTCAACTTTGCACCTTCAGGGAATAGTGAGGAGAAAATGGGAGGGTAATAAAAACATTCCATAGCTTTCTTGAGTATGTACTACAGTTAATAGCCAGTCTACCAAACTAAACTCAATGCAGAGTTTAACACTAACGCACTCTTCACTATACTGTATATAATAGAGCAATATTTAACGTCCATTCATAGTGAATAGGCAGGGAATGTTATACTTTCAAAGCATAAATATTGATAAATTTGGTCCATCGCAGCCTTTTTATAAATGTACGATTTTAGTCAAGGTGAAGTGCTTAATTGCCACAAATCTCATTACCTTGAGACTCCCATTTTTAACAGTCATCCAACTCATCAGTATGGCCAATGTCAACACCATTTAGACAAAGCCTGTCAGGCAAGTGAGATCTTAAACAAAACCGAGAGAAACAAAACACCACAATGACAAGCAATGCTGCAGAATCAGCAACGGTGAGATACTTGAGGTTACTGCCGGGTGTCCCTCCTCCCCAGAAAATCAGGGTGAAATCAGAACCTGTGGAATGGGCATAGAACATTGACGGTGCGATGATAGCTGTCCGTGGCCCCTTTAAATTCTTTTGTACAGCATCTCAATGGCTTGTGCTCAGCCTGTACAGGAATTTCTACTTGGCTTCTGTTGAACAGGCAGGGTTAGAATTGACCCCACAGTCCAAAGACGTGCAGGTTAGGTAGATTGGCCATGATAAATTGTGCTTAGTGACCAAACAGGTTAGGAGGGATTATTGGGTTATAGGGATAGGGTGGAAGTGAGGGCTTAAGTGGGTCAATGCAGACTCGATGGACCGAATGGCCTCCTTCTGCACTGTATGTTCTATTTTCTATGATCCTTGAACATCAATAGGCTATTTAATCGCATCACCTCAGCTAAACCATATGTCCGACCAGTAGTCGGAAATCTGCATGTTTATTCTATTCCAGCCCCGATCACTGGCCCAGCTGGAATTAACTATCTCAGCATAGGTCAGGATACTAATTGCAGTTTGAATTGCTCAAGATCCCACAGCTATTCAATGTCTGAACCAGATGAGCTATAAGAAAGGCCCAAATGAGTTATTTCAATGGAATGGGCTAGAATTTGGATAGCCCTGGTTTTGGCAGAGAGATCCACAATTCACGAGCTGCTCATGTCCATTCAGATCCAAGTGGGAAGCAAGCAAAGTTGTGTACTCTCCGAAGCTGCATGGTTGCTGCTTTCTGCATCTGAACGCTGCCGTTAAGCAGGTGTCCCTGGCAGTATTATTTGACAGTCGTATGGTACAGCAAGCCTGCTCCTTTTAAAGGCAGGCTGTACCTTAAAGGGAATTGACACAAAAAAAGCTTGTTACAATATAAGTTCTTGCAAAATGAACTCCAGAGTAGACAGAAGGATCTATAGTGATAGATGCAGAGGGGAGGCATTAGTGGTGCAGGTGGGGCAGGAGGAGAAATGCTGTGGTCCCGGGGTGGGGTAGGGGAAGGCTGGCAAGAGGTACTCAAGGACCACTGTGGGAAGGGATGATGAGCATCCTACTTATGGTTTGACCATTGGTCTCTTGCTTCCCATGCACCACACACCCATCCCTCACTCCAAACTTCACCTTCTGAGTTCCTGTTCTCAAACATCTAAGAATTGTCTCCTGCACACACCAGGGCCTTTGGGTGAAACAAAGAGAGTGACAAAACGGTACTGCTTTATCCTTCTCTTGAAACCACCAGCTCTGGAACGGTACATACCTTGGAGACTATTATCAAGTTAGGATCAGCTTGTGATGAGACACCAGGCATGAGTGGGCTGCAGCCAGACATGGGTGAAAGAATGGGGTATTTATCAGTTCACTGGAGAGCAAGGTAGCAGATGATTACTACTGCATAGGACCCAGATGAAGACCTTGATGTCATGGTGCACAGGAGAGTACTGAATGGGCATACACACCAAGATGCTGGGTGCATTGGTTGAAATGCCAAGGCAACCTTTCGTCATTGTCAAGGAGCAAAGAAGAAGTCCCATTCCAACTTGCCAGAGGGGATGATAAAGTGGTTGCCCTCTCTGCAGCCTCTACTCCATCTCCATCATGCTCCAGCAACACTGCCACTGCTGCCCACCCCCCCTCCCATGGGCCGTGTCACCATCCCCCCGCCCCCCCCACAACCCACACCCACATCCCCCCCCCCCCCCCCCCACCTGTTTAAGATTTTGAGCACACAGATCACCTCCCACACACCTGCTGTGAGGATGCAGCAACACTGTGGCAAATCCAGGAGCCCACTTTCCAAAAAAACTTCCAGCGTGCTTTCCAACCCTTCGCAGCAGAAACAGTTCCACAAATTTATCTTGCCTGCAAACAGGGTGTCTGACCCTTGCCAAGGTGTCATCACAGCGCGCACTGCCCATCTTGCAGTTCCATGCTTCTCTTTTCATGACTGAGTGCAGAAAGGTTTCCTCCAGACTCCAAATTAGGGATCCTGGTGCCACATCGACCAGTTGTGTTTGATGGTTCTGCGTGCATCCATATCCTTGCAGAATACATGCAGCAAGCTCGCAGCATGGCACACTACTGAGTTTTGTACTCAGCACCTTCAAAGTAAACCATTTGTGTAAGGTAATGGCCAATGCAATTGCGTTAGAAAATGTACAAAAAGATGTTGCACTGGATTGTAGTGAATAGTATATTTGTTATCTTTAGAAAATGGTGCAGTAACTGAAAGATTTTTGGAAGTTCCTCAGTTTGGAGTTATCATCCTTTTTGTATGCAATCTTATTATTCATTAACAACTGCAGAACTCGCTAAGTGACCAGGGTCCTTTTAATTGTCTTCCTTCTATTTGTTACGCTTTCTGTTTCGTGCTCAACAGGAACAAACACACGTGGAGGTCCAGTCTAAGAATTTCAATGCTGAACAAACAGATAAAGTAACTAAGACAGAAACATGGTAAAACACCCTTTTTATTCTTTTTCTTTCCTTGATCACATATTGTCTCAAAGCTCTCTTCCTTATACACCCTCCTTCCCCCCACCCACCAATCACTGTTGTCCTGAAAAATGCTGCCTTATAATGGTTTAATAGTAGCTCATTCTTATCTCACACTCCTGACAATCCTGCAGCTTACTCCATACTGAGGCTAAACAATAACAATAATGGATCCTTGACTAGGGGTGCCACAATTTCTGCAGCACATGTCTTCAGGGCAGTATGGTGGCACAGTGGTTAGCACTGCGGCCTCACAGCGCTCGGGACCTGGGTTCAATTCTGGCTTCGGGTGACTCTCTGTGTGGAGTTTGCACGTTCTCCCCACGCCTGCGTTGGTTTCCTCCAATGCTCTGGTTTCCTCCCACAGTCCAAAGGTGGGCAGGTTAGGTGGATTGGCCATGATCAATGCACGGGGGTTATAGGAATAGGACGGGGGAGTAGGCCTAGGTAAAGTGCTCTTTCGGAGGGCCGGTGCAGACTTGATGGGCCGAATGGTCTCCTTCTGCACTGTGAGGACTCGTTGGATTTATTTTCTGAACATTACTTAATGCTGTAATTACCGATTTTAATGATTTCCATAAATGTATATCAGAAAAATAAAATGTGCTTTTCAATACGGATGAAAACCCACATTTCCTTCTTCCATGATGAATCACTGCTAGCACCAAAGGAGCTGGATTGCAGTTGACTACAGATTGCTCATTCTTGTCCTCCAGCCACAGATAAATGACCCAGAGCAGAGATTCCTGCCACAGGGCTGTCAGTCAAAAGAATCACAGCTAATCATTGACCCTACTTCTTCTCACAAGTCTCGGACACAACTATCAGTCAAAATCATCACTCTAGGCTGATTCCTCGATACAACAAAGAGACCTTAACTGACACATTCCATTTAATTACATAGATTGGATGTGTTCTGACAGCATGATGCCACATAAACTTCTTAATTTCCTCCCAGGTCCAAGCAGTCACCCGTTAACCTGCACCCAGCTCCCAGGGGTCTTGGGCCTTTCAGAGGTGGACAGCCTGCTCAGTGCAGCATCATTCTCCTTCACCACATGCCAGAGGCTTCACGACTGAAAGAGAGAGGCTCCCTCAAGGCTACTCATGGCACATATCTCAGAGCATGTGCTACAGCTGCCGCTTTACTTAACTCCCTGTCAGGCAAAGCTGCAACCCTTTCTCAGGGAAGTTCTTGGCTTTTGACCTGCAGCCAACCAACTTCCAAGTCTGACTCCGACATTTGTTTTTCAGGGCGTCCATTCAGATTAAGGGGAAAGGTATCATGTCGGCAGTTGGTCAGCGCAGTCACTCTGCTCAGATAGGGAAATCAAGGTTAGTGTATAGATGCATAACTAAGTACTGGACGACACCCTGCAATGTATTTTCACAACTTCATACCTGTGTACATTTACCAGCTAAATTTTGATGGCTTTTGCAATCTGACCTTTGCACTTTCTCTGTCTTTCTATATTCAGTTCCTTGTTGTTACAGAGTGAGGAAAAAGAAATAATTCCACTTGACAATGACGTAACGAACGAGAATCAAGAGGCCCATTCGGGAACTCAGGATGATTGCAAGCCCGAGGTAGGGATTAATGATAACTAACCCTGACGCTATATAGAATGCCTCCTAAATGAATCCATGTGGCATGTTACTCAATTCTTTTAAACCTTTCATGGATTTTGAATTTTTGAAGAGGATGGTGTTTGCACATTGGAAAAACAATTGTTTCATTTCCTTTTGCATTTTACATTTGTTCTCACACTTAAAAAAAACCCACACTGTGCCCAATTTTCTAAGAGAGCAGCCAGATGACTCCTTCCCTGGCCTATGTTCAATGTCTAGCTCAGGCTTGTCCAACCTGTGGCCCATGGGCCGCTTATGTGGCCCACGGAGTGATTGTTAACAATGCAGGCCAGGCGGTCAGTGAGTTTGAAGATTTCTGCAGGGGTCTGCTCCACCACTCACAGCTCACAATTGAGCCTGTTAGCAGCAAACATGGGAGTGAAACAGGCTATGAGTGGAGGAGGAGCCAACGCCGACAAATGCGAGTGTGTGAAGATATAACGACTCTGAAATGTTGGGCCTCCGCTCACCATACTTTCCTGTGGTTCCAGCCGCTTTCCTCCCAGCCCCAGTGCTCTGACCACATTTCCATGGCCTCGCTGCGTTCCCCACTGTTGTTTGGGCAACACGGTAGCACAGTGGTTAGTACTGTGGCTTGACAGTGCCAGGGTCCCAGGTTCGATTCCCAGCTGGGTCATTGTGTGTGTAGAGTCTGCACGTTCTCCCCATGTTTGCGTGGGTTTCCTCCGGGTGCTCCGGTTTCCTTCCACAGTCCAAAGGCATGCAGGTTAGGTGGATTGGCGATGATAAATTGCCCTTAGTGACCAAAAAGGTTCGGAGGGATTATTGGGCTACGGGGATAGGGTGGAAGTGAGGGCTTCAGTGGGTTGGTGCAGACTCGATGGGTCGAATGGTCTCCTTCTGCACTGTATGTTCTATGTTCCATGTTGCCGATCCTCTCAGCAGGCACCCACATTCTGGGGCCATCATGCCTCAGGCCTCACTCCAAGTCTCACTTCTGCTCCCCCACTCTAGTTGTTTTAGTGAGGGTGAGTGATTAAGTGGGTGAGTGAGTGTTCGGGTGGTTTTTGACATCCATGTTTAATGTTGTGTCAAACCAGGGGCTGGATTCTCCGCTCCGCCACCCCAGATTTCTGGTTCAGCACGCCGGCGGGATGCTCCGTTTCACCGGCTGTTCAATGGGGTTTCCCATTGTGGGGCAGCCCCACGCTGCCGGCAAAAAGGAGCATCCCGCCGGCAGATAATCCAGCCCCTTGCCTTTCCAAAATTTCCTCAAAGGCCACCCGAGTGTGAGAAAAAGGTAAATATGGCTTCCCCACGTGAAAAGGTTGGACAAGCCTAGACTCAATCAATGCGTTGTCTGAAATGGAAATTCAGCAGAGGAACCACCACAATGGGAATCTGCATCACACTGTTCTGTGAACTTAAACAATTTACTGGGGGAAGGGGGGATTTTTCACCCGCGTTCGCTGTGAGCACAAATGGCGATGTGTGCGTAAAATCCCACAAGAGATGGAAAGTGAGAACTGGCTCGGTCCTGTTTTCTGATTTTCCCCACCTTCCTTCAGTCAAGTAACGAGGTTGCCCCAAGGATGGGAATCTAATTTCAGTACATTTCATCCCATTAATGGGCTTCCACGCCATATTGTCCCCCACATTAGGATTCCCTTCTTGCCGACGTGGCATTATGTCAGTGAGGTTTACAGCTGATTTTTAAAAATGCGAACTAGGTGAAGTGAACTCGCCGAGGGCGCACAGATTGGCACGATCCCCAGAGGGAGAGGGACATGGCCAGGCAGTACTCTGGCACTGCCACCTCTGGCACTTCCCCCAGGCACCCTGGCACTGTGATAGGGTAGTGCAAGTGGACAAGGCCAGGTTGCCAGAGGTCAGTGCCAGGAGGAGGGGCTTCAGTTGTGGAGGTCCATGCGGGAGGTTCTCCATGTGCCCATGTCCCGGGTGAGGGGGGGTCCCGTTTTGGGGGTGGGGGGGGGGGGGGGTGGGAGTTCCCTGGGAGGGCGGGGGGGGGGGGGAAGAAGGACATGTGCATGGGGAGGGTTTCCACCTCAGTGGGGCAGTGGGGGGATTTTTCTTTTTAATTTTCTTAAGATCCAGGCGCCCCTTAGAAAGGGAGCCCCGATCTCCGGAGAGCCAACATTGCCAGCTCTATCAGGCCCCACCGTGCCAGCATGGTGGCGTGAGATATGTCTCCAGCATTTTCTTTCACAAAGTGCTGGAAAATATGGAGAGACAGCTGGCTGTACCAGTTTCCTCGCCTGTTAGAATGTTCTTTCAGTGAACCAGTGAAAACACGATGGGTTGTATGGCCTCCTTCTGCACTGCAAAGATTCTGTGAGATGAGACAAACCATAAGAATATTTGTAAGCAGGAGAACGTGTGCATTTAATCAGCTTTTATTTCTCATTTAGGCTGTGTCTGCTGCAAGTGCTGACTCAACAGAAAACCTTGGAACAACTGTAAAACAGAAGAAACAAACATGCAATGAAGGGTAATATGACAGTGCATTCATATAGTGGACTTGGCTGTGCAAATGAAAACTGTCCTCAGCTCAAATCTGTGCAAAATTGAGTCCAGTGCTCTGAATCAACCAGAATTGAGAATGAAAGTATTGGCCCAGAATTTTCTGGGAAAATAATGGCCAAATAAATGTGCATGCCATTATTAGTGTACAAATAAATCACAATTCAGACAGAGGAAGGGACACACAAATGAGCACAAATTGCTGAATAAATTGAGCAGCTTTCCTCTCAGCTTTACAACCTCCCCATGAGTTTCAAGAAATTACTACATTTTTGGTGTTGAAAGAAATTTAATGTGCCACAAAGATTTAGGACCGGTAGTTAATAATGTTCTGGTACGTAATAACTCTTCGAATGATGACATTTATGGGTCTGCAATGCAACCCAATCTCTTTGGATAAAAATGGAATAGTTGAAATTGTGGAGTCTCATTCTTCTACGTAGGAAATTATTCCTCAAGGCTCTTATTTTGAAAAATAAATCTTAATTTTCCTATTCCCCCTTTTTAAAATCTGATCTTTCGTTTCCCCTTTTCCTTCCACTTTCTGTGCCTAATTTAACTCTAATTCACCCTCTCACTTTCTCTACTTTTCCTTCTGTTTCCCTTTCTATCCTTCAATCTATTCTGGTTAAGGAATAGACCAATGGTTCCTCCAGTCACCAAGGTGACAGATGCCTTGCTGGCTTTGCTGTTATCAGCTTATGCTTGTTCAATTATTGAGCTGAAGGGTGCTAGAACAAGGTCTAATACCAGTGACATGTAGTGAAATGTCCTTTGTCCCGCAAATTCAAGGCCAATCATTTGTTAATAACGCTGTAATGTGCTACTTTTCAATATGTACTTATAAATTTGCAGGGTCTATAAAATGTTTCCTTGCCAATGTTCTCCCAACCCTTCCCCCTTGCAATCGTGGGTTGAGGTAGGAAACTGAGGTCAAGAGTGGCGATTACCAAGTGGGTGTTTAAAACTGGAGTCGGGTGGAGCATTCCTTTTCCTCCCATCTCCACGTTTAGGGACGTTGGGTGCAATTCTCCCAAAGGGAGGCAAACAGCCGACGGCGGAGTGAAAACCGGAGTGTTTAACTCCGGCGTCGGAGGCTGCTCCTCACCCCCTATTCTCCCCCCCTCCCCAAGGGGGCTAGGAGCGGCGGCGGGTGAATTCCGTGCACCGGGCCTTGACGCTTGCGTCAAAGCGCCGCGCCGGGAATGACGCGGCCAGCGGCGCCGAAGTAACGTCAGCCGCGCATGCGCAGGTTGGCCGGCTCCAACCCGCGCAAGCGTGGTTGCCGTCTTCCACTCCGCTGCCCCGCAAGACATGGCTGCTTGATCTTGCGGGACGGCGAAGGGAAAAGAGTGCGTCTTTTAGAGACGCCGGCCCGACGATCGGTGAGCACCGATTGCAGGCCAGACATCTGCTGAGCACGCCCGTTGTGCTCGATCCTCCCTCCGCCCCCCACAGGCCCCACACTCACCGGTTGCGCGCTGTTCACACCGGCAGCAACCAGGTGTGGTTGGCGCCGGCGTGAACCGGTCGGGTTCGGCAGGCTGCTCAGCCCATCGGGCCGGAGAATCGCCGATCGCCATGAGAAACGGCGAGCGGCCTGTCGCAAAACGCGACACGCCATTTTGGGGGTGGGGGGTGCCAGGACGGTGTGGCGTGATTCACCCGGCCCTCCTGCAATTCTCCCACCCGGCGTGGGGTGCGGAGAATCGCGCCTCACATGTTAATTCTTGGTTGCAGGCCATTCCTCATCCTGGTTTTCCTGAGCACAGACACAATGGTGTGGGCTCCCTCAGGGCAAAATAATTTTGGAGAGGAAACCTCAAGCTGGTGTAAATGTAAATATCTAATGCAAACATCAGGCATGGTTAAATAACAGCTCTTGGTTGTCATAATCCAATATGGTGGGCAGCACATTTTCAGTTAGTTGTATATACAAGCCCATCATTTTGAGACCTTAGATGGCCACATAGTCATTGATTTTCGAAGACATGGGACTGGATTCTCCGCCCCGCCAAATTTCTGCTTCACCCCGCCGGCGGGAGCTCCATTACGCTGGCCGGTCAATGGGGTTTCCCATTGTGGGGCAGCCCCACGCCATCGGGAAACCCCCATGCTGCCGGCAAAATGGAGCATCCCGCTGGAGGAGAATCCAGCTCATGGAGTCAGGTGCTGTGTAGCACACACAGAATAATTCTAGCTATTAATATTTAAGAGCAAAATTGAAGTAACACCTGGGATATTAGAGGTTTTGCCTGGGGTTGGCTGCTGACCACTAGCCCTGGCCCTTGGAGGCATCATATTGTCTGACTCATATTGTGATTATAAGGCAGAATCTGGTGGGCGTGAAAGTCAGCATGATTCCCGCTGGATGGCAGGACTGATCAATACGCGCAATCTTCCATTGCTCAAATCATTACTTCTGCATCACCAAGGAGCATGGTGAATCTCATAATAATAATAATATTTATTGTCACAAGTAGGCTTATATTAAAACTGCAATAAAGCCCCTGGGGGATGAGCAGGAAATTGCCTGCCTTGCCGTTACCTCATGGTTTGAAGACGCTGACACCATTACACGGACAGCCATTCAGTCAATGGAGGCCAGGAGTCTGCTCTAATCCCCCAGAGTCCATGCTGTGACAGCTCATACTGCAGAATGTGAGCAACGACATCCCAAAAGAGACAAGTACAGCGCACTTCTGGAATTTCACTTATTTCTGGATAAGAACACTTCCTATGATAAACCCATGGTTGGACCAATGATTGCCATTTGAGAGCCTATTTGCCAGCATCATGATCTTCCTGAGGCCCCGTTGCCTCTTGCTGCTCAGGCCCTTGCTCTTGCTGGCACTGTGCCAACCTGTAATGGGCCCTCCATCTCCTCACCTGGATGAGAACCATTACCAAGGCAGGGTTGCCTGCAGCCAAAATTATCGACATCTCAGTGGATCTGTGAATGAAATGAAGTGATAAATTTAGTGAGCATATCCTTTACAGGTTCCCCTCTATCTCAAAACCAGCAAGCACTTTGCCTGGCTTCCATCTTGATATGGCATCCCACTCCACCACTTCCAGGTGAAGGGCATCTTATAAGACCAGGGACGCGATTCTCCGACCCCCAGGCCGGGTGGGAGAATTGCGGGAGTGCTGGGCGATTCCCGCCACGCCACCACCGTGTGCGACACCTGGCCGCGCCACGTGCCGCTGTCGCCCGCCTCTCCCAGACGGTTCTCGCCGCCGTCTCCCGCTCGCCTCCGCTGCTCCTCCCGTCCTCCATCCCTAACCTCCTCGTTCCCCGCTCCTGGAGATGTCATGCACGTTTTGGCACCCCGTGCCCTCCTTCCGGCTCCCGGTTCCCTGCCCCCCGCCCCATCCCGCTGGTTCTCCTCTCCTGTCCCCCCTCCCTCCACGGTTCGCCCCCCCCGCCCCCACCCCACCCTGTGGTTCGCCTTTCTTTCTTCAGGTTTAGCCGCCCCACCCTCCCTCCCTCCCTCCCAGTCCCTCTCTCCCTTTCATGCCTTGGCTGCCCTCCCGTGACTCTTGACTAAGTTCCCCTGATTGTTGGCTACCTGGCTATTCTTCCCCTTGTTCGTTGGCCACAAACAGGTCCCGGAACAGTCGCGTGTATGGCTCTCATGTTCTGTGGAAGCCGTCGTCCGACCCTCGGATGGAGAATTTGATTTTCTCCATTTGGAGAGATTCCGAGAGGTCGGACAGCCAGTCTGCAGCTCTGGGTGGTGCTGCTGACCGCCAGCCAAACAGGATTCTACGGCGGGCGATCAGGGAGGCAAAGGCAAGGGTGTCCGCCCTCCTCCCCAGGAATAGATCTGGCTGGTCCGAGACCCAGAAGACCGCCACTTTCGGGCATGGCTCCACCCTCACTCCCACCACTTTGGACATTGTGGTGGTATGATTTGCATAGCTGTCTGCCATTGGTGCAGAACACCGGCTTACCATTGGCCCTGGTCGGTCATGTGCCTCTCGACCAATTGGTTAAGGCCAGTCATGTGACGGCTCTCCGATTGGTCGAGAGGCTGAGTTAACCACACCTCCATACCGAGGTATAAATAGTCAGAACGCCCAGTGGTCGTCCATTTACTGTAGTCGACCGGAGGGCTAAGTTCTAGCTTATTAAAGCCTAACTTTTGTATAGCAACTCGTCTCTCGTGCAATTGATGGCTCATCAGACATTGCCTCGAAGAAGGCTGTCCAGTACTCCACCAGTCTGGGGCAAGACCAGAACATGTGGGCGTGGTTGGCCGGGCCTACTTGGCACCGTTCACATCTATCCTCCACCTCCAGGAAGAACCTACTCATACGGGTTCTTGTTAGGTGGGTTCTATGTACCACTTTTATCTGTGTCAGGCTGAGCCTTGCGCACGTGGAGGTGGAGTTGACCCTATGCAGTGCTTCGCTCTAGAGTCCCCATCCTATCTCCATCCCCAGGTCCTCCTCCCATTTCTTTCTTGTTGCGTCCAGTACGGTGTCGGCCCTTTCTGTCAGTCGGTCGTACATGTCACTACAGTTCCCTTTATCTAGGATACTTGTGTCCAGTAGGTCTTCCAGTAGTGTCTGTCATGGCGGTTGTGGGTACGTCCTTGTCTCCTTTCGTAAGAAGTTTTTGAGCTGCAGATACCGTAGCTCGTTCCCCCTGGCTAGCCGAAACTTCTCTGTCAGTTCGTCCAGTGTTGCGATCCTGCCATCCGTGTATAGGTCCCTGACTGTCAGTGTCCCTCCGTCCTGTCTCCACCTTTTGAAGGTGGCGTCAGTCAGTGCTGGTGTGAACCTATGGTTGTTGCAGATGGGAGCTTTGTCAGACATTTTGGTCAGGCCAAATTGCTGCCGCAGTTGGTTCCAGGATTGGAGGGTGGCTATCACCACCGGGCTGCTGGAGTGTTTTTTGGGTGGGGATGGGAGTGCTGCCGTGGTGAGGGCCCGGAGGGAGGTCCCCACGCAGGAGGCCTCCTCCGCACGCACCCACTCGGCCTCTGGCTCCTGTATCCATCCCCTTACTCGCTCGGCTGTTGCGCCCAGTGGTAGAATTGTAGGTTTGGGAGGGCTAGCCCCCACGCGGATTTTGTTTTTTGTAGGACCTCTTCCCCCCCCCCCCCCCCCCCCCCCCCCCCCCCCCCCCCAACCCCACTTGCGGGTGTACTGGGTAGATCTCACGTTTGCTCATGTTGAGTTTGTAGCCCGAGAAGGCTCCAAACTCTTTCAGGAGCGCAGTGATCCCGTCCAAGCTGCTCTGTGGATCCGAAATGTAGAGGAGCAGGTCATCTGCATAGAGTGAGACTCTGTGCTCTTTGCCTCCCCTTTGGATCCCCCTCCAACTTTTTGCTGCCCTGAGCGCGATTGCTAGCGGTTCGATCGCTAGTGCGAACAGCAGCGGGGACAGTGGGCATCCTTGTCTGGTGCCCCTGTGCAGTTGGAAGTATTGGGAGTTGGTGTTGTTGGTCTGTACACTCACCTTGGGAGCGTTGTATAGGAGCTTTACCCAAGAGGTGAACCCTGTCCCAAGCCCGAACCGCTCCAGTACCTCTATGAGGTATTTCCATTCGAGTCTGTCGAAGGCATTTTCTGCGTCCAGGGAGACGATCACCTCTTGTGTTCTCTCCCCGGAGGGGGTCATTATCATGTTCAGCAGGCGCCTGATGTTCGAGGTAAGCTGTCTTCCTTTGACGAAGCCCGTCTGGTCCTCTGTGACCACCTCAGGTACACAGTCTTCTAGCCTTTTGGCTAGAATTTTGGCCAGTATTTTGGCGTCTGCGTTCAGCAGTGAGATGGGTCTGTATGACCCACATTCCGTTGGGTCTTTGTCTTTCTTAGGTATCAGCGAGATTGAGGCCTGCACCCTCCTACCCCTACCCTGCACCCCACCCGCTTACTCTCCCTTCTCCATTGCTCTCGTTCCCTCGCGCTGGGACCTGGCCTCCCAACTGGAGCGGTCCCACGGGCAGTGGTTTGCTCTTTGTTCTGGGTGTTCTTGCCGTGGCGGGGGCGGGGGGGGGCCTGGCCTTGCCTCGCCCCTCCCCATCCCGCCGTCGGCGTGTCGTTGCCCCTTACCAGGGGCCCCTCGTCCCTACCCTCGCTGGTGGTTTTCCAGCCCGTGCTCTTCGATGAACCTTTTTGCCTCAGCGGGGGCTGTTAAGAAGTGCTCCCTGTTTTGATATGTGACCCAGAGTTTTGCTGGGTACAGCATACCAAAACGCACGTTGCTCCTGTGGAGAGCTGCTTTCGCCCTGTTGAACTCAGCCCGTCTCCTGGCTATATCTGCCCCCAGATCCTCATAATTCGAATGGCATGGCCTTCCCATTTGCAGGCTCTATTTTTCCTGGCCCAGCGCACGATTGTTTCCCTATCCTGGTATCTGTGCAGTTTAGCTATGACTGCTCTTGGGTGGTCCCCTGCCTTGGGCTTCGGGTGCAGCGACCGATGTGCTCTGTCCAATTCTGGTGGGTTGTGGAAAGTTGTCTTCCCCACTAAGTTGCCCAGCATCTCAGCCACGTATGTCGTGGGGTTTCTACTCCCGATCCCCTCTGGCAGGCCCACTATCCTGACATTTTGCCTACTCGAGCGGTTTTCCTGGTCGTCTACCCTGCCCTTCAGGCTCCCCTGTGTTGCGCCCAGTGTCGCCACTTCCCTCTCCAGGGCCGTGACCCGGTCGCTCATGTCGGTCGCTGCTTTCTCCAGGTCCTTAATGGTCGCCTCCTGGGCTTCCAGTTCCTCCCCTTGGGCATCCAATTTCTCCTCCAGACTGGTCAGAGCCTGCTGCACCCCTGACATGGCCCTGGCCATTGCTGCCTGCACTGCGCCCTCTATTTCTGCTTTCAGGGCCCCAGGAAAGAGGGCACCTGTCTGTCCAGCTCTTTTTGATGCGGCGATACATTTGTTTCGCCGCTTCGTGCGCTGATTCGCTCGCCTGAGCTGGCTTGCCCCTTGTCCCGTCTGCTTCTGGTGCCCCCTCTCCCTCTGCCTTGGCTCACTTCTGGCATTTTTTCCTCCCCCTTCCCTTTCATCTTTTCTTCTCCCCTTGTTTTTCTTTTCCCCCCCTTTTCCACACCCTATTTTTATTTTATTTTAATTTTAATTTTTTTCTCTCTTCCCTTTTTCTTCTCTCTTCCCTTCTTTCCTTTACCACTTTATTTACCCCCCCCCCCCTCTTTTATGCAACTCCTCTCAGGTGGGCTTATTTTGGATGGGAGAGGAGAGTGTAAAAAGAGAGAAAATAATATATTTCCCCCTCCCCCCTCTCTTTAACAGTTTTCTTTTGGGTTTTGTTTTTGTAAAAGTCCTTTTTTTCTTCCTTTCCCCTCACTCAGCCAGGATAGAGAGAGAGAGAGAGAGAGGCTGGGAGGGGGGTGGGGTGGGGGCGGTTGGGTCGGTCCCGCTGCTCCGTTCGAGCTGCCGCACGTCGCACCCTCCCGGTGGGGGTGGTTAGGTCGCTGGTCGCTCCTCCACGCCCTCCGTACCGCCGGCAGGGCCCCGCTTCAGTCCTGGCCGCTGCCGCACCGCTCCTGGCCTGCGTTGGGGGGGGGGGGGGGGGGGGGGGGCGTGGACCTGCCGTCGCCGCCGCTGCCGCTGCCGCCGAACCGCTCCACCGCCGAGGGTCCTCCGCTCCATTTGACCGCTCCGCTCGCCGACCGGAAGTCGAATCCGCTCGCTGTTTCTAACAGGCGAGCGGTGATTCTCCGGCCCGGATGGGCCGAGCGGCCTGCCCAATCCGACGGGTTCACGCCGGCGGCAACCACACCTAGTCGCTGCCGGCGTGAACAGCGCGCGAACGCTGCGTGTGCGGCCTGTCAGGGGCGGGAGGGAGGATCGAGCACCAGGGGGGTGCTCAGTAGGAGTCTGGCCCGCCGATCGGTAGGCACCGATCGCGGCATCTCTAAAGGACGCATTCTTTTCCTCCACCACCTCACAAGATCAATCCTCCATGTCTTACGGGGCACCCACGGGGAGGACGGCAACCGCGCATGCGCGGGTTGGCGCCGGCCAACCTGCGCATGCGCGGATGACGTCATTTAAGCGCCGCCGGCCGCGTCATTTACGCGGCACCGCTTTGACGCGGTGCCAAGGCCCGGCGCGCGTAATTGACGCGGCGGCACTCCTAGCCCCCTGGGGGTGGGAGAATAGGGGGTGAGGAGCGGCCTCCGACGCAGGAGTGAAACACTCCGGTTTTCACTCCGGCGTCGGCACTTTGTCGCCCGCTGGGAGAATTTCGCCTCAGTGATGTATGTTACTCCTGTTCCACACACGGAAAGTGCAGATGGAAACTTTGCTCTTTGACCAGGGTGAAGGGAGCCATGTGTAAGAAGCCTCCCTTTGACATGATTCCACTTGTCTCCACTACCCTCAAGACTCTATCGGGCAGCACGGTATCATACTGGTTAACATGGTTGCTTCACAGCTCCAGGGTCCCAAGTTCGATTCCCGGTTTGGGTCACTGTCTGTGCAGTCTGCACGTTCTCCTCATGTGCGCATGTGTTTTCTCCGGGTGCTCCGATTTCCTCCCACAGTCCAAAGATGTGCAGGTTAGGTGGATTGGCCATACTAAATTGCCCTCAGTGTCCAAAAAGGTTGGGTGGGGTTACTGGGTTATGGGGATAGAGTGGAGGTGTGGGCTTGGGTAGGGTGCTCTTTCCCAAGGCCGGGGCAGACTCGATGGCCGAATGGCCTCCTTCTGCACTGTAATTTCTATGATTCTGTGATTCTACAGAGAGACCATTGACCTAGCAGCATTGAAAGACTAACCACATGAGTTCTTGCCAGCCATGATCATTCACCTGGGATGTTGGAGGTTTAGCCTTGGGTTGGCTGCTGTCCACTAGCCCTGGCCCTTGGAGGCATCCCTCCATCCCTGCCTCTGGCTGAAACAGATGGAAAATGTCACAGAACGAACCGCAACTCCACACCTTGCTGGATCTCAATGTTATGAAACCCAAGAGTGAGGAACAAGCCTGCTGCCACATGGGCTTCACCATAGAGAGAACACAGCTGAGCATGGTTTTCACCCAGTTTCCTAATAATTATTAGGCTGTCCATTTAGTCAGCCATTTGTGCTGACCTTGAACTCCATCCACCAGCAAAGACCCTCCTCCCACCTACTGACTAACAGTGAGGTCTCCGTCAGATGTGAAAAATGGTGTGCTTCACCTTCCAGACTCAATCCACGACATTCTACCCTCCCTCTGCCACCCACCAACTTCTCCCAACACCCGGACCTAACCAATATCACCATCCCCTCCCCTCTGTCACATTTGAACCTCCCACCATTAGCCTGGGCCCTATTACAATCCAGCTCCACATGCCTTCCCTCCTCTCAGAGCTGGCGCCATTATCGTTCCCATGCCCACCCTGACCCTGACCCCTCCTGCTATCTGAGCCACCTGCCCAGTGTCCTGCTACAAATCTTCCATGAGCAAGAACATTCACAATCCAAACTCTCATTCTACATCTGTCAGCCTACCACATTCAGCTTCCCCTGCTGACTATGAGCATTCACTCTTCTCACCAGTGCCCTGAGTTCACCCCCCCTGCACTCCCCCCCCCCGATACCCCCATCGACACCACCAATCCTGCCCTCTAAGACACCCTTTCCACTGATCCCCCCCACCACCCCCCAGTTCATCAGACACTCTTGTACTTCCCCAGACATCGTCCCTTCACCCCTCTTTCCCACTTAGCTTGCCTTGCATGTCCAGCCTCGCTGCAACAGTCGATATGAGCAAAATTATGCTGGGTTCCTAAGAAGGTGAATGCAGCATTCACTGACCTCAAAGTCATGGAAAACGCAAAGCTCACCAGGTGCATGCTATTTATATACAGTCATAAAAATGAGTGCTGTAAATTCTTGCTGGCGGGGAACTTAATTTGGAGGGCGAACTTAAATCTGGCAAGGTGGCCTTTTCATGAGCATGCATAAAATACTCACACATGAAAATGGATTTCCTGACTTTTTTTGTTGGGAAACTCGGCCCACCTTGAAAGTCAGGAAAACAAAATTCGAACAGTTTATTCTGCCATGGCGAATAAGATTTTTTGTCCCCCATCAAATTAAATCCCCCCCCCCCCCGTCACGATTCCCTTCATTGACAGGACCAAACGATTCCGTCCATGACATTTAAGACTTCCACAAATGAACTGGAGGTGCAATTTATTTTCAGATATTTTTCATATATGAGGGGAGATACAGAATTTTTAATCCCAGGCTATAATTCAATAAATGCAGACTGATGTTTCTTTTATGTGTGTTGTGAGCAGGAGAGTTTTGAAGTATATGATAGAGAATTGGTGCAATTAATATTGTGTTTTACCCTCTCACAATAGGCTTGAATGGCCAGACAGTTCATCATCCTATCAGTCGAAGTGTATGGAAGCATGGAAAAATATCTCCACAGAGACATCTGAACAAACAGAAGCAGTGGTAAAAAGTACAAAGAGAGAAGTTTAAAAAATAAAGTTAATGTTATTTTTTGGAGATGGTTCAGCAAAGAATTTGTGCACCCTTGCTCTCAATTCCATACTCCTTCCCAGCAGCTTGTTTCGCCGAAACGTGACAAAGCACAAAGCACATCCTTGATTCTATTATGAGTTTGAATCTACGTAATTTGGTCAAACAACATGACTTACTCATTTCCACTTACGTCCCTGTTTCAGCCCATTGATCCCTACATCTTACCAAGCCGCCTGCCACCCCTGTGCTTGTTGACTTGGCCTTAGAGCCCGTAGCACATTGATTTCAAAAATCATATTTGTATCCTTACCTGCAAACCCCTCCATGACTATACACAAGTATACCTCCATGGTCTCTCCCATGGCCTCCCTTCATCTCTACCTGTATGTTTAGTTCTTCCGATGCAGTCTACCTTATGATGCTCAGTAGCAGAGCTACAATGCAGTCTGGAATTCTGTTTCAATATCTAACTTTCTCCAATTTTAGAAAACACCTTGAAGTCCAGCTACTTCTTCCTGCAGATGTATTGATGAGGTGCTGTCTGAATGTGAGAGTTCTGTCAAGAGTGAAGCCCAGATTAACAGGTCGGGATCAGTCTCTGGTCATGTAGGATGATGCTCAGTTCCCTCTTAGTGCTGGCATTGTGAAGGTGGAATGTGCTATGGACTTTATTGGTGCTCACATGTAGGTACCATGTCTTACAGCAGTCGGCCAGCTTTGCAATATCATCATTTAATGCATCTTCCAGCTCAGGGAAAGTCTGACCTCGTATGCCACAGTGGGTTTTATTCTGCATGGTTAAACTCCCAGGACCAGGTTGGTGTAGAGTGCTCTTTCAGAGGGAGATGCAGACTCGATGGGCAGAATGTCCTCTTACGACACAGTAGGGATTCTATGATACATTTAATGATTCTACTCTATGATAAACATTCCAACCAAGCTGACACAATGGGGCTGCTCCAGCCAGCTTCGAACAAAGACAGCCATTTGCAGATCCTAATTTCCTATAATGGTGCTCATGGCCTCAGCATTAACTATTGGCTTCAAGAAGGGAGCCTTATTTAACAACCCAAAACCAGCATCACATGACCGAAACTGGGACTGTCTGATTTCCTTTAATTATCCAGCCTTTGGATGCTATGGTCAGTTACTGTTTGACATCTAATGAGAACAGGACTTCAGACAAAGAGCTGACTCTGTCTACCATCAAGCAGGTAGCAACAGAAAGAACGCTGGCCCTCACCTACAATGCAAACAACTGGAATATTGGAACTCATGCCTCCATGACAAACTCACTCCATATGCCGTCTCCCATCATGGAAGCCTTGCTTCTGGGAAGACAAGATCACCCTACAATCAGTCAGCCTCTCTTCTAAAGGGGCATTCCATTCGACTTTTGATTCTGGACTCTGGACTCATTGTAACACATAACTTGTGTTTTATTATGGTAGTGCCTTGAACCCTCTTCATTTTTTCTTATTCCCTTTTATCATGTGTGTGCAAAAGGGATGGGCGTTGCAAAACCCTTCTCGCATATGAATGTGTGCAAAAGTAAACCATCCCTTTTTATTTGATCTTACCTTGAGTTTGCTGTGCAAGTTATTCACAGAGGATTGGAACACTCCAAATTTAAGAGTTGGGGGGAAATATGCCACCATTTATAAAGGGGGAAATCAGAATAAAAACACCTTTCTGTTTATGGATGGGTAGTGAAAAGGGAAATCAGGGCAGTTTCAATTTCCCCCCTCTTGTCTGTTACACTCATGTAAAGAATTGGGCCAAGCAGGAGTGGGCCCATTTTATGAACGCGGGGAGGATATTGTCATAACTAGCAGCAGTTCCCAACTGGATGGTTTGTAGTACTTTGACCAGGTCAAGGTTGGTGAACGGGCCAGATCTGGAATTGCTCCGCTTTTCTTCATTGCTCTTTTTTCCAGTGGTGCCTTTCCCGTGTGAAGGAGATGGCTCACTACCTGATTGATATTTACAGATAGACGGCTTGGCGTTCATGGCCACTGGGCTGCACCAAGGTGGTCTAGTAGTCTCCAACATTTCCGAGCTGAGCAGGTGAAGTCCAGGAGCAATTTGTGAAGCAATTCCGGACATGCTGGCGCGAAGTCCGAGCAATTCCTGTCCCAGGGGATGTTCCAACTGCTGGGGGCCCAGTTTTTTTTCAACATATAAAAAGTAAGAGAGAGGCAAGAATAGAAATTGGACCACTGGAAAATGAGGCTAGAGAAATTAAATGAAAAATGAAATGAAAATCGCTTATTGTCACGAGTAGGCTTCAAATGAAGTTACTGTGAAAAGCCCCTAGTCGCCACATTACGGCGCCTGTTCGGGGAGGATGTTACGGGAATCGAACCGTGCTGCTGGCTTGCCTTGGTCTGCTTTCAAAGCCAGCGATTTAGCCCAGTGAGCTAAACAGCCCCAGAAGAAGTAACAGGAAACAAAGAAATGGCAGAGGAACTGAAATGTTATTTGCACCGGTCTTCATGGTGGAAGACACCAGTGGGATACCAGAACTCCAGGAGAAGCAGGGGGCAGAGGTGAGCGTAGTGACCATTACTAAGGATAAGGTTCTGTGGAAACTGAAAGGTCTGAAGCTGGTTAAATCACCTGGACCCAATGGACTACACCCCAGGGTTCTAAAAGAGATAGCTGAGGAGATTGTGGAGCATTGGTGGTGATCTTTCAGGAATCATTGAAGGCAGAGAGGTCACAGAGGACTGGAAAATGGCTAATGTAACATCCCTGTTTAAGAAATGAGGGCGGCAGAAGATGGGAAATTATGGGCCAGTTAGTCTACAATTGACTTGAGTCATTGGTGGTGTTGTCGCTGGACTAGTAATCCAGAGACCCAGGATAATGATCTTGGGACCTGGGTTTGAATCCCACCATGGCAGGTGGTGGAATTTAAACTCAATAAAATATGTGGAATTAAAAGTCTAATGATTACTGTAAAACCATTATCGATTGTCGTAAAACCCCATCTGGTTCACTAATGTCCTTTAGGGAAGGAAATCTGCCATACTTATCTGGTCTCGCCTACATGTGATCCAGACCCAAGCAATGTGGTTGACTCTTAAATGCCCTCTGAAATGGCCTAGCAAGCCACTCAGTTGTATTTGATCACTACGAACTCACAAAAAAGGAATGGAACCGGATGGTTGATCCATCCAAGCTGGATAAAACACCTGGACCCGATGGACTACACCCCAGGGTTCTAAAAGAGATAGCTGAGGAGATTGTGGAGCATTGGTGGTGATCTTTCAGGAATCATTGAAGGCAGATGGATGTGGAGAGGATGTTTCCATTTGTAGGAAAAACTAGAACCAGGGAGCACAATCTCAGACTGAAGGGACAATCCTTTACAACAGAGATGAGTGGGAATTTGTTCAGCCTGAGGTGAACCTGTGGAACTCTTTGCCGCAGAAGGCTGTGGAGGCGAAATCACTGAGTGTCTTTAAGACTGAACTAGGTAGGTAGGTAGGTTCTTGATTAATAGGGGGGATCAGGGGTTATGGGGAGAAGGCAGGAGAATGGGAATGAGAAAAATATCAGCCATGATTGAATGGCGGAGCAGACTCGATGGGCCGAGTATCCTAATTCTGCTCCTAAGTCTTTTGGTCTTAACACCATACAGCCTGGCAGTTGGAGCTGTTTGTAAGCAATCCACTCACCACACACTCACTGCAGCCACAAAGGTGGTTGGGAGTGCGAAGTGGACCCACAGCTCCATGCCAATGCGGAGTGCAGAGACGCCCTCTACCCCAGCACGGGCCGCAGATTCAAGCCTACCCTCCTGAACACTGGCTGTGAGGTGGTGGCAGAGGCAGTCAGCGCTGCCAGTCTCATCAGGCGACCATACGCAAATGTGTTACAAATAACTGGTGATTAGGGGAGAGATTATAGCCTACAAGGCATGAAGAGACAGGGAAGAGAAAGTGGCCAGGCAATAACTGATCAACGCCATTCTGGAGGTCGACAAAAAATATTCCGAGGCCCGACCGTAGAGCTTCTGGCAGAGAGGACAAAGCTGCAAAGCTGAAAAATGGGCTTTAACTCGCTATCCACCAGGAAAACAATGCACCAATTCTGCCAGACACCGGGGATCTTTTACAAGCACGGGGAAAAGGCTAGCCGCCTACTGGCTTAACTGCTGAGAAAGCAGGCAGCCACGAAGATAGCACAGTTGAAGAATAGAAGTGGCAGGCTGGTAATCGAGCAAAAAGAGGTCAACTGAGCGTTTGAGACCTTCGACTGACGGGGATGCGAAGTTGAAACGGTTCCTCGATGGACTGGACATGACAGTCATGGGGGATGATAGGCAGGGGGAAGGAGCTGGAACCATCAATAGGTCTTGGAGAGATCATGGAGAGTATCGGCCCCATGCAGGCGGGAAAGGCACCAGGACTCGACAGGTTCTTGGCGGACGTCTATAAACAATTTGCAACGGCCCTGGCCCCACACCTACGGAACATGTTCGCAGACTCGCTAGCAAGGGGCAACCTGCCTCCTACGCTAACACAGGCCACGATGTTGCTGATATCCAAAAAAGACAAGGGCCCGGCGGAATGTGGATCATATAGACCCATTTCACTGCTTAATGTAGATGCGAAGATACTTGCAAACGTCTTGGCCAAAAGGCTGGAGAACTGCATACCGGAAGTCCTCACAGGGGACCAGACGGGCTTTGTCAAGGGTAGGCAGCTAACTGCGAACATCAGGCGGCTGCTGAATGTGATACTGACCCCATCCGGGGTGGAGAACTCCAAAGGAGGTCATCCCCCTGGATGCAAAAAAGGCCTTCATCACGGGAGGTGTAGTTGGAGTCAATGGATGGGAGGCCAGTTCTGTGGTGGACGGGGCTGTGTTCACAACTCTTTGATGTTTCTTGCGGTCCTGGGCCGAGCAGTTGCTATACCAGGCTGTGATGCAGCCCGATAAGATGCTTTCTATGGTGCATCTGTAAAAGTTGGTAAGGGTTAATGTGGACATGCCGAATTTCCTTAGTTTCCTGAGGAAGTACAGGCGCTGTTGTGCTTTATTGGTGCTGGCGTCAACTTGGGTGGACCAGGACAGATTGTTTGGAGATGTGTACCCCACGGAATTTGAAACTGCTAACCATCTCCACGTCGGCCCCGTTGATGCTGACAGGGGTGTGTACAGTACTGTGCTTCCTGAAGTCAATGACCAGCTCTTTAATTTTGCTGGCATTGAGGGAGAGATTGTTGTCACTGAACCACTCCACTAGGTTCTCTATCCCACTTTCTCCGCAAGGAGACGGCAAAGTACCCCAGGACCCTGAGAGACACCCTACTAGAGGAGCTAATCAACATGACAGTAAGAAGGTGGGGGGGGGTCCAGTGGAAACATATACGGACAGTTATTGGACAGGGCAAGTCTACTGCTGGACGAAGCTAGATGGAAATGGGAGAATGAATTGGGGAAGGAAGTGGGGTGGGGGCTCTGGAGCGAAGCACTGAGAAGACCAACTCCACCTCCTCCGCCGCGAGGCTAAGCCTCTTGCAGTTTAAAGTGGTTCACAGAGCCCACCTGACCAGAACCCGAATGAGCAGTGCGAGGGGAGGTCTGGCCAACCACGATCATACCTTCTGGGCCTGTCCCAGACTTGTTGGGTTCTGGACAGCGTTCTTCGAGGCAATGTCCAAGGTTGTGGGACAAGGGTGGAGCCGTGCCCGAGAGTGGCAGTATCCGGGCTGTCGGACCAGCCAGATCTTCATAAGGGGAAGAAGGTCGATGCCCTGGCAATTGCTTCCCTAATCCTCCGCCAGACAATGCTGCTTGGCTGGCGAACAGCAGCACCACCCTCAGCTGCACAATGGCTGACAGACCTGTCGGAATTTCTCCACCTGGAGAAAATCAAGTACACCATCCGAGGGTCGGATGAGGGCTTCCACACAGCATGGGGGCCATTCATCAGCCTGTTCCAAGATCTCTTCGAGGCCAACATCGACTAGGAAGATGGGGTGGGGATAAGAGAGGGAGGAAGACAAGGGAAGGCACGCACAAGAAAAGGAGGCAAGGGGGGGGGGGGGGGGAGAGGAGGGAAGGGAACCCAATTAAGGTACAAAATGAAGCACGGGGTACAAGGGAGAGGAGGGGAAGGGCCACGCAGGCCATCCCCCACCCCCAACACTAAACAATAAAAAGAAAAAGCCCCAGCAGGAAGAGGTGGAACACAATACCTGACACCCAGGGCAGATGGCAACACTAAGAGGGGAACTGAACTACCAACGAGGGAAGGGGACAGGGGGAAGGGGAGGGACAGCGGCAGGGGGGGGGGGGGGACCGCATGTAAAAATCATTGTAAATATGACACAAACTTGTTTGTAAATATCAGATACACTTGAGCTGTTACTCTAAAAACTGGAAATATTCATTAAAATATTTTTTTAAAAAGTAAATACTTGTAGTAATTTCCGCCTGCGAGGCTTCCACCTGAGAGGAATGGAGCATCGTGGTAGGCGGAACATATTGCGTCCAACCTACTGATCACAGTTAAATGCATGCAAATGCAAATTTTGCATGCCGCCGGCATCGTGGGGCACAAACCTCATTATCGTTACCAGTGAGGGACCGGAGCATGGCGCCCGAATCAGCGCCAGGCACATAATCTGATTTTGGCCTGAGGTTTCGCATTTTCAGCGTCGTGAGGCAGAGAATATTACCCAAGGAGATGGGAGGGAAAACCATTGGGTGAGTCAGCTCGGTCTTGGCTTTCTTACCTCCTTGCAGCCAATTACAAAGTTGAACAGGTTGAACCCTGGGTGCAGTTTGATCACCTATGCCCTTAGTTGAGACAGTAAGAAGTCTTGCAACACCAGGTTAAAGTCCAACAGGTTTATTTGGAATCTCTAATTTTCGGAGCCCGGCTCCTTCATCAGGTGAGTGAGGAAGGAGTTATGCTCCGAAAGCTAGAGATTCCAAATAAACCTGTCGGACTTTAAACTGGTGTTGTAAGACTTCTTACCATGCGCAGTCCAATGCCGGCATCTCCAGATCTTAGTTGGGAATGCGCATTAGCCTTTGGGAAGCTAATAAGAGAAATAGAAAAATACTTGATGAAGACACATGAGAAATAAATTGGAGGATAGATTCTTGGGAAAATAATGGTGTCTTGATAAATGCAATGGAAGACCTTTAAACGTTTTGTGGGGAAGATGAGGTGATGAGTTTGCAGTGGTAGCAAGAGTAAAATGGGGGGAAAACATTGCTTTGCAAATTACTTCAATTCTTGTTTTCAGGTGCTAATGACTCACTCAAGAAGCTTCTACTGAAAGATCAAACGAGAAAGGAGACCCACAAAACACTTTCCATCATACCACTCGATGGTGGATTTGCAGAATCATGCACAGTTGAGTCAAAGAGGTCTTTACCATACAAGTCAAACCCCGATAATGCTCCTCAAAATCTTCAAAAGCACAAAATAGGCAGAAAGAAGATTTCTACTGGCCATTCGCTCAGCGAACAAACAGGTGAAAAAACTCCTTTCCCTAAAATAATTTTAAGGAACTTTACACCTCCGTATCTGTGATAATAGAATCACTGTCAAAGATATTTTAATTCCAGTAAACTATCAGTTAATCATTTTGGAAATAATTGCTCTATTATAGATTAAGATTCACCAGTTCAGCCATTTCCAATATCAGTAGAGTTGAACAGAACTGAGGTATATCGTCTCATCTATCACTATGCACTACAAGGGGGCAATGATGGACACAGCAGAATAAATATTGAATTTTAATATAATTAGAACACATTTTGTGTATGATGAGACACCAGACAATTTTCATGACTTGGAACAATTTAAGTATTTTGGGTTTGCTTCCTGGGTTCTTTTTTTTCCCAAAATATACTTTATTCACCAATTATCTGAAAGGTCATTACAAAAGGGGGAGGCGGTGGCGCAGTGGTATTGTTGCTGGATTAGTAATCCAGAGATCCAGGGTAATCCTCTGGGGACCCGGTTTCGAATCTCACCACGGCAGATAGTGGAATTTAAACTCAATTAAACATCTGACCGTGAAACCATTTTCAATTTCTGTATAAACCCATTTGGATCACTAATGGTCTTTAGGAAAAGACAGCTGCCATCCTTACCTTGTCTGGTCTACATGTGATTCTTACATGCCCTCTGAAATGGCCTAGCAGCCTATTGTATTCAGCCGCCATGAGGAAAACACAAAGGAATGAAACCAGACTGGCCACCCGGCATCGACTTAAGCACCAGAAACAACAACGGCAAAACCAGCCCTGTCAACACTGCAAAGTTTTCCTTACTGACATCTGTGGGGTTTTGTACCAAAATTGGGAAAGCTACCTCACAGATTTAGAACATAGAACTGTACAGCACAGTACAGGCCCTTCAGCCCACGATGTTGTGCCGAACTAGTCTGAAACTAAGATCAAATCAATCTATTCCCAATCATTCCAATGCACTCCATATGCCTATCTAATAACCGCTTGAAAGTTCCTAAAGTGTCCGACTCCACTACCATAGCTGGGAGTGCGTTCCACGCTCCAACCACTCTCTGAGTAAACCTACTTCAGACATCCCTCCTATATCTCCCACCCTGAACCTTATATTTAATGCCCCCTTGTAACAGCTACATCCACCCTAGGAAAAGGTCGCTGAACGTCCACTCTATCTATCCCTCTCATCATCTTATACACCTCAATTAAGTCACCTCTCATCCTCCTTCGCTCCAATGAGAAAAGCCCAAGCTCCCTCAACCTTTCCTCATAAGAGCTACCCTCCAATCTGGTAGCATTCTGGTAAATCTCCTTTGCACCCTTTCCAATGCTTCCACATCATTCCTATAATGAGGTGACCAGAACTGCACACAATACTCCAAATGTGGTCTAACTAAGGTCTTGTACAGTTGCAGCATAACCTCATGGCTCTTAAACTCAATCCCCCTGTTGATAAATGCTCACACACTATATGCTTTCTTCATGGCTCTATCCACTTGGGTGGCAACTTTCAGAGATCTATGGACATGAACTCCGAGATCGCTCTGCTCCTCCACATTCTTCAGAACCCTGCCATTAACCCTGTAATCCGCATTCAAATTTGTCCTACCAAAATGAATCACCTCACACGTATCAGGGTTAAACTCCATCTGCCATTTTTCAGCCCAGCTCTGCATCCTATCAATGTCTCTTTGCAGCCGACAACAACCTGTCCCAGACACCACCATCACTAATCCTGGTCATAACCTGTCGCACAGGCAGGACAGGCCCAGCCGAGGTGGTGTTACAGTGGTGTGCAGACATGAGGGGGTTGCCCTGGAATTCCTCAACAATAATTTTGAATACCGTGAAGTCTCATAGCACCAGGTCAAACATGGACAAAGGAAACCTCCTGCTGATTACCATGCATCGTTCCACCCTCAGCTGATGAACCAGTACTCCTCCATGTTGAACACCACTGGGAGGAAACACTGAGAGTGGCAAGGGCACAGAATGTACTCTGGGTGGGGGAGTTCAATGTCCACCATCAAGAGTTGGTAGGTAGTATCACCACAGACCAAGCTGGCCAGTTACTAAAGGACAAAAGTGCTAGACTGAGACTGTGGCAGGTGGTGAGGAACCAACAAGAGGGAAAAACATACTTAGAGAACAGTACATCACAGTACAGGCCCTTCGGCCCATGATATTGTGTCGACCACTTATCCCAATCTAAGATCAACCTAACCTTCACCCCTTCAATTTACTGCTGTCCATGTGCCTGTCCAAGAGTCGCTTAAATGTCCCTAATGACTCTGACTCCACCACCTCTGCTGGCAGAGCATTCCACATACCCACCACTCTCTGTGTAAAGAAACGACCTCTGTCACTTTCCTCCAATCACCTTAAAATTATGTCCCCTCGTGACAGCCATTTCCACCCTGGCGAAAAGTCTCTGGCTATCCACTCAACGCATGCCTCTCATCATCTTATACACCTCTATCAAGTCACCTCTCTTCCTTCTTCATCCATGATAGTATTAGTACATAGAACATAGAACAGTACAGCACAGAACAGACCCTTCAGCCCTCGATGTTGTGCCGAGCATTGTCCGAAGCCAAAATCAAGCTATCCCAATCCCTGTCATTCTGGTGTGCTCCATGTGCCTATCCAATAACCGCTTGAAAGTTCCTAAAGAGTCCGACTCCATAGCAGGCAGTCCATTCCACACCCTAACCACTCTCTGAGTAAAGAACCTACCACGGACATACCTCCTATATCTCCCACCATGAACCTTATAGTTATGCCCCCTTGTAACAGCTACATCCACCCGAGGAAATAGTCTCTGAACGTCCACTCTATCTATCCCCCTCATCATCTTATAAATCTCTATTAAGTCACCTCTCATCCTCCTCCGCTCCAAAAAGAAAAGCCCTAGCTCCCTCAACCTTTCCTCATTAGACCTATCCTGCAAACCAGGCAGCATCTGGTAAATCTCCTTTGCACCCTTTCCAATGCTTCCACATCCTTGCTATAGTGAGGTGACCAGAACTGCACACAATATTCCAAATGTGGTCTCACCAGGCCGTGTACAGTTGCAGCATAACCCCGCAGCTCTTAAACTCAAGCCCTGTGTTAATAAACACAAACACACTATCGGCCTTCTTCACAGTTCTATCCACTTGAGAGACAACCTTCAGAGATCTGTGGACATGAACCCCAATATCTCTCTATTCCTCCACATTCCTCAGAACCCTGCCTTTGACCCTGTAATCCGCATTCAAATGATTTCTTCCAAAATGAATCACCTCGCACTTATCAGGGTTAAACTCCATCTGCCATGTTTCGGCCCAGCTCTGCATCCTATCAATGTCTCTTTGCAGCCTACAACAGCCCTCCACCTCATCCACTACTCCACCAATCTTGGTGTCTTGGCCTTCTCCTTTCTGATTGCACGGCGGCGAATTCTGCTGGAGTGCCAGTCGGCATCGCCACCAGGGGTAGCGGCTTGGTTGGGTTACCTGTACGACTTTCTACGATAAGAGAAGATAAAGTATGAGTTAAGGGGCTCTTCAGGGGGGGGTTTGATGAAAGGTGGGGGATGGGTTTGTGACCGTGTTTGAGGGGATGTTCGTCAAAAAAGAAAAAGAGGGAAACTCTGTGTGGTGATCCACCACTGTATATATGTGTGTGCCTGTATTAGGGGATGTACAGCAGTACCTGTATTACAGGTTTGTCGGTAGCCCCTGCCAGCTAGCTCCGCCCACAGGGAGCAGTATAAATATGTATGACATCTCCTGAGCTGCCATTCTACCAGCTGCAGTCGAAGGATAAACATCTCACGGTAATAAAGCCTCTCTTGTATTGATTTGAGTCTTTAAGTGCAATTGATAGCGCATCACTCTGTACAGACTGCATAGTTGACTATTGGGAAGCATGTTTCCCGGGGTGTTTGTCCGCTGTAACCTGTTTTGATACATGTTTGTAATAAAATAAAAAAATGTTTAAATGTGCATCTCACTCTGCACTCTCTTTTGCCTCTGAGAAGATAGCCCATAATCAGAGGGAAAGGACTAGAATGGGGGCAGGAGGCCAGAGATCTGAGTCCTCACCCCCTCTGAAGAATGGGCCCTCGTGACTAACAGAGAGGTCGGCCTGTGCCAGAGATGTGAGGATCCACTGTCCCTTCATCCAGATGACTTGTCTCAAGTGAGTTGTTGATGTCTCACAAAATTATCCTTCCCTTCTGATAACATGTCCATTGTCTTGCAGGATCACCATCTGATGAGGTCGGCTACCACCGCTCCTCTGCCCACCCCCCCCCCACCTCCACCCAAGAGACCTTGGGGGAGAGCTCTGAAGAGAACACCGACAATGTGACACAGCAATCACCCACACCTTCCACCAGTGCAGAGACACATACCTCGCTTGGTGACATTAGTGGACAGTACTCGCAGGTACCAACTGTTGAGCACCACATTGTTGTTGATGCACATTATTGGAGGCAGTGACATCCAAGGGAGACAGCAGTCGGATGTCTGCTGGATCCCAGGACTCAGCTGGACCCCAGCCAGATGTCGAGCCTCTGGACAAGGTTCTCCCTGAACTGATGCACAGCCATGATATTCAGGAGGGAGTGTCAGCGACATTCCAGCGACTGCAAGGCCGATTGGAGGAGTCCCAAAGTCTTCAGGCGCAGGAGATAGTGCCAGTAATGCGTGGAACCAAGGCCAACACTGCTAGGGTGGCAACTACAGTGGGAAGTCTGGAGCACGCCGTCCTCGCTTTAAATGGTTGTGTCCAAGGCATGGCTCAGTCTGTGACGACCATGGCTGAGGGCCTTGACATCATGTCCCAGTCCATAAGGGACATATCCCAGACACAGCGTGGCCATTGCCAAGGCACTCCAGAGCATGACCCAGTCACTGAGGAGCATTGCTGAGGACATGGACACCATGGTGCAGACAATGGGGCACCTCGAGGAGTGGCAGTGCTAGAGGACAGTAAGAAGTCTTACAACACCGGAAGGAGCAGTGCTCCGAAAGCTAGTGTTTGAAACGAACATGTTGGACTTTAACCTGGTGTTGTAAGACTTCTTACTGTGCTCACCCCAGTCCAATGCCAGCATCTCCACATCAGTGCTAGAGGAGTCGGGGGCTTCTGGAGCTCACTCCAGCTGCCCCTCCATCCACTGGAGTCACGCAGGGACCTATGGGCACCCTCAGAGAGGAAGAAGCACTGAAGCCCAACCCAGGGCCTTCCACCAAGAGACTAAGGTGGTCTTCTGTTCTTCTGAAACCTCTCTCCTGACATCGGCACATCTCAATGGCAGCGGGCAGAACAAGGCGGCACATCGACCCCTGTGGCAGTGGTAAGTCGGCCGGGGCTTCTGGACCAGGCCCTCCAGAGAATGTCTGCGAAGGGCATTAAAGGCCACAGAACGCAGAAGGCAGCAAGCTGCCTCCAACTCTGATGTGCATCCTGGGGACACACCTAGATGTAACAGTAGACCATGGAAGATCAAGAAGATTTGGGAACATCGTGGGTCTGCCAGAAGGGGTGGAAGGGCTGAGGCCGACGGAGTATTTTGCCACGATGTTGGCGAAGCTATTTGGGAAGGGAGGAGATCCCTCTTGATATGAACTGGATCGGGCTCATAGGTCGTGGAGGCCTATACTCAAGGCAAGAATAGTGACTTAGTTTCCGTAGGTAGCGCGTGAAGGAGAGGTTCCTGTGCTGGGCAAAGCAGAAGCGGGACGTGCAGCGGGCTGGAGTTGGTATACGCATATACGAGGACTTTACGGTGGAAGTGGCGAGGAGGCGGCCAGCCTTCAGCTGAGTGAAGCCAGCACTGTATAACAGCAAGGTGCGGTGCGGCATAGTGTATCCAACTAAGTTGAGGGTGACCTACGAATGCAAAGACTTTTATTTTGAGACAGTGGAAGTGGCGGAGGTGTTTGCGAAGGCAGAAGGGCTGTGGCAGAATTCAGAAATGGGACTGAGGACTGGTCTTGTACTGAGGGTAGAGGGTTGGTAGGAGAGTATGTAGCTGTATGTAGCTTTATCTTTTCACTGCATGTTGTTGTATGTACTAAATGTCTATTTGGACAAGGTGAGAGTTGGGACTTTCCTTTGCAATTATGGTTCTTTGGGGCTTGTGTGTTTATGCAGGGGTTGTGTGTTGAAGGGGATTTCTTTATTTCCCTGGGACCAGGCAACGGGGAAGGAGACCCAGGTGGGGGCCTCCACACTGGCTGGTTTAAGCCGGCCAGTGAACGGGAGTGAGATGGGGGAAGGGGCTGCGGCCATCAAAGCCTGGTAGAACAGGTTTCGATGAGCCTAGCTGGGATGAAAAGTTGGAGGAAGGGACCGATACTGGGTGAGGTGTTTTCGAGAGGAAGTGGAGGGGAGGGGTCTGGGAGGGGGGTGGGGAGATTTACAATTCATGGGTGTCATTAATTGTACACTTTTGGGGATTAGGTGGCTTTGAATATTAGCGGGGTGGGCTTAGGGGGTGGACTATATATGTTAATGGTGGCCATAGGCAATTCATGTTTCCTTTTTATTGTGTTTTTAAAATTTGATGCTTATATTGTCATGCGGGCTGTTATTTGGGGGTTGGTGGGAGGATGAGATTGTTGTTGTTAATCAGGGGTTTGACATTGTTGTTGTGTTCTGCTGCTTCGTGTAGCATAAGCTGCTTCCTTGATGTATGCTTTGACAAGGGAATCTCCGGACTATGAAAGGAGTTCAACTTGTTTATTGAACTATTAACACAGTTCTTAAATGAGTTTGACTCTCTGCTAATCTAGCTGTAGTAACTCAGTCTATCTTTACCAGCCTGCTCTAAGCCACATGTTGGGTGCGATGCTGTTGATCAACCCTGATGTACTCTCTAGATGTTTGTGTGGAAAGAGATAGAGCATGTGTGCCCAGTCCTTTTGTATGGGTTGTGAAGGGCCCCCTTGTGGTAATGCCACCTCTAGGTGTCCTGATTATCCATTGGTTGTGTCCTGTTGTAATGACCCATTGGCTGTATGTCTGCATGTCATGACATCGCTGGGGTGCTCCCTCTAGTGGTTACTTAGTTGTAGTGTATTTACATTAACCCCTTGTGTATATACAGTGATGCATATCCCCTGTTTTCGTGTTACATATTTTCTGTACTAGGTTAAAGAAAATTGAACAAAATAGGTAGATAAGCGATGACATGTTCAAGTCATGATGACAGTGATGATTATACAATACCAAATAATATTTATGAGTCCAAAGTTCATGAATTTAAATGGTCGAGTGGCTTACTTGTTTTGTTATTGAAGTATCGATGTTGATGTTGTCATTTCCTTGTGAACGCCGTCAGTGTCCCTGTGCTTAAGGAACCAATAAGTCATCAGGAGGTGTTCAAATGGTCAAATCACTTTTCTTCGATGCTTGTGGTAGCGATTCTTGAAGTCATCTTTCCTGTCTGACCTGGACTGGTGTCTGTGTTTGCGGTACTAATGCCGTATGTCAGCTGCCTTGAAAGCTGATCTGCTTGTTTGTAGTGTAGCAAACATGAATTTGTAAGATGCGTTATCATGCCATGGTATGTCTGCACACTTGCCATTGTCATGAGCTGTGCTGTCATAGTGTCCTGCATTTGCAGAGTTGTACCATGCCATACCAGTCATTGTTCCAGTGTTGTTGGTTTTGTCGTGCTTGTTGTTAACGTTGGTGCCTTTGGTACACTTCTTGTTGTCTGTGTTGTTGTTTTTGTAGGTTTTGTTGTTGTGCTCAATGACCATTCCGAGTGAAGAAGTCGAGTCCTTCACAAAGTTACTTATGTCAGTGTCCTTTGTGGCATCTGTTGTTTCATTGAGCGTTTCGTCTTTGATTCCTCTGGAATCATGTTCCCTGTCTGGAGTCATGTTCGGTTCACTTGAATCATCATTGGCTTGTTGATGTTCCCCGTCTGGAGTCAGTTCTGGTTCACCTGAATCATCTTTGGTTTCTTGGTGGTCCTCTGTCGGAGTCATTTCAGGTTCACTTGAATCATCTTTGGTTTCTTGATGCTCCGCGTCTGGAGTCAAAATGTTCAAGATTTAATTTTCTTGTGGAGAGGCTCGAGTGGATGAGGTTTCAATTGATGTGGTCGCACTGGACTCACGAGTAGTTTCACTTGGATTGTCGAGTGCCTCTGCATACGAGCTGAGATCTGTCAGCCTCGCTGTGATGTTGCACATCTTGTATGGGAATTGTGAAGCCTTTGTCACTTGTCTCACATATAGTGGGTAAACCTGCAGTGTCTTGTTGTTGGTTAGATGAGCTGGGTAGACTGTAGAGTATTCTTCTGATGGCTCAAATAATCTGGGTGGACTGTCATAGTCTTTCTGTTGTTCACGTGAGCGTGGCAGACTTGCATTGTCTGCTGCTGGTTGCTCAGATGCGGTGGATAGACCTTCATGGTCTTGTTCATGCATGGACTGCGCTTTGGAGTCTTGAGTTGCTCCCATTGTGGAGTCTGTCAACGAGCTCGCTGTGGAGGCTTGTATCATTCTCTCTATGGATTCTGGCACCATTCCCTGTATGGAGTCATGCAGTGGTCTCGCTGTGGAGTCAATCTTTGCGCTCTAAACGGAGTCGTGCAGTGGTCTCGCTGTGGAGTCTTTCATCGCTTTCTGTGTGGAATCGGGGTCTCTTCATGGTGCGTGGACCACCCTCTGTGTGGAGTCGGGGACTCTTTGTAGTGCGTGGACCACTTTTCGTGTGGCATCAGGCTGCTCTCCGTGGGCTTCGTCTTCTTCGTGGGTATTTGTCAGGTTGCTGTCGTCCAATGTATCGACGATCTGCCATGGCATCATGGTATTGGATTCATCTACCATGAGTAGAGTCATTTTGAACTTTTCAACCGTGTCGCTGATACTTGTATGGTCATCATATCCGAATAATTCAGCCATATCTGAGTAGTATTCTTCGATAAACCAATTATCTTCTTGTGTTTCGGTATTGTTATTGCGCTCTCTGTGTCCACGGAAGAAATCATCGTCTGAGTAGTAGTCTTCAAGTACCAAATCATCTCTTTGGGCGGCGCTAACTGCTTGTTGCAGGGTTCTGCGGAGGTTGATTTCAACTACTGGTAGAAGTTCAGGCATTGTTCTGTCTTTCGAGGTGAAAAAATGGTGTTTTGCGGCTTTAATACTCTTCTTTTTAATTTTTGGACATTTCCCCTTTAAGTGGGCGTGGTCTGGGGCCTCTGACGTCATGACGATCATGACATAAAGCGTAGGAATGGATTGCGCATGCGCAAATCGCTTTTGCTTTGCTGTGCGCTCTTTGCGCAACTGCGCATGCACAGCTTCTCGCGCATGCACAAAACACTGTTTTGCCGGTTCACATCTTCCCGGGAACTGTGCATGTGCGGACTGGGCCAGCTGGATACACGCAAGATGGCTGCCAATCAAAATTGCCATTTGCTTCTGTTGCAACCCTTCCTCTGCCTCGTGGTGAGTATTGGCGCCAGTTTTACCGATTTCTTTTTGTTTACCTCGCAGTGGCTTTCAAATTTGTCCAGGATTGTCTAGAACTTCGTTCTGTCCTGCCCTTTGGAGTATTTAAAGGAGCGGAAGATCTATGTTGCATGTTCACCCGCAATGGTGAGTAGAAGAGCAATCTTCTCAGCATCGGCCATGCCATTTAGGTTGGATACTTCCATGTAAAGCTGAAATCGTTGCTTGAAAGATGCACGCCAGTTGGCACTGAGATTTCCGTGGTACCTGAGTGGATTAGGAACCGGAATCTTGATCATCGTGCCTGGGTTTGGTTGCTGGTTGTCACGGATCTTGCTGAGTTGAACTAAATAGATTGAACAGGTGGCCATGGGCAATTCCTGTTTCCTTTTTATTGTTTTTTTTAATTTGATGCTTATATTGTCATGCGGGCTGTTGTTTGGGGGTGGGTGGGAGGAAGGGATTGTTGTTAATCAGAGGTTTGACATTGTTGTTGTGTTTTGCTGCTTCGTGTAGCATAAGCTGCTTTCTTGATGTATGCTTTGACAAAGGAAGCTCCAGAATATTAAATGAGTTCAACTTGTTTATTGAACTATTAACACAGTTCTTAAATGAGTTTGACTCTCTGCTAATCTAGCTGTAGTAACTCAGTCTATCCTTACCAGTCTGCTCTAAACCACGTGCTGGTTGTGATGCTGTTGATCAACCCTGATGTACTCTCTAGATGTCTGTCTGTGGAAAGAGATAGAGCAGGTGTGCCCTGTCCTTTTATATGGGTTGTGAAGTGCCCCCTTGTGGTAATGCCACCTCTAGGTGTCCTGATTACCCATTGGTTGTGTCCTGTTGTATTGACCCATTGGTTGTATGTCTGCATGTCATGACATCTCTGGTGCTCCCTCTAGTGGTTACTTAGTTGTAGTGTATTTACATTAACCCCTTGTGTATATACAGTGATGCATATCGCCACATTTGTACCGTTACTGTTTACTGTTTATTTGGGGGGGGGGGGGGGGGGGGGGGGGGGGGGGGAATTTTGAAGAAAATGTGAATAAGGAGAATAAAAACATTTTTTAAAAAAAGAATATTTAGGAACGCTGAGTAGGCACTGGTGAGGTCACTATCTGTAGCTAGGGGGAATGGAAATTTGTCACATTAAAATGTTCACCATTAAAACATTTTGCACCTGATATATGTGAAACATCTGTCACTTTATTCTTCACAGCAGGCTGTTTCCACCAGTTGCCTCGCCCCCCCTCCCTCCACAGTTGTCCAAGATCAAAAGCCCCCAATGCAGACTTCGTCATGAGGATGGGTGTGAGCGTGCTGCCAGCAGAAAGACAGGAGTCAGATTTAATCAGATCCTGAGGAGCACACAGAGCATCAAAAATGATGCTCCAGTTGCAGAGACAGATGTGCGTGTGAACTACACCAACTTCACGGATGATGCCACCAAAGCTAATAAAAAAAGGAGAAGGACAGAGCTCCTTATAAAAAAGAGAAGGAAGGGTAAGAGAAGAGTAGAGGACACAATTGGTCGCCCGGGTAGCAGCTGTGACAGTGAAGGCACAAGCATCGGCAATAAGGCCAATATACAAGAACACACATGGAGTAGGAAGCATCATTTCGAAAGGCTGAAAGAGATGGTGACTCAAAAAGCAGTCAGAAAACCGGTCTTTTGAAAGATGAAACAAGATCACGTATTCGGCCAAGGTTCAGGAGACCAACAAGAAGATGTCATTTATCTGAAAGAGTAATTGTGTAATGAACTGTGTACAAGGCACACATTTGAAATTGTTGTGCACAATGTGAAGCACAGTTAGATTTGTATATGTGACATGTTGGAAATTGTTATGCAAATCATGTTTTGTAGGGCACAGTTATATTGTTTGAACACTCACATTTCCAAAGGAAGGGGATGTGGTGATATGCATGTGCATAGTAATGCATATGGTTAGATGTATGACCTCCGACCAGCAGATGGGGACCGAGACCCACTACGTGACTCCACAGAACCGGCCGTTGGTAGTAAGTCGTACTAGAGGGCAGTCGTATTAGAAGAATTTCCAAGAGAATTCAATTATTCGTTACCGTTTGTACTATAGTTCATTAGTTATTTTTCCACGAGTTCATTTTGTTAATAAACTATCTTACTAGTCGAAGAACTAGATGTTCTGTGTATATCTTTACCACAGCCACAACACAGAACATAACAAGCTGGAGATATGCAGAAGCAGAGAGTTGTGGATATGAAACTTGCAGAATTTGCTGGTGTTGCAGTGGGTAGGAAATGTCATGTGAAGATGCATTGTCTGGTCATGAACACACATGTGAGCTCATTTGAATTTTTGGAGCAATGCTGCCAGATCCTTGGGTCCATACTCTTAGAATTGACCTTCCTGGCAAGCTGTGCCCTCTCTGCTCTGAAAACGGTCCTTGAGTCTCTGCATCCCACACAGAACCCTGATAACTCTTCTCCCATGCACTTCACCACCATTGCATTTAACACTGCATCCATCACCCTGAAACGTTCAAGTTTCCATCATTTACATTTCACCAATATTATTAACTGAACTTCCTTTAAGAGAGCCGTTAAGAAAAGCTGGCTAGCTGCACCACTTGATGATTGCACAACACTAAACAGCCCCCTGCTGAGCACAAGGGCAGTCAACAGCACAAAGAAGAAGGAAACAGTCCAGGACCTGCTGGACCGCATGCCACCATAACGTAGATGAGGTGTTTGCATGAAATTTACAGTCTGCCCTCCATATTCAGAAGCTTGCAGCAGGTTGCAAGTTGTGACCTCTGCACCCAAAAGGTGGGGCCCGCAAAGCTCCAGCCTCTTTTATTCTTAACTTGAAGGTAGAAAGATATAACTCTCTAATGTTTTTAAAATGTGACACTGAACCCATGACAAAGACAGAAAAACATAACTGGATTCCTCATCCAGTCTTACCTACATCTTTCAGATGGGACATTAAACCCAGGGCACCATCTGTTCCCAAAGATAGATGTAGAAGACCTCGTGCCGCAATTTCAACAAACAGGAGCGCTCGCACTGATAGCCGAGGCAATATGTACCCTTCAACTAACAGATTATTTGATCATATATCCCATTGCTGTTTTGTGGGATATACTGTATGTAAATTAGCAGCTGTATTTCCTACATTACACGGTGACTGCATTTCAAAAAGTATTTAATAGTCTGAATAATGCTTTGAGACACCCTTAAAGCCAGTGTAAAAGTGCAAGTCCTTTCTTTTTACTGATCTGCCCCTGAACTTTCTTGTATCTTTTCCCAGATTATGCACGGTAGACAGCAAAATACTTTTGAACCTCAGAATGGAATTGCTTGGATTTACCTCAGAATGGATTCTACTTCAGCTAAGTGAAAGACGTCTGGAATCCTCCAAATGACATTTTTTAGTATTGGGTGGACAAATTGCAGGAACATAATTAAGTTTGATCCAATCTCATTTTCTGTTATGTTAATTATTTGTATTTACTTTTACAATACATCCCAATCAGTGAATAACTTCCTTTCCATCAGATATTCTTCACTTAATCTGAACTCACAGAATGAAATAGTTGGAATTTTACGCCACAGAAAACGTTGTTTTAGAACGTTATCCAAAAATGAGAAGTATTTTCATCCTGGATTATTAGTCAGGGTCATGATATTTATAAAAATATTTCTGTGTTCCTGTGTGACTTACATTTCGCTAATATTTGTCTGTGTATTGTCAAAGCAAAATGAAAGCACAACCAAAAAAACAGAAACATTGCCATTGTGTTATTTTGTTCACTATATATATATAATTTTGTGAAAGTATTAACTTACGTTACTAAACATAGAAATAGTCAGGGCAGAACGGTGGCGCAATGGTTAGCACTGCTGCCTACGGTGCTGAGGACCCGGGTTCGATCGTGCAGACTCCACACTGACAGTGACCCAAGCCAGGTGTCGAACCTGGGACCCTGGCACTGTGAAGCAACAGTGCTAACCACTGTGCTACCGTGCCGCCAATGACAGCTGAACAAAAGCTTGGGGTCACACTTGAATGGAGATGCCGTGTAAAACAGTCACCCAACCTGTGGTTCTCCCGTGCAAAGAATGCTTCACCACGAGCAGTGAAAACAGCAGAATAAAATTTGCTGCTTCACCTGGAAAGAGTGCCTGCAGCCCTGGACAATGGGATAGCGCGAGGTTAACGATCGGGTGCTACACTTCATGCTTGCATGGGAAAGAAGTGCTCGCTAGGTGAATTGGACATTCTGAATTCTCCCTCAGCCGCTGAAGTGTGGCGACTAGGAGATTTCCACAGTTACTTCATTGCAGTGTTTTTTTGTTTTTTTTTTATAAATGTTTTTTTATTGAGTTTTCATATTTTATATATGACAAATTACAAGTTATTAGAGAGAGAGAAAAAAAAAAGGAAAACACAAAAAATTTTTACATGAATATTTACAGGTAAGCATCTTCATAACAATAATTGTGGCCGCCCCCTTTAGCCAGCATACATATTTTACATTCCCCAATATGGCCGAGGCACATGTTTATAGGCATTTATTTATAGTTTGGTTTTGGGCCTTGGCTTGCCATCAAACCCCCATACCGAGCCCGTAGCCCCCCCCCCCCCCTCCCCCCGGCTACCTTCCCCCGATTCCCGCCCATTTTCCCCTGGTTCTTGGCCACCCGACTATTCTTCCTCATGTACGTTGGCCACAAACAGGTCCCGGAACAGTTGCATGAATGGCTCCCACGTTCTGTGGAAGCCGTCGTCCGACCCTCGGATGGCGAATTTGATTTTCTCCATTTGGAGAGATTCCGAGAGGTCGGACAGCCAGTCTGCAGCTCTGGGTGTTGCTGCTGACCGCCAGCCAAACAGGATTCTATGGCGGGCAATCAGGGAGGCAAAGGCAAGGGCGTCCGCCCTCCTCCCCAGGAATAGATCTGGCTGGTCTGAAACCCCGAAGACCGCCACTCTCGGGCATGGCTCCACCCTCACCCCCACCACTTTGGACATAGCCTCGAAGAAGGCTGTCCAGTACTCCACAAGTCTGGGGCAAGACCAGAACATGTGGGCGTGGTTGGCCGGGCCTCTCTGGCACCGCTCACATTTGTCCTCCACCTCCGGGAAGAACCTACTCATACGGTTTCTCGTTAAGTGGGCTCTATGTACCACTTTTAGTTGCGTCAGGCTGAGCCTTGCGCACGTGGAGGTGGAGTTGACCCTATGCAGTGCTTCGCTCCAGAGTCCCCACCCTATCTCCATCCCCAGGTCGTCCTCCCATTTCCTTCTTGTTGCGTCCAGTACGGTGTCTTCCCTGTCTACCAGTCGGTCATACATGTCACTACAGTTCCCTCTCTCTAGGATACTTGCGTCCAGTAGGTCTTCCAATAGTGTCTGTCGTGGCGGTTGTGGGTACGTCCTTGTCTCCTTTCGTAGGAAGTTTTTGAGCTGCAGGTACCGTAGCTCGTTCCCCCCAGCTAGCTGAAATTTCTCTGTCAGTTCATCCAGTGTTGCGATCCTGTCGTCCGTGTATAGGTCCCTGACTGTCAGTGTCCCCCCGTCCTGCCTCCACCTTTTGAAGGTGGCGTCGGTCAGTGCTGGTTTGAACCTATGGTTGTTGCAGATGGGAGCCTTGTCCGACATTTTGTACAGGCCAAATTGCTGCCGCAGTTGGTTCCAGGATTGGAGGGTGGCTGTCACCACTGGGCTGGTGGAGTGTTTTTTGGGTGGGGATGGGAGTGCTGCCGTGGCGAGGGCCCGGAGGGAGGTTCCCATGCAGGAGGCCTCCTCCGCACGCACCCACTCGGCTTCTGGCTCCTGGATCCATCCCCTTACTCGCTCGGCTGTTGCCGCCCAGTGGTAGAATTGTAGATTCGGGAGGGCTAGCCCCCCCCTGGATTTTGTTTTTTGTATGACCTTCTTTGGGATCCTAGCATTTTTACCCCCCCATACGAACGCCATGATATGTTTGTCCAGCGCTTTGAAAAAGGCCTTGGGGATGTAGATCGGAATGGATCTAAACAGGAAAAGGAACCTGGGCAGTACGTTCATTTTGATCGTCTGGACTCTCCCCGCGAGGGAGAGCGGGAGTGTGTTCCATCTTTGCAGGTCCTTTTTAACTTCCTCCGTCAGGCTGGTGAGGTTCCTTTTGTGGACCCCTTTCCAGTCATGGGCTATTTGGATCCCCAGGTAGAGGAATTTATTTCGGGCTTGTTTGAACGGCAGGCCCTTTAGCGCTGCCCCTCCCCCCCCCTTGCGGGTGTACTGGGAAGATCTCACTTTTGCTCATGTTGAGTTTGTAGCCCGAGAAGGCTCCAAACTCTTTCAGGAGCGCTATGATTCCGTCCATGCTGCTTTGTGGGTCCGAGATATAGAGGAGCAGATCATCCGCATAGAGTGAGACTCTGTGCTCTCTACCTCCCCTTCGGATCCCCCTCCAATTTTTTGCTGCCCTGAGCGCGATTGCTAGCGGTTCGATTGCTAGTGCAAACAGCAGCGGGGACAGTGGGCATCCTTGTCTGGTGCCCCTGTGCAGCTGGAAGTATTGGGAGTTGGTATTGTTGGTCCGTACACTCGCCATGGGAGCGTTGTATAGGAGCTTTACCCAAGCGGTGAACCCTGTTCCAAGCCCGAACCGCTCCAGTACCTCTATGAGGTATTTCCATTCGACTCTGTCGAAGGCCTTTTCTGCGTCCAGGGAGACGATCACCTCTTGTGTTCTCTCCCCGGAGGGGGTCATTATCACGTTCAGCAGGCGCCTGATGTTCGCAGTAAGCTGTCTACCTTTGACGAAGCCCGTCTGGTCCTCTGTGACCACCTCAGGTACACAGTCTTCTAGCCTTTTGGCTAGGATTTTGGCCAGTATTTTGGCGTCTGCGTTCAGCAGGGATATGGGTCTGTATGACCCACATTCCGTTGGGTCTTTGTCTTTCTTAGGTATCAGCGAGATTGAGGCCTGTGCTAACGTGGGTGGCAGTGTGCCCCTAGCTAGCGAGTCTGTGAACATCTCCCGCAGGTGCGGGGCCAGCGCTGTCGCGAATTTTTTGTAGAAGTCCGCCGGGAATCCGTCCGGTCCCGGCGCCTTCCCCGTCTGCATGGAGCTAATGCTCTCCATGATCTCTCCCAGTGCTAGTGGTGCTTCCAGATCCCGTTTTCTGCCCTCTCCCACGACTGGTATGTCCAGTCCATCAAGAAACCGGTTCATCCCAGCCTTCCCCGTTGGGGGCTCCGAGGTGTATAGCTCTTGGTAGAAGGCCTTGAAGGTTTCGTTAATCCTCTCTGGTTCTGTTTCCCACGTGCCTCTGGTACCTCTGATTTGCGCAATTTCCCTGCTGGCTGCCTGCTTTCTCAGCTGGTATGCCAACAGGCGGCTGGCTTTGTCTCCGTGTTCGTACAGGGCCCCGCGTGCCTGGCGGAGTTGGTGTACTGCTTTCCTGGTGGAGAGCAGGTCAAAGTTCTTTTGTAATTCTTTTCTCTCCGCCAGGAGCTCTACGGTCGGGGCCTCGGAGTATTTACGGTCTACCTCCAGTATGGAGTCGACCAGCTTCTGCCTAGCCACCCTTTCCTCCCTATCTCTTTGCGCTTTGTAGGCAATGATTTCCCCTCTTAGTACGGCCTTAAGCGCTTCCCAGAACGTGGAGGATGAGACCTCCCCGTTTTGGTTGTTCTCCGTGTATTCCGCTATGGCCCGCGCTATCCTTTCGCTGAAGGCCTTGTCAGCTAGTAAGGCACCGTCCAGCCTCCATGTGGGGCGCTGGGCCCTTCCCGTCTCCAGCCGCACGTCCATGTAGTGTGGGGCGTGGTCTGATATCACAATTGCGGAATATTCCACCTTGTCTATCCCTGGAAGCACCGTTTTCCCCACCACAAAGAAGTCAATTCTGGTGTACACATTGTGTACTGGGGAGAAGAAAGAGAATTCTTTCTCCCCCGGGTGGGCGAATCTCCAGGGGTCCACTGCTCCCATCTGCTCCATATAGTGACTGAGTTCCCTTGCCATGTTTGAGGTTTTCCCCGTTCTGGGGTTTGATCTGTCCGTCTTTGGGTCCTGTACACCGTTGAAGTCCCCCCCCATGATTAGTCGGTGCGTCGCTATGTCCGGGATTTCTGCCATGGTCTTTTGGATGAAGCTCGTGTCGTCCCAGTTGGGCGCGTACACGTTAACTAGAACTACCGGCGCCCCATCCAGGGCCCCGCTGACCATGACATACCGTCCCCCTGGGTCCGTAACCGTCTTTGTCGCCCTAAACATTGTCCTCTTGCCAATCAGGATCGCCACCCCCCCTGGCCCTTGCCCCATAACAGGAATGATAGGTTTGTCCCACCCAGCCCTTTCTTACCCGCAGTTGGTCCTGCTCCCTCAGGTGCGTCTCTTGGAGGAAGACTATGTCGGCCCTCATGTTTCTAAGGTGGGTGAGGACTCTAGATCTCTTCACTGGGCCGTTAAGTCCCCTTACGTTCCAGGTGACTATTCTGGTGGGGGGCTTCTGCCCCCTTGCTCCTGTGGGGTTAACCATATTTGTCCGGTGGACGCGCCGCTGCCCTCTGGGGTTTCCCTTTGTTAGGGGGCCGTCCAGGATGTCCACTATCACTGCTCTCCCCATGCGGTCGGGTCCCTGCGCTCCGGGGTTCCCTCTTGTCCCGGGGACACCCGCCATGGCCGTCCACTGTGTGTCCGCCACGCGGGTAGTCCCCTGCACTCCGGGGGGCCCCTTCACCCACAGACCGTACTGGGTGGGTGCTTGCAGCGGTTCCCTGTTTCGAGCCCTTGTCCGTGGCACCTTGTGGCCCTATTCCCTTTCTGGCCTCTTTTGTCCCTTCGTCCCTGCATTTCCCCTCCCTGGTCTCTCGCCCCCCGAGTGCCCCCCCCCCCCGCTCTATCCCTTTTCCTCCCTCCCCTGTATACCCCTCCATTGCCCCTCTCTCCCCCATTCCTGTCCCCATTTGCTCTCCCACCTTTGATGGGTGATCCCCCCCCTCCCCTGCCTGGCGCCTTCCCCCCTGTTGGGGGTGCGCTGCGGCCCTGCTCTGTTGCGCGCCCCCGTCGCTAGCTTTCCTGCTAGCACGGTGGCTCCCCTCTCGGAGGTTGCTGTCCCGCTTCTCCTCTCCCCTCTCCAGTACTCCCGTTCCCTCGTGCCGGGGCCTGGCCTCCCACCTGGAGCGGGCCCTTGGGCATTGGGTTGTTTTTCGTTCTGGGTGTTCCTGCCAGGGGGGAGGGGGCTGGCTTTGCCTCGCCCCTCCCCACCCCCCCGTCGGCATGACGTTTCTCCTTGCCATGGGCCCCTCGTCCCTACTTCCCATGGCGTTTTCCAGCCCGTGCTCCTCGACGAATCTATTCGCCTCGGCAGGGGCTGTAAAGAAATATTCCTTGTTTTGGTATGTGACCCAGAGTTTTGCTGGATACAGCATACCAAAACGTACTTTGTTCTTGTAGAGAGCTGCTTTCGCTCTGTTGAACTCCGCCCGTCTCTTAGCTATGTCCGCTCCAAGATCCTCGTAGATTCGGATGGCGTGCCCGTTCCATTTGCAGGCTCTATTCTCCTTGGCCCAGCGCAGGATTGTCTCCCTATCCCGGTACCGGTGCAGTTTGGTTATAACTGCTCTCGGTTTTTCCCCTTCCTTGGGCTTCGGGCGCAGTGACCGATGAGCTCTGTCCATTTCCGGTGGGGTGGGAAAAGTTTCCCGCCCCACTAAGGAGCCCAGCATCGCAGCCACGAATGTTGTGGGATTTCTACCCTCGATCCCCTCTGGCAGGCCCACTATCCTAATATTTTGCCTTCTCGAGCTGTTCTCCTGGTCGTCTACCCTGCCCTTCAGGCTCCCCTGTGTTGCACTCAGTTTCGCCATTTCCCTCTCCAGGGACATGACCCAGTCGCTCACGTCAGTCGCTGCCTTCTCCAGCTCTTTAATGGTTGCCCCCTGGGCTTCCAGTATCTTCCCTTGGGCATCCACTTTCTCCTCCAATCTGGTCAGAGCCTGCTGCACCCCTGACATGGCCCTGGTCACTGCTGCCTGTGCTGCGGCCTCTGCGTCCGCTTTTAACTCTGCCTTGATTGCCTGCAGCTGCTCCCTCACCACCTCGGCAAAGGCTTCCTTCCAATTCACGCCCCCCTCTAACCCCAGGGGAGAGGTTGCCCGCCCGTCCAGCTCTTTTGGATGCGGCGATACATCCTTCCCGCTGCTTCGCGTGTTGACTCGTTCGCCCAAGCTGGTTTGCCCTTTGCCCCGTCTACTTCCGGTGCCCCCTTTCTCTTGGCTCCCTTCTGGCATTTTTTTCTCCCCCTTCCCCTTCATCTTTTCTTCTCTCCTTGTTCTTCTTTTCCCCCTTTTCCGCACCCTATTTTTATTTTATTTATTATTATATATATATATATAAAAATATATATATATTTTTTTTTAAATAAAAATTTATTTCCCCCCTTCTTTCCTTTACCCCTTTATTTTACCCCTTTTCTCGTTACCAGTTTTCTTTTGGTTTTTTTTTTAAAAAGAACAGAAATATAAGTCTCTTTTTTCTTTTGTTTTCTCTCCCCACTCACCCAGGAGAGAGAGAGAGAGAGTCCCTTTGTCCTTGCCACGTGGTGGTCACTGCAGTTGGGGGGGGGGGGGGGGGGGGGCGAGTGGGCCGGTGGTCGCTGCCGGTAGAGGGGGGGGGTGTCCCCGCTGCTGGTTGGGGGGGGGGTCCCCGCTGCTGGTTGGGGGGGGGGGGGGTCCCCGCTGCTGGTTGGGGGAGGGGTCCCCGCTGCTGGTTGGGGGGGGTCCCCGCTGCTGGTTGGGGGGGGGTCCCCGCTGCTGGTTGGGGGGGGTCCCCGCTGCTGGTTGGGGAGGGGGGGGTCCCCGCTGCTGGTTGCGGAGGGGGGGGGTCCCCGCTGCTGGTTGGGGAGGGGGGGGTCCCCGCTGCTGGTTGGGGAGGGGGGGGTCCCCGCTGCTGGTTGGGGAGGGGGGGTCCCCGCTGCTGGTTGGGGAGGGGGTCCCCGCTGCTGGTTGGGGGGGTCCCCGCTGCTGGTTGGGGGGGTCCCCGCTGCTGGTTGGGGGGGGGGTCCCGCTGCTGGTTGGGGGGGGGTCCCCGCTGCTGGTTGGGGGGGGTCCCCGCTGCTGGTTGGGGGGGGTCCCCGCTGCTGGTTGGGGGGGGGTCCCCGCTGCTGGTTGGGGGGGGGGGGTCCCCGCTGCTGGTTGGGGGGGGGGGGAGAAAAGAGGGCCCGCCGCTGCCGCACCGCTCCCGGCCCGCGTCTGGGGGGGGGGAGAGAGAAGAGGGCCCGCCGCTGCCGCACCGCTCCCGGCCCGCGTCTGGGGGGGGGGGGGGGGGGAGAGAGAAGAGGGCCCGCCGCTGCCGCACCGCTCCTGGCCCGCGTGGGGGGGGGAGGGAGAGGGGTTGGACCTGCCGCTGCTGGGCCCCCCTGTCGCCGCTGCTCCTCTCCGCCGCCTCTCCGCCGCCGCCGCCTCCGCCTCTCCGCCGCCGCCTTCCGCCTCTCCGCCGCCGCCTTCCGCCTCTCCGCCGCCGCCTCTCCGCCGCCCGCTCCTCCTCCGCTGCCGCTTCTCCTCCTCCGCCGTCCGGCCTGTCGGGGGGGTTCCTTGTCTGGCGCTTGCGGGAGCCCCTCTCCCTGCGACCTCCTCGCTCGCCGCCCGGAAGTCGAAATCTCTTCATTGCAGTGTTAATGTAAGCCTACCTGTGACAATAATAAAGATTATTATTATTATTTTAATTCTTCACACTATTTCCTCAGGGTCTTCAGTGCTTGACCACTATTCTGTTCCAATGAAGCTCAATGTAAACTCGATGAACAGCATTTTATCTTTTCAACAGCTTTGCGGGGTAATTGAGTTCAACAATTTTACGTCATAACCACTGCCCACATTTTCTCAGACAACAGCAGCTGTTGGTGAGACTGTTGCTATTCCCATTTACACCGCCTCTTGACACATCTTTTGATTGTTTCCCCACTACAGTACTATTTCCTTTTGCCCGGCACCATAATCTCTTGTTATTTTATGGCTTCTGCCTTTCACCCTATCCAGACCCTCCCTTGTGTCCTTCCCCACTCCTCCCTTTTCCAGCTTTTGAACTTTCTTGAAACCTGTTGCATCTACAACTTTTCCAGCTCTGATGAAGGGTCGTCGACCTGACACGTTTCTGTTACTCACCCTAATCGTGCTTCCTGATCTGCTGAGGGTTTCCATCATTTTCTGTTTTGAAATTTGAAGTTGAACATTCAGCCGAGAAACGGCAAAAAAGGGGAAACAGAGGACCTTCCAGGTGTTCGACGTAAATCTTAATCACATGTCTCTTACTTTTGGAGGGCTGCAATTTGACCCTAATTTAGAAAGCATCTAATCCATAAACAGTTGGAATACTAAATACAGCTGATTGAACTCATAAACCCACCATTTCTTCACAAAAATCCTTACATGAATTGCAAAGGGTTCCACTCTTTAAAAGCCCAAATTTATTGCAATCACCAACATTGAATAGTGCACATAATTAAGCCTTATCCATGAAGCTGAGACTTACTTGTCCTCACAGCCTTTTTCTGTTCTTTCCCTCATGTGTAGTATTCATCTAAAGACAGAATACCATAAGACCATATGGCATAGGAGCAGAATTAGGCCACTTGGCCCATCGAGTCTGCTTCGCCATTCAATCATGGCTGATATTTTCTCATCCCCATTCTCCTGCCTTCTCCCCATAACCCCTGACCCCCTTATCAGTCAAGAACCTATCTATCTCTGTCTTAAAGCCATTCAGTGAATTGGCCTCCCCAACCTCCTGCAGCAAAGAGTTCCACAGTTTCACCAAACTCTTACTGAAAAATTCTTCCTCATCTCTGCTTTAAAGGATTGTCCCTTTAGTCTGAGATGGTGTCCTCTGGTTCTAGTTTTCCTACAAGTGGAAACATCCTCCCCACGTCCACTCTATCCAGACCTTGCAGTATCTTGCAAATTTCAATAAGATCCCCTCTCATCCTTCTAAACTTCAACGATTACAAACCCAGAGTCCTCAAATGTTCCTCATACAACAAGTTCTTCATTCCAGGGATCATTCTTGTGAACCTCCTCTGGACCCTTTCCAAGGCCAGCACATCCTTCCTTAGATACGGGACCCAACAATACTCACAATACTCCAAATGTGGTTATACAGCCTTATACAGCCTCAGAAGTACATCCCTGGTCTTGTACTCTAGCCCTCTTGACATGAATGCTAACATTGCATTTGCCTTCCTAACTGCCGACTAAACCTGCACATTAACCTTAAGAGAATCGTGAATAAGGACTCCAAAGTCCCTTTGTGCTTCTGCTTTCCGAAGCATTTCCCCATTTAGAAAATATGACTAAATTCCTCCTTCCAAAGTGCATAACCTCACACTTTTCCACATTGTATTTCATTTGCCACTTCATTGCCCACTCTCCTAGCTTGTCCAAGTCTTTCTGCAGCCCCCTTGCTTCCTCAATACTACCTGTTCCTCTACAGATCTTTGTATCATCTGCAAACTTAGCAACAGATCCTTCAGTACCTTCTTCCAGATCATTAATGTATATTGTAAAAAGTTGTGGTCCCAGCACAGACCCCTGAGGCACACCACTAGTCACCGGCTGCCATCCTAAAAAATACCTCTTTATCCCCACTCTCTGCATTCTGCCAGTCAGCCAATCCTCTATCCATGCCAGGATCTCACCCTGAACACCATGTCCTGTATACACTCTCTCAAGGGAGCCACAATGCTAATGAACCACAGTTCGAGGGACAGCCTCCACCATGGTTAGTTTTTCCAGAATCATGGAAAATTTGTGTTGGAATATGAGAGCACAATTCATTGTGATGCTTTGCATCAATCATTAAATATTTCTTTAAATCAACTCTGATGCACAATGAAGGGTCTTCAAATATGTTATCAAGGATCAACATATAATCCATTGAATTAACCTTGGAATTCCATTAAACATTAAATACATGTAATTATAAGATGATAAAATAATTCATGTCTCAAAGGATAGTTTGTCTTTCTGCTACTGTAATCATTCCATTACATGATCTTAAATTTGCCTTTATGCCTTATCAGAAGTCAACATAACAGAGAGGTCAAAGCAAAATGGTGAAGCCAAAATATTTCCCATCACCTTCCGCCAACGCTCCCCTCCCTCCACACCAAACCCATGTAGCTGGTGGATTACCTTGTTGTTGACAGGCAGCTCTTTAATGGAATATTTTAATTTTATCCTGAAGGAGCATTGCAGACAGTGTGGGCCAGAGCGTTAGAACATATATACAGTACAGAAGGAGGCCATTCGGCCCATCGAGTCTGCACCGACCCACTTAAGCCCTCACTTCCACCCTATCCCCCTAACCCAATAGCCCCTCCTAACCTGTTTGGACATTCAGGGCAATTTAGCATGGTCAATCCACCTAACCTGCACGTCTTTGGACTGTGGGAGGAAACTGGAGAACCCGGAGAAATACTAGGCGACTGAAGACAGACGAAGCTTTGGAAGAATATCGGGAATGTAGGTCCAATCTGAAACGAGGAATCAAGAGGGCTAAAAGGGGTCATGAAATATCTTTATCAAACAGGGTTAAAGAAAATCCCAAAGCCTTTTATTCATGTATAAGGAGCAAGACGGTAACTAGAGAAAGGGTTGGCCCACTCAAGGACAAAGGAGGAAAGTTATGCATGGAGTCAGAGAAAATGGCTGAGATTCTTAACGAGTACTTTGCATCGGTATTCACCGAGGAGAGGGACATGACGGATGTTGAGGTTAGGGATAGATGTTTGATTACTCTAAGTCAAGTCGTTATAAGGAGGGAGGATGTGTTGGGTATTCTAAAAGGCATTAAGGTGGACAAGTCACCAGGTCTGGATGGGATCTATCCCAGGTTACTGAGGGAAGTGAGAGATGAAATATCTGGGGCCTTAACAGATATCTTTGCAGCATCCTTGAACACGGATGAGGTACCGGAGGACTGGGGAATTGCTAATGTTGTCCCCTTGTTTAAGAAGGGTAGCAGGGATAATTCAGATAATTATGGACCGGTGAGCCTGACATCAGTGGTAGGGAAGCTGCTGGAGATGATACTGAGGGATAGGATCTATTCCCATTTGGAAGAAAATGGGCTTATCAGCGATAGGCAACATGGTTTTGTGCAGGGAAGGTCATGTCTTACCAACTTAATAGAATTCTTTGAGGAAGTGACAAAGTTGAATGATGAGGGAAGGGCTGTAGATGTCATATACATGGACTTCAGTAAGGCATTTGATAAGGTTTCCCATGGCAGCTGATGGAGAAAGTGAAGTCTCCTGGCGTCCAGGGTGTACTAGCTAGATGGATAAAGAACTGGCTGGGCAACAGGAGACAGCGAGTAGTAGTGGAAGGGAGTTTCTTAAAATGGAGTACTGTGACCAGTGGTGTTCCACAGGGATCCGTGCTGGGATCACTGTTGTTTGTGATGTACATAAATGATCTGGAGGAAGGTATAGGTGGTCTGATTAGCAAGTTTGCAGATAACATTAAGACTGGTGGAGTAGCAGATAGTGAAGAGGACTGTCAGAGAATACAGCAGAATATAGATAGATTGAAGAGTTGGGCGGAGAAATGGCAGATGGAGTTCAGTCCGGGCAAATGCGAGGTGATGTATTTTGGAAGATCCAATTCAAGAGCGAACTATACGGTAAATGAAAAAGCCCTGGGTAAAATTGATGTACAGAGAGATCTGGGTGTTCAGGTCCATTGTACCCTGAAGGTGGCTGCGCAGGTCGATAGAGTGGTCAAGAAGGCATACGGCATGCTTTCCTTCATTGGAAGGGGTATTGAGTACAAAAGTTGGCAGGTCATGTTACAGTTGTATAAGACTTGGTTCGGCCACATTTAGAATACTGTGTACAGTTCTGGTCGCCACATTACCAAAAGGATGTGGATGCTCCAGAGAAGGTGCAGAGGAGGTTCACCAGTTTGTTGCCCGGTATGGAGGGCACTAGCTATGAAAAAAGGTTGAGTAGATTAGGATTATTTTCATTAGAAAGACGGAGGGTGAGGGGGGACCTCATTGAGGTCTACAAAATCATGAGAGGTATGGACAGGGTGGATAGCAAGAAGCTTTTTCCCAGAGTGGGGGTTTCAATTGCTAGGGGCCACGAGTTCAAGGTGAGAGGGGAACAGTTAAAGGGAGATGTGCGTGGAAAGTTCTTTACGCAGAGGGTGGTAGGTGCCTGGAACGCATTGCCGGCGGAGGTGGTAGAGGCGGGCATGATAGCGTCATTTAAGATGTATCACAGATACATGAATGGGCAGGGAGCAGAGGGATACAGATCCTTAGAAAATAGGCGACAGTTTTAGATACAGGATCTGGATCGGTGCATGCTTGGAGGGCCGAAGGGCCTGTTCCTGTGCTGTAATTTTTCTTTGTTCTTTGTTCTTAATGCGATTAACACTGCTCCCAGCATTAAATTGCTGTGGGGATTTTGGATCAGCTCCCCTCGACTGTTAAGCCAGTGGGACACCAACCATGGCCTGCCACAAAATCCAGCCCATTAAATCAGTTTCTTTCTCCACAGATACTGCCAGAACTGCCGGGTGCCTTCAATGTTTTCTGTTTTTATTTATTATTGAAGAAACCCATTTCCATCTTTTAAAGTATTACATTTTGATTATGGCAGTTGAGCCTGATTCAGTGCTGTACATTCCTGAATGATGAGCATCATGGTGTTGTTGTTGCAAGTTCATACATTGAAGGGCTTTCATGAACGATTCCTGTATTGAGAAGCTTCATGGACAACACCCAGAAAGACTCTATTCGAATACGAAGCAAGTGATATTCGCAGTGATGCCTTGGTCCAGTATAGGAGACAACCTAAGGTCTACTGGAAAAGGAAACAGTACCTTAATTCCAAACCTATATTGCTTTTTAAGCTCCAGAGGTTTCAAATCAATGATCAATTAGTTATTTTGTTTATAAGTTCCAATTATTTTACATTGCCCTATGCTAAGAGGCTTTACAAATCTGTATCCTTTGCAACTAACTTTATTCATCACTTTATTTGACAAACGTGTCAATGCAGGCTGCCCCAACATTCCTGTGATACAGAAGGAATATATCCTTCAGAGCGAATGCATCATAGATTTACTCATGTCTACACAGATCCTGCCGAAATGCAATTATGTCCCACCCCATATCATAGGGCCAAGTGCAAATAACAAGTTGAACTAAGTTTTGTCAAGTGCAAGAGAAAAAGGCAGAAAGGGCATATTACTGTATTCTTAATGTTCAAAACACCCAGCAGTTTTACAGATTACACTGCTTTGTTTAAGTAAAAATATTTTAGACTTGTCTCTGTCCCCCCACCCCCATCATCCCAGAGAGTTTTCTGCAGAAAGTAAATGTTGAGTGTATGGCTTAACTACCGTAAGAGGAAGTAATGTATCAACATGTCAGGTATCGGCCACAATAGCCTGGATTAACAACAATGCCCATTTTATTCAGTTGACACTAGATAGACAATTGAAGCGGGAAACTGAAGAAATAAAGCCCCAAAATGCCAAATAATTTCCCATTTAATCCTATTACATTAAAATCTTGATAGATGAATAATGGGTTTGTCAAGGCATGTTATATTTGAATTACTCTTGGATCAAGATTTCTATTAAAACAGGAATAAGGGGGAGCCAATTGGCACCTCTTTGGTCCATAATACAGTGAACCATTCATTCAGCAATTCAGTCCAAAATAATTGAAATGCTAAACAATACAGACTATATACAAATCTGACTAGACTTTTGAAACATGCTGCTGCATCCTGCTGTGATTTGGTAGCAAATACTTGATATTCTGCAATAATTTCCATTTCTATAGTTTTCTTGATACAATAAAACAACCCAAGGCATTTTACACATTGAACAACAATGGCAGAAGAGTTGTAGAGGTTACCAAAACCATGTTTGGAGATGTACATTTAAGAGGGAGAAGTTTGAGAAGTGGCATGAAAAAATATTTATTGCTTCTGCGCTTTAAAAAAATTAATCTGTCATCCTTTCAGTTAAATGACAAAATCACGAATAGAGTCACCCTCTTGTCGGTTAGAGCACCACAACTGCCTGGACATCTTTTTTTTCCTTTATTCCTTCATGGAATGTGGGCATCGCTGGCAAGGCCGACATCTGTTGCCCATCCTTCATTGACCTCATATGCTAGGCCATTTCAGAGTCAACCGTGTTACTCTGGGTCTGGAGTCACATGGGGGCCAGGTAAGGATGGTGGATTTCCATCCCGAAAGGGTATTTGTGAACCAGATGGCTTTTTTACAACAATGAGCAATGGTTTTACAGTTATCATTAAACTTTTAATTGCAGATTTTTATTGGATGCAAATTTCACCGTCAACCATGGTGGGATTTGAACTGGAGTCTGCAGAGCTTTACCCTGGGTCTCTGCATTACTACCCCCGTGATTGTGCCACCATCTCCCATGAATATATATCTGCTGGAAATTATGCCCTGGCTGCCTGTCTTATGCAGGTGCTTTCTGAGATTCTACACAGGGCCTCATGCCCAATCTGTCTAATTGGTTTGGCATTTCCCCATTTCTGGTTGATGTCAAAAATGAAATTTCTGATTGGTTTATCACAAAACTGGCCAACCATACTGCGCAAAAAAAATCAATTGTGTTCTACTTGGCTACTGTAATACTTGCCAGTCTTGGCCATTATTAAAGTTAAACAGATTTTGAAATGAATAACCTGCAAGCTAATAAGTTTTATTTTCAACTGGCATCTCCATCCTGAATTGTATCTGTTGTTGCAGCCTTCCTCCAGGTGCTTTCTTCCTTTAAGGTTCCCTAATTGAAATGTCTGTTGCTACATCAAACTATCCATTCTTTCTTTCTTTCCGCTCTACATTTCCTGCATTACAACAATGACATTTCTAAAGTACTTCATTGCTTGGAAAGCACCTTGGCACATCCCACAGTCATGAAAGGTACTCTATAAATGCAAGGCTACAATAGCAACAACTTACATTTATTTTATACGTCCCAATGGGTTTACTTTTTTTGCATTATATAACAAAAAAGTCACACTGAGCCACATACGGTACTATTAGGTCATATGACCAAAAGCTATGACAAAGGGAAAGGTTTCAAGGAGCGATTTAAAGGAAGAAAGTAAGGCAGAGAGAGGTGGAGTGGTTTATGGAGGGAATTCCATAGATTAGGGCCGAGCCACCGAAGGCAGGACCAGCAATGATAGGCAGGTTAAAACTGGCAATCTGCTCACCACCTGACCAATCTCACTGAAACCTCATACCCACCGTGAGCAAATTATCTGTTATCCAAAACACTGTCCCTAACTTCAATCCACGCCTATCCATGTTCAAACCGGAATCTGACTGCAAAGTAACATCAACTGGTTTAAATATATTAAAGGATCCATAACATGGTGAAACCTGTACGTTACAGGCACCTTAGAGACTGACATCAACTGCCCTTTTTGTGACTTCCGGTGGTGGCTATGAGTTGAGCAGTTGCATGAAAGGTGGTTATAGAACATATAGAACATAGAACAGTACAGCACAGAACAGGCCCTTCGGCCCTCAATGTTGTGCCGAGCCATGATCACCCTACTCAAACCCACGTATCCACCCTATACCCGTAACCCAACAACCCCCCCTTAACCTTACTTTTTAGGACACTACGGGCAATTTAGCATGGCCAATCCACCTAACCCGCACATGTTCTCTCTTGGGAACTTCAACTGGGCCCTTTTAACCCGTCATTCAGATACAAAAAATGACCAAAAAAACCCATCTTCACCCCAAACTAACAATCAATCAAAGAAATGTAATTGAACCAACCACGGAGCTGGAAAAATAGTAAAGTCAGGATAGGAGGACCACCAATCTCAAAGCGAGGGAAACATGAGCGAAAGCATGGACAGAACGAGCAGGGTTGCCAACGCAAACATCGATCCACCCAACGATGGAGCAGTTGATTCTTTGAATAGAGCTCCGGAAACAGTAGGCGGGACGGTCCACCCCACTGCGCCACATTCCTGCCTCACCACGCCGACGGGATGCTCCATTATGCCGGCCAGTCAATGGGGTTTACCATTGTGGGGCAGCCCTACGCCGTCAGGTAACCCTGGGCGCCAGCAAAATGGAGAATCCCGCCCCTGGACGCTCTAAAGGAGGACCTTATGTCGGCCATGAGGTCAGGCATCAAAACCGCTTTGGCTCCCATGAGAGAGGAGTTGGACAGAACGGAGAGGAGACTGGATTTCAAGGAAGCGACAGTGTGGGACCTGGAGAAAGCAGCCATCAACCTGAGCAAGTGGATCGCCTCGCTCGAGGCCGAGGTGGCAAAGTTGGTAACAGCCCAGAGAGAGCTCAAGGGGAAGGGTGATGATCAGGAGAACAGGTCCACCCGCCAGAACCTGAGGTTTGTCAGGCTCCCTGAGGGCACACAGAGCAGAAACTCTCAGGATGCTCGGGAAGCAGGTCAGAGAAGAAGGCTTCGCCAAACCCCTAGAGGTGGCCCAGGCCCACACTTCTCTCCAGCAAAGGCCCAATTCAGGAGAGCAACCACAGGCGACAATAAACACGCCGGACGAAGTGCATGAAGTTATCCGGAAAAACAGGCTGGGAAGACAACACTTATGGACAATCAAGAACTTGTGAACAAGACTGGAGGAGAAGGCAGAGGCACACTGAAACAAGAAAGGATGGGGGCGAAGACAAAACAGGCTGAGGGCAAAAAAGAGCTGCTCCCAGGGGGAGCTACCATGCTGGTAAGTATGCTAGTGCACGAGGATAAAAAGAGGGGGGCCGTGCCACAGCTCCTCAAGTGAGGGGGCGCCTGGCAGAAGAGGAGGTGTGTGGGGGGTGTGATGGGGTGGACCCGTGGAGGTTCAACCATCCGAGGGAGGAGTACTCCTTCTCCCAAGATCACAAAGTATATTCCCGTATCGCCCTCTCTGCAGCGGGGAAATCGGTGCTTCCAGGGGTAGTAGGCGCGGAATGCTCTGCAATAGTAATCTCGGACCACGCACCACACTACATGAATGAGAAGGGCCGGGTCCAGTGCCCCCCAAGGAGGCTGGACACAGCCCTCTTTGCTGACAATGTGTTCTGCGACAGAATGTCACAAGCCATCGATGGGTATGTAACCTGCAGCCAGAATGGGGAGGTCTCGCCCTCCCCACTTTGGGAACCACTGGAGGCTGTGATAAGGGGGGATAGAGTACAGGGCTCTTAATGACAGGAAGGAAAGGAAGGCTAGACAACGGCTGATCGACTCCATGCTGCATGTGGGTCAGCGGTACTCCATGACCCCAACCTTGGAACTACTGGCAGAGAGGAAAAAGCTACAAAATGGAATTAGACCTGCTCTCCACCAGGAAAGCAGCGAGCCAATTCCACCAGACAGTGGGGGGACCTTTTATGAGCATGGAGACGTCAGCCGCCTACTGGCTCACCAGGTGAGAAAGCGGGCAGCCACGAGGTAACGGTAAACGGATTACAACACTAGACAAAATCAATGAGGCCTTTGCGTCCTACCGGGAGCTGTACACCTCCGAGACCCCAGAGAGTGACTCGAAGATGAAACAGTTTCTCGAAGTCTCATTTGTCCTGCCCTTTTGAAGGAGTTGAAGATTTCTGTTGCACTTCCACCCGCAATGATGAGTAGAAGATCTATCTTCTCAGCATCGGCCACGCTATCTAGGTCGGATGCTACCATGTAGATCCCAAATCTCTGCTTGAATGCATGCCAGTTGGCACTGAGATTGCCGTGGTACCTGTGCTGCTGAGGAACTGGAATCTCAATCATCTTGCCTGGGTGCTGTTGCTGGTAGTTATGGATCTTGCTGAGTTGAACTATATAGATTCAACAGGCACTGCTGGTACCATGATGTTACATACTCTGGGATAACATAGGCTGCAACTCGATGCAGCTTTGACCAAAAGATACTCCAGACGTTGAAGTAAGTTCAATGTGATTTATTGAACCATTAGCACAGTTTTCTACGAGTTCAACTCTCCTGCTAATCTTGCTATAGTAACTCAGTCTAACTAACCAGTCTGCTCCAAGCCATGCGGTGGAAGTGATGCTTCTGATCTGCCCCTGTCCTTCTCTCTGAGTGTCACCTGTGGAAAGAGACAGAGCATGTGTGCCCTGGCCTTATATATGGGTTGCCATCTTGTGGTAGTGTCACCTCTGGGTGTCTTGACTACCCATTGGTCATATCCTATTCCTATTCGTGTTCATTAGCTGTATGTCTGCATGTCATGACATCTCCGGTGCTCCCTCTAGTGTTTACTTAGTTGTAGTATATTTGCATTAACCTCTTGTGTATATACAGTGATGCGTATCACCACAGTGACCATCTGGGGCAGGCAGAGAACATGTGGGCGTGGTTGGCCAGGCCTCCCTGGCACAGTTCACATTTGTCCTCCACCTCCGGGAAGAGCCGGCTCAGTCAGGTTCTGGTCAGGTGTGCTCTGTGTACCACCATTAGCCGCATTAGGCTCAGCCTGTGCATGTGGAGGTGGAGTTCACCCTGTTTAGTGCTTCAATCCAGATCCCCCCCCCCCCCCCCCCCCCCCCCTACATCTGTGCCTAGTTCTTCCTCCCATTTTTCTCTCATCTCATCCAGGGGAGAGCGTGCCTCCTCCAACAGTCGACTGTACAGGTCCCCGCATTCCCCTTTCCCCAAGTTGCCCGCATTCGACAATTCCTCTTCCATTGAGTATCTTGGCGTCCATGGGTACATCGCCGTTACCCTACGGACAAAGTTTTTGATTTGTATGTACCTTAATTTGTTCCCTTTGAGCAGCTGGAACCTTTCTATCAGTTCCTCCAGAGTCGCTAGTCTGTCGTCTGTGTGCAAGTTGCTAACTGTCATTGTCCCCTCGTCCTATCTCCACCTTTTAAAGGTGGCATCCACTGTTGCTGGCGTGAACTAGGTTATTACAGATGGGGACAATAGTGGACATTCCAGTTCGGCCAACGTGCTGCCTCATTTGATGCACATTCGGAGCGCGGCCAACACCTCTGGGCTTTTGGTTGGGGGGATGGGAATGCTGTTGTGACGAGGGCCCGGAGGGACGTCCCTATACAGGAACTCTCCTCCATTTTTACCCATTCTTCTCCCGGTTCATTCGTTCATCCTCTCACTCTTTCTGTTTTGGCCACCCAGTGGTAAAATTGTAGGTTTGCAAGGGCCAAGCCTCCCATAATTATTTTCCTTTGTAGGACACCTTTTTTGGATCCTTGGAATCTTGCCCCCGCCCCCCCCCCCCCCCCCCCCCCCCCCCCCCCCCCCCATCCATACGCCCAACCCCCACACACAGGCGGAATGATTAATTTATCTTACCATGCTGAAGAAGGGGCTGGTTTAGCACAGTGGGCTAAATAGCTGGCTTGTAAAGCAGACCAAGGCCAGCAGCACGGTTCAATTCCCGTACCAGCCTACCCGAACAGGCACCGGAATGTGGCGACTAGGGGCTTTTCACAGTAACTTCATTTGAAGCCTACTTGCGACAATAGGTGATTTTCATTTCATTTCATTTTCAAGACCTTGGGGATGTAGATCGGTCGGGATCTGAACAGGAAGAGGAACCTGGGCAGTACGTTCATCTTGATCGACTGCTCCCTCCCCCCCAGTGAGATTTGGAGTGTAGCCCATCGCTGCAAATCCTTTTTAACTTCCTCCGCCAGACTGGTCAGGTTCCACTTGTGGATCCGTGTCCCGTCGTGGGCAATTGGAATCCCCGGGTAGCGGAATTTGTCTTGGGCTTGTTTGAACGGTAATCCCTCCTGCTCTGTGTCTCTCACTTGCAGGTTCACCGGGAAGATTTTGTTTTTGTTCAAGTTGAGTTTGTAGCCTGAGAAGGCTCCAAACACCTTCAGGAGTTTTATGATCCCTTTCATATTGGCTTGGGGCATCCAAGAAGTAGACGAGTCTCTATGCTCTCTGTCCCCTCTCTGGATACCTTTCCAGCATTTCTCTGTTCTGAGGGCAATCACCAGTGGTTTGATTGCCAGGGAAAATAGAAGCGTGGACAGCGGGCATCCCTGTCTTGGGCTGGTGGTGTTAGTCCACATGCTTGCCGGGGGAGCATTGTACAGAAGTTTCACCCAGGTGATGAACCCTGATCCAAGACCATTCCGCTCCAGTAGTTCAATGAGGTATTTCCATTCAACTCTGTCGAAGGCCTTTCTGCGTCCAGGCAGATGATCACTTTTGGTTTCTGTCCCTGATAAGACCATTATCATGTTCAGCAGGCTACTGATGTTCAATGTTAGCTACCTGCTCTTCACAAAGCCCGTTTGTTCGTCTGTGACCACCTCTGGTACTCAGCTCCCCAGCCACCTAGGCGGGATTTTTGCTAGACTTTTTGGATCTGTTGGGCCGCAAGATGGGTCTACAGGATCCGCATTCAGTCAGGTCTTTGTCTTTCTTAGGTATCAGCGATATTAACGCATGCGCCAGTGTTGCTGGCAGGGAGCCCCTTACCAGCGAGTTTGTGAACATCTCTCACAAGTGTAGGGCTGGTGCGAATATTTTGTAAAAGTCTGCTGGGAATCCATCTGGCCCCAGCACCTTCCATGCCTGCATGGAGTTGATACTCTCCGTGACTTCCCCAGTTCTAATGGTGCCTCCAGGCCCCGTTTCCTATCTTCCCCCCACAACTGGCATATTGAGTCCATCGAGGAACTGCTCCATCCTCGAGTCCCCATCCAGGGGCTCGGAGGTATAGTCCCCGGTAGAAGGTCTCGAATGCTTTGTTGACCTTTTCTGGTTCGGCTACCAGCCTGTCATTGTAGTCCCTAACCTGCGCTATTTCCCTCATGGCTGCCTGCTTTCTCAGCTGGTGAGCCAGCAGGTGGCTGACTTTGTCTCCGTGTGCGAAGGAGATCTCCAGTGTCTGGCGGAGTTGGTGCACTGCTTTACTCGTGGAGAGCAGATCAAAGTCCATTTGTAGCTTTTTCCTCTCCACCTGGAGCTATACGGTTCTCCTGCGGGATCAACATACTTATCTTGTGGATGTGCCTCTGCACTCCAGGGTTTCCCTTTGTTAGGGGGCAATCCAAAATAGCCACGGTCACTGTACTCACCATGAGGCTGGGCCCCTGCACTCCGAGGTTTTCCTTTGTCCAGAGACCACCCAAAATGGCCGCCAACTCTGTGTACGCCATGTGGGTGAGCCCCTGCATTTCGGGGTTTCACTTTGTTTTGGGACCCTCCAAAGTGGCTGCTTGTGGTTCCTTTGTGTTCCTTGCTGCCATGTGCGATCTGTCTTAGCCAGCCGAGAGACCTTTCCCCACCTTGTCCCTTTGTTTTCTAGGATCATAGATGTTTACAGCATGGAAACAGGCCCTTCGGCCCAGCTTGTCCATGCCGCCCAATTTCTATCACTAAGCTAGTCCCACATTTGGCTCATATTCCTCTATACCCGCCCAGCCCATGTGGCTGTTTAACTGCTTTTTAAAGGAAAAAATTGTACCCGCCTCGACCACTGCCTCTGGCAGATCTCTTCGGATCGGCCCCCCCTTCTGTGGTCGGCCTAAACCCCCCCCCCCCTCGCCAATTGCACGTCTGTTCTCCCTTCCTCCTGCTCACCCTCTGCTGCAACCTGCTGCTCTCGCCCCCTCCTTTCCGCGCTTTAGCTCTCATGTTCAAACTGAGGCAGTGCAGTCCCACGCAAATAGACTCTCACAGTCGCAATCCACCAAGTGTCGTTTCATCACTGGCTCTGATGCCAGCCCGTGTTTATGGACAAATTTGTTTCTATCCGCAGGTGTGGTGAAGTAATGCACCCTGCACTGGAAAGTGACTCAGAGCTTGACTGGGTATAGCATTCCAAATTTCGCCCCATTCTTGTATGGGGCTGCTTTGGCTCTATTGAATTACATCCAGCGCTTGGACAGGTCGCAATATCCTGATAAACCCTGATCGGGGGCGGGATTCTCAGACCCCCGCCTGATGTGAAGATGTGGAGGCAAGTTTGAAAGCATTTCAAGTTAGGGGCGTGGTCGAAGCTGATTCCGGTTAGGGGGAGTCATGTCTTTGAGCTGACGAGACTGGATGCTAGGTTTCAGGGATGGGAGGAGCAGGGGGAGATGGAAATGAAGGACTTTTTTTGGAAGAGCAGTTTGCGAGTTTGGAGGAGTTGACGGAGAAGTTCGGGATTCCACAGGGGAGAGTCCTATAGGTATATGCAGGTGCGGGATTTGCAAGGAAGGTTTTCCTGATGTTTCCAGTGACACCTCTCTCCTCGTTGTTGGAGGGGGTGTTGGTGATGATGGGGAGGGGGGCGGGGGGGAGGGCATGCCAGCAATTTATGGGAAGATTTTGGAGGATGATATGGCATCCCTGGAGAGGGTTAAGACCAGGTAGGAGGAAGAGTTGGGGGTGGCATTGGAGGAGGGGAATAAGCTCAGAAAGCACAGTGCTGGCGACAAATCAGCATTGGACAATGATTGATGCTGAATCGACCAATCCTGAATGTTGATGGTAGTCATTAGGTGTGCACAACAATGATAAAAACCAGGACAGATGTCTCAGATCTATTATTAATGGATAAAAAGATGATAACACGCAGAGCATAAAAAACAAATAAATGAATTGCAGGAGTAAATTCAACTGAGAGGCAATGACATGTGTCATGCGAGAGTACCTTTAAGAAATGGGTGTTTATAAATGGGTGTGTATAGAAATATCTGTAGTGAGAGTAACTTTAAGAAATGGGTGTTTCTTACGGCAGTGATGTCAGAGAGTGGGTGGAGCTGGGTTGTCTGTCAGAATTTTACTTCGTTTTAGGCTGTTTGCTGCAGGGTGTGTTTTAGTTTCGTTTTCAGTGTTGGAGCTGAAGCCAGACCAAGCAGGTGTACTGCTGTTCTCTCTGCCATCAAAAGACTATCTCTTGATCATTTGGTGAATTCAGAATTGTAAAAGTGAATGTAAACCTAATGTGCTTCTGTTTAAAGGTTTTTGTTTTAGTCTTCTGGATGTTAAAAGGACAGCTTATGGATTGCTTAGTGTTGTATTCTTTGGGGGTTGTATTTGAATTTATGGTTGCTAAGATGTTCACTGTTTGTTTCAAAAAGGTTAACTTGAGTTCATAGAATAAACATTGTTTTGCTTTAAAAAATACTTTTTCATTTCTGCTGTACCACACCTGCAGAGTGAACCGTGTGCTCCCCATACCACAATCTAGTAAAAGTTGTGGGTCAGGTGAACTCCATGATACACTTTGGGGTTCTCTAAACCCTGGCTCATGACACATGATAGGCATTACTGAGACATGGCTGCAAGACAGTAAATACTGGGAAATAAGTATTCTAGGTTACAAAGTTCACAGGAAAGAAATGGTAGAGGGGGAATGAGAAATCACTCAAATGAGTTGAGTGGATATAATGAGAGGAAAGCAGGTTTTATGGTCAGAATTCTAAAATAGAAAAAGGATTTAAGACTGTATTGGGAGTTGTGTGGAGGCCCCTTGGTAGCAGCATGAAGTGGTAGAAAGTATAAATCAAGAGGTAAGGCATGTATGTGGCCAAGGTAGAGTGGTTTTAGTGGGAGAATGTTCAGATTTCATGGAAGTTGGGATAAGCAGCCAACTCCTGTCAGAAAGAATTTCTTATGTATGTTCAGGATAGTTTTCTGCAGCAAAATGCTGCAACATAGCACCAACAATGCCATAATAGATTTAGTAATGATTAAAGAGCTTATTGGTGCATGAATATTTACCTAATAGGGATAATAATATGATCAAATTGAATGTAATGTTTGCGAGGAAGAAATACAAAAGAGCTACTACGATTCTAGATTAAGGTAAGACTGATTTCAATTCAATCAGACTAAGGGTTTCAATTCAATCAGACTAAGGGCTCGATGCAATGGCCATGCTGCACACGAAAAGCAGCTCGCCGCATTACAGCGTGGCTGATAAAAGCCAGGAGACCCCGCTCCCGGGATCTACCCGGCTCGCAACTCCTCAGAAGGTCCAATGTGATCTCACACGACGTTGCGATGTAAATCCCACCCATTGCGGGTGGAATCACTTTTGATTCCGGATATTGATTCCAGATAAAATCTGCATATTAGAGCGAGACAGCTAGTATCACTCTATTATGCAGCTTCCCAAGTTACCGGAGACTTTGGTATTCAGCCTCTTCGCCTCGGGTGAGTGCTGATCAGCACTGGTCTCCACAATCAGGGACCAGGTGGAACGGATACATGTACTTGTATCATTAAAGTGTCATGGACAGGCACAGAACATAATTAAATGACTAAGGTATTATTGACCTTTATATCTGGACTGTAGCAGAATAGAATACTAGAGGGTAAGTTGAGCTACAACTGTACAAAGTTCTGGTTAAGCACGCTGGAGCAGAATTTAATGGTCCTGCCTGGAGAGTTTGAAGGCCAAGCAGTAGCCTGGTACCTTTTATTGGTAAGAACTGCTGTCAGGCATAGGAGGGGAGAGTGGGGGAGCCACCTTTGGGGGCATCTCCTCAAACCCCCACCCCCAAGACCAAAACCCTCCTTTAACCCTCCCTACAGGTCTCGCAAACCCAGGCCACAACCCCACTACTCCACTTGCTGGGGCACCCCGGCCGATATCGGCAGGGTTGCATACCTTCTCAATTCTTTGGGCTTCAGGTTCGAAAAATTCTGCCCTTGGAGTACTCTGAGCCATTCTGGACATCACATTTTAGGAAGGATCTATTTACCTTGAAAGAACTGCAAACATTTCCAGCCACGCAACCCCTAATATCCGCTCAGGAGCATCAGGGAAACCCAAAGATTCTTATCATGTCGAAGACACATTTATTTGTTGCAAAATAGATGCGAACACAGAAACCAAATGTATACAATCTTTTCAAACTTACATGTATGCATATTTTAGCCCCTCACATCAGCCGTCCCACAGCCCACCCTCCGATGGCCCCTGTCCCATAGCCCCCCAACCCCACATCAGCCTCCACCATGGCCCCCCTCACATGAATCCCCTCCCATGGCTGGTACCTCTGGTACCCAGGAATCTTGGCACTGCCAGCCTGGCACCCTGGCAGTGCTGCCCGGGCACCCTGGCAGGTGCACTGCTGGGGTTCCAGGGTGGCAGTGCCAGGATGCCTGGGTGCCAGGCTGGCATTGCTAGGGAGTGAGCCTGGAGAGTGGGATGACTTACTGTGTGGAGGGGAGGTAAGTGGGTATTCCCGGGGGCTTCCGCAAGGTGGGGGAGGAGGTTGGAGCCAAAAACAATAGGGGCGCTAAAAGGCGGGGTGGGGAGATCACGGCAGAGAGTCAAAATGGTGCCCGATCTCCGAGGAGCCTTCCCTGCTGGGCTCACCAGCAGGAAATGACACTAAGTGTGGCCTCGGCAGAGAGAAACTCCGCAAGGCCAAAAGAAACGGCAAAATGTTGTTGAAAAGCAGGGTGTGCCGCAGCACTGAAGCCGTCAAGCAACACCCTGCTAAGCACACCCAAAACAGGCCATAGATTTATTTTCCAGTTAAATCGGACTCCAAGGGTTAAATTACAAGGTGCGACGAACCAAAATACTTTTGCATTTCCTGCAATTTAGAATATTGAGCAGTGACTTGATTCAAGTTTTCAAAATATTAAGGAGAACTGATAGGCTATACAGAAACTATTTCTGCTGATTTGTGTATCTAAGACTTTAGGGCACAGTCTTAAAATGGAGCCCAACCTCTGATGACTAAAGCTAGAAAATAATTTTACAGGCAAACAGTGGTAGAAGTTTGGACCTCTTTTCCGCAAATGACAATGGATGCTGGGCCGATTGTTAATTTTAAGTCTCAGATTGATACATTTGTGATAATCAAAGCTATTAAGAAAGGGGGCAAAGGCAGGTTAGATGGAGTCAGGTCACCGAGCGGCCATGATCTCACTGAAAGGCGGAACAGGCTCAAGGGGTTAAACCTCCTATTCCTTTGTTCCCGTGTTCCTGAAGGAATGGAGTTGAGATGCTAATCCTGCACATTTATTGTCTTTCATGAAAGCCAAAAGAAATTCTGATCCACAAGTAATTCCCATTCAAGGATTACATTTCTTGGCAAACCAATATTGTTTGGAAGAGATTTGGCCTTGAAAACGCAAAAGCCTTGATCATAAAGTACAAAGTTCATTTCTTTTGTGACAAATTGATCGCCACAGGTCAAAGGGGGTAGCGAACCATTCCCCTGCAGTCTAACAAATCTATTTTAACATTTTATTATTAGAATTTCGAAGCTCGATATCCTAGAAGTTTTTCAATTATTAATCAGCTGGATGTTTTCATTCCCTGAACAGGATTACCTCACCATGTGCAGGAAAGTGTGGTTGAATTTTGATATATGTGCACAGCTGGGTTGCCAAGAAATGTTATGCTTGGAACTTGATTGTGTTTAGATCAGGACCTCTGTGCACAGAGTGACTGGGATAATTTGGAATGTTCGACTCTGGTCACTGCTCTCCTTCATCAAGTGCGAATAGTAATCTGCCCACTCCCATTGTGCAGTCTTTCATCCCTTCTCCACACCCATACTCCCCTCCTCAGCCAATACGATCCATGTGAAGGATCCAGGTCCATGGGTAAGATCAAAATAAACCCACAAGGAGATAAGTTTGAGTTGTCAATTATTGGATCTTTCTTTGCTCCCTGACTTCCCATCTACCCGGTGAAGACTGGCGAAACAGGGAAGTACAACTGAATATTATTTGAGAGAGTGGAATAAGCACAGATTGATTCACTTTGTAACTATTGAGAACATTTCAATGTAGCCTTTCAACGGAAACAATGGAAATCATTGTAGCTGAGCAAGATGGATTCCCTTGACTCTTCTAAGTTTTAAACTGTGGGTTTGGATTCTGCGTAGAAGGGATTGTAAAAAAGAAAATCCAATCAAGCATTACATTGAAGTCTTAGTTTGTATTACTGTACTGCAACACATCTGTATCCTTCTAAATGTATCAGCACAGACTGAGGAATGGCACCTTTACAGACTAAACAATCAGGTAGTGACAGAAGACCGGTGATCAGTGTCTTTAGCCATTAAAGCCACAGAGAGAAACTAATTTTAAGAATGATGGCTCTTGGGTTTGTAGAATGCTTCAGTTTTTGATTAAGTTGTTGGTCCACTGAACATAGTAGCTCAGAGTCTATTGAATAGAATAGAAAGGGAATTCCGGTGGTGGCCGTGAGCTGAGCAGTCGCACGAAAGGTGGATCTCTCTTGGAACTTCTTAGCAGACCTTTTTAACCCGTTAAAACCAATACAGTAATACAACAAAATCCCCCAACCTCACCCCCGATTAATACTCACCCGACCAAAATGCCATTGAACCAGCCGCAAAGTCAGCAACAGTTGGGAAAAGAAGACCCCAACCTCAGGACGAGGGGACACGATTGGGGGGGGGAACAAATCAGAGCGTGGCGAACCCAGCAGAGTCACCGAAACAAACGCCGTCAATGGAGCAAATGATGAAGCTTCTCTTGATCGAGCTCCAGAAACACAGAAACTCAATAAAAGAGGACCTTATGTCAGCCATGAGGTCGGCAATCTAAACCGCACTGGCCCCCAGATAGGAAGTGATATACAGAATGGAGCAGAAACTGGAGACCCAGGAAACAACAGTGCTGGACCTGGAGAGATCGTCCACCGACCTGGTGAGCGGAATGCGTTGCTCAAAGCCGAGGTAGCAAGGTTGGTAACGACCCACAAAGCACTCACAGAACATAGAACAGTACAGCACAGAACAGGCCCTTCGGCCCTCGATGTTGTGCCGAGCAATGATCACCCTACTCAAGCCCACGTATCCACCCTATACCAGTAACCCAACAACCCCCATTAACCTTATTTTTAGGACACTAAGGGCAATTTAGCCTGGCCAATCCACCTAACCCGCACATCTTTGGACTGTGGGAGGAAACCGGAGCACCCGGAGGAAACCCACGCACACACGGGGAGAACGTGCAGACTCCGCACAGGCAGTGACCCAGCCGGGAATCGAACCTGGGACCCTGGAGCTGTGAAGCATTTATGCTAACCACCATGCTACCGTGCTGCCCTCAGAGGGGAAAGTTGACGATCAGGAGAACAGATCTCGTTGACAGAGCCTGAGAATTGTCGGGCTACCAGAGGGCACAGAGGGCAGGGACCCGATGGAATATGTCACAGATATGCTTGGGAAACTGGTCGGAGAGGAAGACTTTGCCAAACCCCACGAGGTAGACTGGGCCCACAGGTCACTCTGGCATAAGCCCAAATCAGGAGAACCACCACAGGCAATAATTGAAAAACTGCATAAGTTCCAGGACAAATGCGGGGTCAAAATAGCAATCTGGGGGAGTAGGGGATGAAGGGCAAGGGAGTCGGCCAAGGTGGGGAAGCAAATGGGAAAGTGAAGAGGGGACTGCAGGGACAGATTGACTTGGGGTGGTCAGGGATTAGGTGGGAGGAACGGGGAGTGTAGAATACTGGTTACAACAGGTCAGACATGAAGACGGCTGGAAAGAAGAAGGCGATGGTGGCCATCTTGGATGGCTCACGAACAAAGGAAACCCTGGTGTGCAGGAGCACATTCTTTTGGTAAGTATGGCTGGTCCCACAGGAGGAGGAGGGGGGGGGGGGGGGGGGGTGGTCAGAAAATCCCCGATCGGAATAGTCACCTGGAACTTGAGAGGATTCAACGGGATGGTGTAAAGATCCAGAGTCTTCACCCATCTTCAAAGCCTGAGGGTGGGTATAATCTTCCTTCAAGAGACAACCTGAGAGAGAAGGACTGACTGAGGGTAAGGAAAAGCTGGATGGGACAGATGTATCGGCGTGCTTTGACACAAGGACGAGGGGGGGGGGGGGTGATCATACTGTTCAACAAAAAGGCAGCCTTTACAGCGACAAACACAGTGAAGGACCCAGGGGAACGGTATGTGATGGTTAGCGGGATTCTGGACGGGTCACTGGTGATTCTTGTAAATATATATGCCCCTGACTGAGACAGCGCCAAGGGAGGAGTGGACCCATGGAGGTTCAACCAGCGAAGGAAGAAAGAGCTCTTCTTCTTCTCCCATGTTCATATCGACTTGTCATATGTTCCCATGTCAACTTCTTTATGTGGGTAAATCGGTGCTTCCAGGGGTAATAAGGGCAGAATTCGCCACAATAGTCATCTCGGACCATGCGCCACACACATGGACATGAGGCTGGAGAAGGGCCAGGCCCAGTGCCCCCCATGGAGGCTGGACACAGCCCTCTTTGCCGACAAGGCGTTTTGCAAAATAAATCACAAGCCATCAACGGGTTTATAACCTGCAACCAGAATGGGAAGGTCTCACCCTCCACATTCTGGGAGGCACTGAAGACAGTGATAAGGGGGGAAATAATAGCGTACAGAGCTCTCAATGACAGGAAGGAAAGGGCGATTAGGCAACGGCTGACCATGGAGCTGCTGGCGGAGAGGAAAAAAACTACAAATGGAATTTGATCTGCTCTCAGCTGGAAAAGCAGTGAACCAACTCCACCAGACACGGAGGACCTTTTATGAGCACGGGGACAAGGCCAGACACCCACTAGTACACCAGCTGAGAAAGCAGGCAGCCATGAGGGCACTAGCGCAGATGAGGGATGGGAACAGCAGGCTAGTCACAGTGCCAAATAAGATCATTGAGGCATTTGTAATCTTCTAGTGGGGACTGTACACCACCGAGCCCCCGGAGGGGGACTCAAAGATTAAATAATTTCTTGGAACTATGTCTCCACGCCGTTGTGAAAACTGTGGTCTTTGACGCCCGGAAAACTGCCGTCAAAAGGGCACAGATTCCCTGTTTTGCTGGGGGCTAGCAGGCAGCTGTCATGGAGCTCGCAGCTCCAGCTGCCAATATGGCTCCCAGCATTTCCGGGTCAGAGGCCGCACATGCACACGGCAGCGGCCTCCAGCGGCCGCGCCGTGCTCCATGGCGGACTCAGACCGCGGACCTGCACCGTGGAAATAGTGCCCCCGATCGGCCGCTCGCCCGACCCGGACCACCCACACAAAAATACCCCAGTCCCAAATGAGGACCCCCCTGCCCTCTGATCGTCCCTCCTCTGATTGTGGCGGTCCCGGACTGAATCCGCAGCTGCCACGCGGGTATCCCAGACGGTGGGACCATGAGTGGTCCACACCATCGGGAATTCAGCCGGTCGGGGATGGAGAATAGCGGGACGGGCCTCAGGCAATGGCATCGGGTGGTGGATAATCGGTGCAGCCTACTTGCCGAGTACACCACTTTTCGGGGGGCGGAGAATCGCTGGACCGACGCCGGGCCCGAGTTCTTGCGGGAAACTGGATTCTCCACCCTGTCACCGAACGCGATTTTGGCGTTGAGGTGCGGAGAATCCAGCCCGGGGACTGTAAGCACCACTAGGACTGGGGTAGGTCATGGTGAGCATCAACTCCATACAGTCAGGGAAGGCACCAGGTTCAGACAAATTCCCGGTGGACTTCTATAAAAAGTTTGCGGCAGCACTGGCCCCGTACCCGCAGGAGATGTTTAATAACTCACAGTCGAGAGGGGCGCTGCTGCCCACGCTGGCACAGGCCTTGATGTCCCTGAGCCCTAAACAAGATGAGAACTCGATGGAGTGCAGCTCATACAGACCCATCTCCCTCCTGGACGCTGACGCCAAAGTCCAGGCAAAGGCTCTGGTGAGGCGACTGCTAGAAGTATTCGTGGAAGATCTGATGGGCTTTGTCAAAGCAGACAGCTAACTGCGAACATGAGACACCTCCTAAACATGATTATGACCCCACCCATGGAGGGGTTACCAGAAGTGACCATCTCCCTCGATGCAGAGAAGGCCTTCATCAGAGTCGAATGAAGATATCTCATGGAGGTGCTGGAACGGTTTGGATTTGGGCCAGGGTTCACCTCACAGCGCTCTCATGGCGAGTCTCTGGATAAATAACACCAGCTCTGAATACTTCCGGCTGCACAGAGGCAAGAGGCAAGAATGCCCAATTGAACCATTGGCTTTCGCCCTCAGGTCGTTGAAGTATGGAAAGTCATCCAAAGGGGAAACAGGGAGCACAGAGTTTCACTGTATGCAGGTCCTCTGTCTCTAAACCCTTAGCCAGCATGGGAGGAACAATAGAACTCCTGAGGGATTTCGGAGCCTTCTCATGTTATAAACCTGACCTGAACAAGCGTGAAACCTTCCCTGTGAACCCCTGGGGGGAGAACCAGAGCTGGGGGCGCTGCCATTCAAACTGGCCCAAACCAAGTTCCAATACCTGGGGATCCAGATAGTCCATGACTGGAGATAGATCCATAAGTAGAACCTGTTGAGCCTAGTAGATGAGGTAGAGAGACCAGCGGAGGTGGGACTTGCTCCTCTTCTTCCTGACTGGAAGAGTGCAGACAATAAAAATGAAGGTGCTGCCAAGGTCCCGCTTCCTATTCAGATCCCTCCCGATATTCATTCGCAAGGACTTCTTCACCAAGGTAGATAAATTAATTATGACGTATGTGTGGGCAGTGAAAAAAATCCAGAATCCGTAAAAGCGTCTTACAAAGAAGGAGGAATATGGCGGACTTGGCACTGTCGAACCTCCCTTTCTACCACTGGGCAGCAAACACAGAAAGGGTACGGGGGTGGGTAAGAGAGCCGGAGGTGGAATGGATGCAATTGGAGGAGACCTATATGATTTGATTGGGTTGATTCTCCCACACGAAGCGCCAGAGAGGGCCTGCAGAGGGAGTAGTTGGGCCAGTTTTCTGGGCATGTGGCATGTTCATAGTCCAGGTGCTCTTTTCAGCACAGGCCTAATTTTGTGCAGGGTCTTGTGTTGGGACAGGAAAGGGAAACAGGAATGCAGTTGCCTGCCTAGAAACATAATTTCAAAGGTTCCATCAGAAAATGTAAAGGGTTCTTGTTAAGGGAGCGCTATGGAGAAAGGTACTACAGGGATCAATTCTGGGTCTATCGTTATTTTCAATGTGCATATGGAACATTTGGAGGAAGGAAATGTGAACAAAGGTCTCAGCTCGAAGTTTGCCAAAAAATATGAAATTTGAGGGAACAATGGTGACAATAGCATGGGGGTAATGTTACTGGACTGGTGGCTCAGAGGCTTGGGCTAATGTTCTGGCGACATGAGCTAAAATCCAACTGCAACAGCTGAGAGAATTTAATTTCAATTAATTAATAAAAATCTGGAATAAAAGGCTAATCTCATGCATACTGATCATAAAACAATCGCATTGTGGAAAAAAACTCATCAGGTTCACTGCTGCCATTTAAGGAAGGCAATCTGCTGTCTTACCTGGGCTGATCTACATGTGAGTCCAGACCTACAGCAACGTAGTTGACTTTTAACTGTCCTCTGACATAGAAAACCACTCAATTGTCGGTGATTTAGCGCTACTTGTTCAAAGAAAATTAGGATAGTGTAGCCTGTAATTCTGATATCCCAAGAAAGCTAGGATGAGAGATTTACCTGCAGAATGGGCGCATGGTGGGACAGTGGTTAGCACTGCTGCTTCACAGCACCAGGGACCGGGTCCTATTTTGACCTTGGGCGACTGTGTGGCGTTTGCACTTTCTCCCCATATCTGAGTGGGTTTCCTCCGGGTGCTCCGGTTTCCTCCCATAGTTCAAAGATGTGCAGGTTAGGTGGATTGGCGATGCGAAATTGTCCCTTAGTATCCAAAGGCTGGATGGGATTATAGTAGGTGAGTAGGTCAGTGCAGACTCAATAGACTATCCGTGTGGAGTTTGCACATTCTCCCTGTGTCTGTTTGGGTTTTGTCCACACAACCCAAAAATGTGCAGGTTGGGTGGATTGGCCACGCTAAAATTGCCCCTTAATTGGAAAAAAATAATTTGGTACATGAAATTTTTTTTTAAATCATAGAGTCCCTATAATGTAGAAGGAGGGCATTCAGTCCATTGAGTCTGCACTGACCCACTCCCCTACTATAATCCCATCCAGCCTTTGGATACTAAGGGACAATTTTAGCGTGGCCAATCCACCTAACCTGCACATCTTTGGGTTGTGGGGACGAAACCCAAACAGACACAGAGAGAATCTGCAAACTCCACACGGACAGTGACCCAGGGCTGGGACTGTGGTAGGCTATATTAGGGGTATCGCGGTACCTAGGTGGGATGTACCTTATACTGTAGTATGAGTGGTAGAACCTGCCTGCTGGTTCCGCCCAGCAGGCGAAGCATTAGAGTCTGTGTTTCACCCACAGCAGTCATTCTGTACCGGAGCTGCTGGGGTAACTACTTGTTCATTAAAGCCTTCAATTGGACTACAATCTTGCTTCAGTAGTGATTAATCGTGCATCAGGGATCGAGCCCGGGTCCTCAGCGCCATAGTCCCAGTGTTAACCACTGCGCCACATGCTGCCCCTTGATGAATGAAGGCAGTTAAAAAAGGTGGACCAATACAGATTTGCTGGACAGATTGTAACAAAAAGTAGACAATAGTGAATGATGTAGCAACAAGAATGGAAAGAAATGATTGAGGTTAGGGAATTACAAAATGTATAGAAATGGCACAGGCTCAGGGCTAAGGATTCCAACCTGGTAAACTGTGCCATCAGCCCCTGGGAGATCCAGACTGGCCTGTGCCTGCTTCTGCCCGGGGAGCTGGCCAAGCGTGCTGTATGAGAATAGGCAAACTAAGTACTAAGTATCCAGCTCCAAGATAAACTTCACATTGCACATAAATACACCGGAAAGGGATTTCAATGTTTTAATGGAACATTTCCTGAATTCATCAGCGCAATGTGAAAAAAGCAAACAAGAATTTGCAGTGCAGAGCTTGAGGGTCAGAGCAGCGGTCCCAGAAAAAGATAATTTGCTTCAGCAAAGTTCTCCCACTTCAGTAGTCACAGAGGAAAGAAGAGTCAAACAAATGACCAAAAGTGAAGTATTTATAAGTAACAGTCCCGGTCAGGACTACTCTGCAGCTTGGCTCCTACCTGGGCCGGCTTTCAAGGTCCTGAGTTAACTATCCTGCTTATGGGCGTCTGTGAGGCTCACGGGGAGATTAATCGGGTCGTCCCCATGGGTCTAGTGGGTTATAACATCCCTCCCTCCCCCTCCCAGAGTCCGTAAGTTCTCTGAAGAAGGACAAACTGGACAACATCTGCACCTCTCCGCTCACGGTTGCACTTCCAGTGGTTGCAGCACTGGGTCAGTGGGTGTATAGCATTTCTGGGAACGTCATTTCCTCGAAGACCGTCTGGGGGGGGGGGGAAATATCAACACTGGCGACTGAACCGAGGCCAGGTCGCCATCGGAGGCCTCAGATACCTGGGTCTCCGTTTCTGAGTCGGAGTCAATCGCCTTTCACAACTGGGTGTTGGCGCCCCCAGTGGGTGATACGCCCAGGCTCCCATGTGTCAGGGCGACATAGCTGGAAGATGGTTCCTCTGGTGGTGCATGGCCAAATGCTGGTTCCCTGCTCCTGAGGTGGCCAAGGTGCTCCGCACCTTCTGTTCCCGCATCTTTACCTGGTAAAAAAATCGGTCCGGTCTGTTCTACCACTGCCCCTGAGATCCATCGGGCATCGTCCCCAATGTTTCGGCATGTACTGTGTCCCCAGGTTTGAAACTCCTGGTTCACGTCCACCTGCCTTGGCTTTGCCTCTGCAGGTTCTGACCATGTCGTACTGTCCCACAAATATTGGGCGAGGTAAGGTTAAGGCAGGTCCTGAACCTCCGGCCCATCTACAGTTCTGCCGGACCAATGCCGGTCACAGCATACGCCAGTGTCTGATAGCTGATTAGAAATCTTGCCAGTTGCATCTCCACGACTCTTTGGTCTGTTTCTTCATCCCTCTCTTGGAGGTCTGCACCGCACATTTGGCCAGCCCTTTTGAGGAAAGGTGATATGGGGTGGCAGCACGGTAGCATTGTGGATAGCACAATTGCTTCACAGCTCCAGGGTCCCAGGTTCGATTCCGGCTTGGGTCACTGTCTGTGCGGAGTCAGCACATCCTCCCCGTGTGTGCGTGAGTTTCCTCCAGATGCTCTGGTTTCCTCCCACAGTCCAAAGATGTGCAGGTTAGGTGGATTGGCCATGATAAATTGCCCTTAGTGTCCAAAGTTGCCCTTAGTGTTGGGTTGGGTTACTGGGTTATGGGGATAGGGTGGAGGTGTTGACCTTGGGTAGGGTGCTCTTTCCAAGAGCTGGTGCAGACTCGATGGGCCGAATGGCCTCCTTCTGCACTGTAAATTCTATGATAATCTGTAAATTCTATGATATGTTCTGCACCCCATTTATCTTCATACACCCCTCAAACTGGTGAAGGGGGTGCCATTGTCAGTCTGGAATGCCATGTCCGTATATGCAATATGCGTGCCTGGGCAATGCTCGAAGGTACACTCGCACGCTGCTGCCAACAGGGTCCAGCGCTGAATCTGGGTAGACGCAATTGGCAGGATCACCTTGTCCTCTTTAAAACTCCATAGCAATGGCTTGTGTCTATCACAATGGTGAATCGGGGCCCCTACACGTACTGATTAAAGTTCTACATCGTGGATACGACAGTCAGCCCTTCTGTTTCCATCCGGGTGTAATTGCGCTCCACAGTGGCCAATGTCCTTGCGCAAATGCTATCAGTCGTCGAACATCACCAAAAGAGGCTTGGGGGGGGGGGGGGGGGGGGGGGGGGTTGTATTGGATCAATAATTCAGACGTCATTAGTTGCTGCTTTACTCTGGCAAAAGCTTCCTCTTGAGATGTTTTCCACGCCCATTCCTGGTGCTTCTTCAGCAATTCGTGTATTTGGTGCGAGAATGGTCACTAGACCAAGAATAAATTTCCCATAATAGTTTACAAGACCTAAGAACGTCCATAGCTCTGTTGTGTTTCTGGAGTGGGGGCTTGCCTAATCAGCCACACCTTCCCCTCTACCAAGTGTGGTCGTCCTGATCCACACAATGCCCCAAGTTTGTTACTTCCTTGGTGCAGAAAACACTATTTCCTCTCTTGAGGCAGATCCCTGTCTTGGAAAGTCAGTAGAGGACTTTCTCCAGGTTGCTAAGATCCTTCCTTTCTATGGCTCCAGTGACCAGAACATCACACAAGTTGACTACCACATGCAGTAGCCCTCTCAGGGGGCGCGATTCTCCGCTCCCCAGGCCGGGTGGGAGAATCGCGGGAGGGCCGCTCTGGCACCCCCGGCGATTCTCCCATTCCCCCCCCCCCAAAATGGCGTGTCACGTTTTGCGACACGCCGCTTGGAGAATCGCGTGTCTCCGTTTTTCTGGCGATCCACGATTCTCCGGCCCGGTCCCTGCCGGTGTGAACAGCGTGCAAAAGGTGAGTTTGGGGCCTGTGGGGGGCGGAGAGGGGATTGAGCACCACGGCTGTGCTCGGGAGAGGACTGGCCCGCGATCGATGCCCACCGATCATCGGGCCAGCGTCTCCAAGAGACGCCACTCATTCCCCTCTGCCGCCCTGCAAGATCAAGCTGCCACGTCTTGCTGGGCCTCAGCGTCCACATATATTTTGGCCACAGCCCTTAATTTTACCCAGGTCTTCCTTGAAGACTTCAGAGTACTACCCCAAATACTTCATAAAGTCCTCTGGTGCCAATCTGGATGATCTGTTGCAAGTCCAGCCGGAGGCGTTGTAGCCAGTCCTGGCCCAGTAGGCTCGGTGTGGGACCCGTCACTATTATTAACGGCAGACGAATGGACTGCTGTCCATAATGACCTAGAGGAGGGCGCAGAAGGATGGGTGAGTAAATTTGCAGACGACACTAAAGTCGGTGGAGTTGTAGACAGTGCGGAAGGATGTTGCAGGTTACAGAGGGACATAGATAAGCTGCAGACCTGGGCTGAGAGGTGGCAAATGGAGTTTAATGTGGAGAAGTGTGAGGTGATTCACTTTGGAAAGAATAACAGGGATGCGGAATATTTGGCCTATGGTAAAATTCTTGGTAGTGTGGATGAGCAGAGGGATCTCGGTGTCCATGTACATAGATCCCTGAAAGTTGCCACCCAGGTTGATAGGGTTGTGAAGAAGGCCTATGGTGTGTTGGCCTTTATTGGTAGAGGGATTGAGTTCCGGAGCCATGAGGTCATGTTGCAGTTGTACAAAACTCTGGTACGGCCGCATTTGGAGTATTGCGTACAGTTCTGGTCGCCTCATTATAGGAAGGACGTGGAAGCTTTGGAGCGGGTGCAGAGGAGATTTACCAGGATGTTGCCTGGTATGGAGGGAAAATCTTATGAGGAAAGGCTGATGGACTTGAGGTTGTTTTCGTTAGAGAGAAGAAGGTTAAGAGGTGACTTAATAGAGGCATACAAAATGATCAGAGGGTTAGATAGGGTGGACAGCGAGAGCCTTCTCCCGCGGATGGAGGTGGCTAGCACGAGGGGACATAGCCTTAAATTGAGGGGTAATAGATATAGGACAGAGGTCAGAGGTGGGTTTTTTACGCAAAGAGTGGTGAGGCCGTGGAATGCCCTACCTGCAACAGTAGTGAACTCGCCAACATTGAGGGCATTTAAAAATTTATTGGATAAGCATATGGATGATAAGGGCATAGTGTAGGTTAGATGGCCTTTAGTTTTTTTTCCATGTCGGTGCAACATCGAGGGCCGAAGGGCCTGTACTGCGCTGTATCGTTCTATGTTCTATGTTCTATAAGTAACCGGAGTCATCGCCATGCCCGCTATGGCTAGGGTTTCCCCCATATAGGCCGCTCCCTTTACCTCGGTGTCTCGCAAACTCAACTCAAACTAAACTCAAAGGCCTGCCTCCCAATTACTGAAACTGCAGCCCCTGTGTCCTACTCCATCTCTAGTGGGTGGCCATTGAGTTGGATGATAATCCTAATGGGGGCAACTTGTGGTGCAACAATACACTTCAACTGCATATGTTCCTCAGCAGCTCGTGAGCTTTGCACACGAGCAGTGGGAGAGAGGCAACATATCGGAGTGAGGCCACGGAGTGAGCCTTAAGATTTAAACTTGGGGATTTGAAGCAGAGTGGGGATTCGGCGCAGAGCAGAAAGAGGTGCCTTTTGCTTTTTCTCCTTGCTTTGTAACTTTTAAATCTTCAGAGAGTGGTCTTGCCCTGCTGCAGGTGAAGCTACAAGAGAGAGAGCTGAGTGGTATGTAATGGACAAGGTCGTTAAGCCTTTACACTTTCATCAATCATAGTTTGAAAATAAGTTTTGTGGTTTGTAATCTATAATGGGCTACAATTGGTAGTAACAAGGACAAGCAAAGAAGGGCCATAGAAAATTGGATTTAATGCAAGATCAAGCATCTTTGAAAACTTTAATTTAATGGCAGGTGAATGCAAAGCCTTGGTTTGTTCCTCTTGCTGTATGCGGGTGGCCGGGAACATTTCCAGTGCCCGGGGCCAGCAAGTGTGCAGGAAGTGACTCCAGCTACAGCTCCTGGAAGCCCGGGTTTTGGAGCTGGGGCGACGGCTAGGGACACTGTGCAGCATCCGTGAGGCGGAGTGTGTCATGGACAACAAGAAAAGAGAGGTGGCCACACTGCATGCTCAGACTCCACGCATAGGAAGGGAATGGGTGACCAGCAGGCAGAGCAAGGGAGCTTGGCAGGCAGTGCAGGAATCTCTTGTGGCCATTCCCATGCAAAACAGATATACTGTTTTGGGTACTGTTGAGGGGAATGGCCTTTCAGGGGAGAAGCAACAACAGCCAAATTTGTTGCACCACGGTTGGTTCTGCTGCAGAGGGAGGGGTAGAAAGTGTGGGACTGCAATAGTTATAGGGGATTCGAATGAAAGAGTAAGGGGAATAGATAGGTGTTTTTGTGCCTGCAAACGAAACTCCAGGATGGTATGTTGCCTCCCTGGTGCTTGGGTCAAGGATATGTCAGGGCAGTTACCAGACATTCTGGAGGGGGAGGGTGAACAGCCAGCAGTTGTGAAAGCAGAATATAGGGAGCTAGAAGAAAGTTCAGAAGTCGGACCTCAAAGGTAGTGATCTCAGGATTACTACCAGTGCTAGTCAGAATAGAAATAGTAGGATGTATCGGATGGTTACGTGGCTGAAGAGATGATATGAAGGGGAGGGTTTCAGATTCCTGGGGCATTAGGACCGGTTCTGGGGGAGGTGGGACCTGTAAAAACTGGATGGGTTACACCTGGGTAGAACTGGGTCTGATGTCCCAGGGGGGTACTTTCCTATATCCAGTTTCCTATTCCTATGATTTCACCGGCCACAAGTGCCACACTGTCTTGGATTATCTTCCATTGATTCCGGGGAGATGTCCGCGCTGGTTGTGATAGCCGTTGTTCAACGGGCCTGGGCCTGGCAGTGATCAGGTCAGGGCAAGGTTCCGGGGGTCCCAGTCCTATGGGGTGCCGTGTGGCATAATGGGAGGCATCCTAGGCTGTTTATCTCCATCTCTGACATACCCTGGAATTCCTGAACCCCGTTCTATGTGCTCTCCCGTGAGAGGGTGATCTTGATAGCCTTTTAAGGTCAAGCAACGGCTCAGCCAGCAATTTCAATTGGCTCGCCACATTATTTACTCTGCATACAAGGCGATCTTGTAGCATCTTGTGTCAGGATGGCCCATCGTCGCAAAATATCGCAATTTTCGCAGTTGTACCAAAACATGGGAACAGTCTCCCCTGGGGTCCTCTCAGCTGTATTAAATCGGTACTTATGTGTTAGGCAGGCTGGGTCGACGTGGACTGCACTTGATGCAGTGTAGCGAGAGACAGACCTCCAACACGTTTTTTTTATAAATGGTTTTTGGGTTTTTGAACAAGGTATAATTACCGTTATGTACACAGGATAAGAAACATATCTATATATACACATATATAGAAGAGAAGGGCACACCCAAACATACCAAAGAGAAGAAAATAGTACATAGTAAAAAAAAAATACAATAAAAAATTAAATAGAATAACTGGAAGGGTATTGTGCCCCAGCTCAACAGCGGCAACTCTGTACACCTGGCAAAATTATTTACAATACATAAGTAGGCGATACTTGGCTGTGTTTCGTGTTGTTGTCGCCTGCTTCTCCCGGACGGATCTTGCTGCCGTCTCGCGCTCGCTTCCGCTTGTGCCGCTCCTCCCATCTTCCATCTTTATTTTCCTCGTTCCCTGCTCCTGGAGATGTCATGCTCGTTTTGGTATCCTGTGCCTTCCTTCCGGCTCTCATTTCCCTGCCTTTCCCCCACCTCGCTGGTTCTCCTTTCTTGTACCCCATCTTCTCCCTCCCCCCCCCCCCCCCCCCCCCCCCCCCCCCCCCCCCCCCCCCCAGCGGTTCGCCTCTCTTTCCTCAGGTTTAGCTGTCTCCCCCCCCCTCCGTGGTTCCCCTTTCTGTCCTCGGGTTTAGCTGTCTTCCCCACCCCCTCCCTCCCGGTCTATCTCTCCCTTTCATGCCCTTGGCTACTTTCCCCTGATTCTTGACTACTTTCCCCTGATTCTTGGCTACCTGGCTATTCTTCCTCTTGTTCGTTGGCCACAAACAGGTCCCGGAACAGTCGCGTGTATGGCTCCCATGTTCTGTGGAAGCCGTCGTCTGACCCTCGGATGGCGAATTTGATTTTCTCCATTTGGAAATATTCCGAGAGGTTGGACAGCCAGTCTGCAGCTTTGGGTGGTGCTGCTGACCGCCAGCCAAACAGGATTCTATGGTGGGCGATCAGAGAGGCAAAGGCAAGGGCGTCCACCCTCCTCCCCAGGAATAGATCTGGCTGGTCCAAGACCCCGAAGACCACCACTTTCGGCATGGCTCCACCCTCACTCCCACCACTTTGGACATTGCCTCAAAGAAGGCTGTCCAGTACTCCACAAGTCTGGGCCAAGACCAGAACATGTGGGCGTGGTTAGCCGGGCCTACTTGGCACTGTTCACATCTATCCTCCACCTCCGGGAAGAACCTACTCATACGGGTTCTTGTTAAGTGGGCTTTATGTACCACTTTTAGCTGCGTCAGGCTGAGCCTTGCCCACGTGGCGGTGGAGTTGACCCTATGCAGTGCTTCGCTCCAGAGTCCCCACCCTATCTCAATCCCCAGGTCCTCCTCCCATTTCTTTCTTGTTGCGTCCAGGACGGTGTCGGCCCTTTCTATCAGTCGGTCATACATGTCACTACAGTTTCCTTTGTCTAGTATGATTGCGTCCAGTAGTTCTTCCAGTAGTGTCTGGCGTGGCGGTTGTGGGTACGTCCTTATCTCCTTTCGTAGGAAGTTTTTAAGCTGCAGATACCTTAGCTCGTTCCCCCTGGCCAGCTGAAAGTTCTCTGTCAGTTCGCCCAGTGTTGCGATCCTGCCATCCGTGAGACCTCCAACACTTGATAAGATGCAACACAATTTTATTTAACGTCTTAACTACTATACATGTTCAACTGTGGGTTGACACTATACTGACTTTACTGGAGACTTAGTACTAGCCTGACCAGACTTACTAGCTACCGCATGGTTTTTGCACTGGCTAGCTCACGAACTCTGACTGTCTCAGTGGCTGGGTCCAGAGAGAGCGGGAAACCTAGTGCCCTCTGACTTTATAATGGTAGTTTCCTGCCTTTTGATTGGCTGCTCTGTTCTGCATGCTTACTGGTCATCCTGTGTGTCAATCACTGCCTGTCTGCACTCCATTATATACATAGATGTATATTATGACCTCTGTATGATACCTGACAGTTTGGGGTCGTAGTGGTTTGCTACAAGCACCATTAGCTCTTCAAAAGTCTTGGAGTCTGGGGCTGCGGGGTACGTTACGCTCTTTATGATGGGGAAAGTGGGGGTCCCACAGGCGGTCAGAATTATTGTCATCCCCAAAGATAGTATTCGCGTTTAAAAAATAGTGCATACGCTCCATGTAATGAGTCCAGTCCTCTACACCCGCATCAAATACATCGAGTTTGCCAAAGAGCGGCATTCTCAAAATGATGCTAACATTATTCCTTTGTGAAGGGAGGTGCTGTGCTCCAAATGGTTAGCAGCTCCAACTGTAGTTCTGTTTTAATAATAATCTTTATTGTCACGAGGAGGCTTACGTTAACACCGCAATGAAGTTACTGTGAAAAGCCCCGAGTCACCACATTCCGGTACACAGAGGGAGAATTCAGAATGTCCAATTCACCTAACAGCATGTCTTTCGGAAGAAACCAGAGCACCCGAAGAAAACCCACGGAAAAGCGGGGAGAACGTGCAGACTCTGCACAGACAGTGACCCAAGCGGGAATTGAACCTGGGACCCTGGTTCTGTGAAGCAACAATGCTAACCACTGTGCTACCGTGCCACCCACAAGCAAGAAACAATGAGATGAATAACTCGTTAAAACGGTTTGGTTGCCAATTTAATAGTCACAGAGGAGTCCGGAAAGGAGAGCCAAATGAATGGTCTATTACCAAAAGTACAAGAGTCCCAGTCGCAGTCAGGATACACTGCAGTTCGGCGTCTATCTGCGCTGTCTCCAAAGGTCCTGAGTTAACTATCCCACTGATGGGCCTTTGCCCCTCAGCGAGGACGTTCATACTCCACAAGGCTCACAGGGTGATTAATCGGGTCATCCCCGTGGGTCTCATTAGAGTTATAATACCCAATTTCATCATTATGTACAATTCTGGGCACCATGGCACAAGATGAACATTCTCTTTAGCAGGGAAACTTGTTGATTCATAGGATTTGGCATCTGACACAGTAATGGGTAACCTAGGGCCCAGGGGGTCACATACAGCTCATCTCTGTTCTGAGTGAGGCCCACAAGACATTTTCTTTACTGTTGCCCATGCGCGGGGGTGCCACATTCTGCTGATTTTCATCCACGTAGTTTTTATCCTACCGCTGTGACTGGAGTGATACACACATAAAGCAAGGGCAAGTGAAGTGAGGTTCGCGCTGATTGCTCACAACACTGACTATGAGAGTCGTGCGCTCCCTCTGTGTCCAAAGTGTCAACATTTATTTTGTCTTTATAATTTAAAGTTGATGATAGCTCTATTCACATATAAGCGATTAAGCATTTTCAATAACTCCTTATGAAATATTCAGCATGCGCGAAATGTATTCATGTGGTCATGGTTAGAGAACAAGCCCAATTTCAATCTTACGACCCACTGAGATGAAGGAGGGCCACTCATGTGGCCCACCCGCTAACCTAGGTTGCCCATCACTGCACCAAAACGTTTTCTCTGGGCTTTTGTTGTCTGTGTGAAAGAGGGGTTTTGGGGTGGCACATGTTCCAATGTTTTTTTTTATATTTCTTTTCAACATTTTCAACATTTTAACACAAACAGTACCCGACCCTTCTCCCTTTTGACAAAGCTGTCAAAGCTTTTCCAACACTGCTTTGACAAAGAGTCATTGGACTCAAAACGTTAGCTCTTGTCTCTCCCTACAGATGCTGCCAGACCTGCTGTGATTTTCCAACATTTTCTCTACCTATCTATCTCTGTTTTAAAGACACTCAGTGATTTTTCCTCCACAGCCTTCTGTGGCAAAAGGTTCCACAGATTCACCACCCTCTGGCTGAAGAAACTCCTCCTCACCTCAGTTTTATAGGATCATCCCTTCAGTCTGAGTTTGTGCCCTTGGGTTCTAGTTTTTCCTACAAGTGAAAACATCCTCCCCACATCCACTCTAACTAGGCCTCTCAGTATCCTGTAAGTTTCAATAAGATAACCCTCATCCTTCTAAACCCCAACGAGTACAGACTCAATGACTTCAGCAGTTCCTCATATGACAAGCTCTTCATTCTTGTGATCCTCCTCTGGAACCTTTTCAATGCCAGCACATCCTTCCTTAGATATGGTGCCCAAAACTCCTCCAATACTCCAAATGCGGTCTGACCAGAGTCTTATGCAGCCTCAGAAGTATATCTTTGCTCTTGTATTCTAGCCCTCTCGACATGAATACTAACATTGCATTGCCTTCCTAACTGCCGACTGAACCTGTACGTCAACCTTAAGGGAATATTGAACTAGGATTCCTGAGTCCCTTTGTACTTCTGATTTCCTAAGCCTTTTCCCATTCAGAAAATAGTCTATGCCCCCATTCTTCCTCCCAAAGTGCATAACCTCACACTTTTCCACATTATATTCCATCTACCACTTCTTTGCCCTCTCTCTTAGCTTGTCCATGTCATTCTGCAGCCCCCCATTTCCTCAATCCTATCAGTCCCTCGGCATATCTTTATATCATCTGCAATTTCTTTTTTTTAATTGAGAGTACTCAATTCATTTTTCCAATTAAGGGGCAATTTAGTGTGGTCAATCAACCTACCCTGCACATCTTTTGGGTTGTGGGGGTGAAACCCACGCAAACACAGGGAGAATGTGCAAACTCCACACGACAGTGACCCAGAGTCGGGATCGAACCTGGGACCTCGGTGCCGTGAGGCAGCAATGCTAACCACTGCGCCACCGTGCTGCCCTATCATCTGCAAATTTAGCAACAATCCCCTCAGTTCCTTCCTCCAGATTGTTAATGTATATTGTGAAAAGTTGTGTCCCAACACCGACCCCTGAGGCACACCACTAGTCACCGGCTGCCATCCTAAAAATACCCCTTCTCCCCACTGTCTGCCTTCTGCCAGTCAGCCGATCCTCTATCCATGCCAGTACCTTACCTTGAACACCATGAGCCCTCAACTTATTTAACAGTCTCCGATACGGCACCTTTAAAAGGCCTTCTGGAAATCTAAATAGATCAGGTCCACTGGTTCTTCTTTGTCTAACTTCCTTGTTATTTTGAGGAATTCTCCTCAAAGAGTTCTCACTGATTGGTAAGACATTACCTCCTCTTGTCGAAGCCGTGCTGACTCAATCCTATTTTATCATGCTCTTCTAAGTACTCCACAATCTCATCTTTAATTATGGACTCTAAAATCTTACCAATGACTGAAGTCAGGCTAACTGGCCTATAATTTCCCATCTTCTGCCTCCCTCCGTTCTCCAACAGGATTGTTACATGAGCCATTTTACAGTCCTTTCGGACCGTCTCTGCCTCCAGTGATTCCTGAAAGATCACCACCAATGCCTCCACAATCTCCTCAGCTATCTTATTTAGAACCCTGGAGTGTAGTCCATCCAATCCAGGTGATTTATCCACCTTCATATCTTTCAGTTTCCCCAGAACCTTCTCCTTAGTGATGGCCTTAGCCCCCTGATTCTCCTGGAGGTCTGGTAAACTGGTGTATTCCACTGTGAAGAATGATGCAAAGTAACTATTCAGTTCCTCTGCCATTTCTTTGTTTCCTATTACTACATCTCCAACTTCATTTTCAAGTTGTCCAATGTTTATTCTTGCCTCTCTCTTACCTTTTATATATTGGAAAAACTTTTGCTATCTTCTTTTATATTACTAGCGAGCTTACACTCATATTTCATCTTCTCCCCCCTTAATGCTTTTTAAGTCCTCCTCTGCTTTTAAAGACTTCGCAATCCTCTGGCTTCCCACGAATCCTGGCCACCTTGTATGCTTTTTCTTTTGCTTTCATGCTGTCCTTGACTTCCCTCGTCAGCAATGGTTGCCTCGTCCTCACCTTAGCATGCTTCCTCCTTCTTGGGATGAATTTCTATTGTGCCTCCTGAGTAACCCCCCAATACCACTTGCTTTTGTTGCTCCACTGTCTTCCCTGCTAGGCTCCCCTTCCAATCAACTCTGGCCAGCTCCTCCCTCATGCCTTTGTAGTTACCTTTATTCAATTAGAACATAAAACATAGAACAGTACAGCACAGAACAGGGCCTTCGGCCCTCAATGTTGTGCCGAGCCATGATCACCCTACTCAAACTCACGTATCCACCCTATACCCGTAACCCAACAACCCCCCCTTAACCTTACTTTTAGGACACTACGGGCAATTTAGCATGGCCAATCCACCTAACCCGCACATCTTTGGACTGTGGGAGGAAACCGGAGCACCCGGAGGAAACCCACGCACACACGGGGAGGACGTGCAGACTCCGCACAGACAGTGACCCAGCCGGGAACCGAACCTGGGACCCTGGAGCTGTGAAGCATTTATGCTAACCACCATGCTACCGTGCTGCCGTTACATCTGACTCCAGCTTCTCCCTCTCAAACTGCAGGGTAAATTCTATCATATTGTTATTTGTTATTTATATTAATGATTTGGATGAGAATTTAGGAAGCATGGTTAGTAAGTTTGCAGATCACACCAAGATTGTGGCATAGTTGACAGTGAAGAAGGTTATCTAGGATTGCAGCAGGATCTTGATCAATTGGGCCAGTGGGCCGATGAATGGCAGATGGAGCTTATTTTAGATAAATGTGAGATGATGCATTTTGGTAGAACAAATCGGGGCAGGACCTACTCAGTTAATGGTAGGGATTTGGGGAGAGTTATAGAACAAAGATATCTAGGAGTACAGGTCTGTAGCTCCTTTAAAGTGGAGTCACAGGTGGACAGGGTGGTGAAGAAGTCATTCGGCATGCTTGGTTTCACTGGTCAGAACATTGAATACAGGAGTTGGGCCGTCTTGTTGAAGTTGTGCAAGACATAGTAAGGCCACACTTGGAATACTGTGTACAGTTCTGGTCACCCTATTACAGAAAGGATATCATTAAACTAGAAAGAGTGCAGAAAAGATTTACTAGGATGCTACCGGGACTTGATGCTTTAAGTTATAAAAAGAGGCTGGGTGGACTGAGACGTTTTTCCCTGGAGCGTAGGAGACTAAGGGGTGATCTTAAAGAGGTCTATAAAATAATGAGGGGCATAGATAAGGTACATAGTCAACATCTTTTCCCAAAGGTAGGGAAGACTAAAACTAGAGGGCATAGGTTTAAGGTAAGAGAGGAGAGATAGAAAAGGGTCCAGAGGGGCAATTGTTTCACACAGAGGGTGGTGAGTATCTGGAACGAGCTGCCAGAGGCAGTAGCAGAGGCGGGTACAATTTTGTCTTTTAAAAAGCATTTAGACAGTTATATGGGTAAGATGGGTATAGAGGGATATGGGCCAAATGCAGGCAATTGGGTCTAGTTCAGCGGTTAAAAACTGGGCGGCATGGACAAGTTGGGCCGAAGGACCTGTTTCTAAGCTGTAAACCTCCTTGACCTCTATGACCTCTATATTGTGGTCACTGCCCCTAAGGGCTTCTGCACCTTAAGTTCCCTAATCAAGTCTGCCTCCTTACACATCACCAAATCCAGAATTGCCTGTCACAAGCAGCTCCAAAAGCCCAGCTCTTAGACATTCCACAAATTCCTTTACTTGGGATCCACGACCAACCTGATTTTCCCAGACCACCTGCATATTGAAGACCCAAATGTTTAATTCCTTTCTGGCCACGAAGAGGTGCCAGAGGACTGGAGAGTAGCTGATGTGGTCCTACTATTTAAGAGAGGTTGTCGAGGTAAGGCAGGGAACTACAGACCAGTGAGTCTCACCACATTTGGTAGGGAAACTATTGGAGAAAATTCTGAAGGAGGGATTCTATCTCCACTTGATGAGGCAAGGTTTGATCAGAAATAGTCGGCATGGTTTTGTCAGAGGGAGGTCATGCCGGACAAATTTGATTGAATTTTTTGAACATGTGACCAGGTGTGTAGATCAGGGTAGTACAGTTGATGTACTTTGCATGGATTTCAGTAAAGCTTTTTACAAGGTTCCACATGGGAGGCTTACAAAGAAGCCAAATGCACATGGGATATAGGGTAATTTGATCATGTGGATTCAAAATAGGCTTAGCTGTAGGAGACAGAGGGTGGGTACAGGTGTCTGCTTTAGTGACTGGAAGCCAGTGTCCAGTGGCATACCATAGGGATCTGTGCAAGGTCCTCTATTGTTTGTCATTTATATAAACGACATAGATGACTATCTATGGGGGGTAGGATCAGTATGTTTGCAGATGACACAAAGATTGGCCGGGGTAGGATCAGTATGTTTGCAGATGACACAAAGATTGGTCGGGAGGTTAATAGTGAGTTTGAGTGTTTTGTGTTACAAGAAGATATAGACGGGATGATCAAATGGGTAGAAAAGTGGCAGATGGAATTTAACCCTGAAAAGTGTGAGGTGATACACTTTGGAAGGAGTAATGTAACAAGGAAGTATTCAATGAATGGTCTGACACTGGGAAGTTCTGAGGAACAAAGAGACCTTGGAGTGTTTGTCCATAGATCTCTGAAGGCAGAAGGGCAGGTTAACAGGGTGGTGATAAAAGCATATGGGACACCTGCCTTCATCAATCGAGGCATAGATTACAAAAGCAGGGAAGTCGTATTAGAGTTGTACAGAACTTTGGTGAGGCCACAGCTGGAATACAGTCTGCAATTCGGGTCGCCACATTATAGGAAGGATGTGATTGCACTGGAGGGGGTGCAGAGGTGATTCACCAGGATGTTTCCTGTGGTGGAACATTTCAGTTATGAAGACAAGTTGGATAGGCTTGGGTTGTTTTCACTGGAGCAGAGAAGACTGAGGGGTGACCTGATCGAGATGTACAATATTATGAGGGGCATGGACAAGGTGAATAGGGAGCAGCTGTCCACCTTAGTTGAAGGGTCAGTTATCAGGGGACACAGGTTCAAGGTGAGGGACAGGTGTTTTAGGGGGGGATTTGAGGACAAACCTTTTTACCCAGTGGGTGGTGACGGTTTGGAATGCACTGCCTGGGAGGGTGGTAGAGTCGGGTTGCCTCATATCCTTTAAAAAGTATCTGGATGAGCACTTGGCACGTCATAACATTCAAGGCTGTGGGCCAAGTGCTGGCAAATGGGATTGGATTGGCAGGTCACTTGTTTTTAATGCATTGGTGCAGACTCAATGGGACGAAGGGCCTCTTCTGCACTGTATTATTCTGTGATTCTGTGAAGTGCAGAATGAACACCAAACTGTTTTTACTGAAAAAGCCAAAAATAGAAACGTTTCTTGGCAATACCAGTCTGTCCCGTAAGAGAGAGAATGCCTCAATGGCACTATATGTTTCTCAGCCCCAGAGCTGCAGCCAGTTTGTTTCTGCTTGTGTCAAGCTCACCACAAGTTAAAATCATGAGTGTTCAAATTTCAAAATCCAGAATCTGACTAGCGTGAAGCGAAGCATAATACTATTGACAAAGATGAGTTTGTTTCCAAAGCTGTGATGTATTGGAGTCAGCTCTGTGATGAGAATCATACGTAAATCAGGCATAAATGTTAGAATCCCTACATTGCAGAAACAGGCCATTCAACCCATCAAGTCTGCACTGGCCTTCTGAAAGAGCACCCTCCCTAGGCCCAATCACCTTTCCTATCCTCGTAAACTCCACCTAGAGGCAATTCAGCATAGCCAATCCACCTAACCTGCACATCTTGGACTGTGGGAGAAAACCGGAGCACCTGGAGAAACCCAGGCAGATATGGAACGAATGTGCAAACTCTACACAGGCAGCCACCGAGGTCGGAATTGAACCCTCATCTCTGGTGCTGTGAGGCAGCAGTGCTAATAACCATGCCACCGTGCAGTGGAGAAAATGATTTACCTCATTACAACACCACCTTTGATCTCTTGCATTTTGTTTGCCGAATACTAACCCTATTTCTCATCCAGTAACTACTCACACAACAAGCTTTAGAGTTTAGCAATGGGTTTCTAGCTTCCCTATTGCTATAGCCATATATCTCCATTACTTTGGAATCATCAGGGAAATCATTGCTATGAGCCCCAAAAAGCTGGCGGGAGATTTAAGTAAGTCACACACAACCCCATTTATCACAATGATTTAGATCTTTTCCACAGACTCATTAATAACTTCAATCTCCAAATTCAAAGAGCAATTAATAACTTCAGACCTCAATTCAATTCACAGAGGAAGGAAGAGTAGACTTTCATCCCTCTTTCCTTGCTCCTTGCTTGCTGACAAAGAATGTGCCAGATGGTTCCATGGAATCTCAGTATTCCGTAAAAAAAAAAACAGGTAAGAAGCCAAATTCAAAATTAATGTATAGTGTTCCAGAGCAGAAACCTTCCCTGAATGGATCAGTTGGCATGTGTTCAAAACTTAGATGAGATGAGTCATCCAAAACACTCAAAAGAATAGCTGATCTGAAAATGAACCACTAGATTCTGGTACAGCAGCCAAGCCTTTCACACATCCAAAGGCTGAAACTAATGAGCAAACATGTGCTATTGAGAGAATTTTAGTCAGTCATTATATGGATTGATTACTAAATGGAATCTCAGAAAATGAATGATTCACAAACTGTGAAATATCTTGAGCTGGCAATAGGAACATGAGAACCAGAATCGCTCATTTAGCCCCTTGAGCCTGTGGATCCATTCAGTGATTGATCTTTGACCTAACTCCATATTCCCGCCTTTGTCTCATCTCCCTTAATACCTTTGGCTAACAAAAGTCTATCAATCACAGTTTTAAAATTAACACTTGCTGTTTGTGGAAGAAAGTTCCAAACTTCTATCAACCCTTTGCGTAAAGAAACAATTCCTAGTTTCACTCCTGAAAAGTCAGGCTCTAATTTTTATACGTTATAATTTTTACTCAATGCCCTTTAGTTCTAAACTTGCAAACTAGCAGAAACAGTTTCCTCCATTTTTCCTCTTACTATCTTAAAACATTTGACTAAATCAACCCTTGACCGTTTCAATTCCTGGGAACACAGCACTAGTTTGTTTAATCTTGTAATTTAACCATTGGATTATCATTAACCCAGATATCATTCCAGTAATTCTACACTGCACACCCTCCAGGGCCATATATCCTTCCTAAGATGTGGTGCCCAGAACTGCTCACAGAACTCCAGGCGTGGTTGAACCAGGGCTTTTTAAAGCTGAAGCATGACTTCTATCTCTTTGTAATCTATTCCTCTAGATATGACGTGTAATGTTTCATGAGTCTTTCTGATTATCTTCTGTACCTGTTCATCACATTTGAATGATCTGTGTACCTGACTCCCAATCTTTGGATCTCCACTGTTCCCAGCTTTTCACCATTCAAAAGTACTCTGTTCTATCCTTTTTAGATCCAAAGGGGAAACCTTCATATTTTCCTTAACTGAAATCCATCTGCCACAGCTTCACACATTCACTGAATCTATCAAATCTCTTTGTAACCTTACGTTGCCATTGACACTGCCCACAATGCCGCCTATCTTTGTGACTGATTTAGCAAATTTTGGTAAGTGGCTTTCTATCTCATTAACTAAGTCAGTGGAGTTGGTAGGGTAGTGGTATTGTCACTGTCACTAGTGATCCAAAGACCTGCAATAATGCTCTGGGGACCCAAGTTTGAATCCCACCATGGCAGATGGTGACAATTGAATTAAACAAATCTGGATTAAAAGTTTATTGATGGCCATGAGACCATTGTTGTAAAAACCCATCTGGTTCACCAATGTCCTTTATGGAGTGCAAATCTGGCCTACATGTGGCTCTGGATCCAGCTATGCAGTTGACTCTTAAATGCATTAGTTGCGGGCGAGAAATCTGATCCCACCCAGTGTTGCCTGTGCAATATTTTTTTTAATGATTAATGAATGTTATGAGTAGTTGAAGCCCCGACAGGGATCCTTGCAGGACACCGCTACTCACATCCTTCCAATTAGAAAACCAATCCTTACTCTCTGTCTCCTTACTCTCCAGGGCAGCACGGTAGCATAGTGGTTAGCACTATGGCTTCACAGCGCCAGGATCCCAGGCTCGATTCCCGCTTGGGTCACTGTCTGTGCGGAGTCTGCACATTCTCCCTGTGTCTACATGGGTTTCCTCAGGGTGCTCCAGTTTCCTCACACAGTCCAAAGATGTGCTGGTTAGGTAGATTGAACCATGCTAAATTGCCCTTAGGTTAGATGGGGTTGCAGGGTTACGGGGATAGGGTAGAGGTGTGGGCTTAAATAGGGTGTTCTTTCCAAGAGTCGGTGCAGACTCGATGGGCCAAATGGCCCCTTCTGCACTGTAAATTCTATGATTCTATGATCCTTCCACTCAGCCAATTTTCTAATCAGGTCAACAATTTGTCGTAAATTTCATGAGCTTCAACTTTAAAGATCAAAGTTCTCCAACTGCATTAGAACACACATTATTTAGATTCAGTCTCTGCAATTTGGGTCTCCCGATTTAAGGAATGATGTAAATCCATTGGAGGTAGTTCAGAGACGGTTTAGTAGATTGGTACCTGGAGTGAGCAGGCAGTCTTATGAGTAAAGGCTAGACAGACTGAGCTTCTTTCCACTGGAGTCTAGAAGAGTGGGAGGTGACTTGATTAAAGTATCTAAGATCCTAAACGGTATTGATTAGGTGGACGTGGAAAGGATGTTTCCTCTTGTGGGTAAGTCCAGAACTAAGGGGCACCATTTTAAAATTGGGGATGCCCTTTGAGGACAGAGAAGGGGAGAATTTTTTTTCTCTTACTGGGTTGTGCAACCTTGGAACTTCCTTCCTCACAAGGCAGTGGAGGTGAGGTCACTGAATATTTTTAAAGCGCAGGTAGATAGGTTTTTGTTAGGCAAGGAAATCAAAGGCCATTGGGGGGTAAATGGGAATGTGGAATTCAAAACACAGACAGACCAGCCATGATCTTATTGAATGGTGGAACAGGCTTCTGGGGCCGAATGATTTACTTCTGCTCCAATTTTGTCAGTTTGCATGTTCGTAACTAGTATCTTGGAGATGTAACACCATAAGATTGGTATGTTCATACACAATCTTCTTCCCTATTCACCCAAATAATGCTCAAAAATAGGCACTGCACTGGAAATTCTGCCAAGTCTTGTGACTTGGCGCTTGCTTGATTATTTTGCTCCATCTCCGATATCTTCAATGGCCTCCCTCTCCAAGATGTGTACATGCTTCCTTCTCACAGAAAGTTGGAGCTCACTAGTTAAAGAGGGTGGTGACCATGGTTAACCTTATCTGGAAAAATAAAATTCAAAAGGGTCAAATTAAGTGCAGAAGCGATGACATACAGTAAAACCCAGGTATCAGCACACAGCCCTTAAATCGATGCAATGGACAGTGAATGCAACAATTACATGTGAATTCTTGTGAATTGAACGTCGAAGGATGTGCACAAACGGATGCTTCTCAGTAAAGAACATGGGGCGTAAAAGCCATCACGATGGCTCATTAATGTTGATTCAAGGACTTTAATGTATTGTTGCAGAGATGAGTGTAAGTGAGAGACATGTTTGGAACTGCATTCTTAAGAGATGCAGCAAACTCCTTTAACCGAGACTTGAAGATCATTAAACGTCAAAATGCACTGGCTGGCTTTACGTAAAATTAGAATTTTAACTGAACACTCTGGTCACCTCCCTCACTATACATCTCTCCAGAGAGACTGCATTTTCCAATTTACCCTGCCCCTCGCTGGTGACATCACAAGGTTCATGCCCACAAAGGGCGGGAACTTCATTTAACTGCATTTTAATAATTTTTTATATTATTAACAGTTGACCCCAACACTTGATCTCCCCGCACTAAATATTCATACCTCGCTGATGTGACATCACGCTGGCAAGATTTACAACAAGTTTGGCAAAACGAGAAATAGTCAAGAGGATCCTTCCAGGGGCGCAGAGGTAAGTAAAGCTCTTGGGGGGAGTTGGACATGCCCAGGCAGTGCCCTGGCACTGCACCCTGGCACACTTTGACAGTGCCAACCTGTGCCAGAGATGGGCTCTCGTGGGAGGCCCATGGGGGTGGAGTGGATTTCCATTAATGTGTGATGGCGGCAGGGGAAGCGGGCTCTGAGGGGAGAACCTGCAGGCACAGGGGGTAGAGGGCACATGGGTGGAATACCGGCAATTCTTCCACAGTAGTGGAGAGTGGGGGGAGAGGGGCGATAATTCGAGGGGACCGGGTGGTGGGGGGAAGGGGGAGCACTGGGCAGCTCCCGATAAGTGACCAGGAGAGGGAGGAACCCCCACTACCTCTGATGGAACCATCAATTCAGCGAATACGTGTAGTTGGATCTGAACAGAGGTTTTAATACACTTACAATAGAGCCAGCCTATTCGTCGTTGAACTTCAGGTGAACTGGCAGGCTGGCTCTAAGGCACTGATCTTTATTCATCGGTCCCAGGGGGAGGAGTCCTGGGTGGAGCCAAGGGAGGAGCCCAGTACAAACTCTCGCGTACTCCCAGAGCGACTCTCCTGGCGGTCGGATAGTTCAACTGCACTTACAATGGGTAGATAACGAACATATACATGGAGTGATATTGGCAACTATATATAGTGTGAATCACATTCACCACATTCACCCCCTGTTAAAAAAATCAAGTCCGGCGGGGGTGATGGCTCAAAGAGTTAGTCTGTCCGGTGGACGAATTGTCCGTTTTGATCTGCGGAGCACCGGGGTTGCAGCCTCTTGCGGTGGCTGGGCGGGCGTCGAGGTCTGGGGTACGGTTGCCGGCTCCGGGGCGAGTCTTGTCCGAGCCTCATACACCTCCTGGTCGAATGGAGACTGGGGGCGCGGGGGGCGGGCTGGTGCTGGCGCTCGGGACTGGTGGGGTGAGCTCGCAGAATCAGGGGCGCAAGGGGGCGGCCGCATAGAGAACGGGGAAAGGAGTTCCTCGGTGGGGGTAGATAGGGGGCTGGATCCAGCGGGTGCCAGGTCCCGGAGGGATACTGTGTCCTGGCGACCGTCCGGGAATTCAACAAATGCGTACTGTGGGTTGGAATGAAGCAGGCGCACCTTTTCAACAATGGGGTCGGTCTTATGCGCCCTGACATGCTTCCTTAGGAGAACCGGGCCTGGCGTCCTCAGCAACGCCGGAAGTGAGATCCCTGTGGTAGTGCCCCTGGAAAAAATGAAGAGCCGCTCATGGGGGGTTTGGTTGGTAGCTGTACACAGGAGGGATCTAATTGCGTGGAGCGCGTCAGGGAGGACTTCCTGCCATTGGGAAACTTGGAGCTTCCTGGACCTGAGGGTCAGTAGGACGGTCTTCCAGACCGTCACATTCTCCCTCTCCACCTGTCCATTCCCCCTGGGGTTGTAACTGGTAGTCCTGCTCGAGGCGATGCCCTTGTCGAGCAGGTACTGATGCAGCTCGTCACTCATAAAGGACGCACCCCGGTCGCTGTGCACGTAGCTGGGGAAACCGAACAGGGTGAAGACACTATGCAGGGCCCTAATGACTGTGTGGGAGGTCATATCGGGGCATGGGATGGCGAAGGGGAATCGGGAGAACTCGTCAATAATGTTAAGGAAGTAAATGTTTTTGTTAGTGGAGGGGAATGGCCCTTTGAAATCGATCGCAAGGCGTTCAAAGGGCCTAGAAGCCTTGACCAGGTGGGCCCTGTCTGGTCTATAGAAGTGCGGTTTGCATTCCGCACAGATCGGGCAGTCCCTGGTGACCGCTTTTACCTCCTCGTTGGAGAAAGGCAGGTTTCGGGCTCTGATGTAGTGGGCGAGCCGGGTGACCCCTGGGTGGCAGAAGTCATCGTGGATGGCTTTTAGGCGGCTGATTTGCGCGCTGGCGCATGTCCCGCGGGATAGGGCATCCGAGGGCTCGTTGAGCTTCCCCGGTCGATATTTGATATCGTAATTGTAGGTGGAGAGTTCAATCCTCCACCGAAGAATTTGGTCATTTTTAATTTTGCCCCTTTGCGAGTTGTCGAACATGAAGGCGACCGACCGTTGGTCGGTAATGACGGTGAACCTCCTACCTGCGAGGTAGTGCCTCCAGTGTCGGACAGCCTCCACGATGGCTTGAGCCTCCTTCTCGACTGAGGAGTGTCGGAGTTCTGAAGCGGATAGGGTACGGGAGAAAAATGCAACGGGCCGCCCTGCTTGGTTTAAAGTGGCTGCTAGCGCTACCTCTGAGGCGTCGCTCTCAACCTGAAAGGGAGTGGATTCATCCACCGCCCGCATGGCTGCTTTGACGATGTCGTCCCTGATGCAGCTGAAGGCTTGGCGTGCCTCAGCAGGCAGGGGAAATAGTGTGGCCTTGAAGAGTGGGCGGGCTTTGTCCGCATATTGGGGGACCCACTGGGCGTAGTACGAAAAGAGCCCCAAGCACCGTTTGTGGGCCTTGGGGCCATGGGGGAGGGGCATGGGGCATGCGGTCCGGGTCTGGGCCCAGGACTCCGTTCTCCACGACGTAGCCGAGGATGGCTAGTCTGTTTGTGCGGAACACGCATTTCTCCTTGTTATATGTAAGGTTTAATTTTTGGGCCGTCTGGAGAAAACGGTGGAGGTTGGCGTCGGTCCTGCTGGTCATGGCCGCAGATAGTAACATTATCCAGATACGGAAACGTGGCATGCAGCCCGTACTAGTCTACCATTCGGTCCATTGCTCGTTGGAACACCGAAACCCCGTTAGTGACGCCGAAGGGAACCCGGAGGAAATGGAAGAGGCGGCCATCGGTCTCGAACGCCATGTAGTGGCAGTCCTCCGGGCGGATTGGGAGCTGGTGGTATGCAGACTTCAGATCCACCGTGGAAAATACCCGATATTGGGCGATCTGGTTTACCATGTCTGCGATTCTGGGGAGGGGATACGCGTCTAGGAGCGTAAAGCGATTGATGGTCTGGCTATAATCGACGACCATGCAGAATTTTTGCCCGGTCTTGACGACCACCACCTGAGCTCTCCAGGGACTGTTACTGGCCTCTATGATCCCCTCACTGAGCAGCCTTCGGAGCTCCGTTCTGATAAATACCCTATCCTGCAGGCTGTACCGCTTGCTGCGGGTGGCTACCGGTTTGCAATCCGGGGTGAGGTTGGCGAAGAGAGGAGGGGGGGGCGATGCGCAGCGTGGCGAGGCTGCAGATAGTGAGTGGGGGCAGGGGCCCGCCAAAGCTGAGGGTGAGACTCTTGAGATTACATTGGAAATCCAAGCCTAAGAGGAGTGGCGCGCAGAGGCCGGGCAAGACATACAGTTTAAATTTGGAATAGCTAGCGCCTCGAATCGTTAGCATTGCTGTAGTGCGGCCTTGGATTTGGATGGAATGGGAGCCCAAAGCGAGGGCGATAGTTTGGTTGACGGGATAAATAGGGAGGGAACAGCGTCTTACCAGCTCTGGGTGTATGAAGCTCTCTGTGCTCCCGGAGTCGAAGAGGCACGACGTGTTGTACCCGTTGATCTGGACCTCCGTCATCGAATTTCTCAGATGCTTGGGGCGAGATTGGTCGAGGATGACCGTGTCGAGTTGCGGGCCGCGTGGTGGGTGCCCGGGGGAGTTGAATTCTTCCGATTGGGCGTCCTGTCGCGTAGATGCCGCTGCGTTCTGGCGAGCTTGGTGCAGGAACACTGCGCTGAGTTGCGGGCCATGTGGTGACTGCCCGGGGAGGCCGTACTCCTCCGATGAGCTGTTTGAGTCTGGGGATGCAGCTAGGGCCCGTGGATCGCACGTGGAGGGTGGTGATGGGGAAGGCGTCCAAGATGGTGGCCCCCATGAATCGCACGTGGCCAGCCGCATGGTGGAGGTTTGCCCAGATGGCGGCCCCCATGGATCGCACGTGGCGGGAGGGGGCGGAGCCTGAGCGTAGGCCGCAGCGTTTCGGGCCCTGCGGGCCTGCTGATGCTGAGGGCGATGTTTTTGGACTGTTGGGGTGTTGAGGGCTGGGGCCCTTCTGCCGAGGCACACTTTAGCATAGTTGCCTTTCTTCCCGCAGCTGCTGCAGGTCGCGGATTGGGCTGAGAAGTGCTGCCGCGGGTGCTGGCTTTGTCCACAGAAGTGGCAGGCTGGAGCAGTTGAATAACTGGTTTGGGGAGCTGAACAGTGGCAGGCTGGAGCAGTTGAATAACTGGTTTTGCGAGCTGAGTAGCTGGCTGCGGGAGCTCAGTAATTAGCTGGAGCAGCTGGATAGTTTGAGTAATTGCCTGGGACAGTAGGACCAGCTGTGGCAGCGCGATAGCTGGGGGGCCTTGCGGCACAGGCTTGGGGGTCCTCAGGTCGGGGGCTCATGCGGGGTTAGCGGGGTCCGCGGGAAACGAGTTGAGGCTGCGGAAGGAAACTTCCATCGTGATAGCAGCCTCTACGGTAGTCTCTAAGCCCTGGGCCCCATTTTCTAGTAGTCTCTGGCGTACATAGCTAGATCGAAGGCCCGCTACAAAAACATCCCGCACAGCAAGCTCCCTATTTTCGGCCGCGGTTACGGCCTGGTAATTGCAGTCATTTGAGAGATTGTTCAACTCACGTGCAAATTCAGCTAAAGTTTCAGTAGCCCGTTGTCGGCGAGTCGTGAACACTCGCAAGGGGGCAAAGACCTCGTTCATGGGCCTAATATACATTTTGTCCAAAATCGGCAGCGCAGCGGTGTAGGAACCGGCTGGATTTAATTGTGTAGAAATTCTGTGGCTTACCCTCACGTGCAGTAGGCTGAGCTTTTGTTCCTTCGTAGTTTCAGCGGTGCTGATTTCGGCCAGGTAGGCCTTAAAACATTTCAGCCAGTGGCAGAAGGATTCTTTCGCCTCTGCATCCTGCGGATCGAGTTCTAGACGTCCTAGTTTTAGAGCGGATTCCATGCTTTACTTTGGCAGCTTCTTAAGTGTATTAAATTGATGGAACCATCAATTCAGCGAACACGTGTAGTTGGATCTGAACAGAGGCTTTAATACACTTACAATAGAGCCAGCCTATTCATCGTTGAACTTCAGGTGAACTGGCAGGCTGGCTCTGAGGCACTGATCTTTATACATTGGTCCCAGGGGGAGGAGTCCTGGGCGGAGCCAAGGGAGGAGCCCAGTACAAACTCTCGCGTACTCCCAGAGAGACTCCCCCTGGTGGTCGGATAGTGCAACTGCACTTACAATGGGTAGATAACGAACATATATACATGGAGTGATATTGGCAACTATATATAGTGTGAATCACATTCACCACAACCTCCATGACAGGGACTGTGGCATTTAGTATCAGTTCTGATCAGGCCATACTTTAAAGATGGCGCCCCAATCTCTGTGGAGCTGGGTGTCCGCTCTGTCAGTTCCCGACCTGTCAGTGTGATGGCGTAAACCACACCCGCTCATTTTCTTTCTTTAAAGAGGCTTTCTGGAGAGAAAAAACTGGCCTGTGTAATTGGAGAGTTACACTGCCAGTTTTCAGTCTCAACCTGTCACTTTGCCAAGTTCTGGTAAGAATCCACCCCATATGTATGTCAATTTCTTGGGCCCCAGAAAATAGCAACGGTGCCTTTGTTTTTTTATACACTTGTAAAACCTACCATTTATTGTCCATCACTGTGCAGCTGATTAGCTTGCTGCAACAGGTTTACCAAAGCTGTTGTAACTCTCAGCATTCTGAGGCCATTTCAGAGGACAGTGAACAGTCAACCACATTGGAGGGCAGCACGGTGGCGTAGTGGTTAGCATTGCTGCCTCACGGTGCCAAGGTCCCAGGTTCGATCCCGGCTCTGGGTTCACTGTCCGTGTGGAGTTTGCATATTCTCCCCGTGTTTGCATGGGTTTCACCCCCACAACCCAAAGATGTGCAGGGTAGGTGGATTGGCCATGTTAAATTGCCCCTTAATTGGAAAAAATGAATTGGGTACTCCCCGTATGTCTGTGATCCAACGGGGATTTGACCCCATGCCAATTCCCAAGACACCTTTCTCCTCACAGTTACAATTCTGCCCAAAGTCTGAGGATGATAAGTCCTGTCTTCTGTATTACAATTCCAGTGACATAATCACTATTCTATTGTACCCGGTATAAGGTAGTCCATGTTGTCTGTGTTATTCAAAGGAGATGAAACAGAATTGAGCTGGCTTTTCGGAAATTAGGGGTTTCTTTTGCACCTCTGGCTGGTAGCCTCACTGAGACATCGTTTAATGGTAAAGGAGAGCCTCAGTCTGGAATCCTGGGTGCATTTGCTATTCTCTGCTGTGTGAGAAAAGTATATGACTGACCTTTGACACTACGGCCTGGATTTTCACAACAACAGAGAATGTCTCCCTTGGGAAAATGGAGGAAGAAGCTGAAAATCAGAAATCCCTTCTCCCAAACATGGCACCTACCATTTCTTGGGGCTGGAATGGAGACGGGTCATGTTTCGTCGAGGCAGTTACCCAAGTAAATTAGAATCTGTCTCCCCACATATCTACTTTTGGTGACACAGGGCACGATTCAATAGCCAAAAGACCGAGTCCTGTTTTGGGTGCATAGAGCAGGGTCTTTCTTGGGTCTGCAGCAGCCAGGACCGCACTTACCCCATTTTTAAATGCTGCCCCAATCCCTCAACACACCTCTGGACACCACAACACTGCCACGAATGCCCCCCCCCCCCCCCCCACTGCTCCAACTGAGTTCTTTGGGGTACCTTGCGCCCCCCCCACCCCCTCATCCCAGCTCTTAAGAGCAGGGCACCCCGGGGGGGGGGGGGGGGGGGTGACGTTCCTACCATAGTCAACTGGCAGCCGGGCACCCTGGCACTGTCACTTGGGCACAAGCAACCTGGCACCTCGGCACCCTGGTGTCACCCAATCAGTACTGCTAGGGTGGCACTGCCTGAGTGCCCAGGTGGCACTGCCAGGGTGCCCAGCCGGCACTGCCAATTTGTCAAGTTGGCACTGTCAAGGTGCCTGGCTGGTAGTGTCAACATGCCCGGATGGCAGCACCAAGGTGCTCGGGTGGCAGCCAGAGTGCCAGGGTACCACCCTGCCCAGAGTCCAACCACCCGGGAGCCTCTGATGGCCTGGGAGACTCTCCCAGTGCCATTACGCCCGGTCCACGTTTGTGTGGGCCAGTGCTAAACGGCACCGTGGCGAGGTCTCTCAGGCGTTGGAGAATCAGGCGGCAACATATTTAAATTAGCCTAATGGCTCACTTAAATATATTAATCTGGATTTCTTCCAGGCCTCTCGCGAGATTTAACGGCTTTGTTGCCTCACCGAGTCGGGCACGACTAGGTCGTTCCATCGCGCCCAATGTTTTTAGTCTAAGTGACCCGTCTATAGAACTGAATAGGGATAGAACTGTAAAGAATTATATCTTAGGCGAGGTGGGCAGAGCAGAATGGAAGATCAGGGATAGGTCGGCGGGACGGAGGTTGACAAAGGTGTCATGGATGTTATATTACTCTTTGGTAATATAACGTTACTCTTTACTTCATAATCCAGAATGATCTGATGGTGTGATTATAAAGAAACCACCAATCTTTAACTTAAAGCAAAACTGATTTATTGAATAACGATTGATTAATATTGAGTTTGCACTCTCCATAGCACTGTAACTAGTAACAAAGTAATCTATATTTAAGTAATTACTAATTTAAACTACAAATGCTGCTTCTATCTAATCTTAACTGTGCTGTGATCTACCTCTCTCTGCTTACACTCTACTGACCAGTGTACCCAAGATTCCCTGAGTTCTTATATTTATACTGGGAACTAGTGGTGCCCTCTAGTGCTTGTGTTCCACTGAGATGTAATAATTAACCTTTTACTTGTCTACATATCATTAGAATGGACACAAGACAAAGAGGATGGTAATGCTCACATTAAGGACTGAAGAAGTGCTATAATTCTTCTATATTCTGTAGGCTCTCAATTAAAATTATGAAGAGTTAAAGATCCGAGTTCACTTTTAAATGGGAGTTAGAGTCAATTACACTTTATAAAGTAGTAAGTGGTTGAGAACTTGTTACTTATGCGTAAAGACTCCAAAGTATCATGATAGCACTTACACCACTGTTACCTCTGGATTCCAAAATTCCTCCTTTGTAATTTGCAAGATAAAATTGATTAATTAATCACAACACTGAGCTGTCTGATATTTTATCTTTGTGCCTGTGTCTGGTTCAATGATTCAATGATTAATGCCTCCCCTTGGTTTAGTCTGGATTTTTACATTTCTGGGCGTTGGGGAAGAAAGCGGGTGTTCTTTTCTTACTGTAAATAAATAATTTCTACATTGATTTATATGCTGTAAGGATGAATGAAAATGTATGTTATGGTAGGTTTAGCATGATAGGTTTAACCTCACAGAAGCATGCAGATGGGCATTGGTATGCAACTGGAAGCACAACAGGAATGTGGCCACTGTTCTATATTCAAGTATGGCTTTTAATTTAGAGGACTACTCTGGGCCTCCGAATCAGAAGCGCTTCTCACTGAAATGTAATCAAATTCTAAATGTTACAAAAGGAAAAATCATTTATCAATGCCTCTTAATCGCTTCTTGAGGGCTGGCTTATCCTCCGTTGGAGGAATTGGGAAGTTAAACCTGCAAATGGCTCCAATATTGTGCTGATTTCACTGATGTCAAGCTACATCCAAGCAACCTCTCAATCTCATTACTATACATCCAAATGTAAAATGAGGGGGAAAGAAAGTAAACAACCAGGGCCCAAGGGAACGTTGAACAAACATTGTGAGGGTCATTTTAATCCCCAACAGGTCCCTATAGGTTCAATGACATGTAAAATGTCTTAAAAGTAAACACAACCCACTTCGAATGTGCGCACTTCAGGTTTTAATGGAGTAGGGTGGAGGGGCAGACAACCAACATGCACCCAGGAGGTGGGCCACTCATTTAAATATTCTAATTAGGCTGATTTCATCTCACTTTTAGTTTTAACACTGACTAACCTGGTGCCCGGGCAAAAGAGAGGCAAGCTGTTACCTGGGACACAAAAGTGCCTTTCGAAAATTGCTTTAGCCAGAAGGAGCAGGAGTGCTTTCCCCAACCCATCGAGCAATCTTTCCAAACCCCGAGATCATATCCCCCTTCTGCAATCAAATCCCACCTGGTTCACCAGCCCCTTTGAACCCATCTCTGCCTGCTAAAATAGAAGTACGCAATCTGTGGGGTTAAAATTCTACAGCAATTTCAATTAAAATGACATTCACACGACCACAAAATACATGAGCAGAATTAGACCATTCGGCCAATTCGGGTCTGCTCCGCCATTCAATCATGGCTGATATGTTTCTCATCCCCATTCTCCTGCCTTCTCCCCATAACCCCTGATCCCCTTATTAATCAAGAACTTATCGATCTCTGTCTTAAAGACAATCAATGATTTGGCCTCCACAGCCCTCTGCGGCAATGAGTTTCACAGATTTACCACCCTCTGGCTGAAGAAATTCCTCCTCATCTCAGTTTTATAGGATTGTCCCGTAAGTCTGAGGCTGTGCCTTCGGGTTCTAGCTTTTCCTACTAGTGGAAATAACTTCTCCATGACCACTCTATCCAGGCCTCTCAGCATTCTGTAAGTTTCAATGAGATCCCCCCTCATTCTTCTAAACTCCAACGAGTATAGAGGCAGAGTTTTCAACTGCTCCTCATATGACAAGCCCTTCATTCCCAGGATCATTCTTGTGAACCTCCTCTGGACCCCCTCCAAGGTCAGCATATCCTTCCCTTGATATGTGGCCCAAAGCTGCTCACAATATTCCAAATGGAGTCTGACCAGAGCTTTATACAGCCTCAGTAGTACATCCCTGCTCTTGTATTCTAGCCCTCTCAAAATGAATACTAACATTGCATTTGCCTTTCAAACTGTCAACTGAATCTGCATGTTAACCTTAAAAGAATCCTGAACTAGGACTCCCATGTCCCTTTGTGCTCCTAATTTCCGAAGCCTTTCCACATTTAGAAAATAGTCTATGCCTCTATTCTTCCTACCAAAGTACATAACCTCACACTTTTCCACATTGTATTCTATCTGCCACTTCTTTGCCCACTCTCCTAGCCTGTCCAAGTCCTCCTGCAGCCTCCCCGCTTCCTCAATACTACCTGTCCCCCTACATATCTTTGTATCATCATAGAATTTACAGTGCAGGAGGCCATTCGGACCATCGAGTCTGCACCAGCCCTTGGAAAGAGCACTCCACTTAATTGAGCCCACACTTCAAACCTATCCCCGTTGTTCAGTAACCCCACCTAACCTTTTTGTCTTTCATTTGCAAACTTAACAAAAATGCCCTTAGTTCCTTCTTCCAGATTGTTAATGTAGATCGTGATTAGTTGTGGCCGCAACACTGACCCCTACGGAACACCACTTGTCACTGACTGCCATCCTGAAAAAGATCTCTTTATCCCCACTCGCTGCCTTCTGCCTGTCAGCCAATCTTCCATCCATTCCAGTACCTTGCCTCTAACACCTTGGGCTCTTATCTTATTTATCAGCCTCCAGTACTGCACGTTGTCAAAGCCTTCTGGAAATCCAAATAGATCACATCTACTGGCTCTCCTTGTTTAACTCCCTCATTATGTCCTCAAAGAATTCTCCCCTTGATGAAGCCGTGCTGACTCAGCCCTATTTTACCATGCGCTTCCAAGTATTCCGCAATCTCATCCTTAATAATGGACTCCAAAATGTGACCAACAACCAAAGTCAGGTTAACCAGCCTATAATTTCCTGTCTAATTACCCTCTGATTATTTTTACACCCCTCCGCAAATTGCGCACATATTTGTCCCTCAATTTCCCACTGGCTATCTGGGGGTCTATAATAAACACCTAGCAACGTAGCTGTCCCTTTTTTGTTCCTAAGCTCTAGCCATAAAGCTTCATTTGATGCCCCCTCCAAGATATGGCCTCACGGTAGCATGGTGGTTAGCATCAATGCTTCACAGCTCCAGGGTCCCAGGTTCGATTCCCGGCTGGGTCACTGTCTGTGTGGAGTCTGCACGCCCTCCCCGTGTGTGCGTGGGTTTCCTCCGGGTGCTCCGGTTTCCTCCCACAGTCCAAAGATGTGCGGGTTAGGTGGATTGGCCATGCTAAATTGCCCGTAGTGTAAGGTTAATGGGGGGGATTGTTGGGTTACGGGTATGTGGGTTTAAGTAGGGTGATCATTGCTCGGCACAACATCGAGGGCCGAAGGGCCTGTTCTGTGCTGTACTGTTCTATATCATGTCTCCTTACTGCAGTAACTGCCTCCTTAACTAATACTGCAATGCCTCCTCCTCTTTTACCCCCTCCTCTGCCTTGCCTGAAGATTCTATATCCTGGGATTTTGAGCTGCCAATCCTGCCCCTCTCTCAACCATGTCTCTGTGATAGCTATTATATTATAATTACACGTGTCAGTCATCGCCCTTAACTCATCTGTTTTACCTTTAATATTCCTGGCATTAAAGTAGAGGCCGACCAGCCTTGTCTTACTCCCTTGAAACTTAATACCGCTGTATTTCCTCTGACCTGATTGCTTTTCCACGTTATACTGTGCCCCTATTCTGTTATCAATCTGCATCCCCTCCCCCTGCCAAACTAGTTTAAACTCTTCCCAACAGCACTAGCAAACCCTCCAGCAAGGATGTTAGTCCCACTCTGGTTTAGATATGTGGACCATCCATCTTGTACAGGTCCCACCTTCTGCAAAAACGGTCCCAATCATCCAGGAATCTGCAACCCTCCCTCCTGAACCAAATCTTAAGCGATGCGTTCATCTGTGCTATTCTTTACATAGAATTTACAGTGAAGAAGGAGGCCATTCGGCCCATCGAGTCTGCACCGGCTCCTGGAAAGAGCACCCCACCCAAGGTTAACACCTCCACCCTATCCCCATAACCCAGTAACCCCACCCAACACTAAGGGCAATTTTGGACACTAAGAGCAATTTATCATGGCCAATCCACCTAACCTGCACATCTTTAGACTGTGGGAGGAAACCGGAGCACCCGGGGGAAACCCACGCACACACGGGGAGGATGTGCAGACTCCGCACAGACAGTGACCCAAGGCGGAATCGAACCTGGGACCCTGGAGCTGTGAAGCGATTGTGCTATCCACAATGCTACCGTGCTGCCCCTATTCCTGTACTCACTAGCACATGGCACTGGGAGTAATCCAACTGAGAGATCCTGGTCTTTAGCCTATTCCCTAACTCCCTGATTTCTTGATGCAAGACCTCATCCCTCTTTCTCCAATGTCATTGGTACCAACATGCACCATGATTCTGCCTTATCACCCTCCCCCTTCAGGATGCCCTGCAGTCGTTCAGTGATATCCCGGACCCTGGCACCAGAAAGGCAACACACCATCCTCGAGTCTTTTTCACAACCACAGAAGTGCCTATGTAGTGAGACTAACATCCTATCTGTGCCCCTGACTATGAAGTCCACTATGACTATTGCTCTTCTGCGCTTTGGCCCCTGCTGCTGAACAACAGAGTCAGCCGTAGTGCCACTGCTCTGGCCGCTGCTGTTGTTTTCCCCTGATTGGCCACCCCCCCCCCCCCCCCCCCCCCCCCCCAACAGTATCCAAAACGGTATACTTGTTAGAGAGGGGAACAGCCATCCTAATTATTGGCAAGGCCTCCCAACTCAGTACCCCCTTCAATTCCTCCCCCCCCCCCGTTACCTCCTTCAGCCCCCCATTCCTCCCTCACCCCTTTATAGTCCCCTCCTACAGCCACCATGACTCTCCCATCTTCAGGCCCACCCCTTGCAGTGCCAATCTGGTGGCCTGCAGTCCAAGGGATGGTAAGGAGTTGAGTACCCTCCTACAATATCGTCCAGGGTGCCAGGGGGTCCTTCATGGGATGTGGGGGTCAGGGGGACTTGTGCTGGGCTGGAAGGGCTCAGATCGAGGGTCTATGATGGTATGGGGGTTGTTTGAGTGCTCTTACCATCTGCAGTCTTTATGCTCTTTAAACAGGTTTGGGGGCAGCCTCTGCTCTTTCTGGAAGCACTTGAGAACAATGAGGCAACCTCATAAAACAAACTGTGGTTAGAAAGCTAGCTGCTCCCCTGGGTTGATGGATCCCTGCAGAGCTATATAACTAAACAATCTTAATCCCCCCTTTGAAACTGCCTCAACCTGTAAATCTAAAAGCTTTTGGGAGGCAATGGTGTGTGAAATTGAACGTAAATAATGCTGTTCAAAGCTTTTAGACTTCTAAGCATAAAAGGTCTTCAATACTTTAACGGGAATTTAAATTGACTGTGAAAAACCACTTCAAAGCTTTCCACCACATTATCTTCATCTCACAGATCTTGGAAATTGGCACACTGACAGAATGAATGAAGGGTTCAGGTGTACAGATTGGAACAATTTCACTTTATTACAAGAGAACTTTAATGTTGAGATACTGACTGACTGTTTAAAGGCCGCAGATGTAAAGGGCATCCAAACAACCCCCATCCCAGGAAAGACCCCTAACTTGAGCCCTTCCAGCCCAGCGCAAGCCCCCCTGACCCCCACCTCCCATGAAGGAACACCTCAGCACCCTAGTGGTGATTGTAGGGAGGTTAGGCATCCCCCTGGCATCCCTGAGACTGCAAGTTGCCATGAAATCGTTTTTAAATACTTGCACCAAATCAAGACTGCGTGACTTCCAACTTGGTTGGGTGGGGGTGGGGGGGGGGGGGGGGGCACAGCAACAGAGGAGGTACTTGAATTGGGCTTCCAACCCAATTATAGCATTCAAATGAATATTGATGAGCACTCTGCATGTTCCCGCCGGGGCAGGGATGGAAAACCCATTACAGCCGGTGTGGGGGGAAATGGTAGTGTGGTGGTAATGTCACTGGTCTAGTGAGTTGAAAACACAGTGGTGAGTTCAAATCCCACCATGGTGGTACAATAGCACAGTGGTTAGCACTGCTGCCTCATAGCGCCAGGGACCCAGATTCAATTCCAGCCTTTGGTGACTTTCTGTGTGGAGTTTGTATGTTCTCCCCATGTCTGTGTGGGTTTCCTCCGGGTGTTCCGGTTTCCTCCCACAGTGCAAAGGTGTTCAGCTTAGGCGGATTGGCCATGTTACATTGTCCCGTACTATGTAAAGATCTGTAGGTTAGGTGGGATTATGGGGCTATGGGGTGGGGTAATGGGCCTAGTTAGGGTGCTCTTTCAGAGGGTTGTTGCAGATTCAATGGGCCAAATGGCCTTCTTCTGCAGCGTAGGGATTCTATGGCGGCTGGTGGAATTGAAATTCAATTAATAAATCTGGAATATGAAGGTAGTCTCAGTAAATATGACCCTGGCAACTAATATCGATTGTCGTAAAAACTTATCTGGTTTACTCGTGTCCTTCAGGGTGAAAATCTGCTATCCTTTGGACCTCAATGTGACTTCAGATCCTATTCTTTAAAAACCTGTGCTGGCTCTCTTCAATCAGATGAAAGTTTTCAAGATGGTCTGTTATTCTATCCATAATTATCAGTTCAAATCTTCCGGTCAGCGCCGATATTTAACGCATTGATGCCGCTCGCAAAGATTTTTGAGATTCCGCCCTTTTATTTTACAGTTATATCTTCCAATCATGGCGGAAGCATCGCAGGGTCAGTGTAGCCTTTCTCGGGCACGTCAATGAAGCATAAGAAGTAAGTTCACAAACAAATCGTAATAATCAACTCAAACCAGAACAAACAAATGCAAAAAGAATCACAAACAAATCTGAAAGTAAAAAAAACCACAACTTAAATACTAAACAAAGCAAAGGGCGGGATTCTCCGACCCCCCACCGGGTCAAAGAATCGCCGGGGATCGGCGTGAATCCCGCCCCCGCCGTCCTCCGAATTCTCTGACACCCCCAAAAGGCGGCGAGGCGTGAATTGCGCCGTCCGCCTCGGAGAATGGCGGGGACTGGCGCGACTCAATGGGTCCCGAGGCTGCCCGAATTCTCCTGGTCGGATGGGCCGAAGTGGTCACGTCGGCGTAAATTAAACCACCTTATATAACGGCGTCAACCAGTGCTGATGGTTGACGCCGGACAGCGTGGAGGCAGGTCACGGCGTGGGGTAGCCGCAGGAGAAGTGACGGCGTGGCCGCAGTCTGTGTGGGGAAGGGGGAGCGTGGGGGGGGGGGGGGAAGAGCGGGGAGGTGAGAGGGGGGGTGAGAGGGGGAAGTGAGTGGGGGGTGAGAGGGGGGTGGTGAGGGGGGGGTGAGGGGGGAGGGGGGGAGAGGGTGAGTGCCGGGGAGGGGGGAGAGGGTGAGTGCCGGGGAGGGAGGAGAGGGTGAGTGCCAGGGAGGGGGGAGAGGACGAGGGAGGTCGTCCGCCTGGCCAGGTGCCAACCTCCAACAGTCACGCCCATGCAGCCCATGGCATCAGGCTGTGGGGGCGGGGGGGGGGGGGGGGGGGGGTATGGGCAATGATGACATGTCGTCGTTCCCCTCCCCACCCCCACCTCCTGCAGACCGTTATGTTTGCTGATCAGCCAGCGATGTCACCCGCCGTGGCGGCAGCCGCACTTCTACATGTTGCCCTGGGGGAGGAGGAGGAGGAGGAGCGTGCCACGGAGGTGGCGCAGGCTGAAGTAGAGGAGCATGCCGCAGAGGGGCAGGTGGCAGCTGCCCAGGCTGGAGGACCGCCCGCCCGACAGGATGAGGAGGAGGTGGTTGCGCCATGGCAACGGAGACGCCCGAGGAGGCCCCGTGCGTACCAGCCCCGCTCGTCGTACCAGGACCCCACCGGGCATGCAGGAGGAGACTCCGGATGAGCCGGGGAGCCGTGGCACACATCTGCCACCTGATGGCACACCTGGCACCGCGTGGCACTGGGGGAGGACACCTTCTCCCTGTGTCCGTCAAGGTTACGGTGGCCTGAACTTTTATGCCACGAGGCCATTCCAGGCGCCGAGAGGGGACCTGTCTGGCACCTCGCAGGCATCGGTGCACTGGTGCATCCGTGCAGTGACAGACGCCCTATATGCCATTGCAGGCCGCTACATCCAGTTCCCTATGGACCGGGCCAGCCAGGATGCCCGGGCAGCGGGCTTCGCTGTCGTGGCCGGGTTTCCCATGGTCCAGGGCGGGATCGATGGGATGCACGTCGCCTTGCGGCCACCTGCAGATAACAAGGCCGTGTTCACCAATAGGAGGGGGACCTATTCCGTGAACATCCAGGTGGTCTGCGACCACCGCATGATTATCCTGCACATCTGCGCCCGGTACCCGGGAAGTGTACATGACTCATACGTATTGGCGCAGTCTTACATCCCCAGCATGTTCGAGGGACGCCAGCCCCAGCTGAGTGGCTGGTTGCTGGGCGACAGAGGTTACCTGTTGCGGTCGTGGCTGATGACACCTATACGAAGGCCACAGAGTGACGCGGAGAACAGCTACAACGATGCCCATGCAGTGACCAGGGGTGTGATAGCAGCTTTGGCCTGCTAAAAATACATTTCAAGTGCCTGGACCGCTCTTGAGGGGCCCTCCAGTACCTGTCAGATAGGGTCGGCCGCATCGTTGTGGTCTGCTGCGTCCTGCACAACATAGCCCAGCAGAGGGGCGATGTGCCGCAGGCAGAGGAGGGGGGAGTGGAGGAGCAACAGGACGTGGCACAGTCCTCCCAGATGAGGAGGATGGGGGCAATGGTCAGGACAGACAGGCTGGACATGGGTGGGAGGCTGCCCACCGTTACCGGCTGGGCCAGCGGGCACGGGACAGGCTGATAGCCGCCCGGTTCAGTAACTAGGGGGGGGCGTGAGAATCGGCGAGTATGGGACAGACCGCACACCACGGCACCAGCCGACCACCCTCACCCCCCGCCACCTACCTACCACCAACCACCCCCACCCCACTCGCATGCACACCACCCCTCCATTGCACATCCACCTGCGGCACAACAGGCCGGGCTCACACGGTCGCTGGTGGAAGCGTGTCTATTGCAGGCCACGGAGGGTGATGACGACACGCTCTGTGATGAGCTCCTGCCTCTACATCGTTGGACAATGTCTGACCCATGGCCACGGTACATCCCTGCATGCGGCCGTGACACTGCAGCGCACGGTCTCGTCCTCTGCCCAGGGAGATGGCGAGGGCGACCCGGGGGGAGGGTGGGGCACACTCACCTGGGAACGACGTAATACCACCCCTCACATACACACGCACTCACCTCATACCACACCCCCGCATGCTTCGGACAGAGCACAAAGGCAGATTAGTATGTGTGAAAGTGAGTTTAATGACAAATAGTCCATACACATGCCCTAACCCCTATAACTCGTCTGTGCCCTGCACCCGTGCCAACTTACTCAGTGTCTAATTGTTTGGCCTTACGGGCCCTTTGACTATGTCTAGGTGGTTCCCCAGACGGTACAGCTGAACTGTAGATGGACTCCTGAGATTCCTGCCCTGTGACTCGGGATCCCTTTGACGGCCGTTTCCTGGGGCGGCCCGGCCTAGATGGGCCAGGCTGCGGCTCAGACGACTGGGATGGCGAGCTGCCAACCTGTCCTGCCCGTTGCCCACCAGATGCACCCGGGACGGAAAGGGGGGGGGGGGGGGGGGGAGTCCGAGGTGCCGCGGTTTTCCGGGTCCTCCCCTTCAGGGGGAACCGGGATGGGCCCCAGCACCTCCTCCTCCCTCAGGGTGTCCGATGGCCCCCGGGCCTCTATGGGTTGGGGATGCGAACGGACTGGCCATCCAACGCCCCCCCCAATACCTGGCGCTGGCAGTCCTGGGCGCCTGCCCTGGTATCGACAAGGGTCTGCAAGTTTGCAGCCATGGATCTCAGGGAGTTGGCCATCCCTGTCTGTGCCTGGGCGACGCCAGACAGCACATGGGCAATGACGTCGATGCCCCCAGCGATGGCCTGCTGAGTCAGGGCCATGGCCTGCTGGGACTGCGCCATGGCCTGCTGAGACTGGGCCATGGCCTGCTGAGACTGGGCCAAGGCATTGAGCGCCTCTGCCATCTGCCGCTGGCTCTGGCTCATGGCTTCCTGTGAGAGGGCAGCCATGTCCTGGGCCACAGACGCTGCCTGCACGGAAAGCCCCAGGCCTTGCATACTGCTCCCCATGTCTGACACCATTGCACCCATTGCCTCCATCGCGGACGCCACCCGTGCGGTTTCGGGTTGGGTGGCATGCATGACTGGCACTGCTCCCAGCTCCTGGACGCGGGTGCACTCCTCCACCTGCGTCTGCAGCTGCCACAAGCCGGCCGTCACCCCATTCGATCGTCCCTGGTTCGGTGACTTCATCGGGTCTATGGGTGGGTGTGGTAACTCCAGGAACCCGGGACCCGTCTGGACGGCAGATGTTTGCTTGGGCCGGATGCCCTCCGACCTCCCGGCCCCTCTGCTGCTCCTACCTCCACCTGCTGTACCGGTACGGCTGTGTTGTGTGCACCAGTGTGTGTCCCAGAAGCCTCATCATTAAAGTGCCCAACCGAGGTGAGTGTCTCTGCGATGGTGGAGGGTGTTGGAGATGTTGCTAATTGCGCTTTACTTAATTTGCTCTGTTTAATCACCTTGCTCTAGAGTCGCCAGGTATCTTTATGATACCACCACGAGGTTCAAGTTCAAGTGCTGATCAATAACTCAATACACCAGTTAGTAAGGTTCAAATCAAAACACATTTATTATATACACAGTCAATCGCCACTCATGCATAAAACACTACTTACTAGACTATCTCTAACACTAAAAGGCCTATATTTAGCTTTGGAAATGGCCCACCAGGTCAGGGAAACAATGGCCTTTCGTTCGATTCTGAGTCTGCAGGCTTCAAGCTGGTATGGACTAGTAGCTAGGAGTGCCTATCTCATAGCGTGCGTTGACTGGAGACTTATTTGGTTGGTGCAGCTGCCAGGCAGATCTCGCCTTGTTGAGAGTGACGGTCAACAGTTGTTTCGAGCTGCTGAGAGACCCTGCCAAGAAGGACGAACTGAACTTGGGGACTCTATTTTATAGTCCCCAGGGGTTTCCCGCCCTTTTGAGCGGACCCCGGACTTGGTTCTAATTGATTGGACTAAGTTCCAATCAATTGAATCGATTTCTCCAATACTGGAGCTGTTCCCTGATCGCTGGCCGGTTCCTAGGTGTCCGTTGGCCTTCCTTTGTCCTGGCTCCCGCTGGCGCCGGGGAGTCTGGTTTGGTCTCGATTACTCTTAATGTTACCAATTGTTCCCGGGGATCGCTCATTAATATGCAGATAGTTGCTGGTTTCGGTTCTGTCTGGGTCTTTACAAGTCTTAATACACAGGAAACCTTGTACCTGCTTGTTTCCCTGTTCCTGACCAGTTTTCCTGCATTCTTAGCAGACCTCCATTTTGGAATCGGGAAGTGGCCAACCCAGGTGGCTATAGAGATAGCAGTTGCGTTGTGTCGTGGGCATTGTCCGACCCAGAATCCATGGTCCCCTGGGGTTGCTGTTCATGTCCACCTGTCCACTGTGTGTCACTGTCCTGTCTTTCAGTGTCATGTGTGTCGGTGTCCCGGGTAGGGGTGTCCTGGATAGTGGTGTCCCGGGTAGGGCTGTCCTAGACAGGGGAGACCTGGGTAGAGCTGTCCTGGGTAGTGGTGTCCTGGGTTGTGGTGTCCTGGGTAGAGCTGTCCTGGGTAGTGGTGTCCTGGGTTGTGGTGTCCTGGGTAGGGCTGCCCTCGGTTGTGGTGTCCTGGGTAGTGGTGTCCTGGGTAGGGCTGTCCTCGGTTGTGGTGTCCTGGGTAGGGCTGTCCTCGGTTGTGGTGTCCTGGGTAGGGCTGTCCTCGGTTGTGGTGTCCTGGGTAGGGCTGTCCTCGGTTGTGGTGTCCTGGGTAGGGCTGTCTAGGGTTGTGGTGTCCTGGGTAGTGGTGTCCTGGCTACCCAGCCAGGTGGCTGCCCCCTTCGTCGCTGGGTGTCACACGCCTGCATCGCCGCACTCGCACGAGACGGGGGCGGCGCCTCCATGCGGCTCCAGGCCTGTCCCAGTCTTGTGGCCACCCTGGGGCGTCATGTGGGCGACGCATGCCGGAGGGGCCGGGCCTGTCCCTGACTCTTGGCCGCCCTGGGCGTCCTGCGGGCGGTCGGCATCCGCGGGGATGCCCAGACGTTTGGTCCTGCAATACACAATACAGCATACATGGTTAGACACGCAGGCGGTGATCGGGGTAATATGTGGGATCTGGGGGTGGGGGGATACGGGGGATGTGGGGGACGGGTGTATGGGGGATATGGGGGAGGGGGGTTATGGTCGATATGGGGGAGGGGGGTTATGGGGGAGGGGGGATATGAGGGAGGGGGGATATGGGGATATGGGGGAAGGGGGATATGGGAGAGGGGTGATATGGGGGTGGGGGATCGGGGGAGGGTGGACATGGGGGATATGGGGGAGGGGGATATGGGGATATGGGGGAGGGGAGATATGCGGGGTATGGTGGAGGGGAATATGGGGAAGGGGGGAATCTGGGGGATATGGGGGAGGGGGATATGGGGGGAATGGGGACGGGCCATGGGGGGGTCTCACTTGGTGGTGCACCCCCGACCTCTGCATCGGCAACCTCCCGGTCCTTTGGTCCACCTGCCAGTTCCAGGGCCCTCTCCTCATGAACGGTGAGTGGTCTCTCATCATTGTGCCCCCTCCGGTCCTCTCACACTCCCTGCTTTTGTGTGCGCGCTTCTCTTGTGGGGGGGGGGGGGGGGGGGTGGCAGGGATAAAGGGCAACAGTGTTAGGCAGGGATATATGCAGGCCAGCGGTTGTGCGTATATTGGCATAGGTACGCAGCAGGTTAGGGTTAGGGTTGGTTGCATCTGGGGGTGTGACGCACATCGGGGAGGGGGGGGTACTCACCCTGGCCGCCCTGATGAGGTCATTCACCTTCTTGTGGCATTGTGCGCCTGTCCTTGGTGTTACAGCCACAGCGCTGATGGCCTCTGCCACCTCCCTCCACAGGCGCCGGCTGAGGCGTGGGGCAACACTGCGGCCGTGTCCGAGGTACAGGGCCTCCCTCCTCTGCTCTACTGCATCCAGGATCACCTCGATGTCCCGCTCCTGGAACCTCGGGGCTGTACAGCGGGCGACCATCTTGTCGGATCTCTGGGGGGGGAGGTCTTTTGAGCTGTGACGCCGTCTGGCGTCAATGATGCCGCATGTCCGCGACGGGTGGCGCCATCGCGAATGGCGTCACGCCGCTACTAGCCCATTCCGGGCCGGAGAATTTGCGTTTAATGGAGTGACGGCCATCCTGTACAAGAGTGGAGTCAGGTTCGGGATGGTCTATCCAGCTCCCGAACCTGACTCCACTCTTGTACAGGATGGTCTTCACTCCATTAAACGCAACTTCTTTTTTTTTGCTAACTGTACGCTTATGTCCTGACACAGCCCAATGGAGAGGCCTTCCCATTTGAAATCACAGTGTTCCCTTGCCCATCCCAGAAGCCTCTTGTTTTCTTTAAAACTGTAGACTCTCACAATCATCACACATGGTGGATCTTCAGAACGAGTCTTCACTCAAAGAGAGCGATGCTCCCGATCTAATTCAGGCGGGGATGTGAATCCACCCTCACCCACCATTTTTAGGAACATGTCAGAGAAATATTCCATGGCGGTATGACCCTTGATCCTTTCAGGCAACTCCTGGCAAGTCAGACTATGGCATAGATTGAGGAGCATCAGAGCAAACCTCACATCGGGTTATCATCGCCCTGCTGCCTTACATATTGACCCGTTGACAGTGCCAACAACCGGCCTATCACCCTGGAGTATATAACATATCGGTTGGGGGGCTGGGATGGGGGGCAAATGGGTGGATAGGTGGGGGAGTGGTTGGGGCAGGAGGGAGAGGCCGTTCAGATGGGGGAGGGGACGGGTGGAGGGGATGGTGGGATTGGGGGAGGGGGTAGGATGATAAACAAAGCTACATCCTATGAGAAGCGGGCATGGTGGATCTTCATCCCCGATGCCTGTTTTCCAACCTCTAGCTGGCCCCGCAGGTCCTCTTCAAGCTCATCCTCGAGCCCCTTCTGGTCCAACTCCTCCTCGTCCTCCTCCTCTGACGCGATCGCACAGTTTGTGGACTGGAGAGCACCACCAGAGTGGTCGAGGCATCGGAACCAATGCACTGCTCAATGACAGTGATGGCCACATGGGCCTCTTTATATCGGGTCTCCACATTGGTCACCGGCCTCCGCACTGGGTTCATTAGCCAGGTCCTAAGTGCCCCTTATGCCCCAAGAGCCAACCAGTCATTCCAGGGTGTCCCTCGAAGATGTCGGGGATCTCCGACTGCCCCAGAATGTAGCTGCTGTGCACACTCCCTGGGAAGCATGCACATATGATCGTGACCTTCAGGTGGTGGTCACACACAAGTTGGATGTTCAGGGAGTGTAACTCCCTCATGTTAATGAAGGGCGCTCCCTGACCTCTCAATGAGTGCAAGGCGACATGCGTGCCATCTAATACCCCCTAGACCTGGAGCACCCAGCTGCCGGGCATCTTCATGGGCGTGGTCCAGTTCAAAGTTTACATAGTTGTCTGCTCGGGCAAACAGGGCATCCATGATTTAACGGATGCACTGTGGGCTGTTGGCTGGGATATGCCGTGCTCGTTCCCACTCGAGCCCTGGAATGAACCCGAGGCTTAAATGTTCAGTTTCTGTGGCTATGACTCATCTTTCATTCTCACTCCACAGTATAAATATTTCCCACTTTCTCTGTCTGTTAGCTTTGACAAAGAGTCATCGGATTCAAAACGTTAGCTCTTTTCTCTCCCTACAGATGCTGCCAGACTTGCTGAGATTTTCCAGCATTTTCCCTTTCGTTTCAGATTCCAGCATCTGCAGTAATTTGCTTTTATGAAGATGGGGTGAGACGACAATCAGATATACAAAGAAAAAAGAAAAGTACAGCACAAGAATGAAGTGTTGTCTGAGTTGGTGTAACATCGACTGCAACTGGATGCAGTGAGACTCTAATCAGGCTTCCGGCACAGCAGATGGTCCAACACTGTTTTATTGAACTTGCTTGTTGCTGTACATAATCTGCTGTGGGTTGACACTATTAATCTAAACTGATCACCTCAGACTGGCTTGACCAGACTAGCTCTCTGTCACATGGAGAAGATGCTCATGGCCTTGTGCACTCTAACTATCTCTGTAGCTGTATCCAGTGAGAAGAGGCAGAGTCTTAATGCCTTGTGTGTTTTATAGTGGTAGTATCCTGTCTGGTGATTGGTTGTTCTGTATCGTGTGTGTTCATTGGTTATCCTGTGTGTCAATCACTGCCTGTCTGCATCTCATTATATCCATGAGTGGATATTATGACAAGGAACAGGCTCTTCATTAGACCTTCCAAAATGCATTACCTCACATTTGTCCAGATTAAACTCCATCAACCATCTCTCCACCCCAAGTCTCCAAACTATCTGAATCCTGCTGTATCCTCTGACAGTCCTCATCGCTATCTGCAATTCCACCAACCTTTGTGTCGTCTGCAAACTTACTAATCAGACCAGTTACATTTTCCTCCAAATCATTTATATATACTACGAACAGCAAAGGTCCCAGCACTGATCCCTGCGGAACACCACTAGTCACAGCCCTCCAATCAGAAAAGCACCCTTCCATTGCTACTCTCTGCCTTCTATGACCTAGCCAGTTCTGTATCCATCTTGCCAGCTCACCCCTGATCCCGTGTGACTTCATCTTTTGCACCAGTCTGCCATGAGGGACCTTGTCAAAGGCCTTCCTGAAGTCCATATAGACAGCATCCACTGCCCTACCTGCATTAATCATCTTTGTGACATCTTATAAAAACTCTATCAAGTTGGTGAGACACAACCTCCCCTTCACAAAACTGCTGCCTCTCACTAATACGTCCATTTGCTTCCAAATGGGAGTAGATCCTATCTCGAGGAATTCTCTCCAGTAATTTCCCTACCACTGATGTAAGGCTCACCGGCCTGTAGTTCCCTGGATTATCCTTGCTACCTTCTTAAACAAGGAACAACATTGGCTATTCTCCAGTCCTCCGGGGCATCGCCTGAAGACAGTGAGGATCCAAAGATTTCTGGCAGGGCCTCAGCAATTTCCTCTCTAGCCTCCTTCAGTATTCTGGGGTAGATCCCATCAGGCCCTGGGGACTTATCCACCTTAATGTTTTTCAAGAAGCCCAACACCTTGACTTTTTGGATCTCAATGTGACCCAGGCTATCTACACACCCTTCTCCAGACTCAACATCCACCAATTCCTACTCTTTGGCGAATACTGATGTAAAGTATTCATTTAGTACCTCGCCCATTTCCTCTGGTTCCACACATAGATTCCCTTGTCTGTCCTTCAGTGGGCCAACCTTTTCCCTGGCTACCCTCTTGCTTTTTATGTACGTGTAAAAAGCCTTGGGATTTTCCAATTTGCTATTTGCCAATTACTTTTTGTGACTCCTTTTAGCCCTCCTGACTCCTTGCTTAAGTTCCTTCCTACTTTCCTTATATTCCACACAGCCTTCGTCTGTTCCCAGCCTTCTAGCCCTTACAAATGCTTCCTTTTTCTTTTTGACAAGGCCTACAATATCTCTCGTTATCCAAGGTTCCCAAAATTTGCCGTATTTATCCTTCTTCCGCACAGGAACGTGCCGGTCCTGAATTCCTTTCAACTGACATTTGAAAGCCTCCCACATGTCAGATGTTGACTTACCCTCAAACATCCGCCCCCAATCTAGGTTCTTCAGTTCCCGCCTAATAGTGTTATAATTAGCCTTCCCCCAATTTAGCACATTCACACTAGGACCACTCTTATCCTTTAAACTTACTGTATTGTGGTCACTGTTCCCAAAATGCTCCCCTACTGAAACTTCTACCACCTGGCCGGGCTCATTCCCCAATACCAGGTGCAGTACAGCCCGTTCCGTAGTTGGACAATCTACATTTTGTTTTAAGAAGCCCTCCTGGATGCTCCTTACAAACTCTGCCCCGCCCATGCCCCTAGCACTAAGTGAGTTCCAGTCAATATTGGGGAAGTTAAAATCTCCCATCACCACAACCCTGTTGCTTTTACTCCTTTCCAAAATCTGTCTATCTATCTGCTCCTCTATCTCCCACTTGCTGTTGGGAGGCCTGTAGTAAACCCCCAATATTGTGACTGCACCCTTCTTATTCCTGGGCGCGATTCTACGACCCCCACGCCGGGTGGGAGAATCGCCGGAGTGCCGGGCGATTCCCGCCACACCGCCCTGGCACCCACACGCGATTCTCCCACCCCCCCCCCAAAACGGCGTGCCGCATTTCATGACAGGCCGCTCGGAGAATTGCCGCTCGCCGTTTCTAACGGTCGAGCGGCAATTCTCCGGCTCAGATGGGCCGAGCGGCCTGCCCAATCCGACAGGTTCCTCAGAGTCATACAGGTACTATTCCCTAGTTCTCCCTCAATGTTTTCACCTTCTGACCTTTTGCTCTGGTACCCACCAATATGGCTATCACCCTGGTCCCCTCTAATCCCCCAAGCCTGCCCCACCCTTACATTCACTACCATCACTCAGGGTGTCACCCAACTAGCCGCTTGTGCTGGGGGACTCTGCCCTGCACACACACCCCTGTCCACAGTGGGGGCCCCTATGCACGGGACCCCAGATCCCTGCCAGGAACGGCACTGGGATCTGGCTCGGGTACCCCCACCCCTGATCCACACACCAACCCTCTGTTTGGGGGGGAACCCCCAGTGCTGCGGCCCAGCTCTTGGGTGCTCGATTGTTGGCTGCTGCTCCTGCAGTTGTGCAGCCTCCAGTGTCTAGGTCTCACAATCTGATTGAGGTGCTAGGCAGCCACACCCGCCTGCAACATGGCACATATACCCACAGGAATCCACTTGGGAGCTGTGAAACGCACTCTTTACTAACATTGCCAATTCCCTATTAGCAATAGTCTTCAGCTGTGCGGTCAGAGGTCACAGGTCGGCACGGTCAGTGAGGGTTAAGGTGACTTTCACCCCATTACCACGGACAGGACTCTGTCTTGGGAGTGTTTGGTGGAGTGAACAGGCAGAAGCTGAAGTTGCCCCTGGTGTGGGTATCCGGGGGTGCGGCTTTGAGTCTCTTGTTCCCCCAGCCTAGGGGCGACTCCCCCATAAAGGCAGCCAACGCGCCCCAACTGGGCCAATCCCCCCTGGGAGCTTGCAGCCTCCCCTCTCCCGAGCACTGGTGCTCCTGGGCTGACTGTCCATTTTCCAAGATGGCTACTCACCTCCTCTGATCCACACATCCACTCCACAGCAGCCATTTCACGTTTTTAAATAGATGCGCTAAAGGGCGCACACATAACCGCTCACTGGGGAGCCAGTTAGATCATAGGAGGCAGTTAGATAGCGGATCCGTCCCATTAATGGGATGGGGATTGGCCTTAATTAGTGATTATTGGTTTCTCGCCATGTAGGATCCAGATCTCACCAATGGGAATGGGCTGGTTAGATTGGAAACTGATTGGCGTCTGGCATGGTTCCCGATTTCAGACTCTCCTGCAATCTAACTGGCTCGCTCGGATTCATGTCAAGAGTGGCCATTTGATTGCGTCCAACATTTTATTGCTCGATTTTGTGCATGTGGAATCACACACTGTTGCATCTTGGAACAAGGAATCGCTGGTCTTTAATGCCAAGGGTATGGTGATATGCATCACTGTAGATACACAAGGGGTTAATGTAAGTACACGGAGACTAGATAGACACTGGAGGGAGCACCAGAGACATGACATACAGACACTCAACCAATAGGTCAGTAAGATAAGACATGACCAATGGACATTCACGATACACACAGAGGTGACACCACCACAGGGGGGCATTACAACAACCCATATATAAAGGACACAGCACACATGATCATCCTCTTTCCAGTGGAGACACTCAGTGAGTACAGACACAGGGTTGATTCAACATCACACCCACCACCTGGATTGTAGCAGACTGGTTCGTCAGTCTGAGTAGTTATAGCAGGATTAACAGTAGTGGTGAATCAGAGTAGGAGAATTGTAAATAGTTTAATAAACGTGTTGAAACTATCTCCACGTTTGAACCTTCCTTTGTCAGAGTGCACATCAAGGAAGCAGCTTATGCTACGCCAAGAGCATAACAAGACAAAGGGCACAAGATAAATATCCTGGCAGAACCTAAAAAAAATTATCCAATTACACCTAAACTTTGAAATAGCATCTATTGTTTTTTTAATATAAGTTTAGAGTACCCAATTCTTTTCTTTTTCCAATTAAGGGGCAATTTAGCGTGACCAATCCACCTACTCTGCACATCTTTGGGTTGTGGGGGTGAGACCCATGCAGACGCAGGGAGAACGTGCAAACTCCACACGGACAGTGAACCAGAGCCGGGATCGAACCTGGGACCTCAGCGCTGTGAGGCAGCAGTGCTAACCACTGCACCACCGTGCCGCTCCCTGGCTCGGTTGTTAATAGAGAAACCAACTTTAACTTCCTCTCTACATCAACACTCCTGTGTGAAATGCTTTAAGTGCAACTCCCAAAGGCAGCATTCATGCCTCTTTGTGTTACCAGGATTAAGATTTCATCAGTCCCAAGAGCAAAACAGATTGTAAACTCATGAAAAGCCACAAAACAAGACAAAGGAAAACGTACTTTTTGTTTATCAAAAATGCTGTGTCTTGGCTTCAAATGTTTTGGCAATTCTGATCACAGAAAAATCTGGAGTATTTTATAGTTTCAGTAGTAACCAATCCCCTCTGTCGTTGGATGCTAGGCTCTAAAAAAAATTAAAGTCCATTTTTATTTCTCTTATATTCGTCATCATTTCCAGACTAGATTGCAGCATCCAGTCAGCCGGTAGTTGAACGAGCTGTGAGACATAGCCAGCTAAAGGTATTTCCGTTTCCTGCTAGTCTTCCCCTCCCCGCAAAACTCAAACAAAAACTCTAATATGTAATTAGCAGAATCAGACCACCCATGGATATGAGCAGGCAGATTCAGGCGGAGAGCGCCTTAACTCTTGCTGCACTGAATTCAGAGTTTCACTGCTGAGGTTGTCAACAACTTCATTAAAAAATCCATATTTTCTAATTACTTTTAAAGCAGCCAAAATAGTCACATATCCAGTTTCTGGACAGTTGCCTGACTCCAGTTTAAAATGTTAAAATGGGTGATGTAACCATTATGGAAGTTTTTTCTGCTGAGATGTGGAGTACCAGACATATATAAATTATCTGCTTTTAATCATAGAATAATCATAGAATTTACAGTGCAGAAGGAGGCTATTCGGCCCATCAGGTCTGCACCGGCCCTTGGAAAGAGCACCCTACCCAATCCCATACCTCCACCCTGTCCCCGTAACCCAGTAACCCCACCCAACCCTTTTTGGACACTAAGGGCAATTTATCATGGCCAATCCACCTAACCTGCACATCCTTGGACTGTGGGAGAAAACCGGAGCACCCGGAGGAAACCCACGTAGACATGGGGAGAACGAGCAGACTCCGCACAGACAGTGACCCAAGCCGGGAACCGAACCTGGAGCCCTGGAGCTGTGAAGCAATAGTGCTAACTACTGTGCTGTGTTGCCCCTACTGTGCTACCGTGCTGCCCCAGTGTGCACTGTATTAAATATATTAACAAATATGCACACCAATCATACAGCAATAAAATCATAGAGGAAGAATCATAGAATCCCTACAGTGCAGAAGGAGGCCATTTAGCCCATCGGGCCTGCACTGGCCCTCTGAAAGAGCATCCTTTATAACAATAGTTTCCATGCCACTTGTTAATGATTCTTCACAAATGTTAATGATTCTTTCACATATATTTAAAAAGAAGTGAGGGAGCTGCCTCACCTATGCAAATGATTTTTTTTCACTTTTAATATATTTTAGTCTGGCACTAGAACTATTAATGACTACTGTATAATGATTACATTTATTTCACCAGTAATAGTCACCATCTAGTGTTTCACCAGGTGGCCATCTTTCAGGTGTGATTTGTAGCTAATCATAACGGTGGACATCACAGGAAGACACAATCCTGACCTCATATACAAAATCCAAATGCACTTTCTGGCAGTGCAACAACGCTGGAAGCAACCAGAAGCAACATGCAGGCCTGATTTTCTTCTCTTAAGCCCCCTAAGGCACTGGGATCAAAAGTAGTATCCTTACAGCTGTCAGCTAATTTAGCACAGACCAGGGACTGAACCTAAGGCTTCCTGTTTTATGTGTCTCAGTTCAATAGCCGTTAAGTCATCAGTCAGTCTCATTAAGAGAAGTGCTGTGTTTCAATCAAAAACCCTAATGTTGACAAATTCACAGATCTTAATTATATGTCAATGACTAACAAAATACAATATTTCTTACAATTGGCTATTCAGTAAGTAAAATATTGCGCAAAAAAAAAGCCAGAATTTATATTTTAGAATAACTCCTTCCTGCAATTGTTAAGGTGTTTCAACTTTAGTGCCTAATTATTAAAAATTGGAAAGTTGGATCGACCAGCTGCTGAATTAGAACAAAAATGGGAACAAACGAGTCCCTCTAAGAAAAAGTTGATTCAGTTGTGACTTTACATAAAAGTCCAGAAATTATAAGTCGAGGTTTCTAGCTTGAAAATGAAAATTCTCAACCAATAATAAATGAATCGTGGGCTTCAGAGCAAGGAATAAAGTACAGGGGAAACATTGGGAATAATACTTTTTCTTTTTTTTTCAAAATGACCCAGTCAACTGTCCCATTTAAATCTGTAGGCAATCACTGCATTTGGCAGCTGATATTTTAATGTAAGTTCCTGATTGACTGATATATAGTGTTAAATGCTTTAAGGAAGAATGTTGACAAATGCCAGGAGCATTTAACAACTTTTTCATTCTCAGGCGGCCGCTACTATAACCACAGATATCTAAGGTCAATTATATTTGGCATTCTCTGATAACCACTATTTTCTGGGTCACTGAGAACTGCCCCAAAGTTCATTAGGTTTCCTTCCATATAACTGTTTATAGACTCCCTGAAATTGAAGGAGGAGTTATGTGCTGTTGCTTGAAGAACTGATAGGTCTCTGGGGACTGGCTAAACCACCCAAGAGACCACAGGATTGCAGGCAGTAAATTGCCCTGCCCAAACCTTGAAGTCCCAAGTAGTAACTTGCAACAGAAGGTTTCCCTGAGGGATGTCTGTCAACATCACCGTTGGTACTATGTAATCACAGAGTTTTATGTTGGCTTTTATTTGTTGTTCCACTAAATGCAGAATTCCAAAGAGGCATTCATCATTACTGGGTGGGTTAAAGGTGCGTTGTTCCCTAAACGGGAAATCTTTTGATAGGCTCAGTAACACTGCACTTTCAGGTTGTTTGATCAAAATGTAGCAGTCCATCATGCATCATATCGCCTCCCACTTGAACTGTGCCCAAGTGACCCTTGGTGTGTTCCCCAATTACATATTTGACAATGTCGGGGAAAAAGTTACACCTCCAGCCTGGTTTTGATACAAGGTGTACACCATCCAAGATATTGGTGATTTTTCAATATTGCCTCATTAACTTAAGACTTTCCTCTGTACGGTATTGTTTAACTGAAGGCTTACAGATTGAATTTCTCGCCCCATAATTTAGATGGCACTTATTTCCCACAAAATTGACACAGCACTGTTTTGTTTTTGCTCCTCAGGGTATGTTCTGTTCGGCCTGTATATTTTGATTGATTAAGCCAAATTCAAAAGTCAAACATTATCTGATCAAGTTATTATAATGTGGAAATGCCGGCGTTGCATGGAGTGAGCACAGTAAGAATTCTTACAACACCAGGTTAAAGTGCAACAGGTTTATTTGGAATCCCAAGCTTTTGGAACACAGCTCCTTAATCAGGGGAGTGTGTCAAGTTATTCTAGTTCATTCCATGTACACTAAATTTACCAAGTTCATTTAAGCAACAGTTTGTTGGTGAAACCAGAGCTGCCACGCTGATTACTTTAAAGGTTCACCGGTCACTTGCCTTTCTGTGGTGCCTCCTATCCCATGGATCTTAACGAGGTTTTTGAAAGACCATGATCATGACCAAAGACCATTGCAATACTTGGGGAGGAGATTGAGTGATAAATGTGAATCTGTTTTCTTTGACGGTGTTGTCTGGCTGATCATTCCTGGAAGGGTCTACAGGCAGGCTGTAATGTGTAGAAGCGAATATATGCCCAATTCCCCTGGCAGTACAATGGGGAGAAGGGCCATGCGATGAGTACATGCTTCTTCCCTTCTTAACAAGAAGTCAATCAGCCTCGAGTGGGATCTGATCAATTTCCCCAAAAGAGAAAAAAAAGCTGATTCTCAAGGACACCATAATCTTATCCTGAGTTAATTGGTGTTTAGTTACTCTACTTTTTTATTTGGAATGAAATCTGCGTTTGTTGATATTGCTCAAATCATAATCGCCAAGAATATGAATCTTAAATGAAGGCTGGTGAACTGATCAGTTCGTGTTGTATTGTTACTAATATGAACCAGGGCTGCTCACATGCTAACTAACAATGAAAAGTAAATCATTGGTTTTGTTTTGCCAAAGTAGCCTTTAGATGACTATAAGTGGAGCTAAACTGAAGTATGTTGGTACAATGCATATTCATCCCATTTTTGCCTGAAATCTGAGTTTTAAAATCAATTTGATGAAAGGGCCTTGCTCAAAACATGAGGGGAATGTAAGTTGTGTAATGAGTAGACTGGTACTCAGGAGTTTCAGTGAATTGTTTATAAAATTGAATGTATTTCATAATATTGAAATGAATAGATATATTGGGCATGATTCTCCCAAAAGGGAACAAAGTCCCCTAGTGAGCGCGTTTTGCCGCGTGTTTCAAGGCGCTCGCCGTGCCGAGAAACACTTGGCTATTCAACACGACTTGCATTGTATAAAAGGCCTGAGCAGCAAACGTGTGGCCGAGTCCACACAAAGAACCGTTTTGTACATTGGGGAGCTCCGCTTGCCGGAACTCTCCAATGATGCGAGCCCAAATTACACCCCAGCCCAAACGCACTATAGGAGGGTTGGCAAGCCTCCCACCCAACCCCAACATCCACTCTGGGCATCCTGGTTTGATCGTGCATGTGTAAAATATGCCAGCTTGGCACCTTGGTAATGCCAACCTGGCACCTTGGCACTGCCAGGGTGTCCCAGTGACACCAACAGGGACAGGGCACCACCCTGCTCAAAGGGCACGCAGCTGGGAGCCTCCGATTCCCTGGGAGACCCCAGTTAGTACCGTTCTGTCTGCTCCCCGTTTGTGCGGATCAGTGCTGAACAGTGCTCGCCCAAGGTCTCTGAGGTAAAGGGGATGCAGGTTTGCCAAAAAATGATTCCCACCCACAATGGGCAGGACTTAATAATAATAATCTTTATTAGTGTCACAAGTAGGCTTACATTAACGCTGTCCGTGTGGAGTTTGCGCATTCTCCCCATGTCTGCATAGGTTTCCCCCCCACAACCCAAAGATGGGCAGGTTAGGTGGATTGGCCACGCTAAATTGCCCTTTAATTGGAAAAAAAATAATAATTGGGTACTCTAAATTTTAAAAAAAGGCTTACATTAAAACTGCATTATAGTTACTGTGAAAATCCCTTCATCGCCACACTCCAGCACCTGTTCGGATACACTGTGGTAGAATTCAGAATGTCCAATTCACCTAACAAGCATGTCTTTTCGGGACTTGTGAGAGGAAACTGGAGCACCCGGAGGAACCCATGCAGACACGGGGAGAACGTGCAGACTCCGCACAGACAGTGGCCCAAGCCGGGAATTGAACCCGGGTCTCTGGCGCTGTGAAGCAACAGTGCTAACCACTTGCAAAGTCTCGCAAGATTGAGTTAGATCTCGCGAGGCGTGGCAAGCCGGGTAGATCCCGGCTTTCATCAGCTACGATGTGCCATGGTGAGCTGATTTTCCAGCGTAGTGTGGCCGTTGGATTGTGCCCATTGACTGCAATTTAGCGGTTGTGGTAGCAAACCCAGTAATGAGCGCTAAATTACACGAAAGACCACAAACAGGATTCTGACCTTCCCCCGCCCCAAGACTGATTTATATACAATAGAATATAATTAGCTGACCTAACCGCGAGAGAACCTGGAGAGAAAACTCGACTGTGCAGATGGAGACACCTCGTTTTTCGGACTCAAACTAACACTAACAAATTTTGGGAAAATTCCACCCATTTTATATGTATTATATATGTGATTTCCAAGTATGTTTTAAAGTTTGGAATCTGGTGCTTTAACATATCGTGAACTACAGTGAGCCTGGGCAATTTATTATGATGGTCATAACAATAATTTGGGCGACTGGGCAAATTGGATTTCAATGATTTTTCTGTCCTCATCAAGGGAAGGATTTTCACTCAAGAGAAATGGAACATTATTAGGCACCGAAGGTCAGAAACTGGCACTTTGGGATAGGCTTTACATGAGTCAAGATGCATACCACAGTTTCCTCTACTTTGCCCACTATATGTCTGAGATTGGTTGAAATCCAAATTGGGAACTGAGTGAACCGTCCTGGCCAATATTTATCCCTCAATCAACATCACTTCAAAAATATTATCTGGTCATAACATTGCTGTTGGTGGAAACTTGCTGTATTCAAATTGGCTGCCGTGTTTCCTCCTCCACCACAGTGACTACACTTCAGAGGTATTCAGTTGGCTGTGAAGCACTTTAGGATGTCTTGAGGTCATGAAAAGCAAACACAATGCAAATCTTTCTTTCTGACATAACAGGTTAGGAATTTGAATCACTCAGTTTGGCCCATAGCATCTCAGAATGACATGTACAATGCTTCCAACTGCTTCCGCCATGGCTTCTCTGCTCCCTGTTCTGGGAAAAGTCCTAAGGTGGCTTGCTTTGCCTGCACCACAGAAGTCTTTGCAGTGGGCAGATCTTGACAGCAAAAAGCATTTTGGGTTGATTTGAGTTATGTTTGGCAAACATGAATCATGTAGGTCCAGCAAACATCCTCACTAAGAGCTTGCGGGTGAATTTTCTATTCTTTCACAGAATGTGAGCTTCACTGGCTAAGCCAGCATTTATTGTCCATCCCTAATTGCCCTGGAAAAGGTGGTGGTGAGCTCCCTTTTTGAACCGCTGCAGTCCATGTGGTGTTGGTATACTAACAATGCTACGAGGAAAGGAGTTCTGGGACTTTTTTTTTTCTTTTTTTTATAAATTTAGTGTACCCAATTCATTTTTTCCAATTAAGGGGCAATTTAGCTTGGCCAATCCTTGCACATCTTTTGGGTTGTGGGGGCGAAACCCATGCAGACACGGGGAGAATGTGCAAACTCCACACGGACAGTGACACAGGGCCGGGATCGAACCTGGGACCTCGGCGACATGACGCTGCAGTGCTAACCACATCACGATCATGGCTGATCATCCAACTCGATAGCCTAATCCTGCCTTCTCCCCATAGCCATTGATCCCATTCTCCCCAAGTGCTATATCCAGCCGCCTCTCGAATATATTCAAAGTTTTAGCATCAACTACTTCCTGTGGCAATCAATTCCACAGGCTTAGCACTCTTTGTGTGAAGAAATGTCTCCTTATCTCTGTCCGAAATGGTTACACTGAATCCCTGGTTCTGGATACACCCATCATAACATCATTCCTGCATCTACCTGTCTAGTCCTGTTAGAATTTTATATGTCTCTATAATATCCCCCCCTCATTCTTCTGAACTCCAGCGAGAACAATCCCAACCTCGTCAATCTCTCCTCATATGACAGCCCCGCCATCCCTGGAATCAGTCTGGTAAACCTTGGCTCTTGTAGCCACATATTCATATAGAGTTGTACAGTGTAGAAAAGGCCATTCTTGTTTTTATTTGTTCATGGGATGTAGGCATCGCTGGGGCCAGCAATTATTGCCCACCCCTGAGGACATTTAAGAGTCAATCACATTGGTGTCTGGAGGCAAGACCAAATAAGGATGACAGATTTCCTTCCCTAAAGGGCTAGATGAGTTTTTACGACAATCAACTCATGGTCATCTTTGGACTTTTAATTCCAGATTTTTTTATTGAATTCAAATTTCACCATCTGCTATGGCGGAATTCGAACTCAGGACCCCAGAGCATGACTCTGGGGCTCTGGATTATTAGTCCAGCGACAATACCACTATGCCATTGCCTCCCCATCAAGCCTACAGCGACAATAACTACCCCTAATCTCGTGCTAATCACACTTACCAGCACTTGTCCCATAACCTTGAACGTGCTGGTGTTTCAGGTGCTCATCCAAGTGCTTCTTAAAGGTTGAGCGATTTCCAGCTTCCACTAACTTCACAGGCCGTGCATTCCAGATTCTTAGACCCTTAGAGTGAAAACCCGCTTTCTCAAACCACCTCGGAATCTCCTGCCCCTCACCCTAAAACTGCCCCCTTGTGATTGACCCCTCAATCAAGGGAAACAGCTGTTTTCTATTTACTCTGTCCAAACCAATCATAATCTTATACACCTCAATCATATCATCACTTCAGCCTTCTTTTCTCGAAAGGGAGCAATCGAAGCGTATCCTTATAGCTCTCTTTATAGCTTGGGTGCTCCATCCAGGCAACAACAATTTGACTGGTCCATTTCAGTTTCTGGTCAGTGGTAACCCCCAGGATGTTGATTGTGGGGATTCAGCAATAAAGTCACGAATGGTGCTGAACTGTTGCACTTATTTAGATTTAGATTTATTGTTATGTGTACCAAGGTACTGTGAAAAGTATTGTTCTGTGTACAGTCCAGGCAGATCATTCCATACATGAAAAACATCGGATATACTATAAATTCACAATTTAAACACACAGGGGGCGGCACAGTGACGCAGTGGTTAGCACTGCTGCCTACACCTGAGGACCCAGGTTCGATCCCGGCCCTGGGTTACTGTCCGTGTGGAGCTTGCACATTCTCCCCGTGTCTGCGTGGGTCTCACCCCCCACAACCCAAAGATGTGCAAGTTAGGTGGATTGACCATACTACATTGCCCCTTAATTGGAAAAAAATAATTGGGTACTCTAAATTTATTTTTTAAAACATAGACATCAGCAGCGAACATCCGCTATTTTGACCTTATATTGGAAGGAAGGTCATTGATGACACCGTTGAAGATGGTTTAGCCAAGGAAACTACCCTAAGGAACTCCTGCAATGATGTCATGAGAGAAAGATAATTGACCTCCAACAACTACAACCATCTCCCTTTGTGCTAAGCATGACTCAACCAGTGAATAGTTCCACCCCCCCACCACACACCACCCCCCCACCACACACCACGACCATCCCCCCACCCCCCACCCGTCACTCTTCTTACGCAATGCTTTCACTGTACTCACTCTTTTCTCAACTTCACAATTGCCTTGAAGGTTTCCTGATGAGCTGCAAGTATGGAGACATGATGTTGTGAACCCTTTGGGAACAATATTCATTAACAAACTGCATTCCAATGTCCGAGATTAGAAGGTTTGTTTTTAGAAAAAAATAATTTTAGAGTACCCAATTATTTATTTTTCCAATTAAGCGAGTTTAATGTGGCCAATCCACCTAATCTGTGCATAGAATCATAGAATCATGCAGAAAGATGCCATTCAGCCCATCGAGTGCACCAGTCCTTGGACAGGTCATCCTAGCTAAGCCCACAGCTCTACCCTATAGGTGTAAACCAGTAATCACACCCAGTCTTTTTGGATACTAAGGGTAATTTAGTATGGCCAATCCACCTAACCTGCACATCTTTGGACTGTGAGAGGAAACCGGAGCCCCCGGAGGAAAGTTACGCAGACACGGGGAGAACGTGCAGACTCCGCACAGACAGTGACCCAAACCGAAAATCGAACCTGAGACCCTGGAGCTGTGAAGTAACTGCGTTAACCACTGTGCTACCGTGCCACCCTCAAATCATCTTTGGTTTGTGGGGGCGAGACCCACACAGACTCGGGTAGAATGTGCAAACTTCACACGGACAGTGACCTGGAGCCGAGATCGAACCCGGGTCCTCAGCGTCAAGAGGCAGCAGTGCTAACCATGCACCACCGTGTAGCCCTGAAGGTTTGGGTTTCTATATGTCGCAAATATCTCCCTCAATGATGAAATCACTACTTCAGAATGTGCAGATGCTTAACTTCGATCCATCTGGAGTCGTAGCTTAGTACAATCAAAAGCATTTTATCTCTGTGTTCAAAGAGGTCCATCCAAAGAGATTCCCATGGTCTTGGTGGAAAGGAAGATGACATCAATGGCTCTGTTGTCTCCTGATGATGAAGAGCATGAGTAATACAGTTTGATATCATCTCTTCCAACAATTTTGTGAGACCTGACCGCCAAACATAATATCTTGCTCTGGCTCAACTTTTTCCCCAAATGTCCTCAGTGCAATTATTGCAGTATATTAAGTCTCAAAACTCTTGGAATAACTGATCTCTCTTACTGGATGGGCAAATCATCAACTAGACTACTGTGTCCTCTCTGTCCATAGGACTGTCTGAAAATGGGATTTTGTGTCATGTATGCTGGTCATCCTTTGACATAGTACTCTCTGACCTGAGAACATTCTTCATCAGATTTCTGCGCATCTCTGATTTTATTCAGTCACTGAGTTGTTGCTGGTAGGGTTTTGGTTGTTGTTCAACAAGAAATCCATCACCTGGCTCAGATCTTGCCAGAGGGATAGGGGACAAAACATCCACTGTACCCCGCTGCTTTGCCGGACTTGCTCTTTCTTTGCATCAGACTTTATCATCCTCTGTCTAAAGTGTACTCGTGGAGAAATTTTTGTTAACTCCTTAGAATTTTAGAGTGTCACTAAGGGGCTGTTTAGCACACTGGGCTAAATTGCTGGCTTTGAAAGCACGCCAAGCAGGCCAGCAGCACGGTTCGATTCCCGTAACAGCCTCCCCGAACAGGTGCCGGAATGTGGCGATTAGGGGCTTTTCACAGTAACTTCATTTGAAGCCTACTCGTGACAATAAGCGATTTTCATTTCATTTCATTTTCATTTCATTTCATCTGTCTCAACCTTGAAGTGGAGACCAGGAACATAATCTGCAAACTTTTCACAAGCCCATGTATTAATTCATGCTTCGTTCTCTATTAACACATATCTCTGTTCAGCCTGATTTACACTTTCCATCTATTTGCATCTGAAGGCGTATAGCTCCCAATCCTGGAGATGATGTATCAACACTGTTTACATTCATGTTCTGTGACATGTGTCATAATCACTGTCTGAGTGAATTCATGGATTAGGACATCATCCATGTGACATATGACTCCATCCAATCCAGGGATACTGTCCTCTGAAGGATTTCTGATGTGATGCCATAGGGTAATCTGTTGAAGCAAAATCTCCCAAATGGTGAAATGATGGTTCTGAGCAATTTAGGCATTTCCAAGAGGGTTAGTTGCCCAAAAACACTGTTTACATTTAACTTTATGGATATTGAACTGCTTTCCAATTTTGCTATGCTCTCATCCTCAGACGGCAAAGGATGAATTTTGTTTCTAACTGCTCTGTTCAGCTGTGTAGGATCTACACTGTTCTCATAGATCTATAGGGTTTTAGCACTGGAAGCATCCGCATGCACCAGCTTGTTGGCTCTGTCACTGGTGAAATAAGCCTTACTTCAAAATAGAGTTAATTTCCTACGTTACATTTGGCAAGGGTGGATTTCTCTGTGTGAACAAATACACTGGCTTTGTTTCTGGCCACACAGTGATGTGTTATATTGTACTCACCTTTCCTATTCCTGTAAATAGCTGTGGAAACTCAGCTCTGAGGCTGATCTTCGCGACTTTTCAGTTGCTCTACTCTGCAAGTCGGATGGAAATCAGTGCAGGTTTTCCTGTTTAAAGAGTGAACAAGTCTGGTTCGGCATCACATGTTGATGAGACCATCAAATCACGAGACACGTGCTTTAAGATATGAACAGTGGTTTTAATCTACTTACAACAGTGCCAACCTGTAACACGATGAACCCTGGATGAACTGGTCGGCTGGCTCTGGGCATCGATCTTTATACAGCAGTCCAGGGGGAGGAGCCGTGGGCGGAGCCCTGTACAAACTCCTATGCATTCCCAGTGCTACTCCCCCTAGTGGTCGGGCAACGCAACTGCGCTTACAATAATATAGTATCATATATATTACAGTGTGAATTACATTCACCCCCTACAAAAAAATCAAGTCCGGCGGGGGTGGTGGTTCACAAATCGAGTCTGTCCGGTGGTCGAGTTGTCCGCTGCGATCTGCGGAGCACCGGGGTTGCAGCCTCCTGTGGTGGCTGGATGGGTGTTGTGGGTTGGGGTACGATGGCGGACTCCGGGGGCGATTGCGTCCGGCTCCATACCCGTCTGGTTCGACTGGGGACTGGGAGTGCTGGGAGCTAGCCGGTGTGGGTGCGCGAAACAATTGTAGCGAGCTAGTGGGCTCAGGAGCGCGAGGGGGCGGCTGGGTGGAGTGATGCCGAAGGGAACCCGGAGGAAATGGAAGAGGCGGCCATCGGCCTCGAATGCTGTGTAGTGGCGGTCCTCCGGGCGGATTGGGAGCTGGTGGTATGCAGACTTCAGATCCATCGTGGAACAAATCCGATATTGGGCGATCTGGTCAACCATGTCTGCAATCCTGGGGAGGGGTTATGCGTCGAGGAGCGTAAACCTATTAATGGTCTGACTATAGTCTACGACCATGCGGAATTTTTCCCTGGTCTTGACGACCACCACCTGAGCTCTCCAGGGGCTGTTGCTGGCCTCTATGATCCCCTCACTGATCGGATGAACACCCTATCCTGCAGGCTGTACCGCCTGCTGCGAGTGGCTACAGGTTTACAGTCCGGGGTGAGGTTGGCAAAGAGAGGAGGGGGGGAGATTCGCAACGTGGCTAGGTTGCAGATAGTGAGTGGGGGTAGGGGTCCGCCGAAACTGAGGGTCAGACTCTTGAGATTACACTGGAAATCAAGGCCTAATAAGAGTGGGGCGCAGAGTTCGGGCAGGACGTAGAGCTGGAATTTGGCATAGCTAGCGCCTTGGATTGTGAGCATCGCGGCAGTGCGCCCTTGGATCTGGACAGAGTGGGAGCCGAAGCGAGGGAGATAGTTTGCCGTGCAGGGAAAACGGGGAGCGAACAGCGTCTTACCAGATCTAGGTGTACGAAGCTCTCAGTGCTCCCCGAGTTGAAAAGGCACAGCGTGCTGTACCCGTTGATTTGGACCATCGCCATCGAGTTGCAGAGATGCTTCGGGCACGATTGGTCCAGTGTGACTGCGCTGAGTTGCGGGTAGTCGACAGCTCGATCAGCTGTGCTGGAGCGGCCCCGTGATGACCGCCCTCTGAGTTCGTAGTCGTCGAGGTGAGTTTCAGAGTTCGAAGGGGATATATCCCAAGATGGCCGCCCCCATGAGTCGCACATGGCCAGCTGCATGGAAGAGGATTGCCAAGATGGCCGCCCCCATGAGTCGCACATGGCCAGCTGCATGGAGGAGGATTGCCAAGATGGCTGCCCCCATGAGTCGCACATGTCAGATGGGGGCGGAGTCGGCATACAGGCTGCAGCATTTTGGGGCCTGTGGGCCTGTGAATTCAGGGAACGAGTGCTTTGAGCCGTGGGAGGGTTAGGGGCTGGGGCTTTCTTCGCCAGACACACTCTGGCTTAGTGTCCTTTTCGCCCACAGCTGCTGCAGGTCGCATTGCGGGCCGGACAGTGCTGCCGCGAGTGCTGATTCTGGCCGCAAAAGTGGCAGGCTGGGGCAGCATTGTGGCTGGGCCGCCGTGCTGCGCAGGCCTGGGGGAGTCGCTGGTCGGGGGCCCATGACAGGGTCCGCGGGGAACGAGGTGAGGCTGCGGAAGGAGACCTCCATAGTTGTAGCAAGTTCAACAGTCGCTTCAAGATTTAGGGCCCCCTTTTCCAGCAGTTGCTGGCGCACGTAATTCGATCTGAGGCCCGCAACAAAGGCATCGCGTACAGCAAGTTCTCTATGTTCTGCTGCGGTTACCGCCTGGTAATTACAGTCACTAGATAAAGTTTTTAGCTCTCTCAGGAATTCTGCTAGTGATTCCGTAGGCCGCTGGCGGCGAGTAGTGAACACATGTCGTGCATAGACCTCATTAACAGGCCTCACATACATTTTGTCGAGTAGAGCTAGGGCTTCAGTATAGGAGCCGGTACAGTTTAGTTGAGTAGAAATTCTGTGGCTCACCCTCGCGTGCAGTAGGCTCAGTTTCTGCTCCTCCGTTGTTTCGGCTGTGCTTGCTTCTGCCAGGTAGGCTTTAAAACACCTGGGCCAATGAGAAAAAATTTATTTTGCCTCTGCATCCTGTGGGACAAGTTCCAGTTGCTCAGGCTTGAGGGCTGATTCCATGATTGATCCTGACTGTTTCTTAAGTAGATTAAATTGATGAGACCATCAATTCACAAGACACGTGCTTTAAGAAATGAACAGTGGTTTTAATCTACTTACAACAGAGCCAGCCTGTAACACGATGAACCCTGGATGAACTGGTCGGCTGGCTCTGGGCATCGATCTTTATACAGCAGTCCAGGGGGAGGAGCTGTGGGCGGAGCCAAGGGTGGAGCCCTGTACAACTCCTATGCATTCCCAGTGCTACTCCCCCTACTCTGGGCAACGCAACTGCGCCTACAATAATATGGTATCATATATATTACAGTGTGAATTACATTCACCACACATGTAAGGTTCCTATGATTTTTATCTCTCAGTATTGGAGGTTTGCATTAAGTTATCCTAAAAGACTTGAGTTCTCCTGGTCCTGGAGGTTTTTACATAATGGCTGAAGATAATGTTTCTCCTCCATGGTTCAGCTTCAGAAAGAGCAGAAACTGCTGCTCCAGTGTCTAACTCAAAATGTATTTTATTCCGTCTACTAGGAAATCAGTAGTCCAGAAGCTTCCACTTAGAACCTGGAAAATAAAGGAAAGGCATCTCAATATCATTGATCTCGTCTATTCCATGGATCTTTGAAGCCTTTTCTTTTAGCTTATTCTGTGGTGGCTTCTTGAGGCACATAGCTTGGTGACCCTTTTTTCTGCAGAAATGACATTCGGCCTCTTCGGCAGGATAATGTTCATGCCTGAGTCTTTTCCCCACCATAGAAATTACAGTTAGCTGGAGTGGTTGATGGACATTCCACCTGCCCCCCTGCTTTTGTCTGTCTGCTTTTAAATTTTATATATTCCACTGAGTCACTTGTTTTAGGATATGGTTCACCTGGAATCACTGAATGTTCCCTCTGAAAATCAACTCTCTGAAGGTTAAATCAAGCGCTGACTGCAAGTGGTCAGACAAAGCTTCATCCAAGACACTGGCAATTCTGTCCCTGGTTAGTTCTTCTTTAAGCTGCCATATTCACAGTTCTCTGCAAATCTAAGCAGATCATTGATAAATGTTTCAATATATTCCCCTTGTCTTTGTGCATGCTTGTTAAATTTTACACATTCGATAGTGGTATTCTTTCATAGATTGATGAAGGCATCAAGTGCTTTTATTACTTCATTGTATGTAGCCTTTTCATTGTCAACCCCTTGCTTGGCTACGATATCATCTTTACAGTCACCCATTATGTATAAGAGAGTACTGATCTGCTCACTGTGTAGCTTCACAGTTGGTACAATATCTGATGAATCTTCAGTGCCAGTTCAGCCATGCTTCTACATGATAGGGACTTGAGATCTGTTTGAAGCTTTTTGGTAATGGCAGAAACTTTTCCATGCTTGTTCTTTCACTCGTTGCCACCATGCAATATTTTTGGTCTCATTGTGCTCACACGGAATATTTACATAGTTTGCTGAAATAAGGAAAATGTTAGCATTATTGAGAAGTATCTTACAGGGGTTTCATCGTGTCCTGAGGTCAACAAAAGAGAGCAAGATCATGAAACATTGCATAATTTCCTGTGATGATGTATACTGTATCACAATAGCACATCACACAGTTAGAATTACTACACTGGAAGCCACTGGCCCTGCCTTCTTTGCTACACCACCAGAGACTGGCTACTGGGAGACAAAGGATATCTCCTATATGCACAGTTAATGACTTTGCTGCACCATCCAACAATAAAATGATGCATGGTGAGGGGGGTCTTCTTCTTATAGCCAATGCCTGCAGAAACAGTCAGCAGCAGTTTCCTTAACAATTAATGCAGTTCTCCTTTACGAGGGGAAGGCTGTCTTTAAGAAGTGCAGGTTAGCTGCAACGCTGAATCAGATTACAGAAGGAAGATAAATCACTTAGTTGCATGGTGTACCGAAAACATCCTCGCTCTAAATGTCGGGAAGACGAAGGAACTGATCATCGACTTCAGGAAGCGTAGCACAACACACACTCCCGTCTGCATCAATGGCTCCGAAGTGGAGGTGGTCGATAACTTTAAGTTCCTGGGGGTCACCATCACCAACAGTCTGTCCTTGTGCACTCACGTTGACGTAACAGTCAAGAAAGCCCAACAACATCTCTACTTCCTAAGGAAGCTGAAGAAATTTGGCATGTCTGCATCGACTCTCACAAACTTCTACAGATGTGCGATAGAGAGCATCCTATGCGGCTGCATCACAGCCTGGTATGGCAACTGCTCGGTCCAAGACCGCAAGAAACTGCAGAGGGTGGTGAACTCAGCCCAACGCATCACACAAGCTTGCCACCCCCACACTGATTCTGTATACACATCCCACTGCCTCACGAAGGCAGACAGCATTATCAGAGACCTCTCCCACCCAGGCATTGCCTTCTTCCAGACCCTTCCATCAGGCAGAAGGTACAGAAGTCTGAAGACCCACACATACAGACATAGGAACAGCTTCTTCCCCACAGCTACAAGACTCCTCAACAACTCCCCCTTGGACTGATCTGTTCCCTGTACGAACACTATTCACGACACCCTATGCTGCTCTTGCTCATGTATTTGCTTTGTTTGGCCCCTTGTTCTGCATTGTAACCAATCACTGTTTGTCAATGTACCATTCGTCAATGTACTCTGGTGATTATTCTTTTTGTCTACTATGTACATACTGTGTACATTCCGGCGGCCGCAGAAAAATACTTCTCACTGTACTTCGGTACATGTGACAATAAATCAAATCAAATGTGCTAGCTACACGCTGCTGGCTTCCCTGTTGAGCATTTATCCAACCAGCTACTCGGGTAACACCCAGCTGAAGACTACAATTACGCATATGAGGGGACAGCATAAAGTTTAAGTGCAGCCAGTCTCAATTGGACCAGGTGTGGGCTGATTGCAAATGGCAAACCCCTCACTCGAAAATGGAAGGAAACCAATTTATAGCCTTAAAGATTCTAAGTACTGTAAGTGAACTCGGGTGGTCTCATTCATCTCCCAATGAATGCAGATTAGCAGTACAGAACTTGTAACATCAATTGTGCCTGTTCTGAGTATCTCACACTCTTATTAAACATGTAGGGCTGGGTTTCCCTGCTGGCTTCAGGATCCCGCAGAGGGCAGGCTCTTGAGGGCCAATAGTTGGGCATCCAGCTTGAAGGCAACAGCAGGATGCCCTTACTCTTAGTGAGAGACAAGGCACCCCAAGATGGAGGTGCTCTCTATCCTATCAGGGGTTAAACATTCAGTCCATACAGTTCAGTCAGTGCATGATGTTATGAACCAGAAGCCCTGTAGAGGCTGCTCTTACAGTTGACACCAGCACATTTCTTTTCAAAGATGAAAATTTCATTCCACCACTGGGTGTCATCACATTCAAAACATCCCCATTCCAAAATGTGGTTCCTGAGAGGATACTTTGTGAGTCCATTAAGTTTGTACCATTTATTCTGAATGTTGGAAGTCTGCACTAAAGATTTAAAACATTAAACAGGAATTGCAACTTTGTTCCTTTTTGGAATCTACCTTGCTGAGAAATAAAAATACAGTAATAAGAAAATATATTTTTAAATATAAACCCTAAGCGTGCAATTCCCAGCAGCTTTAACAAATGCCAGAAATGTTTCATGCCACAGTATGAACTTTGACCATTTTTAAACTTCTCACATTTGGTTTCCCCCCTTAACCTCCTTACTCTTTATTTTTATTTTCTTGCGATTGATTTCTTTCTCTTTCCATACTTTCATTAGTGTCTGCCAATGACACTCACTCGTCAAGAGGACTTCCATGTGACGCTAGTGACTCGCTTCTGGTAAGTTTAAATAAAAATAACTGAACAAATTGATCCTCGAGGCCGATTCAAACCATGGGCTCCACGCGGTTAACCATGGTAGCACAGTGGTTACCACAGTTGCTTCACAGCTCCAAGGTCCCAGGTTCAATTCCCTGCTTGGGTCAGTGTGTGGAGTCCGCACATTCTCCCCGTGTCTGTGTGGCTTTCTCCCAGGTGCTCCGGTTTCCTCCCGCAGTCCAAAGATGTGCAGGTTAGGTGGATTGGCCATGCTAAATTGCCCTTAGTGCCCAAATAGGTTAGGTGGGGTTATGGAGATAGGGTGGAGATATGGGCTTGGGAAGGATGCTCTTTCCAAGGGCTGGTGCAGACTTGATGGGCCGAATGGCTTCCTTCTGCACTGTAGATTCTATGATATTTTGAAGGACTGTCAACTATTTCCATCCTTACCTAGAATAAACTGACAGTAGGCAGGAAGCAAATCTCATGCCTCTGTTCTCAAAGAAAGAATAGTGCCTGGATGCAGAATTTATAAGTAAATATTGCCTTTTTTTCCCAAGCTCTCAATATATATAGAAAATGGGAGCAAATCTTTCCCAATGTGCTTTCTACTAATGTTCCCCTGTATACATATTTTATGAAACTCATTACTTGCAACTTCAAATTCTTGCTGAACTAATTACAGTCATCAATCCTTCTGTTCATGACTCTCAAATATATATAGAAGAAACAGATGTTTGCACACACAAAATAAACGGCCATTGATGGCTCTGACATCAACACCAAGGCCTGCCTATGCCTTTTGCTTTTGCTATCAGGCTTTGATTTCTTACCCAACACAGTACAGAGTTTGTGTATGTGAACATCACATAAACTGGGATGATAACAGAGACACACACTGAGCAAATTGTGTATTAGCCACAGGGAACCCAGGGGAAAGGCAGCTGTCACGGCCCACAGCTTGGGTGGTCCATTCAGCTGTGTTTATGGCCCCAGCCAATGAGATAGCAGTGCTTGTTCTGGGGAATTGAATCTGGTTTACAAATGCTTCAGGCCATGATGGGAAGTCAAGCTGCAAATCTGGGATTTCTGGAGGCGTTCAGCTCACCCCCCCTGAGCTCAACATTTCACCTAAATTAGCCAATTTAAAGTGATTGAACTGCATGCACATTCAACAGTATCTCTTTCCTCACACACTGGAGCGCAGAGGCTGAAGTTTTAACCCTTTCAGGGAAGCAATACTTTTGCAATTGAAAAAATGTATTAAATAGACAGCGCAATGAGCTGACAGTCACTGGTTTTCCAGTTTGCACAGCGAGTGAGGTGTGGGTTTGTAATTTTTTTCACATAGCCAGTTGTCTTCTTGGCTGCAAGCAGCATATAGGCATTTTCCCTTGTGGGGGAATCAGATGAAAGAATGGGGCCTTCTTACCCCTCACACACAGCAGAAGGTGAGGGGGGAAATTCTCACAATGTGGACGGGATCTTGTTAAGGAGCCCGGGGTCTCGTCTGCTGGTTGTAGAGCCGGTGACAGACCCATGCTGTCTTTTTTTTTGGAAAGTAATGGGCCGATCAAGCAGTTTCGAGGTCAGTGGTGGGTCTTCCCCTGAAATCAAGAATCTCTTGGAGATCAAGACACCGGGAACCGATGTCTCACCAACCGGGAACTGCTGGCCAATCAGAGACTAGCAGTTATTATGCTCAGCAGCGCCACGGAGTGGCCATGGCTGCTGGCGGAAGAGCAGGCACTAGAGTGACCTGGGCCACAGGTAAGTCATGTTGGGAATTGGGTTTCTGCGGTAGGGTCACGGAGAGAGGAGTGCAGGGGGGGTCAGCAGCAAGTGCAGGAGGGTAGCTATCATTGATTCCTCCCTGAAGACAGTAAGAAGTCTTACAACACCAGGTTAAAGTCCAACATATTTGTTTCAAACACTAGCTTTTGGAGCACTGCTCCTTCCTCAGGTGAATGAGGAAAGAGCTAACGTTTTGAGTCCGATTACTTTGTCAAAGTTGAGCTTTGACAAAGAGTCATCGGACTCGAAATGTTAGCTCTTTTCTCTCCCTACAGATGCTGCCAGACTTGCTGAGATTTTCCAGCATTTTCTCTTTCGTTTCAGATTCCAGCGTCCACAGTAATTTGCTTTTATTATTGTTCCCTCTGTTTTTTGATGTCCAGTCCATTGGAGTTTGAGGATTGCCAAATTGTATATTCAGGTATAGGTGAGTGCCTTTGATCAAGGGACACACCCACTCTCCACTGATGGATGGATGGATTTATTGTCACATTTACCAGGGTTCAGTGAAAAGTATTTTTCTGTGAGCAGCTCAAACAGATCATTTAGTACATAAAGAAAATTCATTACAGGGCAACACAAGGTACACAATGTAAATATATAGACACAGGCATCCAGTGAAGCATGCAGGAGTGTAGTATTAATCAGTTCAGTCCATAAGAGGGTCATTTAGGAGTCTGGTAACAGCAGGGAAGAAGCTGTTTTTGAATCAGTTTGTGCGTGTTCTCAAAACATTTATATCTCCTGCCCAATGGAAGAAGTTGGAAGAGTGGGTGAGAGGGGTCTTTGATTATGCTGCCTGCTTTCCCCAGGCAGCGGGGGGGGGGGGGGGGGGGTGTAGATAGAATTGAATCTGGTGGTGGTAGGCTATCCACACACCACGTAGCTGTTGTGTTCTTTGTATCATTCTTCAGGATGGTGATGGTTGTAGTGTTGACAAAGAACAGCAAGCAGTGTTTAGCAAACAAAGTTAATTTATTATACTACACTTAATTAGATTTGAACATTTGCTAAGAAATTAGATAAATAAAGAATACACTACACTTCTACAATTCTAAACTATGCCATGAGCAGAACTACCTCACATCCCTTCAATCCGGTTCCCTTTCACACTCTTTCCTATCTCTCTCCCAGAAGTCAAGGAGGCATGTGATGTTTAAATGGTTGCTCTGTAGCATCATCTAGTGATTGGAGTAGTAACATTACATTAACCCTTTATGTACCCTACAATATCCACATATTGTGACAATAGCGACAGGCCAGCCAACATCTGGGCTAATACCAGCAGCAGCAGGATGAGGCCCTTCAGAGTTCATTAATTGGCCACTGAGAAACAGAAATAACTCAACAGTATCAGCATTGTAGTCAATAGCTATAGCAGTGGCCACTAAAAGTACTGCAACTTTGAATGAAATTAACTTTAGAAGATCTGTTGAAAGTTTCTGATAGCATTAAAAATCCTACAAAAAAGCTAAAAGATGAATACAATGGTTCCAGGATTCGGGTGGAAGGCAGCAGACCTCCTACCTTAGTTTACTTTGTGTTTTCTGGACCTTAACATCTCAGACCCAGATAAACAAGATACTAAAGTTAACATTTCTATAGGAAACAAATGCCTCCACAGACTGAACCTGTCAATTCTGTCCAATGACTATCTTAAAAATCTTGATAGTATATGGTCAACTCTGCAAGATCAATTATGACTAAGCGTGAACTTCAGAATACACAGTGTGGAATTTATGTCCTTGAGACAACAACAGAGAGAAACCTTTGATAAATCCATAAGAGAATTCAGAGACAAGTGAAGTGATTGAAAGTTTATAGCAGTAGAGCCGTCAGAACAATCAAACTCGTGATAACATCTACCTTGATAGGAGTGTTCCAAATAGCCCTCTTCGACCAATGCTAAGGTTACACCCTGGAAGTACAACTATAAAGTGGACTCAAGTACAAAACCATCCCATCAGGTAGATAGGGAGCGTGATTTAAAGAAAAAGAATCAGAGTCCCGTTTTGGGCGTGTTTAACGGGGTTTTTCTCAGCTCCTGCGGCACCGAGAATGACCTCGCTATTAAACAGAACTCTGCTTCTTTTTCAGGCCTTGGTGAGAAAAGTGCAGCCTTAGCCTAATTTCCTGCACTGACAAGCTCAGCTTGCAAGATTTACCGGCCTCACCGTGTCACCGAGTCGGGCGCAACAAGGCCGTACGATTGCTCCTGTAGTCCACAATGCAATATTCATCTGTTATTAGCACTACAGCCAAGCATAATATGCAATACAGGCTCATACATGACTTGGAAATTGTCCAGCTTTTAGCGCTGTAAGCAATGCATGTGGTACCAGGGAGCACTGGAAGCTCCCTGCAGTGACACATTGCACAGTGGCTAGCACTGTTGCTTCACAGCTCCAAGATCCCACGTTCGTCTTGGCTCACTGTCTGTGTGGAGTCTGCACGTTCTCCCTGTGTTTGCGTGGATTTCCTTCGGGTGCTCCAGTTTCCTCCCACAAGTCCCGAAAGACGTGCTGTTCAGTCATTTGGACATTCTGAATTCTCCTTCTGTGTACCCGAACAGGCACCGGAGTGTGGCGAGTAGGGGCTTTTCACAGTAACTGCATTGCAGTGTTAATGTAAGACTACTTGTGACATTAAAGATTATTATTAAGCTCTAATGCAGAAAGCAAAGGCTAAAACAAGTGGTTCAACATTATGGAAAGCCACAACTAAAAGCTACGTAGGTATAGCATTCTAAACAACCACGAGTGTGTACCAAACAGTGACGAGGTTTATGAAATGTCTAATCAAGTAACATGACCAAATAATGAGAATGACTAATCGTTGACACAAAATGAGCAGACATTCAGCACAGTGAACATCGAGGCATATATTGCACAGTAGCACCAACCTTTGTCACAGTCCAGCTTATATGTCCACAGATGTAGGGTAAATGAAAAACTTTATATTGGTGCAGACACGTTGTACATTCTATGTACCATAGAAGTGGCAAGTGATATTTCAACCAACCAATGCCAAATTAATCGCATACAATGGCTTAGAAATTCTATCCATGGGAGCTATTGCACTCAAGTGTTACTACAAAACACACCCCGGTCACCCCAGATATTTTATACTGTGGATGTCACGGATCCAGTGAATGCCCTACAGGCATGCAGGGACCCATCCTTGGTCATCATCCATGGCAACGTTCAAACCATGACGAGGACCTGAGACCACAAGGAGCACCTGTGTTTAAACTGGAAGAAGATCACCTAACTCTGCAGTGCAGATCATCAGCCAACAGGCTACATGGCACAGTTGGAACCAAATAAATATGCCCATTCTGAACGTAGAAGTTTCATCATCTGCAGAACTAATGCGGAATTACTATTTGGCAGACGAATGTGGACCAATTTTACAATATCATGCATAGTGTTGAGTAGGGCAGCACAGAGGCACAGTGGGTCAGGCAGGTCCCAGGTTCGATCCCGGCTCTGGGTCACTGTCCGTGTGGAGTTTGCACAGTCTCCCCGTGTTTGCCTGGGTTTCACCCCCACAATCCAAAGATGTGCAGGGTAGGTGGATTGGCCACGTGAAATTGCCCCTTAATTGGGAAAAATTAATTGGGTACTCTAAATTTTTTAAAAAATGGATAGAGTTGAGTTTCTTGAGTGATGTTGACGCTTTAAATGGAGGCAAGTGGAGAGAGTATTCCATCAAATTCCCGACTTTTGCCTTGTAGATGGTGGGCGGGCTGTAAGGAGTCAGGAGGTGAGATACTCACTGCAGGATTCCTAGCCTCTGACCTGCTCATAGCCACAGTATTTATATGGCTAGTCAAGTTCAGTTTATTGCTTTGTGTAATGTTTTCTTCAGACACAATGTTATTTTCCTTTGCTGTCATATAAATAGTTTGATTCATTAAAGATACACGTTTAGTTTAGAAAAATGGGGATGCAGTGATATGTGGTATATGTATCTTTAACGTGGCATATCGTAAACTTCTGTCAATCACTATCATCTCAACATGATGTGGTACATCATTAGTCCTGCGACTTATATTTGGTCTACGATCAACAGCGGCAACAATCAGATGTATAATGCTTAGCCTCCCAGGTAACTCTATCTGTAAATAGTATTATATTCAAATAAAGAACCCACTTATTAGTTCAACAAGCTTTGTCATGTATTTGGTGTTTCCATGTCAAATAGAAGAATGTAATCCATTGCGGGAAACACAGTAGTCCCTGGAGTAGGCCCGAAGTTCAGGTAAAATGGGGTCAGGGATCACTGGGGCCAATCGGGCAAGCTCTATAAATGGGGAAGTGGTGTTAATCGTGAGGGGGTTTGTCTTCCAGCAGGGATGGTACTTGCCATTGTGGGAGGGTACGGCCAAGTTTTACTGTGTCCCTTGAGGCAAAGTGCCACCCCCGGGGTAGAGTCGGTTGGGGGGGGGGGGCGTTGGTGGTGGAATTAGAGCCTTTATTTCAGAGTGTTTTCTCACAGCTTGACAGGTGGCTGACAAAGGCATTTCACCTGTCCAATACTTCACTAACCTTCATCTTCTGTCCCTCACTACTAGCCTTCAAAGCGGCACAGGAGCAGCTTATGCACCTCCACCTTGCACCTCTGGTGAGGGTCATGAGCAGAGGCCACACTATTGGCAACAGCTCTAGTAGCAGCAGCAGCACCAACTACCTTCTCCACTGCTGCGTGCCCCTTCACAGAGTAGAGAAAATGGACACCGATATCCAGCTGGAAGGAGGTGAAACCCCAACACAGGGTCAACATGCAAAGGATCAGCTGTCTCGACATGTCTGAGCATCAGTGCATTAGGGTGCTAGGCTCTCATGGCAAGTTGATATCTGCAGTTTCTTGGAACAAGACTTCATTTCCAATGGAGCAGATGGGCACGCATTGCCAATGACCAATAATGTACCTGTAACCGGAGGCCCACAACCTCGCCAGGGTCCTTGCCTTACGTGCTTTCTTCTTCTGCAAGAGTGAAAAAGCAGAGAAGGGTAAGAGTTTGTCAGGCTTGTGTGGAGAAGATGGGAGAATCTTATTTCAGGAGGATGTTTTTGAGTTACGAGTGTGAGAAGCGATAAGCTGAGGGTGAGGCTCAGATTTGCACTGAGCTGAACTACTTTGGAGCCATTTAAAAATGATGGATGGGACTAGACTCTGGGATTCCTGCCCCCATTCACAGCCCCACCAATTTTCCTTGGCTCGGGACAAGGGTGTGGGTACCTCAGAATGACGCATCACTGCCTCCCGCTGAATTCCCAGAGGTGAGCCATCACCTGTAAAAGCTACCAACCCATCAAAGGCTGGTTCCCATTCCACACAATAAAATGCCTATTTGTGGGATTGGACCTCAGCTGGGATCTTCCCAGTGGCAGATGAGCCCCTACTGAGGGCTAAATCTGACAGGTTCTCAGGTGTACTTTGCTGGGAAAGGGGGCCCACAGGGCCTTTTACAGCCACTATCTAGGCTCCGGCCATCAGTAGCCCATTGAGTCCTGCCCGAATGTGAAATTACAATTGAATATTTCTTACTTATTGTATAAGAAAACTTGAGGCTAGGGGCAGCACGGTAGTACAGTGCTAGCATTGTTGCTTCACAATGTCAGGGACCCGGGTTCGATTCCCAGCTTGGGTGGCTTGGAGTCTGCACGTTCTCTCCGTGTCTGCGTGTGTTTCCTCTGGGTGCTCCGGTTTCCTTCCACTGTCCAAAGATGTGCAGGTTAGATGGATTGGTCATGCTAAATTGTCTCGTAGTGTCCAAAGGTTAGGTGGGGTTGCTGGGAAAGTTGTGGACTTAGGGTGCTCCTTCAGGGCCCGGTGTAGACCCGATGGACCAAATGGCCTCCCCCTGCACTGGGAAATTCGATGATTCGATGATTCAATGCTGAATTAGAGGTTTTGGTTTAATTGATTATATGGATTTGTTTTCTAGCCCAATAAACATCACTTTTCTCATCATTTCTCACATGGTGAGGCAAGGAATCATGTTGAAGTTGATGCTGGTGAGGTGATGCTGGACAGTGGCAGCCTGCCACTGTGAGCTGGAAGCAGGGAAGCCTTTTGCGGGAAGTGAGCTGCCTGAATGTGGCAGCTGGAGACTGAGTACAGCCAGACCAAATTCTTAAATCCAGGTATTTGGCAAGTGAGGGAACTCAGTGCAGTGAAAGAGGGGCTATTGCCCTGGCCTTCAGAAGAGGGAGTGATCCAAAAAAGGGAGCCAGAGGCAGCAAGACCTGAGGGCTGAAGCCCAGAGGCATTAATTAGGTGGGCAGGTAGGTGATTGGTGAATTTTCAAGTTATTTTCCACTCTAAATTAGTTTAAAGCAATAGTAGGAGAATAAAAGTAATAACTTGAATTAGCTTAACTTGTTAACATCTCCAGAGAGACCAATAAACTTTAAGAAATAAAGTTGAAGTTCTCGTCAAAAGCTGAAAGAGTGACACAACAAGATTTCACATTTTAAAACTTTTACTGCAACAAACAGACTAAAAGCACTTTTGACAAACTATTGTAAGAAATTTAACCTTTAAACTACAGAAGAGAACTGTCCTTTTGCTTTTTTTTTGTAAAATATGTTATTAAGACATTTGTAATTTTATAACAGTAACAGTAAACCATATACAAATAACTATAAACATAGTGCAAAGACCCACTACCTCCCTCACAGGTCCCACCTTCCTTGATCAGTAATCTAGACTAACTCCTCCCCCCTTCTGCTGACAGTTAATTTTCTCTGAAGAAGTCGACAAACAGCTGCCACCTCCAGACGAACCCTAACATTGACCCTCTTCGGGCGAACTTGATTTTCTCAGGACTGCGAAAGCCATCCATGACATTGACCCAGGTCTCTGATTTCGGGGGCTTCGAGTCCCTCCACGCTAGCAATATCCGTCTCAGGGCTACGGGGGAGGCAAAGGACAAGACGCCAGCCTCTCTCGCCCCCTGGACTCCCGGGTCCTCCGACACTCCGCAAATCACCACTTTGGTGCAACCCTTGTTTTTAACACCATGGACATGACGTCTGTAAACCCCTGCCAGAATCCCCTGAGCTTCGAACATGCCCAAAACATGTGGACATGGTTAGTTTCCCATCCCGCGCACCTTGCACACCTGTCTTCTATCCCAAAAAACTTGCTCATCCGGGCCACTGTCATGTGTGCCCGGTGAACGACCTTAAATTATATCAGGCTGAGCCTGGCGCATGATGTGGGCGTGTTGACCCTGCTTAACGCATCCGCCCAGAGACCCGCCTCTATCTCTTCCCCCTAATTCCTCCTCCCAGTTGTGCTTTAGGTCTTCTGTCTGCGTTTCCTCTGACTCCATGAGTTCTTTATAGATATCTGAGACCGTCCCCTCTCCCACCCATACTCTAGAAATTACCCTGTCTTGTATCTCACATGGTGGTAGGAGCGGGAAGATTGGAACCTGCCTTCGCAAAATGTCCCGAATCTGCAGATATCAAAACCCATTCCATCCCGTCAACTCAAACTTCTCCTCTAACTCCCTCAAACCGGGGAATCTCCCATCTCTAAACAAATCTCCCATCCTCCCGATCCCTGCTTTCTGCCATCCCCGAAACCCTCCATCAAGTCTCCCTGGGGCAAACCGATGGTTGCTACAGATTGGATCCCAAACCGATGCTGCCTCCGCTCTCACATGTTTCCTTCACTGCCCCGATACTCCCAGGGCTGCCACTACCACCGGGCTTGTGGAACACCGGGCCGGCGAGAACGGCACAGGTACCATGATCAATGCCTCGAAACTTGTGTCCTTAGAAGATGCTGCCCCTACTCGCTCCCACACCAACCCTTCCCCCACTACCCACTTCCTAATCATGCCTATATTTGCCACCCAGTAATAGTTGCTAAAGCTCGACAGTGCCAGCCCACCCATCTCCAGCCACGCACCTCATCACCTACTTCACCCGTGGGATTTTACCCGCCCACACAAAACCGGAGATCACCTTATTTACCCGCTTGGAAAAGGCCTTTGGGATAAAGATGGAGAGGCACTGAAAAACAAACAGGAATCTCCGGAGGACAGTCATTTACACTGTCTGACCCTCCCCGCTAGTGATAACGGGAGCATATCCCACCTTCGGAAGTCCTCTTTCATTTGTTCCACTAACCGGGTCAAGTTTAGTTTATGCAACAGCCGCCAGTCTCGTGCCACCTGGATCGCTAAATAACGGAAGTTTCCTCCCACCACTCTGAACGGCAGCTCTCCCAGTCTCCTTTCCTGCCCCTTTGCCTGGATCGCAAACATCTCGCTTTTCCTCATGTTCAATTTGTACCCCTAAAAACGGTCAAATTCCCCTAAAATCCTCATGATCTCTCCCATCCCCTCTAATGGGTCGGAAACATACAGGAGCAGGTCGTCGGCGTATAACAATACCCTGTGTTGCACCCTAGCCCGGACTAGCCCCTGGAAGCTCTTAAAGCCAAAGCCAGTGTCTCAATGGCCAAAGCAAACAGCAACGGAGAGAGGGGGCAACCCTGCTTAGTCTCCCAGTGCAGTCTAAAATAGCCTGACGTCAGCCAGTTCATTCGAACCTTCGTCTCCAGTGCCTGGTACAGCAGCCTGACCCAGTCGATGAAACCTGACCAAACCCAAACCGCCCCAACACCTCCCACAGATAGTTCCATTCCACCCGGTCAAAGGCCTTCTCCGCGTCCATTGCAACCACTACATCCACCTCCTTTCCCTCTGGGGGAATCATGTTTACATTCAAGAGCTTTCTAACGTTGGCCGTTAGCTGCCTACCCTCAATGAACCCCTTCTGGTCTTCCCCTATCACCCCCGGGCCACAATCTTCTATCCTTGAAGACAAGATTTTCGCGAACAGTTTGGCATCAACATTCAAAAGGGAGATCGGCGTGTAAGACCCGCATGGCTCAGAGTCCTTCTCCTGCTTCAGGATCAATGAGATTGAGGCCTGTGATATTGTCGGGGAAAGAACATCGCATTCCCGTGCCTTGTTAAACGTCCTCACCAACAGTGGGCCCATATTTCAGAGAACTTTTTATAAAACTCCACTGGGTAACCATCTGGCCCCGGGGCTTTGCCTGACTGCATGGCCTCCAGTCCATCTGCTATTTCTTCAATCCATATCGGGGTTCCCTGACCTTCTACCAACCCTTCGTCCACCTTCGGGAACTGCAGCCCTCCCAGAAATTGCCTCATTCCTTCCACTCCCGCTATGGGTTCTGACTCGTATTGCCTGCTGTAAAACTCCTTAAACACCCCATTAACTTCTGTTGGGTCCAAGGTTGTGTTCCCTCCTCTGTCCTTCACTCTCCCTTTTCCTGAGCTGGTGTACCAGCATTCTACTAGCCTTCTCTCCATACTCATAAATTGCACCCCCTCGCCTTCCTCAACTGCTCCACCACCTTCCCCGTAAATAACAAGCCAAATTTCACCTGTAGCCTCCGTCGTTCCTTCAGTAATCCTACCTCTGGGGCCTCCACATATCTCCTGTCTACCTAAAGTATTTCCACAACCAACCTATCTGCCTCTGCCCTCTCTTCCTTCTCCCTATGGGCCTGAATCAAAATCAGCTCCCCTCTGACCACTGCCTTCAGTGCATCCCAAACCATTGCTGCTGAGACCTCTCCCGTATCGTTAATCACAGATAGTTCTGGGTGGATTCCCTGACCCGCCTGCATACCCCCTCATCCGCTAACAGTCCTACATCTAATCTCCATTGCGAGCGCTGACTACCCTCCTTGCTCACCTGTAGGTCCACCCAATGTGGGGCATGGTCCGACACAGCAATCGACGAATACTCGGTGTCAACTACCCCCGTCAGTAAAGCCCTGTTCAAAATAAAAAAGTTGATCCGGGAGTATACTTTATGTACATGTGAGAAGAAGGAGAACTTCTTCGCTCTTGGCCGTCCAAGCCTCCATGGGTCTGGCTCACCCATCTGCTCCATGAACCCCTTTAGTTCCTTCGCCATTGCCGGAGCCCTGCCTGTCCTTGCACTCGACCGGTCCAGCCTTGGGTCAATGATCGTATTGAAGTTCCCCCCCCCATGATCAGCTTGTGTGAATCCAGATCCGGGATCTTCCCTAACGTCCGTCTTACAAACTCCACATCATCCAAGTTTGGTGCATAAACATTCACAAGCACCACCGGCAACCCTTCCAGCTTCCCGCTAACCATGACATATCTACCCCCCATATCCGCGACTATTCTCCCTGCGTCAAATGACACTCGCTTATTAATCAGGATTGCGACCCCTCTAGTCTTGTAGTCCAGCCCCCGAGTGAAATACCTGTCCGAGCCATCCCTCTCTCAGTCTGGTCTGATCAATTACCCTCAGGCGTGTCTCCTGTAGCATTTCCGTGTATGCCTTCAATCCCCCAGATGTGCGAACACTCGAGCCCTCTTAACCAGCCCATTCAGCCCTCTGACATTCCATGTGATCAGCCTGGTCGGGAGGCTTCCCAACCCCCCCCCCACGCCGATCAACCATCCCCCTTCCTAGGCCAGCCTCCAGCTTGTGCCCCACGCTCCCTCCGGCCCGCCCACAGGTCCGTCCCCAACCTCCCATTTATCTCCAAGCAACCGCCCCTCTCCTGTCAGCAGAGCAATCCCCCCCCCTCCATTAACAGCACAATAAATGCAACCCCCTTCAACAAACAAAGCATTTGCTCAGCCCCACTGTGCTTCAGTGAGCCAAACCACCCAGCTGGCTTGGTGACTCCCCTCCCCCTCCCATGGCGCCAGACATCTTACCTCCTATTGTTCCCTTCCCCTCCCCCCCCCCCCAAACTCGGACATACCTATTCAAAAGGCACATTTCCACCTCAAAGAAATAACATCAAAGATTCACCCACCCTTCCCCCACCAGTATAAAGTTAACTCACAAAATTTAGCAACAGCTGAAACAAAATGTTACAAAAGGCATTTCTCATGTATTGCAAAAGTATGAACAATTTTAACAGAGTCTCTGCAGCAAAGATCATTCGCCTCAGTCCGTCGGGACCTTTGCTTTTCATAAAGTCCATTGCTTCACCCGGCGACTCAAAGTTAAAATTGGCACTCTTCATAGGTGACCCATAAACGAGCTGGATAAATAGACCAAACTTCACCTTCCTCTTGAAAAGGGTCGATTTCACTCGGTTGAATCCCGCTCTTCTCTTGGCTAGGTCCGCACACAGATCTTGGTAGATGCACAGAATGTTATTCTCCCACTTACACCTCTATGTCTGCTTGACCCAACGCAAAATCTGCTCCTTATCCAGGAATCTGTGCATTCGTACCACCATCGCCCTCGGTGGCTCATTCGCTCGTGGCAACCTCGCAAGTGTTCTGTGCACTCTGTCCACTTCCAGGGGACTAGAAAACAACCCCTCACCCATTAGCTTCTCGGGCATGTTTGTCACATGTGCCCTTGCGTCCGTTCCCTCAAATCCCTCAGGGACGCCAACAATCCTCAATTTCTGCCAGCAGGACCTACTCTCTAGGTCCTCCACCTTTGTCTTGCAGCTTTTTCTGTTGCTCTTTCATCAGCCCCACCTGCACCTCCAGTGCAGTTATGTGTTCCTCATGCTCAGCCACCATTTCCTCCACCTTCTGGACCGCCCGATCTTGGGCTTCCAGTCTCTGCTCCACCCGAGTGATCGACTATTTAATCGGGCCCAGGCATTTTTTTTTTTGCTCGGCAGAGCCTTCCCGAATAAACTCCCCCAGCTGGTCCGGTGTCAACTGGGCCACCGAGCCAGTACTCTGCAGATCCGCCATGCTTTCCTTTCCTGCATAATCTTCACGTGTCTGCTCGATTCGGTTCTTCCTTCCCTTACGTCTACTTCTGTACCGTGTCTCCATATACTGGGTGGGATTCCTCTCCACAGTCTCATCCACCACCGGCCCCTCAACAAAATTCCGAAAAAAGTTGGGGGGAAAAAGGTCCAAAAAGTCCGTCATGAGTGGGAGCCACCAAATGTGCGGCCTACTCCCTCATGGCCGCCACCGGAAGTCTCCTCTTTTACTTTTAACACAACCAAAAGCCCTATATCACAGGTATACGTTACACTGACTCAGAAGTAGGTATATACTTCTCCTGGAACCAGTCCAAAGTGATTCTTAGCTCCAGAGGGTTTACTTCCATTCCTCCTTTCCTAGCCTGGTAAGACTGTAACCCCATCCAATTTGTCTGATACCCAACAACAAAAGCAACTTGCATTTATGTAGAGCCTTTAACATGGTAAAACATCCCGAGGCAGTTCACGGAGATTATGGAACAAATTTTGACCCCAAATCACTTGATGACCAAAAGCTTGGACAAAGAGTTAGGTTTTAAGAGGCATCTGAAAAGTGGGGCGAGGATTGGAGGGGCCTATTGGCCTTGGCTGTGCTCTTTACACTCTTCACACACTGGCTTTAATGTTAGTGCTACAAGGCTGCCCTAGAGAGTGGTACAAGTGAACAGTTGTGGGTGGCAAAGTGGCTGTAGGCAACGAATGTAGCTTATTTAGTCATCAATTGAGAAATTGCCAAGTAGCAGTTTTGCATATTTCTAATTTTTCTCTGTCATTTAAGCAGACCGGGCATTTAAAAGGTCGGGGGCCAGGCTTTCCCCAAGTTCCTTCCCAGACAGTATCTAAAACATGTAAATTATTATGTTGAGCAGCGCAGTAACTCATGGAATTGATCACCCAAGTGCATGGTGTTAGTGTGTCATTCTTTAAAGTCACAGTCTCAGCACATGAGGAACCATTTTGCGCAGCAATGACACCTGCAGGAATTATGAATTATTTCCTTTTGCTTGTACTCATTTTCATCATTGAATGTGAATTAAATTGAAATAAAAAACGAAGTTATAACACAGCATCAGCATTAATTTCATAATGGTGTGTACTACCCCACCCCACTCCATTGATTGGGTGGTTTATTCCCTATTAGTTTATTACCAAATAACGGGACAATTCTTGTGGTGCAGTGGGTGGCACCCCTACCTATGAACTAGAAGCTCCAGACAGCACGGTAACCATGGTAGTGGTTAGCACTGTGGCTTCACAGCACCAAGGTCCCAGGTTCGATTCCCCACTGGGTCACTGTCTGTGCGGAGTCTGCACGTTCTTCCCGTATCTGCGTGGCTTTCCTCCGGGTGCTCCGGTTTCCTCCCACAGTCCAAAGACGTACAGGTTAGGTGGATTGGACATGCTAAATTGCCCTTAGTGTCCAAAAGAAAGGTTAGGAGGTGTTATTGAGTTACGGGGATAGGGTGGAAGTGAGGGCTTAAGTGGGTCGGTACAGACTCGATTGGCCGAGTGGCCACATTCTTCACTGTTCTATGTTCTAAGTGTCACCTCGGGACTTGATGCCCGTAGATGGAGCGTTCATCCTGTTATGAGCACACTTTCCATAGCCAAACAGGCTGATTATCAATGTTTAAATCCTTCTGGTACACCTATGGTAGGCGGTAAGAGTGAGTGTTTCCAGACGTGTGGTAGCTGCAGTACAAATGTCTACCCACATTAAAAGGCTCCACGCCAAGCTCTTGCCACCTTACCCTGTGTACCTCTCACTTTAATGAATGGAAAATAGTCATTTCCTTTTTTAAATAGTTCTGATAACATCAAAACCTTAGTAAGCGTAGTACATTCATATGCTTTCCGTTACGAGCACCCTTGGGAGTTTATTAAAGGAGGCAGGGAAAAAAGGGGAAAGCTACCAGCAGCACACTACAATTCTGAATTTTCTAATCTGTGAAAAATTATTGTGGCACTAATAACCTCTAATTTTTTTAATGCTGACATACCAGCTAAAACTTTGTTAATTGCTGTTAATACTGATTAGTGCAATTATCTGTTCGTGACCAGTGCTCCTGGTCTTTTTTGTAGAATGTACTGTACCAAATGGAAAATGCTGATACTTCTCTATTATGTTGGGTACAATCATGTCTGTCCGATCTGCTCGGCCTCTTTGGCTCTGCACCTAACCTTCCTTTATGTCAACGTGCATGTGGGCTGATAACTATTACAGGTGGTTACAGGACAAAGGTAGCCTGCCAATTACTGACAATATTTAAATTTGTTAAATTTAATTATATATAGGAACACAAATATGATGTGTGACAATGTTTTTTTATTTGCAACGAATGGATTTTGGCACTAGCAAGTAAATGGTTAAGATGAGTTTACTGTCTGTATAGATTTCCATTCCTTCTCAAACCTGTTTGTCCCAATCCTGAAAAGATTGCAGAGCTTTGATTTAAGATAAAAGCTTTTCTAGGCTTTTACTGTTTTTAATTTATATTAGCTGACTTAAGGGCAGCCTGTTCCAGCTAACAGAATCAGCCATTATCTGATTGAATGGTGGAGCAGACTCGAAGGGCTGAATTGCCTCCTTCTGCTCCTAATTCCTATGGTTTACACCATTTAGCCCCTCAAGTCTATTCCAACATTCAGTGAGATAATGGGCCCAATCTATCCAAATTGGAATGGAGTCCCACAGTGAGCACATTTAGCCTTGTGTTTCCTGGCACTCACAGTGCCGAGAAACACCCTGCTTTCTAACGGCCATCTGGTTAGATACAGGGCCTCAGCGAGGAATGCATGCCTGAGGCCGTACTCAGCCCCGTTTTCTGCACGGAGGAGCTCCACTCGCCATTTTTAAATGGCATCCCGATCTCTCAAGCTCCCAACGCTACCCTCAAACACCCCTCAAGTCCTAACTCATTATAAGGGGGTCTGCAGGCCCTCCCACACACGCCCAAACCCACGCAGTGCACACCCCAGCCCGATCACCACCGCGTGAAAATGCCAGCTTGGCACCACCAGCCTGGCACCCTGGTAGTGTCCCTGCCAGCTGGTAGTGCCAGGTGGGAACCTTGGAGGTGCCAGGCTGGCACTCCGGTGGCACTGCCAAGGTCCAAGCTGGCATTTCTGTGTGCTGGTAATCGGACGGGGGACCCTCCCACAGTGCTTTGCTTGCAGGGGGCGTGTCAGAGGTGTCGGAGATCAGGACACCATTTAGAAATAACCTCCCGATCTCTCACTGTACTGAGGAGTTCCAGCGAGTGGAGCACCTTGGTGTAGAAAACGGTGCTATGTGCAGCCTCAGTCGCACGTTCCCCACTGATGCTCCCTATTTAACACAAGGGGCATTTCTTGGCGCTGCAAGTGCCAGGAAACACATGGCTAAACCTGCACGCTATGGACTTTGATCCCATTTAGTTAAATCGCACACATATCTTTATATAAAGATGAATAATTTCACAATAATAGGTCTTAGGCTAGTTAGACTATAACTAACTTATGTCAGAGCTACATGTACAATTTTCCAATCTAAAGGAATATTTCCCAAATTGAGAGAACTTTGGAGTTTATAATTAAGCCTTCTGCAATATTCTCAACTACTTCCTTTAAAATCTTAGAATGAAAAATCTGGGGATTTGCCACTGTTTAATGTGATAATTCTCTTCATTACTGTAATTTTGCTTACTTTAGCTTTGGTGTACCTTGATCCCAATTTAATATTAGTTCCCTTTGGTGTCTTTTATGAGGACATTTTTATCTACTGTAAATATTGATGCAAATAATTATGCAGCATGTCCACCGATGATTTTTTGAAATTATTGCTACCTGTTTTTGTCAAGCTTTGCTGTTTTTTGTATTTTGCCTGGTCACCAGGATTCTGTCCTTTTGTTTGCATTTTTTCATTTATTCTTTATTTGTCCATGGCCATCTTTTCTTACATGCAGAGTTTTTTCCATTGGGGTTATAAATTGGTTCTGTAACATGTTAAATTTATTTTGTTTTGCCCATTAACTGTTGTGTCCAGTTTACTGTGGACAATCTTTTCCCAGAGTACTGAGTTTAGTCCTACCTGAATCTAGAACTTTAGTCCGGACCTTTACAGCCCTTCCCACCGACAGGATCTTCTGGCCCTGCTGATGTCAATTAACTTTTGAACGGCTCGCTGCATTTCATGGCCCCACCGCAACAGGGTTGTAAAAATTACATCATTAGTCACTATTTTGTGTTTGTCCCTTTCAAATACTATGTTTAATTTGATTGTATCATGATCACTATTGATGTGCCATTAAGATGTTAACTATATATGGCTCACTACTAAATCTAATATGGCATGTTCCCTTGTTGGCTCTTGAACATATTGCTCCACAAAATGTCCTTTCTGTCCTTCTCTCAGATTTTGTCCTCATTTTTACGGATAGTAAGTGAGTGTATTATACTTGTTGAATAGGATCAGTTTCTGCCTATCTTCAGTCTCTAACTCACCTGGGTTTTACTTACCCTGCACACTATCAATTCCAAATCTCTTCTTTTGTTTAGAAAATATTTTATTGAGGCATTTATAATTTTAACATTTTAAACAACAAAGAAATCCAACACACACAAAAAAACCACAATAACATACCCACCTCCCCCCACCCCTAAACCCTAACTAGCCATACATTGGATTCCCTGCCCTTACTCGTCCCTTCCATGCCTCCCTCTTCCCCCCCCTTCTCCCTCCTCCTGATGGTTAATTCTCCTTCAAGAAGTCGATGAACGGCTGCCATCTACGAGCGAACTCCTGTAATGAACCCCTTAAGGCAAACTTAATTTTCTTTAGCCTAAGAAACCCTGCTATGTCACTGACTCAAACCCCCGACTTTGGAGGCTCCGAGTCCCTCCATCCCAGCAAAATCCGTCTCTGGGCCACCGGGAGGCAAAGGCCAAGACGACCCCCCCCCCCCCCTCCCCCCCCTCCCTCCCCCCCCCCCCCCCCCTCCCCCCGGCTCTTGGATCTTCCTACACTCCAAATATTGCCACCTCACGACTCAGAGTCAGCCTCCTTCCAGGAACTCTGACATGACATCTGAAAATCCCTGCCAAAATCCCCTCGGCCACAGACACGCTCAAAACATGTGTACATGATTTGCAGGATCTCCCCACAGCGCTCACACCTGTCCTCCACCTCCTCAAAAAACCTACTCATCCAGGCCACAGTCATGTGAGGCCTGTGGGCCACCTTAAACTGGATCAGGATAAGCCTGGCACATGACGAGGATGCATTGACTCTCTCATTGACCTTCTCCCATAACCCAACTTCCAACTCTCCTCCCAGCTCTTCCTCCCACTTCCTCTTCACCTCCCCAATTGGGACCCCTTCCCACTCCATCCGAGACCCTCCCCTCACCAACCCCTGTTTTAGACATCACCTTATCCTGTTGTCCCCTGAGTGGGAGGCCAGTGAAGCTCGGGACTTGCCTCCGAACAAAATCCTGTACCTGCAGGTACCGGAACCAATTCCCCCCTGGCAACTCAAACTCCTTCTCTCGCTCCTCCAGGCTCGGGAGACTCTCCACAATGAAGAGATCTCCAAATCTCTCAATCCCTGTCCCCTGCCACCTCCTGAAGCACCCGTCCAGCCCCCCCCCCCCCCCCCCAGTTCAAACCGGTGATTGTCACAGATTGGTGACCACACCGACGCCCCCTCCAGTCTCACGTGGTGCCTCCATTGCCCTCCACACTCTCAGGACTGCCACGACCACTAGATTACGGCAGAGGTACCGTTAACAAGGCCTTCAAACTCATGCCCTTACAAGATGCCGCCTTCACTCGCTCCCACACCGACCCATCCCCCACTACCCATTTCCCAACCATCGATATATTAGCCGCCCAGTAGTAATTAATAAAGTTTGGAAGGGTCATGCACCCCTCCCCGTGCCCTCTGATCCCCCACCTTCAGATGTGCTCCAGCAACATGGCCATGTCAGCCTTCAGTTGCCTCAAGTGCGAAAACACACAGGCCCTTTTGACTGGCCTATTCAGTCCCCAAACGTTCCACGTGACCAGCCTGGGCGGGGGGGAGCACCCCCCCCCCCCCCCCCCCCCGCTAATCTCCTAGGCTGGTCTGCGGCCCACGTCCCGCACCTCCCCCGGCCCGCCCTCGGGCAACTACCACCATCAACCCTCCTCCACTTTGAAAGTCCCCTCCCCGTCAGCAGTATAATCCCCCCGACTCTTCCCCCCCCCCCCCCCCCCCCACACACACATCGATCTTCAGCTCACCCCCCACTTTGCTTCCATGAAATAGCCCACCCAGCTAGACTGGCAGCCACCCGGCCACGGCGCCTAGCCCCCACTGATTCCTCCCCCCCCCCCCACCCCGCTCTTAGTGCAAACAGTCAAAACAAAGGCAAGAAGTAAAAACAAACAAACAATCCCTCCCAAGGTCCAAACACAAAGGCCCCCCCCTCATCCCTTAACAAAGCACAGTATACCAGCCTAACCCCAAACAGAACCGTAAAACGGGAAAATAAACCGAAAGAGATCCAAACAACATTAACCCAAAGTTTTTCACAATATAGTTCAGTTCTCCACAATCAAAGTTCAAGGTCATCCTTCTCCTGCCAGTTCATTCTCCTTCATAAAGTCTCTGCCACTATCTCCTCTGCCAAGCCAAAGTATAGCTCCCTGCCCCCATAGGTCACCCACAGGCGGTAGTCCGAACTTTACGCCCTTGTTCAGGGCCGACTTGACCTTATTAAAGCTCGCCCCCCCACTTCGCGAACTTTGCTCCCAGGTCTTGGTACATCCGAATCTCCACATCTTCCCAAGTGCATCGCCTCGTCTGCCTGGCCCACATCATGATGCGTCCTTGTCCAGGAACCGATGCAATCGCACCCCCATCCCCCTCGGTGACTCGCCCTCCTGGGGTTTGCACTTCAGTGCCCTGTGGGCCCGATCCACCTCCATAGGCCGGCCGAGCACACCTCCCCCATGCAGCTTCTCCAGCATCGTCCCAACGGACGCACCCGCATCCGATCCTTCGATTCCCTCTGGCAGACCCACAATCCGGATGTTCTGCCTCTGAGAACGGTTCTCCATGTCCTCCACTTTCTCCATCAGTCACTTCTGCTAGTCTCGCATCAGCCCAATCTCTGCTGCCATTGAGGTGGACTGTTCCTCCTGCTCCCCTGCCTGCTCCTCCAGCCTCAGGATCGCCTGTCCCTGACCCTCCAGTCTCGACTCCACATGGTCAACCACCGCCTTGATCGAGTCCACCGCCAGCGCCAGGTCTTCCGCCCTTTCCTTCTGCTGTTGGGTGAATTTCTGATTCAGGAAGCTCACCAACTGGTCCATCGACAACTGAGCCGGCAGGGCCACACCCTGCACATCTGCCATCTCTCTGCGTGCGTTGTCTGCTTATCGCTCGCCTCAACCAACTGATTCACTTTTTTCCGGGCACTTCTGGACCGCAGCTCCATAAACTAGGGGTCACTGTCTTCTGCTCTCACTTCTGCACCTTTTTCTTACAAAAATGTCTGCGACAAACCGACATAAAAGCCACAAAAAGACCACCATGAGCGGGAGCTGCCAAATATGCAACCACTCACTCCATGGTCGCCTGCGGAAATCCATTCCAAATTTCTTCTGAACCTGCATCTCTTTATGAGATATGATCAAAGTCTGGAGTAATCTCTCCAGATACAACTGCCTGCCCCTCCCTCTGGACCAATAACTCTTGAGTGATAGAGTTTCAAGGTGACAACATCTACTGGAGACCTGTTCTCTTGGGCGTGCCATGCTGCTCACAAACTCCCAGACTTAGCAATCCACAAATTTTGAAATTGTGCCCATTGCATCAAACTTTCAGTCATTAATATTTATCAAGAGGGGATTGTCCTGTGAGGAGAGATTGAGTGGCCTCGGCCTATACTCCAGAGGATTTAGAAGGATGAGAGTTGATTCTATTAAAATATGTAAAATTCTTAAGGGGCTTGGCAGGGTAGCTGCTGGGAGGATGTTTTCTCTGGCTGAGGAACCTTAGAACACAGGGGCGAGATCTTCCGGCTCTTCACGCTGGTGGGATCTTCCGGTGCTGCCGGCAGCGTACCCTTGCCACGGGTTTCCCAGCAATATTCAATAATGGTGGGGCGGGAAGATCCCGCCAGTGTCCAACAGCAGACCATATAGCACAGGGGTGGGCAAACTTTTCCGTGCAAGGGCAAATTCACAATTTTAAAGGGCCGCATAGTATATTAAGTAAAATAATTAATATTTTAAAAAGCCAAAATAAAAGGTCTTTAAAGAAAAAAAAGCACATTTATTTGAAAAACAAAGTAACTCAGTAAGTAACAGAACAATGTCAATGAGAATGATGCATCTGACTGCAGTCATTTACCAGTTTGTTGAAATCAGGTGTCAAGTTGCTTGTGCTGATCCTTAACACTGACAGAAGAACAGCCTAGCCGAGTCAACGATAAAAACGCGCGTAGTGGGGTGGATGAGTGGGGCTGCCTTATTGGTCAGTTTAGTTGGGTGTGCAACCAATAGGAGTCCAGGTTACAAACAATAATAAGGCTTATTGTTTGTAACCTGGACTCCTATTGGTCGCACATCCAACTAAACCGACCAATGAGACAGCCCCACTCATCCACCCCACTACGCGTGTTTTTATGCGGCCCGCCAATGAGGTGCCCGGAATCATAACCAGCATTTTTGAAAAGCCGCCGGGGAAAAGCCGCTGAAGTAAATGCGGGCCGTAGTTTGCCCACCCCTCATATAGCAGATCCCGCCACCAAGAAGCACGCCGCGGGGAGGCCAAAGAATCTTGCCTCGGGTCACAGTTTCTGAATAAAAGGTCAGTCATTTAGGACTGGGATGAGGAGAAATTTCTTCACATAAAGGTTTGTAAATCTTTGGCATTCTCTACCCCAAAGGACATTGTCATGTATATTCAAGATGGAGAACAATCAATTCAAGAAGGAAATCATGGGTTTTGGGAATAGTGCAGCAAGGTGGAGTTAAGGTAGAAGATCAGTAATGACATTAATTGATCGAAGGGCCAAATGACTTACTCCTGCTACTATTTCTTATATTCTTATTTTCATTGTTCTGTATATCTGACAAACATAAATGATTGGGGAGGATTTGAAGAATCAGAAACTGAGCCAAGCATCACAATATACGTTGAAACACACCTGCTCTTGTAGAAAAATTGATATGACTGGTCCCCAGTTAAGTTTCTGGTCAATTGTGACACCCCAAAGGTATTGATGGTGAGGAACTTGGCAACAGTTGCGCTATTAGAGATGACATGAAAATGAATCAGATTTCTCTTGTTCAAGGAAGTCATTATCCGCCACATATGTGACATGGGTGTCACCTTCCACTTCTCAGCCCAAGCCAGGATGTTATCCTCGCACTGCTGTGAAGATGCCATAGGCTGCCTTATTAATGGATGAATTGTGAATGGAAACACTGCAGAATTAAAGTGAGCAGCGCCATTGCTAAGGTCATTGATGAAGCAGCTGAAAATGGTTTGACCAAGTATACAGTCTGAAGAATTTGTAAACTGTTGTCCTCGGGCTTTGGTGAGTGGTTCAGACAACTGCAACTATTGTTATTTGCATTCAATGTGACTTCAGCTATTAGAAGGTTTTACACTTGATAAAATACTTTTTTCTAGAGATTTTTGGTGCTGTGCTTGTTAAACTCCAATGGTATCGCTGCAATAAGAATTAGAAAGCAAGTCTTCACTTCTTCAACTCCAATTTAATTGTGCTCCACAATCATGTCTCCTTCAACACCACAGTGCCACCTGTACATCCTTTATATATATATATGTGAAGTCTATTAATCAATATGTGTTGTCATTCTAACATAAGCATTGGGGAAGAGTAACAATACTCATTGAAATGCTGCCTTGATAGTTATTGGTAGGTATTTCCATCTCTCCTCTGCTTTCAGCTCTTTCATCCCTGTCTGCATCCAAACTATGTAGAGATCTGAAGCCACGTGGTTCTGGTGAAACCTGACAGAGCATTAATGAGCAGTTTAAAGATGAGTAGATGTCTCCTGATGTGGATTGTGTGCACATATCTGGGTAACCTCCAAAATGATGCATAGACTAAAGGAAGTGGCTACAGAGATAGTGGATGCACTAGTAGTAATCGGCCAAGAATCCTTAAATTCTGGAAATGTTGCAAATGATTGGAAAACTGCCAATGTAACTTCCCTTCAGGAAGGGAAGGAGACAAAAAACAGGTAACTATAGGCCAGTTAGCTTACCTTCTGGGTGGAAAATGGTTTGTCTGTTACAAAGGATGTAACTGCAGAGCATTTAGAAATGCATAATAAAGTCAAGCAGAGTCGGCATGGTTTCATGAAGGGGAAATCATGCCTGAATGAGCAGGATAAAGGGGAACCAGTAGATGTAATATACTTTGATTTCCAAAAAGCGTTCAAAAACGTATCGCACAAAAGGCTACTTAATAAGATATGAGCCCATGGAGTTGAGTGTAATTTATTAGTATGGGGCCAGTTTAACTCACTTGGCTGAATAGCTGGTTCGTGCTGCAGAGAGGCTAACAGTGTGGGTTCAATTCCTGTATTGGCTGAAGTTATTCATGAAGGCCTGCTTTCTCAACCTTGCCCCTTGCCTGAGGTATGGTGATCCTCAGGTTAAATCATCGCCCGTCAGCTCTCCCATTCAAAGGAGAAAGTAGCCTATGGTCACCTGGGACTATGTTGACTTTTATACATATATATTATTTAAATAGAGAAAGATTATAGAAAGCTGCAGCACAGAGGGATTTGAGGCTTATTGTGCTTAAATCACAAAACGCGAGCATGTAAATTCTGCTGTTGATAGGAACGGCAAATGGAATGTTGGCCTTTATTTCAAAGGGAATGGTGTATAAAATAGGGAAGTCTTGCTAAAACTATACAAGGCACTAGTTAGACCCACCTCAGCCCAAGAATATCACGGTAGGTGTTCCTTAGGATTGTGTCCTAGGCCCAACCATTGTCAGCTGCTTCATCAAAGACTTTCTTTCCATCATCAGGTCAGAAGTGGTGTTTGCTGGTCATTGCACAGTGCTGAGTCCTATGTGCAACTCCTCAGCTTTGACAAAGGGCCATCTGGACTTGAAACATTAGCTCTTTTCTCTCCTTACAGATGCTACCAGACCCGCTGAGATTTTCCAGCATGGTCTCTTTTCCTCAGATAGTGAAGCAGTTGTGTTCATATGCAGCAAGAACTGGAGAATATTCAGTTTTTGGCTGGTAAGTGGCAAGTAATATTCATGCCACAAGTGCCAGGAAGTAACCATCTCCAACAAGAGAGAATTGAACCATCTCCCCTTGACATTCAATGACATTATCATCACTGAATCCCCCACCATTAACATCTTGGGATTACAAATGACTAGAAGCTGAACTGGACTAGCCATGTAAATACTGTGACTACAAGAGCAGGTCAAGGTTACTGGTCGTCTGGCAAACAATACTCACGTCCACGGAAGATTAAAAATCTTTGAGCAGATTGATCTCCTGGTGTTATACCGGAGTAAGGAATATGGTCGACCATGAGATGCAGACCAAGATACAGTAACTTTCTTAAGATACCAGCATGGTACAATGATAACAGAATAGCCTAAATAGAATCAACTGTTTAATTTAGCATTTTAAAGTTTAGTTTTGATCTTTTTGCTTCTTCCGCTTAAATAGGTCTTAATAGGCTTTCTGCAGCTGAGGGGATGTCCAAGTGCTCTTTTACTCTGCCTCTGGCAATGTCACTTTATAATTATGCGTACCAGATCTGAATGCTCAGTGTGTTGCCCACAGTTGGGTAAAAACAGTTCAGGAAATTTCCCAGATGGGGAGCAACTGTGAGTACCAGCTCTCTTCATTACAGCTCACTTCATTACATTACCATTACAAATCGATGCACCGCCACATGATCCTTGTCTTGCCTTTTAATTGCCACACTGTTCCTGGTGATTTGTCTTTCTGAGGATGGCAACAATTTCAGAACCATTACAAAGAATTAGCCTGAAAACATTTTACATTTAATTATCCCCCCCCCCTTTCCCCAACCACAACGGGCTATCTGTACTTCCCATAATTGCACTTCACTTATTTTGGCATTCTGTAGATCTGATACCTTGGCACTAAATCACTATAAATTGCCTGTAAACACTGACTTTCTATGGGAGGGAATGTAGATCAGGCACGATAATAAAGTGACATGAACAGTTACTTCATTCAGTCCCTCATTATTATTCTCTGTGGGAGTATGGTGCACTGGACCTCAGTTATCCATTTCCTGTTCTCTAAAAACAATCTAATTCTAAACCCTTTCTAAGGACTTTTTTTTTTAGCTCCCAATGAACCATATGCCCTAAATCTGTCCCAAAACAGGTTTAAACTCATTTGGCGGGGGATGGGCACCAGGCTGAAACATTAGACAGGAGAAACAAGGTGCAAAGAAGATTGGGAGAGACAAATGGTGCTAGAGTAAAGAATTGTTCAGAAACAGGAGGGATCAAACAAGGGGAAAATGCAAGGCAGCCTAAGGTTCAGAGTGCATATGTATAACTGCACATAGCATGGTAAATAGGATTGGTGAGCTGCAGGCACAAGTTACCACATGGAACTGATATCGTGGCAAAAACAGAGGGCTGGCTCAAAGAAGGGTAGGATTGAAAACAAACTTAATATTTCAGGCTAAGGTATTCAAGAAAAACAGAAGAGGAAAAAGGTCTGTGTTGTTCAAGTAAACTATTATAACACTGGCAGTTAATGATGGTCGGCACAGTGGCATATTGGTTAGCACTGCTGCCTCACAGCTCCAGGGACCCAGGTTCAATTCCGGCCTTGGGTGACTGTGTGTGGAGTTTGCATGTTCTCCCCGTGTCTGCATGGGTTTCCTCCGGGTGCTCTGGTTTCCTCCCACAGTCCAAAGATGTGCAGGTTTGGTGGATTCGCTATGCTAAATTGCCTCTTAGCGTCCAATAGGTTAGGTGGGGTTACTGGGTTGCGGGGATAGGGTGGAGGTGTGGGCTTAAGTAGGGTGCTCTTTCCAAGAGCCAGGACGGACTCAATGGGCTGAATGGCCTCCTTCTGCACTGTAAATTCTAAAAAAAATAGTTGAAAGGACAAAGACAGAATATATTTGGTCGGGATTAGGGACAGAGGAGTTATATTGTTGTTTGACGTTTCTCAGCCAACAGATAGTGGTAAGGAGAAGTGGAGCAAATATGCAGTCATCAAGTTACAGAAAAATGCAAGAACTGCAGGATAGTCATATTGGGGAACTTAAATAATCCTAGCATAAATTGAGAAAGTAATAGTGCAAAGGGAGAAATGCGGAAGAATTCCACAAATGTGCATGAGAAAACTTTCCTGATCAATGTGTTTCCAGCCCAACAAGAAAGGAAGCAAATATTAGAAAATGCTGGATAATCTCAGCAGGTCTGACAGCAAGAGAATGGAGCTAACATTGCGAGTTTTGATGAGTCTTTGTCAAACCTTTGACAAAGTGTGATCCAGACTCAAAACATTAGCTCTGTTTTCTCCCTCCACAGATGCTGTAAGACCTGCTCAGATTGTCCAACATTTTCTGTTTTTGTTTCAGATTCCATTATCTGCAGTAATTTGCATTTATTTAAGGAACGAAGGAATGCTGGATCATGTTCTGGGAAATGAAATTGGACGTTTGGAGCATGTTCAGTGAGGGGACATTTAGGGAACATAATATCATTAGATTTAAAACCGTTGGGCAGCACGGTGGTGCAGTCGTTAGCACTGCTACCTCATGGCGCCAAGGACCCAAGTTCTATCCCGGCCTTGGGTCACCGTCCGTGTGAAGTTTGCACATTCGCCCCGTATTTGCGTGGGTCTCACCACAACAACCCAAAAGGTTATGCAGGGTAGGTGAATTGGCCACTCTAAATTGCTCCTTAATTGGGAAAATAAGAATTGGGCACTCTAAATTTATTTTTTTTAAATGTTTAGAACTATTATGGAAACTGACAAGGAACTATTAAACATTAATATACTTCACTGTAGGAGGATAACCTTCAGTAAGTTGATTAGGAATCTGACCCAGGTGAATTGAAAGGCATGTGTGCAGTCTTCTGCCTCATGCTAATTAAGGCCGTCCTGTCCACTGAATAGCCTCAACCTGCTGCTACTGGCATTCAACCCAGTGGCGGCTGGGGAAGTCATCATACATGGAAGTTGAAAAATAAAACTCTGCTAGGTTTGCTTGTGGGCGTCCAAGTGTTAACTTGTTCAAGGGCACAGTGCTTGATAAATGGACCTGGGATTGGGAAGGTGTGTGTATGTGTGTGGGGTGGGGGGGCTTGTTGAGAGCCACCACTCCTGCATTTTTTTTCATACACCCTCCCCCCCCGCCCCATTCCAGTCCGAAGCTCTGTCTCGCAACCCCCAATCCCACCCTCACTCACCTGTGGCCTGGGGTCCTCACTGATACGGAACCTCTGGGTTGATTAGCAGCAGCTGTCAGTGCTCCCAGTGGCACTGATGGGCAATGTTGACAGCTCTTGGGAGGACAGCATTTCAGTCTCTGGGGTCCTAAATCCTGGTGAAAGCCGAATGCTGGACAGTTAAGTGCCTGATAATCGATTAATTCCAGCAGGCCTTTCCCAAAGGAGGTGACATGGGGTTCCCCCTGGTTCTCCAGACTCCTTGGATAGATTGGTTTATTGTCATGTGTACCGAGGTACAGTGGAAAGTATTTTTCTGCGTGCAGCTTGAACAGATCATTTTGTACATGAAAAGAAAATACGTAATGGGGCAATACAAGGTACACAATGTAAATACATTGACACCGGCATCGTCTGAAGCATACGGGAGTGTAGTATTAATCAGATCAGTCCATAAGCGGGTTGCTTCGAAGTCTGGTAACAGCGGGGAAGAAGCTGTTTTTGAATCTGTTTGTGCGTGTTCTCCGACTTTTGAATCTCCTGCCCATGGAAGAAGTTGGGAGAGTGAGTAAGCCAGTTGGGAGGGGTCTTTGATTATGCTGCCCGATTTCCCCAGGCAGTGGGAGGTGTAGATGGAGTTAATGGATGGGAGGCAGGTTTATGTGATGGACTGGGCGGTGTTCACGACTCTCTGAAGTTTCCTGCAGTCTTGGCCGAGCAGTTATCATACCAGGCTGTGATGCAGCCAGATAGGATGCTTTCTCTGGTGCACCTGTAAAAGTTGGTAAGAGTCAATGTTGACATGCAGAATTTCCTTAGTTTCCTGAGGAAGTATAGGCGCTGTTGTACTTTCTTGGTGGTAGCGTCAACATGGGTGAACCAGGACAGATTTTTGGTGACGTGCGCGCCTAGAAATTTGAAGCTGTCAACCATCTCCACCTCGGCCCCGTTGATGTAGACAGGGGTGTGTACAGTACTTTGCTTCCTGAGGTCAATAACCAGCTCTCTAGTTTTGCTGACATTGAGGGAGAGATTGTTGTCGTTACACCATTCCACTAGGTTCTCTATCTCCCTCCTGTATCCTGACTCGTCGTTGTTCGAGATCCGACCCACTATAGTCGTGTCGTCAGCAAACTTGTAGATGGAGTTGGAGCCATATTTTGCCACACATTGAGTGTGTATAGGGAGTATTGTCAACATTAAAAGTCAACTGTTGATATTATGTATAAGACCAGAAGGCATAGGAGCAGAATTAGGCTACTCGGCCCATCGAGTCTGCTCTGCCATTCAATCATGGCTGATATTTTTCTTATCCCCATTCTCCAACCTTCTCCCATGACCCCTGATCCCCTTATTAATCTTTTAAAAAAAAATAAAGTTAGAGTACCCAATTCATTTTCACCAATTAAGGGGCAATATAGCGTGTCCAATCCACCTACCCCTGCACATCTTTGGGTTGTGGGGGCGAAACCCACGCAAACATGGGGAGAATGTGCAACCTCCACACGGACAGTGACCCAGGGCTAGGATCGAACAAGGGATCTTGGCGCCATGAGGCAGCAGTGCTAACCACTGTGCCACCATGCTGCCCCTTGTCACCTTATTAATCAAGAACCTGTCTATCTCTGTCTTAAAGACACTCAGTGATTTGGTCTCCACAGCCTTCTGCGGCAAAGATTTCCACAGATTCACCACCCAGTTCCAAAAGACATTTGACAAAGTACCACATAGTTGACTTATTAGTGGCAGCTCGTATGAATATTAAAGTGGGTAAGGAACAGAAAAAGAGAGCACTGGTGAGCAGTTGCTTGTATAGACTCGCAGGAAGTATACAGTCATATACCACAGGATTCAATATTGGTACCACTGCTGTTTGTGACATTTACTCCAATGTTGCTCTTTTATCTGAACCACTAGACCCGAGAACGTTCCTTGTATTGGCCAACTGACCACACAACCAGTATATTAGTTCAATTATAGTTTATTATTAAACACAGGCTTAGTTCTATGCGTAATAATCTACACGCGGCTACTTGTTAAATTATACCTAACAACTGAAATGACCTTCACTTAACTTCCAACTGACCAGCTCTGTGCAGGTTAGATAAGGCCTCTATCTGGATCCTCACTTGTGGCTGCTGGAGGTCGTCAGGTTCGTCTCGGCTGCGGCTCGTCCTTCAGGTAGCGATCGCAGGTCCTTGAACTTGGCTGGTCGATGTGCTACAGTTGGTAGGGGCAGAGGCCGGTCCCAAAAGAGGCTGAATACTGGTAGCGCAGTTCTTATTATCCCCTGATCTTTTGCACTCTTTTGGGCGGCCCCAACTCAGGATCCAATGGATCGATAGGGTTCCGATCCGATCGATTCTGGACAATTAGGGGCGGGTACCTCGATGGCTGGGCGGGTCCTAGCTGCTATTATCCAAGGCACGTATGCACTCCCAAACAGGGTAAATAGGCGCCCCCGAGTCTGCTACTGCTGTTATGTTTTAATCTGTGTCCCATTGTCCTGGGGAAAACGGTGATTGACCTTTAGCAGATGTGAGTTTCAGTTAGGTCTGATTTCCCTCTGCACAATACACAGGGGCTGTGTTCCGTCTGTGTCCCAACCCGACCATAATTCCCATTATGCTTTGCGGGTGGCCATTTTAGATGGCCACACCAACAACAATTAGTACCTGAAGGAATGAATATTTAATTTTCAGTGCCAGAATGGGTGACTGGCAATATTAATATTTGTAACAATGTTGGGTACTTGGGTCCAGACGATCAAAATGAACGTACTGCCCAGGTTCCTCTTCCTGTTTAGATCCATTCCGATCTACATCCCCAAGGCCTTTTTCAAAGTGCTGGACAAACTTATCATGGCGTTCGTATGGGGGGGTAAAAATGCTTGGATCCCAAAGAAGGTCCTACAAAAAACAAAATCCAGGGGGGGGCTAGCCCTCCCGAACCTACAATTCTACCACTGGGCGTCAACAGCCGAACGAATAAGGGGATGGATCCAGGAGCCAGAGGCCGAGTGGGTGCGTGCGGAGGAGGCCTCCTGCATGGGGACCTCCCTCCGGGCCCTCGCCACGGCAGCACTCCCATCCCCACCCAAAAAATACTCCATCAGCCCAGTGGTGACAGCCACCCTCCAATCCTGGAACCAACTGCGGCAGCAATTTGGCCTGACCAAAATGTCGGACAAGGCTCCCATCTGCAACAACCATAGGTTCACACCAGCACTGACTGACGCCACCTTCAAAAGGTGGAGGCAGGACGGAGGGACACTGACAGTCAGGGACCTATATTTGGACGGCAGGATCGCAACACTGGACGAACTGACAGAGAAATTTCAGCTAGCCAGGGGGAACGAGCTACGGTATCTGCAGCTCAAAAACTTCTTACGAAAGGAGACAAGGACGTACCCACAACCACCACGACAGACACTACTGGAAGACCTACTGGATGCAAGTATCCTAGAGAAAGGGAACTGTAGCGACATGTATGACCGACTGATAGAAAGGGACGACACCGTACTGGACGCAACAAGAAAGAAATGGGAGGATGACCTGGGGATTGAGATAGGATGGGGACTCTGGAGCGAAGCACTGCATAGGGTCAACTCCACCTCCACGTGCGCAAGGCTCAGCCTGACGCAACTAAAAGTGGTACATAGAGCCCACTTAACAAGAAACCGTATGAGTAGGTTCTTCCCGGAGGTGGAGGACAGATGTGAACGGTGCCAAAGAGGCCCGGCCAACCATGCCCACATGTTCTGGTCTTGCCCCAGACTTGTGGAGTACTGGACAGCCTTCTTCGAGGCTATGTCCAAAGTGGTGGGGGTGAGGGTGGAGCCATGCCCGATAGTGGCGGTCTTCGGGGTTTCAGACCAGCCAGATCTATTCCTGGGGAGGAGGGCGGACGCCCTTGCCTTTGCCTCCCTGATCGCCCGCCGTAGAATCCTGTTTGGCTGGCGGTCAGCAGCACCACCCAGAGCTGCAGACTGGCTGTCCGACCTCTCGGAATCTCTCCAAATGGAGAAAATCAGATTCGCCATCCGAGGGTCAGACGACGGCTTCCACAGAACGTGGGAGCCATTCACGCGACTGTTCCGGGACCTGTTTGTGGCCAACGAACAAAAGGAAGAATAGTCGGGTGGCCAAGAATCAGGGGAAAATGGACGGGAATCGGGGGAAGGTAGCTGGGGGGGGGGGGGGGGGGGAGGGCGGAGGGCTACGGGTTCGTTATGGGGGTTTGTTCTCATGGTTTTACGCTAATTTCTTTTTCTTAATTTATTGTTTTTGTATTGGAGGGGTGGGGTTACTGTTTTTCTCTGTTGTGATAAAATTTGTTGTTGAAAACTTGAATAAAAATTATTCCAAAAAAAAAGGAAGGACAAAGCCGCAAGCGACAGTCTGATGGCAAGCTAAGGCCCAAAACCAAATTGTAAATAAATGCCTATAAACATGTAACTCGGCCATATTGGGGAATGTAAAATATGTATGCCGGTTAAAGGGGGTGGCCACAGTTGTTATTATGAAGATGCTTGCCTGTAAATATACATGTTAATTTTTGTGTGTTTTTTTTTCTAATAATTTGTAATTTGTTGGATATAAAATATGAAAACTCAATAAAAAACATTTCCAAAAAAAAAAATGTTGGGTACTTGGACTGAACTAGACAAGATTTCATTTTCTGTACTGAGTTAATGTGTGTTTACCAAGTAAGTGGAACAACTTTGTGCATTTCAATGAGTCAAACAGTGAAATGTAATTTGCGCAAAGGAGCACAACCCAGACACCAACATTTGGAGTTTTGCATTTAATTGTTTGACAGATTTTATTTGAAGTTGCTGCAGAAGCTGCATATGTATAATGGTAAGTGGCCTCACAGTTGTCTTCACAACAAATTATGACCCCATATATTTTTCTGGGCACCTAGGTGCTAAACAGAAAACTTGGATTCAGAATTTATTGGTTGGTGTAGGAAACAGTGTGCTCTTAAAGGATTTAAATTCTGTCTGCAGCTTATTCATTATTGTTCTTGCACTTAAGAATGACTTGCAGGTCAGGAGAACATTCTCTGATTAGTGGTGGCACACTGGGGTTAGGATGTAAGAGAGAAAGGGGTGACGCTATGTTCCTGAGTATTGCTGGAACCCAAGAAATCCTGCCTAGAGGACCTATAAACAAAACATCACATCAGTGAGTGCCAAACCTATCACTCCATGCACAGCCTGCTTAGCCAGAAAAAAGGTTTATGAACATAACTAGCTATAATAAAAACAGAAAATGCTGGAAATAATCAGCAGGTGTGGCAGCATCAGTAAATGGAGAATATGAGCCCAAACCATTACTAATAATATTGTGATTTAGTGAAATGAAAAGTTGCAATAACCTTGATGGACTGGATTTATCCACAACGTTTATTTATAGTATTTTAGCTGTGTCTTACTTTGGTTTTCCTGTGTGAGCTGTTGGGGTGAGTTTCAGCAGGTGCTCCTGTGTGAGCTGTTGGGGTGAGCACCAGCAGGTTATCCCGTGTCAGCTGTTGGGGTGAGCTCCAGCAGGTTCCCTTGTGTGAGCTGTTGGAGTGAGGTCCAGCAGCTCCTGTGTGAGCTGTTGGGGTGAGCTCCAGCAGGTGCTCCTGTGTGAGCTGTTGGGGTGAGCTCCTGCAGGTTTTCCCGTGTGAGCTGTTGGAGTGAGCTCCAGCAGGTGCTCCTGTGTGAGCTGTTAGGGTGAGGTCCAGCAGCTCCTGTGTGAGCTGTTGGGGTGAGTTCCAGCAGGTTTTCCCGTGTGAGCTGTTGGGGTGAGGTCCAGCAGCTCCTGTGTGAGCTGTTGGGGTGAGTTCCAGCAGGTTTTCCCGTGTGAGCTGTTGGGGTGAGCTCCAGCAGGTTTTCCCGTGTGACCTGTTGGAGTGAGCTCCAGCAGGTGCTCCTGTGTGAGCTGTTGGGGTGAGGTCCAGCAGCTCCTGTGTGAGCTGTTGGGGTGAGTTCCAGCAGGTTTTCCCGTGTGAGCTGTTGGGGTGAGCTCCAGCAGGTGCCTCTGTGTGAGCCGTTGGGGTGAGCCCCAGCATGTGCTCCTGTGTGAGCTGTTGGGGTAAGCTCCAGCAGGTTTTCCCTTGCGGCCTGTTAGGGTGAGTTCCTGCAGGTGCTCCTGTGTGAGTTGTTGGGGTGAGCTCCAGCAGGTACTCCTGTGTGAGCTGTTGGGGTGGGCTCCTGCAGGTGCTCCTGTGAGAGTTGTTGGGGTGAGTTCCTGCAGGTGCTCCTGTGCAGCTGTTGGAGTGAGCTCCAGCAGGTTTTCCCTTGCGGCCTGTTAGGGTGAGTTCCTGCAGGTGCTCCTGTGAGAGTTGTTGGGGTGAGCTCCAGCAGGTACTCCTGTGAGAGCTGTTGGGGTGAGCTCCAGCAGGTACTCCTGTGTGTGCTGTTGGAGTGAGCTCCAGCAGGTGCGCCTGTGTGAGCTGTTGGGGTGAGCTCAAGCAAGTTTTCCCGTATGGGCTGTTGGGGTGAGGTCCAGCAGCTCCTGTGTTCCAGTGCAAACTGTTGGGGTGGGCTCCTGCAGGTGCTCCTGTGAGAGTTGTTGGGGTGAGCTCCAGCAGGTACTCCTGTGAGAGCTGTTGGGGTGAGCTCCAGCAGGTTCTCCTGTGGGAGCTGTTGGGGTGAGTTCCAGCAGGTTTTCCTGTGTGAGCTGTTGGGGTGAGTTCCAGCAGGTTTTCCCGTGTGAGCTGTTGGGGTGAGCTCCAGCAGGTGCCTCTGTGTGAGCCGTTGGGGTGAGCTCCAGCAGGTGCTCCTGTGTGACCTGTTGGGGTGAGCTCCAGCAGGTTTTCACATGCGGGCTATTAGGGTGAGTTCCTGCAGGTGCTCCTGTGTGAGCTGTTGGGTTGAGCTCCAGCAGGTTTTCCTGTGTGAGCTGTTGGGGTGAGCTCCAGCAGGTGCCTCTGTGTGAGCCGTTGGGGTGAGCTCCAGCAGGTGCTCCTGTGTGAGCTGTTGGGGTGAGTTCCAGCAGGTTTTCACATGCGGGCTATTGGGGTGAGCCCCAGCAGGTTTTCCCTTGCGGCCTATTAGGGTGAGTTCCTGCAGGTGCTCCTGTGTGAGCTGTTGGGGTGAGCTCCAGCAGGTGTGCCTGTTTGAGCTGTTGGGGTGAGCTCCAGCAGGTTTTCCCGTATGAGCTGTTGGGATGAGGTCCAGCAGCTCCTGTGTGAGCTGTTGGGGTGAGCTCCAGCAGATGTTCCAGTGCAAACTGTTGGGGTGAGCTCCTGCAGGTGCTCCTGTGAGAGCTGTTGGGGTGAGCTCCAGCAGGTGCGCATGTGTGAGCTCCAGCAGGTGCGCCTCTGTGAGCTGTTGGGGTGAGTTCCAGCAGGTGCTCCTGTGTGAGCTGTTGGGGTGAGCTCCAGCAGGTTTTCCCTTGTCGCCTGTTAGGGTGAGTTCCTGCAGGTGCTCCTGTGCAGCTGTTGGGGTGAGCTCCAGCAGGTTCTCCTGTGGGAGCTGTTGGGGTGAGGTACAGCTGGGTTTCCTGTGTGAGCTGTTGGGGTGAGCTCCAGCAGCTGCTCCTGTGTGAGCTGTTGGGGTGAGCTCCAGCTGGGTTTCCTGTGTGAGCTGTTGGGGTGAGCTCCAGCAGCTGCTCCTGTGAGAGCTGTTGGGGTGAGCTCCAGCTGGGTTTCCTGTGTGAGCTGTTGGGGTGAGCTCCAGCAGCTGCTCCTGTGTGAGCTGTTGGGGTGAGCTCCAGCTGGGTTTCCTGTGTGAGCTGTTGGGGTGAGCTCCAGCAGGTGCGCCTGTGAGAGCTGTTGGGGTGAGGTCCAGCAGGTACACCTGTGAGAGCTGTTGGGGTTAGCTCCAGCAGGTACTCCTGTGAGAGCTGTTGGGGTGAGCTCCAGCAGGTACTCCTGTGAGAGCTGTTGGGGTTAGCTCCAGCAGGTACTCCTGTTGGTGTTAGCTCCATCAGGTACTCCTGTGTGAGCTGTTGGGGTGAGCTCCAGCAGGTGCGCCTGTGAGAGCTGTTGGGGTGAGGTCCAGCAGGTACACCTGTGAGAGCTGTTGGGGTTAGCTCCAGCAGGTACTCCTGTGAGAGCTGTTGGGGTGAGCTCCAGCAGGTACTCCTGTGAGAGTTGTTGGGGTTAGCTCCAGCAGGTACTCCTGTGAGAGTTGTTGGGGTTAGCTCCAGCAGGTACTCCTGTTGGGGTTAGCTCCAGCAGGTACTCCTGTGAGAGCTGTTGGGGTGAGCTCCAGTAGGTTCTCCTGTGGGAGAGACTCTGGGTATCTCGGAACCTTGTTCCGCGGGAAGGGTTTCGAAGGGGACACTATTTACCCGAACACTGAACGCACACTATGTTTGATGCGCAGTGACAGCAACTGTTTTGAAATCGATTTACAATCTTAACAAGAAATGAATTACGTTGAATCACCATCCTGGTTCACTGCACCACCCCCGGGAGCAGAGCGAGAAGGTAAAGCGCTGCTCGGGGTGGGCAGGGTGCAGTCGAGCTGACGGCTGTAGAGGGAGGGACCCGAACACAGGGGGTAATGGTGGGTACTCACACCAGAGAAATGAAGGTGTTGAAAGTGGAAATAATTATTGGGGGTGATAAGGTTTGGAGACGAGGGAAGTTGTGGAGGTAGAATTAAGCACATTTGGGTGATGTTGGGGTCTGTTAGGTCCTGTGGTTCCCAGAAGTTTGAAATAATCACACTTTTGGACAGATATATTGGAGCTGATATGGAATATATTTCTCAGGTCTCACCATGTGCTATGTGGACTGATGCATTGCTGCATACCTGACCATGATGAGCGATGATGCACAATGAATATGCACGAATACATGCGCAGACCAATAAATTTAGAATCACTACAGTACAGAAGGAGGCCATTCAGCCCATCGAGTCTGCACCGACCTTCCGAAAGAGCACCCCCTGTCGATTATTCTTTTTTGTCAACTATCTACATCTTGTGTACGTTCCTTTGGCTGCAAAAAGACACTGCATGTGACAAATCAAATCCCACTAAGCCCAGGCCTCCACCCTATCCCAGTAACCCCACCTAATATATTTGGACATTAAGGGGCAATTGATCATGGCCAATCCACCTAACCTGCGCATCTTTGGACTTTGGGAGGAAACCGGAGCACTCGGAGGAAGCCCATGCATATGCGGAGAAAACTTGCAAACTCCACACAGACAGTGACCCAAGGCTGGAATTGAACCTGTCCCTGGTGCTGTGAGCCAACAGTGCTAGCCACTGTGTCACCTAACTCTTTACTAATAATATAACATGGGGCATGAATTTCAGCAATAGGTTGAACGAGGTGCCAAAGTTTTACAAGTCTTGCTTTTAAATCCAGAGTGAGGTCTGATGAAAGGGTGGAGTTAGTAGCTCGTGTCAATTGTCTTCATGATTTATTTGCACACTCTTATTGCACCATTCCTAATCAGATTTTTCACGTTTATAATGAGACACAGCATTGACTCATATATTGAATGCCTTGATTTAAAAACTGTATAACACTTTTAGTACATTAAAATCTGATATGTGAATCAAATACGTATGTTATAGAAAACCTTAAAATGGAGTTCCAGGCAGTGTTGATGGCAGCTGGTGGGGGTTCCCGCATGATGGATCTCACTTCCAATATTCCAAAGCCCCTCCTACTGGTTGGAAACAAGCCATTGATATGGTACCCTCTAAATCTTCTGGAAAGACTTGGGTTTGAAGGTAAGCACTGTCATTTACACTTGAAAGGATAGCAACCAGGTGTGCTAAACCATGTATAAAGACAAAATAACTTGCTTCTCTCCATCAGTATCACACTTGTAATCCTCCTTTGGATTCCTCCTGCCTATTAATTTTTTATTGGAGCAGATCCATGAGTGATAACTGAATAGTAATTCTCCTGATTTGCATCTGCTCCATCAAAATGGAGCAGTTGTGTTGAGCGACTAACTTAAATCATGGTTATCTAACAGTTGACTTTTGAAGAGGGCTTGCACCTGAAATGTCAACTTGAATAACAGCATACATTAAAAGCAAAATATTGCACATGCTGAAAAGCTGAACTAAAAACAAAATGCTGGAAAAATTCAGGTTTGGTGAGAGAGAAACAGAGTTAATGGTTTAAGTTTTAATTGAATCTGTCTGACTTCAGAGCTGAAGAGCGGGAGAAATATCATGAATTTTATAATGTTTAAGAGGGGATGGGGCAGGTGGAACAAAGTAGAATATCAAGGATAAAGCTGGGAGAGATATTTTAGGTACAAGACAAAGTAAGTGTTAATGGTAGTGTTAAGGACTAAAGAAGGTGCTGATAGTGGCGTAAAGGTATGATAGCAGAATGTGTTCACATGAAATGAAATGAAATTAAATGAAAATCGCTTATTATCACAAGTAGGCTTCAAATGAAGTTACGGTGAAAAGCCCCAAGTCGCCACATTCCGGCGCCTGCTCGGGGAGGCTGGTATGGGAATTGAACCGTGCTGCTGGCCTGCTTTGGTCTGCTTTCAAAGCCAGCTATTTAGCCCTATGCAAAACCAGCCCCTGGTATGAACAAAGGACAGCACTCTGAAAGCACAATGGAAGACTAAGTGAGAGATGGTCTTGTAGGAGAGGAGGGGGATGCGTTGGGGAAAAAGAATTTGGATAAAAAAATTAAACAATCGAAACATTAGCTCTATTTCTTTCTCCATGGGTGCTGCCAGACTTGCTGAGTTTTCCAGCATTTTGTGTTTTCATGTCAACTACTTTGTTCTCCACTAAATAAACCAGTATTGAACAGCAAAAGTACTTGCATTTTACAGAAGTGCAACTAATAAAGAATTGAATCTTAAATAAGAACAAAGGAAATATATAAACTTGTGTCCACTGCGCACTCCCAATTTTTGTCGTGGCCACTGGTCAAATTATATTAAAATCCTACAATTAACCAATCTTAAATCTACTTCGCTTTTGAGAATAAAAAAGATTTACTCAACATGAAACATTTACAACACTATGATCGTTCCTTGCATCAGTCCTTTACAAATTATAGAACACCATTGTTACTAGCATTATTAACACTTATAATTTTATTCTGCCAGAGCACAATCCTTTCCTGTTCGCACTTCATCACTCTAATCTCTAATGTGCACCCCTCATTACTGAATTCGTTCTGAGACTTCAACATTTTCTTTTGTGAATCAGTCGCCACCATAACATCATTGCTGCCAACTACCTACCAACCTTTCCAAGCCCAGCTGTTTATTCTTCTTTCCTCCACTAACATTCTGTACCTTTGGTGTAACTATCAAACCTTCCATCTCCAACTGTCAGATTCAGCTTTGCACTTTTCAAATAATGACAGGAACCGACATACAAATGCTACATCTTATTAAAGAGAAACTTTCTAAGCGTTGGTTATCCTCTCAGTTCGAAATACAATTCTTAGGGCAGCACGGTGGCGCAGTGGTTAGCATTGCTGCCTCACGTCGCTGAGGTCCCAGGTTCGATCCCGGCTCTGGGTCACTGTCCGTGTGGAGTTTGCACATTCTCTCTGTGTTTGCGTGGGTTTTGTCCCCACAACTCAAAGATGTGCAGGGTAGGTGTATTGGCCACACTAAATTGCCCCTTAATTGGAAAAAAAATCAATTGGATACTCTAAATTTATAAAACGAAAGAAATACAGTTCTTATGGTGTTTCTATGGCTTGCCTTGAAGTATACTATTTCTCAGTTTTCAGCACCTGACATTGCTTATTGTGAAGGAGTGGTACTGGGAGTTGAGGGTGCATTAGCCTTTACAAATCAAAGAATGACTGATCAGAAGGCAGTTGTGGGGTAATTTTCCCACAGCTATTAAAAGACAAATACTCGAGTATAAAATCTGTATGACCTTACAGTTTGTCTTACATGAGATATCTCCATGTGTGATTTTATATATTGTAATTTGAACAGTTTGCAGATTTATTTAAAAAAAGTAAAAACTTGTAGTTCCATATTACTTTTTACAACCAATTAAGTAAAAGAAAAATAACTAAAAGAGAAAATGCTGGAAAATCTCAGCAGGTCTGGCAGCATCTGTAGGGAGTGAAAAAAAGCTAACGTTTCAAGCCCATATGACCCTTTGTCAAAGCTTTATTTGGTGTGATGTCACTTGTTATGTGGGAAATGTGACAGCTCATTTGCACTTCGTAAACTCTCACAAAGCAACCATGTACTAATGATCAAATAATCTGTCTTTTGTGATGGCAGTTGAGGGATAATATTGGCCGGGACACACTTTTTCAAAATAATGCATAAGCTATTTTCTATTCCCCTAAGCAAGAAGGTGGTGCCTCAGTTTAGCATCTTATTGGAAAGGCAGCATCTCTGACAGTGCAATGCTCTCACCTTCTGAGTTGCGTTTATATAATGCCTTTCATGGCCATTAGATGTCACAAAGTGCTTTATAACCAATGAAGTATTTCTGAAGTGTAGTCACTGTTGTAATGTAGGAAACATGGTAGTCATATTGCACACAGCAAAATCCCACAAACAGCAATGTGATGATGACCAGATCTGATTTAGTGATGTTAATTCTGGGAGAAATATTGGCCAGGACAATTCTCCTGTTCTTCAAAATAATGCCATGGGATCATGTACGTTCACCCAAGCAGGCTGAACGGAGTCTGGATTTAACTTCTCATCTGAAAGTGCCTAACAGCTACTGCACTGGATTGCCAGCATTGAGTTTTGTGCTGAAACCCTGGAATGGGGCTTGAATCAGAAACTTGTAACTTAGAGCTGACAGTGCTGCCAGCTATGCTACAGCTTACATCTACGTCAGCATGTTTGTGATACAAATTTAAATAGCAAATAAAAGATTCAGAAACACTGATACGTTGCATGTACTCAAAAAATGCACAGCCTCGACCATCGGGACATTGAAGAAAGCTCTGATAATCAATTAAAATAAAACCAGACAAAATCGTATCCTTTGCTTTTGTTAGCTCTGCAGCGTTTGACTCATTAATTCATTTTTGAGTGTTTTTATGTTTCAAAAATACCTCCACCATTCTCAAGTTGTGTTCCTTTAATATTAGTGATCTCTTGCTGTCAAGCGTGATGCTGCCTAATAACACCCTAAATTGTTAGGCTGATATTGTATGGTAAAATGCAAGCAGACAAGTCTACCGGCATTATTTTTATTCCACAAGCCAGAAGTTCATGATGACACAGGCTTTAACATTCTTTTACACACAGGCTTTAACATTCTGTTACACACAAGTCTTTTTAAAAAAAGAAGAAAATGAAGTTGGCTTTGCTCAGAGAATGGGGTGGGGGGTGGAGTTCAATGAGACAGGAGTGTTGTAAATCATGCTAGAGTGCAATAACATTCAATTGATGTGTACATACTCTGCTGGGACCGAGGCTGTACTGTAGAGAATTTGTTGCTTGTTAGCATTTAATCAAGGTTGTTATTGTACAGCATTATTCTAAAAGTATTTTAAATCCCTTTTTATTTGCAAGTAATTTTACAGAGGTGGTTCTAATGGTATAGACATTTTTCTTTATCAGTCACATGCTGTAAAATGACACGTCTGCGTAGTTGATACTTTGCGTTCAAAAAGATTATGTCCAGAATTGCATTTTTCTGAAGTCGAAATGACCTTTACAAGGAAAGAATTGGAAATTAGGTTAGACCTGATTAACTCCATCCTTTAGCAAAATTTGTTGTCAAAGGGCATTTCAGCATCATAAACCTACATGAGAGTTCTCTAATGTGGACTTGGAACAGTACCTCCCATGGATGAAACCACACAAAACAGAGAACATTTTTATCCTGAGCCAATTTTCTTCCATGGAATAACTGTTTTTTTTGGTAATTGCACGCAGAGCTCCCTCAGCATTGCCCACAGTGAGTCAGTACTTGTGTTGTTATAATGGGGACTGCTGGAATGTGGGATTGGGGAGGGGTGCACATCACCATTGGAAGAATTTAGAAAGACATTTGAAATGAATCTCCTTGAAGTCGATGCTTTTGAATGTATTTTAACTTGTTATGGAATGTACTGTTGGTTCTACTGTATTTACATAAATAAAGACATCTCTACAATGGTTGGTTTTGATCCTGTGATAAATAAGAATGCCACTGGTGCATGTGGAATATATTGCAAAATATAAAAACTTGCTCAAATATCATCCACACTTGTTAGCTTTTGCACAACCTGGCTGTCGTATTTGTGTATAAAGTAACTACCCTTCCAATTTAATTCATTGGCAGGGAGGTGCTTAACAGCATTCCCCAAGAATGTGAAAGGTGCAGTACACCTGCAAGCTTATTTGCCTTTCTTGTATTCGTCTAAATTTGTTTGTGCTGTAAATGAATTTGCTAACTGCACTAAAGAGGGGAGTGGTAAATAGTGTAGCACCATTGTTCCTTTCAAGCTAGTTTCAGAAAACAAAGGAGCCATATCTTCTGATCCCTGGATCATTGGAAATGACCCAAGATGCACATCAGGACTCGGTAGAAGTCCTGAATTGCTGACTTCCTTAGGAATTGCCCAGGAAATTTCAACTGCCGATGGCTGTTCCCTTGCTCCTTGCGATCTTCTGCAAAAGTCTTCAACTCTAAGCTAGATTTACAGACTTCACACTGATTTAGTGACTTGGATAGTTACCCAAATACTAGTTTGAGAAATATTAGTGTAACTCTTGGTTAACTACATAACTGACACACAATCCCACCCCTTCACTCACACTGATCCCTGGAACCGCCACTACTGCCTCCCTGACCTTTTGGCTATCCTCTGAATTCCCTAACGAGTCACCCCCCAACCAACTCTTCTGACCACCCCAACTAACGTGAGCCCCCCCCCAACCACTTGACCTGACTGGCATTCACAATCCAACTACCCCTAGCCACATCACCCATCTGACACCCTAACCATCTTAACCAATTGCCAACGTTCACCCATAATATTCATGCTGGACATTTACACTTGCCTTATGTCAACCAGTGCTGTAAAAAGGAGTGTGCCCAGTCTGCCACGTCACAGTACTCCACTGCGATGGAGTTCTCTGACGGACTGTATACTCTCCATTTCAGGAGAAGCCGGGCTCGGAAATGCTGGCTAGAAATGCGGAGCTGCATCGGGCACAAAAGTACGGTCAGAGTGGCAATGCGCTGTTGGTTGCCGCTTCGTGGAAAATCCAGATCATGGCATATTTCTTGCTTTGCTTTTTGATGTTTATGCAAATTCCAATAACCAATTCTAAAGGTTGCTTCCCTAACAATTAACAGCACTAATCCCTTTGAAATAGAGTTCAGCCAGTACTTGGGGTTTAGAACAAGCTAGGCTAAGCATACTCTGTCAATGTCGGAACTGCAAGCCATAAGCCAAAATACAGGGAGCTAAAATCTGCTGATTCTTTTCAGCTGAGCATGACAGCATTGTCAATTCTTTAAAAATCCAAGCTAAGCCTTCTCACTTAAATCTCCAATTATTTATTAAATAAATTATTTTTGTTTCCAATTAAGGGGCAATTTAGCGTGGCCAATTCACCTACCCTGCACATCTTTTTGACTTGTGGGTGTGAGATCCATGCAGACACGGGGAGAATGTGCAAACTCCACATGACAGTGACCTGGAGCCAGGATCGAACCCAGATCCTTGGTGCCATGAGGCAGCAGTGCTAACCACCATGCATGCCACCATGCTGCCCAAGTCTCCAATTCTAAACATTCTTTTAAGCATTTCAGACACAAGGCCCTAGCGTTTATTAAACTTTTAAAAATGCCTGTTATACATTGTGAACATTATTTTCATTATTTAGTTGCCAACGTAGCTTTGAATTCATGTTGGCAATTTTGAAAATGTAATTGCTATTTTCAAAATTCTTTTTTTTTAAATTTAGATTACCCAATTCATTTTTTCCAATTAAGGGACAATTTAGTGTGGCCAATCCACCTACCCTGCACATCTTTGGGTTGTGGGGGCGAAACCCACGCAAACACGGGGAGAATGTGCAAACTCCGCACAGACAGTGACCCAGAGCCGGGATTGAACTTGGGACCTTGGCGCCGTGAGGCAGCAATGCTAACCACTGTGCCACCCGTGCTGCCTGCTATTTTCCAAATTCTGATTGGTGTAAGCAGGTCACCCTGCTGCCCTTGCACGTTCTCCACCAGCTTGGGCTCATGTTCCAGGACTCTCTTAGGAATTCTACCCAGCAGAAATATATTCCAGTCACAAATTCTCTGGCGTCTCTGCACGTGAGTTCACACCACAACGTTTGTAATTATAAGGGTTTAGGCCTTCTCTGATGGAATTATCAAGTGCTCCTCTGACTCTGGAACTTCTTCCAAGGCCGGTGACCAGCCCACTCTCGTGACCAGCCCACTCTACAGACATCGTCCATCTGCTCTGCTTTTCAAAATAACTTTCTTGGGATTTAATTTAGGTTTAATATTTTCTCCAGAAAGTGGTGATGGTGGAGTGGGGGTCTATCATAACCCGCATAGGACTTATGAAGTGTCAATGATTAAACTCACTGTGAGCCTCACTGATATGAGTTCCTCGTTAAAAGGGGAAAGAAACTGTAAACCATGTTGATGTAAACGTCTGTATAAAGTCGACCTGTTTGTGTACCAACACAGAGGAGAGACCCAGCTAGGATCTTTTGTGCCGTGTAAATAATAGTTATTGTAATAAAACTGCATTCATTTGTACAACTCAGTGTGGACTCCCTTCGTTGTCTACTAAAGAGTTCAAGTGTCAAGTGTCCCCCTTAGTGTTTTCCTTTGTCCACTGCAACCCGATAAATAAGTACCACAGATTGATAATTAGATCTACACTGTAAACATAGGCAGTAGGCTTCTATATGCCATGGCACACTATTTTAATATGTTGCTAGTTGATGCCCTGTGACATTGCAACAAGAAATTACTCTCTGTCTTTGTCCTCTCAGGAACTCAGTTGGTGGATAAAGGAATGAGGGGCCAGCATATACAAACAATAATTGAAATATATTTTTCCTGGGATAAACATAATGTACCTCAAGATCCACAGTTCATCATAATGGTATGGGGGGGAAGATATTTGGTACTCTTCCTACCGTCGCCCATTAAGCTATAGGCGTGCAGGGATGATGAAGAGGAGGATGTAACACTCTTGGAAGTAAGAAAAAGTCCTTGCATATTTAAAATGAAACTTACCTTTTTTCTGAATAAACCTTGTAATGAATTCTGCTGATTGTTTTCAAATTATTTGAAAAATGAAACTCCAATCCTATTTCAGTATGATGGAAAAGTCACTCCTAGATTCACTAAGAGAGTCCTACCAATTTCTACTTTGAAACTCTTCAGAGTATATAATTCAGGCTGTGACATCTTGAGATTTGAATACAGTGTTATCATTTCAGGTCAGTGACTTTTCAGCTGATCCTCTTCTGAGTTCATTGGCCGGCAAAGTTGGCTGTTTCTCTCCACAGATGCTGCTTAACATATGTTTTTCCAGCATTTAAAATGTTTTCATTTCATATTCCCAGCATCTATTGCTTAAATTAGTAACTTAGTTGATAGTTATGACTTTGGAAAGAAAGTTAAACCTTGAGCTTTTTAAAAGAAAGAGGATAGGGCCTCTCAAGTAATACTGTTAGCTGAATGTCCTCAAGACGTGAAATCAAATTTTATGGCTTTACGAATATTGTGAAATATATCATTATACTTAAAACCTTCTCTTTAACATTAGAAATTTCAATTATCGAGTGAAAAAAGTACACATTTCTGATTTGGGAGTCCAAAGAATTTTGAAAGAATATTTTGAATGATTTGATTCATTTTTTTCCTTTATTCGTTGGTCATCTTTTGACACTTCAATCCCCGATCTGTTGGTCCTTTATACTTTGGGTGTCGGAATTCTGTGGGGCTTACCCTCCACTAAATAAAGCATCTGCACTTAATACAGTGAAGTGGTGCTGAGTCAAACTGGAATGACACAAAGTTACGGTTATGTCAAAGTCATCAACCATTTCTGTCGGCAGTAGAGCAAATCCCATAGACCTATGCCCATGATGAGTCAACATTCCACATTGGTAACTTCAGATTAGCTCAACTTGTCTCAGCTTGGCATATGACCATACCAACCAATCGGAGCAGAGGTAGACCGCACAAGACATGAAATCATGGCAGGCCATCATTTGAAAAGTCGTGCAAAGCTGGCAAATGTGTAACCGACGCACAGCCTGTGAGAAAGTTGAAAGTGTTTATTGATCAGAGGGCGATTGGGTTCAAACAGCTTTATGACTGCACAAAACGTTGAAAGCGAGGAGGAGAATCATAGGAGAAGGGAATCATAGGAGAGGAGAAGGGTGAGGCCAACCAACCCGATGATGAGGCAGAGGGATGGCATAAAAATTTATGCGGAAATGGGCGATGCTGTATGATGCATGACAGACCTGACAGATGATGCAATCATAGATGCAATATATTCAACCAAGGAAGCTGATGACCCTAAGACTCTGATGAATGCCCGCCCAAGCAGAAATAAATGACAGATATTTTTCAGAGCTAACTCCTGACATTTTTCAATGCAGCGGCCCAGCTTTTTTACAAGGTCAGGCCATTGTAAGGTGTGAACAAATTGAATAAAGACGTTTCCACACTTTTACTACTTTACTGTGTTTTCTTTTGAATCTGTTGTTTTTGACAGACCGTGTTTGTAGGCATATTGGGTTACATAGAGATGCATTCATGTGGGAATGGGGCCTCCTCGGTTATCACGAAGCTCTGCTTAACACAAATTTGTGGGTGGATCTCCTGGCATTCGACTCATCAAGATTTTACTGTACATCAAAGAAGTTGTTGCTTGAAAAGCTCCTGCCTCAGGCCTATGTCTGACTTATTCATTGCAGCTGCAAAGGTTCAACCAAAGTCTGTTCTTGGTCAAGGTAGTCTCTGATGTGGAGGCTGTCATTGATTTATCTCTTCCTCTCCTTTTCGTGGTGTACACCAATGGTGAACCAGCCTGCTGTAAACCCGAACAGTATTGCACCTTTCATTGTGGTTTGATTGTAATTCCCTTGCTTTAAAACATTTCAGTTTTGTAAATTTCCATGTTGGGTAACTAAAATTCCTGCTCTTGAAGTGAACAGGGTCTTTTTGTTTTTGACAGCTATGGTGATCCTACTACCAGATCAGCATTTTTATTTCATGTCTATGTTACATTAGTTCTGAAATCACAATATTTAAGTTTAGGACTCTGTTAATGACTTAGGTGGTAAAACCAAGATTTAATTGAGACATACCAGCTCCGGTTCCTGTTCTGTGCTGAGTTAACTGATCTCAACCAGGGTTACATCGGAGCTGGTACAAATTACTTCAGTGCCTTTGGATTAGTGAGCAAAGATATCTTCCAGAGTTTCTGTTCCTGATCATTACTGATTGCAGCCTGTTGAGCAATGTGAATGAATGGGGAATGGATGAGGATGGAATAGGTTTAGACAAGCTGCTCCAGGCTTGGCCTTTTGCCTGTTTTCACCATGTAAGCTTGCGTATAAAAATGGCCAGTTGAGTGATGTTACAGATCAGCTGCACATACCAACTTTAAGGAGAGCAATAACTTTACAGTTCTTTTAAACCTTGAATTTTATCTGTCATCACAATAGGAAAATTAGCACATTAAATTGAACTTTGGCATTCTACATTGGCAAAATCAGGATATTTTGAGTTTCTCTCATTCAAGTAAATCTGTTTATGAGCAGAGGACAGCCAAGTACACAACAGAATGCATTTAATATAGCATGATATTGTTTAGCTGGTTGCAATCAAGTGGATAATGTTAACCTTAATTCTATACATATTCCAGCATAATTTGTAATCGGGGGTAGTCAGTGGCGTAGTGGTAATGTCGCTGGACTAGCAATCCAGAGACCCAGTTACTGCTCTGGGGACAACACGGGTTTAATAATAATAATCTTTATTATTGTCACAAGCAGGCTTACAGCAACACTGCAATGAAGTTACTGTGAAAATCCCTTAGTCGCCACACTCCAATCCCACCATGGCAGCTGGTGGAATTTCAATTCAATGAATACATCTTGAATTTAAACTAGTCTCAGTAACGGTGACCATGACAACTATCATCGATTTTTGTAAAAATCAATCTGGTTTACTAATGTCCTTTAGGGAAGGAAATCTGGCACTCATGTGACAGTCTGGCCTTGTCCGCCCACAACAATGTGGTTGACTCTTAATTGCCCTATGAAATGGACTTGCAAGCGACTCAGTTCACGGGCAATTAGAAATGGACATCAAATACTAGCCTTTCCTGTGACATCCACATTCCAGGAAAGAAGAAAATAAGCTATGCCTGGGTGAACTTTAAGGCAATATATGATTTCTTGAACTATTCACTTCTTGCCTAAACAAATTATTTATGTCATCTTAAAGTCACAGTTTAAGAGTTTGATGTACTTTGTGGCGGCCGTTTGAATGTGGAGGTTAAATGAATGAAGAAGTTTGTTAGATTATTTGTCTTTTGCTATATAGTTCCTGATTCTTGAAAGTTAAACATTAATTTTTTTTAGAATCCCAATGGTGCCGATGGAGGCCATTTGGCCCATTGAGTCTGCACTGACCCTCCGAAAGAGCACCCTACCTAGGTCCTATCCCTGTAACCCCGTGCGTTTATCATATCCAACTCACCTAACTTGCAGATCCTTGGATACTAAGGAGCAATTTTGCATTGCCTAACCTACACATCTTTGGAATGTGGGAGGAAACCGGAGCACCTGGTGGAAACCCACACAGACACGGGGAGAACGTGCAAACTCCACACAGTGACTCAAGGCCGAAATCAAACCTGGATCCTTGCCACTGTGAGGCAGCAGTGCTTGCCATTGTACATGTAATGTCCTTGTATACAGCCCAATCCCTCACTTCTTTCTCTGATGTGAAGTGCAAACATACTTGCATCTATTGTTTTTCTTTCAGCTCGCCAGCTCCCTCTCGCAGTAATTAGTCATTGTCCAAAATGGATCATAGTAAATTTGAATTGCCAGTAGGGAATGGGTTTCGGTATCTGCAGGTACGAGATTTCTTGAGAAGGCAGGTCCCGGCCTTCCTGCTGCTGCCACCACGGGGGCCACAGGACAGAGTGGTCTCCAGTACATGGGTGGGAGAGGGGAAGGTATCAGATATCTACCAGGAACTTTGGAATCGGAGGAAACTCCGGTGGAGGAGCTCAAGGGCAACTGGGAAGACGAGCTAGGGGGAGAGATAGAGGCGGGTCTGTGGGCGGATGCTCTAAGCAGGTTTTTTGGGGTCAAGGACAGGTGTGCGAGGTGCGCGCGAAACCCAGCGAATCATGTGCACATGTTTTGGGCATGCCTGAAGCTTAGAGGGCTTTGGCAGGGTTTCGCTAGGGCGATGTCCACGGTACTCAAAACACGGGTGGTACCGAGTCTAGAGGTGGCGATCTTTGGAGTGTCGGAAGAGCTGGGAGTCCAGGGGACGAAAGAGGCTGACATTTTGGCCTTTGCCTCCATGGTAGGCCGGAGACGGATCTTATTAATGTGGAGGGACTCAAAGTCCCCGAGTTCAGAGACCTGGGTTAGTGACATGGCTGGGTTTCTCAGTCTCGAGAAAATAAAGTTTGCCTTAAGATGGTCAATGTTAGGGTTCACAAAGAGGTGGCAGCCGTTCGTTGACTTTCTTGGGGAAAATAAAAATGTCAGCAGAAGCAGAATGCAAAGGGGGGTGGGGAGGGCCAGACTGTTGTTTTATGATTGGGGTGTGTGAAGATTGTGATGTTGGTGGAAATGTTTATTGTGCCATGTTTATGTCGCTGTTATTATTATAAAAATTTCAAATACCTGAATAAAAATATTTAACAAAAAACAAAATGGATCATAGGCATCTCTTCCTGTTAGAAACAATTAATTGTATATAGCTTGAGGGGCACCACCTGGCAAGGTAAGGAGGCAGGCCACCCTCCATGAGGACATGTATTTATAAATGTCTGCCATACGTAACGTATCCTGAACTCGCTCTGTGTACTATCATCTCTACAATTTGCTGCTGTGCTGCTATTCCATCTTGGTTCCTTTTTGAAGATTTTTCTTCTCTGCTTTCTCTCCCTCAGTTATGTCACTCGTCATTTTTTTTATATTTGTCTACCCAATTCTTATCCTAACCAATGATTATTCCTTTCCCTACTACTCTCCTCCACACAAAGTTATACTTTGCTTCCCACCAGATCTGAGATACTTATAGAACATAGAACAGTACAGCACAGAACAGGCCCTTCGGCCCTCGATGTTGTGCCGAGCAATGATCACCCCTACTCAAACCTACATATCCACCCTATACCCGTAACCCAACAACCCCCCCCCCCCCCTTAACCTTGCTTGTTTTTTAGGACACTATGGGCAATTTAGCATGGCCAATCCACCTAACCCGCACATCTTTGGACTGTGGGAGGAAACCGGAGCACCCGGAGGAAACCCACGCACACACGGGGAGGACGTGCAGACTCCGCACAGACAGTGACCCAGCCGGGAATCGAACTTGGGACCCTGGAGCTGTGAAACATTTATGCTAACCACCATGCTACCGTGCTGCCCAAAATGTGTCATTGCATCACTCCGTACAGACAGTGATCCAAACTGGGAATTAAATCTAGGACCCTGGTGCTGTGAAGCAACAGTGCTGATTACTGTGCTACTGTGCCGCCCCGCTGGATCTAAATAGTGTGTTTCAATAGTTTGCTTCCCAATTATATCAAGGCTCTTTGGTTCCTTCCTATTCTATCTCAATTTTATAAGATCTCTTTATATTACAATTCCTTATTTCTGTTCCACACCCACTGCCTGGAGCACTTTCAAATCTTGTGCTCTGTGCCTGAAGTTGAAATTATGAACTTGACTGTCTCTTTGTTGCTCCTCACGCTTTCTAACTCTCATGAACATCTGAGGTAATGTTAGGTTGTAGTGTTTGTTGTAGAGCTGGAAGTTGCATTCGCAGCCGTCTTCCTATCAATGGGTGGGATTCTCCCAAAACATTTCTAAGTTAATTTGTGGCGGGTTTTGAGGGAGTTTCCCGCTGGCTTTGCTGGTGTGTTCTCCACCACTATTCAATGACACTTCGTCACTTTTTTGGGCCCTGGGAGTATCTCACTGGTTTAGCCCACACGTAGAATTTATTTTTAGCACGGGGGAGCTGAACTGAGAGATCAGGCTGCCATTTTCCCCAATCTCTTAGTGAACTTATGGGCCCCCACACCCATGGGCAATGTCACTCCCCGCACACATGGACACTACCCCCCCCCCCCCCCCCCCCCAAAGTGAGGAGAGCTCGCTATGGGGTCCCTGGGAGTTCCCCTTATTCAGGCCCCCTAACAGCACCTCCTCCCTTCTAGGATCCCCAACCATCACCCGTGCCAACCTCCCAGAGGCCCTGCACTCTCACATCCTTCAAATCCCCCAATCATGCTCATTTCATGGGCATGGCTCCCCTCGCCCCCTGAGCCTTGGTAGTGCCACCCTGGCACTTGGGCAACCTTGAACTGGTACCCAGGCAGAGCCAAGGTGCCTATGTTCCAGGGGGAGGACCAGGGGGCCACCTTGTACTTATCCTGACCACCGGTCTTCGATGACACGGGAGACACCTTCCCCCTCCCCCAGGGGTGCTGTTCTGCCTGGTCCATGTTTGTGAGGACCAGCACTGATCGGCATCCGGCTGCAGCCTCCCTGGGGTTGCGACTCCAATGTCTCGCGGGACTCCAGAGAATCTCACGAGGCGTGGAACTGGTTGGGAGGCTCATGAAAGCCCCTCCTGGCATTCTTCAACCGCATTGGGGCAGCAGGGTAGCATGGTGGTTAGCATAAATGCTTCACAGCTCCAGGGTCCCAGGTTCGATTCCCGGCTGGGTCACTGTCTGTGTGGAGTCTGCACGTCCTCCCCCTGTGTGCGTGGGTTTCCTCCGGGTGCTCCGGTTTCCTCCCACAGTCCAAAGATGTGCGGGTTAGGTGGATTGGCCATGTTAAATTGCCCGTAGTGTCCTAAAAAAGTAAAGTTAATGGGGGGGGGGGGGGGGTTGTTGGGTTACGGGTATAGCGTGGGTTTGAGTAGGGTGATCATGGCTCGGCACATCGAGGGCCGAAGGGCCTGTTCTGTGCTGTACTGTTCTATGTTCTATGTTCTATTGTGCTCTCCCTTGAGCGCAACGCGGCTGGAGAATCACGCCTAATAGTTCTGATGGCGAGAACCTGTATTTTAGTGGTTCTGTACTTAAGAAGGGTTAAGTTAACATCTGATCTTCTTCATCAATTCCTTGATGGTTTGAACGCCCCCTTTCTGCTTCTCCATTTGACTGATGACATCTTGGACACACTAGCCACATGCATGAAATCAAATTCCTGTGCAAAGTTGTGGAGCAGTTTATTAGCAAAAAAGGATCATTGCCTGACAGCATAATGTTTGGAATACCATGTGTTGCGAAGATACTTTTTAGTGATATAATGACTGCTTCTGCTGTGAAGTGCATTCTACTCATTGCAGACCATCTGGAGTGGTAATCAGTAACGATGATAACTTTGCCTTTAAACTCAAATCCATTCCCAGCCATTGCCATGGCCTTGAAGAAAAATTGGAGGATGCCAAGGATTCTCTTTGCTGTTGACTATTCACAGCACATGTAAGGTAATTTGAAATTAACTTTTCAAGGATAGACATCATGCCTGGCCACCAGTCTGACTGCTGAGCTCAGCGTTTTGCTATTCCCAAGTGACTTGATGGATATTTTGGAAAATGTCGAGTCAGTGTGTTCAGGGTGACTCATCTGTCGTTTAAAAACTAAGAAATATTCAATGATTGAGAGATGTTTTTCTTGTTTGGTCATCAAATATTTTAGAACATTGAAGCACACATCAAATGTCTGGAAGACTTCATGAATTAGCTTGAAGCCTTATCAACTCCCTGTTTTGCTATTACATAGTCTTCAATTGCCCCTTCTGCATGGGATAGAGTACTGACTTGACCCCTTGATCCTTCATGCGCAAATCTGAAGCTGTTCTGTATTTGGAGAATCTGTTCCTCCATTTGTCGCAATGTTGAGCCTTCAGTGTTTCGGAAAGTTTCTGGAAGTTGCAATGTAGACTGCATGCTTGTCATAAGTTCTTGATCTTTGCATTCTATCCCCTGTCACCAGGTTTTGTCTTGAGCTCTGGCTCTCGATGATTTTTTTTAGGATTTGCCTGCTACCCTAAGAATGCTACCATAGACTGTTCTTCGTTTTAAAAAAATGCTTGTTTATTTACAGATCAATGTATATCTCGTACTCTACCTGAGGCTATCCTTCTGATTCCCACCAGATCTGAGATACTTAATTGCATTATTGTTCCATCAGTATCAGGTGCTCAGTACATAAGATCTTGAACGGCATTGACAAGGTGGATGTTGAAAGGGTGTTTCCTCTTGCGGATGAGTCCAGAATTAAGGGGCACTGTTTTAAAATTAGACATAACCCTTATAGGACAGAGATGAGGAAAAATCTTTTCTCTGAGGGTTGTGAAACTTCAGAATGCTTTCAGGAGATCCTTGCAAACCATTTTATTCTGGAATCCCCTACAACAACAGTGTTATCAATAATGTCATCAGTTCCCTGTTTACCTTGAGCAAACACTTGCCTGTAATATTGCTTGATTGTGTTTGTTATATCTTGCAGTTCATTCCTTGTGTATATCCAATGCTATTAGTGTTTCACTTGTTTTCTCTGTTTCTTCCTATTCTCTTTAAATACCTTGGTTACCACAACAACCATCTCACCTTTCTTTACATGAATTACCTCTCGTCTCACTGTATCAGGCATTGACGGGGGACGTGCATTCCAGGTGGCCTTCCCCCTTGTACATAGTGTGCAGTTTAATTGGTTGGTCTCCAAGCTTTGCAATTTGTTTGTTGATGGACGTTTTGTGTAAGCACGCTTTTGATTATTTTGGGGAGCAACTGAGGCCCACACCCTGCATGCCAGATACTGCATAAGCTTAGATCAAAATCATAATCTCACTGGAGGTATGTGGAGGGGGGTTAAGACCATACCAAATTCAGTGGTGAAATAGAGAACCTTTAACACCGTCTTCATAAACCACTTGGATTTCTCTGTATGATTCCAGCTAAGCCACCTCACCAATTTTAAGGTTATTAATAAGAAAGGATATCTGATAGATTACTTGAAAGTTCTGTGCTGAATATGTATGTTTCAAATGGCTATAGCGTAAAGGACTTTCTTTCTTTTCCAGAAGTAATTGTGGTTACAACAAGAGAAGTACAGAAACAGCTACCACAAATGGACTCAAAAATGAAGTTGGATACAGTGTGCATTCCTGAGGATACTGACATGGGAACTGCAGACTCCTTACGACAGATTCATGGAAAAATTAAGGTAGTGCATTATTGTTAGGTAAAAGCCCTGTTAAGGACCCACTAGTTAGTCATGTTTTAAAAAGAATATGAGAGAATACTTGCTTCTGCCACTTTCCCTAAAATAATACTATTACATTTTTAAAAATATATTATGTTTACTTTCTTTGAGTATGTGTGTCTCTGCCTCTTTTGTTGTGTTTCTGCAATAAGTTTATTTTCCCTAGTTGTTTGTTTCTTGCCCAGTTTTGCAGTTTCTTTAATTTTTCTTAGTTCTTCGGATAATGAACGTTTCTATATCACTTTGAGCGACCATCACTGTATCTTCTTATTTTGCTGACCTCTTTTTGTAACTATCTAGCTTCTTTCAGACTTTCTCCCAACTGTCCTGCTGTTTGAATGGAACTAAATTGTTGTTTTAAAATGTACAGACAGTGTGTCGATTTCTTCTTGGTGTTTCTCGTGCTGACGTGCCATTATTTTCTCACCCAATCTGTGTACAGACCTCAGTCTGCCGGTTCCTAGTCTCCAGCTGAACTAAATTAGTAAAATGGGGATTATTTTTATTGCAACAAGATTCTTGTACTTGGGCATCTTGGGGCTGTTGTTGATCCAGTGGTTGGAAAAATGTTTTGGCTGAGCCCACAAGCATTCTCATAGTTTCTCATGTCCTTCTAGAAAGAATACAAAAAAAATCGACACTGTCTGTACATTTGTTCACTCCCTTCCTTTGATTCGTTTTGTGTGGTTTCTTTTCCCTTTTAGCTTCTAGCATTCTCACTCGCACTTAATTTTGTTTTACTTTTATGTTTTTCTCCTCCCTTTTACACATCTCACTCTTCTGTTTGTTATCTCTTTGCCATTCTGTGCCTTCTTACTAATTTCATCTTTTTTTTCTCGTCCACAAACAAGTCACTGAACAGTGAAGCTGAAGAGCACAAGCAACCACCAGAGAGTAATTGTTTGAATTGGGGATGGACTTATGCACATTTGTCTGTTTGAATTGCAACACTTCATTTGGGTCACCATTTTGAGGAGTAATCTTGACAGGTCAGAATATGGAAGGATGTGCCTTGAATAGAGAGTGCTCAATGGCCTGTTGGAGTACTTGTATGAGAGGAAAGGATAAGTTTATCAGAACCAATTGTAAGGACTTTCTTTTCCCTAGATCTCCGTTCATTTACATTCTTTGGGTCCAGGATGGAACAGGTCAGAAACTGTTATGGGAGCTGTATTTCAGCAGACAATTTTTATTGGATTGTAAGTAGATAGAATTTCTTTTTGAAAATGTGATTGAGAACATAGGTTTGTAGGGATGGCACAGTGGTTAGCACTGTTGCCTACGCTGTTGAGGACCGGGGTTCCATCCTGGCCCTGGGTCACTGTCTATCTTGAGTTTGCACATTCTGCAGTGTCTGCGTGGGTTTCACCCCACAACCCAAAGATGTGCAGGTTAGGTTGATTGGCCACACCAAATTGCCCCTAAATTGGAAAAAAGATGGTTGTGTACTCTAAATTTAAAACACAAGAACATAGATTTGAGTAGCATGATTGGACATTAAAAGTAGAAAATAACTATAACTCTCATCACCTACACCGTCCATGTTTATCACAGGCAGCTGCCTAGAAAGGGCAAATGGCGTTGACTATTTTCCATCGCTTTAGGAGTCAAGGACATAGGCACCACTTAAATAGTCAGAAAATTTAATATGTTTTTGGGTAGTTCAGTTTCAACAGCTATTTGTACCTCATTGAAGTGCTTTTTATTGTGCACTAGCAAAATACTGTGGTTGCTGGATATCTGAAATAGAAATACAAAATACTGGAAATACTCGGGTCTGGTTGCACCTGTGGAATGCAACAGCGATAAAGTTTCATCTGAACTCTTTATTTTAGCGATGTGTCTGTGTGTAAATGGTGACTTTTTTTGTCCCTTCATCACCTCTGTAACTTTGATCAGGTGAATTTACAGCTTTTAGCCACCTGCCCTTTCTCTCGGAGCATCTGCAACAACTGGAGACTACTGAAAACCCCTTTTTAACAGTGAACTTGCTGCTACCATGACCAGGGTCGTAACAGTTTATTGAGACTGGAATATGTCCTGAATGTGGGGCAGGTTGACTCAATTGTAGACGGTGACACTACTTTCAGCCTGTTGAGCTTTTCCTTGTTATGGATGGTGAGTGCAGATTGAGGTGTTTGAAGGGCGGTAACTTATTTTCCTGTACTGTACTGTGTTGTGTCTCAGCTCCAGGATCTCAGGTTCTGGGATGATGGTTTAGTAGACTGAGGCACCAGCCTTAACATGATTGGTGTATTTGCCTATTTCAGTGGTCTTTCCTGAGTCCACATAGGCTTTACTAAGGAGACATTTTTTGTGTATTACAAATTGCCTTAACACAAATACACCCACCATAAACAGTCAGGACAATGTTACGAAGGAAAAACCACGATGACTTAGGCACGATGAGGGGCTGATTTAGCCCACCAGGCTAAATCGCTGGCTTTTAAAGCAGACCAAGCAGGCCAGCAGCACGGTTCGATTCCCGTACCAGCCTCCCCGGACAGGCGCCGGAATGTGGCGGCTAGGGGCTTTTCACAGTAAGTTCATTGAAGCCTACTCGTGACAATAAGCGATTTTCATTTCATTTCATCATTTCATTCATTTATCCAATTTGGAACGAAAAACTGAATGACTCAATACTGATGAGTGACTTGATAATTATGACATTAATTAACTTGATGTATAAGACAGAGACAAGAATTTATTTTCCAAATATCTATTTGTATTGGCTCATACAGAACATTAAACTGTCACTTCATCCTGGCTCTCCTGTATACAAATTATGCAATTAAGATGCACTCTCTCTGTCCCCCAATGTTAAAACTTGTTTATTTAAATCCACTTAAATTCTTGATAAGCAAATATTTCTGTTAAGTGTATAGAAGTTGAACATCGGAAACCTTGATGATATCTGCATCCTGTGTAGTTACTCCTGTTTAATGGAGTAATTTTCACTGTTCTTGTTTATACAAAAGTTGCATTTTTTGTCTTGCTTGTGTCCCACATTCCACATTGTTAGCCTGCTGTGTAATGTGTTGAATGATTTGTTTTAATAATCTGCTAAATTGCAGTGACTACAAGTAATAACAATACAGCAGTCTTGTATTTAATAATAAGGAGTGGATTGGTGCTCAGTGAACTCAATTCAATATTTCTCTCTGAATTCTTCATAACTAAAAAGCTCGTCATGTGACAAGCAATTTGTGGGTTGAGGTGCTGAAGAGAGAAGAGATACAAAGAAAACCAGAGGGGGCCTCTTGAACATATCTTAGCCATTGTCCATAGAGGGGCACCAACAAAGGTTTACTTTTTCAGGCCTGTTAATAGTACTGTGTGTGTGTGTGGGGTAGTATTTTCAAGCCAAATTTTAAAACTGTAATAAAGTTTAACTTTATTGAAGTAATATCAGTGTGCTAGAAATAGCACGATTCGCCCATTGATTTTTTCATCTCCCTGATCAAGATTATTTTTGCAGTTGCCTTATCTGCTCCTGCCCTGTCATCAACCTCCAGTGGTCATTGGTGTATTTTAGTGCAGGACCCCATTGTTTTGTAGTTTTTTGTCTCCCTTTTCCACTATCCTTTTACTCACCTTGTCTGTGAGACCAGAACATTCAATACCAGCTGACATTAATGTTTCCCTTTCTTTTTCAACTTCATCACCATTCCCTCCTCAAAATTCTTATCTTTGACCTATTCAGCCTCTTCAGTTGTTGTCCCATGTGTAATATCCCTTTCCTGACGTGTTGTTACCTTTCAGCTGCATTCTCATCCTTTTCTATTTGAATCCCTTTATTTCAGCCTTCTCACAGCACAACATCATCAATTAGATCTTCTGTAACAGTGTTTGTAGTTTATTAACCATCCTTGATTTCTCCATGGCAATATTCTCCAAAATATCTCCTCTATTTCCCAGCTAAAGACCCGCAGCTCTACCTTTCTCCAGAGCAACTTGGACTGCTTATGTCTTGTCAAGCTACTTGCCTGACATCCAGTTTTGTGTATGTCTTTGGTATGTGATCCCTGACTACAAACTGCTGGATTGTCACTGATTACATCTCCTCCAACCTAATCTCTCACAGCAAACTAGACTATTGCAACTTTGGTATGTGGTTTAACCCATATTACCTCTTATGTCTCCATGTTAGTCCTCACCACCTCCAAACTGAATTGATGCTCTTTTTTTAAATTTAAATTTTATTTTTTAAATAAATTTAGAGTACCCAATTATTTTTTTCCAATTGAGGGGCAATTTTGTGTGACCAATCCACCTACCCTGCACATCTTTGGGTTGTGGGGGCGAAACCCACACAGACATAGGGAGAATGTGCAAACTCCACACAGACAGTGGAATTGATGCTCTTCTTGCTGGTCGTCTGACATCCAGGATCTCTGAACCTGGCTCACTCTACACCTTCCTCACCTATTGCCTCTGCCTTCACCCTGCTCTATCTCCAGTCACCCCTCTTGTATCTATCCATCATAATCGTAAATTAAAAGTTTCATGGTCTAATACCACTTTTAATAAAGCAGCGTATTCTCTGATTTTAGGTGAACCATCCCACAGGAAATCTTCTGATAATCTCAGACAAATAGTGCAGCCATGTTTAGTTTATGTAAAATTCCTGAAGAAGGTTCTTAATTAATCACTGAATATAATTGGGGGTTTGAATTATTCCAGTTTAAAATAGCAATGTACTTTGTTGAAGATGATCTGCTTTAAAGTTTTTTTTAACTATGGAAAGGATGACAAGCTGAGTAACACAAAAATTGATAAAATTCTAGAAATGAAAAATATACATGTAACTTAATATCGTTTTGAAAACTTGTAAATAAATAATAACCTTTATTGTCACAAGTAGGCTTACTTTAACACTGAAATGAAGTTACTGTGAAAATACCCTAGTCGCCTGTTCAGGTACACGGAGTGAGAATTCAGAATGTCCAAATTACCTAACCTGCACATCTTTGGACTGTGGGAGGAAACCGGAGCACCCGGACGAAACCCATGCAGACACTGGGAGAACGTGCAGACTCTGCACAGGCAGTGACCCAAGCCGGGAATTGAACCTGAGACCCTGGCGCTGTGAAGCAACAATGCTAACCACTGTGCTACCGCACTGCCCCCACTGTGCTACCGTACTGCCGAATTGCGTTGGAACTTGGAGCATCTGTAAATGTGACCAGTCTCTTATTGTAAGAATAGGATGAAGTAAGTAATAAAAACAGAAAAATACTAGAAATGCCCTGCAGGTCAGGCAGCATCTGTGGAGAGAGAAACAAGGGCGACATGGTGGCGCAGTGGTTAGCACTGCTGCCTCATGGTGCTGAGGACCTGGGTTCGATCTCGGCTCCGGGTTACTGATGTGCAGGGTAGGTGAATTGGCCTCACTAAATTGTCCCTTAAGTGGAAAAAACTATTGGGTAGTCTAAATTTTTTTTTAAAGCCTTACAGGGCGATAATCCTTCAGCAGAATCGGAAATGTTAGAAACATTCTTTGATTCATAAAATTTTCTCATTTTATTTAATAGATACACTCCTCTTACCTTTAGGCAACATAATTTCTCTCGCTGTGTGAAAGTCCTCTTTTGTTGAAGCATTGAATGAAAAGATTGTGCGCAAGGTTTCTTTATTTTTTGATAATCAATATAAATTAGTGGCAAAGAGTTGATGAATGTACAGAAGTAGTCAGTTAGTAAATTGTGAACTTTAAAATGTTCATTGCCTCTGGATTTGCAACCAGGCTGAATGTGATGCTTATCGGTGCTAATTCACTGGATTTCCTAACCTGAAATGACTTGTCTCTGACGCAGTGGAAAGGCAATAAAAAAAAGATCTAGTCTAAGTTTAACAAAGACTACAATTGTTTTCAGTGTGACAGATACTCTCTTCAGCGATCATTCGCTAACAAGTATGGTTGTCCACCTACCCTAATTCATGCCAGAAGCATATCAATCAACTTGTTTTTTAAAAAAATATTTATTTATTCTCCTCCTTTTTTACATTTTCTCTCAAATTTACACCCACCAACAAGAAACAATAATCAGTAACAAATATGTCAATCCCCATATCAGTAACAACGATCCCATCCTCTCACCAAACGCCAAACATTTGCCCGCTTGTTCACATAACAAACGACAAAAAGGAATCAGGAATCACCCATAGCCACCATTAACACCCCCCCCCCCTCCCACACAACCCTCCAACCTCCCCCCCAACTAATGTTCGATGTTATCCAGTTCTTGAAAGTGCAAAATGAATAATGCCCATGAACTGTAGAACCCCTCCATCCTTCCCCTCAGTTCAAACTTAACCTTCTCAAGAGTCAAGAATTTCAACAGGTCCCCCCGCCACACCAGGGCACAGGGTGGAGAGGTTGCTCTCCAACCCATCAGGATCCGCCTTCGGGCGATCAACGAGGCGAAGGCTACAACATCTGCCTCCACACCCGTTTCCAACCCTGGCTGGTCCGACACCCTAAATGTGGCCTCCCGGGAGCCCGGGTCGAGTTTCACGTGCACCACTTTAGAAATTATCCTAAAAACCTCCTTCCAGTAATCTTCTAGCTTTAGACAGGACCAAAACATATGAACGTGATTAGCCCGCAACGTTCACACACATCTTCTACTCCTTCAAAGAATGGGCTCATCCTCGCCCTCGTGAGGTGTGCTCTGTATACCACCCTCAGCTGTATCAGCCCCACCCAACCTCGAGCACGAGGTGGAGGCATTCACTCTCCGGAGCACCTCACACCAGAACCCCCCCTCCATATCCTTTCCCAGCTCTTCCTCCCACTTTGCTTTGATCCCTTCCAGTGGTGCCTTCTCCTCTTCCAAAATAGCTCCGTAAACCGCTGACACTACCCCCTTCTCCAGTCCCCCTGTCGTCAGCACCTCCTCCAGCAATGTGGAAGCGGCTCCACCGGGAAGCTCTGTATCTCCTTTCTGGCAAAATCTCAAACCGGCATGTATCTAAACATTTCCCCCGTTCCAGCCCATACTTCGTTTCCAGCTCCTTCAATCCTGCAAACCGACCCCTAAGAAACAAATCTTTTAGTGTCTTAATCCCCTTCTCCTCCCATTTCTGAAAATTTCCATGCTACCTTCCTTGCTCAAATCTGTGGTTCCCCCGCATTGGCATTTCCCGTGACCCTGTCCTCAACCCGAAGTGTTGGCGAAACTGCCTCCAAATTCTCAATGAAGCTATTATTACCGGACTCCCTGAGTACTTCCCCGGGGCTATCGGAAGCGGCGCTGTTACTAACGCTTTCGATCCCGACCCCCTGCACAAACTCTCCTCCATTCTGACCCACTGGGAATTAACCCCTCTGACCCAGCTCCGCACATTCGCCACCCAGTTGTAACACATCAGGTTCGGAAGACCCAAACTCCCTGCCTGCCTTCCCCTCTGTAGTAGCACCTTTCTAACTCTGGCCACCTTCCCTCCCCATATGAACGACGTAATCCTTCCCTCAATCTCTCTGAAAAAAGCCCTTGGCAGGAAGATAGGCAGGCATTGAAAAATAAACAGAAATCGCGGCAACATGTTCATTTTAACCGCCTGTACCCGATCCGCCAGTGACAGAGGGAGACCATCCCACCTTGCCAGTTTAGCTTTCACTCTCCCCACCAAACTAGAAATGTTGTACCTGCGGAGTACCCCCCCCCCCAACACCTTCGGGCAACCTGCACCTCCAGGTACCTAAAGTGAATCCCTGTCCTACAGAATGGCAGCCCACCCACCCCTGCCCCCACCACCGGCCAAGACACTACAAAATACTCACTCTTGTCCAGATTTAGTTTGTACCTCAAGAAAGACCCAAACAGTCGAAGTAGCTCCAATATTCCCCCTGTCGACAAACTCGGTTCCGACACGTATAACAGCAAGTCATCGGCATATAAGGACACTTTATGCTCTATCCCCCACCCGCACTCTTCCTTTCCATACCCCCGAACTTCTTAATGCGATGGCCAACGGCTCAATCGCGAATGCAAACAGCAGGGGGGACATAGGACATCCCTGCCTAGTCCCACGTTGGAGAGAAAAGTACCTCGAGCTGATGTTTGTGCGGACACTTGCCCTCGGCTCCTTATATAGTAACTTTACCCAGTTCACAAATCTTGGTCCAATCCCAAACCGCTCCAGAACTGCCATTAAGTACCCCCATTCTACCCGGACAAACGCTTTCTCAGCGTCCAATGCCACGACCACCTCTGTTTCCTTCCCCTCTGCCGGTGCCATAACGACGTTCAATACCCTTCTAATGTTTGAAAAGAGCTGCCTCCCTCTCACGAATCCGTCTGACCTTCACCTATCACCTTTGGAAGGCACTCCTCCAGCCTACCCGCCAGTACCTTCGCCAATACTTTTGCGTCCACATTCAGAAGTGATATGGGCCTATACAACCCACACTCCGTCAGATCCTTGTCTTTTTTTAGCAACAGGGAAATCGATGCCTGCCCCAAGGTTTGTGGCAACACTCCGTTCCCTATTGCCTCTTCAAACATCCCCACCATCAGGGGTGCCAGCATATCCTTGAATTTTTTATAATATTCCACCGGAAACCCATCCGGCCCTGCCACCTTCCCCGACTGCATCCTTTATCTCCTGCTCCATAATTGCTCCTTCTAATGTAGCCCTCTCCCCCTCCCCTAACCTCGGGTACTCCAACCCATCTAGAAATTCCTGCATCTCACGGTCTCCCCCAGGCAACTCTGACCTGTACAACCTCTCATAAAATTCCTCAAAAACCTTGTTAATCAGATCCGGAGCCACCACCAACTTCCCTGCCCTATCCCTCACCTGCACAATTTCCCTTGCCGCTGCTTCCGTCTGGAGCTGACCTGCTAACATACATGTTCGTAAACTGCACCCCTTGCTCGTCTCAGTTGGCGCACCGCCTTCCTGGTAGATAGTCGGTCAAAGCTCGCCTGTAGTTCCTTCCTCTTTTCCAGCTTTGCTGGGTATCAGTCAGCTTGTTGCAATAGTTTTCTTTTGTTAATAAATTTAGAGTACCCAATTCTTTTTTTCCAATTAAGGGCAATTTAGCGTGGCCAGTCCACCTACCTGCACATCTTTTGGGTTGCGTGGTTGAGACCCACGCAGACACGGGGAAAATGTGCAAACTCCACAAGGACAGTGACCCAGGGCTGGGATCGAACCCGGGTCCTCAGCGCTGTGAAGCAGAAGTGCTAACCACTGCCACGTGCTGCCCATGCTTGTTGCAGTATATATAAGATGCCTCTGAGTCAGTATATTGTGGGATCAAGCTCAACACTCAGACCTGAGAACACAAACCAGGATGACACTGAGGGAGTATTTCATTACCCTTGTCTTTTGGGTGAGACTTCGATACATCCAGATGACGTAAAAGATCTGATGTCACGATCAAAGGAGGAGCTGGGCGTCTCCTGGCCATTTTGTGCATCTCAATCTGCATAATCAAGAAAAAATACCTGGTCATTTTATCTAATTCGCTCTTTTTCAGACTTGGATGTGTACAAGTTACTTGCTGAGTTTGACAATAAAACAACACTGAGGATTTAATGAACTGTGCAGTGCAGTGATGCAATCTGATTTCAGAGGCACTATGTAACCTCATTTATTTTCTGTCCTTTTTCTTCCTTTTATCCCTTCCTCCTTTCTATTCTGGCAGGACCATGTTCCGGGGAAAATCTGCATGTTGTATTGAAAATTGAATTGCGTAAAAAATTGAAAAGCCTTCTTTTTCTTTTCTTTTCACAGACAGATGTTTTGGTGGTCAGTTGTGACCTCATCACTGACGCAGCCCTGCACGAGGTAATAGACCTTTTCCGTGCACATGATGCCACAGTGTCGATGTTGATGCGCAAGGTGCATGATTTTACTGAACCTGTGCCAGGTCAGAAAGGAAAAAATAAAGAAGGTAAAATTTTCCCAGGAGGATAAAAAAACATAAGCAATTGACTCATGAAAATATCAGCAGAAGGTCTAATAGACAACCACAAACTCCTTAAGGAAGTTTCTTCAATGTTGCGCCTTAGGTGTTGTAGACAGTGATCTTTAGGGTCATGGAGACAATCAGCTAAATTTTCATCTTATTACCTGGCAATGTCCGTTGACATCAGTGGAGATGAAATCTGTCAGTCTGTATAATGGGTCACCCATCTGTTACACCAGATTTATGTTGGGTTGGGAAGTTGAAAATCTATCCCCACCCTTTTATTCAGAGAAGAAATTCAAAATAAATTTTCATCTGTCTGCTTTCAGTCTGCTTTCATTGGGCAAAAGGGGTGGATTTGCAAACCAGCCATCCATCCACCTGAAAGATTCAGTGCAAGGCCCAATTAATTTTTGTTGTGGGGCCTCGTTGGAATAATTTAAACTGCCAGAACTGAATTATAGAACTTACAGTTCAGAAGGAGGCCATTCAGCCCATTGAGTCTACACCAGCCCTTAGAAAGAACACCCTACTTAAGCCTACACCTCCACCCTATCCCCATACCCAGTAACCCCACCTAACCTTTTGGACACTAGGGGGCAGTTTAGCATGGCTAACCCACCTAACCTGCCCATCTTTGGACTGTTGGAGGAAACTGGAGCACCCGGAGGAAACCCACGCAATGAACACTGCTAGGCAGCTGGTGGATCACTTGCAAGAGTGCCTCCTCTGCAAAACTGAACCCAGAAGATACATCAGAAAGGTGGGAGTTTTGGAAAGAGTGAGGGTCAGTGGGCAAGTCTAGGGGTGCAGACAGTTGAAAGCAAAGGGACTGATAACAGTTGGGAAGATTGACCTATAAAGATCACTACAACAGTGTTTTTTGCTTGCTGTTTCTGGAGAAGCATGCACTAGTTCTTTTTAAGGACAGGAAGTGGAATGCCAAAATTGCACCAGTATGGAAGTATGGAATCATGATTTCATATCGTGAATAGGCTGTCTCCTGCCTGTTTCGATTACAACAGAGATTATAGTGTGTATTTTAAAGAATCTGTATTATTTATTTTAGAAAGGCAAAAAAGGCTTTAAAAGGATGAATTAAATCGCAATGCGAATGTCATAGATTCATAGAGCCCGACAGCATAGGAAAGGTCCTTTGGCATATCACGCTTCCGTTGGTCAAAAAAACCCACTTAAGTATTCTAATCCCATTTTCCAGCATCGCAAATGCACATCCAAATTACTTCTCAAATGTTATGAGGGTCTCTGCCTCCACCACCCTTCCAGGCAATGAGTTCCAGATTCCAGTCACCCTCTGGGCAAAAAAACATTTCCTCACAACCCCACAAACCTTGTGCCCCTTACCTTAAATCTATGCCCCTTGGTCATTGATTCTTCCATCAAGGGGAAAAATTCCTTCCTGTCTATCTATCTATGCCCTTCATAATTTTACACATCCCAATCATGTCCCCTCTCAGTCTCCCCTGCTCCAAAGAAAACAACCCAGTCTTTCCAACCTCTCTTCATAACTAAAATTCTCCAAGCCAGGCAACATTCTGGTAAATCTCCTCTCCACCATTTCCAGCGCTATAACATCCCTCCTGTAATGTGGATTCCAGAACTGCACACAATACTCTAACTGTGGCCTAACCAATGTCTTGTACAGTTCCAGACTAACCTCCATGCTCTTAAACTCTATACCTCAGCTAATAAAGGCAAGTGTACCATATGCCTTATTAACCACTTTATACACCTTAAAGGACCGATGTACATGCACAGCAAGGTCCCTCTGATCTTTGGTGCTTCGCAGGGTCCTGCTGTTCACCATGTGCCTTACCTTGTTTGTACTGCATAAATGCGTCACCGTACACTTATCTGGATTGAATTCTATTTGCCACTGATCAGCCCATCTTACCAGCCTATCTCTATACTTTCTTCATGATTTACCACCCACCAAGTTTAGTATACTTTGTGAACTTGCTGATCAGCCCACCTACATTCAAGTCTAAATCATTTACATAGACTACAAACAGCAAGGGCCCCAACACTGACCGTGGGACCGCACTGGACACAGGCTTTCGTCAGCAAAACACCCCTCAACACTCACCCCCTGTTTCCTGCCACTCAACCGATTTTGGATCCAACTTGCCAAATTTCCTTGGATCCCATTGGCTCTTAACCTTCGTCATCAGTCACCTATGTGGGACCTTACCAAAAGCCTTGCTGAAGTCCAAGTAGACTACATCAAATACATTGTCCTCATCTACATACCTGGTCATCGTTTTGAAAAATTCATTAAAGTTGGTCCGACATGGCCTCCCCTTAACAAAACCATGCTGGCTGTTCTTGATTAATCCCTACCCCTCCAAATACAGATTGATTCTGTTTCTCAGAATTGTTTCAAATAGGAGACTTCCGGTAGCGGCACATTTGATCGCTCCCGCATGTGACGGACCTTTGGACCTTTTTCTACCGTTTTGTCCCGGATTTTATTGGATAAATCGGTGAAGAGTGAAACAGTGAGGAGAAATAGCCCTCCAGTGTATGGAGTATTGGACCAGAAGTGGCCGTGTGAGAAGACAAAGTTCTACAAGGAAGACGCGAGCAGAGCTGGCAACGCGGGAAAGCATGGCGGAGAAGCAGGGCCGCGGGGAGACGGCACAGTGGTCGACGGAGCAGCTGGTGAAGTTTTTTGAAGATTTCTTTGCCAAGCTTAAGAAGGACACGCTGGACCCGATCAAGGCTTCGATTGATCAGGTGGTGCAGAATCAAGAAACCCACAGACGTGCGATCCAGGAGGTGGAGAAAAAGATGTCCGCGCACGTGGAATACCTAACCGTGCTGGAGACCAAGGTGGAGATGATGAATAACCGCCAGAAAAAAATGCAGGAGAAGCTGGAGGACCTGGAGAACAGGTCCAGGAGGCAGAACCTGAGAATCGTCGGCCTCCCTGACGGCAGTGAGGGATCGGATGTGAGGGCCTATGTGACGAACATGCTGGATAAGTTGATGGCGGCTGAGGTGATGGTGGTACATTTGTACCTTGGACAAGGAACACGTTTTGCGGTGGGCCAAGAAAGAATGGAGCAGCAGGTGGGAGAATTGTGAGCTGCGCATTTATCAAGACCTAGGTGCGGATTTGGCCAAGAGGCGAGCTGGGTTTAATCGGCAAAAACAGCCCTCCTTAAGAAGGGGGTGAAGTTCGGGATGTTGTACCCAGCACGTCTGAGGGTCACATATGAGGAACGGGAATTTTACTTTGAAACACCAGACGATGTATTGACTTTCATCAAGGAAAAAGGACTGGATGCGAACTAAAGATACTGAATCCTTGGAGAGTATTGTAGTGGCGATTTGTTGAAAATCACTTTTGTGCTGGTTTGAATAAGTAGTTTTATGTCCAATAATGGGCGGTATTGACCGCTAAAGTTAACTTTGTCTTACTGGGAGCTGGTGGAGGGGGGTTGGTTTCTGTGGGGTTTTTTTCTGTGGTTTTTTCACTTTTTTCTGATGTTTGTTTACTGGGGAATGTGATGCTTTGAATATGTTTGTCCAAGTGGGGGGAGAGGGGAGAGAACAATGGGGAGACAGACTGTTTTGGGGGGGGGGGAAGCCCCCCGACCAGGCTGATTGCATGGAACTTTAGAGGGTTAAATGGGCCAGTCAAGAGGGCTCGCGTGTTTGCGCATTTGAGGGGGCTGAAGGCGGACGTGGCAATGTTACAAGAGACACACCTAAAGGCTATAGACCAGACTAGATTGAGAAAGGGGTGGGTTGGCCAAGTGTTCCACTCAGGGCTGGACTCAAAAACCAGGGGGTTAGCGATCTTGATCAATAAACAAGTGGCATTCGAGGCAGGGAGAATCGTGTCAGGCATGGGGGGTAGGTACATAATGGTGAGTGGGAAGTTGGAGGGGCGGTACTCGTGAACGTGTATGCTCCAAATTGGGACGATGTGGAATTCATGAGGCGGGTGTTAGGTAAGATCCCAGACTTAGAGCCACATAACCTGATCATGGGGGAGATTTTAATACAGTCATTGATCCGGAATTGGACTAGTCAAAATCCAGGACAGGGAGGAGGCCAGCCGCGGCAAAGCAATTGAAGGGGTTTATGGAACAGATTGGGGGAGTGGACCCATGGAGGTTTGCCCGCCAAGGACGAAGGAGTTTTCTTTTTCTCCCATGTCCACAAGGTATACTCTCGCATCGACTTTTTTGTTCTGAGCGGTGCTCTAATACCAGGGGTGGTGGATACTGAGTACTCGGCAATTGCAGTGTCGGATCATGCCCCACATTGGGTGGATCTACAGGTTAGTTTGGAGAGAGGACAATGCCCGCTATGGAGGCTGGAGGTGGGGTTATTAGCGGACAAAGCGATTGTGGGCGGGTTAACAAGTCCATCCAAAACTACCTGGAAACAAATGATACGGGGGAGGTCTCTGCCGCAACAGTTTGGGAATTAATCTTGATAGGGGCCCACAGAAAAAAAGCAGAATGGGCTGAGAGGGATAGGTTAGTTGAAGAGATATTCCAGGTGGACAGGAGATACTCGGAGGCCCCGGATACGGAGCTACTGAGGGAGCAGCGGAGGTTACAGGCAGAGCTTGGGCTGTTGACTACAGGGAAAGCGGTGGAACAACTGAGGAAGGCAAGAGGGGCAATTTATGAGTATGGGGAAAAGGCAAGCAGAATGTTAGCGCACCAGCTCAGAAAAAGGGAGGCGGCCAGGGAGATAGGGAGAGTAAAGAGTAGAGGTGGGATTATGGTCCTGGACCCAGTGGGGGTGAATGAGGTGTTTAAGGACTTTTACAGCAAATTATATGAGTCAGAACCCCTGGCTGGGGTGGAGGGGATGAGGCAGTTTTTGGGTCAGTTGAGGTTCCCGAGGGTGGATGAGGACCTGGTGAAAGGGCTGGGTGCCCCAATTGAAATTGAGGAAATAATTGAGGGGCTGGACGGCATGCAGCCGGGCAAGGCCCCGGGGCCGGACGGCTACCCGGTGGAATTCTATAAGATGTTTTCAGACATATTGAGCCCACTGCTGGTAAGGACATTTAATGAAGCAAGAGAGAAGGGGGTTTTCCCCTAACAATGTCGCAGGCCTCGATTTCACTGATCCTGAAACGGGCAATGGTTCCGGAGCAATGCGGGTCATACAGGCCAATTTCTCCACTAAATGTGGATGCCAAACTGCTGGCTAAGATACTGGCCACAAGGATAGAGGAATGTGTCCCGGGGGTGATATGGGAAGACCAGATGGGATTTGTAAAGGGCAGGCAACTCACGGCCAATGTTCGAAGGCTTTTAAATGTTATTATGATGCCCTCAGAAGGAGGGGAGATGGAAGTGGTGGTAGTGATGGATGCGGAGAAAGCTTTTGATCGGGTGGAGTAGGATTACCTGTGGGTGGCGCTGGGAAGGTTTGGGTTTGGTGAGGGCCTCATTGACTGGGTCCGGTTGCTCTATCAGGCACCAGTAGCGAGTGTGCATACGAACCGGCTGAGGTTCGGGTATTTTAAACTACACCGAGGGACGAGGCAAGTGTGCCCCCTCTCACTGCTGGTATTTTCTCTGGCCATAGAGCCATTGGCCATGGCGTTAAGAGGCTCTAGGAACAGGAGAGGGCTGGTTCAGGTGGGGGGGGGAGAGTGTGGTGGAGCAGATGATCTGCTCTTGTATATTTCAGACCCGTTGGGGGGGGGGATGGGGGTCGTTATGCGGATCCTCTGGGAATTTGGTAATTTTTCTGGGTATAAATTGAACATGGGGAAAAGCGAGATGTTTGCGGTCCAGGCAAGAAGGCAGGGAAAGTGACTGGGAGAGCTGCCGCTTAGAATGGTAGGAAGGCGCTTTCGATATCTGGGAATCCAGGTGGCCCGGGAATGGGAGGCACTGCACAAGTTAAACCTGTCCTGGCTTGTAGAACAAAAGAAAGAGGACTTTTAAGAGATGGGACCTGCTCCCGCGATCCCTGGTAGGGAGGGTACAGACTGTGAAAATGACAGTCCTGCCCAGATTTCTGTTTGTCTTTCAGTGCCTCCCCATCTTCGTCCCGAGGGTCTTTTCGAGCGGGTGAATAAGATTATTTCTGGCTTTGTGTGGGCGGGAAAACCCTGCGAGTGAAGAAAGTGTTGCTGGAGCGTCGTCGGGGGAGGGTGGGTTGGCACTGCCGAACTTTTGCAATTACTAATTATAGCCATGATCACGAAGTGGGTAGTGGGGGAGGGGTCGGTATGGGAGCGGATGGAGGCGGTGTCATGTAAAGACACAAGTTTGGGAGCACTGATAACGGCACCTCTTTCGTTCTTGCCGGCCCGATACTCCACAAGTCCGGTGATGGTGGCGGCTATGACAATCTGGGGGCAATGGAGGAGATATAAGAGAGTGGAGGGAGCATCGGTTTGGACTCCGATTTATAATAACCATCGGTTTGTACTGGGTAGGCAGGATGATGGGTTCCGGAGGGCAGGAATTGGAAGGATGGGAGCTTCCCCAGCGTAAAAGCCTTGGAGGATAAATTTGAACTGCCAGCAGGGAATGGGTTTAGGTATCTGCAGGTGCGAGACTTCTTGAGAAGGCAGGTTCCGGCCTTCCCGCTGCTGCCACCACGGGGGATACAGGACAGAGTAGTCTCCAGTACCTCAGTGGGAGTGGGGAAGGTATCAGATATTTACCAGGCTCTTTTGGAATCGGCGGAAACTCCGGTGGAGGAGCTTAAGGGCAAGTGGGAAGAAGAGCTAGGAGGAAGGATAGAGGCGGGTCTATTGGTGGTTGCCCTAAGCAGGGTTAATACATCCTCATCATGTGACAGGCTTAGCCTGATACAGTTCAAGGTAGTCCACCGGGCCACATGACGGTTACCCGGATGAGCAAGTTTTTTGGGATAGAGGACAGGTGTGTGAGATGTGCCGGAAGCCCAGCAAATCCATGCCCGAAGTTTAGAGGGTTTTAGCAGGGTTTAGCTAAGGCAATGTCCATGGTACTCAAAACACGGGTGGTGCCGAGTCCGGAGGTGGTGATCTTTGGAGTGTCGGAAGAGCTGGGAGTTCATGGGGCGAAAGAGGCCGACGTCTTCGCCTTTGCCTCCCTGGTAGCCCGGAGACAGATCTTATTAATGTGGAGGGACTCGAAGCCCCCGAGTGTGGAGACCTGGGTTAGTGGCATGGCTGGGTTTCTCAGTCTCGAGAAAATAATGTTCGCCTTAAGAGGGTCAATGGTTGGGTTCACCCGGAGGTGGCAGCCGTTCGTTGACTTTCTCGGGGAAAATTAAAATGTCAGCAGAAGCAGAATTTGGAGGGGAGGGGGGGGGGGGGGGGGGGAAGAGGGCCGGATTGTTGTTTTATGGTTGAGGTGTGTGAAGATTGTGATGGGGGTGGAAATGTTTATTGTATCATGTTTATGTTGCTGTTATTATTATTATAAAAACTTTCAAATACCCTAATAAAAATATTTTAAAAAAAGTAATTGTTTCAAATAGTTTCTCCGCCACAGAGATTGGACTGATTGGCCTGTAGTTTCCCTTTTATCCCTTCCCCCCTTCTTGAATAATGGTACCGCATTGGCTATCCTCCAGTCCTCCAGCACATCTAAGGCCAGAGATGAATTAAAAATTATTTCCAGCGCCCCTGCTATTTCCTCCCTTGCCTCACAACAGCCTGAGATATATTCCATCTGGCCCTGGAGAATTGTCTACTTTAAACTCTGTCAGACCACTCACAACGTCCTCTCTGTCTATGTTCATTTATTTAATTTTATCACACTCCTTCTCCCTGATTTCTACACCCACACTATCCCTTCCACTGGCGAACACTGACATAAACTATTCATTTAGAACCCTACCTATGTCCTCCAGCTCCACAAACAAATTATCACTGTGGTACTTAATGGGCTCTACTCTTTCCCTAGGGATCCTATTACCTGTATTGTATTTGTAAAACAACTTAGGATTTTACTTGCCAGTATCCTTTCATGTCCCTTTCTCTCCTAATTTCCTTTTTAAGTTCCCTCTAGCACATTCCATACACCTCTAGGGCTTCTGCTGTTTTGAACCTTCGATATCAGCCATAAGCCTCCCTTTTTCTCTTTATCCAAAGCCGTATATCTCTCTATATCCAGGTTCATCAGATTTGTTGGTCCTGCCCTTTCTTTACATTACATCAATATCGTGTTATATCAATATCAAAATTACCATCCTTTTCAACATATTTAAGTAAAACATCTGTTGTCGCTATAATTTTGTTAAGTATAGTTGTAGGAACATGAAAATGTTGTATCCTTTACAACTTATGGAAAATTACCTAACAGTACCTTGCAGTTGTTGCTCTTTGGTGTGAACTTTGTCGGAGGGCAATCTTAGACTGGTGTGAAACGTTAGTGGTTATAGGTCTTTCACTTTGAGCGCATGACTTGAGAATAACATGGAACTATGTTGTTACCAGGCTTGCTTTGCATACTGAGAGTAACACACTGAAGAAAAATTATACCAAAGCCAATATTTATATATATTGTGTGTATGTTTGTGATGTACTCTCAATTTATCCCCATAAATTGTATTCTTATTAGTTGCTTTAATATGTCCCAAAAAGATTTCTCCAGAGAAACAGTAAAAAGAAAGAAAATTCTATTTAGTGTCTTTCTTGCTTTGCAGTTAATGAAGCATTTTGGAACCAAGTCACTCATATTGCTGAAGCTTTTTGTCTTGCGCTCATCAGGACAAACTCGAGAATGTTAAATGATCACAACAACTTATACTGCAGGAGAAATTGGTTGACAAGTCGGCTCTGATTGGCTAACGCTTTGCCGTAGAGAAAGCAACTGGGAACTATAGGTTCTCCATGCTTCTGGGTCATTCACAAAAGGTTGAATACTTGACCATATTCCTTTTGTATGCAGAGAATGGGTCCCTGCAACTGAATGGAAGTTGCTTCTACCAAGTGTAAATGAGTCGCGCTGTGAGCATAATTTATTATCTTAAATTGGTTGTTAGTGTAGCTATTAGTGCTTTCAGGATTGACCAGCAAATGGTGGCAGATTGCAGAATCCCATGTAATGCTAGACATATCGTTTTGGGTTTGTAGGTATGGACTAGTAAATAATGGTCTGTCCCTGACTATTATGAACAGAAGGAACATATTATTGGATTTGATCAGTTAATTGCTGGGACGTATGCCCAATGTACCTGGCTTCACACTGAATTGCATACACTATGAAATGAAATGAAATGAAAATCGCTTATTGTCACGAGTAGGCTTCAATGAAGTTACTGTGAAAAGCCCCTAGTCGCCACATTCCGGCGCCTGTCCGGGGAGGCTGGTACGGGAATCGAACCGTGCTGCTGGCCTGCTTGGTCTGCTTTAAAAGCCAGCGATTTAGCCTTGTGAGCTAAACCAGCCCCAGTGCAACTATGTTGCACAGTTGTGTGGTGGGCAGAACATCTTTTTGGATTGACTGGTATTCTTTTAGTGAGAAATACCACTTGTGTCATCACTGTATGGTAGCTGCATGAAACGGTTTGTTTAACATGTTCAAATCTAAGTCATTAATGTAACATCATCAAATGCAACAGTCAGTTTGGGTGCAGCGAGCTGCAACAAACGGTTGTGAGAAAAATGACTACATAATCACTTTTGGTGATGTTGAATAAATGCTGACCAGGAAACTGGTAGAACTCCTCTGCTCTCCAAATTGTGCCTTGGGATCGTTTATATCCGTCTGAGGATAAATGGAACCTTGGTTTACTATTTAATCTGAAATTTGCTGCAATAGTGCTCCCTTGGTACTGCAATGGGGTGTTATCCTGGATTATATGCTAAAGCCTATACAATGGAACTTGAACTTAGGACCTACTGTCTCGGAGGTGGGAGTGTTCCACTGAGCAAAGGCTGACAATTATGGATGAGGCAGGCCATTTGGCTCACCTCCATTTTTCCATCCAGAAATGTTAAAGCCCTTCATTACAGCACCCAATTAGTTCAGGGTTTTTGCTTCTACTTCTATTTCTGCTAGTTAATTACATGTGTTGATCACTTTGTAAAGAAATGTCTGATGTATTTTACTAGCTTGAATCTGTTAATTTTTCCAGATTTGCTTTTGAAAAAAAATGAAAAATGAAAATCGCTTATTGTCACGAGTAGGCTTCAATGAAGTTTATGTGAAAAGCCCCTAGTCGCCACATTCCGGCGCCTGTCCGGGGAGACTGGTACGGGGAAGCTGTTGCAATCTTGTATACTGATATGTTCACCTTTCAGGTGTATTCTTTCAAGGTTGAAGAGCATGGGCTTTCAACTTGACCAAAAGCTCTAAGACAGGATCTGAACCATGTAGATTTTCTCTGCACTGACCCTGATGTTGAGTGTCTTCTTGAACTGGATGCACTTCTCAAGGTGTGGTCTAATCAGAGTGTTCAAGCTTATCACAATTCCTATAATTCAGTTCCATTGTTTTGGCTATGTAATTCAACTTTCCATTTGTCTTCCATTGGAGCTCTGAAGAAGAGCCATATGGACTCAAAACGCTAACTCTTTCCACATATGCTGCCCAGACCTGCTGAGTTTTTCCAGCATTTTCTGTGTACTTGTTTCGCATTTCCAGCATCCACAGTATTTAGCTTTAATTCCATTGGTCTTGTGGATTTCTGCTCTTTTGATTAGACATTGAGTGCTGAACCAACTGAGACTTGTGGGGCTTTTTCAGCTTCATGCTTAGCTACTTCAACACCTTTATGAAGTACACGTGTTACCCATTTTTCCTTCCAATGTTTAGTATTTTACATTTGTCTGTATTGAACAAATGAATAAGGCCAAAGCACCTATTATTTCCTGGGAATTATTACCCTTCTTGACTGTAGTCATGTTGCACACTTTCAAGTCTATTGGTTGCTTTGTAATGTTGAGTGATTCCTTCATGAAGATTATCAGAGCCTCCACATATCCTCCAGTCGTCTTTCGCTTTCTGGGTTTAAATGCCGTCTATTTGAGGATCTATTGTGTCTCTCTATCTTCTGTTAGTTGTCAGTTCTATTAAAGGAAATAATTCAGAATGTTTACTGTCTGGTACTTATGTTCTATTTGAGCCTGGTACTTGTGCTCTGTTTGAGCCAATTTGCATATTTTATGACTTTATCTCTTCTCTGGCAACCTTTGTGGATGCTTTTGTTATCTCTAGACTTAACTATTCCAATGCTCTCGTCAGCCTCCCATTTTGCACCCTCCATAACCAAAGCTCTGCTGTCTGTGTCCCAACTCCACTTAGAAGAACAAGGCCAACAGTTACATAGGAACTTCCTTCATTCCTTCATTGATGCTAGATTAAAATCCTGGAGCATGTGAAAACCCCTAACAGCACTGTGGGTTTAACTACACCACATAATCTTCGAAAGAAAGGTGACACTTCATCATCACTTCAAGGGCAATGAGTGATGGAAAATAAATTGGGACCCACTATTTCTGTGCATTGCTGCCTGCTGCTTAAGCAGCTTGATTTTTAAAATTCAAATATATCATGGGCTTGTCCATACCATCTCAGTAACCTCTAGCCTTACTGGTTCTGTGTGCTCCTTCAATTCTGGTCTTTATGAAAACATCCTGGTTTTCACCTTTATGGAATTGATGGCCATCAGCTACCTAGGTCCTAAACTCTGGAGTTTTATCCCTAAACCTCTCTACCTTTCTACTTATCTCTCCTCCTTTAAGGTGCTCCTTCCAACCTACCTCTTTGACCAAGCTATTGGTCACCTAGCCGAATATGTCAATATGTCAGTTTTTGTCAAATTTTGTCTGATAATGACCATGTGAAGTGCTTTGGGACATTTACTATGTTAAATGTACTACTAAACAAATATTGATGATGAAACAGTTACAATCTATACTTCATACCTATGATAATGCTTTTCTCCTAGATCCCATTCCAGTAACCTTTTTAACATGTCTGCATGACATATTCATTTCTACGAGCCCTTCCCTTTCCTATTGAATTTGTAATGGCTGTTTTTGTTCTGATTTGTTAATCTGTTTAGGGCCACATCTGGAGCGTGCTTGCTTTCAGTTATGTATTAATCTGAATGTTTAGCATTGTGCTTTTAAGGATTTTCCACTGTCTTCCACTGAATCTAATTTCAATTCTATTCCAATCAGTTTGGTTACATTGATGCTTCATTTTATGACAGTAACCCATTCAAGTATAAAGCTAGCTCATGGTCTTCTGTAGAATTGATCCAGTACAGTCGTAGTCCTAGGTTGGAACATTTGATTGTAGCCTCATCTGGAAGCTGAGTCTCTCAGGTTTGCTGCTTGCTTGTTCCATATATGTTATATTTCTTTTTTTTAAATAAATTTAGAGTACCCAATTTAGAGTGGCCAATCCACCTAGCCTGCACATCTTTGGGTTGTGGGGAGAATATATGCTATATTTCTAAAAGGACAACAGTAAGGCGTTTACTTTTACTGCTGCTCTTGAGTCCTCCCTTGCTCCAGTCTGAAAAGCATAGTCGAGAGCCAGATTACCTCCTGACATGAACAGGAAGAACTGCTCACAATTCACACTTGTGATGTCTCTATTACTTGACATTGAAGATAACATTTTGTTTGTAAACTGCCAATCAATTATTTTATAGTATACATTAATGGTTGGGCAGAAATCTCACTTTATTTTACTTGAATGCACTGATTTGAATGATTTCAGTTTCTGTTCTTGGAACATAAGAAAATAATGGTCCTGATGCCACCTGGGAGAGGCAAAGACATAAAGGCCTGAGGGCTATTAGCGGAGGAAGAACATCTGGAATATTTGTCTCTGACCTGCTTAGGTGATAACTAGTTCAGGTGCCCACATTGACCATTTTTATATCTTTTTTTTAGAAAATATTTTTATTCCCCCTTTTCACATTTTCTCCTGAATTTACACCCACCAATTTGTTTTAAAAAATAATTTTTATTCAAATTTGTTATTCAAAATAACAGAAAAAACTAAGAACAGAAAGAACAAACCCCCCCCCCGTATACAAAAAAGAAGAAGTAAATTAACGCCCGATATTAGCAAAAAACAAATATACACGTCCCTTCAGCCCAAAACAAAGGGACCACCCCCCCGGGTTGCTGCTGCTGGCCTTATTTCTACCGTTCTGCCAGGAAATCCAGGAATGGTTGCCACCTCCTGAAGAACCCCTGCACTGATCCCCTTAGGACAAATTTCACCTTCTCCAATTTAATAAACCCCGCCATATCGTTGATCCAGGTCTCCGCGCTTGGGAGTTTCGCATCCTTCCACTGAAGAAGAATCCTCCGCTGGGCTACTAGGAACGCAAAGGCCAGAATGCCGGCCTCTTTCGCCTCCTGCACTCCCGGCTCCTCTGCAACCCCAAATATTGCGAGCCCCCAGCCCGGTTTGACTCTGGATCCTACCACCCTCGACACCGTCCTTGCTACACCCTTCCAAAATTCCCCCAGCGCTGGGCATGCCCAGAACATATGGGCATGGTTTGCTGAGCTCCCTGAGCACTTAATACACCTGTCCTCACTTCCAAAGAACCGGTTCGTCCTTGTCCCGGTCATGTGAGCCCTATGCAGCACCTTAAACTGGATGAGGCTAACACAAGAAGAGGAGGAGTTCACCCTTCCTAGGGCGTCCGCTCACGTCCCCTCCTCAATCTCCTCACCCAGCGCCTCCTCCCATTTACCCTTCAGCTCCTCCACCGAGGCCTCGTCTACCTCCTGCATCACTTGGTACGTTGCCGAGATCCTCCCCTCTCCAACCCGCACCCCCGAGAACACCCTGTCCTGGACCCCACGCGGTGGCAACAGAGGGAACTCCGCCACCTGCCGCCTGACAAACGCATGTACCTAAAGGTGTTCCCCGGGGGGGAGCCCGAACTTCCCTTCCAGCTCACCCAGGCTCGCAAACTTCCCGTCTACAAACTGGTCCCTCAACCTCCTAACACCTGCACTGTGCCAACTCAGGAACCCGCCATCTATTCTCCCCGGGACAAACCGGTGGTTCCCCCGTATCGGGGACCCCATCGAGGCCCCCACCTCCCCCTGTGCCGTCTCCATTGCCCCCAAATTTTGAGGGTAGCCGCCACCACCGGGCTCGTGGTACACCTCGTTGGAGGGAGCGGCAGCGGCGCCGTTACCAGCGCCTCCAGGCTCGTGCCCACACAGGACGCCATCTCCATCCTCTTCCATCCTGCCCCTTCCCCGTCCATTACCCACTTACGCACCATCGCAGCGCCAGCACCCCCCCCCCCCCCCCCCCCCCCCCCCCATCCCTGCCCCGCTCCAAGAACACCCTTCTCACCCTCGGGGTCCCGTGCGCCCACACAAACCCTGTAATGCTCCTGTTAACCCGCCTGAAAAATGCCTTAGGGATAAGGATGGGGAGGCACTGGAACAGGATCTGAAATCTCGGGAGCACCGTTATCTTGACTGATTGCACCCTACCCGCCAGAGACAGTGGCAACATGTCCCATCTCTTGAACTCCTCCTCCATCTGCTCCACCAGCCTTGTGAGGTTAAGCTTATGCAAGGCCCCCCAGCTCCTGGCCACCTGGACCGCCAAGTACCTGAAGCTCCTCTCCGCCCTTTTTAGTGGGAGCCTACCAATCCCCCCCTCCTGGTTCCCCGGGTGTACAACGAACAGCTCACTCTACCCCAAGTTGAGCTTGTACCCCGAGAAATCCCCAAATTCCCGGAGAATCCTCATCACCTCCGGCATTCCCCCCACCGGGTCCGCCACATACAGCAATAGGTCATCCGCATAGAGCGACACTCGGTGCTCCTCCCCACCCCGCACCAGCCCTCTCCAGTTCCTCGACTCCCTCAGCGCCATGGCCAGGGGTTCATTTGCCAGCGCAAAAAGCAGGGGGGACAAGGGACACCCCTGCCTCGTCCCTTGGTATAACCGAAAATACTCTGACCTCCTCCTATTCGTGGCCACGCTCGCCATCGGGGCCTCATATAACAGCCTCACCCACCTGACAAACCCCTCCCCAAACCCGAACCTTTCCAGCACCTCCCACAAGTACCCCCACTCAACCCTATCAAAGGCCTTCTCCACGTCCAACGCCACCACTATCTCCGCCTCCCCTTCTACCGTCAGCATCATTATTACATTCAAGAGCCTCCGTATGTTAGTGTTCAGCTGCCTCCCCTTCACGAACCCTGTTTGATTCTCGTGGATAACCTGCGGCACACAGTCCTCTATCCTCGTGGCTAAAATCTTCACCAACAGCTTGCCGTCTACATTTAAGAGTGAGATTGGCCTGTATGACCCACACTGCAGGGGATCCTTGTCCCGCTTAAGGATCAAGGAAATCAGCGCCCGAGACATCGTCGGAGGCAGAGCCCCCCCTTCCCTTGTCTCGTTGAAGGTCCTAACCAACAGGGGGCCCAACAGGTCTGCATACATCTTATAGAATTCGACCGGGAACCCTTCCGGCCCCGGCGCCTTCCCCGACTGCATGCTCCCTATCCCTTTGACCAGCTCCTCCAGCTCAACCGGCGCCCCCAGTCCCTCCACCTGTCCCTCCTCGACCCTCGGGAATCCCAGCCGGTCCAAAAAGCACCCCATCCCCCCCTCCTCCGCTGGGGGTTCGGACCGATACAGTTCCTCATAAAATCCCCTGAAGACCCCATTAATGTCTACCCCCCTGCGCACCACATTTCCTACCCTATCCTTAACTCCACCAATCTCCCTAGCTGCATCCCGCTTAACGGAGCTGGTGCGCCAGCATCCTGCTCGCCTTATCCCCATATTCATACACCGCTCCCTGTGCTTTCCTCCACTGAGCTTCCGCCTTTCTGGTGGTTAGCAAGTCGAACTCAGCCTGGAGACTATCGCTTCCTCAGCAATCCCTCCTCCGGAGCCTCCGCGTACCTCCTGTCCACCCTCACCATCTCCCCCACCAGTCTCTCCCTCTCTCTCTGCTCTCTCCTCTCCCTGTGGGCTTGAATGGAGATCAGCTCCCCCCTAACCACCGCCTTCAGCGCCTCCCAGACCGTCCCCACTCGGACCTCCCCATTGTCATTGGCCTCCAGGTACCTCTCGATACATCCTCGAACTCGCCCGCCCACCTCCTCGTCCGCCAGCAGCCCCACCTCCAAGCGCCAAAGCGGGCGCTGGTCTCTCTCCTCCCCCAGCTTGAGGTCCACCCAGTGCGGGGCGTGGTCAGAAACGGCGACGCCTCTTCCCCACCAGGATCGCCACCCCCCCGATTTTTTGCATCCAGCCCCGAATGAAACACTTGGCCTACCCATCCCTTCCTCAATCTAACCTGATCCGCCACCTTCAGGTGCGTCTCCTGAAGCATGGCCACATCCGCCTTCAGGTGCGCAAACACGCGGGCACGTTTGACCAGCCCATTCAGTCCCCTCACATTCCAGTTTATCAGTCGGATCAGGGAGCTACCTGGCCCCCTCCCCCGTCGACTAGCCATTACCCTTCCTCAGTCCACCACGTGCCCGCGCCCCTAGCTGAGCCCGTTCCCCACGGCGACAGACCCCCATCCCGACCCCTCTACATGCTCCAGCTCCTTCCCGACCATTCCAGCAGCAACCCGGTACCCCCCCCCCCCCCCCCCCCCCCCCCCCCGAGCTGCGTAACCCCTTCCATTGTACTTACGTAAGTCAGCCGATTCCTGCTGACCCCGGCTGCTCCCGCCACCCCAATGACCCTCCCCAGTGCAGCACAACCACCGCGCCCCCCCCCCCCCCAACACCGGCCCCGCCCACTGCTCCTCCAGCGTGGGAGAGAAGCCCGCTCTTCCATCCCGAGCCCCGCCCCCCCAATCCAGCACACGGGAAAAGATAGGCACATGACCCAACAGGACCGCGAACCACTCCCAAACTCTCAACCAGTGGAAAAAAAAAACAGACGTGACAAAACGCCCAAGTAAACAGATAACAGTCCCAAAAAAGCGAAAAAGCAGAACAGCAAAAAGACATCATCAATAGAACCGATAAAAGCGAAAGGATACCAAGGAGGACAAAGCCTCCGGGCTGTGTACACCGTTCCCCAGCCCCCAGTCCTCAGTTCAAGTCCAGCTTCTCTGCCTGGACGAAAACCCAGGCCTCCTCCGGAGAGTCAAAGTAGAGCTGGCGGTCTTTATAAGTGACCCAGAGGCGTGCCGGCTGTAACAGGCCAAACTTGACCCCCTTCTTGTGGAGCACTGCCTTCGTCCGATTAAAACCAGCCCTTTGCTACCTCCGCCCTCCAGCCCTGGTAGATCCTGACCTCCGCATTCTCCCATTTACTACTCCTCTCCTTCGCCCATCTCAGCACACACTCACGGTCGACAAAGCGGTGAAAACGGACCAGCACCGCCCGAGGCGGCTCGTTTGGCTTGGGTTTCCTCAGCAGCACCCGATGGGCACCCTCCAGCTCCAAGGTTCCCTGGAACGACCCCGCGCCCATTAGCGAGTTCAGCATCATGGACACAGAGGCCCCCAAATCCGAACCTTCCAGCCCCTCTGGGAGTCCTAAAATCCGCAGGTTCTTCCGACGGGCACGGTTCTCCATCTCCTCTATCCTCGCTGACCACTTCTTGTGGAGCGCCACGTGCGACTCCACCTTCACTGCCAGGCCCAGGAGTTCATCCTCCCTCTCCGAGGCCTTTTGCCGAAGCTCTTGGATCTCCGCACTCTGAGCCGTCTGGGTCGCCATGAGCTTGTCCAGGGAGGCCTTAAGCGGTTCCAGGATCCCTGCCTTCAGCTCCCTGAAGGAGCGCTGAAGCAGCTCCTGCTGCTCCCGCGCCCACTGCTGCCACGCTGCTGATTCCCCGCCCGTCGCCATCTTTCCTTTCCTGCCTCGCACCTTTCTCTGCTCCAAAGCCAATTTTTTGACCGCTCCGCTCCTGGTCCAGGCCATCCACCGGCGGAGAATCTTAGAGGAAGTGTTCCCACATGGGGAAAAGTCCAACCAGTACCGCTGCGGGCCCTTAAAAGAGCCCAAAAGACCGAAAATAGCGGGAGCTACCGAACGTGCGGCTTAGCTCCGCATCACCGCAACCAGACGTCTACACCCACCAACAATAAACAATAATCAGTATCAAATATATCAATAACTATAACAATAACAATGATCCCATCCTCACACCAACCCCCAAACATCAGCCCGCATGTTTACATAAACAAATGATAAAAAGGAATCGGGGATTACCCATAGTTACCCTTAATACACACAGCCCCCCTCCCCCCAACTAATGTTCGTTGTTATCCAGTTCTTGAAAGTGCATAATGAATAATGCCCATGACTTGTAGAACCCCTCCGTCCTTCCCCTCAGTTCAAACTTAACCTTCTCAAGGGCCAAGTATTCCAACAGGTCCCCCCCCCCGCCATGCCAGGGCATGAGGTGGAGAGGCTGCTCTCCATCCCAGCAGGATACGCCTTCGGGCGATCAACGAGGCGAAGGCTACAATATCTGCCTCCGCACCCGTTTCCAACCCTGGCTGATCCGACACCCCGAATATGGCCTCCCGGGGACCCGGGTCCAGTTTCACATGCACCACCTTGGAAATTACCCTAAAAACCTCCTTCCAGTACTCCTCGCCCTCGTGAGGTGTGCTCTTTATACCACCTTCAGCTGTATCAGCCCCAACCTCGTACATGAGGTGGAGGCATTCACTCTCCGGAGCACCTCACACCAGACCCCCTCCTCTATAACCTCTCCCAACTCTTCCTCCCACTTTGCTTTGATCCCTTCCAGCGGTGCCTTATCCTCTTCCAAAATAGCTCAGTACACCGCTGACACTAACCCCTTCTCCAGTCCCCTTGTCGTCAGCACCTCCTCCAGCAATGTGGAGGCCGGTTCTTCCGGGAACCTCTGTATCTCCTTCCTGGCAAAATCTCGAACTTGCATGTATCTAAACCCTGCTCCAGCCCATACTTCGCTTCCAGCTCCCTCAATCCTGCAAACTGACCTCCAAGAAACAAATCTTTTAGCGTCTTAATCCCCTTCTCTTCCCATTTCCGAAAACTTCCATCCCACCTCCCTGGCTCAAATCTCATTATATATATCCTTGTACAATTTAGAAGCTTAATTCACCATATGAGCTGAAAATTTGTTCTTTCGATTTACAGTCCGCTGAGAAAAGAAGTGCCTATCTTTTTTTAAAAATAAATTTAGTACACCCAATTCATTATTTCCAATTAAGGGGCAATTTATTGTGGCCAATCCACCGACCCTACACATCTTTGGGTTGTGGGGGCGAAACCCACGCAAACACAGGGAGAATGTGCAAACTCCACACGGGCAGTGACCCAGAGCCGGGATCGAACCTGGGACCTCGGCGCCGTGAGGCAGCAATGCTAACCACTGCGCCACCGTGCTGCCCAGAACTGCCTATCCTTAGCCGTACTTTTGTGAAACCTCTGCACATGACTTCTGGACTTTCCCAAATCACCAAGGACACAATCTAGTCTTTTAACTATTTTAAGCTTCTATCATCCTTAAACGTACACTTTTCGAATGTGAATATACCGAGCTTTTTAAGCCTATATGAATAACAACGGTTGTTAAAGCTGGGAATCATTCTTGAGGCCCTTGTGTGAATCATTTCTGAAGCTTCTGTATCACCCAGAAATCTTGATTGACACGGCTGAAATGACAAGTTTTTAAAAATAATTTTTGGTTAATGTATGCAGCTGAACAAAGGGACTTTGTCGGAGTTGATGACACATGCAAACGTCTACTTTTCATGGCTAATGAAGCTGACTTGGATGATGAGCTTGTCATTAGGAAGTCCTTGATGCAGAAGTGAGTAATTACAGCCCTATTTCTATTCTCTTTCTCTGTTTCTCCAAACCAAGTACTAATAGGTTCATGTATGTGGACTTAAAAGAGAAGTAACAAGTGTGACTCGCCTAGAGACTATATCTCGGCAAGAATTGTTTTGATTTCTTCTATGGGGCGACATGATAGCACAGTGGTTAGCACTGTTGCTTCACAGCGCCAGGGACCTGGGTTCGATTCCTGGCTTGGGTCACTGTCTGCGGAGTCTGCACATTCTCCCCGTGTCTGCGTGGCTTTCCTTCCGGTGCTTTGGTTTCCTCACATAAGTCCGGAAAGACGTACTTGTTAGGTGAATTGGACATTCTGAATTCTCCCTCAGTACCCGAACAGGCACCGTAGTGTGGCGACTGGGGGATTTTCACAGTAACCTTTTTGCAATGTTAATGTTAGACTAGTTGTGACACTAATAAAGATTATTATTATTTGGGAAGTTGTAATTCTGGTTTAGCTCACTGGGCTAAATCGCTGGCTTTTAAAGCAGACCAAGGCAGACCAGCAGCACGGTTCGATTCCCGTACCAGCCTCCCCGGACAGGTGCCGGAATGTGGCGACTAGGGGCTTTTCACAGTAACTTCATTGAAGCCTACTCGTGACAATAAGCGATTTTCATTTCATTTAATTTAATCTCTTAATGACTTGATCACCTCCCATTAAGCAACATAGTTCTATGGTGAGTAGTCCTTTGGTACAACATTTAAAAAAAATAAAAATTTACAGTACCCAATATTTTTTTCTAATTTAAGGGGCAATTTTAACATGGCCAATCCACCCTACCTTGCACATCTTTGGGTTGTCAGGCTGAGACCCACGCAGACACGGGGAGAATATGCAAACTCCACACGGACAGTCACCAAGTGCCGGGATCGAACCTGGGTCCTCTGCACCATAGGCAGCAGTGCTAACCACTGCGCCACCCTATGATACAAAAATAAGTAATTCCTGCATACTTAACATTTATTTTTCCTCTTCGGCCTCAATTGTGTGGCTGAGAGGAAGAACTCTCTAAATAGGGGCTGGTTTAGCACAGGGCTAAATAGCTGGCTTTTATAGCAGACCAAGGCAAGCCAGCAGTACGGTTCAATTCCCGGACCAGCCTCCCCGAACAGGAGCAGGAATGTGGCGACTCGGGGCTTTTCACAGTAACTTCATTTGAAGCCTACTTGTGACAATAAGCGATTTTCATTTCAAATGGGGAATTGAAATCTGATGCACACTGTAATTTTGTTATTTAATACCTTCAGGTTATTAGGTGGGACAACTTTGAATCAATTTCTTTCTGAAGTCCTGCTGCTTCTTTCTGGGCAGATAGACTGCTTTGTGAAACAGGATAGATTCATTGACAGTTCAGCACTTTCAGTCTGTCAGACGGAGCAATATTGGCCAGCTGAGTATCAGGGAAGTTGTCTCGAACCAGTCTTTTTCCCAGAACTAGACGATTGGTGGTACACTTTTCTGACATTGCTTCGTTAATACCCTTCTCTGGCAGGTTAGTTGCATTGTGAATGAAGAAAAGCATTTACAAATGAATAGTGTGGGCCAGCAGTGCCATGTTGAATACAGCTTTGTCTCCCTAAATCCATGCATGGCCATCCATATTTTTACAAGCTTTTTATAAACCAGTTCGTTCACAGGTTATAAAGAACAAAAAAAAACTGTCTTAGACCTTTCAACGGTACATGTTTGCTTTTCCAGATGGGATAATATTAGCCATATATTTGCCCATATATTATTTTTATTAAAGGCAGTTATGGAGGATCTACATCCTGCTAAGCTACAAATATTTATGTGTTAATGTATAGAGTATATACAGAAGTTTTTTAAAAAGCTGATGTTTATCTTTTTTACTGGATTATTTGAATGCAAGGTGATTTTGACTTTGGAGCAATAATTCTAACACTTTACTGTCTCGCAGTGCCATTCAAGAATGCTGAGCAAGTAACTACTTACTTTCATTGCCGTTGTCAAAAGGTGCAAAACGTGGTTCAATTGCTGTCAGTAAATTACTGTCAGTAAGTAACAGGGCACCATCAGAGGCTATTTAAGAGTTAACCATATTGTTATGAGACTGTAGTCACAAATGGTTATCTACTGGTCATTAGTGAACCTGTTGAGATTTTCTGACAGTCGGATAGCTTTTGTTGCCTCTTTATTTGATACCAATTTTTTATTTCTAGATCTATTAAGCTAAAATCAAATTTTCTAAATTTCAACTCTCACTTTCTAGTTATTAGTCCAAGGTTACTCTTGATTACTGGTCTAGTAAAATAACCATTTCACTACTTTCAAACTACCGAAGTTTTTCGTCCAGAGGATATTGAGTTATGTATGTATCAGGAAGTATCTGTGTTCCGTGGGACGTGTGCACAATTCATGGAGCTGCTATTTGTCATAGGGTGCTCTACATTGTTGAGAAGCCCTCTTCCGATTTTACCTTAAGTATGATACTGGATTCTGCTGCTGTCCATGCTATCTTCAGAGAGTGTTTGCAGTACCTTCTGGTTCTGATACTGCAATCATTTTCCTTTTTATGGTATTACCCTTGAGGTCAATGTCTGAATGCTCAACAGCCAGGGTCTTCGATATCTTAAGCCTTCATTCAGCTCCACAGAAGCATAGAATAGTTGCAGCATAGAAGGAAGTCATTTGGCCTATTGGGACTCTGCCACCTCTAAAGGAAATATAAACGCAGTGTCACTCCCTCACCCTTTTCCCATAGCCCTGCAAATATTTTCTCTGCTTCATTATGCTCTGCCTGTAACACCTTAACTCCTGGCTTCTTTGTGAGTTGTAAATCACACTTGCGCAAATTCCTCATCACCCCAAGTTAAACTTCCTGGTATTGAAAGTGCAAATGTTTGTGTTCAGAACAGACTAATTTCTACTGGAACCCCAAACTTTAAAGGCGCTGGCATTGGTTCTTTCTCCATGTCCCGGCTTTCTTGCTGCCAGTTTCTTTGTAGAGCATGAGAAATGTTTCCTACTGCCGACTTTTTCCTTCCTGTAAGGCTCAGGTACAGATCTGTTTGAGTATGAACTTAAAAAATAAGAAACCATTCATCTGACCATTGGCCATTCAACTCTGAATTGCTGCTCGGAGACTTATTGTAGCTAGTTTGTTATCCAAGTTTGCAATCCCTAGAGCCCAAGAAATCGAGTGCAGGTATGCAAATACTGTTCCATGAAGATCTTTCCACCCTGGTGGTATGTATTTACTGTGATAACTGCATGCATTTTGCTGCTTATCCAACCTTTTGTGTCACTGTCATGAGGTTCCTTGATGTGACACACCCAATATTGGGTTAAATTTTTAGGGTTGGTCATTTTGATGTGTCAGTGTTGCTGTGTGGCAATCTGCTCCAATTTAGTCAGAACTAGATTGTCATCTGGAACACAGCATTGGTTATGATTTACTGGTTTAGGATGCAATGCTGTTGAACACAGTGACTACATTTTGGCCCATCTTAAGATCTGAATGTATGAATACTTTAAGGTTTTCACTTGGGTTATATGGATGGTACATCAGAGATTTTCAGCAATGCTGTTGTTGATTTGAGCATTAAGTCACAGTTCCCTCCTTTATCGGTTTCATGCTACCTGTCAGTTACATCACCCACAGACACGTGGCTAACTTTCCACATGTATACTGATGATTCTCAACTCTACCTCTCTGCCTCCACCATTGTTGTACAATATGTAAGTCTGCCATCAAGTCAAATCAGGCTAGGTGGTGACATAGTGGTATTATCATTGGACTAGTAATCCAGAGACCAAGGGTGGTGATCTGAGGACCCGGGTTCGAATCCCACCATGGCAGGTCATGGAATTTGAACTCAATAAAATATCTGGAATTTAAAAAGTCTAATGATGACCATGGAACGAACCATTGTCGATTGTTGTAAAAACCCATCTGGTTCACTAATGTCCTTTAGGGAAGGAAATCCGCCAAATTTACCTGCTATGGCCTACATGTGACTCCAGACCCACAGCAATGTGGTTGACTCTTAACTGCCCCTTAACTGGGCACTAAATGCTAACACAATCTCGAACGGCCACAAACGAATAAAAGAAAAGATCATATCAACGTGCTATATTCTCAAATTTAATGTCAGCAAAACAAAAATCTTCCATTGGCACCTCTAATTGCTCATGTGCAAATAGTGTGTTTTACTATTTCTGAAACATAATCACTTAGCTTCATCTTTCCTATCCAGCTCTCATAATCTAAATCAATGACATCATGGTTGTCAAGGATTTTCTTGTGTCTTCACTCCTGCATGCTTCTTGAGTTCTCTCCCAAGACGTTTATTTGTGGAACTACAGCAAAGTACCATTTCTTTCCATGGGTAGGGCGTAGAGGCAGACCTCGAGTCTGCTTTCACATTAATCTGAGCCACACGCTCGCTGTTTAGCCAACTGAGCTAACCAACCCTCCATTCCTGTATACTTGTTAAAGTCAAATTAGATTTTACGTATTCTGTATCCCTCTACTTGGCAAGCTCCACTATAATTTTAACCTTCTTGTTTTCAAACTCACCATGGTCTCACCCTCACTACTTAAATAAACTTGCTCACCAGCAAAAGAATCAGCCCATGTTAAGTAATTTGAGGTTACCATTTTTTCCAACCACGCAAAATTAGTAGCATAATTTTAGAATCAAATTTCTGAACTGCAAAATACAGTGATGTGAGACCACTTTGGGGAGACAATCTCACAGTACCATAATTTGGCACCATACAAGAGTATAACTCCAGTATCGTGCCCAGCTGAGTTTAAAAGATCTGAATGTTCTGAACCTCTGTCCTTATGTGTAACCATACAAAAGCTGGACTTTGCTGTGGCAGTAGGAGTATGATTTGCAGCCTATTTCAGTCACTGCAATAAACATTTAAGGATCAGAAATAGCTGAAAGATTCTGGTAGGAGTTGTCCACTGACCTCCCAATAGTGATGGAGTGGAGGGATGGGAAACCTAGAAATCAGGAAAGCATGTAGCAGAAAGAAAAGATTTTTAGTGGGAGACTTTAATTTTAATGTGGATTGGCGAAGCAGAACAATTTATTAGTAAAGGCAATGAAATTCTAGAATAGTTTCAGAACTGCTTTATGCTTTAAAACTGACAAGGAAACAAGCCATTTTGTGATGAGCAACAAATATGAATTAGTTAACAATGTATGGAAAGGCAGCATCTTGCAAATAGTAATAATATGATTGAATTCAACATTGGGTTGAGGGAGAGCGGGGCAAGTCATCAAAATCATAGAAAACTTAGGACATGGAAGAACCATAGAATTCACAGTGCAGAAGGAGGCCATTCAGCCCATCGAGTCTGCGCCGGCCCTTGGAAAGAGATCCTACTTAAGCCCCACACCTCCACCCTATCCCCCTTTATCCCCGCAACCTAGTAACCGCACCCATCCTTTTTGGACACTGAGGGCAATTTAGAATAGCCAATCCACCTAACCTGCACATCTTTGGACTGTGGGAGGAAACCCACGCACACACGGGGAGAGCGTGCAGACTCCGCACAGACAGTGACCCAGGCCGGGAATCAAACTTAGGACCCTGAAGCAACTGTGCTAACCATTATGCTACCGTGCTGCCCAAGGAGACCATTAAAATCATCGTATCCATACCAGACAAAATTCATTAACCAAATATTTAAATTTAAATGAGGCAGACTTTGATGGGATGAGAAATAAATGAAACACAATTGATTAAGCTGTTAATAGGTAAAAACATGGGCAAACAGTGGAAAAGATTCAAATAACTCTGTTACATACAGTACAAGTAGGCTGCACTGTGTAGTGAAACAATCGTGGCCAACAAATTAGGCAGTATATCATCAAGTCAAAAAAACCTATTGTATGACGAGTGGGAATACAATGGACTGGGAGAGCTACAAAAAAGTGATATAAAGAAATTAATAAAAGGTGCAAAAATGGGAATGAGAAAAGCTTGCAAGAGAAATCAAAGCTAGCATTAAAAACGTTTACAAATATACTGAGAAAAAGATAGTAATAAAGGAGTATGTCAGTAATTAAATACAGATATAGGTGATGCTATAATTTATAAGAAGATAGCAGGTATTAAATGAGTATTTTTTATCCATTTTCACAGTGGAGGAAGAGGACAGAATACCAGTGGAAAAAGCGAACCAAAAATAAGTCAAAGGGAGGCATTTAATGGATTAAATATGTTTTTATAAAACATGGTAATGGAGAAAATGGACTTAAGGTAGAGTCTCCAGGACCTAATAATTTCCTTGGTATTAAAACAGAGGTGAGGAAATTGAGGATCCATTCGTTGACATTTTCCTAAGTGTCCTGATTTAGGAATTGTGCTTTTGGAAGAATTGGGCATACCACTTTTAGTTAAGAAGTGAGAAGAGAGAAATCTGGTTAACATCAAATTGTTAGATCTCAGTAACTCCTCACAATTAATGTCAAACTATCGTCAGTGACTAGAGTGACTGAGCGCTAGGATAAGCCAATAGTTGAACAGACAGGGTCAACATGGATTTGTGAAAGAGCTCGTGTCTGATTGACACAATTGAACATTTTGAGAACTAGCATGATGGATAAGGCTCTCTATGGATGTTGTCTACATTGACTTCCAGAAGTTAATTGGAAGTTTTAACACAAGAGATTATTAGTGAAAATGAGAGCACATGAATTGGAGATAACTTTCTTACATGGTTTGTCAACTAGTTGAGAAGTAGGAAATGTTGTGTAGGGATAAAGAGCATGTACTTGTCATATGCCAAGTATCATTCCTCCAGAGATTTGTAGGGTCTCAGCTTTTCATTATATTTGTGAATGATTTGACAATGGAAAAGAGAGTTATAAATCTAAGTTTGCGTGCGGGTGATACCAAGTTAGAAAAGATGCTAAGTCGGTTGGATGGAAACAGAAAGTTACAAAGTGAATGAGCTAAACTATCACAGATGGGAAAGTATGAGATCATCCACTATGGATCCAAGAATGGCAAAGGGAAATGGCTGTCTTTAATAGTGAGAAACTAGGGACTGTAGAGGAGCAAAGGCATTTAGGTGTTGATGTACATGAATCACTAAAAGTGAGTGCACAGGTACAAAAAGTAAATAAAGGCTAATGAAATGTTGGCCTTTATGTCAAACGCATCAAGATTGAAAAGTTAGGAATGATGTGTTAGTTATACAGAACCATGGCCAATCCCCATCTGGAGTACTGCATTCAGTTTTGAGCAACAAACATCAGAACGATATAAAAGAAAAAGACTATTCTCTTGAGTTGGGATGCTGGGAGGTGATCTCATTGCGGTGTTTATGTAGAATGAATTATAATTTTGTAGCACAGTATCAGGCCATTGAACCTAATAGGCTACTGCCAATGTTTATGCTTCATCTCACTGTGTCAATACCGAGCTATTTTAAGTTGCAGAGGAATTCAATGAGGTAGATTCTGAGAAACTCTCTCCTCTTGGGGAAATCCGGAACGGGAGTGCATTATGCTAAAATTAGAGGTGGGCAATTTAGGAGTGAATTGAAAAAGCACTGTTTATATTTTAGGGTGGTTGAGATCTGGAGCATGGTCTGTCAATAGTCTGTGAAAGCTGTGTTAGTTGAAATCTTCAAGATTTGGATTGATAAAGTTTTATTGGGTAAGGATATCAAGGACTGTCAACCAAAGTTGGCAGCCAGAGCAGACTTATAAATTCAGTATCGCGTTGTCTTTAATATGTTCAAGGTGGCCTTGAAAGAATTTTGACTTTCAATGTTATTATTTTTATAAGAATTAAATGCATTTTTAATACTTCCCCTTAGATCCTACAAGTTGCTTCTTCATTATTTTGAATCTCATCACAGTATAGGATTCATTAGAAAAAGTAAGGTATGTTTTATAAAAATTAGATACTGCTGGATGTCCTGTGCAGTTTCAAGATATGCTGTAAGATTCGTGTATATTGTTGGAGGTAACCATTTTGCATGGTTTGGCAGAAATGATAAGAGAACAGAACTGGCCATCACAAGTATGTTTGACACACCACGCACAATTTTTTAAAATATAAATTTAGAGCACCCAATTCTTTTCCAATTAAGGGGCAATTTAGCATGGCCAATCCACCTATCCTGCACATCTTTGAGCTGTGGGAGTGAGACCCACGCAGACATGGGAGAATGTGCGAACACCACATGGACAGTGACCCGGGGCCGGGATCGAATCCGGGTCCTCAATACCGTGAGGCAAAAGTGCTAACCACTGCACCATCGTGCCACCCACACAATACACACAATGGGTGTAGATCGATTTAAATTATTGCTGTTCATTCATTTTTAAATTTCTAACTCTCACTAACCAGCAAGATTTCATGTGACTGCTAAGGATAAATATGAGGTGACACCCAGCTTATCTATGTCTATTGATCAGTCCTCTGCAAATGAGAATTTAGAAGGCCGAGGCTCACAGCACTGCTGTTACATATGGAAATATTGTAAACAACCTCGCACAAGGGTAAATGTATGGTAAAACAAAAAGGTTCAGGCATTGCTATCTAAGATGTGCCGCTCTGACATTAACTTCCCAAAAACAGCATCTTGCTGTCTGACTCACAATTCAAATCCCTTAAATGGTGTGAAGTTCCTGTACTTGCACAGCAGATACAAACTAAACCCTGTATGGAAAATCGGGCGTTAGCTATTTAAGTCCATTTGTAATGGCACCATGGGTGCGATTCTCCGCTGCCCACGACGGGTCGGAGAATAGCGGGAGGGCCTTCCCAACATTTTTCCCGACCTCCCGCTATTCTCTCCCCCCCCCCAAGGTCGCCCCACGACACGAATCGCTGCTCGCCGTTTTTTTACGGCGAACAGCGATTCTCCCCTAGCCGATGGGCCGAGTTCCCAGGCCTTTACGGCCGTTTTCACGAACGCAAACACACCTGCTCTCACCGTTCGTGAAAACGGCCTCAAAATGCCGTTCCCGACAACCATGGCACCGATTGGCACGGCCGTGGGGTGGCATGGGCCCGCGATCGGAACCTGCGCACTCTTTGTTCCTCCGCCGCCCCGCAGGATCAGTCCACGGGGCGGCTGAGGGGCATGACGGCCCGCGCATGCGCGGGTTTGACGCATATGCGTGATGACGTCATCTGCGTATGCGCGGGTTGGAGCCGTCCAATCCGCGCATGCGCGGCTGACGTCATCGTGCGCGTCAGCCGCCGTGACCCTTGGTGCGCGGGCTTAGCGACAGTCGCTAAGCCTGCGATGCCGTGCTTTGCGGGGCCGCGCTGCTAGCCCCGACCGGGGGGACGAATCGGGTCCCGGGAGGGGGCGCGGAGGTTGCCGTGAAACACGGCCAGTTTCATGGCAGCCTTTACGACTCTCCGCATTTGCAGAGAATCGCGCCCCATAAGTCTGAATTACATAGATACATAGAATATTGGAACGGGGGAGGCCTTTTGGCCCTTCGAGCCTGCTCCGCCATTCATTATGATTGGGGCTAATCATCCAACTAAATAGCCTAATCTTTCTTTCTCCCAATAGTTTTGATCCCATTCTCCCCAAGTGCTATATCTAGCTGCCTCTTGAATATATTCAATGATTCAGCATCAACTACTGTGATAATGAATTCCACAGGCTCACCACTCTTTGGGTGAAGAAATGTCTCCTCATCTCTGCCCAAAATGGTTTACCCTGAATCCTCAGACTGTGACCCCTGGTTCTGAACACACCCATCATCGGGAACATCTTCCCTGCATCTACCCTGTCTAGTCCTGTTAGAATTTTGTAAGTCTCTATGAGATTCCCCCATATTCTTCTGAACTCCAGCGAGAACAATCCCAACCTAGTCAATCTCTCCTCATGTGACAGTCCTGCCATCCCTGGAATCAGTCTGGTAAACCTTCGCTGCACTCCCTCGAGAGCAAGAACATCCTCCTCAGAGAAGCAGACCAAAACTGCACATAATACTCCAGGTGTGGCCCCACCAAGGCCCTGTATAATTGAGTAACACATCCCTGCTTCTATACTTGAAATCTCTCGCAATGAAGACCAACATATCATTAGCCTTCTTTACCGCCTGCATGCTTACCTTCAGCGACTGGTGCACAAGGACACCCAGGTCTCGCTGCACACTCCCTTCTCCCAATTTACAACCATTCAGGAAGTAATCTGACTTCCTGTTTTTGCTTTGAACGTGAATAACCTCACACTTATTCAAATTATACTGCATTTGCAATTGATTTGCCCACTCGCCCAACCTGTCCAGATCATGCTGAAGGATCTCTGCATCCTCGTCGCAGTTTGCCCTCCCACCCACTTAACTTGGTATCATCTGGAAACTTTGAGATGTCACATTTTGTTCCCTCATCCAAATCATTAATATATTGTGACTAGCTGGGGTCCCAGCACTGATCCCTGTGGCACCCCACTAGTTACTGCCTGCCAATTTGAAAAGGACCCATTAATTCGGACTCTTTGTTTCCTTTCTGCCAACCGGTTTTCTATCCACCTCAATACATTTCCCCCAATCCCATGAGCTGTCATTTTGCACAATAATCTCTGATGCGGGACTTGTCAAATGCCTTCTGAAAATCCAAATATACCACGTCGACTGGCTCCCCCTCGTCAACTGTACTGGTTACATCTTCAAAGAATTCCAATGGAGTGTGAAGCATTATTTTCCCTTCATAAATCCATGCTGACTCTGACTGATCCTGCCACTGCTTTCCAAATGTTCCACTATTAAGTGCTTGATAATGGATTCAAGAATTTTCCCCACTATTGATGTTAGGCTTAGTGATCTATAATTCCCTGCTTTCTCGCTACATCCCTTTTTGAATATTGGAGTGATGTGAACAGCCCTCCAACCTTCAGGGACTGTTCCAGAGTGTATAGAATCCCAGAAGGTGACCACTAATGCATCACTATTTCCAGAGCCACCTCCGTAAGCACTCTGGGATGCAGACTCTCCAGCCGTGGGGATTTATCTGCCTTCAATCCCATCAATTTTCCCAGCACCATTTCTCTACAAATATTGATCTCTCTCAGTTCTTCCCTCTCATTAAACCTTTCATTGTCCACTGGTATTTGATATTTGATTTGTGTCCTTTTTAAAAATAAATTTAGAGTACCCAATTCTATATTTTTTCCAATTAAGGGGCAATTTAGCTAACCTGCACATCTTTGGATTGTGGGGGTGAAACCCACGCAAATATGAGGTGAATGTGCAAATTCCACACGGACAGTGACCCAGGGCCGGGATTCGAACCCGGGTCCTCAGCGCCGCAGTCCCAGTGCTATCCACTGCACCACATGCCGCCCTGTCCTCTTTTGTGAAGACAGAACCAAAGTATGTATTCAATTGCTCAGCCATTTCTTTGTCCCTTATTATGCATTCCCCTGTCTCTGTCCGTCGGGGGCCTACATTTCGCTTTACCAATCTTTTTCTCTTCACATATCTATAGAAACTCCTAGTGTCAGTCTTTATGTCCCCTCCAAGCTTCCTTTCGTACTGTACTTTCCCCTTCTTAATCAATCCCTCCGTCCTTCTTTGCTGAATTCTAAACTGCTCCCAATCCTCAGACCTATTGGGCGCGATTCTCCGCACTCCCGACGGTGCGGAGAATAGCGTGGCTCGTAAAATTTTACGGCCACGCTGTTCCGACGCCCTCCCGCTATTCTCCCCCCCCCCCCCCCCACGCCCGACTCCCGATACGAATCGCTGCCGCCGTTTTTTTACGGCCGGCAGCGATTCTCAGCTGATGGAATGGCCGAGTTCCCAGCCCTTTACGGCTGTTTTTACGAACGGCAAACACACCTGGTCTGGCCGTTCGTAAAAACGGCCGTAAACTGTCGATTTTTAAAACCATGGCACCGATTGGCACGGCAGTACCACAGCCGTACCAAGGGTGCCATGGGCCCGCGATCGGTGGGCACCGATCGCGGGCAGCGGGCCCGATGCCCGTGCACTCTTTGTCCTTCCGCCGCCCTACAGTATCCATTCGCGGGGCGGCTGAGGGGCATCCCGGCCCGCGCATGCGCGGATTTCGCGCAAATGCGCGATGACGTCATCCGCGCATGCGCGGGTTGGAGTCTTCCAATCCGCGCATGCGCGGCTGACGTCATATGACGCGTCAGCCGGCGCTAACTGTGGCAAGCGGGCTTAACGAAATTCGTTAAGCCCGCGATGCCGGAGTTTACGGCGTCGGGATGCTAGCCCCGACCGGGGACCAGAATCGGTTCCCGGTCAGGAAGGGGGGGGCTGGCGTCAAACCCGCCCGGATTTGACGCCAGCCTTACGATTTCTCCCCATATGGGAGAATCGCGCCCATTATTCTTCTTGGCCAATCTGTATGCTTCCTCCTTGGATCGGATACTATTTCTAATTTCCTTTGTAAGCCATGGATTGGCCCTTTTACCCATTTTGCTTTTGTGTCAGACAGGAATGAACAGTTGATGTAGTTCCCCCATGCATTCCTTGAATGTTTACCATTGCCTATCTATTGTCGTCCCTTTAAGTTACTATCTGATATCACTACTGAAAATTATTTTTACCACTGTAGGCTCTCATCCCTTCAGTTTTAATTGTTATTAGAGATTTTTAAAAACATACTTTCGAACAAATGCCTAGTTTTAAACTTTATTATTTTGCCTTTCACTTAATCCAATTTTTCCTTTTTTTTATTTTGCTTTTTGCATATAGTTTGACATTGATCAGACCCTGCACTATTCATTAACAATACTACGACCTGGTTGAGGAGATACACATACGTAACGCAGATCCAAGATGCTGCACTGTTTGTCATTCCCATTTCCCATTTATAACAACTTGCCATGCAAAAATTCATAGAAGTTCAGTGGGCGAGAGCAAGTTTTAATGAATGGTGGGTACTGTTTGTTTCCCAACAACAATAAATTCAGGCCTGCTGGATTTTCAATTATGTGCATGTTTGATAGTGTGATAACTCCAGAACTTGATGGTCCGATCTAAAAACATAGCTGCAACTATGAATTGACAGTTGTTTTCATCAAGGGGTTCATTCATTCATGTTTGCAGCACACGAATTGTTTGCAAACTATACTCCCATCTTATTACAAATGAAGGAGGCTAAAGCACACACACACAAACACACACCTTTTTAATTGTATATAATGCAGTTTGTTTTTGATGTATTTCCATTAATGATTTTTTTAAGAATACAAATGGAAAATTTTATATGGCTACATGGTAAGCTTAGATCAAAGAATAGATGGTTTTGTTGGAGAGGTTATCAGTGTTTGTGAGAAACATAAATACCACATGCCTGATTGTACACATGTTAGTCATCAGAGTATGTATAAAATGACGTAATCTTTAAATAACTGCAGAGTTTGCCCTTCCAGCTAGCAATTCTTTTTTTCCTTATGACATCTTGTGCTTCAACCCCTTCAGCTAAAATTAATAAAGTTTCGAACTTCTTAGTACTAATTTCTGTTTATCCTTGTCCTGTAGCAGTTTTTGGGGGAAGATGGAGATCCATATTATTGCAATGAAATGCCATGCCTGTTGATCAGTTTCAGGTTTATCTTTATCAATTTTTATGCTATTTTATACACACATCACCTTCATGTTACATCTGTAACACATAGCATTCCTCAATGAGATTGCAAGCAAGAATTTATTCCCAGATCTAAAGCGACATTGCCTGTTAAACGTTTTGCGTTGCTTTTCGTGCGTGGTAATGGATTACTTCTGCTCATTACCCCTACCCCAGACAGCCTGGTTGAGATCAAGGAACCCGCCATATGGGAACTATGAGCTATCGTGCACAGTCAACCAATTGTCTCTGATGCACTGTACCGCAACCCAGCACATCACCTTGATCTATTTATTAAATTTTTTCTTAAATTTGCTACACAAAATAGTTTTAATATAGAGGTTAAAATATCCCTGATTCAAAGAAGAATGTGTTCCAGTGCACTGAATTATAGCACTCTGCACAAATTAGGAATAAATAATACAACACCAGCGATTGGAAATGCCACCAGAGATGGTGTGTATCTGAAAACAAGATATAATGTGGAAAGCCTTGTCCGAACAAGAATAAGAGCTTTATTATAATTGTGATTATAGTTTTGTAGTCCTTTCTCGAACACAGAATCGGGACTCTCTTATTTTGCCTTTACCTGTCACTGTTTTTCTTTGTAGTTTTACTGTACTTGGTTTGGTCTTTGGCCTCCGTTAATTCTTCAGTATTAATATCAATTGTGGACTGTTGTAACTAATTCATCCCGCTTCCCTGACTTAGTCGAAAACAGATCATCTTGTTCAGAATTAATTGTATAGATAGATGCAGTTTATACATTTTTCCATCTGGGATATTGTTCAGTGGAGTCCTTTGATTTGCTGGTTTTAAACTGAACAAATTATAGCATTTGTCTTATTAAGAGTTCCAGTAGTGCATAGAACATAGAATTTACAGTGCAGAAGGAGGCCATGTGGCCTGTCGAGTCTGCACCGACCCTTGGAAAGACCACCCCACTTAAGCCCACACTTCCACCCTATCCCCGTAACCCAGTAATCCCTCCTATCCTTTTTGGACACTAAGGGCAATTTAGCATGGCCAATCCACCTAACCTGCACATCTTTGGACTGTGGGAAGAATGCGGAGCACCCAGAGGAAACCCACGCAGACATGGGGAGAACGTTCAGACTCCACACAGACAGTAACCCAAGCCGGGAATTGAACCTGGGACCCTGGGGCTGTGAAGCCACAGTGCTAACCGCTGTGCTACCGTGCTGCCCACGGCGGCATCAAGACGTTAAGTTCTGTGATACATGTTTATTTTTACTTTCTCTAGGTTTCATAAAACATTAGCTTGATGCAACATTAAGCACGTTCACAAGATTGTACATCTTGATTTTTCAATTGAAATTGGAACTGAGAATATCTTTGGACGATAGAAGACTTAAGGAGGCCATAGGTTTACCAATTCTGCATCGTAAAATGGTTACATCACAGAATGTGGCCTTTGGGCCCGTCTTGCTCATACCAGTTCCCTGCAGGAACATGCTAGTCACTGTCCCCTTCCTGTCTCCATAATCCATAAATCTTTCTCTTTGGATAATTATCTAGTTCCCTTTCAAAAGCCATGATTGAATCTGCTTCCACCACACTCTCAGGCAGTGCATTCCAGATCCTGACCACAGTCTGCATTTTTAAAAAATATTTTCCGTATGTCATCTTTTGGTTCTTTTCCGTTCACCTTCTGTGTGCCCTCGTATTTGATCCTTCCCTCTTTTCACCCTACCTGGTCCGACCAGATCCCTCCTGATTTTGAACACCCTCACTTCCTTCTCTTAAGGACAAAAACCCAAGTTTCTCCAATCTATTCACATATATATCGAAGTTCCTCATCCATGGAACTATTTTCATAAATCTTTCTGCACTCTCCCATTCACATCCTTCCTAAAATGTGATGCTCAGAATTGGATACAGTACTCCAAATGAGGCCAAACCAGTGTTTTGTAAAGATTCCTATTTCTCTTTTCTACTTCATCTTACACTCAAACTTTTCCATCATCCATCATGTTCTGGCTTTGATTGCCCTGCCAATTCCTTTTGTGAGAAGGTACCTTGTCTGTACCTGAACCGCCTCCACTTTAAGTGAACAATGAGTTATCATACTAGTTTTGCCTGACAATATTTGAATCCAGTTTACCAAGGCCAGGTCGATTCTTACCCCACTGAAATCTACCCTCCTACAATTAATTAATTTTACTCTGGACTGCTCCATGTCCATTTCCATAGTTAACCTAAACCGGATGGGATATATGGGAAGTGGAGGGAGGCAGGGTTGGAGTGGGTTAGGGATACGTTCTCGGAGGAGAAGTTTGCGGGGCTCAAATGAGTTGCAGGAGAGGGTTGAACTGCTGGGGGGGCAGTGGGTTTAGGTAAATGCAGGTGCGGGAATTCGTGCGAAAGGAGTGGCAGACATCCCCCGTTACCGGAGTACATGTTATTGGAACAACTGCTGTTCCCTGATGATTTGGGGGAGGGTAACATTGCGGACATCTACGGGTGGTTGGGAAATGTTGCTAATTGTGCTTTTACATAATTGCTCTGTTTAATAACCTTTGCTCTAGAGTCGCCAGGTATCTTTCTGATACCACCACGAGGTTCAAAGCCGAGTGCTGATCAATGACTCAATACACCAGTTAGTAAGTTTCAAATCAAAACACATTTATTATACACACAGTCAATCACTTCTCATGCATAAAACTCTACTTACTAGACTATCCCGAACACTTAAAAGGCCCATACTTAGCTTTGGAAATGGCCCACCAGGTCAGGGAAACAATGGCCTTTTGTTCGATTCTGAGGCTGCAGGCTTCAAAGCTTGTATGGACTAGTAGCTAGGAGCGCCTATCGCGTAGCATGCGTTGACTGGAGACTTATTTGGTTGGTGCACTGCTAGGGAGGTCTCTCCTTGTTGAGAGTCACGGTCAAGAGTTGTTTTGAGCTGCTGAGAGACCCTGCCAAGAAGGACGAGCTGAACTTGGGGACTCTATTTTGTAGTCCCCAGGGGTTTTGCGCCCTTTTGGGCGGTCCCCGGACCTGGTCCCAATCAATTGGACCAAGCCCCAATCGCTTGAATCTATTTCTCCAATACTGGAGCTGTTCCCTGATCGCTGGGCGGTTCCTATGTGTCCGTTGACCTTCCTTTGTCCTGGCTCCCGCTGGCGCCGGGGAGTCTGGTTTGGTCCCGATTGCTTTAATGTTTCCAATTGTTCCTGGGGATTGCTCATTAATATGCAGATGGTTGCTGGTTTCAGTTCTGTCTGGGTTTTTGCAAGTCTTAATACATGGGAAACCTTGCACCTGCTTGTTTCCCTGTGCCTGACCATTTTTCCCTGTGTTCTTTGCGGGCATCCATTTTGGAGTCGGGAAGTGGCCAACCCAGGTGGCTACAGAGAGTAGGGCAAAGCACAGGTGGTGAGGATAAAGCATTAGTGGGAGGAGGAGTTAGGAAGGGAAATAGGTTGGGAACTCTCTTGTGAGGAGTTGCGGCGGGTGAACTTCACCTCCTCCTGCACGAGGATGAGCTTGATTCAGTTCAAGATGGTGAACAGGGCACACATGACTCTGGTGAGGCTGAGTGGGTTCTTCCAGGAGGTGACAAATGGGTGGGAGAAGTGTGGGGGGGGGGGGGGGCTGGCGAATCATGCTCACATGTTCTGGGGTTGTGAGAAACTAGAGCTTCTGGGAGGTGATTTTTGGGATGTTATCTCCATGTGGCCATCTTTGGGGTCTCAGAGGAGCCGGTGCTGCTGGAGGGGAAGGGGGCTGATGTAGTGACCTTCACCTCTCAGTCCGGCGAAGGATCCTGTTGAATTGGAGGTCGGATATGCCGCCGGGGGTGGCGACTTGGCAGGGGGAACTTGTACGGCTTTATCAGCTGGAGAAGATGAAGTTCGCTCTGAGGGCATCAGAAGAGGGTTTTGAGGAGTGGAGGCCGTCCGTCAAATACTAGTGTTTTGTGTTTAAACAAAGGAGATTACAAGGGGATGAGAGAAGAACTAGCTAAGGTAGACTGGGAGCTAAGACTTTATGGTGGAACAGTTGAGGAACAGTGGAGAACCTTCCAAGCGATTTTTCACAATGCTCAGCAAAGGTTTATACCAACAAAAAGGAAGGACGGAAGAAAGAGGGAAAATCGACCGTGGATATCTAAGGAAATAAGGGAGAGTATCAAATTGAAGGAAAAAGCATATAAAGTGGCAAAGATTGCTGGGAGATTAGAGGACTGGGAAATCTTTAGGGGGCAACAGAAAGCTACTAAAAAAGCTATAAAGAAGAGTAAGGTAGAGTATGAGAGTAAACTTGCTCAGGATATAAAAACAGACAGTAAAAGTTTTTACAAATATATAAAACAAAAAAGAGTGGCTAAGGTAAATATTGGTCCTTTAGAGGATGAGAAGGGAGTTTTAATAATGGGAAATGAGGAAATGGCTGAGGAACTGAACAGGTTTTTTGGGTCGGTCTTCACAGTGGAAGACACAAATAACATGCCAGCGACTGATAGAAATGAGGCTATGACAGGTGAGGACCTTGAGAGGATTGTTATCACTGAGGAGGTAGTGATGGGCAAGCTAATGGGGCTAAAGGTAGACAAGTTTCCTGGCCCTGATGGAATGCATCCCAGATGGCTCGGGAAATTGCAGATGCACTAGTGATAATTTACCGAAATTCACTAGACTCTGGGGTGGTCCCGGTGGATTGGAAATTAGCAAACGTGACGCCACTGTTTAAAAAAAGGCGGTAGGCAGAAAGCAGGAAATTATAGGCCAGTGAGCTTAACTTCGGTAGTAGGTAAGATGCTGGAATCTATCATCAAGGAAGAAATTGCGAGGCATCTGGATAGGAATTGTCCCATTGGGCAGACGCAGCATGGGTTCGTAAAGGGCAGGTCATGCCTAACTAATTTAGTGGAATTTTTTGAGGACATTACCAGTGCAGTAGATAACGGGGAGCCGATGGATGTGGTATATCTGGATTTCCAGAAAGCCTTTGACAAGGTGCCACACAAAAGGTTGCTGCATAAGATAAAGATGCATGGCATTAAGGGTAAAGTAGTAGCATGGATAGAGGATTGGTTAATTAATAGAAAGCAAAGAGTTGGGATTAATGGGTGTTTCTCTGGTTGGCAATCAGTAGCTAGTGGTGTCCCTCAGGGATCCGTGTTGGGCCCACAATTGTTCACAATTTACATAGATGATTTGGAGTTGGGGACCAAGGGCAATGTGTCCAAGTTTGCAGATGACACTAAGATGAGTGGTAAAGCGAAAAGTGCAGAGGATACTGAAAGTCTGCAGAGGGATTTGGATAGGTTAAGTGAATGGGCTAGGGTCTGGCAGATGGAATACAATGTTGACAAATGTAAGGTTATCCATTTTGGTAGGAATAACAGCAAACAGGATTATTATTTAAACGATAAAATATTAAAGCATGCCGCTGTTCAGAGAGACTTGGGTGTGCTAGTGCATGAGTCACAGAAGGTTGGTTTACAAGTGCAACAGGTGATTAAGAAGGCAAATGGAATTTTGTCCTTCATTGCTAGAGGGATGGAGTTTAAGACTAGGGAGGTTATGTTGCAATTGTATAAGGTGTTAGTGAGGCCACACCTGGAGTATTGTGTTCAGTTTTGGTCTCCTTACTTGAGAAAGGACGTACTGGCGCTGGAGGGTGTGCAGAGGAGATTCACTAGGTTAATCCCAGAGCTGAAGGGGTTGGATTATGAGGAGAGGTTGAGTAGACTGGGACTGTACTCATTGGAATTTAGAAGGATGAGGGGGGATCTTATAGAAACATTTAAAATTATGAAGGGAATAGACAGGATAGATGCGGGCAGGTTGTTTCCACTGGCGGGTGACAGCAGAACTAGGGGACATAGCCTCAAAATAAGGGGAAGTAGATTTAGGACTGAGTTTAGGAGGAACTTCTTCACCCAAAGGGTTGTGAATCTATGGAATTCCTTGCCCAGTGAAGCAGTTGAGGCTCATTCATTACATGTTTTTAAAGTAAAGATAGATAGTTTTTTGAAGAATAAAGGGATTAAGGGTTATGGTGTTCGGACCGAAAAGTGGAGCTGAGTCCACAAAAGATCAGCCATGATCTAATTGAATGGCGGAGCAGGCTCGAGGGGCCAGATGGCCTACTCCTGCTCCTTGTTCTTATGTTCTTATGACATTATTTGAGGAGCTGTACGTCATGGATGCGGGGTGGGGAGGGATTGTTAATTATGCTTTAATGGACTATGTATTTTGTTGTGTACGTTTGGAATAAAATATCAATGGAAATAAGGTAGTTCAGAGAAGCAAAATTAATGTTTCAGCTTGGTGAGCCTTCATCAGAACAGATCTGATGAAGGAAGACTTCTGAAATGTTGACTTTGTTTCTCTCTCCGTAGATACTGCCAGACCTGCTGAGTATGTCCAACATTTTCTGTTTTTAATTCAGACAAAGCTAGGCTACCTGCGCTACATCAGGAAAAAGGGATGGAAGTTTTTTTTAAATTCATTTTTATTCACACAAGATTTTCATTATAACAAACACAATAACAATACAAATCCCAACCCCCATATTATTCCCGAAGTACACCACGCAGTCCCTGCAATACTGCTCCCCCTTGGCCCCCACATAAAGAAAACAAAACGTTAAAGTAAAAAGACAAACCCCCCCCCCTCCCCCCAACAGCTGACGGTAACCAGTTCCCTGAAAAAAGGAGATGAAGGGCTGTCACCTCGAGTAGATCCCTGCCACTTACCCCCTCTTGGTATACTTGATCTTTTCCATGTGCAAAAATTCCACCACGTCCCCCAACCAAGTCTAGGCCTTCAGAGGCATTGGAGACCGCCACCCAAGCAGAACTCGCCTCCGAGTTATTAACGAGGCGAAGTCTAGAACATCTGCCCTGGTCCCCATCTGCTGCATCGAGTCCGATACAACAAAAATTGCCACCAATGGGCAAGGTTCCAGCTGAACGCCTAAAAGCCCTGACATTGTATCACAAAACGGAAACCCAGAAACTAACAAGCTTGAGGCAAGTCCAAAACATGTGCGTGTGATTCGCCAGCCCCCTAGAGCACCACTCACACCTATCCTCCACCCCCGAGAAGAACCCACTCATACGCACTCTAGTCACATGCACCCTGTGCACCTTGAACTGAATCAGGCTTAACCTCGCGCATGAGAAGCTGAAATTGACCCTGTGAAGAGCCTTGCTTCACACTCTTCCCCCACCCCACCCCAAGACCAAACCCAGCTCACCCTCCCACTTCCTCTTTACTTCCTCCAACGATGTCTGCTCCATCGCCAATATCTGCCCACAAACATCTGAAATCTTACCGTCCCCAACTTGGTCAAGGGCAGGACTATATCCTTAAGCAAAGGCGATGGTACCTGGGAAAATGAAGGGAGCTCCTTGCGTAAAAAAAAGTGCGTCTCGAAGTACCCAAATACATTCCCTTTCGGGAGCTGGACCTTCTCTAACAATTTGTCTAGACTGGTGAATCTAACCCCCAGAAACATGTCTCTGAACCTCTCCAACCTCTCTCTCTACCATGCCCTAAACGTTGAATCTAAGCCAGATGGCACAAACCTATGGGGCGGGATTCTCCAAACCCCGGGCCGGGGAATCGTCGCAACCGCGCCACTCAGCCCCGACGCCGGCATGCAATTCTTCAAGGAGCGGAGAATTGGCACCATTTGCGCCGGTTACAGGTTGCTGTCCACGGCCGGGTCGCCGATTCTCCGGCCTTGATGCGCCGATCGGTCGCGCGGAAACAGCAGAGTCCCGTTGGCGCCATTCGCAGCCAGCGGGAACTCGGCGCGCAGAGTCGGGGGGGGGGGGGGGGGGGCAGCCTGTCGGAGGGGGGCTCCGATGGGGGTCTGGCCCGCAATCGGGGCCCACCGATCGGCGGGCCGGCCCCTCCAGCCCCTGCCCTATTTTGTTACAGGGCCAGCCCCTGAACCCCCATGGCATGTTGCGTCAGGGCCAGCACGTTGAGGAAGTCCCCCAAGCTTGCGTGGGTTGGCGTGGCGCCCAGTTGGCGCTGGGAAGGGAGGCTGGAGCGACATGAAACGCTCCAGTGTGGGGGCCAGAATCGGTAATGCCCTGCGCCCGTTTAGCGCCGTTGTGAAACGCGACGGCATTCATGACAGCGCGGACACTCTGCCTCCATTTCGGCGAATCCCGCCCATGGTTCCTGCGAAATCGAAGCCAACATGGTTCAACAACTGGTTCCAAATCCTCAAAGTAGCTATCACCACCAGTCCCGAAGAGAATCTAGCAGAGGAAAAGAGGAGTGGTGCCATAACCAGGGCCCTCAGATTTGACCCTATCGACGACACCTCGTCCATCCATTCCCATATGGAGTCCAGATCCTTGAATCAACCCCGCACCGTATCAATATTTGCCGCCCAGTAATAGCACAACAGATGAGGTAATGCTACCACCTCCTAATTGCATATCCCTTTGTAAAAATGTCCTACGAATCCGAGGGGTCTTACCAGCCCAAACAAAAGCAGTTATTAATTTGTGAACGCTGCAAATGAAAGACTGGAATACACTGGAACCAAAACCGTGGGAGAATATTCACCTTCACTGTCTGTACCCTTCCCACTAAGGTTAGAGGAAGGACATTCCACCCTTTCAATTCGGCCTTCAACCCACCCACCAGACTAGCAAAGTTAAATTCATGAAGCGTGGCCCAATCATGGGCCACCCAGATACCGGAAGCTAGTCTTGGCTGGACGGGGCGGCAGCTCCCCAGATCAACTACCCTCTGTGGGGGGTTTACCGGGGAAAAAAAAAATCATTCTTGCCCAGATTTAGCTTATGCCCTGAGAAGGAGCCAAACTTCCTGAGCAGCTCCATTATCTCTACTACATTGGAGAGTGGGTCTGTAATATTTAATAACTGATCATCCGCTTATAAGGACAGCCTAATTATCCCTCCCGCCATGCTGTAATGCCCCTCCATCTGGTAGACTATCTCAGCGCAATGGCCACCGGCGACAAAAGCGGAGACGAGCACCCCTGCCTTGTACACCTGTTCAGTTGAAAGTATCCCGAGCTCAGGGCATTAGTATGCACGCTCGCGGTCGGGGCCCTGTACAAAAGCCTAATCCATGAAACAAATTTTGGCCCGAAGCCAAACCGCCCCAGGATCTCAAAGAGGAATCCCCACTCAACCCTATCGAACGCCTTCTCCGCATTAAAATAATTACCTCTGGCTCAGTCCCTAATGAGAGCGACAATGCAACATTTTACAATCTCCTAATATTGACCGTCAACTGCCGCCCCTAACAAATCCAGTCTGCTCCTCTGAAGTCACACCCGATAGGCAGGGCTCCAAACGCATTGTCAGCACCTTGGCTAATAACTTCGGGGACACGGAATCATTAAACGTGTCCAGCAGAAGCGGGACCAACTGACCAGAAAATTGTTTGGAAAATTCAATGGGGAACCGATCTGGACCTGGTGCTTTGCCCGCCTGCATTATCTGATAGAACTCATGATCTCCTCCTGCTCCACCTCCGAGAAAGTCAACCCATCCAAAAATTGCCGCATTGATGAACCCTCCTCCGGGGGCTCTGACTCATAAACCCATGATGCGATCAAGTATGGAGTCAACTTGTCACTGCCTCTCCACCTTCTCATTTATCCCTAAGCATCTTAAAAGAGATTATATCTCCCCCCCACTCCCCTAACCACTGCCTCCAGGACCTTCCAGAGCTTGGAAGGTGACTGCCTCATTTCTTTTGAACTCAACGTACATCCCATTGGCAGAGGATACCTGCTCACAGAATGTTTTATTCGTGAGAAATGCCGTGACCAATCTCCATGGGGTACGCTGAGAGCAACCCGGCTCCAGAGCAGAGCATGATCCGATATAACAATCACCGTGTACTCCCCCACCCCACCCCAGGGAGAAGAGACCGAGCCGCCACAAAGAAACCAATCAGGAAGTAGACGCAATGGACATGAGAAAAAAAAGAAAGCTCCTTATCGCTCGGAAACTTAAACCTCTGGCGGCACGGTGGCGAAGTGGTTAGCACTGCTGCCTCACGACAACGAGGACCCGAATTCGATCCCGGCTCCGAATCACTATCCGTGTGGAGTTTGCACATTCTCCCCGTGTTTACATGGGTTTCACCCCCACAACCAAAGATGTGCAGGATAGGTGGATTGGCCACACTAAATTGCCCCTTAATTGGAAAATCTCTCTCTCTCTCTTCCCCCCGCAGTAATTAGCCGTTGTGAATCAAGGTCTGGGATAGAAGCCAATACCTTATTAATGAATGCCGTGTCATTCCAGTTGGTGCATACACATTGACGAACACCAACGGCATGCCTGCCAATTACCCACTAATGATTACGTACCTCCCACTTGGGGTCTGCCAATATATTACCCACAGAGAAAGCCACCGTCTTATTAATCAATACAGCGGCCTTCTGCACCCTACATACAAGTGACATACCTGCTCCACCCATCCTTTCCGCAACCTTGATTGATCCTTCTTACTCAAATGGTCTCCTGTTTAAAACAAAAACAAATCAACCTTCAAACTTCTCAAGTGCGCAAACATCCGGGATTTTTTTTTACTGGGCCACGTAAACCACTCACGTTCCAAGTTACCAACCGGATTGGGGGCTCCCACCCCCATTCCCCCCCCCCCCCCCCCCCCCCCAAACCCAGAATCAGCTATAACCCCCCCCCTTTCCAAGAGGCAATCCAGCTGTGCCCCCACCTGCGCCAGCTCCTGGCCCACCCAAGATGGCTGCCACATCCCAGAGAAAGCCAATTCAAAAAAAAAGAATTGTCACCGTCAGGAATCCACCCCACCCCGTATCAACCCACCCTGGAGACCACACAAACAACTGTCAAAAGAACAAAAGCCCTGTCCCCAAACCCAAACAAAACAGAAGCAAAAAGCCTAAGCTCATTAGCTTTTTTAAAAAAACATCCCATGCTAACAAGCTGCAGACATTTCCCTCTTCCCCGCTCCCATTAACTAGCTACGCTGCTAGCAGGTTGTCCCTCGCACAGGGTAGTAATTAAAGTCAATGCAACATTATATGAACGATCAACGCCCACCCCCAAACAATAATACAGAACACGAGAGGAAAATCAACACTCAGCTCCCCACCCTCAAAAAGAAAATTCAACAGTGCAATATACAAACCCCAACTTTGCCCAGAGTAAATACCCACCAACAAACCCAGGCACAGCCCCAAGCCCGCTCCTAGATTACAAAGATCCCCCCAAAAACAGATGAACTTGACAATGTACAAACAAGGGCGGCAAGGTGCCTTAGTGGTTAGCACTGCTGCCTCACAGCGCTAAGGATCCGGGTTCGATCCCAGCCTTGAGTCACTGTCCATATGGAATTTGCACATTCTACCCGTGTCTGCATGGGTCTCACCCCCACAGCCCAAAGATGTGCAGACTAGGTGAATTGGCCATGCTAAATTGCCCTTAATTGGAAAAAAACGAATTAGGTGCTCTAAATTTATTTTGAAAGACAATGTACAAACAATAAACTCCATCATCCGCAAGCACTTTAGTTCACCCCCAGTCCCTGCTTCTTGACAAGCTTATTTGCATCCTCCGTCACATCAAAATAATAGTCTCTGCCCTTGAAGGTTACCCAAAGAGGAGGTGGAGGCACCACTCAAACTTCACGTTGCTCTTGTACAACATGACCGTGGCCTTACTTAGTGCTGCATGCCTCGTCACCAGTTCTTCCCCAACATCTTGGTATATTCTGATGGCATGGCCCTCCCACCTACAGTCTCGACGATGCTTTGTCCACCTCCGGACCCGCTCCGTATCGAGGTGTCAATGAAAGCTGCCCATGATCTCCCAAGGTGGCTCCCCAGATCTGGGCTTATGTTTCAGCGATCTAAGGGCCCGGTCCAACTCAAGAGGGTTTGGAAAGATCCCCCCCACCAACTTTCTCCACATCTTGGACATATAGTTTGTGGAGTTGGAGCTCTCCAGCAGACCAACAATCCTTACGTTTTGGCATCTGGAGCAGTTCCCCAGATCGTCAACCGTGGCCTTTTCCACTCTAGCTCCTCGGCCCACACTGCCATCTCTGTCTCTGGGGTGAAAATCCGATCACTATGGTCAGAGAGCACCACCTCCACTTCTGTGTCGTCGACCCTTGTATCTCTATCCACCGGTGCATCTTGTCTATGGCTGCCCAATTTGGGGCCAAAGACCTCTCGATTGCCCTCTCCAGATCCTCAGCGACCGCCTGCCGCTGCTTCTTAAATGAATCGGTCAAGAAGCTAACCAACTTCTCAGTCGTCCAATGAGGGGCCACCAGAGGCCACCACCATGTTCCCCCTGCTGAGGCTCGAGGAGCTTTTGACTCTGAAAACGATCCCTTGCCTGACTTCTGCTTTGTGCTACTTTTACTGGACATTACTCAAACAAGGGGATCTTATTCCATCAAACCACCAATTTCCTCCAAAAGAAATAGCCCATAAATCGGGCAGAAAAAAAATCAAGTACCTTGGCGGGAGCCACCACATATGCGACGGTTTACCATATAGCCACCACCAGAAGTCAAAAGGGATGGAATTTAAAAATAAGAGTTAAAAATAAGATAAAGATCAAGTAATAAGCTGAGACATTTGCCTTATTGCCATATGGATTCAATGAGATGGGTATTAAAGCTGAAAAGCAAACCTCAAAAATGTTTCTATTAAGTAATTTATTTGAAGCATTTCATATATCCAACAGATTTAATTCAACAATTCACACAATTATTTTAATTAGCAGTCTTGATCCCACACACATGAAACCAATATCTAAATTCACAATTATTATACTGAAAAACATATTTGTTAAAAATTATTTATTTTCACACTGGCTTGGCTTGACTCTAGTTTAATTCGGTACAATTTTTACACTCTGATTTCTGCTAATCATTCTCTACATCCTCAGTGTTACTCTCAAAATCTCCAAGATCAAAATCTACATCTATTTCTCAATGTTTGTTAATACTTTGAATATTTTATCATCTGTGTCAAAGGCACCATTTGTACTATCAGTCTGTATATTTTCAGTGTTACTGTCTGCATTCATTATTTCTTGAAACATTAAATATTTCATGATAGGCCACATTAGAAGTTCTTCCTTTTTAAATCAAAATAGAGATTCCTAGGCTATCCTAGTCAACTGTTTATATTTTGTAATGTTTTCAAGAATGGTTTTCATTCTGTTGTTTCTCTAAGAAGAATATTCATTGGGTCAGTGGGGCTCACTTAAGGGTGGCAATTATTCATTACCATTCGTGCAAAACATTGAAGGTGGCTCTTGTTTCCCTCTTTGTTGCACCACAATATTCACATCCCTCTGATCTACTGCCAGTGTCAAGTTCTGAGTCTATCTCATAATTATGATGAGGTCACAGATGAAAGTTTCATTAAAAAGTCTTAGTTTCTTACTTGCAGAATTGGTGGTTCTTGCATCCTGTTGCTCTTTGTCAACTTCTTGCCTTCTTGCACTAGCCTCTTCATCTTCCCTTTCTCTAATTGCTGCCTCCCGATTTCTGTCAAGGGTGTGTTCTGGTCTCTTTATCTTCACCTGATCTGCATGCTGCCTGTCACTTTTCTTCGCCAAGTAATAATGTGTAGTGGTTCAAAACATAACTTACATGAAATAAATAAAATGAGAAAAAAATAAAATATTAAGGGACATTAGGAATTTAAGACATAAATTTGTCAGATTCCTTCTTGGTATAAATGATTAGAGTTGGTTAAATCATGTTTGAATTACAGTGTCAGCAGGGTCACAGTGGTAAACAGGACCATGGGATCCCTTGCTAGGAGGCCAAAGCCGTCTGCTAGGTGGAGTTAGATGTCAACTGCGCTGAGACATGCCCCTTAGCCCAAGGTATTATCCCACCAAGTTTAGTTGAGGTTGGTCCATGAACCTCAGAGGAGTTTGCCAACTAACAGACATTAGGCAGACAATTCATTTCTTTTTACTTAGATTTCCTGCATCTGTCATATTGTGCTCTTGCAGAATGTGGTTCATTTACATTGAAAGACCTTCAAAAGTACATTTTAATGATGCCTGCTACCAACTGAGTCTCTTGTAACTTACCTTAAAGCATTACTATAATGACATCATTGAAAGTACAATAACCTATTACTTTCTGTTTGGAATACGGCAGTATTATGGTATTTCAGTAACTACGATGGAATACGGTTTGATTTTTGTTGCAGATTCTTAATTTGTGGAACCATGTTGCAATGAGGTGCCAATGAATGGTTCAGTACCATATTGTGGTAATTACTGATTTTCTTTTTCAGGTATCCTAGAATGCACATAAAAACTGCACTTGTGGATGCCCATCTGTACTGCATGAAAAAATGGGTTCTGGACTTCCTGGTGGAAAACAAGTAAGGGATTATAATACCATTACTGCACAAATAGCTCTGTGATGTGCTCTGAAAATTGGGTATAAATTTCCCTGGTATTCAAAATACTCACCTAATCGAAAGCTAAAAAATGTCACAGGTGAAGATCAGGGGCAGGAAATAGATTTTAAATGTATAGATTGAAATTATGGTCAAAATGTAATCCTGTACATAAATTTTAATATAGTGAGGTAATGTTCATGCTTACAAAAGATTGTGTTTGTTCTTTAGTTTTCCAGTAGCTGTGGGAAATGGTGTTGTCCTGCCAGCCCAGTTACATTTTCAACTTGTGTACCAGGACATTAAAGCAAACCCTGATATTACAGTAATAGTGTCATCGGTAGCTTTGTCACAATAATGACCATGTGAAACTAAAAGAACTGGGCACAGCTCCCAGTTCAGAAATTTATGAATTAAAGCCCCACTTCATGGCTTGATTGCAAGAGTGTTGTACCCACAGAGACATTGTTATACCAGTGTCCTATCAGAATCTTTAGTTGGGCATAAAAGATTAAATTGAACTTTTTTTAAAAAATTGCATGATTGATTATTTTCAGGAGTCATAACTGACACACTGGCATCTATACTGTTCGTTTGTGCAAGCTTCTGTAGCTTTGAAACAAGTGGAAGACCCCAGATGATCAGTCAGTTGAGACAAGCCAACCTTTGATTTGCATCTTCGGCTATTAACAAAGATCATTTTCAATCACTGTTGAGAACTATCTCTTCCGTGTGAAATAAATAAATTCTAGGGGCTAAGACTTTACCCTGATTATTTTTTTTTATATATAAATATTTTATTGAGGTATTTATGGTTTTACAACAACAACAAAATAAACAATGTACATGAGTTTATAAACATAGTGCAAAAGCCGTCTTCCTCCCTTACAGGTCCCACCTTTACTAACCCCCCACTCTAAACTAAGCTAACCCCCCCCCCCCTGTTTCTGCTGACAGTTCATTTTACGCAAAGAAGTCGGCAAACAGCTGCCACCCCCTGCCAGAACCCTCTAAGCTTCAGGCATGTCCAGAACATGTGAACGTGGTTCGCTGGTCCTCCCGCACATTTTGCACACCTGTCTTCCACCCCAAAGAACCTGCTCATCCGGGCCACTGTCATGTGAACCTGGTGAACGACCTTGAATTGTATCAGGCTGCGCCGGTGCATATTGTGAACGCATTGACCCTACTCAACACGTCCGCCCAGAGACCATCTTCTATCTCTCCTCCCAACACCTCTTCCCACTTGCGCTTCAGCTCCTCAGTCTATGTCCCCTCCGACCCTATGAGTTCCTTGTAAATGTCAGAGACTGTTCCTTCTCCCACCCATAGTCTAGAAACTACCCTGTCCTGTATCCCCTTTGGTGGTAGGAGCAGGAAGGTTGATACCTGCCTACGTAGGATGTCCCGCACCTGCAGGAACCTAAATTTGTTTCCCCTCGCCAATCTAAATTTCTCCTCCAGCTCCCTCAGGCTAGGAAAGCTCCCCTCTGTAAACATATCCCCCATCCTCTCAATCCCAGCTCTCTGCCATCTCCGAAACCCTCTATCCATCCTTCCCGGGGCAAACCGATGATTATTACAGATTGGAGATCACACCGATGCTCCCTCCGCTCCCACGCGTCTCCTCCATTACCCTCGGGGCCGCCACCACCACGGGGCTGGTGGAGTACCGTGCCAGCGGGAACGGCAAAGGTGCTGTTATCACGCCCCTAAGCTGGTGCCCTTGCATGAGGCAGCCTCCACACGCTCCCATACCGACCCCCCCCCCACCACCCACTTCCTGATCATGTCTATGTACGCCGCCCAATAATAATTACTGAAGTTCGGCAGCTCCAGCCGCCCTCCCCCCGGCTCCGCTCAAGCATCCCCTTTTTTACTCGCGGGGTCTTGCTTACCTTATTGACCCGTTTCAAAAAGGACAGTGGAATAAAGATGGGGAGACACTGAAACACAAACAGGAATCTTGGGAGGACCGTCATTTTCACCGTCTGCACCCTCCCAGTTAGTGACAACGGAAGCGCATCCCATCTCCGAAAATCGTCCTTCATTTGGTCCACTAGTCGGGCCAGATTAAACTTGTGCAGCCGTTCCCATTCCCGTGGCACCTGGATGCCTAGGTACCGAAAGCTTCCCCTTACCACTCTAAACGGCAGTTCCCCCAGTCGCCTCTGCTGCCCCCTTGCCTGGACCGCAAACATCTAATTTTTCCCCATATTTAGTTTGTACCCTGAAAACCGTCCGAAATCCCCCAGAATCCTCATAATTTCTTCCATCCCCTCTAATGGGTCCGATACATATAGCGCCACTGTGCTGCCCCAACAGACTTTAAGATAATTGTAATTCAAAAGGTAAGTTGTGATTTCTGGATAAAGAAGAGTAAAAGGGTGAGAGTCATAAAACTACCAGTGATCCTACCTACCTATGGAACTGGAGACATGACACGCAGAAAAGGATATAAGTTATTCGTGTGGTTTCCCAGAATTGAAGGAAGCTTTGGAATTAAAAGGTACAGTTTAGGGGCTGGTTTAGCTCACAAGGCTAAATCGCTGGCTTATAAAGCAGACCAAGCAGGCCAGCAGCACGGTTCGATTCCCGTACCAGCCTCCCCAGACAGGCGCCGGAATGTGGCGACTAGGGGCTTTTCACAGTAACTTCATCGAAGCCTACTCGTGACAATAAGCGATTTTCATTTCATTTCATTCATTCAGTTACATTTTTACCTGGGAACAGGCTATGTGTGTCACATTTCCATGGAGATGGGTGAAGGTTAATGAGATTCTTTGTTTTGAGTTATCTCTTGTGAATTCAATTAGGGTAAAACTGAGAGACTGTGCCAGCTTTGGGTCTTGTGCAGCTTGTAGCTCCTTGCAAGTTGAGATATAATGCCGGACCTCTGCATGAAGTGGAGTAAATGTTAGATCTGTGATCCATGATGCAGGAAAAGTGAATGAACATTCAAGATTTTGTAATGTAAGGAAACTTTTGGGAAATGGAAAGTAGAACTGAGTTTGTAGCAAAAAGTCTTTATAAACTTTAGCATTAAGTTAATAGAGTTTACTTTGTTTAATTCTTTTTGATGTACAGTAATGTTTGCTTTGGATTATAAACATAAGTCCATGGAATCCCTACAGTGCAGAAGGAGGCCATTCAGCCTCGTGTCTACACTGATCCTCTGAAAGAGCACTCTACTTAGGCCCACTGCCCACCATATCCCTGCAACCCTGTAACCTAACCCACATATCTTCAGACATGAAAGTGCAATTTAGCATGGTCAATCCGCCTAACCTGCACATCTTTGGACTGTGGGATAACTTCCCTCCTCTTTGAAATTGTGCCTTAGAACATTTACAACCATCTGGGAAGACAGATGGGGCCTAGGTTTGATGTCTCTCCTCAAAGATGGAAAGAAAGAACTTGCATTTGTGTAACGTCTCTCACCGCTCACCATTGTAATCTAAAGAAGCAAGTTTCAATCATCCAGCGAGTTATTTCCAGTTCTTCAGCCATATTTTAAAAATTAATTTATGGGATGTAGACGTCACTGGCTAGGCCAGCATTCATTGCTCATCCCTAATTGCCCATTAAGATGGTTGTGAACTGCCTTCTTGAAATGCTGCGGTCTCTGTGTGTGGTGTAGGCACGCCCACAGTGCTTTAGGGAGGGAGTTCCAGGATTTTCAACCAATGGCTGTGAAGGAACAACGACGTATTTTCATGTCAGGATGGTGAGTGAATTGGGGAGGAACCTCCAGGGGATCGTGTTTCTATATGTCTGCTGCCCTTGTCCTTTCAGATGGTAGTAGTCATGGCTTTGGAAGGTGCTGCCTAAGGAGCCTTGGTGAGTTCTTACAGTGCATCTTGTAGTTATACACACTGCTGCTACTGTGCGCCGGTGGTGGGGGAATGATTGTTTGTGAAAGAGGTGCCAATCAATTAGGCTCCTTTGTCCTGGATGGTGTTGAACTTCTTTTGGAACTGCACTCATCCAACTAAGTTGCTGTTTGTCATTTTTATAAATGACCTGGAGGAGGGCGTAGAAGGATGGGTGAGTAAATTTGCAGATGCCACTAAAGTCGGTGGAGTTGTGGACAGTGCGGAAGGATGTTACAAGTTACAGAGGGACATAGATAAGCTGCAGAGCTGGGCTGACAGGTGGCAAATGGAGTTTAATGCGGAAAAGTATGAGGTGATTCATTTTGGAAGGAATAACAGGAAGACAGAGTACTGGGCTAATGGTAAGATTCTTGGTAGTGTGGACGAGCAGAGAGATTTCGGTGTCCATGTACATAGATCCCTGAAAGTTGCCACCCAGGTTGAGAGGGTTGTTAAGAAGGCGTACGGTGTGTTAGCGTTTATTGGTAGAGGAATTGAGTTTCGGAGCCATGAGGTCGTGTTGCAATTGTACAAAACTCTGGTGTGGCCGCATTTGGAGTTTTGCGTGCAGTTCTAGTCGCCGCATTATAGGAAGGATGTGGAAGCATTGGAAAGGGTGCAGAGGAGATTTACCAGGATGTTGCCTGGTATGGAGGGAAGATCTTATGAGGAAAGGCTGAGGGATTTAAGGCTGTTTTCGTTAGAGAGAAGAAGGTTAAGATGTGACTTCATTGAGGCATACAAGGTGATCAGAGGATTAGATAGGGTGGACAGTGAGAGCCTTTTTCCTCGGATGGTGATGTCTAGCACGAAGGGACATAGCTTTAAATTGGGGGGAGATAGATATAGGACAGATGTCAGAGGTAGGTTCTTTACTCAGAGAGTAGTAAGGGCATGGAATGCCCTGCCTGCAACAGTAGTGGACTCGCCAACACTAAGGGCATTCAAATGGTCATTGGATAGACATATGGACGATAAGGGAATAGTGTAGATGGGCTTTAGAGGGGTTTCACAGGTCAGCGCAGCATCGAGGGCCGAAGGGCCTGTACTGCAATGTAATGTTTTATGTTCTATGTCCTAAGTGGAGAGTATTCCATCACACTTCTGACTTACACCTTGTAGATGGTTGACAGGCTTTCGGGATTCGGGAGGTGAGATAATCGGCACAAGATTCCGAGCATCTGACCTGTAAGTTCGGTTTCTGGTCAATAATAACCCCCAGGTTGTTGATAGTGGGGGATTCGATGATGGTACTGCCATTGATTCTCATGGGATGATGGTTTGATTTTGTCGCATTGGAGATGGTCATTGCCTGGCACTTGTGTATCGTGAATGTTACTTGCCACTAGAATATTTTGTAGGTTTTGCTGCATTTGAACGTGGACTGCTTCAGGTCAGAGGAGTCAGGAATGATGCTGAACATTGTGCAATCATCAGCAAACATCCCCACTTCTGACCTTACGATGGAAGGAAGGTCACTAATGAAGCACTTAAAGAAGGCTGGATCTAGGACACTGCCCTGAGGAACTCCTGCACTGATGTTCTGGAGCTGGTATGACTGGCACTCAATAGCCGCAATCTTCATCCTTTGTGCTAGGCATGACTCCAACCTGCAAAGAGGTTTTTCCCCACGATTATCATTGGCTCCAGTTTTGTTAGGGCTTCTTGATGCCAACTCAGTCAACTGCTGCCTTGAAGTCCCTCTGCAGCTTCCTCATCTGCGCCCGGTCCTCTTCCAAGGACTGTACAAATGCCCCCTCTCCCAGCAGCTTCTCCAACATTCGAGCAACATATACGCCGGCATCCGCTCCCTCGCTGCCCTCTGGCAGTCCCACGATCCTCAGATTTTGCCTGCAAGACGATTCTCCAGGTCCTCCACTTTCTCCTGCAGCCGCCTCTGGTGATCCCGGAGTGGGCAGCACGGTAACACAAGTGGCTCGCACTGTGGCGTCACAGCACCAGGGTCCCAGGTTCGATTCCCCGCTGGGTCACCGTCTGTGCAGAGTCTGAACGTTCTCCCTGTGTCTGCGTGGGTTTCCTCTGGGTGCTTCGGTTTCCTCCCACAGTCCAAAGACATGCAGGTTAGGTGGATTGGCCATGTTAAATTGCCCTTAGTGACCAAACAGTTTAGGAGGGGTTATTGGGTTACGGGGATAGGGTGGAAGTGAGAGCTTAACTGGTTCGGTGCAGACTCGAAGGGCCGAATGGCCTCCTGCATTGTAAGTTCTATGTTCTAGGATCTATAAATGCATTTCCCAGCATGGTGATGAGTGCAGGCAAACCATCTCTTGCCATTGTTCTATGTTCTACCCCTGTCTCCGCTGCCATCGTACTCCCTCACCGTCTCCTCCATATTCTGGATCGCCTGACTCTCGGCCTCCAGCCTTGCATCCATACGGTCAATTCCCGCCTTTATCGGGTCCTCCACCCTAGCCAGATCCTCCAGATTCTTCTTCCTCTGCTGGGTTAACTTCTCGTGAAGGAAGCCCACCAGTTGCTCCGTCAACCATTGAGAAGGTAGGATCGGTCCCTGACCCTCCACCATCTTCACCTGTGTCGCAGGCACATCTCCAGCTATTCGCAACTGATCCTTTTTTTTCCGGCCACTTCTGGTCCACGAATCCATCCACCGGTGGGACACTCCTCCTACCACCCCTCCTGCACCTTTTTAAATCAGCAAATCCACCCGTTAGCCAGGGAAAAGGCCCGAAAATTCCATGACGAGCGGGAGCCACCAAATGTGCGACCACTCACACCATGGCCGCCACACGGAAGTCCTGCCTTGATGTCAAGGGTAGTCACTCTCGACTCACCTTTGGAGTTTAGCTCTTGTCCTGTTTGGACTCGGGTTGAAATAAGGTTAGGAGCTGAATGACCTTGGCGGAACGAGTGCCAGAGAGCTAGCCATTGGTAAGCAAGTGCGGTGTGATGCCCCATTCTATCATTTTACTGTTAATCGAGAGTAGATTGATGAGGCGACCATTGACCGGGTTGGCTTTGTCCCGCTTTCAGTGTACAGGGAATACCTGAGCAATTTTCCACATTCTTTCTGTGTATGAATAGAAAAACATTTTAATCCATGAACTTTAGCATGCAACAGAGTGTTTATTGTTACAGACCTTTTGTCATAACAGTTTTCACAATCTCAGTTACTTGCAGTATGGACCTCATTCAGGCAATCCCTTAGCACAATAATCTATACGTGCAAGATTTGAGCTGCATCCATAACACTTTGTGACAAATCTAAATTTTTATGCCATGCAGAATTTTAAAAAAGGACCTAATTTCCATTTTGCATTTGCCGAAGCATTCCCGACAGCAGGAAAAGCACCTAATTAATCTCAGGTGTGTATTCTTGCGACAGTCGTATCCTATGGTCTAAAAGGTAAATGTCAGGTTGCACCAGTTTTCCATTAGCAACAAAATAATGCTTTGTGTATTTCGTTGGTACAATGCTCCTGTCCTCAATATACAGCATACCCTGTGTTGCGGACAGTGCAACAGGAATAAGGCTAGTAACACAAAGTTTAAGAATGGAGAAAGGCTGTTTGGGACAATAAATCAGTCACTTTGCATGATCTCAACCCTTCCACTTGCTCCCTCTATCCATTGATCCCATCACTCTTCTGAGATTCTCCTGCAGTAGCATATTGGAGCATACTACTCGCTTCAGTGTGGTAATTCCACAATCCCAAGATTGCGGAATAAGGACTTTGCCAGTTCCAAAATGTTTGTAATAATGAGATTTGACTGCATGTGCATATATTTCTGTACCCATTCCCAAATAAACATAATGAAAACAGAATCATATTACCATCATAGCTATAAAAAGCACATTGCTGAGAGAGAGCACAGGCGAACATTGTTGAACTTTATTTAACTTTTTTAAAAAACTGTATACTATTTTCTTAAACAGGTTTACTTAGTCCTACAAAAGGGTTCCTGTTTCTTTGAAACTGTCCAGTAAAGTATCTTTCCAAGTTTTTTTTTTCTGTTAATGTAAAATTGTAAGGAAATAAACTTAACTATACAAATATTTATTTAAATTCCAAGATTTTAGTAACAATAAAAGCAGTCAGAATGAAATATCTCTTTTAATAAGACCATACATACGGGTTGCAGATGGCAGGTAGGTATTCATGGTCTAAGCACTCAAATTTGTTTTTATTATTTCTTGAAATGCATCTTTTAGAATGCAGTGTTTGGACCACCAGGTCCAGCATCAGATTCTGCTAGACCTGCCATGGGCTTAAAGACCATGCCAGGAAACCTATGTGACATTTGTGATGTAAAGGAGCGTTGGAAAAGTTAATAATTTGGTCTGGACCCCACCTTAATATAAATCTAACTGGGCCTCCTTTTAAGGCATTCACACACAAGCACAGACCCAGCATGCATAAAAGATACATATTCAGAAGGGCTTGCTAATCTTTCACTCTCACTCAATGATGTGACTGTGATAGTGACAGGTTGTTTGGGAAAGATGAACATTATGGATTATGTAACATTATGTGCATTGTTGATGTACTTTTGTACTTGCAGGATGACCTAAACACATACTTTTTGACTGGGTATATAAATTGAAAATGCAATAGAAAGCTATCCGTCTTCCTTTTTTAAACTAAGGAATTACCACAGAAATGTCATGTTGCTGAGTTTGTGGTAGTTTCCGATATTGAGTTTAAAATATGGAAAACCAATGGCCGTTGATAATTAAAGTCTCTGAATCTGAGCCGTTAATATTAGAAATCACTTATTTGGTTTCTAATCTGTGCTGAATTAGCATGTTCATTTAGTCCACTGCAAATTACCCAGGGTTCCCACTTTGGTTACGATGTAAAGACAAGGAAACCAGGGATGAGACCACAGAGACTTTAGTCAGATAGATGGAGTCCATAGAAGTGGGGATAGTGCCACAGAACTGCTGTTGCTAAGGGAGATGGAACAAATCATGGGAACCATACACCAGTCAGCTTAATCTACATTAAAATAAAAGATAGAAGAGCATGTGCAGACAGAAAATATAATTTTTTTTAATACTCAGTAAATTCTGCAGGACTAAGTCATGCTTAACTAACCTGATCGAATCCTTTGAAAGGGTAACAGAAAGAGTAGACAAGATTAATGTGTTTATACTTGAATTTTCAAAAAAAAACCTTCGATAAGCTCCCGGAACAAGTAGCTGAATGAAAATCAAATTGGCCAAAAAGGTTTATAGCTAACACAGACAAAGATTGCAACTTAATACAGGACATTAGAAAACTTTCAAACTGAACAGTTGAGAAGCAAATAAAGATTGATACCTTTAACTGAGATAAATGTGGGGAGATGGGTGCATTTGGTAAGAAAATTCAAACATCACTTAAACCTTGGAAAATAAGAAACTAAATGGAGTGGAAGTTCAAAGGGATCTTGGGGATTCAAATTAACAACTCACAAAAGGCTGCATCTCAGATTATCAAAGCAATTCAAAATGCTAATGAAACACTGGGTTTTGCTTTTAGAGATATAGAATTCAAAAGTAGTGAAGTTCTGCTAAACTCATCCATGACTGGTCAGTCTGCACCTTGAGTGTTATGCACAGTTTTAGTCTCCTTAGTATAAAAAGGACATAGAAGCCCTAGAAAAAGTGCAAAAAAGATGGACAAAGTTGGGCCTTAAAAGCTACTTACTGATAAATCTAAGATGGAAAAAAGGAGAAATGTCTTTACTCAAGAGTGCTTGCAATGTGGAATCACCGGAAGTGGTTGTGGCAAATCGCTTGTCTAATTTTCTTTTGAAAGTATCTAAATACATGTAAAAAAGGAATAGAAAGATATTTTGAAAGGGAGATTAGGTGGATAGAGTGGGAGGAGACTTGCGTGAGTATAAATATCGGCATGCACTAAATGGGCCAAATACTTTATTCTGTGCTGTATCTTCTATAGTGCAATTCCAGCAGTTTGCATCAAATGGGTGCAAATATGGGTTGCAAAAAGATTTGTGCAATGTCCTTCAGTGAGCACATGCTGGTACTCACTTGACTCATGTAAATAGTATCTGCTTGGGAAAAGAGTCAGATAACAACGCATAAGACGGTACCTCGAAGAAGGAGTCAGAGCCTTCTCAGATGTATCTGCAGGTTATTGCTGAGTAAGTTCCGTTTTATAGAATTGTTAATGACTTTCATCACTTTGCTGATGATCAAGAATAGACTGATGGGGCGGTAATTGGCCGGGTTGGATTTGTCCTATTTCTTGCATTGTTGCTCAGGACATACCTGGGCAATTTTCCACATTGCCAGCTGGATGCCAGTGGTGTTGTAGCTGTACTGGAACTGGGGGGAGGGCGGGGGACCTCTGGAGGAGACCGAGCTCCTCCATCATTGAGGATGGGGATATTGTGGAGTGTCCTCCAGTGAGTTGTTTAGTTGTCCACCGCCATTCATGGCTGGATATGGCAGGACTGCAGAGCTTAGATCTGATCGGTTGGTTGTGGGATCGCTTAGCTCTGTCTATCACTTGCTGCTTATGCTGTTTGGCATGCAAGTTGTCCTGTATTGTAGCCTCACCAGGTTGACACCTCATTTTTAGGTATACCTTGTTGCTCCTGGCAAGCTCTCCTGCACTCTACATTGAAACAAGGTTGATCACCTGTAATGTTAGAGTGGGGAATATACAGCCCATGAGGTTACTAATTGTGATTGAGTACAATTCTGCTGCTGCTGATGGCCCACAGTGCCTCAAGGATGACCAGTCTTAAGATGCAAAATTGCTGAATTCCATACCTGCACATGATAACATTATGGGCGGGATATTTTGGCCATGCCTGCCGCAAGACCGCCACGGATGGGTGGAGACCATGTAAAGGTCCGTTGACCTCGGGCAGGAATTTCCGGTCTCCGCCCTATATATTTTTTTTTTAATAAACAATTTTATTGAGGTAGTTTTTGGCTTTATAAACAGTTACAGACATCATCAGAAAGGACATGACCCCCGCAAATCCCTCCCAGTACCCCCTCAGCTCAGGGCATGCCCAGAACATGTGAACATGGTTCGCTGGTCCTCCCGCGCACCTAGCGCATTTGTCCTCTATCCCGAAAAATTTGCTCATCCGAGCCACCGTCATATGGGCCCGGTGAACGACCTTAAATTGGATCAGCCCGAGCCTAGCACATGTCGCGGTCGAGTTTACCCTACTCAGGGCCTCTGCCCACAGCCCATCCTCCATTTCCCCGCCTATCTCCTTCTCCCATTTAAGTTTCAGTTCCTCTGTCTGGGACCCTTCCTCCCTCATGAGCACCTTATAAATACCCGAGACTCTACCCTCCCCTTCATCCCTCCCAGAGACTATTCTGTCTAGGATCCCCATTGGCGGGAGGCGCGGGAAAGATGGGACCTGTCTACGAACAAAGTCCCGCAACTGTAGGTATCTAAAATCATTTCCCCTTACCACCCCAAATTTCTCCTCCAAGCTCCTCAAACTCGCGAAGCTCCCTTCCAGGAACATATCACCCACCCTTCCCGCCCCTGCTCGCCGCCATACTCGGAACCCCCCATCCATACTGCCGGGGGCAAACCGATGGTTGTCGCAGATTGGCGCCCAGACAGACGCCCCCATCTCCCCCACATGCCTCCTCCACTGGCCCCATATCCGCAGGGTCGCCACCACTACCGGGCTGGTGGTGTACTTGGCCGGCGGCAGCGGTAGAGGAGCCGTGACCAGGGCTTCCAAACTGGAGCCCCTGCACGAAGCCGCCTCCACCCGCTCCCAAATAGACCCCGTACCCACCATCCACTTCCTTATCATAGCGATGTTGGCCGCCCAGTAATAATTGACCAGACTCGGCAAAGCCAGCCCTCCCTCGCTGCGGTTCCTCTCCAACATCGCCTTCTTCACCCGCGGAGACTTTCCCGCCCAGACAAAGCTCATGATCAGCCCGTTAACTCTTTTGAAGAAGGACTGTGGGATAAAGATCGGGAGGCACTGAAAAATAAACAAAAATCGAGGGAGGATTGTCATCTTTACAGTCTGCACCCTCCCTGCCAGCGACAGCGGGAGTGCATCCCATCTCCGAAACTCTCCCTTCATTTGCTCCACCACCCTGGCCAAATTTAACTTATGCAGCCTGCCCCAGTCTCGTGCCACCTGGATTCCCAAATACCGGAAATTTTCCTCAACCAGCCTAAACGGTAGCCCTCTCAATCTGTTCTCCTGGCCCCTTGCCTGGACCACAAACATTTCACTCTTGACCGTATTTAATTTGTATCCTGAGAACTGGCCGAACTCCCTCAGCATTCCCAGTATAGTTCCCATCCCGGCCACTGGGTCCGACACGTACAGGAGCAGGTCGTCTGCATAAAGAGAAACCCTGTGTTCAACCCCGCCCCTCGCCATCCTCTTCCAACCCTCTGCGGCTCTCAGCGCCATCGCCAGCGGCTCTATGGCCAGCGCAAACAGCAGCGGGGAGCGCCCTATATATTTTTAATTCAGTCTTTTCATTTCCGAATATACTTGCTATTTTCTGCAGTGTGCAAGTAACCGCAATTTTTTGAAAATTGCTTAATACAGATGTACAAATTAATGTTACAATCCCGGCGCTTTGATATAACCGACGTAAGTAAAGAATAGAGGAAGTAGTTTGTCAGTTCTTCTGTTACAGGGCATGTGAAAAATAAACAATGTTGAATAGATTCACAAAAGCATGTAGCGTTGGCAGCCCTTGACTGCAATAAATCTTTTCATTCACTTTCGTATTTTATTGGAACTTTGCTCTATTGTACACCTCTTGAATTATTTAGCCAACCTTTACAGATACTTCATATTTCCAGATTTATAAATAAAACCTGCATAATCCTTGTCCCATTTGAGCTTTGAATTTGGCTATTGCAAGTGGCCACTGTGTGCCAAAAAAAATGCAGTCTAAATTCAGCCCTTAATTTACATAGAAACGATAACTGCATTTGCTCAGTACTGCAGTGTGGCAAAAGACAGGTGGTTGTATTTGTTTACTACAACTAAAGCTTTACTATAGGCATTGGAAATCCAGCATGAAAATGCTGGAAAAAGTCAGCCGATCTGGCAGCATCTGGAGAGAGGAACAGCGTTGATGTTTCAGGCCTCTGACCTTTCATTTGAACATTCTGTTGGGAGAGCATCAACCTTAAATAATAATTGTTTCTCTGTTCCACAGATGCTGCCAAATGTGCTGAGTATTTCACACATATCGAACCATGACTTCCTGGCACCTCAGCGTTGCATTTGGGGGGGTAACAAAGATGCACTGGGGAATCCCTCTTGGAAGTTCCCACGCAATGGTTTACCCGGCAATTATCCAGAAGGGCTAACTTCCCCTGGACAATTGTGCTGGGCTGGGAACCATCCAACAAAGCAATTTAAATTGCTAACTTCGGATGATTCTACAGTTTTACCCTCATTATTACTGTGAAAGAGTTAGAAGGAAAAAAAGTACTTCTAACTTCAGAGTAACAGCACACCACAGACCCACCCCATCACCCCCACATCCCATGAACTTACCTTTTGAACTTACCTTCTCCCTTTCATGGTCCCATTAAACTCACCTGCTTTAAGTCAGCTTGTGCCATAAAACGGGCGTCTGCCCCCCTTCGCTATGCTCCTTTTACACCTCACGTTTGGAGCCCCTGAGCTTCTTCACCTGGCTTGAGTCAGGAAGGTCGTGTGAGACAATTGCTTTCAATTTCATGCGAAGGTATGTGGCAACCTGCCATTGATTGCCACCCTGAGGAAGTTACTGCTTTTGTGTCCTTTGACCATTGGGTCAAATTGCTCACACCACCCTTTACAGAAATGAGCTTCCTTTGTAATGTTTGGCCCTCTCCAGGTAATTTTTCAAGGAACCATTTGGTTGTTTAGATTTTCAGAAATGCATCGGGTCTCGCTATACGCGGATGATTTGCTCCTATACATTTCGGACCCTGTGGAGGGGATGGGGGAGGTTCTGTGGATCCTGAAGGATTTTGGTAGTTTTTCATTGTACAAACTGAACATGGGAAAGAGCGAGTTGTTTGTGACCTAGGCCAAGGGGCAGGAGGTGAGACTGAAAGAGCTGCCGCTCAGGATGGTAGAGAAAAGTTTTTGTTACCTGGGTATACAGGTGGCCAGGAAATGGGATGCCCTGCACAGGCTCAACCTGACCCCGTTGGTGGATCAAATGGAAGGGGACTTTAAAAGGTGGGATATGGTCCCGCTGTCACTGGCAGTGAGAGTGCAGACCGTGAAAATGACTGTCCTCCCCAGATTTTTGTTTGTCTTTCAGTGCCTCCCCATCTTCATCCCTAAGGCTTTTTTTAAGCGGGTGAGTAGGATCATTACGGGCTTTGTGTGGGCGAATAAAACCCTGTGAGTAAGGAGATTGCTGTTGGAACGCAGTTGGGGTGGGTTCGCGCTGCGGAACGTTCGCAACTATTACTGGATGGCCAATATAGCTATGATTAGGAAGTTTGGGGGGGGGGGGGGGGGTGGTCTGGGAGCTTTGATAACAGCTCCTTTGCCGTACTCGCCGACCCGTTACTCCACTAGTCCGGTGGTGGTGGTGGTGACACTGCGGATCTGTGGACAGTGGAGGAGGTACAAGAGGGTGGAGGGAGCGTCGGTCTGGACCCCGATATGCAACAATCACAGGTTTGTCTCTGGTAGGACGGATGGTGGGTTCCAGAGCTGGCAGAGGGCAGGCATCAGAAGGATGGGCGATCTGTTCATAGACGAAAGCTTTCCCAGTTTGAAGATGGTAGAGGACAAATTTAATCTGCTGCCAGGAAACGCCTTTAAATATCTGCAAGTACGAGCCTTCCTGAAAAAACAGGTAGTGGCCTTTCCGACGCTGCCGCCACTGGGGATACAGGACAGGGTGGTCTCCGGCACCTGGGTGGGGGAGGGGAGGGTGTCTACCAGGGACTACAGGAGGCGGAGGAAACCCCAGTGGAGGAGGGCAAGTGGGAGGAGGAGCTAGGTGAGGAGTTGGAAGTGGATCTGTGGGCAAAGGTCCTGGGCAGGGTTAATTCCTCCTTATCATGGGCTAGGCTCAGTCTAATTCAATTTAAGGTGGTCCACCGGGCACACATGACGGCAGCGAGAATGAGCAAGTTTTTGTGGGTAGAAGACAGTTGTATGAGGTGTAAGGGCAGCCCTGCAAACCATGTCCACATGCTTTGGGCATGCCCAGAGCTTAGAGAGTTCTGGCAAGGGTTCACGAGGGCAATGTCCAAGGTGCTTAACACACGGGTAGTGCCGAGTCCAGAGATAGTGATCTTTGGAGTGTCAGAAGACCCAGGAGTTCAGGGGGCGAAAGAGGCCGACCCGACGTCTTGGCCTTTGCCTCCCTAGTAGCCCGGAGACGGATTTTATTAATGTGGAGGGACTCGAAGCCCCCGAATGTAGAGACTTGGGTTACCGACATGGCTGGGTTTCTCAGCCTCGAGAAAATAAAGTTTGCCTTAAAAGGGTCTACGCTAGGGTTCTTTCGGAGGTGGCAGCCGTTCGTCGACTTTCTCGGGGAAAATTAAAATGTCAGCAGCAGCAGCAATCCATTGGGGGGGGAGGGAGTGCTTCATTGGGATGGTGTGGGAAGACTGGGTCGCATGGGGTAATGTCTATTTAATTATTGTATATTTTCTTTTTGCACTATGTCAATGTTCACTCTAGTTTGTTTTATTATGGTTACTACTGTTTTATTATAAAAAATTCTGCAAAACCTTAATAAAAATACTTTAAAAAAAAGATTTTCATAAATGGTTCTCCACAAAGACATAGACTGAAGGTTCATACTTATAATTCTCCAAGATTGATAAATTACTGAGCTTCCTTTCCTTTCTTTCCTTTCCTGACCATGTAGATCTGGTGCTTTAGAACAGCTGCCTGATGGCCCTTGATTTTGTCTGACCCCCAGCAGTGAGAACTGGCATCATATGGAACATGAGAGATAGTCAGAAGAACCTATAGATAAAGATCAATTTCAGATAAAATTCTACTGCCTAATCCAAGACTGCTGAGGGTAATGTAGTTCCCTCCCATCACCCCAGCTCAGATTAGTTAATTCAACAACATACAGGGTTCAAATCTCAGACCGTCTCGACCTTCATGGTTCACCTCTCACATTATATTTTCACACCATTGTGGAAGCACATAACCTGATCAAATTGGAAGTTTCAAATGTGCAAAACAAAAAGATTCATGGAAGTAAAATAGTGATCATATTTCTATTTGTAAGACACAACATAATTTATCAGGTGTAATGATATAGAAATAGGTCTGAAGACTAATCAGTTCAGAGCTCCATCCATTTTGTGCTTCGCACAATTTATACGGATGTTTCATATTGGCAGGAAACTACCACTTGAAACAAACAGGAGCTGCACTAACATTAAAACAATAGCAGATGTGGGCAGCATGGTGGCCTAGTGGTTAGCACAACCACCTCACGGCGCTGAGGTCCCAGGTTCGATCCCGGCTCTGGGTCACTGTCCGTGTGGAGTTTGCACATTCTCCCCGTGTCTGCGTGGGTTTCGCCCCCACAACCCAAAAATGTGCAGAGTAGGTGGATTGGCCACGCTAAATTGCCCCTTAATTAGAAAAAATAATTGGCTAATCTAAATTTATTTAAAGAAAAAAAAACAATAGCAGATGTCGCGTGGGATTTACTGACTGTTCACACCAGCGCAAAATTCTGGTCCCACACTGGCGCACGGGTTTCCAGGCAACGGGAAATCCCGTTGACAACAGCAGGACCAGTAGATCCCGCTGGCGGGCTGCCTCCGCTGCTGTGGGTTGTTATCATTACAATGCTCCCCACGCATATTCAGATTGCCAGCTGGAACTATGGATAGTTCTGCAAGTGCAGCTTACCCCAGTAGTCACATTGTTGTGAGTTCAAACCATAACTTGAGCATGTTATCCAGGTTGCCACTTTGATGTTGTAATGCGGGTGTGCTGCATTGTTGGAAATGAAAGATGCATTAAGTAAAATGATCTACAAAAATTCTGTGGTATTAGAAATCGTCATTCTTCTTGGATTTGCTCTTGATTGTTAACCATTTAAAACTGAGCAGTATATCAAAATCAGGGCCAAACATTGCTCATGATAAATGAGTCCGTGTATACCAGAATGGAAAAAAGGATACTTAATGAATGGCTGCTTCTGTATGTTAGTATGACTTAATGATGATATGACTGTTTTATCGCGACAAGACATGCCTGCTCATTGATGCATAAGTGTACTTAATGTTACATTTAACTTGATTAATACTATATTTATACTTGGCTTTCAAGGGACATGCAGGATGTGTTAATTGTATATTAATTGGATGTTAATTCAGGTGGTTGGCATTGGTGACTAAAAGAAGGGCTAGGCTGTTGCAGCTGTGCAGTTTGTGTCTGCAAATAAAAGCTTATCTCCATTATTCTATTCTTCATTACCTAACTATCAGGTGAAACCTGTTTCATTCTGCTTTATTTATTATCCAGCTTTGTGTCAAACTATTCCCAATGCTTGTTGCCACTTTAAGTTACGAGGGAATGGCTTGCACCAACCCTGTAAGGAAGGATCTTCCACTCATCAACCTGCCCTGTTTACTGCTTTATCCCAGCAGCCCATAATTGAGGCATTCTCTGTGGGAATATTGCAGTAAATATTGACTCCTTGCACACCATCTCAGTGTACTGTGGCAACAGACCATAATAACTGTGCAGGGCACTCTTACTTATCAGTAATAATGTTTCTTCTTCAAAGGTCTTTCATGTCAATCCGGGGTGAGCTGATTCCATATCTGGTCCGAAAGCAGTTTTCTGCTCCGTGCTCTTCTCAGCTTTCTAAAGCTGATGCCAGTGAAGATCAGAAGAGGGACTCCAAATCTATAGGTTAGTCCATAGAGTTGTGTTTTGTTCTGAACGAGTTTTGTAACTATAGCAGGGCTGTAGTCTCAGTCTACACAAAATCAAAATATAGATTTTATCATTTTTTCCCGCTTTATTCTAAGGCTAGTTTCATTTAAAGGCATGGGTGCGATCTAACAGAAAGGTTTCGAAGTATGGTAGCAAGCGGGAAATACCGGGTGTATCCCTGACAGCCGACCCGGCGAGGCCGTCACCGGTATCCAATCTTAATTAGGGCAATGATGCTCCACGGGCTTTGTGCTGCAAATGACTTGTGCCACAGCTGATTTGGTGGGACCGTGCCAGGCAGCTCCCTGCTAGTGAGGAGGAGCACACTTAAACTGATCCCGCAGAGCAGACCCCAAACAGCACACAGCCATATCACTGCGTAGACCAGCTCCAAGATTCAGGGATGCCAGCTTGACCAGACTGATGGACGCAATGGAGTCCAGGCGGGATACCCTGTTCCCCAAGGGGCTCAGAGGGTCAGCCAGTACCGCCTGGGAGGCAGTGGCAGCAGCCGTCAGCATGGGGAGTGTGACGAAGAGGACTGCCACCAAGTGCCGCAAGAAGCTTAACAACTTCCACCAGGCCGCACGGGTGAGTTGGCATCAGCCCCTTGGCACCAGTCACACCTGCTACGCCCAGATCATTTTATTGGATTTGGCTATTTACGCACATTGTTCCATTGAGAAGGATTCTGGGATGATTTCATGATCTTTCTTTTTTCTGAATTTGAACGAGCCTCGAATCATTCTCTTGTTCCTGCTTCAAACTGTCATGGACAGTGACGCTGCGTTTTCTATGTTACCACAGATAATGCTGCAGAAGCAAATTAATACATTCGCATATTATCCAGCCTTTTAAAAGCTACTTTTTTAAGTTATAAATTTGGAGTTATCAGTTCATTTTGTTTTCCAATTAAGGAGAAATTTAGTGTGGCCAATCCACCTACTCTGCACATCTTTGGGTTGTAGGGGTGACGCCCACACAGACACGGGGCAAATGTGCGAACCCCACACGGACAGCGATCCGGGGCTGGAATTGACCCCGGTCTGCAACGCCATGAGGCAGCAGTGCTAACCACTGCACTACCGTGCCGCCCCCTTTTAATAACTATTTGATGAATTATTTTTCCTTCAATTCTGCATTGAGGTTCACTACTTATTCGATCATCTGTTGCTGACTGGTTGCTTCCACACATTCATTAAGTAATACATGTGAATGACTATAAAGTGACGAATACAAAAATGACTTAGCTGGCCCAATATTAGTCCAAAATGACGTTTTGAACTTGTTAGTTTACCATAGTGAATATCCCTTAAATGGTCACATTAAACTAAAGTCTACTGTCCAGGTCTGCTTACAATATTTATGCAATACTTTAACAGCTTCAGGCAGAGGGGCTTAGCTATAGTTCCAGGTCGAATCCATTCATAATCTTTTTAAATAGTCTTTATTGTCACAAGTAACCTTACATTAACACTGCAATGAAGTTACTGTGAAAAGCCCCGAGTTGCCACATTCCAGCACCTGTCTGGGTACACAGAGCAAGAATTCAGAATGTCCAAGTTACTTAATCATGCACCATGGCTGACATTTCACAGGGTCTTTTACCAGTTGACATTACAGTGAGTCATTCCTCCTGATTCTAGATCATAATTTTAGTTCGGTTCGCAATAGAAACTCCAAAGAACAGAACTGAGGAACATTATATCCCTATCTTAGATTGAATGGCAGAGTAAATTCCTGATGTCAGTCATTCAATTACGGATGACAGTGCAGGCAATTTTTTCCCTTAGAATGGGTTATTCCCTTGTAACCTCCTTGTGGACTACTGGAAAGCAGTGTTGTTGTATGGCATAGAGTGCATCTCTATTTCAAAAGCTGACATCTTTGCGTGTTTCCTTCCGTGCATACCTTAAGTACACAATAGTAAATGGTAAAATCCTTAATGTTACTGTTCCTTCATCAATTAAAAATCTGTAATTCAAAAACAATTAAACCAGAGCAGGATGCCTCCTGCCCCACCAGGTCAAATACTCTGCAGCTAGAGAGCTAGAAATCTGCAAAACACTCAACCTAACAGATCTAGGCCAGTATTTTAATTCCAGTTGAATTGACCACACTGCAACAGTGTCCTTTCATGTAATCCACTTGTTATCCGAGCCTCTTGCTCCATGTAAAACCTGGGAGAGTTAAAGAGTGCTGTTGGGTTATTATCTCATCGTGTTAATCTATAATCTGGAGGCAGGTTGGAGTTGGGGAGCTACATCATCCTTCCCTTGGTCACAACATTTTTCTAAAAGAAACAGCAACTTGAGAGTTATGATTATTTGTAGCATCATGGTTTTTAAACTATCTTTTCTTGACATTTTTGGAAGAGGTAACTTTTTGTTCCAAGAGTAGTTCAGAGGGAACTGAATGAATGCAATATCCCTAAAACTGAAATTGTAAGGACATCATTAGAGTTAAGAACTATGTTATATGTTTCTTTTAATTACTTTAAAATGAAACACCTTTTTGCACTTTGGAACTCCATTTGATATCTGCCCATTTTGTAAGTAATTGATTTGATCAAGTATATTTAGGGGATGAAACACTGTCTCATTTTCTCCATAAAAACTGAATTTGGATGGAAGTCTCTCTATGATACAAAGAACAAAGAAAAGTACAGCACAGGAACAGGCCCTTCGGCCCTCCAAGCCTGCGCCGACCATGCTGCTCGTCTAAATTAAAATCTTCTACACTTGCGGGGTCCGTATCCCTCCATTCCCATCCTATTTATGTATTCGTCAAGACGCCCCAAATCGTCCCTGCTTCCACCACCACCTCCAGCAGCGAGTTCCAGGCACCCACTACCCTCTGTGTAAAAAAAACTTGCCTCGTACATCTCCTCTAAACCTTGCCCCTCACACCTTAAATCTATGCCCCCTAGTAATTTACCCCTCTACCCTGGGAAAAAGTCTCTGACTATCCACTCTGTCTATGCCCCTCATAATTTTGTAGACCTCTAGCAGGTCACCCCTCAACCTCCTTCGCTCCAGTGAGAACAAAGAGTTTATTCAACCGCTCCTCATAGCTAATACCCTCCATACCAGGCAACATCCTGGTAAATCTCTTCTGCACCCTCTAAAGCCTCCACATCCTTCTGGTAGCGTGGCGACCAGAATTGAACACAGCTGCCACATGACATGCCAATTTTTATACTCAATGCCCCGGCCAATGAATGCAAGCATGCCATATGCCTTCTTGACTACCTTCTCCACCTGTGTTGCCCCTTTCAGTGACCTCTGGACCTGTACACCTAGATCTCTCTGACTCAATACACTTGAGAGTTCTACCATTCACTGTATATTCGCTACCTGTATTAGATCTTCCAAAATGCATTACCTCACATTTGTCCGGATTAAACTCCATCTGCCATCTCTCCGCCCAAGTCTCCAAACGATCCAAATCCTGCTGTATCCTCTGACAGTCCTCAATGCTATCTGCAATTCCACCAACCTTTGTGTCGTCCGTAAACTTACTAATCAGACCAGTTACATTTTCCTCCAAAGCATTTATATATGCTACGAACAGCAACGGTCCCAGCACTGATCCATGAGGAACACCACTTGTCACAGCCCTCCAATCAGAAAAGCACCGTTCCATTGCTACTCTCTGCCTTCTATGTCCTAGCCAGTTCTGTATCCATCTTGCCAGCTCCTCTCTGATCCCATGTGACTTCACCTTTCGTACCAGTCTGCCATGAGTGACCTTGTCAAAGGCCTTACTGAAGTCCATATAGACAACATCCACTGCCTTACCTGCTTATGATAAGTTCATGTCAAATATATTTGGTTAGCTTCAGCTCTGTCCCTAATTAACCAGTTAGTGCAGTGCCAGTAGACAAACCTTTTTTAAAAATAAACTTAAAGTACCCAATTCTTTTTTTCCCAATTAATGGGCAATTTAGCGTGGTCAATCCACCTACCCTGCACATCTTTGGGTTGTGGGGGTGAGACCCACGCAGACACGGGGAGAATGTGCAAACTCCACATGGACAGTGACCCGGAGCTGGGATTAAACCCGGGTCCTCGGCGACGTGGGGCAGCAGTGCCCAGTACACAAACCTGACCATAACGTAGATAAAATTGGTATAGAATTATCAGTCCTATTGAAACACACCAGTTTTGGAACTTTAATTCATGCTAAAACGATCACTGGTGTTGTGAATCTTCATAGTTGCATGATCTTTTGTTCAACTTGTTACTTCACTTCTTTTGCAGTCATTTTGCTCAGCATTAATTGTACTTACAGGTTTGTTTATCTGTTTGTTAAAGATATATTCAGTTATGCAAAAGAGGATGATCTTCTGAAATTAGCCAGAGAAAAATCATTTTGGAATGACCACCATGGAGATATGAATGATCCATATCACGGAACCAAACTCCGTTGCTATGTTCATATCATGGAGGAAGGGATTTGCTATCGTGTAAATACTCTAGCCTCATACATTGAAGCTAACCGACAGGTAAGAAGTGTATCTTAATAGTGAAATCACAATTTCTACTTCCTTCCATGAAGAGGATAACAATTGATTGTTCAAATGATTATTTGTTGCTGATCATTGATATGTTGTGGGAGATAGGAAGGTGAAATGTTGAAAATATATTCTTAACCATAAGCTTGGATGACATTTAACTAAACTCAGCAATGTGTGGGAGTAGAATTTACTTAAACAGTATAGGGACATAAACCAGGTGCTTCACTGTGTTGCTCTTTTTAACTGGAGACTGATATGACAGTTATTAATGATGATATTGCTTTTCAGAGTCGCCAGGTATCAAATGATACCATCACAAGGTTTTACCGGATATCGATCAAAGACCAAACAACCAGTTAGTCAGTTCAAGTTCAAAGATAGTTTATTTATACACAAGGATTACTTCGACTTGCAACATAAAAGACTACAAGTTAAACTACATCTAACAACTACAATAACTTATACTTAGCTTCAGGCAACCGGCTCCTTGCAGAGGAACAAGGCCTTTGTTTGGATCTTGCATGGCTGGGTCTGGAGAAGTGACTTCGTTTCTGCTGGGCTCACCCGTCTGGTAGCGATCATTGGTCTTGAACTTGTCTTCTGGTCGTGATGCTACACTTGGTTTTAGGTGTAGGTTGGGGCCAAGAGAAACCGAGCATCGGTGCCAAGAGAGACTGAACACATGGAGTGTCTCTCTTTATCCTTCTGGGGTTTTGCGCTCTTTTGGGCGGTCCTTAGCTTTGGACCAAATAATTTGGCAGGCTTCGATTACTGCCTTCGATTTTTGCCAATAAAGGGGCGGGTGCCTTGATAGCAGGGCGTGTCGTGAGCGGTCATTGACCTTGGCTTTTTGGGCTCCCTGAGCAAAGGGAGTGGCGCCGATGAGTCTGTTTCCGTATCTGTTACCTGAGTACAGGTCTTTTGTTCTGGGGAAATGGGCTATTAGAATGCAAAGTAGCTGGGGATTTCAATAGCATCTAGTTATCTGAGTTGCCAAAATACATAAGCTCTGAGCGCCTGAATCCTGGGTTGACCATATTTCCCTTAATCCTTTGCAAGTGGCCATATTTCCCAGGATCCTTTGTAAGTGGCCATCCCAGATGGCTATAGATAATAGTTAACCTGGACTCTTGCCGAGTCCCAGCAAGACACAACCTCGATGGGATTTGCACCTGTCTAATTGAAAGTAGGCTGACCTATCGTGGAATACACAGCCTCTGACCTGTTATTGTAGCCACAATATTTCTCTAGCTGGTCCAGTTAGGTTTCTGCTGAATGATGGGCACGCTGGATGTTATTAGTAGAGAATTCGGTGATGGTAATGCCATTAAATGACATGGTGAAGTGGTTAGTATCTCTTTGGAGAGGGATTATCGGCTGGCACATGGGTGACGTGAATGTAATCTGCCACTATAGGTTCAAGCCGAAATATTATCCAGTTCTTGCTGTATGCAGAAACCAACTGCTTTGTTATCCAAGAAGTTGCAATGGAACTGGACACCATGCAGTCATTAGCGAATATCCTCATTTCTGACCTTATGATGGAGAGAAGCAGTTGAATATGTTTGAGCCTAGGTCACAACTCTCAAGAATTACTGCAGTGGATCCTGGCGCTGAGGTGATTGACCATCTCTAAACACAGTCACCTTCCTTTGTGCTAATTATGACTCCAGTCAATGGAGAGTTTCTCCCGATTCCCATTGACTTCAATTTTATTTGGACTCCTTGATGCCACACTCCGGTCAAGGCAGTTACCCTTAGCTCACTCCTGACATTCAGCCCTTCTATCCATGTTTAGGTCCGGAATGTAATGATGTCTGGAGACAAGTGGTCCTGGCGAAACTCAAACTGAATATCGGTGAGCAGGTCATTGATGAGCAAGTGCTGCTTGATAGAACTGTCAATGCTTCCTTCCATCACTTTGCTGACAACTGAGAGTAGACCAATGGGGGCTGTAAATGGTTGGATTAGATTTGTCCTATCTTTTGTGGATAGGACATACTTGGCCAATTTACCATTTGCTCAGGTAATGCATTGTTATAGCTCTACTGGAATAGATTGGACAGAGATGTGGCTAAGGTTACTTCTGAAGTACAAGTTTTCAGTCGGAGAAGGACAGTAGGAGCTTGTGTGCTTGTACATCCCAGTCCCATAAAGCGGAGTCTGGTTTCCAGTCGCATTGGCCCCTTTTCTCCATCAAGTCTGTGAGATAGATGGTTTGCAATGGCCATCCCGCGTTTTAAGAACTTGTGCACAGGCATCTTCCACCCCTTAAAATGAAGTTTCCAAGGATTTCAGACCAGGGCTACAGTGCAGCCCTCCTATATGGCTCAAGAGATGTGGACTATGCAAAGAAGACACCTCAAAACCCTGGAGAACTACCACCAGTGCTGCCTCCACAAGATCCTGCAAATCTATTGGCAAGATAGGCACTCCGATGTCAGTGTTTTGCACAGGCTAACGTCCCCAACATCGAAGCATTGACCACACTCGATCAACTCTGCTGGGTGGACCACATTGTTCGCATGCTTGACACAAAACTCCTGAAACAAGCACTCTACTCCGAGCTTTGGCAGAGCAAGTGAATCCCAGGAGGGCTGAGGAAACATTCCGAGGACAGCCACCTTTAAAATGTGTAACATCCCCACTGTCACCTGGGAATCCCTGACCCACGGCTACCCAAAGTATAGAAAAAGCATCCGGGATCGAGCTGAACACTTCTAGTTCTGTCGCCGAGAGCAAAACTGAAGCCAAGCGTCGACAGACGTGGCAACCCGGGCACCTCACCTCCGCTCCTCCAACCACTGTCTGCCTTACCTGTGACAGAGACTGTAGCGCATTGGATTCTCATTTACCTGAGAACTAATTTTTAGTGTGGAAGCAAGTCACCCTTGGCCCCAAGGGACTGCCTAAGAGAAGAAAGAACATGTTTTCAGCACTATAACAGAATCTAGATAACACATGGATTGAATCAAATTGGTGAAAGAGTGGCAACTGTGATGCTGGGGTCCTCAAATGAAAAAATCAAGATGGATTGTTCATTTGGCACTTCTGGCTGAAGTCGGGTTTCAAATGCTTCAGCCTTTTCTTATGCAATCAAATGTTGGGCTCCACCATTATTGAGGATGGAATGTTCATTGAAGCATCTCCCTCCATGAGTGGTTTAATTATCCACACCACCTTCATGAATGCATATGTGGGATTCTGAGCTTTGATCAGATTTGTTGGATGTGGGATTGTTTAGCTCTGGCTATGGCATGTGGCTTCTTGTTTTTAGCTTGGAAGTACCCACGTGTTGAAGGTTCACCAGGTTGACACCACATTTGTAAATATGCCTGGTATTGCCCCTGGCATGCTCCACTATACTTACTGAGCCAAAGTAGCCCCACTGGGTTCAAGATAATTGCAGAGTGAGAATAATGTTTAATTGAGCCATGAGGTTACATGGATGTTCAGTTTGGAACTGCTGAATCTGTTCCTTTTATCATAATGGTAGACCGCACAACACAATGGAGAGTGTCCTTAGTGTAAAAGTGGGAGTTTGTCTCCATAAGAATTGTGTGGTAGTCACTTCCACAAATACCATCAAAGACAGATGCATCTACAGCAGGTAGATTAGTGCAGGTGAGATGAAGTAGCTTTTCTCTCCTTTTGGTGTTCTCCTTTTGGTGTTCTCCAATCTGGTTGCTTTGTATTTGGCTAGTAGTTGTGCTACAAAACCATTCTTTGATCGGTGTGGAAGTCCCCCACCTGAATTACTTACTGTAATCTTCCTAACCTCAGTGCTTCTTTCAAGTGTACTCAACATGGAGGAGTACTTGACTGAGCTGTGGAAGGGCAATAGTTGCTAATTAGCAGGAAGTTTCCTTGCTCGTGTTTGACCCGATAGCATTAGAATTTGAGGCTTGAAGTCAATGTTGATGACTCCCAGGGTCACTCCCTCCCAACAGTATACCACTGTGCTGCCATCTCTGATTAGTCTGTCCTGCTAGTGGAACAAGACATAGCTAGTGTTACGACCCACTGGGCTAATGCACAGTCAATTCCAGTCCTGCTTGATCCAGAGTTGCAACACAATTGGGATTAATAAATATTTTGTAGAAAACACCTGAAGTCTTTGGCCCTTAGCTGCCCAATAACTACAGTTACCAGGTTTGTAAATTTAAGCACTAGTTAATCAAAATCAGTAACTATGATTAAAAATGTGGCAAATACAACAGGTTGACTATTATCTAATTCCTAACCCCATCCCTCTCTCTCTCTCTCTCTCTCTCTCTCTCTCTCTCTCTCTCTCTCTCTCTCTCTCTCTCTCTCTCTCTCTCTCTCTCTCTCTCTCTCTCTATATATATATATATATATATATATATATATATATATAATATATAAAATATATACACACAAAAGACAAACACAGAGGGGAGAAGAGGAGTATAAAATAGCAAGTACGTAAAAGGATAAGAATCTTTTTTTCAGATGGTTGTTTCTAGCACACCTTTTGTCAAGGCTTTCAGGTCGAGATTTCTGCTTTCCAGTCTCTAATGGCTTTCGCTGTAGATTCATTCAGATCTCTGCAGTTTCAGAAATACAGCAGCTTTTCTGGAGAAAACACAAGGGAGAAAGAGAGCAGGTCTTTTTCTCTGTGTCTCCAGGTCTCCAACTGCTTCCCCGGGCTCTCTGAAAATCATCTCACTCAGGCAAGACCCAATCACTGCCTGTTACTGTGCCGAATACAGCTTTTTGCCAATTTGTTGGCCAACAACCAACCAATCGAACCAAGTCCCACTGATCCCTCGGGTGCCACGAAGTCTGAATTCTGCTGCAGAGTGTACGACATTGTAACTTTTGAATTCCTCATTTCCCTGCTCGACCTAAAGATATACGTCAATTAAGCATCTATGGATCAAAATGATAACAGCAAGGGCAGCACGGTGGCCTAGTGGTTAGCACAACCGCTTCACGGCGCTGAGGTCCCAGGTTCGATCCCGGCTCTGGGTCACTGTCCGTGTGGAGTTTGCACATTCTCCTCGTGTCTGCGTGGGTTTCGCCCCCACAACCCAAAAATGTGCAGAGTAGGTGGATTGGCCACGCTAAATTGCCCCTTAATTGGAAAAAATAATTGGGCAATCTAAATTTATAAAAAAAAAAAAAAAAAATGATAACAGCAAAAATAAAGGGGAAAAAAGGAATCAACAGGAAGGGGACCTTATACTCTCGATACTGATGTGCAGTCTAGAACATTGGCTGAATGGTATATACTCCAAGTATGATTCTCTCATGCTGTTGGTCGACGAATCTGTGGGGCAGTGCCCCAAGATTTGGCACAAGTTCCTAGATAATAGTGAGGAGGACAATACAGGTTTAACTTGGCTGGATGTGCATTTGTCATGTCTGCTGCCTTGGTGTTTGCCAGGTGGTCCATCTAATTTTATTCTTAGTAATTTTTGTAGCAATTTGATAACAAGTGAGTGACTTGCTAGGCCAGTGTTCTTCAAACTTTTTCACAACCCACCATTTTCTCTTACTGTTAATGCGAGAGATAAGCCTGCTTGGTCCTCACAATCTCACTCCAATCAGGTTCACAGGAAGAGAGGGCTATGCGCATATCGGGTGAAGCATTCAGCCGGTTCCTTTGTGGTGTCTTCATCTTTGTGAGGAAGGATAATCCAACCTCTCACATGTAGGTCGTTGTGAAGGGCAAGAGCAACAAAATGCTTGTTTTACTCCGCTCCGGATACTCCTCAGCGATGCTACTCCAGAATGCTGACAGCCTCGTTGACTTGTGCCGTGTTTTTAATATGCTGTCACAGCTGAGGCGCATAAGCTCAGTTTCTTCATTTGGAGTCAGCTACACGTTAAGAACTGATTCTGGGGTCTCAAACTCAAAGGGATTTTTCACCCAACTCTTCTCTCTCAAAATCTTAAGCTTCTCCTCTGGAAAGTAGCGACCAAAATTGTCGATCAGCGCAGCCAGATGCAACTGAATAAGGCTTGCCAATCCATTTACAGTTTCCTTACTAATGCCGTTTTCTTCGATGTGTCGTAGCAGTGTGGGAAACATGTAGTAGTTTTGGCTTCGCACTCGCAATTGCCAAACTTTCAATATCTCTTGGAAAGCTTCAATTTCTTCTTCAGAGTGCCAAAAGCAATCATCATTCTTCCCTTGCAATTTGAGGTTCAGTTCATTTAGAATTGAAAAGATGTCTGCAAGGCAAGACATTGTTAGCATCCAAGTTTCATCAGCAAACGAATCAGCCAGAGAGGACAATTTCTCAAGGAGGGAAGCATGGATTTCGTACCTCAGTTCGTAAACTCTGAGTAGCACCCGACCCTTTGACAGCCAACGTACTTCTGTGTGGAACAATAAATGTGTGTGCTCAGCCCCCATATCGGAACACAGAGTGTCAAAAAGTCTCGTATTGAGTGGGCTGCGTTTAATGAAATTCACAACTTTCACTATTCCTTTCAACACCACTTCAAGATTGGATAGAATTCCTTTCTATGCCGGTGCCTCACGGTGAATAAAACAATGATTCCAAATGATGTCCTGACCAGCTGCCTCCTTAATCCTTACTATAACTCCGCTGTTTTTCCCAGTCATGTTGGCTGCTCCATCACTTGTGATTCCTCTGCAATGAACTCAGTCGTGCCCGCACTTTCCAACCACAAAACTATTCAAAACTTCAAAAATTTCTGCGGCAGTCGTGTGGGTTGCTAAAGTCAGGTAGCACAGGAAATCTTCAACATTCATTGTGCCAAACATACCTAACGTATACTAGCAAAGTTGCACAATCTGAAACGTCTGAACTTTCATCTAGTTGTATTGAGAACGCCGGCGCTGATTTTAAATGAGAAATAAGCTGGGCTTCTAAATTCTCAGCAATATCAGAAATTCGGCGAGCCACTGTGCAATCACTAAGTGGGATGCATTTCACTTTTCAACGAACCTCTCATCTATGACAGTACAAACTATATCTAATGCTGCAGGGGGAATTAATATCTCTGCTATAGTGTGGGGCATTTTCTCTTTAGCTACATGGTAAGCTATCATGTAAGAGGCTAATTGTACTTTGTCGTTCAATGTAACATTTCTGCTGAGGACTTCAGCTGACGATTGAAGTTCTCGTTGCATACTTTGAAAAAAATCAAGAGGTTTGTCCTCAAACCCGCCATGTTTAGTCTTCAAATGCCTTTGAAGTTTTGGGGGTTTTAAACTTTCATTTGCCAGCACTTCCCTGCATGTAACGCACATTGGTCTTGCATCCTGGTTTGCATTGGCACAATTAATAAATCCATACCTTAAAAAATCGTCTTTATACTGCTTTGTGCCTGATTTCAGTTTCTTCTTAATGGGCTGTTCAGCAGAGACCCTGGAGCTCATACCAGCACTGCTTTGTCCTGGTGTGGACCCTCCTGAACAGCTCACACCAACACTGCTTTGTCCTGTTGTGGACTCTTCTGAACAGCTCACACCAACACTGCTTTGTCCTGCTGTGGATTCCCCTGAGTCACTCTCTCCAGCAGGTTCAGTTGTGAGATCCTGGCCTGTTTGCACCTCTGGCTCTCTCTTCCTTATAACAAAACGATCCATTTTAAATGTTACTGTCCTGTTGCTTGTTTGCTGCTAACAAAATGGAGGAATCGCAATCGGTCCCAAAGCACGTGACGTCGACGTTCGGGGGGGCGTAACCTGCTCTCTGCCTCCCTTTAGGCAGGAAGATTAGGTAGAATTTTTTTTTTTAATCTTCTGCGTCTCTGCAGCAGCCGGCTATTAATAACGGCGGTTGCAAGCGACCTTCAAAATGGCCGCGAACATGTAAAAAAAAATGCAGCCGCACTGCGCATGCGAGCCCGATCATCGGTGCGCCTGCGCGTGTGCACCGATGATCGGGCGCAGGTGCGCAATGCGGCCGCATTTGTTTTACATGTTTCCGGCCATTTTGAAGGCCGCTTGCAGCCGGTGTTATTAAAAAGCTGACTGTTGCGCGCGGATGTACGCGATTCGGAATGCCGCGAAGGACGGCTCTGCGACCCACTCGCGGGTCGCGCCCCCGAGTTTGACAATCACTGTGTTAGGCCATTCCAGTGGACATTTAAATATCAACCACATTGCTGTGGATCTGGAGTCACACATAGACCAGATTGAGGAAGGACAGCAGTTTCTTTTCCCGGAAGGACATCAGTGAATCAGATGAGTTTTATGACAATCTAATAGTTTCATTGCTACTGATACTAACTTTTGCTTCCAGATTTTATCTTCCTTAATTTAGTTAACTAATTTAAATTCACCAGCTATCATAAACTCATGTATCCACATCACTATTTCAGGTCTCTGAATTACTAATTCAGTAATATAACCATTATGCTACCCAAGCTGTGTCCAGCTAGTGTGGGAGAAGAAGGGAACATGTATTCTTATTCATGAATTCTCTGCCAGAATGCAAGTCCTTTGCAATTATTTGCTAAACCACAGCAAAGTGCTGTGATTCTTTTTCACTCCGTGTAGTTTGAGGGGATAGGCCCTGATTCTACCTCAGCTGGAATTGGGATCGAACCCCATATTGTTGGCATTAACCTGATCCACATCTAGACAACTCAGCTAATCAGCTCCCCTTAATGTGTATTAGCAATTCTCAAACAACCTCTGAGTAAAAATGACAGGAACTTTGAAAGAAATGCAGCCAGTTAGGTCTCAATCTTGGCTCAATAGTAACAATCTGAGTGAGTAGATTATGGGTTAAAGCTGGATTTGAGTATCTTGATGTTTTGTTTAATAAGAAAATGTTGAACTATCAGAGGTGTCATCTTTTGTAGGAACTGTTATACTGAAAGTATTCATCTGCTCTGTCAATTGGACATAAACATTCCAATGGAACCTTTCAAAGAGCAGAGGAGTTTGTCCTGCCCAATATTTGCTATTCAGTTAACATTATTCAAACAGATTGTATGTTAATTTAGCTTACTGCTGTTTATGACTAACAGATAATGTGCATGGTTCCCTGAATTATAACAGTGATTGCACTTCACAAATACCTTGTTGGCTATGAAGGAATTCGGGAGATATTGAACACGTATTTGGAACAAAAAATTGGATGAAACCGTTGAAAGCTGCAAATACTTCAAAGACATGTTGAATATTTGAGTGCAGAAAAATAATGGGAATGCACTGTGACTATATGGATTTTGAAAATCCATTTGATATGGTGTCACATTATATAATGGTTATGACACACATGATATTAAAAAGGAATGTAGCTACCTAAATGGAGAGGTGGCGAGGGGACACAAAGCAAATCAGAAAGGGAAATGGATGTTTTTGGTTTGGCACAGTATAAGGAGTGATCTGTACTCAAAGCCTTTTTTTCCATTTTTATATAAATAATTTGGACATTGGCACAGAGGAATGGAATTAAGATTTGCTGATACCAGATTTTTGACTGACAAACAGAAATAATACAGGAAGTGGCAAGAGGATATAAAATTTCAGACTAGCAAATAGTAAAGTGTCACACAATATTTTATTTTAAAGTGAAAAGAATTAACCCTTGAATGGCATATCAATTTTAAAAGAGCAGCTGAGTAGAGAGACCCAAGTATTATCGAGAACTTTAAAGTAGAAAAAGCTTTAACGGGTCAAATTAAACTTTGATCATAATATAAAACAGGGAGGTCATGTTGAATTTTGGCTAAATTTTGGCATTGCAAATACTGGGCTATTGTATGCAGCTCTGAACACTCCATTATCCGGTTTCCTCCCACAGTCCGATGATGTGCAGGTTTGGTGGATTGGCTATGCTAAATTGCCCAAAATTCTTTTGATTCTGGAATGGTTCCTATAGATTGGAGGGTAGCCAATATAACCCCGCTATTCAAAACTGAAAGTAGAGAGATAACAGGGAACTATAGACCAGTGAGCCTAACGTCGGTAGTAGGGAAGTTGCTGAGAGTCCACTATCAAGGATTTCATTGCACAGCATTTGAAAAGCAATGATAAAATCAGACAAAGTCAGCATGGATATGTAAAAGGGAAATCATGCTTGACAAATCTAGAATTCTTTGAAGTTGTCACTAGTGGAATTGACCAGGGAGAACCAGTAGATGTGGTTTATTTAGACTTTCAGAAGGCTTTCAACAAGGTCTCAGATGTAAAGTTACTATGTAAAGTTAAAGCACATGGGATTGCGGGTAGTGGCTTGAGATGGATAGAAAGCATGTTAGCAGACAGGAGGCAAGAAGTTGGAATAAATGTGTCTTTTTCCAATTGACAGGCAGTGACTAATGGGGTACCGTAGGGATCTGTGCTGGGACCCCAACTGTTCACATTATATATTAATGATTTGGACGAGGGAACTAAATACATTACATCCAAATTTGCAGATGATACAAAGTTGGTTGGGACAGTGAGCTGTGAGGAGGATGCAGAGATCCTTCAGCAGGATTTAGACAGGCTGAGTGAGTGGGCATATGCATGGCAGGTGCAGTGTAATGTGGATGAATATGAGGGTATCCACTTTGTTTGCAAAAATAGGAAGGCAGATTATGATTTGAATGGGTGTAAATTGAAAGAAGTGAATACCCAGCGAGACCTTGGTGTCCTCGTGCATCAGTCGCTGAAAGTAAGCGCGCAGGTACAGCAGTCAATAAAGAAGGCAAGTGGTATGTTGGCCTTCATAGCGAGAGGATTTGAGTATGGAAATAGGAATGATTTACTGCAATTATATAGGGCATTGGTGAGGCCAAACCTGGGGTATTGTGTGCAGTTTTCTTGTCCTTAGCTGAGGAAGGACGTTCTTGCTTTGGAGGGAGGGCAGCAAAGGTTTACCAGGCTGATTCCTCGGATGGTGGGACTATCATAAGAGGAGAGACTAAGTCAGTGAAGATTATATTCATTGGAGTTCAGAAGAGTGAGAGGGGATCTCATAGAAACTTATAAAATTCTAACAGGATTCAACAAGGTAGATTCAGAAAGAATGTTCCTGATGATGCGGGAGTCCAGAATTAGGAGTCATAGAACATAGGAATCTGGAGCAGAAGTAGGCAAATCAGCCCTTTGCACCGTCATTCGATCAGATCATGGCTTATCTCTTCCTGGTCTCAAAGCCATCTCCCTACCTGTTCCCCATATCCCTTTAACCCATTTTTAAAATCAGAAATATATCTATCTCCCTCTTGAAACCATTTAATGATTTGGACTCCACCGCACTATGAGGCAGCGAGTTCCACAAATTCACCACTCTCTGCAAGAAGTTGTGCCTCCTCAGTTTTAAATCTACCATCTCTCAACCTATATCTGTGACCACTTGTTTTAGATTAGCCCACAAAGGGGAATATTTGGTCTACATTTACTTTATCAATCCCTTTTAGTATTTTATATACTCGATCAGATCCCCTCTCATCCTTCTAAACTCCAGCGAGTATAAACCAAAACTGTTTAATCTCTCCTCATACGTCAACGCCTTCATCCCCTGAATCAATTTGGTGAACCTCCTCTGAACTGCTTCCAATGTCACCACATCCTTTCTCAAATAAAGAGACAAATACTAGACACAGTACTCCAAATGTCGTCTCACCACCACCCTAAACAATTGCAAGAACACTTCTCTGCTTTTACACTCCAGTCCTTTTGCAATAAGTGTTAACATTCCATTTGCCTTTCTTATTACATTTTGTACCTACATACAGACTTTTTGCGATTCATGAACAAAGACACCCGTATCCATCTGTCCAGATGCATTTTGAATCTGCTTTCCATTTAGATAATTTGCCTGACTATTTTGCCTGTCATAGTTTGAGGATAAAGGGTAAACCTTTTAGGACTGGGGTGAGGAGAAATTTCTTCACCCAGAGAGTGGTGAATCTGGAATTCACTACCATAGAAAGCAGTTGAGGCCAAAATGTTCTGTAATTTCAGGAAGGAATTAGACGTAGCTCTTGGGGTTAAAGGGATCGAGGGATATGCTGGATCAGGGTATTGAACATGATCATCAGCCATGATCATAATGAATGGTAAAGCAGGCTCAAAGGGCCAAATGGCCTTCCCCGATTCTATTTTCTACGTATGTTTCTATGTATTTTGTTTGTTGATGTTGCCAACTTATTTGCTTGCTGGGAAGTGAATTAACCGGGTGCGATGTCCTGCTGGTTATCCTGATTTAGTGAGTTAATATCTTGTTAAGCTGAATGTTGAATTCATGATTTTTACAAAGCATCTTTAACCTAATATATCCTGGCAGGGTACTAGGGTTTAGTTGTGCCCGGTCCTCTTTGTTTTTGTCATTTTTAAAATCTCAAATGTGTAGGATGGCTCCCTGTTCTGGTCTGGATCTGGAGAAGAATTTAAATTGTGCTGTAAGAGATAGGGGTGTTGTTTTCTTCTGTCATTTTGTTGTGTAACCATGGGTGAGATGTAGGCCGTTACTGTTGCCTGTATCCTTTGGTTGCAGACCAGCATTTATCCATGGAAGGTACATGTTGGGGATTCAGTCCCTGATTCATTTGGTCTTATTTGTCCCCAATTATGTAATGACTATGTAACCAACAAGAGGTGAGGCCACTTTGGATTTGGTTTTGGGTAATGAACCAGGCCAGGTGTTAGATCTGGAGGTAGGTGAACACTTTGGAGACAGTGACCACAATTCGGTGACCTTTACGTTAGTGATGGAAAGGGATAAGTATACCCCGCAGAGCAAGAGTTATAGCTGGGGGAAGGGCAATTATGATGCCATTAGACATGACTTAGGATGTGTTGGTTGGAGAAGTAGGCTGCAAGGGTTGGGCACACTGGATATGTGGAGCTTGTTCAAGGAACAGCTATTGCATGTTCTTGATAAGTACGTACCAGTCAGGCAGGGAGGAAGGGGTCGAGCGAGGGAACCGTGGTTTACCAAAGAAGTGGAATCTCTTGTTAAGAGGAAGAAGGAGGCCTATGTGAAGATGAGGCGTGAAGTTTCAGTTGGGGCGCTTGATAGTTACAAGGAAGCGAGGAAGGATCTAAAGAGAGAGCTGAGACGAGCAAGGAGGGGACATGAGAAGTCTTTGGCAGGTAGGATCAAGGAAAACCCAAAAGCTTTCTATAGGTATGTCAGGAATAAAAGAATGACTAGGGTAAGAGTAGGGCCAGTCAAGGACAGTGGTGGGAAGTTGTGTGTGGAGGCGGAGGAGATAAGCGAGATACTAAATGAATACTTTTCGTCAGTATTCACTCAAGAAAAAGATAATATTGTGGAGGAGAATGCTGAGACCCAGGCTATTAGAATAGATGGCATTGAGGTGCGTAGGGAAGAAGTGTTGGCAATTCTGGACAAGGTGAAAATAGATAAGTCCCCGGGGCCGGATGGGATTTATCCTAGGATTCTCTGGGAAGCCAGGGAAGAGATTGCTGAGCCTTTGGCTTTGATTTTTAGGTCATCATTGGCTACAGGAATAGTGCCAGAGGACTGGAGGATAGCAAATGTGGTCCCTTTGTTCAAGAAGGGGAGTAGAGATAACCCCGGTAACTATAGGCCGGTGAGCCTAACGTCTGTGGTGGGTAAAGTCTTGGAGAGGATTATAAAAGATACGATTTATAATCATCTAGATAGGAATAATATGATTAGGGATAGTCAGCATGGTTTTATGAAGGGTAGGTCATGCCTCACAAACCTTATCGAGTTCTTTGAGAAGGTGACTGAACAGGTAGACGAGGGTAGAGCAGTTGATGTGGTGTATATGGATTTCAGTAAAGCGTTTGATAAGGTTCCCCACGGTCGGCTATTGCAGAAAATACGGAGGCTGGGGATTGAGGGTGATTTAGAGATGTGGATCAGAAATTGGCTAGTTGAAAGAAGACAGAGTGTGGTAGTTGATGGGAAATGTTCAGAATGGAGTGCAGTTACGAGTGGCGTACCACAAGGATCTGTTCTGGGGCCGTTGCTGTTTGTCATTTTTATAAATGACCTAGAGGAGGGCGCAGAAGGATGGGTGAGTAAATTTGCAGACGACACTAAAGTCGGTGGAGTTGTAGACAGTGCGGAAGGATGTTGCAGGTTACAGAGGGACATAGATAAGCTGCAGAGCTGGGCTGAGAGGTGGCAAATGGAGTTTAATGTGGAGAAGTGTGAGGTGATTCACTTTGGAAAGAATAACAGGAATGCGGAATATTTGGCTAATGGTAAAATTCTTGGTAGTGTGGATGAGCAGAGGGATCTCGGTGTCCATGTACATAGATCCCTGAAAGTTGCCACCCAGGTTGATAGGGTTGTGAAGAAGGCCTATGGGGTGTTGGCCTTTATTGGTAGAGGGATTGAGTTCCGGAGCCATGAGGTCATGATGCAGCTGTACCAAACTCTAGTACGGCCGCATTTGGAGTATTGCGTACAGTTCTGGTCGCCTCATTATAGGAAGGACGTGGAAGCTTTGGAACGGGTGCAGAGGAGATTTACCAGGATGTTGCCTGGTATGGAGGGAAAATCTTATGAGGAAAGGCTGATGGACTTGAGGTTGTTTTCGTTAGAGAGAAGAAGGTTAAGAGGTGACTTAATAGAGGCATACAAAATGATCAGAGGGTTAGATAGGGTGGACAGCGAGAGCCTTCTCCCGCGGATGGAGGTGGCTAGCACGAGGGGACATAGCCTTAAATTGAGGGGTAATAGATATAGGACAGAGGTCAGAGGTGGGTTTTTTACGCAAAGAGTGGTGAGGCCGTGGAATGCCCTACCTGCAACAGTAGTGAACTCGCCAACATTGAGGGCATTTAAAAATTTATTGGACAAGCATATGGATGATAAGGGCATAGTGTAGGTTAGATGGCCTTTAGTTTTTTTTTTCCATGTCGGTGCAACATCGAGGGCCGAAGGGCCTGTACTGTGCTGTATCGTTCTATGTTCTATTGCTTTGTGCTGTACCTGTTGTTCAAAGATACCTACAGCTATGTTTCTACTGTTGTTTGTTTGATGTGAACCCAATAAGTAGACATTTAAAAAAAATATATTTAATGGGATGCAGGTGTTGTTGGCATTTAGTTCCCTTTCTTAATTGTTCTAGAGAAGCTGGTGGTGAGCTGCCTCCTTAAACAGCTATAGTCCATGTGGCAACAGTACACCCACAGTGCTGTTAGGAAGGGAGTTCCTGTATTTTGAGCCATCAACAGTGAAGGAATTGCGATATAGTTCCAAGACAGGACAGTGTGTGATTTGGAAGGAAGCATGTATGTGGCGGTCTTCTCATGCCCCTGGCTGAGATGATATTGGTTATGGGGTCTGGAAGGTACTGTTGAAGGCATCTTGTTGAGTTGCTGAACACTGTGTATCCTGTAGATGGTACACACTGCTGCCACTGTGCATTAGTGATGGAGGGAGTGAATGTTTAAGGTGGCGGATGGGGTGCCAATCATGCGGGCTGCTTTGTCCTGGATGGTGTTGAGCTCCTTGAATGTTGTTGGAGCTGCACTCATCCAGACAAGTGCAGAGTATTTTATCACACAAATTACTTGTGCCTTGTGGATGGTGGACAGACATTGGTAGAGGCATTGTCATGGAGAATGTACCAGTTGATGGTGACTGACAGTTAATTGCCAGGCATTGTTTAAATTGTGCACTGGTGCATTCTCCATGGCAATGCCTCTACCAATCAGAGTCTACTTTCCAACCACTGAGAACTGTCTTCTCATATAGTATAAATAATGGTTTACCCCCGATATTGGGATTCTTGCCAAGTATCTGGAAGAGTGCAAGACAAAAACCGTGACATGTTTTTTCGAGCAATAATAATTAATGTCTGTTTATTTTTAAAGTTGCTTTAAGATTAATTTTTGTTCCTCTCTGTCTTACAAATATGGATTCATTAGAGCTCAAAATGATTGGAATTAATTTTCAATGGGTACATGAATTTGCTGCGGCAAAAAAGATTCTGGTTTCAAGTTAAAAATAAACAATCGCGTTCACTTTTGCCTGGTGAATCCATGTTGCTTCTGAAAGCAATGAGGTTTGAAATAACTTACTATTTAGAAAGCAATTCATTGCACAAAAGGATTTGAGATATTTCAGCATGAAGGATACATATTTATTTGTGCTTTCAGTAGATCAGATGCAATGTTCAAGCAAAGAACTTAGTTGAAGTATTTTTGAGCTGTGTTTCATTGCAGAACATAGGATACAAATCTTGATTTAAACCTTTCACATAAGAAATAAGATTGTAATTGTAGCAGGATTGTTTCAAGTATAACTGACCTGCTGCTGAAAACACAAATCATGTTAAACTTGTTATAAACAATGGAAGAGGAAAACTTTGAAAATGTTTGCTTTGAACCAATATTCATACCTGTCTTCTTTTATACTTGGAAAGTTGGAGAAACAAGTGGGGAGGTGTGACTATAGCAAAATAAAATGTGCACCATAGTCCGACTGGAGTTTTTGACATGTATTATCTTGTGATGAGAATAACCACCTGCAATAAGAATGTCTTTACTGTAAGAATAGTATTTTGTAGAGAAATTAGTGCTTACAAATGAATACATTCCAGAAATACAGGTGGCTTTTTATTAACTTTTGGTTTGAAACATGATGCATAGATGTATCCAGTACTCTGCACAGAGGTCTGTTTGACCTGTTATAAAAGTATTTTTCATTTTTAAAATATTTAAGTGCTATTTCATTTTAAAAGTCCCGTTTCATTTCAGTTCAGTTTTTCTGAACACATGCCTTTCCTTCATGCAGACATGTTTCACTTGAGATTAATGAACAATATTGAAACTTGGATAAGTAGTAGCCAACAGAGTTATGTTTGAAGACACCGTGGGCTGGATTCTCGCACCTGCAAACGCGTCTGGTGCCGGGGCGGAGAATCCATTTCCGCGCACGGAATCGGGACCAGTGGTGGTTTCCCGATTCTCCGGGCTCCGAAAACACGGAGTGTACGTATCCCCTACCTGTGGCCATTGCTGGAGGCTCGCCCGCCATTCTCCGGCCCCGACCAGCCGAAGTCCTGACGATGTGGATCTAACATGGCCCCAGCCGTTCGGGATACTCGCGTGGCGGCTGCAGACTCAGTCCGCGGCCACCATGGTCGGGGGTTGGCCGATCATCTTAAGTTTCAGTTGCATGAAATGCACTATTTTGTCTGTTTGCCACAGCAGAAAAGATCAGATATTATAAAGTTACTCTGTAATTTTGTAATTAACGTATACATGGGTATTATTTAAGGTGTAATTTTCTACTGGTTTAAATAGTTATCTGAGTTAACTGGACTATCAAGCTTTGTTGGGTTTCACTGTCCTCTCCCAAAACAACCCACTGCTCCCAAGACTACTCAGAACAGCAAAGATGAACCCAGGGTTCTTTTCTCCGCCACTGACTGTCTTTATAAAATGTCTATGCCCCCTTCCAACTTCCCCTCCAACAATGTGTGAGAAACTCATGGACTCCTTTGTCAGTAAGATTGAGACCATCCATTCACCAATAGGGATGGAGAATAACTGCTGGCCTTCCAGTCATGTACTTAACACCTTCACCCCCTCTGCTCTACACTTGCCAGTAAAACCAAATCTCTCAACCTCACCCCTCCCATTTCTGTATGAATGGTTCTTTTTAAATTATGGTTGAAATCACACCCTGGACGTCAAGCAATCAATCTCAATCTCTCTATTTACAATGAATGATCTTATCTGTAGTTTTTGGAATGATTGTTTTGCAATTGCCCCCTGGCATTTGCCATTCTCTGTGGATCCTCCCATTTCTTTAAATTGACTATATGCCATGCATGTCAGCCTTGTTTCAGTGGTAGTCTTCTTGCCTCCTGTGTCAAAATACCTTCGGTGGGATTCTCCGTTTCTGAGACTAAGTATTGATCCCAACGCAGAATTCGTGGACTTCCACGACAGCAAAACTGCTGCCAGGCCTGGACCGATTCTGCTACTGTTAAGTGGCTATCACTGGCGCCACGTGGAACACAATCGATTCTAATAAGAAATGGTGCTGGATTCACCGGTTGTGCGATTGACACTCAGGAGGCTGACAAGCTGCAGCCGCATATGCACACTTCACTCCCCATATACACAGCATCCCATCCAACAAGATGGCAGCAAGGAGAACAGCGCTGAGATTTGCTGATGCTGAACTGGAGACCCTCTTGGACACGGTGAAGGAGAGGAGGATGGCCCTGTACCCAGGCCCGGGAAGGAGGCTGCCAGCTGCTGCCGTTCATGCCTGGGCACAGGTGACAGAGGCAGGCGGTGGACAGCATCTTCCGGACCCGTCAGCAATGCCATAAAAAACTGCACAACCTCCTCAGGGCAGCCAGGGTGAATAGGCAGCACTGTCACTAGCGTCAACCCACATCTTGCACACTCGTAACCCAAACCCTGCACCACGTGCCGGTACCCATACTGGCCACTGAGGCCACCAGCTATCTACCCCCTGGGCTGCATGAGTCTGACTGTCTCACACTGTAGTTTTCTGTCTCCAACCCCTCCCAGGAGAAGGCCGCGCACAACCACTGGGAGGGGAGAAGACAGGAGGGGGATAGCTGTCCCCAACACCCTCCAGCATCTCAGAAACACTCACCTCGGTTGGGCACTTTAGTGAAGAGGCTCCTGTGACACACTCTGGTGCGCATCACACAGCTGATCTGGTACAGCAGGTGGAGGTAGAAGCACCTGAGGGGCGGATGGTCAGAGAGCGGGCCATTCGCAGGGACTAGCTGCCATCCAAACGGGTTTCAGGCTTCTGGAACAAACAGTCCCAACAATTGTGCAGATGCAGTCGCAGAGCCAGGGACTACATGAGAGGTCGTCGGCGAGCATCCAGCACCTGCTGGTACAGTTGGAGGAGTCCAACCACGTGCCGCAGCAGGATGTGGTGCCAACCAGTGCGTGCCACCCAGGCCAACAACGCACATGTGGCGTCCGCTGTGGAGGCATTGGGGGCGATGGTTTCGGCTATGGATCAGCACGTCCAAGGCCTAGGGCATTCTGTGCAGGCGTTGGCCGAGGCCCAGGACAGTGTTGCTGACTCACACCTGCAAATCGCATTGGCATTCCTGAGCGTGGCCCAGTCACAGCAGGCCATGGCTGGGAACGCAGCGGCATTGCCCAGGCAGTGGCCAATGTGGCGCAGACACACAGGGAGGTAGCCCAGTCACAGAGGGAGATGATGCAGTCATTGGCTGATGTGACATAAACCTTCAGGGTGGTGGCACTGTCGCAGTGTGATATGGCACAGTCTCAGACAAAGCACTCTTTTTGCTCCATGGTCACGGGTTTGCGGACCCTGGGCGAGACCGGAGCGGACCTCCAGGACTGGCAGCACCAGGTGGCAGGGGAGCCTCAGGGGATAGCTCCCGTCGCATCCCAGCCCCGTGGAGTAGACCCTAGGGCCGTCGGGCACCCCGAGGAGGAGGAAGTGATGGGGCTGTGCTGGTGACTCTTGCAGGGAAGGTGCTGGAACACCACTGTACCTCGGATCCCGCTGCCTCCTATTCCTGGAGTGGGGCAGCATCACGCTACTCGGGCAGCAGCTGGACCCATCCAGGCCCGATCGCCCAGAAGACGCCGCCAACGGGGACCCTGGTCACAGGGCAGGCATCACAGCAGGCGGCAACACCAACGCCATATCCATTCGCGTATTGCCCTCTGTAATTGTTCTGTATTTGTTTCCCCGGCGCCCAAATGTATATTTACCCCCCCACAAACAGATGCCTACTTATGTGCTAAAAACAATACTGCCAATTGTACAGAGCTGCTGTTGTTGAGCCAGCACATAATACCCTACCAGTTATTTTATTCTAACTTATTTTTTTGTTGTTTGTTTTGTTTTTTGTGCATGTTCCCTTCTCTTCTATGTATATATATGTATTCTATTTTGTGTACATAACGGTAAATATATTTTACTCAAAAACCCAATAAAAAGATTTATAAAAAAAGGAATCACAGCAGGCCACCTCTACTCCTGCTATACTGTCTGGGGAACCTGAGCCACTTCTACTCCTGCTGTACTGTCTGGGGAACCTTAGCATAGGGCTAGGAAGTTAGACACTAGTTAAGTTGGCATGGGTACAGGGCAGTTTAGTTATAGGGGCTAGGGCACAAATCTGTTACTATTTCTTCACATTAAAGACCTGTTACCACTGTTACAGCCTGTCTCGGTCCTCTGTCACATGTGTGTGAGGGGTGGGCTGGCCTGGCACCCCCACCCCGTAATACGGCAGGTATGCACCTTGGAGGGAGTTACAGGCGGGGAATAGCGGGGAGGGGGGTTGACCCCAGCCAGTCACCCCCTCCCCTGAAGACGATCAGAGTGTCCCATGCATGGTGGCCCTTGCGCACACTTCTTGCAGCCTCTCGTGCCTGTCTGGGCCCTATGTCCTGCCCATCCTCCCCCCTACTCCGCATCCTCCTTATTAAACGAGGCCTGCTGTTCGTCCACCTCGTCCAGCACGTCACCCATCTGCTGCGCGATGTTGCGGAGGACACAGGCCACCACGATGCGGGCAACCCTCTCACCATCATACTGGAATGCCCCTCGAGAGTGGTCCAGGCACCTGAACCACAGCTTCCGAAGCACGGCACAATCATGAACCTTGTCACTGAATGGGTGTCGTTGTTGTGGGTCTCCACATTGGTCTGTGGCCTCTGGATAGATGTCCTCAGTGATGAATGGAGTGGATAACCCCTGTCACCCAGGAGCCAACCTCCCATCCGGGGTGGGAGGGGGGGGGCATCTTGAACATGCCAGGAATTCTTGAGTGTGCCAGGATGAAGGTGTCGTGCACACTGCCTGGGTATTGGGCTTGGAGGCGAATGATGCACAGCTGATGGTCACATATCAGCTGCACATTCATCAAGTGGTACCCTTTTTAGTTTGTGTAGAGCGGCCTGTCATCTGCAGGTGCTCACAGGGGACATGCATCCCATCGATCACCCCCGGGGCATGACGATGACCCTTGCTGCCTGTGCGTCTTGTTGGGCTCAGTCCACATTGAAGTGAGCGGCCTGGGTATATCGGGCCTCCATGACGGGCCGGATACACCTGTGCACCGAGGTTTGTGAGATCCTGGACCGGTCCCCACTCGCTGTCTGAAAGGAACCCGTCGTGTAAATATTCAGGGCGACCGTCACCTTGAAGGTCACCAGAAGCGGGTGTCCTCCCCATACCCCGCAGTGCCAGTTGTGCTGTCATCTGGCAGATATGTCGCCCTGTCTCTCTGCTCATTCTGGAGTTTTCGATGGCATGCCCGGTCCGGCAGATCCTCGAATAACAGGCGGTGCCAGTACACACGTGACCTCATGCAGCGCCTCCTTGGCACCTCCTCCTCCTCAGCCTGTTGGGTTGCTCGCTCTCCATCCTGGGCGCCTGCCTCCTGTTCCTTTGCAACACGCTCTGCTGCTGCACTCTCCGCTGCTGCACTCTCCGCTGCTGCACTCTCCGCTGCTGCACTCTCCGCTGCTGCACTCTCCGCTGCTGCACTCTCCGCTGCTGCACTCTCCGCTGCTGCACTCTCCGCTGCTGCACTCTCCGCTGCTGCACTCTCCGCTGCTGCACTCTCCGCTGCTGCACTCTCCGCTGCTGCACTCTCCGCTGCTGCACTCTCCGCTGCTGCACACTCCGCTGCTGCACTCTCCGCTGCTGCACTCTCCGCTGCTGCACTCTCCGCTGCTGCACTCTCCGCTGCTGCACACTCCGCTGCTGCACTCTCCGCTGCTGCACTCTCTGCTGGCTGCACTCTCTGCTGGCTGCACTCTCTGCTGGCTGCACTCTCTGCTGGCTGCACTCTCTGCTGGCTGCACTCTCTGCTGGCTGCACTCTCTGCTGGCTGCACTCTCTGCTGGCTGCACTCTCTGCTGGCTACTCTCTGCTGGCTGCGCTCTCTGCTGGCTGCGCTCTCTGCTGGCTGCACTCTCTGCTGCTGCAGCTTCCTCCTCCACGAGCAGCTCCAGCTTATGTAGCCGCATGGCATCCCCCAGGGCTGTGGCAATGAGCAGGAAGGCCACTATTGCTGGTTGAATTCCAATATCCATTTTCTGCAGGGGGTGAAAGGCTGATATGTTAGCATGGTGCGACCTCCCCTCCCGCCCAAATAGGTCCACCGGGTGACATGGTGGCCCCGTTTGACAGTGCGGATTCTGCCCCTGCATGATGCCTGACCCCGTCGATGCCGGCACCGTGGGGGGCCTCTGGCACTGGTCCCATCCCTGCTGCCCGGGGTACTATTGGCTGGCACTGCCCTCACCAGCTGTATGCACTGTGGCCCCCCTGTAGGGGCTACTGTGGGTGTTGACCTGTGGGTGGCGGCCGGGTGGATTGGAGGGGATGTGGCAGAGGTGCGGGGGCACCCGTACAGCCGGTGTCGCTCTGCAGGGGTCAAGGTTACCGATCAATAGGTGCGCAACAAGATGGCTGTGGTAATGGCCCATGCCTGGACTCCGCCCCAATCACCTCGGCCCCCCCTGTCACCCCCTCCCCCGGCCCTAGCAGGGCCCCCCCAGCCCGGCCAGTGTCTGACCCAGCAGCCCACAGTCGTTCATCTCCAGGTCCTACCTCCCCACTCTCTCCTTCATCAGCCATGTTGCTAGTTTCATGACTTTTAAAAGCACAAGTGAACTGCGCCGTCTGGAACTCGGGCCAGCGGGGGAGGAGAATCTTGGAGGCCTGGAGAATACCGGGTCAGGCCGGCTAATGATACGAAAACGGTGTTTACTGTTCTGGTACACATTGACGTTGCTGTCGAGGTGATGGAGAATTGCGATTTGGCGTCAAATTGGCGCCCCTGCGAATTTGCCGTTGAAACCGATTTTCCGCCCAATTGTGTGTCGCAACTTCGGCATCGGCCAACGGAGAATCCCGCCCCTTGGGTTATTCGTTGATCTGCATAATATTTATACCGTGTTAAACGCCATTCTTTATTAGTGCTATTTGAGGGACCTGTGTGTAAATTCTTTGCTGCTTTTCTGTACATTACAACAGTGCCAAGGTATTTAATGGCTGTGAAGCACCCTGGGACATCCTGAGGTGGTGACGTAGGCACTTGCCTCCACTTCATTCATAATGAACAGAAAAAAATTAAGCAACATCTGTGAGCATTAATGTAAATAAAATTGCAGGAAGACAAAACTCTGAAGACTACTGTTTCATTATATTCAAATCATTTTGATTAGTCCGAGAATATGTATGCTGGCTTCTAACATGGCCTCATTTGGTATATCTTCCAAAGCAGTTACTTGGGATGAAGAGGAAGCTGCACATCTGAAACGTACTAGCATAGTTTAGTCCTGTTTCGTTGAATTTGAACCTTCCCCCTTAAAATACAGATGTTTGTGATGCTGATGAATAATACCCCAGTGTGCACTTTTTCTATCTGTCATGTAGGAGCAGGAAATCATACAATATCTTGTGTTTATTCTTCATGGAAGCGAATGCAGTTTGATTATTTTATTTTTTACACAATATAATTTAGAGACTGGTGGATAGCCTGCTTGTGTTTTTATCTTCCAGGCTCCAAAGTTCATGCCTGCTTTATCCCAAGAAGAATCACTAATCCATCCTTCAGCACAAATTGCTGACAGATCTCTGGTGAGTAGTGAGAAGTGCAAATAACACCATGAACCTTTTGCCTCCTAGCTAAACACAGTCCATTCTATTGTACTCAAGTCAATCAGAATCCATTGAAAAGCCTAAATGTAAGTAGAATTACAGCCTTGATCTCAGGAATTTGGATGCATTTGTCCCATGATGTTTCTGTCCATTACAACTAATAGTTGAAAAAAATCATGGGGATAATTTCTGACCAAAATTCCCAACTTGTGCACTTGAGACTGCACACAAAGTCCAGATGCATGATTTTGTAAAATTACCTCTACAGATGTCACTTAGAGTGGTGTTTTTAATTAAATATAATTTTCTCCCCTCTGCAAATGGCCACCAATTTCTTTTGTTCTATAATTACTCCGATCATGCCAGCTAATGATATTCAAATGGTGGTTACTGTACGGGTCTGCTCTATTATCAGATCGTATAATGAGTAATAACATAGAATCTCTCTCCAATTGAATACTGGTGGGGTGTCAGTTGAATCTGGAAATCTGAGCATGAGCCAAGGGTACAGTTCCAATCTGGATTTCATCGATGGTGCTACTTGAATATATCATCTGAGTAGCAACTTTGTTAAGGAGATCTGAAGTAGGATTGTTTCATAACCTCTGTTTTTTGTTAGCGTGGCAGGTGTAAAGAAACTTAATGGCCTTATGGTTGAAATGTATTTTCTTTCTATTGTCAGTTTTAATACTTAGAGCGGCTTTATTCCTCCCTGGGAAAGATGTTTGTGTACTGTGCCAGAGCAGCTCGGTGTTTTTTAACATTTTATTAAGGTATTTGTAATTTTATAATAATAACAGCAACAACAACAGTAAATAATGAAACTCCAAATAAAAACATATTGCAAAAATCATCTCCATCCCTAATAAGTCCCTCCTATCCTAAACAGAAAATAGCCCAACTTCCACCCCACCCCCCGCCTTAAAATTTTTAGCCTCTGCTGACGGTTAATTTTCCCTGAAGAAGTTGACAAACGGCTGCCACCTCTGGACGAACCCTAGCATTGACCCTCTTTGGGCGAACTTGATTTTCTTAAGACTGAGAAACCCAGCCATGTCACCAACCAGGAGCAGAATTCTCCGACCCCCCGCAGGGTCGAGGAATCGCCCGGGGCCGGCGTAAATCCCGCCCCCGCCGTGGCCGGAATTCTCCGCCACCCGGGAATCAGCGGGAGCGGGAATTACACCCCGCCGATGGGCCGAAGTCCCGCCGCTGACAGGCCAATCCCGCTGACGTTGTTTAAACCACCTCTGTGCCGGCGGGATTGGCGGCGCGAGCAGGCCGGTGTCCTGGGGGGGCGCGGGCGATCGGACCCCGGGGGGTGCCCCCACGGTGGCCTGGCCTGCGATCGGGGCCCACCGATCGGCGGGCGGGCCAGTGCCATGGGGGCACTCTTTTTCTTCTGTGGCAGAGGCGGAAGAGACCCCCCCTACCACGCATGCGCCAGCGTTGACGTCAGCAGACGAACCATGTTCGAACCGGCGAAGGCCTTTCGGCCAGACCCGGCGGCGGGCGCCAAAGGCTGTTGGCGCCAGTCGGCGTGGCGGAAACCACTCCGGCACAGGCCTAGCCCCTAAAGGTGCGGATTCTCCACACCTTTTGGGGATGCCCGATGCCGGAGTGGTTGATGCCACTCCGCTACGCTGGGACCCCCCCCCGCCCCGCCGGGTGGGGGAGAATCCCGGCCCAGGTCTCCGATTTCGGGAGCTTAGAGTCCCTCCATGCTAGCAATATCCGTCTCTGGGCTACCAGGGAGGCAAAGGCCAAGACATCAGCCTCTGTCGCCCCCTGGACTCCTGAATCGTGCGACACTCCAAAAATCGGCACCTCTGAACTCGGCACCACCCGTGTTTTTAGTACCGTGGACATGGCATCTGCAAAACCCTGCCAGAATCCCTAAGCTACGGCATGCCCAAAACATATGGACATGAGTTGCTATCCCTCCCTCGCACACTTGTTCTCTACCCCAAAAAACATGCTCATCCGGGCCACCGTCATGTGTGCCCGGTGAACTACCTTAAATTGTATCAGGCTGAGCCTGGCACATGATGAGGATGTATTGACTCAATGCATCTGCCCACAGAGCTGCCTCTATCTCTCCCCCTAGCTCATCTTCCCATTTGCCCTTTCGCTCCTCTATCTGAGTTACCTCAGATTCCATGAGTTCTTTGTAGATATCCGATACCTTCCTCTCTCCCACCCCCGTTCTGGAAACTACCCTGTCCTGTATCCCCCGTGGCGCGAGGAGCGGAAAGGTCGAAACCTGCCTTTGCAAAAAATCCCACGCCTGCACATAACTGATTCCGGTTCCTGCTGGCAATTCAAACTTCTTCTGTGAATCCTTCAAACAGGGGAAGCTCTCGTCTATAAATAAATCCCCCATCCTCTCAATCCCTGCTCTCTGCCACCTCCGAAATCCCCCATCCAGCCTTCCTGGTACAAACCAATAATTGTTACAAATTGGAGCCCAGACTGATGCTCCCTCCACTCTCATGTGCTTCCTCCACTGCCCCAGACTCTCAGGGCCGCCACTACCACCGGGCTTGTGGAGTACCGGGCCGGCGAGAACGGCAGAGATGCCGTTATCAATGCCCCCAGACTTGCGTCCTTACACGATGCCACCTCCACTCGCTCCCACACCGAAGCCCACCCTCCCATCGACTACGCTCCAGCAACACTTCCTTCACTCGCGGGGTTTTACCCGCCCACACAAAACCCGAAATCACCTTGTTTGCCCGTTTAAAAAAGGCCCTTGGGATAAAGATGGGGAGGCACTGCAAAACAAACAGAAATCTGTGGAGGACCGTCATTTTCATGGTCTGTACCCTCCCCGCCAGTGACAGCAGGAGCATGTCCCACCTTCTAAAGTCCTCCTTCATTTGCTCTACTAGCCGGGTCAGATTTAGCTTATGTATTGTCTCCCATTCCAGTGCCACCTGGAATCCCAAATAGCAGAAACCCCTCCCACCACTCTAAATGCCAGCTCTCCCAGTCTCCTCTCCTGCCCCCTCGTCTGGATCGCGAACATCTCACTTTTCCCCATATTCAGTTTATACTCCGAAACCTGCCAAATTCCCCTAAGATCCGTATAATCTCCCCCATCACCCTAAAGGGTCAGAAATATACAGGAGCAGGTCGTCAGCGTACAGCGAGACCCTGTCCCCCCCCCCACCCCCAGACCACCCCCTTCCAATCCCTAGATGCTCTTAGCACCATAGCCAGTGGCTCTAGGCCAGGGCAAACAACAGCAGAAGAGGGGGAACCCTTGTGTTGTCCCTCGGTGCAGCTTAAAATAGCCCGACATCAGCCGATTCATGCGTACACTTGCTACTGGTGCCTGGTACAGCAGCCGGACCCAATCAATGAAGCCCTGCCAAAACCCAAACCGTCCTAACACCTCCCACAAATAATTCCATTCCACCCGGTCAAAGGCCTTAGGGCAGAACGGTGGCACAGTGGATTAGCCCTGCTACCTCACGGCGCCGAGGTCCCAGGTTCGATCCCGGCTCTGGGTCACTGTCCATGTGGAGTTTCCACATTCTCCCTGTGTTTGCGTGGGTTTCACCCCGACAACCCAAAAATTTCAGGCGAAGTGGATTGGCCACGCTAAATTGCTCCTTAATTGGAAAAAAAGAATTGGGTACTCTAAATTTATATTTTAAAAAATGGCCTTTTCCACATCCATTGCAAACTACTACCTTCATCTCCCTCCCCTCTGAGGGCATCATGATAACATTTAAGAGACTTCTAACCTTGGCCTTTAGCTGCCTGCCCTTAACAAACCCCGTGTGGTCTTCCTCTATCACATCCGGGACACAGTCTTCTATCCTCGTGGCCAAGATTGTATCCCACAGTTTGGCATCAACATTCAATAGGGAGATTGGCCTGTATGACCTACATAACTCTGGATCCTTCTCCCGCTTCAGGATCAGTGAGATTGAGGCCTGTGATATTGTTGAGGGAAGGACACCCTGCTCCCTTGCCTCATTCAATGCCCTCACCAATAGTGGGCCCAGCATTTCAGAGAACCTCTTGTCAAATTCCAATGGGTAGCCGTCCGGTCCTGGGGCCTTACCCGACTGCATGGCCTCCAGCCCCTCTGCTATTTCTTCAATTCCAATCGGGGCTCCCAACCCCTCCACCAACCCTTCCTCCACTTTCAGAAACTTCAACTCACTCAGGAACTGCCTCATCCCCTGAACCCCAGCTGGGAGTTTCGACTCGTATAGCTGGCTATAAAACTCCTTAAACACCCCATTCACCCGTGCTGGGTCAAAGATAGTGTTCTCTCCTCTGTCCTTCATTCTTCCTATCTCCCTGGCCGCCTCCCTTTTCCTCAGCTGTGTACAAGCATCCTGCTGACCTTTTCTCCATACTCATACATCGCCCCCCCCTCACCTTCCTCGATTGCTCCACCGCCTTCCCTGTAGATAATAGACCAAACTCCATCTGTAGCCTCTGCCGGTCCTTCAATACCCTGCCTCCAGGGCCTCCAGATATCTCCTGTCTACCTGGAGTATTTCTAAAACCACCTTTTCCCTATGGGCCCGTATCGAGATTAGCCCCCCCCCTAACCACTGTCTTCAGCGCTTCCCAAACCGTTGCTGCCGAGACCTCCCCCGTGTCATTTATTTCCAAATAGTTCTGGATGGACTCCCTCATCCGCTAACAGCCCCACGCCCAATCTCCATTGCAGGCACTGAACGCCCTCCTTGCTCACCCGTAAATCCACCCAATGTGGGGCATGGTCCGACACAGCAATCACCGAATACTCGGTATCAGCCACTCGCACCAGTAAAGCCCTGCTCAAAATTTAAAAAATCGATCTGGGAGTATACTTTGTGCACATGGGAGAAAAAAGAAAATTCCTTCACTCTTGGCTGTCCAAACCTCCATGCGTCTACCCCGCCCCCCCCATCTGCTCCATGAACCCCTTTAGTTCCTTCTCCACGAGAGCAGCTCTGTATTAAGGTGATCAGAATTCAGAGAGAGAATTCTAAAATGACTTTTTGTTTATTCTCCCCACCTTCCGTTGTTAGTGTCACCTGGTTGGCACAGATGGGTTTAGAACCTTTCTGAGAAATTGAAGGCTTGTGTCCACAAATCTTTTTTTTAAATATAATTTTTATTGGAATTTTTTACAGAAAATATAAAACATAACGACAAACAATGAAATGCAACAAAATAACCCATAATAACCGTACCACCCCCAGACCGTATCGACGCATGTATCCCATCCCCCACCCCCCCCAACCCCAATGAACAGCAAAAGAACTTCAAAATAAATTTAAATTAAATAAACAAACATAGTCATCGTCCGCCCCCCCCCCACCTTTTCCCTCCCCTCCCCCCCCCCCCCCCCCCCGCCCCCCCTGGGTTGCTGCTGCTACTGTCCCCGTACCCTATCGTTGAGCCAGAAAGTCGAGAAAAGGTTGCCACCGCCCAAAGAACCCTTGTACCGACCCTCTCAGGGCGAATTTGACCTTCTCTAGCTTAATGAAACCCGCCATGTCATTGATCCAGGTCTCCACGCTTGGGGGGTGTCCACAAATCTTAACATACCACATTGCTGAGCCACAGTAAAGGACAGTTTGTCCGTCCAGCTGAATGAACCAAAAGCTAATGATACATGACTCAGATTTTCTAAAACAATTGCTATAATTTTGCTTTCCTTTAAGTGGTGGTAACTTAATAATGTATAGAACATTTTTGTTCTAATGATTTTCTGTGATTGAAGTGATTTTCTTTGTATGCATGCCTTTATGGGAGGATTTTCTCGATAAAGAAAATATTTGGAACTAGATTTGCAACAGGAACTTCCTGCCCTTAGATACATCAATCTCACATTAAAAGGGGAGGATGGGCTGCTTTTCAAAACCCTGGGTGGGCTTTGTGTATCTTAACACCAGAAGCATTTCTCAGCTGGACAAAACAAACATTGACTGTAGTGTGTAGCCCATCAGCCCACACACAGAGTTCAGCAATAGAGGATGCACTGGGATACAGTAGGTCGTAATTATAGGCAGACACTTCTGACCTCCTGTTTTATTATAAGGCTATTCCTTCTATTCATTTAGACTACAAATTAGTTAACTATCTGAATTTTATTTTTCATTTTTCAACAAGGTCATTCGTATATTTGAGAGAACCTAAAAGGATCAGAAGTATCAAGGTGTATTGTAGTTTTCACTATTTCACTTTTTTCTCCAGATTGTAATTCAGATCTTGAACTTCTATTAATGCTACATGTGATCCTGATGTGTAATTGTCTTGCTCGAAGACATAGTCGTTTTTTTCACGATAATGCACAAAAGATTTGGTTTGATCGCCCTCTCAATGGTATTGTCTTTCTAACCCTATTTTGCAACTCTCGCTCTGTCTCAACTCCCTCTCTCTCTCTCGCTCTCTCAACTCTCTCTCTCTCTTTCTCTCTCTCACTTATCATCTGCAAAGTTTTCTACCCTTGTTTACCTCTAAACCACAGCTTCGGCACATTTTGTGATATAACAGTGTAGTGCAATGTACTGGCTCACAAAGGGCAAACTTTGGTGACAGAAAGGGTGACCATTGTTTACAATGATGCAGTTGAGACATTTGACTGCACCATTTGCTGTAGGAGGTACACTAAAGGCAGACAAGTCCAATTAGTGGGGTCAGCTGCCCTTAATGCATATCCTTGTTCTCCAGAGAATTATTTCCCAAGTATTGGTTCTTCCACAAATATGGCAAATGTAGATTGCTATAGTGTAGATGATTGACCAAATATGTGCAGGTTAGGTGGATTGGCCATGCTAAAATTGTTCCTTAGTGTCCAGGGCTGTGTAGATTAGGTGGGGTTATGGGGTTTGTGTGGTGGGAGTGGGCCTAGGTAGGGTTCTCTTTCAGAATGTCAGTGCAGAATCGATGGGTCAAATGGCCTCCTTCTGCACTGTAAGGATTTAATGGATTCTATATTGTGCTTGCTTCCTATCTGATAACCACTGATAGCCACTTTGTGAAAATTGCATTCTGACTAGCTGGTGCCGCCTTTCCGTAGTGCAATGGACCAAAGAGGGGCTTAATTTAAATAGCCCTGATTTCTCCTCTCTCCTCCTGCCCATTAACAGAAAGGTGTTTTTGATTTGCCTCCCCCTTTATAAGCAGTGGCACATTTTCCAACTCCTCAGTTTTGGTACGATCCAGTTTCAATTCATAACCCCACAGCAAACTCATGATAGGATGAAACACAGAAGGGTAGCAACATTGCATATATTTTACGCGGACAATAGAAGAAGGATAGAGCAAGAAATATTTCCAGGGCAAAGACCACAGGAAAAATAATTACTGTTTAATTTGTTCCTGAATCCAAAGTCCAATTGTATATTCCTTCACAAGAGGTCAGTGGGCTGAACTGATGCTGGACAATTACTTTTCCAGTAGAGTTGACTTCCATGATGAAGTAGGCGCACAAAGATGAAGCAGTCTTGAAGGTGATTGTACAGACGTTCCAGTGATTGTACAGAAGTTCCAGTAGAGGCAGTGTAGGTGGGGCTCAGATATTTAACCCGGGCAGAGCCCCTTTTCTGTGCTGCAGCTAGGTAGATGGAAATATGGCAGACTGAGGATTATTAATACCACAAGGAAATATTACTCGTTCCCTCAACTTGGGATGGGGGGGGTCATGTAACATGTCTCCCACATCTTCACTTTAGCTTTGACAGAGGGTGGGTATCCCTTTATCTGGGTCCCTGAAATTGCTAATGTTCCAACCATTAAGTCTGAAAGGAAGGTTATGGGGTCCTTTGTCCTGGCAGATGAATCGGCTCCAGTTGGCCAGGCCTGGCTTATGAAATGCAGATAGCCTGTTTATAGTTCCCTTTGAATTTGATCTCCGCAGTCCATGGGGGGCCATTAGCGTCCCTTCAGAGATAACGAGGTTCACATTTCTTTGATACTTCCAAATAGCCCTTTATGTTCAGGTCACAGACAGACATAGCTTCAGCTATTTTAAAAGGTGAACGGCAGTTTTGTTTTACCATTTTAGAAATTTAGCCATGAGTATGTACATACATATATATATATATATATACCATATTTACTGTAAACGTTTATGGTGCGAGACCTTGGCTCCCGACTCCAGAAATGAAATTTTACATCCTGAAAACATAGCATTTACCAGTTGCTTAATACAAATGTGTACTGCGAACTACCTGGTATGGTAGATATTTCATGTGATAAATTGGAAGATGTAGTAGTATGAAAACTTAATGTCATGCTATCTTTCCCTTCTGTGGGCACAGACATCCCTCTGTCTTATATTGTCTGTATCTTATTGTTTAACGCATGGAACAACTCTGAGTCAGTCTCTCTTAAAGGCCAAGACTACGTAATTTTGAGCAGGATCTCAAAACTGGGCTGGGGCAGCACGGTAGTACAAGTGATTAGCGATGTGGCTTCACAGCGCCAGAGTCCCAGGTTCGATTCCCTGCTGGGCCACTGTCTGTGCGGAGTCTGCATGTTCTCCTCTTTTCTGCGTGGGTTTCCTCTGAGTGCTCCGGTTTCCTCCCACAGTCCAAAGACGTGCAGATTAGGTGGATTGGCCATGATAAATTGCCCTTAATGACCAAAAATGTTTTGGAGGGGTTATTGGGTTACGGGGACAGGGTGGAAGTGACGGCTTAACTGGTTCGGTGCAGACTCGAAGAACCGAATGGCCTCCTTCTGCACTGTAAGTTCTATGTTCTATGTTCTAGGATCTATAAATGCAGTTCCCAGCATGGTGATAAGTGCAGGCAAACCATCCCCTGCCATTCCACTTGGCCCTTCCCAGCTTCTGTTCTTCACCTGAATCATGTATTATGTTCAGAATCCCCAAATAATTACCGATCCTCATCATACTGTTGGAGTGCAGTGGATAGCACTGCTGCCTCATGCCGCTGAGGACCCGGGTACGATCCCATCCCCGTGTTCAATCCCGGCCCCGGGTCACTGTCCATGTGGAGTTTGCACATTCTCCCCATGTGTGTCTCACCCCACAACCCAAAGCTGTGCAGGATAGATGGATTGGCCATGCTAAATTGCCCCTTAATTGGAAAAAAAAGAATTGGGTACTCTAAATTTATTTTTTTCAAATCTGCATCACATTGTACATTGCAATTTAAATCTGAACAGTAACTAAGAATAAAAAAGTAGTGTATTAGTCATACAAAATATTCAAAATGACATTAAATGGGTACAATACAGTATGTGTGGAGCATCACCTGAAGTTAGGACATTTAGGCTCCATACAGCAGGCAACTCCTTGGAAAATTTGTGCTTGACCTTTGTTTCCTCAATATTTAGCTCAGCTCCATTTTCTAATCAGTAAATGCATAAATATGTCATTTATAACCCGTATTGCAACTCAGACATGCGTTTTCATTTTAATATTTGTATTTTTCCCCACACAGGTTGGTGCTGACAGTATGGTTGGCTATATGACTAAAGTAGCAGAGAAGACCTCTATCAAGAGGTCAATCATTGGGGCCTCCTGCACAGTCAAAGAGAAAGTAAAAATTGCCAGTTCCATAATCATGCAAAATGTCACTATTGAAGAAGGGTGAGTGAAGTTACATTCTTGTGGATAAATTATCTGAGCAATGGGTTTTAAAAATGCCACAGTTTAATTCTGTTGCTATACTACAGAATGCTTTACATAACTTTCTGAGGATGTTGCACTCTTGCCCTATTGTAATGGTTGTAAAAGTGAGAAAAAGGGATCTGCCACAACACTCTACCCGCACCACCTCTCAGCCCCCGCCATCCTGCAGTTCCTTTGAAGCACATTGCCAATTGGCAGTATTTGAAAGTGTACAATTCCACACTTCCTATTTATAGCCCTGACTAATGCTCAAACATACCAAATTGAATCTCTGTCTGATATCAGACATTAAAAGAAAATTGACCATGATTATTGTGGCTACTGAGAGAAAAAAATATATCAAATATAAAAAGCAATAATGAACTCCCAAAATAATAAAAATGTAACGTTGTACTCAGCAGAATATCATCTTTTTTGTTTAAGATGAATAAAATACAGGTCCCCTGTTCATTGTAGAGTTTTAAATGATAGTGCCCAAAATAGAATATCAAAAATCAACATTGTGTTTGTGCTATCACAGACTTATTAAAAAAACTCTTTTGCCCATTCTTCTTTCAGGTTTTTGTGTAACTGGTCACCAGCAACCACTCCCATCACAATGAGTAAAAGTGCATCTATAGCTTAAGTTGCAAGCTGATATACCTCTGCACTTTCAGTATAATTACTCCCTTTCATATTTTATAGATTTCTGTTTGTGTCATTTTGAGGTTGTTAGATTTATGTGCTCTTGCACATTTTCTTGAACTCCTGGTCAGCTTTTCGTAGGTTTCTTTGTTATTAGGTATCTTTACAGCATATATGGTTAGGGTTAAAAAAAAAGAAAAATTGGTTGCAGAAACGATGGAAGAAGAATTACCAAATTCAACTGAGAGATGTGAGTATAGTTTAGAGCAAGTGAAGAGGGCACGCAACAAAGCGTATTCCTCAGCCACGTGCTGTTAACTCAATGGTATTCCAATTACGCAGCTCTTCCTGAAGGCTATCCGTGCTTAATTGTAACGACAAAGATGAAAATATAAATGTTATTTATTAAGAGCTTCCATCTCATTGAAGAGGCTTCCGACTAATCCACATCCAACAGCCTGCTATGAAAACTATGCTCACATTTTGACAACTGTGACAAATTCCACCACAGTGTGGGCCCCCTGTTCTCAATATGATTCCAGGATCTGGATGCAGAACTGCATCTTTTCCAAAAATAATTTTTTTACATCCTTTCGTGGGTGTGGACATCACTCCTCGGCAAGCATTTATTGCCCATCCTAATTGCTTTTGAACTGAGTGGCTTGTTAAGAGAGCAGTAAGTTAACCACATTGCTGTAGGCCAGACCAGGTAAGGATTTCTTTCCCTGAAGGACATTATTGAGTCAGGTGTGTTTTTATGACGCTCAACAATGGTTTCATTGTCATCTTAGACTTTTCATTCCAGATGTTTTATTGAATTCAAATTTCACCAATTGCTGAGGATTACCTTGGGTCTCTGCATACTGGTCCACTGACAGTACCACTACGCCCCCCCCCCCCCCCCCCCCCCCCCCCCCCCCCACCTCTATGCACCACGTCTTTCTTAAGCTGCCACTTGGGAACAAGGATAACTTTCTCCCACTCCAGGGTTGGGACGCATGCACACACTGCCACAGGTGGGGAAGGTAGTGTTTGATGAGACAGGAGGGTGGGCTGCTTGGAATTTTGTAATAAATGTCATTGAAATCCATCCAATAGTTTTTGAGATATATTGTTTACAAACTAACAGGCGAACCTCTGTTCATCTTCAGTGGTGGAAGGAAGAATAAAATTTCAATCAGTAAATGGAACATTAATCAGTTGGTACAATAGGAAGTTGAAATGCCCTATTGAGGCTCAAAAGGAATATTAAAGGTGTTGTCATGATTGAACATAGAACATAGATTATTCGGGTTCATTGAATTGTTGGTAATGCCCATAATACACCTTTGCTCCTGACCCATGGAAGCTATTCTTTTTTTTTAATAAACATTTTATTGAGGTCTTTTTTGGTATTATAACAACAACACAATAAACAATGTACATGGAACTACAAACATAGTGCAAAAGCCGTCTCCCTCCCTTACAAGTCCCACCTTTATTAACCCCCTACTCTAAGCTAAACTAACCCCCCCCCCCCCCCTTCTGCTGACGATTAATTTCTGCAAAAAGTCCACGAACGGTTGCCACTTCCGGGCGAACCCTAACAGTGACCCTCTCAAGGCGAACTTGATTTTCTCCAAACAATGAAAGGTGGCCATGTCCGATAGCCAGGTCTCCAACTTCGGGAACTTTGAGTCCCTCCGAGCGAATAGTATCCGTCTCCGGGCTACCAGGGAAGCAAAGGCCAGAATGTCTGCCTCTTTCTGCTCCTGGATTACCGGATCTTTCGACGTCCCGAAAATCGCCACCTCTGCACTCGGCGCCACGCTTGTTTTTAGCACCGTGGACATGACATCTGCAAACCCCTGTCAAAATCCCCTAAGCTTCGGACATGCCCAGAAGATGTGGACATGGTTCGCTGGTCCTCCCGCACATTTTGCACATCTGTCTTCCACCCCAAAGAATCTGCTCATCCGGCCGCTGTCATGTGAGCCCGGTGAACGACCTTGAATTGTATCAGGCTGAGCCTGGCACAGGTTGCGGACGCGTTGACTCTACTCAACACATCCGCCCATAGACCATCCTCTATCTCTCCTCCCAGCTCCTCCTCCCACTTGCGCTTGAACTCTTCGGTCTGCGTCTCCTCTGACCCCCACAAGTTCCTTGTAAATGTCCAAGACGCTCCCTTCTCCTACCTCTGGAAACTACCCTGTCCTGAATCCCCCTTAGTGGGAGGAGCGGGAAGGTTGACACCTGTTTACGTAGGAAATCCCACACCTGCAGATATCTGAATTTGTTTCCCCTCGCCAACCCAAATTTCTCCTCCAGCACCCTCATACTTGGAAAGTTCCCCTCTATAAACATATCCCCCATCCTCTCAATCCCTGATCTCCGCCATATCAGGAACCCCCAATCCATACTTCCTGGGGCAAACCGGTGATTATTACAGATTGGTGACCAGACCGATGCACCCTCTGCTCCCACATGTCTCCTCCATTACCCCCAGACTCTCAGGGCCGCCACCACCACGGGGCTGGTGGAGTACCATTCGGGCAGGAATGGCAGAAGCTCAGTTACCAATGCCGCCAAACTGGTGCCCTTGCATGAAGCCGCCTCCATACGCTCCCATGCTGACCCCTCCCTCATCACCCACTTCCTGATCATGGCTATATTCGCCTCCCAGTAATAGTTACTAAAATTTGGCAGCTCCAGCCCGCCCTCTCCCCGACTCCGCTCAAGCATTACGTTCCTTACCCGCGTGGTCCTGCCCGCCCAAACAAAGCCAGAGATCAATTTGTTGACCCGTTTAAAAAAGGACCGCGGAATAAAGATGGGGAGACATTGAAACACGAACAAGAATCTCGAGAGGACCGTCACCTTCACCGTCTGCACCCTCCCAGCTAATGACAACGGGAGCGCGTCCCATCTCCGAAAATTGTCCTGCATTTGGTCTACTAGCCGGGCCAGATCTACTTTACGCAGCTGGTCCCATTCCCGCGCCACTTGAATGCCGAAGTACGTAAAGCTTCCCCCTACTAATCTAAACGGCAGCTCCCCCAATCGCCTCTCCTGTCCCCTCGCCTGGACCGTAAACATCTCACTTTTCCCCATATTTAGCTTATACCCCGAAAACCGGCCAAATTCCCCGAGAAACCTCATGATATCTTCCATCCCCTCTAATGGGTCTGATACATACAGGAGCAGGTCGTCTGCATAGAGCGAGACTCTGTGCTCCACCTCCCCACCAACCCCTTGAGGCTCTCAGAGCAATTGCCAACGGCTCTATAGCTAGCACGAACAACATTGGGGAGAGGGGACAGCCATGTCTCATCCCCCGGTGCAGTCTAAAATAGTCCGATGTAGTCCTATTCATCCGTACACTTGCCACAGGAGCGTGATACAGCAACCTGACCCAGTCAATAAAGCCCCGCCCAAATCCGAACCGTCCCAGTACCTCCCACAGATAATCCCATTCTACCCGATCAAAAGCCTTTTCTGCATCCATTGCGTTCACTACCTCCACCTCCCACCCTGACGGGGGCATCGTGATCACATTTAGCAACCTTCTTACATTGGCCACCAACTGCCTACCCTTAACAAACCCCGTCTGGTCCTCCCTAATAACGTCCGGAACACAATCCTCAATCCTGGAGGACAACATTTTGGCCAGCAGTTTGGTGTCCACGTTCAACAGGGATATCAGCCTGTAGGACCCACACAGCTCCGGGTTCTTGTCCCACTTCAGAATCAGCAAAACCGTGGCCTGTGACATTGTCGGGTTCAGCACCTCTCTTTCCCTTGCCTCATTGAACATCCTCAACAACACCGGCCCCAATATCCCAGAGAACGTTTTATAAAACTCCACTGGGTACCCGTCTGGCCCCGGGGCTTTAACCACCAGTACGGCCTTCAGACCCTCCACTATCTCTTCCCACCTGATCGGGACCCCCAGCCCTTCTACCAGCCCCCGTCCACCTTTGGGAAATTCAGCCCCCCACCCCCAAGAAGTACCTCATCCCCTCCGGCCCGGAAGGGGTTCTGACCTATACACCCTACTGTAGAAATCCCTAAATGCCTTATTCACCCCTGCTGAATCTCCAACTAGGTTCCCATCTCCGTCATTTACTTTCCCTATCTCCCTGGCTGCCTCCCTCTTTCTAAGCTGCTGTGCAAGCATTCTGCTGGCCTTTTCTCCATACTCATAGATCGCCTCCTCGCCTTTCTCAGCTGCTCCACCGCCCACCCTGTGGGTAACTAGCCAAACTCCGCCTGTAGCCTCCGCCATTCCCTTAAAAGCCCTGCCTCTCGGGTCTTCGCATACCTCCCAGACCATTGCTACTGAAATTTCCCCCATGTCGTTGACCTGCAGGTCGTTCTGAATACATTTCCTCAGCCGCTCGCACACCCCTTCATCAGCCAAAAGTCCCACATCTAACCTCCAGTGTGGGCGCTGGCTACTGTCTTTACTAACCTGCAGGTCAACTCAATGCGGAGCATGGTCTGAGATTGTGATTGCCGAGTACCCTTTGTCCACCACCATTGCCAGGAAGGCCCTGCTCAAAATGAAGAAATTGATCTGGGAGTACACTTTATGCACGTGTGAGTAGAAGGAGAATGCCTTCACCCTCGGCTGCCCAAATCTCCATCGATCCACCCCTCCCCCATCTGCTTCATGAACCCTTTTAGTTCCTTTGCCATTGCTGGCACCCTGCCCGTTTTTGAGCTTGACCGGTCCAAGCCAGGGTCAATAACTGTTGAAGTCCCCTCCCATGACCAACCTGTGCAAGTCCAGGTCCGGTGTATTCCCCAGCATCCTCTTTTAAAAACTCCACATCATCCCAATTTGGTGCATACACATTTACTAATACCACCTGCACCCACTCCAGTTTCCCACTGACCATAATGTACTGACCTCCCACATCCAAAACTATTCTACCCACCTCAAACACCACCCGCTTATTGATCAGGATCACGACCCCTCTAGTCTTTGAATCCAGTCCCGAGTGAAAGACCTGACTGACCCAGCATTTCCTCAATCGAATCTGGTCAGTTACTCTAAAGTGCGTCTCTTGCAACATTACCAGGTCCGGCTTAAGTCCCCTAAGATGCATAAACACACGTGCCCTCTTGTCCGGCCCATTTAACCCTCGACCATTCTAGGTGATCAGCCTAGTTGGGGGGCTCATTGCCCCACCCCACCCCTCGCCGATCAGCCATCCCCTTTTTTGGGTCCGCCTCCAGCCCATGCTCCCCACCTCCACCGGCCCGCCCCCAGGCAGCCTTCGCCCACAACCTCCTCTCTGTCTCTTGGCTCAAGTCCCTCCCTCGTCAGCAGAACATTTTCCTCCTTCCCCTCCCTAGTAATAACACTCTGTCACCCAACCCCTTTGATAAACCGAACATATGCACACCCCCCACTGTGCTTCCGTGAGCTAGCCCGCCCAGCTAACTTGGTGGCCCCCATCCCTGGTGCCGGATAGTCTCCCACCTATTGTTCCCTACCCACGCTCATACAAACATACTCCAACATCATACAATCACCACATAATTGCCTGACAGAAAAACACCAAAATCTAAACAAGCACAATCCATCCCCAACAGTGCAAATGAAAGCCTTAACTCACTCAGCTCTGCCACTGGTCCCAAATCAAATAGAAGGCATTACAAACAGCTTCCACAAAACGAAAAACGAGAAACTTTTTTTTAAAGAAAAGAGAAACAGAAAGGAAAAAAAACATGAAAGTTGCAGCAAAGTTCAAAAGTTCTCTGTCCACCACCAGTCCTTTCCTTTTCACGAAGTTTTGCGCGTCCTTAGACGACTCAAAATAAAAGTGCTGTTCCTCGTACGTGACCCAGAGACAGGCCGGATTCAACAGTCCGAACTTCACCATTTTCTTAAAAAGGATCGACCTAATCTGGTTGAAGCCTGCTCTACTCCTGGCCACCTCCACACTCAAGTCTTGGTAGACCAGCAGGATTCTATTGTCCCAATTACAGCTCCGTGTCTGCTTGGCCCACTGTAGAATGCGCTCCTTATCCAAGTACTTGTGGAATCTCACCAACATTGCCCTCTGGGGGATCTCCCATTCGCGGCTTCCTCGCGAGTGCTCTGTGAGCCCTGTCCGCCTCCAAGAGTCGGGAGAATGCCCTATCCTCCAGCAGCTTCTCAAACATATCTGCGATGTATGCCCCAGCGTCTGCTCCTTCGAACCCCTCCGGGAGCCCAACGACTCTCAAGTTCTGCCAGCGGGACCTATTCTCTAGGTCCTCCACCTTCTCCAGGAGCTTCTTCTGCTGGTCTTTCAGCATCCCCATCTCCAACTCCACCGCAGTTTGATGTTCCTCCTGCTCAGCCAGCACCTTCTCCGCCTTCTGGATCGCCTGATCTTGGGCATCCAATCTAAGCTCCAGCTGTTCAATCGACTCTTTTATCGGGTCCAAGCAGTCCCGTTTCTGCTTAGCAAAGCCTTCCTGAATAACTTGCATCATCTGCTCTGTTGACCGCTATGTCGACAAATCCTCTGCCATGCTGTCTCCTGCTGCAGCTTCAGCCCAAGCCTTCTCTGTCTTTCTGTTTCTGCCTTTACAAGCACTTCTTATCCTTCTCTCCATGCACCGATGTGGGAATTCAGTACATAATTGCCTCTTTCTTCAGTTTTACAGTTTAAGTCCGGTAGAAAATCGGGGGAAAAGGTCCAAAAGTCCGACCCGAGCGGGAGCCACCAAATGTGCGACGTACTCCTTCATAGTCGCCACCGGAAGTCTCATGGAAGCTATTCTAATTATCAGTAATGTCCCATGCTGAATGAATAATTCCTACACTGACTCAAGCCAAGAATGTCCATGCTATTCAATAGGAATTTGCACTAGTTTCAGGGCGATAAGGTCCTTTTTCCAATTTTTAACTGTTCTGCTCTGAACAAGTGTGGATGAGTCATTCCACCATTTAAGAGAATTAGATAACAAATGTGATGGTAGTCAACTGCACAATTCAGTAACTTCGATTATTTACTGATAATTGTCTATATCATCAGTGTGTACCAAAATGTTTACTGATCATTTTGCCGGTTTTTTAAAAAATAAGCAAAGGAGCTTTATTTTTTGTTCCATTAGAGAGAAAAAAAACACATTTATAGGAACAATAGTTTAATCCACCCAAGCCTTCCCCACCATTCAGTTAGATTGTGATTGAATTGTATCTTAACTCCACTTAGTCAGCTTTTCTCCAGATTCTTTTGGTAGTGCAATTTGCAACCTCAGGATGTCCCAAAGCATTCCACAGCCAATGAAGTTCTTTTGAAATAAAAACAAAACAAGTGGAAAGCATTCAGGAGATATTGGTGGAGAGCGAAACAGAGTTTAAATTTCATTTCCAAGATTGATCCTATTTCTCTCTCTAAAGATGCTGCCTGTCCCTGAGTGTGTTTCAGCATTTTTCTTTATAGTTCAGATTTCCTACATTTGCAGTAGTTTGCTTTTTTGTGCTGAAAAGAGAGGCATGTTGCGGAAGCTCTTTAAATTAATCAAATTTTTGCACATTTAATTTTGGAGAGAGAAATAATGCATTAACAAAATCCACAGAAGTAGCTCCGTACAATTTAGGGAACATCTTGTCCTTTTAATTATTTTCGTAAGTATATGCACATTGTTCAGATAGTTGATTTTGCTAATATGTTATCCAAACAGAACTTTGCACACGATCAGTGCCAAAACAACAAAAAAGAATGTTTCCTGTAATATCCTGCAGTTCAGTATCATAGTTACATCTTCTGCGCTAGCCCACCCACAGCCATAATTGCTGTTTAAAAGGAGGATCAATAAACAATGTGCAACTTGCAAAGAGTCATACAAGCCTGCTTGGCTTTATTCAAAGAAAAGTCTCCATAGTGGCTGTGTTTGATCACAGAGCTATAGTATAACTCTGAATGAACATGTTTAAAGAAATGCTTAGATCTCTAATGAATTCAGATTCTTTCATTGAAGTGCACCTTTTTTTGTATAAACAGCGTTTACCAGAAAAAAGATCAGAAAAGGAAATTACAACCTTTTAAGTTGTAATTAGCATGCTATGTTTTTTACTCTATGCTTTATTTTGCTTGCTTTATAATTCATAGCTTTAAACTTCGTTTCACTAGCTTGTATTTTCCCTTTAATGATATACTTTCACTGCTCCAATATTGCTATTTAAAGTTTGCTCCAACTTTAGAAATTATATTCATAAGTTTGTATAAAATACTGTAAAATGTATTGATTTATATACCAGATTGGCAGTGCACACAAGTACAGCTTCCTGGTAGCTGATCCTATTATGATCCAGACAATTGTGGTACTGTAAATTGATTGGCCTTGCAACAGGAATCTGATATAGAGGGACTCCAACGAATATTTATTTTATATTGCCCCTGTTGTCCTTTGTCCCTATCTTGGAATGACAGGGTGCTGCTCCATGTTTCAGAAGATAACATAAGCCTGCCTTGTGCCACTGTCAATGTAAATGACCCAATTCTCAGGATTTAAGATAAAAGTCCTATTGAAGTCCATTTCTAGTAATGTTAATAAAACAATTGAATTTCAGGACTCGTACCTCACACTCATTGCCGCTGCCCTAATTAACCCAAACTCAGTCTTCTCCTCACTAGGTTCATGAGCTGCACCTAACATATGCTCCAACTTGTGCAATACTTTATTGTGCAACCTATGTGTATGAAGACCCCCTGCATGCACTCAACATCTCTTGCCACTTATGCTTAATTGGTACCCACTGTCCAATGTCTATAAGTAATAGAAAGAGAAACGAAAAAGAGATATTGGGGATAAGAGCAGTTGATTCCAGTGCTTTCGGACTTTTGACTTCACCAGCATGTACAGCGTTCTCTATGCTGTATCTTGGACTTAATTTAGCAGCTACAATCCCTCTCATTCCATTTCTACCAGGCAGAGTTCCCACTCAATGCTGTTGTGTAAGTAATCTTTGAGCTAAAAAGCAGGCCTTAACTGTTTTCTGCTGAACGAGTTTAAAAACGGATGTTGTGGCCAGGGAGGTCCTTCAATTCCAAGGCAATAGTTTTCAGAAGAAATAGTTATTATGCCAGGTCATTCATCCTGGATGTTTGGGTATTTCTCTCATTATTGAATATATCTGATCTACTGCAGCATTTTTGAAAAGGCTGAAACAATTCAAAAGCCTATGAAATCTCTATTTTTCAGACTCTAACCCTACACACACATACAAACGCAGCACGTAATTGTAGAGAAAGGTAGCGTTCATGAATTGGTGTTTGGAACTATTGTTTAAAGAAAAGATTTTCTCTTTTTTCTCACTCACTCTCTCTCTCTCTCTCTCATCATTTTGTCTCCCCTGTCCTGCAATCTCTTATTATTCATTTATTATTTCCTCTCATTCTTTCTCCACATTTTATTGTCTGAATCTTATTTTCTGTCTGTTTCTCACTGACCATCAGATATAGAGCACATAGTTCACCAAGCACTAGAAAATTTGAGCCTGTAATTTAAGTGTATAATTGCTGTTAAAAAGAAAGATATAGGGCAGCGCAGTGGTTAGTACTGCTGCCTCATGACACCGAGGTCCCAGGTTCGATGCCGGCCCAGGGTCACTGTCCGTGTCAAGTTTGCACATTCTCCCCGTGTTTGCGTGGGTTTCATTCCCGCAACCCAAAGATGTGCAGTGTACGTGGATTGGCCACGCTAAATTGCCCCCTAATTGGAAATAAATAATTGGGTACTCTAAATTTTTTTTAAAAGAAAGATATCTGGGAAAAATAACCAATGCAGTAACATTAGAATTGAGGAAATCACAGTGGTTCTTGTCACTTGGCTATGTAGTTTATGAAGTGTTACAATCCAGTTAGGATTGTGTACATCTATTTAAAGTAGACAAAGTTTGAAATCCCAGGTACCTACCAGGAGAATAAAGCCACAAGATTCCACAGTTTTAAACAAAAATAGACTTTACTATACAAAGTCAGAAAAGTAAAACAATACACAATATCTATCTAATACATTGAGAATCAGCATGAAATACATCTGAATTAACAGACAAACTGTGGTTGAACATGCCACAGTGCACATTAAATTGCATACGTGACCAAGACAGATTCAAATTTCTTTATTAGCAACCCACCCAGATGTCAGTGACCACTGAGTCACAATATCTCATTAAAACTCTGACTCCCTCACAAGGGATTTAAACTCTTCACTTTCAAGGATCTAGCCAGTAGCCGCTCCGACTTTGTCCGCCTCAACAACTGCTCACCTCCCAATAGTTCAGATTCCTCTTCTGAGACAGCGTTTCAGGGGATTCACAAAGTTCCATTCCCTCTAATTGCTGGAATGCTTTGAACACTATCTCAAACTGCTAGCTTCAAAGCTGGCACTGCCCCTGGGTTCTTCCAAAATCTAGTCTCCCGGCTGCAATGAGCTATAAATGTATCCCATGGTTTCTCTCAACCCTAATTGCTTCCAATTTGGAGCCAGTGACCTTAGGTCACCTTCTCAGCTCCCCAGAACCTCCTATGAGTCCTACATCCCTGGAGCCTACTAACAGTTCCTAGGGCTTCTCTATGAGCTGCACACTGAGCCCCAAACTGCAACCAATAGCCCTCTCCCAGCAAAAACACAGATAAATTGAAACCTGAGAACCCTCTTAAGCACTAGACATCTGTGTGACATCGTAGGCTTTCAGGGTTCATTGAATTATTTTAAATTAATTCAGCTCCAGCTCCAAAGACAAAATATCTCTCTGAACTGAAGTGCAATCCAGAGAGATATTTTATTTGGGGAATTAGATAGATGACATGGAGCCATAAAAGGAAGTAGATCATATGAGGTCCAAACTGAACCAACAGCCCTCCCCAAGAAACTATTGACTTGCTGTAAAAAGACAGGTTGTCGAAGCTTTTTACCTTGCATTCATCAGGATAATTTGCAAGAATACCAAATGTAAAGGGAACAACAATTGGGGATAACAATCCCAAATGGTGCATTCTCCATCGTAAAGTCTCTGCTCATCAGAGTCCACTTGCCAACCAATTAGCACTCTTCTAATGCAGTATAAATTGTATTTCCCTTTACATTGGTATTCTTGCTAATGTATCCTGTAAATGTAAGATGAGAAACTTCTACCCTTACACAAGACAACCTTTGTGCAAAATTAGTGGACATAAAACTGATAAATGTAGCCTTCAGGAAGCTATACTGCTACTGGGAATGAAAATGTCACTGATATGATTTAGGACATACTTTGAGCCTTTATTCGCTAAACACTAACAAAAGAGATGAGTAACTAAGTAGTCTGAAAATTACATTGTATGTATTCGTGACACTGATCTATAGGTGTTAGTGCCATTAAATGGCATACTCCTAGGCTGCTCCTGTTTCTCACAAATACTCAATTAAACAACAAGAAGGAATCAAAAGACAGAACACACGATAGCATTACTGCCGTGCGACTATTCCATGTTACCTGTTTCTTTTTAAATTATATGTTCTGAACTTGGGTCTTGAAACACTACACAACACACACACACCCACCCTCCCTTTTACCCCTTGACTGTGACCAGGTCCCCAAAATGTAAAACAAACAAACCCCATCTCTGGTGGAACCCCTTAACCCTCTCGTCCTCTCCCAACTCCGGACATTCCAAGTAGCTCCAGAAATTCCTTCATCCCCGATTCATCCTTCGGTGGCTCCTACTTATACAAGCCCTTATAAAACTCCTCAAAGACTTTGTTCACCTGCTCCGGTGCCACTACCAATCCACCCGTTCCATCCCGAATCCGCGCCTTCGCCTTGAATAAAATAACCTCACCCCTCACTACCGCTGTCAAAGCCTCCCAAACCACCGACAGCTAATCCTCCCCATTTCAGTTAAAGTCCACATACTCCCCAATTACCTTCCCCATCCTAATGCCAAACAAACCCAAATCTAGCCTCCACATCGGTCTCAGGGCTGGACCCCTCTCCAAGACCACATCCACCCTGTGCGGAGCATGATCCGATAGAACACAGCGCCTTCCCCACCACAAAACATCGATCCTTTAGTACACCTTATGCACCGGTGAAAAGATCAAGGGCTGTATTCTCCCACACCCCCCACGCCGGGTGGGAGAATCACTGGGGCACCGTGTGCCCCGACCCCCGCACGCGATCGGGGGTGGGGCCTCACCGGGGGTGGGGCCTCTGATGGGGTCTGGCCCGCGATCGGGACCCACCGATCGGCCCGGCCCCAGAACACCGGCGCCATGTTGGTGAGGGGCCGGCGCGCGGAAGAAGTTCCACTTGCATGCGCAGGATGGCACAGCCCAACTGCGCATGCGCAGGATTGAGCTGCCCCAACTGCGCATGCGCGGGTTGGCGCCCGTTTGGCGCCACGTAGGGACGCTAGAGTGGCATGATCCACTCCAGCACCGTGCTGGCCCCCTGTGGAGGCCAGAATAGGTCGTCCCTGGGACCTGTTGGCGGCGTCGTGAAACGCGACGGCGTTCACGATGACGTGGGCACTTAGTCCTGGGAGCGGAGAATACTGCCCCAAATACTCCCTAGCCCGAAAGATGCACAAATTACCTCCCATCTCCTTCATGAACCTGGCCAACACCTGCCCACCTGGTCCACTACTACCGTCTCCATTTGGAGCCTCACCCATTTACCCACCAGTATTGCCACCCTCCAGGCCCTATTGTCGCAGCCCAAATGGAACACCTGGCTCACCCAGCACTTCCTCAGCCTCATCTGGTCCTTTACCCGCAGATGGGTCTCCAGCAATAGCACCACGTCTGCTTTTAGGCCCTTTAAGTGCAAGAAAACGCGTGCCTTCTTCACTGGTCCCCCAACGGTCGCACGTTCCACATCGGAACTCTCACACACACACACATCCCCCACCATCACCACCCTCCCAGGCCCCGCCTAGCCGAAAAGACCCAGCCCTGGACCGACTCACCGTCACATCCACTTCCTCTTCCTCTTGAAAACACCTCACCCAATATCGTCACTATCCCCCCACCATTTACACCTCCCAGGCCCATCGAAACCTGCCCATACAGGTTTCAATGGCTATGGCCCCTCCCCCCACCTTGCTGCCATTCACTAGCCAACATTACGTTTGCTAGCATGTTGGCCCCTGCCAGCGCAGCCTCTCCCACAACGAAAAAACACACCACCTCCAAGGCCCCCACACACACCCCTTCCAAACTCCCAACAACGTCCTGGGCGGGATTCTCACTGCCCTGGGAAGGGCCGGAGAATCCCCGCGAACGGGCCCCGATGCCGGCACTGCGGAGAATCAGCGCCATTGGCAGCGGCGCGGTTGGTGCGGCGCTGGTTGGGCCTACGCGGCCGCCCCGACAATTCTCCGGCCCGGGTGGGCCGAGCGACCGTAAGAAAAGAGCAGAGTCCCGCCGGTGGCGTTCCAACCTGCTTTGGGCCGGCGGCACCTCGGCGTTGCAGGGTCGGGTGGCGGCCTGTGGGGGGGGGGGGATGTCCTCCGATGTGGCTTGGCCCGCAATCGGGGCCCACCGATCGGCGGGCTGGCCTCTGTGGCTGGGGGCCTCCTTTCCTACGCGCTGGCCCCTGTAGCCCTGCGTTATGTTGCGTCGGGTCCGGCGCGTTGGAGGAGGCCACTGCGCATGGGCGCGTTGGCGCCGGCGCCACTGCGCATGTCCTCGTTGGCGCGGCGCAACTACGCATGCGCACATCCAGCAGCACACAGTTCGTGCAGGGATCGGCAGCTGGAGCGGCACGAATGGCTCCAGCGCCGTGCTGGCCTCTGTAGAGGCCAGAATTAGTCCTGGGCGCGGCACGTTCACGTCGTCGTAAAACGCGACGGTGTGGACGCTCTGCCGCGGGATTGGTGAATACCGCCCCATGTCCCAACAAAACCCAAACAACCATAAATCCTGAACTTCGCTGGCCCAAACCCTTATTACACAAAACGGTTAAACATGAGACCCATAAAAAAGAACAACATAAAGGAAAAACACAGTCAAAAACCATCAGAGTCCAAATTTAGTCCAGAAACAGGACTTCTGTCTTCACAAATGCCTCCACCGCCATCTCGAAGAAATAGTCCCTGCCATTGTGCGTGACCCGCAGCTTCGCTAGGTAGACCACACCAAACTGCACTTTGCATTTATACAACTCCACCTTGCTTCGACCGAAGGCCGCCCGTCTCCTTGCCAGCTCCATTGTTGTCCTGGTATATTCATATACCGTTGCCGTCCCACTCCCGCTTCTGCTCCGCCCACCTCAGCACCTTCTCCTTCACTTGAGAAGTTTGAAAGCAGGCAATCACCGCTCTCAGCGGTCCATTCGTTCTCGGTTTCGGCCGGGAGCAACCGGTGAGCCCTGCCCAATTCATACTGAGAGAGATCCTCCCCTCCATGATCAACTTCGCCAGCATGTCGGCAAAGCACTATGTAGGCCTCGTGCTCTCCATATCCTCAGGCACACGACGATCCTCAGATTATGTCTTTGTGACCTGTTCTCCAGATCTTCTACCTTGGTTCTCAGCCCTCTGTTTATCTCTGCCACGCTCCACAGCTCCTCACCTATCGAGGTGAACTGGTCGCTGTGTCGCAACAATGCCTCCTCCACCCCGTTCATTTTCTTCCGCTGTTCCCGCACCGCCGGCTAAGTCCTCACCAGCTCCTCTCTCTCATCGGGGCAAGGATCCTGCCCACCCACTCCTTAAGCAAGGCCATCATACTGGCTTTGAGAACAACCGCTCAAATTCTCCAGCCATTGTTTCAGCCGTCTTCTCCACTGTGATTGGCGCGGCCCCACCCGGCGGGCTCTCTCCCATCTTTCATCCCGCTATACCCCTCACCACGCTCGGGGGCGTACTTTCGCTCACTCTCTTTTTCCCTGGATTCTTTTTTCCGGTTTTTGCCATTCTATAAATGCCCCAGACAGGGCAGGATGGTGGTGCAGTGGTTAGCATTGCTGCCTCATGGCGCTGAGGTCCCAGGTTCGATCCCGGCTTTGGGTCACTGTCCATGTGGAGTTTGCACATTCTACCTGTGTTTGCGTGGTTTTCGCCACCACAAGCCAAAAATGTGCAGGGTTGGTGGATTGACAATGTAAATTGCCCCTTAAATTAGAAAAAATGAATTGGGTACTCTAAATTTATTTTTAAAAATAAATAAATAAATGCCCCAGACCTTCCCACAGCTTCTCACAAACAAATTTTCCCAAAAACTGGATGTAAAGAGCTTAAAAAAGACTACTCTGGCAGAAGCCACCAAACATGCGACTCCATGCCGCAACCGGAAGTATTGCATCTGAATGTTAATGTCTCGCACAAACGTTCCGCCAAGGGTCATAGGATAGTGATCAGGAGAGGGAACCTTTCATTTTTTTTCTCCCTAGCTTGTGAAATCAGCAGCTGGAATCAGATAAGTCAGTGTTGATCTGAAACTAAACGTAGGACTTTCTGGTCTTTATGACCTGGAAACTTTTATACCCTAGGCCGTCAAGGAAGTTAATTTTGAAGTTCAATATTAAGCTCCTTTTGCGAATCGATTGACATTTAATTTACTTAAGTTGACATATATATTGCCTGTTTACGTAGTTTTACACACAATGCAGTCACCAGACCTCAAATAGGGCTCACAGATAAAAATAGTCATGTGTATTTTAAAGAGTAAAAAAAGCCTTAAGATGATTTTTTTTTTTTCGAAGCTCAGGAAAATTGTGTGTTTTTTTCACTCTTCAAGCCAGAACTTGACAATTGGTGAAGAGATAATACCGCTACCGACAGTGTGGAGAAGTAGGGCATGGACATGTACCGTGTACTGTGTTGGCTTCATGCTTTGCCAAAATTGTTTGTTTACATGGGAGGCAGGGGAGCGTATACCACTGGTAATTAGTGTGGGGGCTTTGGTGTTTGGCTTATTTGGTGGTCCACAGTTCAGATGTCAATCCCTGTGATCACGTCCCAGAAACTGGCACATAAAAGGCTAAGTTTTCCACTTAGTAATAGTGCCAAAGTAAACTATGCTTCAGCTGTTGTTGGTGCAGCAACGAGCTGATCATGCTGCCTGGGACCAAGGCAGAATAAATAATGGTAGCATCTGTACATGCAGGTAATTTTGCTTATAATATTATGAATTATTTACTGAAAACTAGCACTAGTTTTAACTTAGCTTACTCTAACTTTGCAAAAAAAAATTTAAATCAAGGTCTGCACACAATGTTTGAAAAGGCACCGTAGGTTCTAATTGATTTGTTTGCTGATCAAGAAAAGTGGTGGAGTTAAACCTTTCTGTACAACTGGCTCTCTTAGCTAATATTGACACATTCCTGGGAGACCCAATTCTAAAGTTGAAACTACCTAAAGTAAAATTTGATATTGGAGAAATTACTTTTTTATAAGTATGCAGTAACAATATAATGCATTAATTGGGCAAGAAAGCTCAAAGAAATAAAGATATCAGGATCCACAGTCATTAATCCCAATTTTCCAATCAGTGTTTTTTGTTTCACCGGTGCGAACCTGTTGTTGTGGTATGTCAGGTGGTAAGTGTTGAGCTGCCAAAATCCTAAAGGGAAAATTGTAGCAGCTGCCAGAAGAGTTTTGCAAATTGTGTATTCTGAGGTTTTCCGAATCAGGAAATAATTTTTTTTAAATAAATTTAGAGCACCCAATTCATTTTTCCAATCAAGGGGCAATTTAGTGTGTCCAATTCGCCTACCCTGCACATCTTTGGGTTGTGGGGTCGAAACCCACGCAAACACGGGGAGAATGTGCAAACTCCACACGGACAGTGACCCAGAGCCGTGATCGAACCTGGGACCTCGGGGCTGTGAGGCAGAAGTGCCACCGTGCTGCCCCAGAGGAAATAATTTGTAGAATCTTAGAATTTTACAGTGCAGAGGGAGGTCATTCGGCCATAGTGTCTGCACTGGCTCCCAAATAGCTACCTAGCTGGTCCCAAATCCCAGCCTTATCTCGGTAGCCCTCTAAATTCATCCCTTGCAAATATATATTCTGCTCTCTTTTGAAACCTCCTATGGCAGTCATTTTCAAACCCAGGGTCGGGACCTGCAGGTGTGTTGCTGGCAGGTGTCAGGAGGGTCGTGGGGCCATGCGTCGTGGCGTTCCCAGTCAGGGGAAATAGTATCCAATGGCGCGATCGGCTTTTAAAAATGCCGGCCATGACCGGCTTTCAGAATGCCAACCGTTTCGCGTATGCATGCCCCCTCAGCAGTGCACAGGACCGGAGCCCAGCGGGGCAGAATGTCTCCTCCTGACATCAGAGCACTTACCCAGGAGCTTTCTTTTAAATCGCTGGAGTCTTCCTGTCTGGAGCAGCGATAGAACAGTCTTCTACCACCACCCCCCTTTGTGTCCTATTACTAAGCCAGTTTCGGATCCATCTCACAAGTTTCCTTGAATTCCATGGGCGCGATTCTCCGCTCCCCACGCCGGGTGAGAGAATCGTGGGAGGGCCGGGCGACTCACAACATGCCCCCCTGGCGCCCCCCGCGATTCTCCCATCCCCCGCTCGGAAGAATCGCCTCTCGCCGTTTTTCACGGCGACCGGCGATTCTCTGACCCGGATGGGCCCTGCCGTTCCAGCCCGGTTCACGACGGCGGCAACCACGCCTGGTCGCTGCCGTCGTGAACATGGCGCCAAAAGCTGGTTTGAAGCTTGTGGGGGGCGGAGAGGGGAGTGAGCACCATGGCCATGCTCGGGAGGGGACTGGCCCGCGATCGGTGCCCACCGATCATCGAGCCGGCGTCTCAAAGGGACGCACTCTTTCCCCTCCGCCGCCCCGCAAGATCAAGCCGCCACGTCTTGTGGGGCAGCGGAGGGGAAGACGGCAACCGCGCATGCGCAGGTTTGAGCCATCGTGACGTCAGCCGCGCATGCGCGGTTTGGAGCCGGCCAACCTGCACATGCGCGGCTGACGTCACTAGGCGCGCCGGCCGCGTCATTCTCGGCGCGCCGCCTTGACGCAAACGTCAAGGCCCGGAGGCCGAGAGTTACGGAGGGCCGCTCCTAGTCCCCCGGGTGGGGGTGAATAAGGTGAGAGGAGCGGCTTCCGAGGCTGTCATGAAACTCGGCCGAGTTCACGACGGCCTTCCCGATTTTTCGCAGGAGTGGAGAAATCCGCCCCATGTGCTTCAACCTTCTCAATCAGTCTCCCATGTGGGACCTTGTCAAAGGCTTTGCTAAAATTCATATAAACTGCATCAACTGCATTTCCTTCAGCCACACACTCAGTCACTTTATCAAAAAATTCTATCAAAGTTGTTAGGGGTGTCCTGCCTCTGACAAAAGCGTGCTGACTTTCCCTAATCAGCCCATCCCTTTCCAAGTGGAAATTTACTCTCCTTCAGAATTTTCTCCAATAATTTCCTACCACTGATATGAGACTCACTGGTCTGTAATTCCTTGGTTTATCTCTACCACCCTTCTTGAAAAGTGGAACAACATTAGCTGTTCTCCAGTCCTATGGCACTTCTCCGTGGTTAGAGAGGAACTAAAAACTTGTGCCAGAGCCCCTGCAATTTCCTGCCTCGCCTCCGACAGCAGCCTGGGATGCAATTCATCTGGGTCTGGGGATTTGGCTGTTTTTAAGCCCGTCAAAGCCTCCGATATATCCTCAATACCTATGTCAAACTGCTCACGGTCCTCACAGCCCCATTTCCTGAATTTTGTACCTACGCGTCCTCCTGAGTGAAGACGGATGAGAAGCATTCATTTAACACCCTGCCAATGTCTTGTGGCTTCACACATTGCCCCCTTGGTCTCTAATGGACCCTACTCTTGCCCTCGCTAGCCTCTTCACCTTAATGTATTTATAGAATATCTTCGCATTCTGCTTAATCTTATTCGCAAGCCCTTTTTAAAGCCCCTGCGTTCAGGTATCTGCAGGTTAGGGACTTAGCACAAAAGGTCTGGAAGGGGTTCCCTAGGTTGCCGGGATACATCCTGCTGGAGCGACTGCTGCTTCCGGGTGTGGAAGGGGAGGGAAAAATTGGGGATATATATAAATGGCTGGGGGAGCAGGGCGGTGAGTGGGTGATGAAGATCAAGGAGAAATCGGAAGCGGAGTTGGAAATGGTGATCAATTGGGGATAATGGAGTGAGCCACTGCAAAGGGTAAACGGGACCTCCTCTTGTGCAAGGATGAGTCTGATGCCGTTTAAGGTGGTGCACAGGGTGCATATGACTTGGGCGAGAACGAGTGGGTTCTTTCAGGGGGTAGCAGATGAGTGTGAGAGGTGTGGGCGGGGGCCAGCGAATCACGCGCATATGTTTTGGGGTTGCGAAAAATTGGTAAGATTCTGGGCGGGAGTATTCACGATCTTAGCCAGGGTAGTGGAGAAGGAAGTGGACCCTTTGGTGGTGATATTTGGGGTTTCGGAGAAGCCGGAGCTCATGGAGAGGAGGAAGGCATGGCCTTCGCCTCTCTGATTGCATGGCGACAAATTTTACTGAAGTGGCGGTCGGCATCGCCACCGGGCGTAGCAGCATGGTTGGGTGACCTGTACGACTTCCTGTGGTTAGAGAAAATAAAGTATGAGTTAAGGGGCTCAGCGGGGGAGATTGAGAAAAGGTGGGGGATGTTTGTGACCGTGTTTGAGGAGCTATTCGTTGCAGGAGGGCGGGTGGTGTGTGATGCGGAGAGGGGGGAGGTGAAAAAGGGGGGAAATCTGTATAATTGGTTATTGGAAAGTATGTTTCCTGGGGTGTTTACTTGCTGTAACCTGCTTTGATACAAGTTTGTAATAAAATACGTTTTTTTTAAAATAAGAGTGTGACAATATGAATGTTTATGGAATACTCACTGAAGGTAATTGGTTGAGTGCTTAATAATGCATGACACTGTTTATAGAGCAACTGCTTTACGTTGTGTAATTTGGGATAGGCAAAATAAGCAAAAACAGAACATGCTGGAAATACTCCAGATCAGGCAACATCAAATGAAAAATGTTAACCGTTGAGGTATAACTCTTGAATTCTTACAAACGGTTAAAAAGCATGAAAGCTGAGGGTCACTTAAAATCCAATATGTACATAACGTGCCAGCATCTGAAAGAGAAACACAAATAAATCTTTTAGGATGGATCATTACTTGAAGATTAAATCCAAATTGATGCACCAGAAGGTGGGCAGTATTGGATGAGACATTTTGCCTGACAATTTCAAGCATCCATTTCCCTCCAATTAACAAAAGAAAACTTTGTGGGTGTGAGCGTTGCTGACAAAATCAGCATTTGTTGACCATCCTGAATTAACCTTGAGACGGTGATGGTGTACCATGTTGAAATCCATCTTGTGTGGGTGCACCCACAATGCTGGTAGGAAGATAGTTCCAGGTCTTTGATGTAGTGACAGTGAAGGCAACATAGTTCATAGTTCGAAGTTAGGACGATATGTGTCTTCTGCCCTTGCCCTTCAAGGTAGTAGTGAGTTTGAAGCTGCTGCCAAAGGAGGCTTGGTCAGTTGCTGTATCTTGTAGATGGAGCAGGGGCACATTGCTGCCACTGTGTGTGGGTGATGGGGTGAATATTTAAGATGGTGGATGGGGTACCAATCAAGCGGGTTGCTTTGTCATGCATGCTGTCAAGCTTTTCGAAAGCTGTTGGAGGGTCACTCATCCAGGCAAGTGAAGAGTATTCGATCACATTCCTTCCTGACTTCTCCCTTGTAGATGGAGGACATACTTTGAGAAATTAGGATATGAGTTACTCACCTCAGAATTCCCAGCCTCTGATCTGCTTTTGCACCCACATTTTTATACTGTAACAACCCTTCCTGTTCCTTCTTGTTTATTCCCTGTCGATTTCCTTGTTTCCCCTTTTATTTTTGCAGTTACAGTTTTGATTCATGGATGATTTGTGGACATGTGTATTAAAAAAGCAGTGGCCTGTTCCTTTAATTTGAGCAGAAACCAATGCTGGTTTGGACTGGAATGATGGACTGACTGGCACCAATGACAGAGATTGGCTGAGTCTCGGTTTGATTGATTTGGCTGCCAGCCAATGAATTGGCCCAAAAGGCTATGTTCTGCCCAGTAACAGGTGATGATTGGATATGTTCCCACTGAAATGGTTCAGAGACCAAAGGTGCTTTCTGTTTCGCTTTGGCAGCTAAGAGAGAAGAACTCTCTTTCTCCCACTCTGTATTCTCCACAAATAACCATTGAATTCTCACCAAAAGGTCACTTATGTGAACTGACTCTACAGAAAAGGCTGATGCAAGCAGAATTCAGAATCTGATAACGCCCTGCAACACAAAAATAATGGAAGCCAGGGCCTCTCCAGGAAAAGCTGAGAGTAGATATTTGTAGCTCCAAGGAAGATCATTACAGGCTATAAACCAGAGACTTGAATCTGCATTCATACTGTGAAGAATGTGCACTAAAGAACTCATCATCTGAAGCAAGGACACTTGACCTTAATCCTTATTATTTTTACCCCTTTCCACCCCTTTGTGTTTGTCTGTCTTGTGTGTGTGGGCAGTTGAAGGGGGGAGTCAGGTATTGGCTTATCATTAAGCAGCTGTGTTTACAACATATTGCATATTTGTTCTTGTTATAAATAAACAGTACTTGTATTTAAACTTACAAACCTGGTGACTGTAATTACGGGACTGCGAAGGGTCAAAGATTTCAGGTGTGTTTAGAAGAATTATTGGTTAATTCGCCTGTGTTGTCGCTCCGGGACAATTGGGGCTGGAATTGACTGCGCACATGCACAGGGTGTCGTAACAGTACAGCTGGTCCAATTCAGTTTCTGGTCAATGGTAATCCCCAAGATAGTGACATTGGGGGATTCAGCAATGGTAATGCCACTGAGTGCCAAGGGGAGATGTTTGAATTCTCTCTTGTTGGAGATGGTCATTGCCTGGCACTTAGATGGAGCGAATGTTACTTGTTACTTGCCAGCCCAGGCCTGAATATTGTCCAGGTCTTGCTGGAATCGGGCACAAACCGCTTCAGCATCTGAGATCACGAATGCAGCTGAACACTGTGCAATCATCAACAAGCATCCCCACTCCTCACCTTGTGATGGAGAGAGCATTGATGAAACAGTTGAGATGGAATTTCTGCAGCAATATCCTGGGCTGAGATGTTTTGCGCCTTAATGACCACAACCACCTTTCTTTGCGCTAAATATCGCCAACCAGTGGTGAGTTTTTCCTCTGATTTCTATTGATTTTGATTTTTTCATGCTCCTTGAGGACGCATTCAGTCAAATACCACTTTGATGTCAAGGGCTGTAACTCTCACTTTTCTTCTTGAATTGACCTCTTTGTTCATGTTTGGACCAGGGCTGTAATGAGGTCTGGAGCCAAGTGGCCCTGCCAGAACCCAAACTAAGCATCGATAAGCAAGTTATTACTGTGTGAGTGCCACTTGATATCATTGTCAGTGACACCTTCCATCACTTTACAGATGGGACAGTAATTGCTTGTATTGGAATTGTCTCGCCTTTTTTTGTGGGCGGGGTATACATGAGCAATTTTCTGCGTTATTGGGTAGATGCTAGTTTTGAAGCTTGGTGAGAGGTGTGGATAGTTCTAGAGCCCAGTTACTCAGTATTACTGCTGGGAAGGTGCCCGGGCCCACAGCCTTTACTGACTTTTGCTCTGCACTTCTTTCAAGAATGAATAACTGATAGGATTGTGATTGTTTGCAAACCTGTACGCCATCAAAATAGTGATTTTTAACCACATTTATTTTCCAGATGCTGTATACAGGGTAGCGTTATTTGCAATGGAGCAGTCATTGAGAAAGGGGCTGACCTCAAGGATTGTCTGGTGGGAAGTACGCAGTGTGTTGATGCCAAATGTAAGTAATTTTGTTAATAATTGTTGTCACTTGTATATGTGACAAAGCACCACTTTTTAAAAGTTACTTTTCTTCTCTCCCATCTAGTCTTTCCATAACCGCAACTGTAGCCGGATGACCTGTTTCTAGGTATAGGGTGGCACAGGTTTTCCCATAACCCTAATTATGGTGGCACAGATTTGGTACATGTTGTGGAGCGTAAATTCTTCTTTTGAGCTGCTTTTTTAAAAATTCTACATTATGTACAAAGGGATATTTCTTTCAGCTCCCTTTGTGGCATTCAGTCGAAGGCAATTTCTTTAAAATTAATTTACTGGCTGTGCCAGCATTTATTGCCCATCCCTAACTGAGGGCATTTGAGAGTCAACCACATTACTGTGGATCTGAGGTCACATGTAGACCAGACCAGACCAGACCATGGCAGATTTCCTTCCCTAAAGAACATTAGTGAACCAGATGGGTTTTACACAAACAACAAATCATTTCAAATTTCACCATTTTCCGTGGTGGGATTTTAACTCAGGTCCCCAGATCTTGTTTGGGTCTCTGGATTACTAGTCCAGTGACAATACCACTGCACCACCGCCAAGCTGACGCTTGCTTCAAACTGTTGCATTAAATAAACACTCTGCATAAGTTAAAGTAACTTTAATAATTACATTTGTGAAGCGTTACTCCGGAAGTTAAAATGTAGACTGTAGGACTTCAAGACTTCAAAATATATGTGTGCAACATTTATTTTTAAGTGTACTCCCTCCCAAGAACCATACAATATCGCTAAGATACCAAGTCCGCTTGGCCAAACCTCGGCTTGTTTTTCCTCTCCTCCATTCAGTAAAGTGTCTTGCCTCCATTCAGCACTCAGCTCACAGCCCTCACTGAGCTCAGGCATTTGGTCATTTGTTTTTTCAATTTAAATTAAATAGTGTACAAAATGTTTTGATAATGCTTTCTTTCCCAGATCTGGTTGCCAAAGAATGGGACTTGACATCTTGCCAGCTGTCAAATATGTATCTCGTTGTTGCATGTTTAATGGTGCAATTAAGATGTTGAATTATTCTGCTGCATGTTTACCACATAGTCTACTATGTTGCAATGACATTACCAGCGCATAAACACTTTAGTTTAATTGAAAATGTGTTGCATTTTATTACACAAATAATTACAACTTAAAGACAATATTCAGAGCTTTATTGTTTCAAACATCCTTTATTAGTTTAAACATTGCAGTATAAAACGTTTTCAGGACATTTAACTTTTTCAATTAAGCATTTGGTTTACAGTAAATACATTTGACAGCTAGCAGATTTGCCATTACCACATTCTTCAGTCAGCCCGAAGGACAATAGAATTTCTCTCCTGCGCACTTCTCACTCTCAATTGCCTTGCCTGGCACTCCTGCTTTTATAGCAAATAGGAAAGAAAAACGTACAGCTAGAAGTCAGGTGCCCTGCAAAGAAGAGTCTCTTCCATTCTTGCAGCTTGCAAGACCATCAAGTTTATAACCCCACCAACAAAATTATAAAATGATTAAAAGAACTGCTATAAAATCTGATTCTCCCAAGAGGGCAGTGAGAGAGGGGAACTTGGAATTTTTGTCCAACCATGTCACCATCTCAAATAGATGGTTGTACAGCAACAGTGGGCAGAAACATAGGAACAGGTTTCCTTCCTTCCCCAGTCAGAAATTAGGTATATTATGGTGAAAGAATAAAAATGAGGATAGATTAGCAGAGTAATGAAAAGTTGTCCGTTTCAAAATTGAAAATATTTAACAGTATGATACAATGAAAGTAGGGTATTTGACCATTAGCCGAAAGCTGAATGCAACTATCAGCCAACCCTTTTTTCAAAAGAAAAATTGGGTAAATTATAATTTTTATTTCTGACAATCTTTTGATTATCTTTTTGTCCCATAAGCCAACCTGCAACAGTTATTCCTGGGGGAATTAGTTTCTTGGTGGTCTTTGTCTCGGAGCGAACCTTTTACACGAAAAGCTATCTCAGGCAGCAGCAATTTATCCTTGAGCTTGCACGCAGATTTCGCTTCCTCCCCACCCCAAGTACAGGGAAGTTGGCTTTACACTAAGCTTTCTGTTGTCCTGACATTTGAATCTCATACAAAAGGGTCATTGTCCTGAGCCAACGCGATCCATCGTGAGATGAGCTTAACATCTGTCAGGAACAGTGTCCGTTCTGGCAAAAGCTACAAGGCCTTTATCCTCTACAGGGTCGAACAACAGGATTTCAGGCTGACTTAGTGACTTTTACAAGGGGATTTTCTTGTAAAACAGTGCATTTTTTTATTAATGATTTACAGTACTTCATAGGATAGTGGAGGAGCAGGTCCACGTAAATAAATTTTCTTAAAGGAAGTAGTATTTTACATTTTTTTATACTTACATGCAGTTTTTTTTTGGCTTGCAAAGGCCCAAGTTTATTGTTTGAACGGCTTAAATTCTGGAAATACAGGTCCCTGCAGGCCAACAAAATTATTCAGTCCCATTGAATAAATTTGGTAAAATACCTTGACTTAGTACTGTAGATCACTATGTCTTTACATTAAAATTATTTTCCTATAAAGGTAAAACTTAGAGTTGTGCACATTGTGATGACATCAACAATTCCCCAACCATTTAAACCTATAACAACTCTTAATTAATGTTATTCACCAGCTCAACTAAATTTGGATTATTCATCGGTTTCTCCTGCAGTCTACCTTCCTCCTGTCACTCAGTGATTAATTCATAGTAGCACCATTTACACCTTAAATTATTAACTCAGTCATGATCAATCATGAAATACCTTTAATTTGCATACCTTTAATTTGCGGGAAGTTGATTGAGGATAACGGATTGGCATGGCAGGTTAAGTTTGAAAGACGAAGAACTGGTGAGCTCCCATCAAGGGTGAGCTCACCAGTCAAATGAATCCCATGCATTTTTAATTAATGTTTTCTGATGGTCATTCACCCTTGAAGGAGAGAGGGGAGCAATATAAATTCCTTTCATTATATTAAATGATGACTGAAAAATTGATTTCTAATGAAGGTTGGGAACAATGACACCTGCATAGCTAGCTAAGTATTATTTTTTGTTTTGTGTATTTATTTCATTTTTAAAATAATTTGTATAAAATAAAAATCAACATTCATATCATTAACATTTCTACTGATATAAAATGATTATGATCATAATTGCCCCATGAACAAAACTGTTTCCATTTACTGCAGCATAGAAAGCAGTTTTTAAAGCCAATGATACGGGTGCCATATTCAAAAGGTCAATTGGTATCTGCTTTGAATTATTTAAATAAGAAAAGGTTTACGCTTATATAGTCCTTTTGCAACCAAATAAGTACTTCAGCAATATAGTCAGTGTTGTAATGGATGGGTGTTAGTCTAAACATGGCAGCCAACTTGCACACAGAAAGGTCCCACAAGGAGCATGTAATCTCTTTTAAGAAGCTATTGGTTGAGGGAGGAACATTGGCCAGGCGATGGCTCTTGTTCAAAATAGTGCCATGGGATCTTTTGCATCCACCTGTTTAGTATGTCATCCAAATTGGCAGGACATTTGACAGTGTAGCACTGGAATGTAATTTTCACTTAACTATTTCTGTTAACTTTAACCATTTGTTTTGGCACACTGTTTTGCGAGTTGCAGATAAATATATCAGTTCATGGCAGACCCTTACTGTTTCGCTGTGTGAAAACACATTACAAATTGATATCAAATGTGTTAACCATCTCACTTTGGTTTTCAGTGGGCTACGATTATTCACAGCTACTTGATAACCAATTAAAATCTATTTTAAAAGTAAAAATAGAAAATCACAGCAAGTCAATCCGCATCAGAGAGGGGGGAAAAAAAATAACATTTTGCCTCAATTTCCTATTATATAAAATGCTGATTGATCTCATGTTTACAGATTCATCCCTACAATTTTTTTCTGAGTGTGGGGAATGTAACTAAAGAACAAGGAAATTACTTTACTTTTTTCCCAATGAAATTGCATGTAACTGTTTACAGTTGAGTTTGAATATGATAGTAATAATGGTATTTTTGATATTTTAGTAGTTTCATTACTTAAATTTATTGTTTGTCTTCGTATCACTGCGATTGAGCTGAAACCCTACTAAACTCTCTAGCTCAGAGGGAAATCACTTTGAGGCCTTTCAGTTGAAAACTAAGAATGCCCTTTTTTATTTCTTTCAACAAAACAATTCTGGCATTAGATCCTTACCATTGTAGTTCTTGGCCCCTGATGCAGGATTAAATACTGAATCATAGAATTTACAGTACAGAAAGAAGCCATTCAGCCCATCAAGTCTGCACCGGCCTTTGGAAAGAGCACCCCACTTAAGCCCACACTTCCACCTATCCCAGTAACCCCACATAACCTTTTTTGGACACTTTAGCATAGCCAATCCACATAATCTGCACATTTTTGGACTGTGGGGGGAAACCGGAACACCTGGAGGAAACCCATGCAGACATGGAGAGAAAGTGCAGACTCCGCACAGGCAGTGACCCAAGCCGGTAATACAACCTGGGACCCTGGAGCTGTGAAGTCATAGTGCTAACCACTATGCTACCGTGCCGCCCACGGCTGCTAGTCTTGGTCAGGGAATAAGTCTTGGTATCGGGAGCAAGAGCCCAAATGGCTGAGAAGTATTTTTGAAGTGGGGTAAAATAAATTATTCTCAAAGAATGTCCCTGGCTAAATATTTTACCTAGAAAAGGAAGGTGGTGGCGCAGTGGTAGCACTGTAGTCTCACAGCGCCGAGATCCCAGGTTCGATCCCGGCTCCGGGTCACTGTCCGTGTGGAGTTTGCACATTCTCCCCGTGTTTGCGTGGGTTTCGCCCCCACAACCCAAAGATGTGCAGGGTAGGTGGATTGAACTCGCTAAATTGCCCCTTAAATTGGAAAAAATGAATTGGGTACTCTAAATTTATTTTTTAAAAAGAAAAGGAAGGTGTACAAAAACGGTAAAAAGTTCCACATCAAAGGTGGCCTTCCAACCTTTTCATCATTAATTACTCATTAATTATCAATGTTCATATAACAGTCTTTGTGTGTTCAGCTTTCAGCTATCTGGTGTGATTTGAATTCAATTGGAAATAAACAGTTAGACCTTTATTGGTAGAATATTGGTTTGATTCCCGGCTTGGATCACTGTCTGTTCGGAGTCTGCACATTCTCCCCTTGTGTACGTGGGTTTCCCCCGGGTGCTCCAGTTTTCTCCCACAGTCCAAAGATGTGCGGGTTAGGTGGATTGGCCATGCTAAATTGGCCATGCTAAATTGCCCATAGTGTCCAAAATTGCCCTTAGTGTTGGGTGGGGTTACTGGGTTATGGGGATAGGTGGAAGTGTGGACCTTGGGTAGGGTGCTCTTTCCAAGAGCCGGTGCAGACTTGATGGGCCACATGGCTTCCTTCTGCACTGTAAATTCTATGATTCTAATTCTATGATTCTATGAAATCCGCCGGTGTGAGTGTGCTGCTGCTGAAGTGGAGGATCCCGCTGACAGAGAATCCCGCCCATACTATTTTGTATCATGCCTTCAACCAGTAGAGGTGAAGTTTCATGTAAGTGCAAGGGTTACCACTTACTGTTAATATTATTGCATAATATTCTTGCTGGTTTTAATTTTTCTCTTGCGCTCAATGTTTCTTTTCCATTGTTCTTGCAGCAAAACACGTGAATGAAGTGATAGTAGGCAATGACCGCCTGATGGAGATATAATGTTGGTGTTATGGAACCACTCCAGTCGTTGTTCACCTGGACATCATCAGACATGGAACAGCTTCCATGGATTATCACAGGGCATATTAAATGATGAATAGGAATGGGCATTAGGTTTGAATTGACTGTATTTCTTTACAAGCAGATTTCTGTCGTCTAAGATATTAAAGCCATTTATTTGACATCTAAAAGATGGTGTTGTTTTCTCAGGGAATATGACAAAACTGCCTGTTGATAAATGGCCCCAGTTCATACAGCACCTAATTAAGATCAGTGAGAATGGTAGCTGGCAGACATTTTCCTTTTAAAAAAAATATTTTTATGAAAAATCTACTTTTAAAACAACCCTAAACAATCAGACTATTAAAACATAATTATTCGAGATTTGTGCACTAATAACTTGAGAAAGTAACTGACATTTCATTGTTTGAAGTTGTGTTGCTCATAATTTCTCATGAGTGCAAAATCATTAGCCGTGCATGGACATCAGCAGCGATTAAGTCAGAGCTTATCTTAATGTGCTTCGCTGTAAAATGATAGGTAGATTTGCATCTATCTCTTCCTGGAGAAGAAGGCACTAAACAAAAGCAAAGTAAGTAAAGAGAGAAAGAAATTGCACAGGTAAATTATCTGATGGTCTTTCAGATGGCATTCAACATTGGATCAGGTATGAGGGCGAGGGTGTTCAGAACTTTTTACTTCCTCTCAGCTACTTAATTCCAATTAGTTAGGGGGTAAGTGAACCAAGAAAATTCTATTACATTTAAGTTTACAAGAATCACTCCAGAGCAAAACCAGTGAGGGGAATGTCAAAATGTAAACATGGGTGCAAAGCAATTGACCCCAGGTGGAATTATCTGAACTTCGGACTTCTCCACAAATCCTGCTGCTCCATATCTAGGAATATGATTAGCAGGTGGGGGTGTAGGGAATTGGTATCTTCCCAACACCAGAGTTATTCTATCAATGTGAAGATTTCCCATTACCAAATCCACCGAGGTGTCTGTGGGGCCTTCCCTATCACATGGCAATCAAGTTTGATTATTAAGACAGTGCTGGTATTTGAACTTGAACAATCTGGTAAAGAGGCTTAAGTATTAAGTCTGCTGGTCATCTCCCAGTTTTTACTCCTGTTAACATTTCATGTATGAAAATGAGAGAGGCTTCAGTAAAATTTCTCTCCCTGCTATTCAGAATGTTACCAAATATTTATCCATGTTATAATTTATTTAATTTCACAAAATGCAAGTATAATTTTTCTTTATTTGAATGGGCTACTTCAAGTAAATGCAGAAAATAGCTTCCTCTCAAGAAGCCTATGAAATTTTAACCTTTTGCTCATCCCGAATCTTGACAAGACAGATTTATAAGGTTCCTACAGCTTGTCTGTATTTGTCTCAATAAAAAAAGATCTGTTTACAGTTTGATATTTGCTTTGATTTGTAACATATACAATTTATGGAATATCCCACGGCCACATTGCAAAACAATTTTATATCAGCATGATGTTGGTCCACATAAGTAATCTTGCCAAAAGCGCAGTGATGACAGCTGAAGCCACCAACTGAAACCTATATAATTCAATGAAAACTTGTATGTTAGAATTGTACAGAGCATGATGTGGATTTTATCCTTCTGAGATGAAAGAATTTCATGGTTTTGAACTTTTCATAGAATCCCTACAGTGCAGAAGGAGGCTATTCAGCTCGTCAAGTCTGTACCGACTCTCCAAAAGAGCACTCCACCTAGGCCCACTCCTCTTCTCCCCCCCCCTCTAACCTAACCTGTAAATCTTTGGACATTAAGGGGCAGTTTTATCATGGCCAATCCACCTTACCTGCACATCTTTGGACTGTGGGAGGAAACCGGAGCACCCGGAGGAAACCCACGCAGACACGGGGAGAATGTGCAAACTCCACTCAGACAGTCACCCAAGGCCGGAATCGAACCCGGGTCCCTGGTGTTGCGAGGCAGCAGTACTAACCACTGTGCCACCATGCTGCCCCAATTATTAAATTAATTGCTGTGAGCAGGGCTCAAACCTGTGCAGAGAAACCCCATTGGAGTTCAGATCAAACGCTTTAACCGCCCGGCCACCATAACTACCTTTTCGGGGGTCCGAAGTGAAATGATTTGAGTAAATCTCACTATCCTACGAAGTAAGCAGAATCATTAAATCAAACAAACAATATATTCATCAACTAACACAAAATACATGATATATTGTGTTCATTTAGAAATATTTCAGCAAAGTGCTTGGAATAGGATTGCTGTACTGGATAAATCGCGATTTGCATGCTGACCTGTCACCCACCCAGTCATCTTTTATCTGCCAATGTTCTCGGTGCTAACGTCCCTCTTGTTTTCACTCAAGAATGACTAACATTTATCGAATCAAGGTTCAGATTTTGTACTGAGCAAATTATGAATAGATATTTGTAAACCCTTGATCAAAACGCAAGTGATTTGTAAAGATTAATCTGAAATACCCAAATGGCTTGTCCATTCTCCTATTTGAATCCTGAATCATCCAAGATTATGCACTTGCTTTTGAATTGCCCAAGTGCTTTTAGGTATTACAATTCTGACATCTCTTGATGACAAAATGCAAGTGTTGCACACTGGCCTCTCACAGCAGAATAGACTCTGCCACAGATTCTTGAAAATAGTATTTGAACACAAGGTTTTAACATGATAACTAGATGAAGTACTTGATCTACTTGGGGCGGAGTCAAGGGAAATGCCGATTCGGGGGACCACAGATTTGAGCCAGGGAGGTGAGATGGAAATTTTCAGAAATGGGAGGAGAAGGGGATTAAGACATGAAAAGTTTTGTTTCTTAGGGGTTGATTTGCAGGACTGAAGGAGCTGGAAGCGAAGTATGGGCTGGAGCAGGGGGAAATGTTTTTTTGTTTTTTTTTTAAATAATTTTTATTGAAAAATTTTGTATTTATATAACACCAACGAACCGCTATAAAATACCAACAATAATGATAACAGTCATAAACATTCGCCCATCCTTAATGAACAACAAAACATATTAACAACACCTTAAGTTCACACAATATTAAGTTAAATAACCATAGAAAAAAAGTAGAAACAGTAAAGAACACCCTCCAGTGGGAGGAAGAGTTGGGAGAGGATATGGAGGAGGGGTTCTGGTGTGAGATGCTCCGGAGAGTGAATGCCTCCACCTCGTGCGCGAGGTTGGGGCTGATATAGCTGAAGGTGGTATATAGAGCACACCTCACGAGGGCGAGGATGAGCCGATTCTTTGAGGGAGTGGAAGATGTGTGTCAACGTTGCGGTGGGTGGGGGGGGCTAATCACGTTCATATGTTTTGGTCCTGTCCAAAGCTGGAGGAATACTGGAAGGAGGTTTTTAGGGTAATTTCTAAAGTGGTGCATGTGGACCCGAACCCGGGTGGCCATATTCGGGGTCGGACCAGCCAGGGTTGGAAACAGGTGCGGAGGCAGATGTTGTAGCCTTCGCCTCGTTGATCGCTCTAAGGCGGATCCTGATGGGTTGGAGAGCAACCTCTCCACCCTGTGCCCTGGTGTGGCGGTGGGACCTGTTGGAATTCTTGACTGTTGAGAAGGTTAAGTTTGAACTGAGGGGAAGGATGAAGGGGCTCTACAATTCATGGGCATTATTCATTATGTACTTTCAAGAACTGGATAACATCATTGGGGGGGGGGGGGGTGAGAGGGTTGGGGGGAGGGGGCGGTGTGTGTTAATGGTGACTATGGGTGATTCCTGATTCCTTTGTCATTTGTTTATGTGAACATGCAGGCTAATGTTTGGTGGGAGGATGGGATCGTTGTTATTGATATGGGGATTGACATATTTGTTACTGATTATTGTTTATTTTTGGTGGGTGTAAATTTGGGAGAAGATGTGAAAAAGGAGAATAAAAAATATTTTTTTTAAAAATGAATGGCAGTATTACTGAAAAAAGACACCCGCAGGGTCAGAGAATCGCCCGGGACCGGCGAAAATCCCGCCCCCACCGTGGCCGGAATTCTCCACCACCCGGGAATTGGCGGGGGCGGGAATCACGCCCGCCAAACGGCGTGCCCTCCGCGGCGATTCTCCGGCCTCCGATGGGCCGAAGTCCCGCCGCTGAGAGGTCTCTCCCGCCGCCGTGGTTTGAACCACCTCTCGTGGCGGTGGGATCGGCAGCATGAGTGGGGTCCTGGGGGGGGTGCGGGGCGATCGGACCCCAGGGGGTGCCTCCACGGTGGCCAGGCCCGCGATCGGGGCCCACCGATCGGCCGGCGGGCCAGTGCCGTGGGGGGACTCTTTTTCTTCCGCCGCCTCCATGGCGGAGGCGGAAGAGAACCCCCCACCGCGCATGCGCCGGTGGTGATGTCAGCGGCAGCTGACGCACCAGCGCATGCGCGAACCGACGAAGGCCTTTCGGCCAGCCCTGACACCGTCCGGCAGGCGTCAAAGGCCGTTGGCGCCGGTTTTGGCGCTAGTCGGCGTGGCGCCAACTACTCCGGCGCAGGCCTAGCCCCTCGATGTGAGGGCTTGGCCCCTAAAGGTGCGGAGAATTCCGCACCTTTGGGGAGGCCCGACGCCGGAGTGGTTGGCGCCACTCTGCTACGCAGGGACCCCCCCCGCCCCGCCGGGTAGGGAAGAATCCCACCCATGATGTTAAAGCTCTTCATCTTACACTTATCAGGACAGATGCAAAAATGCCAAATTTCAAAGGCAGCAATAATTTGTACTGCCTGTGAAAAGGCTAACCACTTGGCGACTCTGATTGATTGTTCTAAATGTTGTCATGGAGAATGCACCAGAGAACTATTGCATCTCAAACTTTACAGAAGCTGCATATATTCATATGCAGGGACCTCTACTCTGCAGGCGAAAGGAACATGTCCAGGCTTTGCGTTTGTTTGCATTAAAACAAAAGTGTGGGGTGACAATAGTTTAGATGGCAAAGCCTCCACCATTCAGAGTCGACCTGCCAACAAATCAGCACCCTTTTTTCATGCAGCATAAATTATTACTTCTCCATTTGAAATGTGGCATTATATATGGAAGTGTAAATTTTCTGTTTATGGGGAAGTAATTCCTTGTTGGTAAATTAATATTTCTTTTGTGTTTTGTGAATATCAGGTAAGCTCTTCCTTTCTTTTTCTTGTTTTTATCTAGAGGGGATGGCAGGGAAGGCAGTACAATGCTCCTCCTGCAGAATGTTTGAGGTGAGGGGCGCCGTCAGTGTCCCTGCTGATTTCATCTGTGGGAAGTGCACCCAACTCCAGCTCCTCAGAAATCGTGTTAGGGAACTGGAACTGGATGAACTTTGGATCATTCGGGAAGCAGAGGTGGTCATAGATACAAGCTTCAGGGAGGTAGTTACGCCAAAGAATAAAGATAGATGGGTGACGGTGAGAGGGGCTGGGGGGAAGCAGTCAGTACAGGGATCCCCTGTAGTCGTTCCCCTTAGTAACAGGTTTGGATACTGTTGGGGGGGGGGGGGGGGGGGGGGGGGGCAACTTACCAGGGGTCAGCCATGGGGTACTGTTGCTCAGAAGGGAAGAGGGGAGAGGAGAAGAACATTAGTCATTGGAGACTTCATAGTTAGGGGGATAGATAGGAGATTCTGTGGGAATGAGAGAGACTCGCGGTTGGTGTGTTGCCTCCCAGGTGCCAGGGTCCGCGATGTCTTGGATCGTGTTTTCGGGATCCTTAAGGGGGAGGGGGAGCAGCCCCAAGTTGTGGTCCACATAGGTACCAACGACATAGGTAGGAAAAGGGATAGGGATGTAAGGCAGGAATTCGGGGAGCTAGGGTGGAAACTTAGATCCAGGACAAACAGTTATTATCTCTGGGTTGTTACCCGTGCCACGTGCTAGCGAGTCGAGGAATAGGGAGAGAGAGCAGTTGACCACGTGGCTGCAGGGATGGTGCAGGAGGGAGGGTTTCAGATTCCTGGATAATTGGGGCTCATTCTGGGGTAGGTGGGACCTCTACAGACGGGATGGTCTACACCTGGTCCAGACGGGTACTAATATCCTGGGGGGGGGGGGAAGTTTGCTAATGCTCTTCGGGAGGGTTTAAACTAGTTCAGCAGGGGATTGGGAACCTGAATTGTAGCTCCAGTACACAAGAGGTTGAGAGTAGTGAGGTCATGAGTAAGGTTTCAAAGTTGCAGGAGTGTACCGGCAGGAGGGAAGGTAGTTTAAAGTGTGTCTACTTCAATGCCAGGAGCATCCGGAATAAGGTGGGTGAGCTTGCGGCATGGGTTGGTACCTGGGACTTCCATGTTGTGGCCATTTCGGAGACATGGATAGAGCAGGGAGAGGAATGGTTGTTGCAGGTGCCGGGGTTTAGATATTTCAGTAAGCTCAGGGAAGATGGTAAGAGAGGGGGAGGGATGGCATTGTTAGTCAAGGACAGTATTACGGTGGCTGAAAGGACATTTGATGAGGACTCGACTACTGAGGTAGTATGGGCTGAGTTTAGAAACAGGAAAGGAGAGGTCACCCTGTTAGGGGTTTTCTATAGGCCTCCGAAAAGTTCCAGAGATGTAGAGGAAAGGATTGCAAAGATGATTCTGGATAGGAGTGAAAGTAACAGGGTAGTTGTTATTGGGGACTTTAACTTTCCAAATATTGACTGGAAACACTATAGTTCGAGTACTTTAGATGGGTCCGTTTTTGTCCAATGTGTGCAGGAGGGTTTCCTGACGCAGTATGTAGATAGGCCAACGAGAGGCGAGGCCGGATTGGATTTGATACTGGGTAATGAACCAGGACAGGTGTTAGATTTGGAGGTACGTAAGCACTTTGGTGATAGTGACCACAATTCGATTACGTTCACTTTAGTGATGGAAAGGGATAGGTATATACCGCAAGGCAAGAGTCATATCTGGGGGAAAGACAATTATGATGCGATGAGGCAAGACTTAGGATGCATCGGCTGGAGAGGAAAACTGCAGGGGATGGGCACAATGGAAATGTGGAGCATGTTCAAGGAACAGCTACTGCGTGTCCTTGATAAGTATGTACCTGTCAGGCAGGGAGAAAGTGGTCAAGCGATGGAACCATGGTTTACTAAAGCAGTTGAAACACTTGTCAAGAGGAAGAAGGAGGCTTATGTAATGATGAGACGTGATGGTTCAGTTAGGGTGCTTGAGAGTTATAAGTTAGCTAGGAAGGATCTAAGGGAGAGCTAAGAAGAGCCAGGAGGGGACATGAGAAGTCTTTGGCAGGTAGGATCAAGGATAACCCTAAAGCTTTCTATAGATATGTCAGGAATAAAAGAATGACTAGGGTAAGAGTAGGGCCAGTCAAGGACAGTAGTGAGAAGTTGTGCGTGGAGTCCGAGGAGATAGGAGAGGTGCTAAATGAATATTTTTCTTCAGTATTCACACAGGAAAAAGACAATGTTGTCGAAGAGAATACTGAGATACAGGCTACTAGACTAGAAGGGCTTGAAGTACATATGGAGGAGGTGTTAGTGATTCTGGAAAGTGTTAAAATAGATAAGTCCCCTGGGCCGGATGGATTTATCCTAGGATTCTCTGGGAAGCTAGGAAGGAGATTGCTGAGCCTTTGGCTTTGATCTTTAAGTCAACTTTGTCTTCAGGAATAGTGCCAGAAGACTAGAGGATAGCAAATGTTGTCCCCTTGTTCAAGAAGGGGAGTAGAGACAACCCTGGTAACCATAGACCAGTGAGCCTTACTTCTGTTGTGGGCAAAGTCTTGGAAAGGTTTATAAGAGATAGGATGTATAATCATCTGGAAAGGAATGATTTGATTAGAGATAGTCAACATGGTTTTGTGAAGGGTAGGTCGTGCCTCACAAACCTTATTGAGTTCTTTGAGAAGGTGACCAAACAGGTGGATGAGGGTAAAGCAGTTGATGTGGTGTATATGGATTTCAGTAAAGCGTTTGATAAGGGATGCGATTCTCCAACCCCCACGCCGGGTGGAAGAATCGTGAGAGTGCCGGGGGATTCACGCCACGTCGCCCTGGCACCCGTGATTCACCCACCCCCCCCCCCCACCCCCACCCCAAAACAAAACGCGACACGCCGCTCAGATAATCGCCGAGCGGCCTGCCTAATCCGACCGGTTCACTCCGGCGCCAACCACACCTGGTCGCTGCCGGCGTGAACCGCGCGCGACAGCTGCGTGTGGGGCCTATGGGGGGGGGGGGGTGGAGGGAGAATCGAGCACCAGGGGGGTGCTCCGGAGGGGTCTGGCCCGCGATTGGTGCCCACCGATCATCGGGCCGGCGTCTCTGAAAGACGCACTCTTTTCCCTCCGCCGCCCCGCAAGATCAATCCTCCATGTCTTGCAGGGCAGCGGAGGGGAGGATGGCAACCGCGCATACGCGGGTGACGTCATTTAGGCGCCGCCAGCTGGGTCATTCAGGCGCCGCCGTTTTGACGTGGGCATCAAGGCCCGGAGCGCGAGATTGACGCGCCGCCGCTCCTAGCCCCCTGGGGGTGGGAGAATAGGGGGCGAGGAGCGGCCTCCGACGCCGGAGTGAAACACTCCGGTTTTCACTCCGGCGTCGGCACTTTGTCTCCCTTTGGGAGAATCGCGCCCAAGGTTCCCCACGGTAGGCTATTGCAGAAAATACGGAGGCATGGGATTCAGGGTGATTTAGTAGTTTGGATCAGAAATTGGCTAGCTGGAAGAAGACAAAGGGTGGTGGTTGATGGGAAATGTTCAGACTGGTGTCCAGTTACTAGTGGTGTACCACAAGGATCTGTTTTGGGGCCACTGCTTTTTGTCATTTTTATAAATGACCTGGAGGAGGGCGTAGAAGGATGGGTGAGTAAATTTGCAGATGTCACTAAAGTCAGTGGAGTTGTGGACAGTGCAGAAGGATGTTACAAGTTACAGAGGGACATAGATAAGATGCAAATCTGGGCTGACAGGTGGCAAATGGAGTTTAATGCAGAAAAATGTGAGGTGATTCATTTTGGAAGGAATAACAGGAAGACAGAGTACTGGGCTAATGGTAAGATTCTTGGTAGTGTGGATGAGCAGAGAGATCTCAGTGTCCATGTACATAGATCCCTGAAAGTTGCCACCCAGGTTGAGAGGGTTGTTGAGAAGGCATACAGTTGCCCCCTGTCCCCCTTGCTCTTCACGTTGGCGATTGAGCCCCTGGCCATGGCACTGAGGGAGTCCGGGAACTGGAGAGGCCTGGTGCGGGGTGGGGAGGAGCATCGGGTGTCGCTGTACGCGGACGACTTGTTGCTGTATGTGGCGGACCCGGTGGGGGGGATGCCTGAGGTGATGAGGATCCTTAGGGAATTCGGGGGTTTCTCGGGGTATAAGCTGAACCTGGGCAAAAGTGAGGTGTTTGTGGTGCATCCGGGGGAGCAAGAGGAGGGGATTGGTAGGCTCCCATTGAAGCAGGCAGGGAAGAGATGGTGCGTAAGTGGGTAACGGACGAGGAGGGGGCAGCGTGGAAGAGGATGGAGGTGGCGTCTTGTGTGGGCACGAGCCTGGAAGCGCTAGTAACAGCGCCGTTGCCGCTCCCTCCAACGGGGTATACCACGAGCCCGGTGGTGGCGGCTACCCTCAAAATTTGGGGGCAATGGAGATGGCACAGGGAAGAAATGGGGGGCTCGATGGAGGCCCCGATACGGGGGAACCATCGGTTCGTCCCAGGGAGCATTGATGGTGGATTTCTGAGCTGGCACAGGGCAGGGGTTAGGAGGTTGAGGGACCTGTTTGTGGAGGGGAGGTTCGCGAGCTTGGCGGAGTTAGAGGGGAAGTTTGGGCTCCCCCCGGGGAACATGTTTAGGTACATGCAGGTGAGGGCGTTTGCCAGGCAGCAGGTGGAGGGGTTCCCCTTGCTGCCCCCACGAGGGGTGCGGGATAGGGTGCTCTCGGGGGTGTGGGTTGGAGGAGGGAGGATCTCGGACATATACCGGGTAATGCAGGAGGTAGATGAGGCCTCGGTGGAGGAACTGAAGGGGAAGTGGGAAGAGGAGCTGGGAGAGGAGATTGAGGGGGGACGTGGGCGGATGCCCTGGAGAGAGTGAATTCCTCCTCTTCCTGTGCGAGGCTTAGCCTCATACAGTTCAAGGTGCTGCATAGGGCCCACATGACTGGGACAAGGATGAGTAGGTTTTTTGGGGGCGAGGACAGGTGTGCTAGGTGCTCGGGGAGCCCAGCGAACCACGCCCATATGTTTTGGGCGTGCCCAGCGTTGGGGGAGTTCTGGAAGGGGGTAGCAAAGACGGTGTCGAGGGTGGTGGGATCCAGGGTCGAGCCAGGCTGGGGACTCGTAATTTTTGGGGTTGCAGTGGAGCCGGGAGTGCAGGAGGCGATAGAGGCCGGGGTCCTGGCCTTTGCGTCCCTAGTAGCCCGGCGGAGGATCTTGCTCCAATGGAAGGATGCGAGGCCCCCAAGCGTGGAGGCCTGGATCTCGGATATGGCGGGGTTCATTAAATTGGAGAGGGTGAAATCTGCCCTGAGGGGATCAGTACAAGGGTTTTTCAGGCGGTGGCAGCCTTTTCTGGACTTCCTGGCAGAACGGTAGGGGAATAGGCCGACAGCAGCAGCAACCCGGGGGAGGGGGGGGGGGGGGGGGGGGGGTGGGGGGGTGGAAGGGGGGGGGGGGGGAGAACTGTGCACATGGGTTTGTGGAGGGTGCTATCTCTCTTTTTTTTCTCTTTTGTTTTTCTCTTCTTTCTTTTTCTTTGTTTTTGTTCTTTCCTTTTGTTTGAAGTTGTTCTTGAAGCTGTTCATGGGGGGTTACCGCGGTTGTATGTTAACAAAGTTAAGATGTTTATATTTTGTATTTTGTTAAAATTTTAATACAAATTATTTATAAAAAAAGAAGGCGTACAGTGTGTTAGCTTTTATTGGTAGAGGAATTGAGTTTTGGAGCCATGAGGTCATGTTGCAGTTGTACATAACTCTGCTGCGGCCACATTTGGAGTATTGCGTGCAGTTCTGGTCGCCGCATAATCGGAAGGATGTGGAAGCATTGGAAAGGGTGCAGAGGAGATTTACCAGGATGTTGCCTGGTATGGAGGGAAGATCTTATGAGGAAAGGCTGAGGGACTTGAGGCTGTTTTCGTTAGAGAGAAGAAGGTTAAGATGTGACTTCATTGAGGCATACAAGATGATCAGAGGATTAGATAGGGTGGACAGTGAGAGCCTTTTTCCTCGGATGGTGATGTCTAGCACGAGGGGACATAGCTTTAAATTGAGGGGAGATAGATATAGGACAGATGTCAGAGGTAGGTTCTTTACTCAGAGAGTAGTAAGGGCGTGGAATGTCCTGCCTGCAACAGTAGTGGACTCGCCAACACTAAACGCATTCAAATGGTCATTGGATAGGCATATGGACGATAAGGGAATAGTGTAGGTGGGCTTTAGAGGGGTTTCACAGGGCGGCACAACATCGAGGGCCGAAGGGCCTGTACTGCGCTGTAATGTTCTATGTTTTTATGCTCACCGCAACATCCTGCTCTCCCAGATGAGGGATTGGTTGACTAGAGAATTGGAAAGATTCACCTTTTCTGCTCTATCCTGAATTCTGAAGAGCACCAAACATGTATCAGTGTGATCTTTTAATTTTTACTCTGGCATTGATTTTTTTTGTGCATATTGAATGGCATAACAGCTGGGAACAATTGGCATGAGGACAATTGTGTTATGAAATGCATAATAGTGATTGCTGGGCACGGACTTGGAGATTTCCTTTTTCAGGGATGCTTACACTATTGATAAGATAACCTAATTTATGCTCCAACCCTGGTTTTGCTAACTGTTAAGTATTCAATTTAACTAATGTGTATAAACACAGAGTCAGAAGGAGGACTTGAAAGTTTGCTCTTTGCATTGTACTTTATCTGCATTGATATAAGAAGCCAACCTCATACCACATAATCACGGCCTCACGGTAGCATGGTGGTTAGCATCAATGCTTCACAGCTCCAGGGTCCCAGGTTCGATTCCCGGCTGGGTCACTGTCTGTGTGGAGTCTGCACGTCCTCCCCGTGTGTGCGTGGGTTTCCTCCGGGTGCTCCGGTTTCCTCCCACAGTCCAAAGATGTGCGGGTTAGGTGGATTGGCCATGCTAAATTGCCCGTAGTGTAAGGTTAATGGGGGGATTGTTGGGTTACGGGTATACGGGTTACGTGGGTTTAAGTAGGGTGATCATTGCTCGGCACAACATCGAGGGCCGAAGGGCCTGTTCTGTGCTGTACTGTTCTATGTTCTATGTTCTATAATCATGGCTGATCCTCTATCTCAAAGGGGCAGCACGGTGACATAGTGGTTAGCATTGCTGCCCCACGGCGCCGAGGCCCCAGGTTCGATCCCGGCTCTGAGTCACTGTCTGTGTGCAGTTTGCACATTCTCCCTGTGTTTGCGTAAGTTTCGCCCCCACAACCCAAAGATGTGCAAGGGTAGGTGGATTGGTCATGCAAAATTGCCCTTGGAAAAAATGAATTGGGTACACTAAAATTTAAGAACAAAAAAATATGATATAAGATGCTGAGGTTCAATTGAAGCATCTCTCGGGTTCCTATCATTAATAAGGAGGTACACATAAGCATTTGCAAAATCCGTGCAGCTGCTATCATCTTGTGCAAGACTAACAGCCTGGACAAAGCTCCAGAAAATTGATCCTGACAACTTATCAAGTCTCAACAATGTCAAGTCCTGATATAGGAAATGTTATTTATTAAACACAAGTACAATTTTCCATCACTAGGCATATGTAGGATACTGAAATAGTTGATGAATAGCAGGCTATTTTTACGATTCATGTTCTTCAAATAAGTTGATTTCAGTGTTTCCCCCACTCTTAGATATAACTACGAAATCATGGAACTAAAGAGAACTTTTATAGAACAATAATGGGTGGGAATTATCACAATGCACCTTTCTTGACTACTTATCACCCTACAGAGAACCTACATTTATATAGTCCCTTTCACAACCACAGAACATCCCAAAATACTACGCAGCTCATTAAATTGTCATAAGTAGGAAATACAGCAGCCTGTTTGGTCATAGAAGATTTCACTAAAGCACTGAGTAGAGACAAAAGAAAAACAGGGAGCTGGGAAACTCTGACCAACCTTGATTTTATATGGGTGTTGGAAATATATGTTTCTTCTTCTGGTATCTCCGATTTGACTTGGGGTCACCACATTGCTGGCTGATCACTCCTCCATCTCCTGTCCGTCACCAGTTTTTCTCCCAATCCCGCTGTGTTTAAGTCTCTCACCATCACATCCTTCCGTCTGGCCGTGGGCCTTCCTTTTCACTTTTCTGGCAGTCCCATCTCCAATGCTCACTCATCACATTTCCTCCCACTCAACAGATGACCATACCATTTCAATCTCGTCTTGGTTATTTTCTTTGATGCTCCCACAATCCTCCCTGAGCCCTTGATTTACTGGTTCCTGATACAGATTGAATATCCTTTATCTGTACATCTGGAAACATCCAAAATAACATTCTTCAGAATCGTAATTAAGTTAATATGTAGAAAGAAATATATTTAAAAATGTAATATGTTACAGGTGTAGTAAATGTTAACAGGTAAGAAGTGGGGAGTGTGAGAGTTGACAAATGGAGAAACAATCTCATATTTGAGACTATAACTAGTCCAGATTAAGGTACTGTAATGTAAGCCTACCATATATATGGTAGATCTGAAAATCAAAACTCCATCAACCCCCAGGGTTTGGATAAAGAATACTCAACCTGTATTGTCCTTTCTCATCACTCCATACAATTATCTCAGTATCCAGTCATTGTTCCTCTCCTTGATGTTGCCCAAGTTACTGCACTATATAATAAGGCTGGATAAACTGTCTTGTCGATTCTTCCTTTCAGTTTCAGTGATATTTTTCTATCACATAACGCTCCACTGTACTTCTCCCAATTACTTCAAACAGAGTTAATTGTTGCTTAATTTCCAGTTCTATTTTTTCACCTTCTGCCACCACTGACCCCATAAAACTAAGTTTCTCCAAGTTTCCATCCATAATCTTTGCAGTTTCACTCTGGTCCTCTTCCCAAGGCTGAAACTGACTGTACATCTTTTTGAGTCTTTGGTCAACTGATCTTCATATGCCTGTCTTCCAGTGCTTCAGTTTTTTGGATACTCAGTCATGTTGAAAGCAAGTTCCTTTAATCAAAATCATAACATTGGGACCACCCAGCAGGGCAGAAAGCAGACAGAATCAACATTTTGATTTTGATTTGGCATATAGTACCTTCATGAGAACATTCTCAAGGTTCTACTCCTGAGATATTTTAAATTCTTTATTCTTTCCACGATTTGCACCTCATCTACTGAATGTTTCCAAATGTTCATTAATTCCTTCAGCTCATCTATATTTGCAGTTATTTTTATTTTGTTCCCTTTGATGATCAAACAATTTCTGCTTCAGTGATAAAGCCACCAAAATGTTAACTCTTTCTTGTCACTTGTAGATAAGATGCCAAATGCAGTTTCCGGAGTTATTTTCTCAACGAGGACCCAATTACACAGACTAGGTCTGGCCAGTTATGTCTATTTATCATTGCAGCCAAAAAAGCAAAGGGATTTCCCTGGAGGTAGCAGGTCAATGTAACTTTTTGAAAGGACTTATTCTATGTATTTAACTTTAGATAAGATAAATGACAGAAATCTCCCAATTTTGTGTCTTAAGATTGGCCCTGCAACCTTTGTTATTTTTAATATACAGAAATGACAAAGAAATTAATCATAAGCAAAACTTCCACAATTGCAGATGATACCAAAACAGACAGTGGAATCATGCAACCAGATCCTTTAGTTAATTAGACCGATAAGTGGCATATACAATTAACAGACAAATATCAAGGGCGGGATTCTCCGTAAGCCGACGGCAAAATCTGGAAAAGCAATTGGGCGGAGAATTGATACTAACGGCGAAATCGTAGCCGCCCTGGGCTCATGCCAAATCACAATTCTCTGGTACCTCGACAGTGACGTCAGTACGTTCCACTCAGCCTGTAAAATAAACACCATTTGCATATCATTAGTGGGACTGACCCGGTATTCTCCAGAGCCTCTGCGATTCTCCGCCTTCACTAGAGGTTCACTTGTGCTTTTAAAAGGGTCCTTCCAGACGCCGAGTGGAGACCTGTCCGTAATCTCACAGAGCTTGGTGCACAGGTCCATATGGGCTATCACGGAGGCTCTACATGCCCGTTCAGGACAATACATCCATTTCAATGGGAACGGAGTCCACCAGTATGCCCATGCAGTGGGGTTCGCCGCCACCACCAAGATGCCCCGGGCCCAGTGATGATACTTATCCGGAGACCACAGACCGAAGTGGAGACCCGCTACAATGTCATGACCAGGGGCGTGATCCAGCAGTGCTTTGGCATCCTGAAGATGTGGTTCAGCTGTCTGGACCGCTCTGGTGGGGCCCTTCATTATAGCACTGGGAGGGTCTCCCACATCGGGGTGGCCTTCTGCATTTTCCAAAACATTGCATAGCCGCAAGCTGACGTGCTGGAGGAGGAGGATGAACGCCAGGCCTCATCTGACAAGGAGAGATAGCGGGGGAGGGGGTGGATGGGCAGGACATGGGGCCCGGGCAGGCACGGAAAGGTGCACAATGTGTACACCAAGGCCAATGCACATGGGAAGCTGTAATTTCCTCCAGATTTACCGACGAGAGGGACTGACCAGGGCATCCTACCTACCCTACCCCTCCCCCCAGCCACCCCTTCCCATGAACCACCTAAGTTGACCTAGGTGCAGGACACAGAATAGTGATGGGGGCTAGCACTGGCGCGCGTCTTGCTGCCATCGTGTTGGCTGGGATGGTGTATGTGGGGAGTGCCGTGTATATATGCGGCGGCAGCTTGACAGCCTCCTGAGTGTCAATCCCGAATCTGGCACCATTTCTCACTGGAATCGATTTGTGTTCCACATGGCGCCAATGCTGGCCCCTTAATGGTCCACATGCGGTTCCACTTTTGCTGTCGTAGAACTCCACCAATCCTGCCCAGGCGTCAACACTTAGTCTCAGGAACAGAGAATCCAGCAGCAGATATTTGGTATGGAAGCAAGAACCAAACGAGGAACTTCATGTTAAATGGGATTATTGGTACAATGCGTTGATTGTCTTAGTCAAGAGAGAAAAAAAAATTGCTGGCTTGATACATAGTTATGGGCATTCTTGCACTTTGACTTTGCACCCCCTAAGAAGCAGATGACCTGGGGGTCATCTGGTTCTCCAATACCCGTTTCTGAATTGAATCACCGATGGAGAGACAAGTAACACTTAGACGTTCAATGTTGAAGGAGATGTATAAAATTATTATGAATTAAAATTGATTCGGCTGATTGGATTTTGTTTATTGGCCTTGGTACCTAATCCTACATTTCAGGTAACTTTTCAACAAGTACTGGCAAAACAATCTATGGGTTGTCTTATCCATGGAGACAATGCCACATCACTCCTACCTGCGTAGGTCACAGGAGGCCTGTTTCCAAGACTTTTCAGCTCTTTTGTACACTTTCACAAAAAGGGAAAAAGCAATTTGTGTGAGAGGAGGAAATGGGTAATGATCCCCAGCTTAGAGAGTTTTATTTTATGGAGTTTGTTTTATTTGCATTCCTGTCATGACTCCCCAACTTGAGAAGGCAGAAGGTGACGTTGAGCTTTTACTTGCACAGTAGAACTGGCAATCATCAACAAAAAGCTGATTCTCTTGCCCGTTTGGAGTGAATGGCAGTCCTCCCACAAAAGCTCAGGTGATAGCAGGCCATTGCCATGCAACTCTTCAATCGAACTATTGTTCTTGGGCTGAATATCTGTGTTCTAAGTTGTTTGCAACCATTGCGTAATTAGATATGTTTAATTAATTTTGATAGTAGAATGATAAAGGCTCACGTCAAATGGTGGCAGCAATCTTGCATACATTTCCAGTTATTCCAACTCAGCTCACCAATACTCCTATTACACCAGACATGCAAAAAAAAATGAAGCCAAGGTGCAGGAACTTGATGGGTGTAAAGTTAATATGGGAAATCTTGTTAAAGTCTTTAACAATGTCCCAAAGTTCGAGGTAAATTGTAAGATATTTTTCCCTGCAATTGAAATACTTCCATCAAATGTAACTCCTGAATATTCAAACAGCCCCTCATTTCCACCTTTTAACCCTAAGGAAACCCTCTCTCTACATCCCTTGCCATCTTCTTCCCTGCATTCAAAAATCTCTGAGATCCACCTGTTTTGGCTGTTTTTAGCCCTTTCTGAAACCCGCTCCTCCGTTTTCATTCTTATCCAAAATCCTGTGCTGTGACAGTTTTCTATGTATTGAGCAGTAGAGAGATTGTATAGAAAGTCTTGCCTTTTTATTCTTTAATTACAAATAAATTGAAAGTGTACTTTTGGAAACAATTTTAACACACCGTAGACATTGCCAAGGCTTGGGATGAAGCCTTCCCCATCTGCTAACCAAATGAGAAGTTCACAGCCATGAAGGCCAGGATATTACAGGAATTAAATCTTCCAATTGAGGGTTAACAGTATTGCTTTTCTTTTAAACTATCTTTATTTTCCAATTAAGGGGCAATTTAGCGTGGTCATTCCACCTAGCCTGCACATCTTTGGGTTGTGGGGGTGAGGCCCACGCAGACATGGGGAGAATGTGCAAACTCCACACTGACAGTGACCCAGGGCCGGGAGTGAACCCGGGTCCTCGGCGACGTGAGGTAGCAGTGCTCACCACTCGCTACCGTGCCGCCCTTTGGCTAACAGTATCGCTCACTCCACGTTAGCACAACACTTGGAGCTACATCTTCCTGTTCAACCGCCCATTTCGTGGTTGGCCCCTGTCCATTTTGCAATCGGGATGACACCACATTCTAACTGAGAGTTTTGCTCCTAAATTTTCCATTACATTTTACAATTAATGTTAATATTTAGCCACTCACAAGGGACTGATCTCTTTTTGCCTGCTTGCCTGTGCCCAGAGCTCTGACGTGCAGCTGAGTAGCCATCAGTCACAAACATACAGTAGCTTCAATGGAAAAGATGATCAGGTGGGTGTGAGTAAAACTGGCTGTTGATTCGCTATTGCCTGTTTCGCCCTACTACTGAAGACTGATTACACGTACCCCTCGAAGGTCAAGACCATCTCCTTCCAGTCTGCTATTTCTTTTCCAGTTCTTGACTTGCTTATCTCTGTCTCAAAGATCAGCTTCCTCCTTTCCTTTACTTGAACCAACAAAATTGCTAGAGCAAAGATGTAAAGCGTTGAGGCTGTGTCATGCGAGAGAACTTTAGACAATACTTCTTTGTGGAACCATAACATTTTCTCCGACTAAGGTGCACCAATGAAACGGGGAGCTGAATATTAGAATAATATCGATCCTGAAAAAAGTGGGCTCTAAACATGAATCACAGTGTCGGCAAAGGCTTCTCCCAATGTAAACACCACCGCAGAGGTAAATCTAGGCTCAATTAGTGTCCTCGTAATGGAGAATTGCACATAAATGTGTCTCCTCAATCTGCCGTTATCCAGCAGCTTAAAGGTTAAGACAGAAATGGCAACTGAGCAGCATTGAGCTTCAAAATCTTTATTTGCTAACCAGTAGGATTGTAAGAAATTTAAGCGATTGCAATTTCCTTTTTAATTTTCCTTCTCTGTTAACGTTTGTTTTGAGGGGACGCTACTGCTACAATTCTCGCAGAGAAGCTGAAGAAATGAACAAAGTATGTTTCTGTCTTGTCCTGATGGTCGGTGAAGCCAAAAGTCATACAAATGAAAAGCAAATGAGGGGGGATGGAGGGGGGTGGTTGATGGGGAAGGGGTGGGGGCGGGGGGTGGTGTAGTAAACTACACATGTAAATAGGAGAGCATTGAGGACATAGAGATTATAAGTCAGGGTCATTCACTATACACAGGGAAATCAGTGTGGATGAACCAACAGCCCACCCACATAGAGCAGTCAAGCCTAACCGCTGACTCCTGCACGTTCATGCTACTCTCCACCAATTTGTCTCCAATGTTCTGTTTCATAAATAAACTTTCTCTGCAAATTCATGCCCCTTAAAGGAACATTGACGTCAATTTTCATACTTTTAAAGAGGCTGCAGTCTATTCCTAGGGAGTGGCTCCAAAAACACATCACAGAACATTACGGATTAACTTTAATTTTTAACTAGCAGGAATAACTAATTTGAAAAGAAATTATGAATACCTAAGAGTGGTTACAAGACTGCATAATTCTGAAACTGAACAAGAGAATGCCTCCAAATAATTTGACGGTTACCCCTCAGCCTTCTTGGGAGAAGCGATTCAGCCTGTCAATTCAAAGCAGCATGGTGGCACAGTGGTTAGCACTGTTGCCTCAGCACCAGGCACCCAAGTTCAATTCTGGACATGAGTGACTCACTTGTGGAGTTTGCATGTTCTCCCCATGTATGCATGAGTTTCCGCTGGGTGCTCCGGTTCCCTCCCACAGTCCAAAGATATGCAGGATAAGTGGATTGGACATGCTAAAATTGCCCCTTAGCGTACAAAGATGTGCATGTTAGGTTTGGTTACGGAGATAGAAACATAGAAAATAGGAGCAGGGGGTGGCCATTTGGCCTTTCGAGCCTGCTCCAACATTCAATATGATCATGGCTGATCATCCACTGGCTCAATGTCAACTCAATAGCCTAATCCGCCTCTCACCCCCCCCCCCCCCCCCCCATATCCTTTGATCCCTATCGCCCCAAGTGCTATATCTAACTGCATCTTGAAAACATACAATGTTTTGACCTCAACTACTTCCTGTGGTAATGAATTCCACAGGCTCACCATTCTCTGGGTGAAGAAATCTCTTCTCATCGCTGGGCTAAGTGGTCTGCCACATATCCTCAGACTGTGATTCCTGCTCCTGGACTCCCCCACAATCAGAAACATCCGTCTTGCATTTACACTGTCTAGTCCTGTTAAAAACAAACATTTTTATAAACATTTTATTGAAGTATTTTTGGTATTGAAACAACAACAAAATAAACAAGATACATGAAACCATAAACATAGTGCAAAAAACGTTTACCTTTAGTACAGGTCCCACCCTTATTACCCCCCCTACTGTAACCTAAACTACTTCCCTCACCTCTCTCTCTCCCCCCCCCCCCCCCCACCCCCGGTCTGCTGCTGACGATTAATTTTCCGCAAGGAAGTCGACGAACGGTTGCCACCTCCGGGCGAACCCTAACAGTGACCCTCTCAAGGCGAACTTGATTTTCTCCAAACAGAGAAAGCTAGCCATGTCCGATAGCCAGGTCTCCGACTTCGGGGGCTTTGAGTCCCTCCAAGCTAATAATATCCGTCTCCGGGCTACCAGGGAAGCAAAGGCCAAAACATCTGCCTCTTTCTCCTCCTGGATTCCCGGATCTTCCGACACCCTGAAAATCGCCACCTCTGGACACAGTGCCACCCTTGATTTTAAAACCTTGGACATGACGTCCGCAAACCCCTGTCAAAATCCCCGAAGCTTTGGACATGTCCAAAACACGTGGACATGGTTCGCTGGTCCTCCCGCGCATTTTGTGCACCTGTCCTCCACCCCAAAGAATCTGCTCATCCGGGCCACTGTCATGTGAGCCCGGTGCACAACCATAAATTATATCAGGCTGAGACTGGCACATGTTGCAGACACGTTGCCCATAAACCATCCTCTATCTCACCTCCCAGCTCCTCCTCCCACTTACGCTTCAACTCCTCGGTCTGCGTCTCCTCCGACCCCATAAGCTCTTTATAGATGTCCGAGACACTCCCCTCCCCTCCCCACCCTCTGGAAATTACCCTGTCCTGAATCCCCCTCAGCGGTAGGAGCGGGAAGGTTGCCACCTGTTTATGAAGGAAGTCCCGCACCTGCAAATATCTGAATTCGTTTCCCCTTGCCAGCCCAAACTTTTCCTCCAGCGCCCTCATACTTGGAAAGCTCCCTCTATGAACACACCCCCCATCCTCTCAATCCCCGCTCTCGCCATACCCTCAACCCCCATCCATATTCCCTGGGGCAAACCGGTGGTTATCACAAATTGGGGCCCAGACCGATGCTCCCACATGCCGCCTCCACTGGCCCCAAACTCTCAGGGCCGCCACAACCACAGGGCTGGTGGAGTACCATGCCGGCGGGAGCGGCAGAGGCGCCATTACCAACGCCCTCAAACTGGTGCCCTTACAAGAAGCAGCCTCAATACGCACCCTCGCCGACCCCTCCCCCACCACCCACTTCCTGATCATGGCTATGTTAGCCGCCCAGTAATAATTGCTAAAGTTTGGCAGCACCAGCCCGCCCTTTCCCCGGCTCCGCTCGAGCATTACCTTCCTTACCCGCGGGGTCTTGCCCGCCCCTAAAATCTTCATTAATTCCTCCATCCCCTCTACTGGGTCCAAAACATACAGAAGCAGATCATCCGTATAGCTCTCCCCCCCCCCCCCCCCCCCCCCCCCCCCGGACCAGTCCCCTCCAGCCCCTTGAAGCTCTCAGAGCGATTGCCAACGACTCTATAGCCAGCGCAAACAACAGTGGGGAGAGGTGGCATCCTTGGGGCTGGTTTAGCTCACTGGGCTAAATCGCTGGCTTTTAAAGCAGGCCAGCAGCACGGTTCGATTCCCGTACCAGCCTCCCCGGACAGGCGCCGGAATGTGGCAACTAGGGGTTTTTCACAGTAACTTCATTGAAGCCTACTCGTGACAATAAGCGATTTTCATTTCATTTGTCTCGTCCCCCGGTGCAGTCTAAAGTAGTCCGAAGTTATCCTGTTCGTCCGCACACTTGCCACAGGAGCCTGATACAGTAATCTGACCCAGTCAATAAAGCCCTGCCCAAATCCAAACCGTCCCAGTACCTCCCACAGATAGTCCCATTCTACCCGATCAAAAGCCTTTTCTGCATCCATTGTAATCACTACCTCCACCTCCCTACCTTCCGGGGGCATCATGATCACATTTAACAGACTTCTTACATTGGCCACCAGCTGCCTACCCTTAACAAACCCCGTCTGGTCCTCCCCAATAATGTCCGGAACACAGTCCTCAAACCTGGAGGACTAGATTTTGGCCAGCAACTTGGCATCCACATTCAGCAGGGAGATTGGCCTGTAGGACCCACACTGCTCCGTGTTCTTGTCCCGCTTAAGAGTCAGCAAAATCATTGCCTGTGACATCGTCGGGGTCAGCACCCCTATTTCCGTTGCCTCATTGAACATCCTCAACAACACTGGCCCCAGTATCCCTGAGAACTTTTTATAGAACTCCACTGGGTACCCGTCCGGACCCAGGGCCTTACCCGCCTGCACTATGTCTTCAGCCCAATTGGGGTCTCCAGCCCTTCTACCCGCTCTCCGGCCACCGTTGGGAAATTCAGCCCCTCCAAGAAGCGCCTCAACCCCTCCGGCCCCGCAGGGGGTTCCGACCTGTGCAGCCTTCTGTAAAAATCTCTAAACGCCTTATTCACCCCGACTGAATCACCAACCAGGTTCCCCTCACCGTCCTTTACTTTCCCTATCTCCCTCGCTGCCTCCCTCGTCCTAAGCTGCTGTGCAAGCATTCTGCTGGCCTTCTCCCCATGTTCATAAATCGCCCCCTCACCTTTCTCAGCTGCTCCACCGCCCTCCCTTTGGTCAGCAAGCTAAACTCCGCCTGCAACCTCCGCCGTTCCCTCAGCAGCCCTGCCTCTAGTGTCTCCGCATACCTCCTATGGGCCCGGATTGAGATCAGCTCCCCCCTTACCACCGCCTTCACTGCTTCCTAAACCACGGCTGCCGAAGTTTCCCCCGTATCATTGACCTGCAGGTAGTTCTGAATACACTTCCTCAGCCGCTCGCACACCCCTTCATCCGCCAAAAGTCCCACATCCAACATCCAGTGCGGGCGCTGGTTACTGTCTTTACTAACCTGCAGGTCAACCCAGCGCGGTGCATGGTCTGAGATTGTGATCGCCGAATACCCCGTGTTCACCACCCCTGCCAGTAAGGCCCTGCTCGAAATAAAGAAATCAATCTAGGAATACACTTTATGCACGCGAGTAGAAGGAGAACTCCTTCCCTCTCGGCTGCCCGAACCATGGATTCCCACCCCCCCATCAGCTCCATGAGCCGTCTTAGTTCCTTTGCCATTGCTGGCACCCTGCCCGTTTTCGAGCATGACCGGTCTAAGCCCGGGTCAATAACTGTGTTGAAGTCCCCTCCCGTGACCAACCTGTGCGAGTCCAGGTCCGGTATCTTCCTCAGCAGCCTCTTTATAAACTCCACATCATCCCAATTTGGCGCATACACATTTACTAACACCATCTGCACCCCCTCCAGTTTATTACTGACCACAATAAACCGACCTCCCACGTCCGAGACTATTCTACCCGCCTCAAACACCACCCGCTTATTGATCAGGATAGCGACTCCTCTAGTCTTTGAATCTATTTCCGAATGAAATACCTGGCTGACCCAGCCTTTCCTCAGTCTAACCTGGTCCGTTACCTTAAGGTGCGTCTCCTGCAACATCACCACGTCCGCCTTCAATCCCTTCAGATGCGTGAACACACGTGCCCTTTTGACCGGCCCATTGAACCCACGAACATTCCAGGTGATCAGCCTAGTTGGGGGGCTTATTGCCCCCCCACCCCCCCATCCCCCCCCCCCCCCCCAGCCGATCAGTCATCCCCTTTTTTAGGCCCACCACCAACCCATGCTCAATGCCTCCACCGGTGCATTCCCAGACACCCCCTCCCCTGACCTCCTCTCTGTCCCTTAGCCCAAGTCCCTGCCTCGCCAGCAGAGCATTCACCCCCCTCCCCTCCCCGCCTAGCAACAACACCCTGTAACCCAATCCCTTTCCTAAATCAAACATATGCATACCCCCACTGCTCTTCCGAGAGCTAGCTCACCCAGCTAGCTTGGTGGCCCCCGCCCGTGGCGCCAGATAGTCTCCCACCTATTGTTCCCCCCCCCCCCCCCACTCATGCAAACAAACTCCAACATCAAACAATCCCCACACAATTGCCCAACCGTAAAACACCAAGATCAAAACTAGCACACCTCCATCCCCCAACAATGCAAATGAAAACATAAACTCACCCAGCTCTACTGCTGGTTCCATGCAAAACGAGAAAACAGAAACACAAACGTTGCAGCCAAGTTGAAAAGTTCTCAGTCCTTCGTCAGCCCTTTCTTGCAAAGTCCAACGCGTCCTCAGGCGACTCAAAGTAAAAGTGCTGATTCTCATGCGTGACCCAGAGACAGGCTGGGTATAACAGTCCAAACTTCACCTTTTTCTTAAAAAGGATCACCCTGATCTGATTGAAGCCTGCTCCACGCTCAGGTCTTGGTAAACCCGCAGGATGCTATTGTCCCACTTACAGCTCCGTGTCTGCTTGGCCCACTGCAGGAAACGCTCCTTATCCGAGAACCTGTGGAATCTCACCACCATAGCCCTCAGGGGATCTCCCATTCACGGCTTCTTCGCAAGTGCTCTGTGAGCCCTACCCACCTCCAAGGGCCGGGAGAATGCCCCATCCCCCAGCAGCTTCTCAAACATGCCTGCGATGTATGCCCCAGCGTCCGTTCCTTCAGACCCTTCCGGGAGCCCGACAATTCTTAAGTTCTGCCGGCGGGACCTATTCTCTAGGTCCTCCACCTTCTCCAGAAGCTTCTTTTGATGGTTCCTCAGCATCCCCACCTCCAGCTCCACCGCAGTCTGATGCTCCTCCTGCTCAGCCAGCGCCTTCTCCACCTTCTGGATCGCCCGATCCTGGGCGTCCAACCTGAGCTCCAGCCGCTCAATCAACGCTTTTATCGGGTCCAAGCAGTCCCGTTTCTGCGTAGCAAAGCCCTCCTGGATGACTTGCACCAGCTGTTCCACAGACTGCTGGGTCAACAGGCCAGATGTTCGCCCCTCCGCCATGCTGTCCCCTGTTGCAACTACAGCCCAAGTCTTCGCTGTCTTTTTGTTTCTGCCCTTACGAACACTTCTAGTATTTTCTCCATGCACCGAAGTGGGAATTCAGTAGAGAATTGCCACTGACATCCGTTCTACAATTCAAGCCCATTAAACGCCACCAAATGTGCGACTTACTCCTTCATAGCCGCCACCGGAAGTCCAGTCCTCTTAGAATTTTTAAGGTTTCTACGAGATCCCATCTAATTCTTCTGAAATCCAGTGAGTACAATTCTTTTTTTATTAACATTTTATTGAGGTATTTAACAATAACAGAAGAAACCATGTGCGTACAAATATAAACATAGTGCAAAAGCCCTCTTCCTCCCTCGCAGGTCCCACCTTTTTTAACACCCTACTCTAAACTAAACTAAACCCCAACCCCCCGCCCCTCCTTTTTCTGCTGACAGTTAATTTTCCCCAAAAAAGTTGACGAATGGCTGCCACCTCCAGACGAACGCTGACATTTCAATCTCTCCTCTGATGTCCGTCCTGCCATCCCAGGAATCAGTCTGGTATACCTTTGCTGCACTCCCTCTAGAGCAAGAATATCCTTCCTCCAGTAAGAGACCAAAACTGCAGTGTTCCAGGTGTGGTCTCACCAAGGCCCTGTATAATTGCAGCAAGGCATCCCCGCTCCTGTACTCGAATCCTCTCACTATGAAGGCCGACATATTTTCAGTGACTGGTGTATGATGACACCAAGTCTTGTTGTACATTCCCCAGACCTAATTTATGGCCATTCAGATAATAGTCTGCTTTCCCGTTTTTGCTACTAAAGTGGATAACTCATGTTTATCCAAATTATACTGCATTGGTCATTCATTTGCCCCCTTTCAGTCAATTTGTCCAATCACACTGACAGATCTCTGCATCCTCCGCACAGCTTACCCCTCCTTACAGCTGCCCCCCCCCCCCCCCCCCCCTCCAACCACCCCTGCCCCACCCAACTTTGTGTCATCTGCAAATTTGGAGATATTGCATTTTGTTTCCTCATCTAAATCAGTCCCAGCAATGCCCCCTTCAGTATCCCACTAGTCATTCCCTGCCATTTGTAAAAAGACCTGTTAATTCCTACTCTTTGTAGGGGTAACACGGTGATGCAGTGGTTAGCACTGCTGCCTCATGGCATCGGGTTTGATCCCAGCCCCAGGTCACTGTCCGTGTGGAGTTTGCACATTCTCCCTGTGTCTGCGTGGGTCTCACCCACAACCGAAAGACGTACAGGGCAGGTGGATTTGGCCACGCTCAATTTGCCCCTTAATTGGAAAAAGAAATTTGGGTTCTTTAAATTTAAATAAAATCCAACTCTTTGTTTCCTGTCTGCCAACCAGTTTTCTATCTGTTTCAATACACTACCCCTAATCCCATGCATTATAATTTTACATGCTAATCTCTTATGTAGGACTTTGTGAAAAGCCGTCTGAAAGTCCAAATAAACCACATCCACTGACTCCCCCTCATCAACTTCACTAATTACATCCTCAAAAAATTCCAATAGATTTGTCAAGCATGATTTCCCCTTCATAAATCCATATTGACTCTGTCCGATCCTGCCACTGTTCTAAGTGCTCTGCCATAAAATCTTTGATAGTGCATTCTAGAATTTTCCCCACTACTTAGATCAGGCTTACTGGGCTATCATAGATCATAGAATGTACAGTGCAGAAGGAGGCATTCAGCCCTTCAGGTCTGCACAGGCTCTTGGAAAGTGCACCCTGCTTAAGCCCATGCCTCCATCCTATCCCCGTAACCCAGCAACCCCACCTAACCTTTTGGACAATAAGGGGCAATTTAGCATGGCCAATCCACCTAACCTGCACATCTTTGTGACTGTGGCAGGAAACTGGAGACCCGGAGGAAACCCACACAGATATGGGGAGAAAGTGGAAACTCCACATAGTCACCTCGGCTGAAAGTGGACCCGGGACCCTGGAGCTGGGTGGCAGCAGTGCTAACCATTGTGAACCATGAAGGCCCTATAATTTCCTGTTTTCTCTCTTCCTCCCTTTTTAAATAGTGGAGTTACATTAGCTACCCTCCAATATGCAGGAACTGTTCCGGAAACTATCGAATCCTGGAAAATGCTTCCACTATTTCTAGATCCACTTCTTTAAGTACTTGGGGTGTAGATTATCAGGCCCTGATGATTTTTCAGCCTTCAATCCCAATTTCCCCAACACCATTTGTCTATTAATATTGACCTCCTTCAGTTCCTCCTTTTCACTCAGCCCTGTGTTTCCCAGCATTTCTGGTATCTTATTTGTGTTCTCATTTGTGAAGACTGAACCAAAGTATGTATTTAGTTGATCGGCCATTTTCTTGTCCCCTTATAAATTTCCCTGTTTCTGACTGTAAGGGACCTACATTTGTCTTCACCAATCATTTCTCTTCGCTAGAAACTTTAACAGTCAGTTTAAATGTTTCCTGCAAGCTTACTCTCGTACTCTATTTTCTCCTTCTGAATCAATCTATTAGTCCTCCTTTGCTGGATAGAGCAGGGGAATGGGCCTCCTTTGCTGATAGAGCGGGGGAGTGTGTCTTGGTAGGGTGTTCTTTCAGAGGGTAAGTACACACTCAATGGGCTGAATGACCCCCTTTTGCGCTGTAGGGATTCTATGGTTTTAAACATTGAGACTATACTACATATATATGTAGGTAATTACTCAACCTATACAGACCCTATAGTTGTCAACCATCCAAGATTGGCCTGGAGTCTTCAGAAATTGAAGAACAATCTCCAGTTCTCTTTGCTTGATAGAATAATATTGAAAACAAGTGGGAGTAAAAGCTGTTTGCCTGTTAGTCCTGCATCATCCAATTGGCTAACGGATCTTTTGCTTTCAATCGGGCGTAGAAAGATAGTACAACACAAGGATGGATGAGTTGGCTGGTGAATGTCTGACCATGAGGGTAAGTCAGGTGATGAAACCTCCAGGAATACATTTAATCACAGTTGGCAACTCTACAGACAGCACTCAATAAATACATCATGCTTATTTTTATCTGACTTGAACGATACAGTTGGTGAGTTAGACTGATGTCCTTGGCGTTTTGCTTGTGAGGAAGGAGTTGCAGGCTAGGGAGAAACCTTGGAAATTTTAGCATCGCCTCTGTTGGGAGACAATTCTTTCAGTAGGGTTGAGTAAAATAAGTTGAGGTTATTTCCTTCTGGATATTGGTCAAGGGAAGCAGCCCCTCATGAAACAAATAATATGCAAGTTTATAAGAGTGCCAGTGTTTGTTAAAAACGACTGTCCTTCAGGAGCCAAACATTTTTTCTCCTTCAATATTTTATTGTAATCTTGAGTTTAAAAATGAACAGCTCCTGGATGTTGGAGACAGAAACTTGAACAGACTCCTGGGGTTAATTTTAACCGAACACCCGGGGGCGGCACTCCTGCCTCATGGCACCAAGGACCCAGGTTCAATCCCGACCCTGGATCACTGTCTGTGTGGAGTTTGCACATTCTCCCCATGTCTGTGTGGGTCTTACCCCGACAACCCAAAGATGTGCAGGCTAGGTGGGTTGGCCAAGCTAAATTGCCCCTTAATTGGAAATTTTTTATTTTTTTATTTTAACCTGACACCCGTGGTGAGAGCAACCAGATCAGGTGGAACATTGGGTTAGCACTCGACCATTTTAAGGGCAGCATTGCAACTGATTCCCTCTGTTTTCCAAAGCACATATGAGCTTAAAATTGCCCTAATTCAAAATGCCTATTTGGCATTTTTGTTTGTCATATAAATTTAGAGTACCCAATTCATTTTTTATAATTAAGGGGCAATTTAGCATGGCCAATCCACCTACCTTGCACATCTTTGGGTTGTGGGGGCGAAACCCACGTAAACACGGGGAGAATGTGCAAACTCCACACGGACAGTGACCCAGAGCCGGGATCGAACCTGGGACCTCGGCGCCATGAGGCAGCAGTGCTAACCACTGTGCCACCGTGCTGCCTGCCTATTTTGCATTATGTATGGTATTAAGAAGTACGACAGGATTGTGAAAATATACAAATATAATGTAGAATCAGCAAGCCCGAGCTAGGAAATGGAAAAGATGGCCAGAATACCCATTTCTGATTTAATCATGTGACCCTCTGTCCAATTGTTTGTGAGAGAGAGGACGAGAGAATGTACGTGGGTAAAGAATTCATGACTCACTAACTCTAGGAGGGAGTGTGAGTTAAAGTCAGGGATGGGGCCATGAATTTGTTGTAAACGGTTAAATTAAAATTATTATTCTCAAGAAGCATTACAAAAATTCAGTTTAATAGCCTGAAAGTTGAAAATAATGATCAGAACTATATGAGTTGGAACCCCCCCCCCCGGCTGGGGTGGAGGGGATGAGGCAATTTCTGGATCAGTTGAGGTTCCCGAGTGTGGAGGAGGACCTGGTGGAGGGGCTGGGAGACCCAATTGAGATTGAGGAAAATAGGGAAGGCATTCGGGCAAGGCCCCGGGGCCTGACGGCTATCGATGGAATTTTACGAGTCCGGAGGTAGAGATATTGAGCCCACTGCTGGTGAGTACATTTAACGAAGCAAGAGAGAAGGGAGTCCTCCCCCCAACAATGTCGCAGGCCTCGATTTCATTGATCCTGAAACAGGAGAAGGATCCAGGGTAATGCGGGTCATACAGGCCGATTTCTCTACTGAACGTAGATGCCAAACTGCTGGCTAAGATACTGGCCACAAGAATAGAGGACTGTGTCCCAGGGGTGATAGGGGAAGACCAGATGGGATTTGTTAAGGGCAGGCAACTCAAGGCCAATGTTTGAAGGCTTCTAAATGTTATTATGAGCCCTCAGAAGGAGAGGAGGCGGTGGTGGTGATAGCGATGGATGCGGAGAAGGCTTTTGATCGGGTGGAGTGGAATTACCTGTGGGAGGCGCTAGGAAGGTTTGGGTTTGGTGAGGGCTTTATTGACTGGGTGCGGTTGCTCTATCACGCACCAGTAGCGAGGTAACGAGTGTGCGTATGAACCAGCTGAGGTCGGGGTATTTTGAACTACACCAAGGGACAAGGCAAGGGTGCCCCCTCTCCCCGTTACTGTTTGCTCTGGCCATAGAGCCATTAGCCATGGTGTTAAGAGCCTCTCGGAACTGGAAAGGGCTGGTTTGGAGTGGGGGGGAGGGGGGGGGGTGGAGCACCGTGTCTTGCTTTACACAGCTGACCTGCTCTTGTACATTTCGGACTTGTTGGAGGGGATGGGGGGGGAGTGATGCAAATCTTGGGGGAATTTGGCAATTGTTCGGAGTATAAATTGAACATGGGGAAAAGCGGGATGTTTGCGATCCACTCAAGAGGACAGAAGAAGAGACTGGGAGAGCTGCCGCTTAGAATGGTAGGGAAGAGCTTTTGATATCTGCGAATCCAGGTGGCCCGGAAATGGGAGGTACTACACAAGTTAAACCTATCCCGGTTGGTAGAACAAATGGAAGGGGACTTTAAGAAATGGGACATGCTCCCGCTATCACTGGCAGGGAGGGTACAGACCATGAAAATGCTCCCGCTATCACTGGCAGGGAGGGTACAGACCATGAAAATGACGGTCCTCCCCAGATTTCTGTTTGTCTTACAGTGCCTCCCCATCTTCATTCCTAAGGCCTTTTTCAAACGGATGAATAAGATTATTTTGGGCTGATAAAATCCCGCGAGTGAAGAAAGTGTTGCTGGAGCGCAGTCGGGGGGAGGGTGGGTTGGCGCTGCCGAACTTCTGCAATTACTAGTGGGCGGCTAATACAGTAGTCCCCCGTTATACCGCGGGGGGGCTGATGGACCCCAACTGTCAGTTGTGTCAATTTCAGCAGCCGGCTTACTTTGATCCGGAGAGGGAAGCTGCTCTCACTGAAACAATCAGCCGGCCGCTGAATTGACACTGCCCGCTGCTCTTCCCCTCCAATCCAACTTTTAAGTTTTAATGTTTCTGATTGGAGGGAGAGAGCAGCCGGCAGTGTCAATTTCAGCGGCCGGCTGATTGCTTCAGTGAGAGAGCAGCTTCCCTCTCCGGATCAGAGTGAGCCGTCCGCTGAAATTGACACTGCCCGCTGCGCTCTCCCTCCAATCAGAAACATTAAAACTTAAAAGTTGGATTGGAGGGAGAGAGCAGCGGGCAGTGTCAATTTCAGCGGCCGGCTCACTTTGATCCAGAGAGGGAAGCTGCTCTCTCACTGAAACAATCAGCCGGCCGCTGAAATTGACACGGCCGAGGGGGGGGCGGGTGTTGGGGAGGGGAGAAGAGGGGGGGCGGGTGTTGGGGGGGAGAGGAGGGGGGGCGGGTGTTGGGGGGAGAGGAGGGGGGGCGGGTGTTGGGGGGGGAGAGGGAGGGGTGGCGGGTGTTGGGGGGGAGAGGAGGGGGGGCGGGTGTTGGGGGGGAGAGGAGGGGGGCGGGTGTTGGGGGGAGAGGAAGGGGGGTGGGTGTTGGGGGGGAGAGGAGGGGGGCGGGTGTTGGGGGGGAGAGGAGGGGGGCGGGTGTTGGGGGGGAGAGGAGGGGGGGCGGGTGTTGGGGGGAGAGGAGGGGGGCGGGTGTTGGGGGAGAGGAGGGGGGGCGGGTGTTGGGGGAGAGGAGGGGGGGCGGGTGTTGGGGGGGAGAGGAGGGGGGGCGGGTGTTGGGGGGGAGAGGAGGGGGGCGGGGTGTTGGGGGGGAGAGGAGAGGAGGGGGGGCGGGTGTGGGGGGACCCCCCTGCGGTTGTGGGGGAGACCCCCCTGCGGGTGTGGGGAGACCCCCCTGCGGGTGTGGGGGAGACCCCTCTGCGGGTATTGGGGGAGACCCCCCTGCAGGTGTTGGGGGAGAGAGGAGGGCCCTGCGGGTGTTGGGGGACGGGGGGAGGAGAGGGGGGGAGAGGGGGCGAGCCGGAGGGTGTGGGGGGGGGGGGAGAGGGGCGAGCAGGAGGGTGTGGGGGGAGAGGGGGCTAGTTGGAGATTGTGGGGGGAGAGGGGGCTAGCCGGAGGGTGTGAGGTGGGTGGGGTGGGGGGGGGAGGGGAGAGGAGGAGACAGAGCCCAGTGGGTGTTGGGGGAGAGGAGGAGACAGAGCCCAGTGGGTGTTGGGGGAGAGGGGGCGAGCCGGAGGGTGTGGGGGGAGAGGGGTCTAGTTGGAGGATGTGGGGGGGAAGAGGGGGCGAACCGGAGGGTGTGGGGGGAGAGGGGGCGAGCCGGAGGGTGTGGGGGGAGAGGGGGCGAGCCGGAGGGTGTGGGGGGAGAGGGGTCTAGTTGGAGGATGTGGGGGGAGTGGGGGCAAGCCGGAGGAAAAAAAAAAGAAATTGACACTGCCGGCTGCTCTCTCCCTCCAATCAGAAACATTAAAACTTAAAAGTTGGATTGGAGGGAGAGAGCAGCGGGCATTGTCAATTTCAGCGGCCGGCTGATTTCAGTGAGAGCAGCTTCCTTCTCCGGATCAAAGTGAGCCGGCCGCTGAAATTTTAATTGGATCCACGATGGGGGTTTTAAATTTATTTAAAAATCTATGCTAGCGCTTCCCATTGTGAGTCTACGGGGGTCTGACCTTTCCCCCCGCCCCCCGTAGACTCACAATGGGAAGCGCTAGCATAGATTTTTAAATAAATTTAAAACCCCCCCATCATGGATATCCGCGGCTCGGTTACAACGCGGGTTGGGGTCTTGGACCCCAACACCCGCGTTATAAAGGGGGACTACTGTATAGCCATGATCAGGAAGTGGGTAGTGGGGGAAGGGTCAGCATGGGAGCGGATGGAGGCGGCATCATGTAAAGACACCAGTTTGGGAGCATTGGTACGGCACCTCTGCCATTTTCGCCCGATACTCCACAAGTCCGGTGGTGGTGGCGGCTCTGAGGATCTGGGGGCAGTGGAGGAGATATAAGAGAGTGGAGGGAGCATCGATTTTGGACCCGATTTATAATAATCACAGGTTTGTACCGGGTAGGCTGAATGGCGGGTTCCGAAGTTGCCAGAGGGCCAGAATTAGAAGGATGGGATATCTATTATACACGGGAGCTTTCCCAGCTTGAAAGCTTTGGAGGATAAATTTAAATTGCCAGCAGGTAATGGTTTTAGGTATTTGCAGCTGTGAGACTTCCTGAGAAAACAGGTGGCGGCCTTTCCGCTGCTACCACCATGGGGGACACAGGATAGAGCAGTTTCCAGTACCTGGGTGGGAGAGGGGAAGGTATCGGATATTTACCAGGAGCTTTCGGAGGCGGAGGAAACTCCGGTGGAGGAGCTTAAGGGCAAGTGGGAAGACGAGCTAGGAGGAAATATAGAGGTGGGGCTATAGGCAGATGCCCTAAGCAGGGTTAATACCTCCTCATCATGTGCCAGGCTCAGCCTGATACAATTTAAGGTAGTCCACCGGGCAGACATGACAGTGGCTAGGATGAGTACGTTCTTCGGTGGTGAGGATAAGTGTGCGAGGTGCGCAGGAAGCCCAGCAAATCATGTCCACATGTTTCTGGCATGCCCGAAGCTTAGAGGGTTTTGGCAGGATTTTGCTGAGGCAATGTCCACGGTGCTAAAAACACGGGTGGTGCCGAGTCCGGAGGTAGCGATCTTTGGAGTGTCGGAAGACCCGGGAGTTCAGGGGGCGAAAGTGGCTGACGTCTTGGCCTTTGCCTCCCTGGTAGCCCGGGGACGGATCTTGTTAATGTGGAGGGACTCGAAGCCCCCGAGTGTAGAGACCTGGGTTAGTGACATGGCTGGGTTTCTCAGTCTCGAGAAAATAAAGTTTGCCTTAAGAGGGTCAATGTTAGGGTTCTCCCGGAGGTGGCAGCCATTCGTCGACTTTCTCGGGGAAAATTAAAATGTCAGCAGATGCAGTGTTCCAAAGGGGGAGGGGGGATTGTTGTTGTATGATTGAGGTGTGTGAAGATTGGGCTGGGGGGGGGGGGGGGGGGGGGGGAGATGTTTATTTTACCATGTTGATGTCATTGTTTATGTTACTGTTATAAAAATTTTCAAAAACCTTAATAAAAAATGTTTTTAAATTAATGATCAGTTCAGACATTATTCCTTCCCTGAATCAGTGAGACATTGCCTATTTTTGGCAGGGGACAGCGAGTGAACTGTATATCTCTGTTACTATTGGCTCCGACAGCACATAACATTCCGGGTGCCTGCTAATTGTAATCACATAGGTGCGGAGCGAGCACTACCTACACTACTCATTGGCTGCACACCTGTCGGGGTTGGAGCTAGTGGGGTTTTAGAGTCCATTAATAAAGATGAGATCGCGGAGTACTTGGAAGTACATGGCTTTGTCAAGGGGAGGTCATGTCTGACAAATCTGTTAGAATTCTTTGAGGAGGTAGCAAAGACGTTAGACAAAGGAGAACCAGTGGACGTGATTTATTTAGATTTCCAGAAGGCCTTTGATTAGGTGCCGCATAGGAGACTGTTAAATAAATTAAGAGCCCATGGTGTTAAGGGTAAGATCCTGGCATGGATAAACGATTGGCTGACTGGCAGAAGGCAGAGAGTGGGGATAAAGGGGTCTTTTTCAGGATGGCATCCAGTGACTAGTGGTGTGCCTCAGGGGTCGGTGCTGGGACCACAACTTTGCACAATATACATTAATAATCTGGAGAAAGGAACTGAAGGCACTGTTGCTAAGTTTGCAGATGACACAAATATCTGTAGATGGGCAGGTAGTATTGAGGAAGCAGGGGGGCTGCAGAAGGACTTAGACAGGCTAGGAGAGTGGGCAAAGAAGTACCAGATGGAATACAATGTGGAAAAGTGTGAGGCTATGCACTTTGGAAGGAGGAATGGAGGCATAGACTATTTTCTAAATGGGGAAATGCTGAGGAAATCAGAAGCACAAAGGGACTTGGGCATCCTTGTTCAAGATTCTCTGAAGGTTAAAGTGCAGGTTCAGTTGGCAGTGAGGAAGGCCGATGCAATGTTAGCATTCATGTTGGGAGGGCGAGAGTACAAGACAGGGAAGTACTTCTGAGGTTGTATAAGGCTCTGGTCAGACCCCATTTGGAGTATTATGAGCAGTTTTGGGCCTCGTACCTAAGGAAGGACGTGCTGGCCTTGGAAAGGGTCCAGAGGAGGTTCACAAGAATGATCCTGGAATGAAGAGCTTGTCGTATGAGGAACGGTTGAGAACTCTGGGTCTGTACTCGGAGTTTAGAAGGAGGAGGGGGCCTAGATAGAGTGGATGTGAAGAGAATATTTCCACTTGTAGGAAAAACTAGAACCAGAGGGCTCAATCTCAGACTAAAGGGGCAATCCTTTAAAACGGAGATGAAGAGAAATTTCATCAGCCAGATGAAACTGTGGAACTCTTTGTTGCAGAAGGCTGTGGAGGCCAAATCACTGAGTGTCTTTAAGACAGAGCTAGATACGTTCTTGATTAATAAGGGGATCAGGGGTTATGGGGAGAAGGCAGGATAATGGGAATGAGATAAATGTCAGCCATGATTGAATAACGGAGCAAACTCAATGGGCCAAGTGGCCTAATTCTACGTCTTATGGTCATGGGGGGGGGGGGGACTTCAACACAGTCATTAACCCAGGGCTAGACCAATCTAGCTCAAGGATAGGCAGGGTGCCAACAATGGCAAAGGAGCTAAAGGGGTTTATGGAGCAGATGGGGGGGGTGGACCCATGGAGATGTGGGTGGCCGGGAGTGAAGGAGTTTTCCTTCTACTCGCACGTGCATAAAGTGTACTCCAGGATTGATTTTTTTATCCTGAACAGGGCTTTACTGACGGGGGTAGTAGACACTGAGTATTCAGCGATCACGATATCGGATCATGCCCCGCACTGGGTTGACCTACAGGTGAGCAAGGAGAGTAGCCAGTGCCCGCACTGGAGGCTGAACGTGGGACTTTTAGCTGAGGAGTTGAGTGGGCAGCTGACGAAATGTATCCAGAACTATCTGGAAGTCAACGACACGGGGGACATTTCGGCTGTGGTGGTCTGGGAGGCGCTGAAGGCAGTGGTTAGAGGGGAGCTGATCTCAATACAGGCCCACAGGGAGAAGGTAGACAGAGCAGAGACGGACCGACTGATAAAGGAAATACTACAGGTCGACAGGAGGTATGCGGAGACCCCAGAGGCAGGGCTTTTAAGGGAACGACGGAGGCTACAGGCGGAATTTGGCTTGTTAACTACAGGGAAGGCGGTAGAGCAGCTGGGAAAGGCGAAGGGGCGATCTATGAATATGGGGAGAAGGCCAGTAGAATGCTTGCGCAGCAGCTTAGAAGGAAGGAGGCGGCCAGGGAGGTTGGGAAAGTAGGGGAGAGAGATTGGAACCGGGTCGGAGATTTAGCTGGGGTCAATAAGGCTGTTGAGAAATTCTACAGCAGGCTGTATGAGTTGGAACCCCGAGCTGGGCCGGAGGGGATGAGGCAATTCTTCAGGGGGCTGAAGTTCCCGAAGGTTGGTGAAGAGTTGGTAGAAGAGCTGGTGGCCCCGATCGGGTTGGAAGAGATAGCAGATGGGCTGAAGGCCATGCAGTCGGGTAAAGCCTTGGGACCAGATGGATTTTTACAAAAACTTCTCTGGGATGCTGGGGGCACTGCTGATGAGGACATTTAATGAGGCAAGGGAGAGAGGGGGGCTGCCCCCGACGATGTCACAGGCCACTATCTCATTGATCCTGACGCGGGATAAGGACCCAGAGTTATGCGGGTCCTGCAGACCGATCTCCCCACTAAATGTAGATGCCAAATTGTTGGCTAAGATCTTGTCCTCAGGATTGAGGACTGCGTCCCGGACGTGATTGGAGAGGACCAGACAGGATTTGTTAAAGGTAGGCAGTTGGCGGCCAATGTAAGAAGGCTGTTGAATGTTATCATGATGCCCCCAGAGGGTAGGGACGTAGAGGTAGTGGTCGCAATGGACGCAGAGAAGGCATTTGACCGGGTGGAATGGGATTATCTGTGGGAGGTATTGGGGCGGTTTGGATTTGGGTAGGGCTTCATTGACTGGGTCAGGCTGCTGTAGCAGGCGCCCGTGGTAAGTGTTCGGACGAACAGGCCTACACCGGGCTATTTTTGGCTGCACCGGGGGATGAAGCAGGAATGCCCTCTCTCCCCACTGTTGTTCACACTGGCCATAGAGCCGCTGGCAATTGCGTTGAGAGCCTCAAGGGGCTGGTCCGGGGAGGGGTGGAACACAGAGTCTCGCTATACGCGGACGATCTACTCTTATATGTGTCGGACCCATTGGAAGGGGTTAAATAAATTATGGGGATTCTGGGAGATTTTGTCCGGTTTTCGGATTATAAATTGAACATGGGGAAAAGCGAGATGTTCGCGATCAAGGCAAGGGGGCAAGAGAGGCGATTGGGGAGCTGCCGTTTAGCGTGATGGGGGAAGCTTTCGATAGCTAGGCATCCAGGTGGCACGGCAATAGGAACGGCTGCACAAGCTTAATCTGGCCCGACTAGTAGACCAAATGAAGGATTTTCAGAGGTGGGATGCGCTTCCGTTGTCACTGGTTGGGAGGGTAGAGACAGTGAAAATGACGGTTCTCCCGAGATTCCTGTTTGTGTTTCAGTGTCTCCCCATCTCTATTCCTCGGTCCTTTTTTAAACGGGCCAGCAAGGTGATCTCGGGCTTTGTATGGGCGGGTAAGACCCCGCGAGTTAAAAAAGGGGATGTTGGAGCGCAGCCGAAGGTAGGGTGGGCTGGCACTCCCGAACTTTAGTAATTATTACTGGGTGGTGAATATAGCCATGATTAGGAAGTGGATGGTGGGGGGGAGGGGAGGGGAGGGGGGGTCGGTGTGGAGTGAGTAGAGGCGGCTTCATGCAAGGGCACTAGTTTGGGGGCGTTGGTAACGGCGCCTCTGCCATTCCTGCCGGCACGCTACTCCACCAGCCCCATGCTGGTCGTGGCCCTGAGAGTCTGGAGGCAATGGAGGAGACATGTGGGAGCAGAGGGAGCATCGGTCTTGCCCCCAAATTGCCATAATCACCGGTTTGCCCCGGGGAGGTAAGATGGAGGGTTCCGGAGATGGCAGAGAGCAGGGGTCGGGAGGGTGGATGATACGTTTATAGAAGGGAGCTTTCCCAGCCTGAGGGAGCTGGAGGAGAAATTTTAACTGATGGGAGGGAATTAATTTAGGCACCTACAGGCGCGAGACTTCCTACGCAGGCAGGTCTCAACCTTCCCACTCCTACCACCACGGGGGATACAAGACAGGGTAGTTTCCAGAGCGTGGGTGGGAGAAGGGAGGGTTTTGGAGTCAGAGGAAACACAAGGAGCTGAAACACAAATGGGAAGAGGGGTTAGTTGGAGAGATAGAGGATGGTCTCTGGGAGGATGCGTTGAGCAGAGTCAACGCGTCCACAACATGTGCCAGGCTCAGCCTGATACAATTTAAGGTCGTTCACCGGGCCCACATGACAGTGGCCCGGATGAGCAGGTTCTTTGGAGTGGAAGACAGGTGCACAAGGTGTCTGGACACGCCCAAAGCTTCGGGGATTCTGGCAGAGGTTTGCGGATGTCATGCCCAAAGTATTGAAAACAAGAGTGGCGCCGAGTGTCGGAAGACCCGGGAATCCAGGAGTAGGAAGAGGCAGACGTTCTGGTCTTTGCTTCCCTGGTAGCCCTGAGACAGATACTATTAGCTTGGAGGGACTCAAAGCCCCCGAAGTTGGAGGCCTGGCTATCGGACATGGCTAGCTTTCTCTGTTTGGAGAAAATCAAGTTTGCCTTGAAAGGGTCACTGTTAGGGTTCGCCCGGAGGTGGCAGCCATTTGTCGACTTCTTTAGGGAAAATTAACTGTCAGCAGAAGGTGGGGGGGGGGGGGGGGGGGGGGGGGGGTGGAGAGAGAGAGGGGGGGGTAGTTTAGTGTAGAGTAGGAGGCTACAAAAGGTGGGACCTGTGAGGGAGGAAGACGGCTTTTGCACTATGCTTATATTTGTATGTACAGTGTTTCTTCTGTTATTGTTATAAAACCATAAATACCTCAATAAAATGTTTATTAAAAAAAAGGAGGAGGTGAGCAGTCTTCAGGATTCTCTGATGCTGCGCTAGATGCCCTGGTACAGGCAGCAGAGAGTTGGAAGGGCATCCTCTTCCCTCTCTGAGCATGTTGTCAAGAGTTGGAGTACACTGGACATGGCTGCAATGTCACAATAAATGTTATGATCCAGTCAGAGTTCCTGGGTAAGAATGCTGCTCTCATACTCATTGCTCACAGCCTCCTTGGTGAAGCGATGGCATCTCCTAATTTACTCCTGAATACAGTTCATGTCAGAGAAGCACTTCCTGAAGACGCATTGTGGATATCACGTCCTGCAGGGCCACCCTTTTCCTCCACCTCCCTCTTCTGGCAGTTGCTCCTACTCTTTTGCTTCTTCCTTGCTGATCCTCCAGCACTGGAGGAAGTTCAGTATGACCAGCCATACCTGCATCAAACCTATTTCTGAGGCAAGCAACAACAGCGCATGACCAGAAACATCTTTCTCAGTGTAGACAGAGTGAATTTGCCAGAGTGATAAAGCAGCAGCCTGAACTAAGAAATTGCAACTAAACTGTATTTACTGAGATGTCCCTTTACATCAGGGTTTCCAAAACCTCAGGCCACAATCCTCTCTGGGGTCACAGAGGTTACTTTTGGGGTTGTGAGCTCCTCTCCTCTGAGGTAGCAATGGTGACCACAGCGCGGAGATGGCCTAATATGGAAACTCTGGTGTAACATCCCTGGACTTACTGGATCGATGTTGCCAAACCACAAGCAACGAATGATGAGCCCAAGGCACCCAGCAACCTCAGAAATCACTCTTACTGGCTGGTGCTGAGTGGGCCCAGAATACTTGTGCACCAAGCTGGCATAGACAGACGTGGCGACGTGTCACTCACTGACTAAGTGCAAGAAAAACCAGCATGTCATACAACTGAGCCATGAAGATGAGTGGCGGCTTCAAACTGTTTATGCTCCTGTCTGCCATTTCCCAGGCTCCTTACCTTGGATAGCCAATCCAATCCTGCTTCATTGGCACTGTCAACTGGACCACAGGGGGAGATGGACTGCCGAGTGAGGGAGGAGACTGCATTTAATACAGCCCAGTGGGCAGAAATCCTGGTGTCTCAGGTCCTGGAAACAGGAACCACACCCCACCTACAGATGAAATCGGAGGTCAGATGGCACTACATGGGGTTTCTGGTTGTGGTAATCACCACAGTTGTGTATATTAGGAGATGTGTGATAAGACCCTGTAATACAGGTACGGGGGTAGCCCTGCCTGCTGGCTCTGCCCAGTAGGCAGAGTATAAATATGTGTGCTCCCTGTTCAGCAGCCATTTCGCCAGCTGCTGTAGGAGACCACACATCTTAGAGTAATAAAGCCTCAGTTGTATTCAACTCTCATCTCTGTGCAATTGATCGTGCATCAATTTATTACTCTAAGATTTTCAGAAGATGGACCTCTGCATCAAACCGGATTGCCTGCAGCTGGATCCACAATCAAGCAACGCCAAAAAGGACTTTCAACATTGGCTAGCTTGTTTCGAAGCTTACATCAAGTCTGCACCAGACCCAATTCCGGAAGCTGAGAAGATCCAGACACTCTACTCGCAGCTGAGCTCCAATGTATTTCCTCTTATCCAGTACGCGCTGATCTACGATGAAGCCATGGCGCTACTGAAAGAGAATTACGCCCAGCGGACGCACACGCTCTTCGCCAGACACGTACTCTCTACTCATAGTCAACTCCCTGGTGAGTCCATAGAAGATTTCTGGCGTGCCTTAATTCCCCTGGTCAGAGACTGTGACTGTCAGGCCTTCACGGCCACGGAACATTCGAACCTCCTCATGCGGGACGCTTTCAGCACGGGGATAGGGTCAGACCTCAGATGCCAGCGACTTTTAGAGGGGGCCAGGCTCGACCTCGCAGAAACCAAAAAGCTGGCGCTATCAAGGATGGTCGCCTCGCGCAGTATTCAGGCCTGCACTCCCAGCCGCGCGGCCCACCCCTCCTACTCATCGTGGATTCCACAGATGGCCGCCCCACCGGGGGCCCCACCCAACCAATCCTACGCCTGTGCCACGCGCCAGCCAGGCAACCACGGGGGCCCCCGATGTTACTTCTGTGGGCAACAGAAACACCCCCGCCAACGCTGCCGGCCCGCAGCGCCCTTTGCAAGGCCTGCGGCAAAAAGGGGAACTTCGCTGCGGTGTGCCAGGCCCGCGCAATCACCGCTATCACCCCAACCCCCCTCCCGTATGGACAGTGGGCGCCGCCATCTTCCCCTCCTCGGACTACGCTTGGCCAGTGGGTGCCGCCATCTTCCCCTCCTCGGACCACGTGCGGCACATGGGCGCCGCCATCTTTGTCAACCCCCGCCACGTGCGGCCTGTGGGTGCCGCCATCTTGTCCACCCTGTTGGTCGTTCTGGGTGAGTGTGCTTAACACTCACTTGGCTCTGTTTCTCGTTCTAAGCTCTGGAGTCGCCAGGTGCCGTTAAGACGCTGCCACAAGCTTCAAGGTGAAGTTCAAAGCAATAAAACCGTACACCAATTAGTAAGTCCAAACAACTAGAGTTTATTACTACCCATGGACACGCTAAAGGATTAAACTTACTCCTACCGCTAAACAACTAATACTTATCTCGAAGGAACTGCGAGGTCAGGGAACAAGGCCTCTTGCTCTGCTCTGGTCTGCAGACTTCGGATTGCTATCAATTGCCAAGGGTGTTAGGAGTGCCTATTTCTGGTAGCGGTCGTCGTCGTTAGGCACTTACTTGTTGGTGGCTGCTGCTCGACGGCTGGAGTAGAAGACAGGAGCCCGGAGACAGGAGACTGAACCATGTGTGGGACCTTTCTTTTATAGGTTCCAGGGGATCCGCGCCCCTTTGGGCGGACTCCCTTACCTGCTTGGAATCGATTGGGTCTCTTCCCAATCGATATGTTTGAACCCCCCAATCCTAGGGCAGTTCCTTGGTTGCTGGGGCGGTTCTTGGGACCTTTTGTTTTGGGCTTCTCTGGCGCCACTGGGTCTGGCCTTCTATAAAATGTATAGATTTGTGCTTAACTTGTGTTCATTGTATCTGGGACTCGCCCGGTATTAGTATGTTAACGTGTTTTCTTTCACAGTGCTGTCTGGTCTCTGCAGCAGTCAAACCCGGTTTCTGCAGTTGTCCCAATACACAATCGCCTTGCAAGCTGCTTGCTTTCCAACATGTCCATTTTCCCTGCATTCTTTGCAATCTTCCATTTTGTGTTGGGCAGTGGCCACCCCAGGTGGCTACAACCCCAAGATCATCAGGCGCCGCCATCTTGTCTCCCCCACGGCACATGCACGCCACCATCGTTCCATGACCCATGCCCCCCAGGCACCCCATCGTTCGACACCAGCGACGACCAGCTGGGTCACGATTGACCAGTCTCGCCTGCACAATCTAGCCACCGCCTCGACAAGCGTGAAGATCGATGGACACGAGACCTCTTGTCTGCTGGACTCCAGGAGCACCGAAAGCTTCATCCATCCAGATACGGTAAGGTGCTGCTCCCTCGCGGTACACCCCGCCAATCAGAGAATCTCCCTGGCCTTCGGGTCACACTCCGTGGTGATCCGGGGGTACTGTATTGCCACGCTCATGGTCCAGGGCGTAGAATTCAGCGGCTTCCGCCTCTACGTCCTCCCAACCTCTGCGCTGCCCTGCTACTCGGCCTGGACTTTCAGTATAACCTCCACAGCCTAACACTGAAATTCGGCGGGCCCCTACCATCCATTACTGTGTGCGGCCTCGCCCCTAAAGGTCCGACCCACCTTCCCTATTCGCAAACCTAACCCCGGATTGCAAACCCGTCACCACCATGAGCAGACGGTACAGCACCCAGGACAGGACCTTCATCAGGTCCGAGGTCCAGCGGCTGCTTCAGGAAGGCATCATCGAGGCCAGCAACAGCCCCTGGAGAGCCCAAGTGGTAGTGGTGAAAACTGGGGAGAATCACTGAATGGTCGTGGACTACAGCCAGACCATCAATTGGTAGACGCAGCTCGGCGCATACCCCCCCCAAACGCATATCTGATATGATCAATCAGATTGCACAGTACCGGGTCTTCTCAAAATCTGCCTACCACCAGCTCCCCATCCGAAAGGCGGACCGCCATACACTGCCTTCGAAGCAGATGGCCGCCTCTACCACTTTCTCAGGGTTCCCTTCAGCGTCACCAATGGGGTCTCGGTCTTCCAAAGGGAGATGGACCGAATGGTCGACCTGCCCGACGCCCGAGGATGAAGAGGATTTTGGCACGCTCCCGGTGTCACTGAGGATCAGACCACCACCGGAATCGCCGCCACTACTGCGTCGCTCCCAACGTCACATCAATGCCCCGGACCGGCTAAACCTGTAGTTGGTTCGGGACTGTTAAAGCACCTTGTACTGGCCTTCAAAATTTTTTTTTGCCTCTGTCCATTAAACCTGCTCTGGGTCTAGTGGTCCGCCACCCCTGCCGGACTCAATTTTAACAGGGGGTGAATATGCTAATCACCACTGTTGTGTATATTAGGAGATGTGTGGTAAGACCCTGTAATACAGGTACGGGGGTAGTCCCTGCCTGCTGGCTCCGCCCAGTACGCAGAGTATAAATATGTGTGCTCCCTGTACAGCAGCCATTTCACCAGCTGCTGTAGGAGGCCACACATCTTAGAGTAATAAAGCCTCAGTTGTATTCAACTCTTCTTTGTGCAATTGATCGTGCATCACTGGTCACCAGCGACGTAATGCCAATTCAGCTCATTAATAGGCCTATTAGTGGTTAGCACCGCTGCCTCACGGCGCTGAGGACCCGTGTTCGATCCTGGCACCAGGTCACTGTCCAAGTGAAGTTTGTACATTCTCCTTGTGTGTGCGTGGGTCTCACCCCCACAACCCAAAGATGTACAGGGTAGGTGAATTGGCCCCGCTAAATTGCCCCTTGATTGGGGAAAAAAATTAATTGGGTGCTTTAAATTTATTTTTAAAATGAATGGGCCTGTTGACACCCATTATCCCTGAACCTACAGCAATTTAGTGGTAGCTCAGGAATTAAATGGAGGCTGCATGGGCCCGTGGAAGGCCGCCCAGAAAAGCCTATCAGGTTTACCAACAGCTTACTGATGTGGGGGATGGGCTGGTTCCTCGCTATCAATGGACACAGCAGCAGGCAGGGGCTGGCTGCTGGAAGCCTTGCCCCTGTCCCTGGCTCTGATCCCCTTTTCTCATGACTCCCAACCTCTGACCACATCCTGGCTTCCCTCATCTTTGGCCGGGGAACTTCTACAATCCTAGGCCTCTGGTGGCTGCGGTGCCACCAGCAGGCACTGTTCCCACTGGCAGCTGTGATGAACTCGCTGCCTTGGATTGCCCAGCAGCTTTCGGTGGACAGGAGTCTGCCATAGGGGTCCTCAATTGGCCAGTTAAGTGCATAAAGGACATTTGATTCCATCGGGTTTCCCAGAATGGAGTCGGAAAGTAGAGCTGCTGAGTGAGTTAATGAGTGGGGGCAAGGTGGGATTGGGCTGCTGCTGCTGTGTGTGTGTGTGTATGTGCATGTGGGATGTGGACAGCATGGTAGCACAGTGGTTAGCACTGTTGCTTCACAGTGCCAGGGACCCGGGTTCGATTCTCACTTGGGTCACTGTCCGTTATAAGTCTGCAAGTTCTCCCCGTGACTGTGTGTTGTCTCTGGGTGCTCCGGTTTTCTCCCACTAGTCCTGAAAGATGTGGGCCAGGATTCTCCGAAATCCCGGCCAAGTGTTGACGCCAGCGTAAACACCGGAGTGGTGTACGCCGGCGTTAACGGGCCTCCTGGTCCAGCAATTCACCGCTGTTCAGCAGGCTAGCATGGCGCCGGAGGTGCTGTGTGCTGCTCCGGCGCTGAAAGGCAGCCCTACACATGCGCGTGGTTGCCATCTCCATGCCGGCGTGGAGCAACATGTCAGGGACTTCACAGCGGGCCGTGCAGAAGGAGGTAGATCCCCTCCGGATCGCGGCTGCCCGCCAATCGGATCGCGGCCGCCCGCCGATCGGATGCCCCCGAGCGCGCACCTGGAGCCCGTGGAGCCCCCCTCCCCGGAGTCAGATCCCCCCGCCCCCCCACCAAGACTTTCACAGCGGCCACGGGTCCGAGCTCCCGCTGGGTGGTACCAGGTTAGAACCATGGTGGCGGGACTCGGCGGGAGTTTGTTGCTCGTTCTGGGTGAGTGTTCCTAACACTCAATTTGACTCTGTTTCTTTACTTAGCTCTGGAGTCACCAGGTATCGTAAAGATACCGCCACAAGTTTCAAGGTGAAGTTCAAAGCAATAAAACCATACACCAATTAGTAAGTTCAAACAACTGAGTTTATTATAATACAATTATAATAACTACACATGCACACGCTAAAGGATTAAACTATTCCTACCGCTAAATAAACTAATACTTATCTCGAAGGAACTGCTGGATCAGGGAACAAGGCCTCTTGCTCTGCTCTGGTCTGCAGACTTCAGGTTGGTATAGGTTAAAAGGGGTCAGGAGTGTCTATCTCTGGTAGCGATCGTTGTGAGGCACTTACTTGTTGGCGGCTGCTGTCCGAACCCTCTCCTCTCTCTCTCTCGTTCAAGGTCTTCTTGGCAAAAGCTGGTCGAGGTGCTGGTCCACAGCGGAGGGCTGGTCAAGGAGAGAGGAGGGCTGGACAAGAAGAATGAACCATGTGTCGGACCTGTCTTTTATAGGTCCCAGGGATCCGTGCCCCTTTGGGCGGACTCCCTTACCTGCTCGGAATCGATTGGGTCTCTTCCCAATCGATATGTTTGAATCCCCCCCAATACTGAGGCTGTTCCTTTGCTACTGGGCGGGCTTTCAGGCTCTTTGTTTTTGAACCTTGCTGGTGCCGGGGTGTCTGCTATTCTTTACAATGTTGCAGTTACTTCCCCATTTGTGTCCATTGTCTCTGGAATCGTTCCATTAACATGCTAATTATCCTGGAGATTGCCTCATTAGTATGCAGAATGTTCGTTTCGGTGCTGTCTGCTTTCTTAGCAGACAGAATCCACACCTGCTTGGTGCAGCCTGCTGGTGCTGCAAACATTGTCCATTTTATCCTATATGCTTTGCGTTCCTCCATTTTGTATTTAGGGAATGGCCAACTCCGGTGGCTACCAGTTCATCCCGTCGTCCGCGGGGCCTATTTCAGCGGCCACCGACCGGCGCCACGGCGACTGCGCGGGCGCCATTGGCACTCATTCTCCAGTTGCTGGAGAATCGGTGGCCTGGCATCGGAGCAGCGTGGTCGGAATTTCCCGCGCCCCTGGCTATTCTCCAACCTGGCACGGGCTCAGAGAATCCCGCCCGTGCTGTTGGATAGTTTGAACATTCTGAATTCTCCCTCTGTGTACCAAAACAGGCACCGGAGTGTGGCGACTAGAGGATTTTCACAGTAACTTCATTGCAGTGTTAATGTAAGCCTACTTGTCACACGAATAAAGATTATTATTATGAGGCTGATTACATTGTATGTGTGGGGATGGAGGACGTGGGGTTTCACTGAGTCTTGAGGCAGTATGGAGTGCTTCAGTAAAATGAGTACATAAAAAACACTTTTCCAGGGCAGCACGGTGGCGCAATGGGTTAGCCCTGCAGCCTCACGGTGCCGAGGTCCCAGGTTCGATCCCGGCGCTGGGTCACTGTCCATGTGGAGGTTGCACATTCTCCCTGTGTTTGCATGGGTTTCGCCCCCACAACCCCAAGATGTCCAGGCTAGGTGGATTGGCCATGCTAAATTTTCTCTTAATTGGAAAAAATTAATTGGGTACACTAAATTTATGAAAAAGAAAAAAAAAACACTTTTACAAAGTAGTTTAAAAACTCAGATATTCATAGCTTTATGATTATATTATTAGATGTTAATCTATAATATGCAAACTTTAATTATTATATACTGAATGTTACTGCGCTGCTTTACTGCTGTTTTGTTTTTGCTGGTGTCTAAGATCCTGTCAATTTTCGAGTGCAAAAGTGTGGTTGCATTGGGAAATAGTTTGGGATGCACTGTTTTAAATAGTGATGAGGGGCCTTTCTTTTTTTTTGTTATAAATTTAGAGTACCCAATTATTTTTTCCAATTAAGGGGCAGTTTAGAGTGGCCAATCTACCTAGCCTGCACATCTTTGGGTTGGGGGGGTGAAACCCACGCAGACACGGGGAGAATGTGCAAACTCCACACGGACAGTGACCCAGGGCCGGGATTCGAACCCGAGTCCTCAGCGCCATAGGCAGCAATGCTAACCACTGCACCACCGTGCTGCCCAATGAGGGGTCTTTCTGCTGATTTCCACTACCATTGTTCTGTGCGAATTCAGCACTTTGTGAATGAAGTGTTGGGACATTAAAAAAACAACAACAGGTTCTTGCATTCACACAGGGCCCCTTTTGCATATATTATTCCAGCCATTAAATGTTTCCCACATGCACTTTGCCAACAATCTTGTAGGTAGGTGAACTCTTATAGTCCTAATGTAAGGTTCGGCCTGAATCCGTCCGCATAGAGAAAATGGTCATGGCTCACAAGTGTTCTTTTTTTTAAATGCTTTTATTGAAACGTTTAATTTACATCAACATCAAACAGCCCAGAAAACGAATATTAAGTAGTACAATATCGCATAAAAAGAAAAAAACAGACATCAGAGCATATAAATTCCATCAAAAGTAACCTATCCCCAATAATAATAACTCCCCCCCCCCCCCCCCCAACCCCACCCACACACCACCATTAACAGCTGATGCTGACTAACTTTTAAAAGTAGGAAATGAATGGCTTCCACCTCAGGTAGAACCCCTACACCGACACCCTAATGATGTCCTTGACCTTTTACAGAGTGAAAGATTCCATGAGGTGACCCAACCAGGCCTGGGCAGAGCGGAAGATCTCCATCCCAACAGAACGCATCTCCGGGCTATCAACAGAATAAGTGCGCCCCTGACAGTTAAAGTTTTGCCGAAATGCGTCCATACTGGCAGACCGTCTCTCCATGAACAGATCCCCCAAATTCTCAAGGTCTTTTCCTTCCCATGACTTAAACATCGCATCCAAACCCGACGGCACAAACAAATGGTTGCCGTAGATAGGGGCCCACAATGACATGGCTCTCAGCTTGCAATGCTGCCTAAACTGCTTCCATATCCTTAAAGCAGAGATCACCACTGGGCTCGAGGAATACCTCGCTGGGGAGAATGGCAGCGAAGCCGTTACCAAAGCCAGTTAACTGGAGCCCCTACACAAACTCACCTCCATCTGCCCCCATGTGGAATCTGACCTTCCCAGCCACTCCAGCACCTCCTCAATATTGGCTGCCTAATAATAAACAAGCAAATTGGGTATTGCCAGGCCCCTGACTGCCACTCCCTCTAAAGGAATACCATACAAATTCTTGGTGACTAACCCGCCCAAATAAAAGAGGTGATTGACTTGTTAACCTTGGCAAAGAAAGACTTAGCAAGGAAAACAGGAAGACATTGAAACGGAAATAAAAACCTTGGGAGAATGTTCATCTTAACAGTCTGGACTCTGCCCGCCAAGGACAGCGGAAGGTATCCCACTTCTGTAAATCGGACCTCACTCTACTCACCAGACTTGTATAGTTTAACCGATGAAGCATGGGCCAATCATGGCTCACTCGGATACCCAGACATCGCAAACTACCTCTGGCAAGACAAAAAGGCTATACATCCAGATCAGCTCCCCACCCCGGGGGATTATTTACTCTTCTCCAGGTTCAATTTATACCCTGAAAAGGATCCAAAGCTCCTCAGTAGCATCATTATTTCATCCACAGAGGAGACTGGGTCTGTAACATACAAGAGTAAGTCATCAGCATATAGAAACACAACATGCTCCCTCCCCCCACCTTATCATCCATCATTCACCCAAAGACCTCGGCGCTATGGCCAAAGGATCTATAGCTAGCACAAGCAGGAGCAGCGACAAAGGGCACCCCTGCCTTGTACCCTTACTCAATAGAAAATACCCTGAACTCATCACTTGTCATACACTGGCCGTCGGGGCTCTATGTAATAGCCAAACCCAAAAAGTGAACTTCTGCCCCCAAGTACCTCAAAAAGGCACTTCCTCTCCACCGTGTCAAATGCTTTCTCAGCATCCATAGATATAATTACCTCTTGTTCGGGGGCTGGAGAGGACAACACTCAGAACCTGCTGTATATTTGCCAATAACTGCCGCCCCTTAACAAAGACTGTCTGCCCAGCAGCTTGGTCAGTAGTTTGGCATCCGCATATGATCCACATTCTGTGATGTCCTTATCCTTTTTCAAGAAGAGGAAGTTAGAGGCCTGCGAATGTTAATCGGGCAATGCACCCCAAGCCAAAAAAATCATTGAACATATCTACTATCAGTGGCACCAACTGGCCCGCAAATGTCTTATAAAATTTGACAGAAACCCATCAGACCCAGGGGCCTGACCTGTTTGCATTAGCCAATGCCCTTCCGTACATCCTCAGGACTTAACGGGGCCTCCAACTCTTCCCTTCTCTCTCTCTCTCCACTACCTGGAAGGACAACCAGCTCGGAACTCCGGCATGTCCAATCCACTCCCCGAGGACTAATCTGTAGAGATCTCTGTAAAAATTTTCAAACACCGCATTGACTTCCCTCGGTGCAGAAACTAAGCTACCGCCCAAGTCCCTGATCTGTACAATCTCCCGTAAATCTGCCTGCTGCCTCAGCTGCTGAGCCAAAAGGTGGCCTGCCTTCTCCCCGCACTCAGAAACCATCCCCCTCAAACACCACAGCTGGCGCACCACCTTCCATGTAGACACCAGATCAAACTACATTTGCAGTTGCTTCCTAGTTGCCAGAAACTCCAGAGTAGGTCCTCCAAAAAGCGGCGACCCGTCTCCACAATCGCACCCACCAGTCGCTGTCGGTCTGCCCTCACAGTCCTATCTAAATGCACCACATAGGAGATTGCCTCCCCTCTTATAACTGGCTCAAGGACCTCCCAAAGTGTGGAGGGGGAGACCGAGTTGTTCCTGTTAAACCTAATGGGCTGGAATTTCCGTCAGCAGCACACGCACGCCCGCGGAAACCCCATTGGCCGGCTGCCGAGGCGGAGGAGCCTGCTGCCGGTGGGGGGTGCGCCGCAGCAGAAAACGGGTGTGCAGGACGGAGAATCCTGCCCTCCAGCACCTCGCCATGCTTCTTTAGTGCCTCGGTGGTCTTTTCACCTTTCACCCAGATGGGGCAAAGCACTTCCTCAATCGATTTTTGTAGACTCTCCGACACCAACTTCCATTGCTTCTCAAAGTATTTGTCAAGCTCCTTTGTGAGCACACAAGAGAACATGTCCGCTGGTGTCGGGTGGCCATTGTCGACAATGCTCCCGCTGCCATTTTCTCTGCTGACGAGCTGCACAAAGCCTACGTGTTCATGAAGAATTACCTTCTGTGGGTGTTTTTTTTCCTTTTCCTATTAGCATGTGTTTAGTACAGGAACCCTGTATTACCGGTCCAGAATGCTTTCCTGCAAAATTCTTCCGAAAAACTGGGCAAAATGCTGAAAAAGACAGATCCTGGTCGGAGATACCTAGTAAGCGACCTCCCCTCACATGCAGCCACAGGAAGTTCACAAATGTTCTTTTTTTAATTTTTCTTTTAATTTAGAGAGCCCAGTTCATTTTTTCCAATTAAGGGACAATTAAGCGTGGTCAGTCCACCTACCCTCCACATCTTTGGGTTGTGGGGCAAAACCCATGCAAACACGGGGAGAATGTGCAAACTCTACATGGACATTGACCCAGAGCCGGGATCGAACCTGGGACCTCGGCTCCCTGAGGCTGCAGTGCTAACCACTGCACCACCGTGCTGCCCCCAAATGTTCTTTTTAATAGTTTATTGTAATGTTGATAAACGTACAAACTTCATTACCCTGCTCCCTTTCAGTTAGATCAGTATCAAACAGGGGCAGCACGGTGGCGCAGTGGGTTAGCCCTGCTGTCTCATGGCGCCAAGGTCCCAGGTTCAATCCCGGCTCTGGGTTACTATCTGTGTGGAGTTTGCACATTCTCCCCGTGTTTCTGTGGGTTTTGCCCCAACAATCCAAAGAAGTGCAGGCTAGGTGAATTGGCCATGCTAAATTGCCCCTTAATTGGAAAAAATGAATTGGGTACTCTAAATTTATTTTAAAAAATCAGTATCAAACAGACAAACATTGTTTCTGCCGTTTCTAAGCTGCACTGTTAACCCTTGAATTGCTGCTCCTGAAAAGTTGCAGCATCCGTTAGCGTTGTTTCTTTAGCTTAGGTATCTCATTTTAGTGCATCCAATCCCCATACTAAATTTCTTTTCTTTTACTTTTTAAAAAAATTTAGAGTACCCAATTATTTTTTTTTCAATTAAGTGGCAATTTAGCATGGCCAATCCACGTACTCTGCACATCTTTGGGTTGTGGGGGTGAAACCCACGCAGACACAGAGAAAAAGTGCAGACTCCACACAGACAGTGACCCGGGTCCGGGATCGAAGGGTGCCAGGCAGCAGTGCTAACCACTGGGCCACCGTGCTGACCTTTAAACTTATTTTCTGAGACGATCTATATCGTGCAGTGCTGCCAAGGCTTCTGCCTTTACTGTTGTCTGCTGTTATTGCTGTCCGATACCACTCTTACTGATAAACAAACGTTTCTTAAAGCTGCGAGAAAAATCTCAGCCGTGGCAATGATTGCTGCAAACCCCTCCTCAAATCTGTGTCTCCTTACATATTGTAGCAATCTCAAATTCTGTTTCATGAATAGTCTATTAATAAATGAAGGTTGTTTCGATGGGCAGGGTCCTGAATATCAGACTGGGTAGGTTTCACTCTAACCAAAAGGTTCTCTGGGAATAACATTCCAAGGAATTGGGGGTAGTGGCTGCAAATAGTTTGGCCACAGGTGTTCAGTGGTCATGACAAATCATTTAACTGGATAGATACATGCCCATTGTGTGGTCTGACTGCTTCATAAGCTGTCGCTTGACTAGTATACTGAAAAAGTCACTTACTGTCTTTGTCAGGTTATCAAGGTGCCATGGAATGCTGGGAGGCAAAGGTTACAAACAGTCTTTGTTTTTGCAGTACCTACTTTAAAAAAAATTTTTAGGCTACCAAATTCATTTTTTCCAATTAAGGGGCAATTTAGCATGGCCAATCCACCTACCCTGCACATCTTTGGGTTATGGGGGTGAAACCCACGCAAATATGGGGAGAATGTGCAAACTCCAAACGGACAGTGACCCAGAGCTGGAATTGAACCTGGGACCTCGGCGCCGTGAGGCAGCAGGGCTAACCCACTGTGCCACCATGCTGCCCTGCAGTACCTTCTTTAGGACTTTTAAATGTTGACATCTTTTAAGTTGAACGTGTTCTTGTTGAAAGGAACAGTCATGAATGCCTGTACCAAATGACGGGCATGATCTACTGATGCATGTTTTCTGCTCACCAGTAGTGCCTGTAAAATGGGTGTCGGGCCATTTATTTCCAGCCCTTCGTTTGTAGACCAGAAAAGCACGGCATGTATGTTTGTTACCTCACACATACGGAATTAAAAATTTGGTTCACGTCTCTGAAAAAAAGCTAACTAAAACTACTTTTGGGCAATTCTGCCTGTTTTCATCATCAGTATGGATTCGCTGTGGCAGTAACAATTCCTTCACTGTCATTACCCTTAAAGATTTTTGATACCAACAACTGGAATAATTGAGTTGCTGGTACTGATACAACTGACGCTCAAAAAAGAAACTTGTGAGAATACCACTCAACAGAATAGAAGCAAACAGATGTTTCCCTTACCATGAAGTCCAGAGAACCGGGTACTTGTCCGTACTGCATCATTTTCAATGAATAACCAATGACAGTTGATGATTTCCTCTGTACGTACTCCTTTCAATACTGTTCAAAAAATACAAACTACCAAATTCCACATTTTCTTTTAAATCTTTAACTATACTGCACAGGTATATAAATAGAATACGACAGATGACTTATTGCAAGCTATGTTTATTCCATGAGTGAAGCCGACCTGCACAACTAAGTTATGACCTTGTCATTCATTACTCGTGAAAATAAACACTACATTCAACAACTTCAATTATAGTATCCATTTTATATATCTTTGTAGTCATTGAGTGATGTAACATTAAGTAATGCAGAATTACTACTGAATTTTGTATAACTTCACTGAGGTTTTGAGTCTTGTGGTACAAGGGTAACCGTGTTCAGATTATGAAAGATGACTAACTACTGCTTGAATACATTCAGAGTTTGATCAAAATTTGAGAATATTTAGTGGGTTAGATCCCGCATTACTTTCGTGACCTAACAAATCTCTTTCCCAGTGTAGTTTCTTTAGTGTGCATTCTGCCATGTTCTTTATTACTGCATATCTTAATGTTCCTTAGGCTACTTACTCGAATGCATGTACCTCAAATCTTCACTATATTCGTACTGCTATTTGACAACATGGTCAAACTATGTTTGTCTGGGCTACGCAGGATGAGCTGCCATGTACGGTAGAACATGGCAGCATGGTAGCACAAGTGGATAGCACTGTGGCTCACAGCAACAGGGTCCCAGGTTCGATTCCCTGCTGGGTCACTGTCTGTGTTGAGTCTGCATGTTCTCCCCGTGTCTGCGTGGGTTTCCTCCGGGTGCTCCGGTTTCCTCCCACAGTCCAAAGACGTGCAAGTTAGGTGGATTGGCCATGCTAAATTGCCTTAGTGTCCAAAACGGTTAGGATGGGTTATTGGGTTACGTGGATAGGGTGAAAGTGAGGGCTTAAGTGGGTCGGTGCAGACTTGATGGGCCGAATGGCCTCCTTCTGCACTGTATGTTCTATGTGGTTCTATGTTAGTACAGTGGTTAGCACTGTTGCTTCACAGCGCCAGGGTCCCAGGTTTGATTCCCGGCTTGGCACCATCGTGCAGATTTTGCACGTTCTCCTTGTGTCTGCATCGGTTTCCTCGGGTGCTCCGGTTTCCTCCCACAAGTCCTGAAAGACGTGCTGTTAGGTAAGTTGGATATTCTGAATTCTCCCGCCGTGTACCCGAACAGGCACCGGAATGTGGCGACTAGGTGCTTTTGACAGTAACTTCATTGCAATGTTAGCCCACTTGTGACAATAAAGGTTATTAATTCAAATGTACAACTGTGTCTGTCATTATGGCCTGGCCTGATTTGGGAGCATATAAGATAGTGGTAAACAAAGAACTAAAGCCTATTAAAATTACCACAACGTCAATATGTGCTGATGTCAAGTGGCAGAATGGAAATGGAAGGGAAAGAAAAGAAAATGTCGATGAGGAAGATCACAAATTTGCACCAGATTCAAAGGGAAGTTATCTCATTCACAACAATTTACATCTGTTTTAATGCAGAATAGCTTTAAAGAAAGCACTTTCTGAGAACAAAGTAAACCTGGGATGATTCTGAGTGCTACAGATTCCAATGCTACCCAAAGTACATTCAGCAGACCTCCAAGGGTCACAGATCTGCTAAAATCTGTCTTGCGAAGTACATGACGTTTTTGTTGCTAGTTAGAAATCAGGTTGCCACAGAAAGTGGAAAAGCCCAGGTTTCCTAGCTAGAGTGTAAATGGAACACGAGGAAATATCCAATTTTACAGCCGTAGTGCAAGCTAGAGAAGGAGGGATTATTGTGGCCGTCCAGAGTGAGCAGGCTTTGTGCATCAGGGGCACTGCAGGATAACGGGCTTTCCTGGTAGATCTACTGTATAAATAAAGCATGTTTCAGGGACTGCTCGCACTGCAACTAATCTAAACAACAAGGACTGGAAGAAACGATCTATTTATGCCAGAATCCATCTGGTGCTGTAACGCTCAGTTTAGATTCACTGGAATGTGTCAGGTTTGAAAAATGTTTATACATCATGAGTATGCCAGAATGTACCCTTGTTAACCATTTCACTGCCGAAGTCATTTTTACATCAGACTAAAAATAGAACATTGAAAAGTGTGCTGCATCATAGAGCATTGTCTCAAGGTTTATGTCTTTCATCTTCCATGCCTGTGAGTTTTATACTATTGTATTATAATGGGAAGCTAGATACTTCTTTCAAAGAATTATAAAACAGCATGGCTGGAGGATGGAAACAGATTTCCATCCATTCTTTTAACTGGTTTGGGAATGTTGAAAGGAAAAACAATAAGATTGCAACTGCAAAAAGGATTTGGATGACGGTTGTGACAATTATCAACTTTCGCCGATTGATACTCTCCACTGCCACTACTGTATGAATATGTTAAGTTTATATTATTGGGTTTTTGCTGTAAGATATTTTCCCTGGAATCGCCATCCAGGCCTACACCCAAAATGAACCTCATGCAAACCTATGAACCAGAGTGCGGGGTAAGGCTCCAAGGAGTCCAAAGACATGGCATTAAATTCCTTTGACTTCTCAGAACAAAGAACATTAAATCTGATAACTACACACTTAACAGCAAAATAGTCACAGCATTTTCCCGTGAACGCAGGTGCCAAACAAATGTAAATGGCCTCACAGAATGTTCTTAATTCAGTGGAATGTTGGATACATGATTCATTCTTACCCCTTTAAATGATCTATGAAAAGACTACACCATCCAAGGCTAGTGACAGCAATGATCAATGCAGATCAGATCACATGGCAGTGTATCAGACAGTAGTGCAAATTCTCCGTAGTCTCCAAAAACAGATAAGGCACTAACCATTTCTAACATTATGTGTGCTACGACCAGTCAAAAAAATCCATAAGGATCTTTACAGTCTATTTTTATTAACAATGTTTTGTAGTGTTTTTAAAAGCTGAGAGAAATTTGGAGGAAAATAAATGTCCAAAAAAAGCAAAATAATTTGTTTTAAATCAGTTTTCTTTCACCGTCGTTAAACCTCAAGAAAACAAGCAAGAGACTAACATGGTGGCGTTAAACTATAATATAACCAACAATAATTTACAGTTCATGGATGCCATTTTTATGGTTACAAATTACTGCTGAGCTAACTGAAGAGTTAAGTACATTTATATGCTGCTGGATTCTCCGTTTCAGAGACGGGCGGAATTCTCCGCTCCCCACGCGGCATGGGAGAATCGCGGGAGGGCCCCCCGACATTTTTCACGCATGCCTGGTGCCCCCCGCGGTTCTCTCCCCCCCCCGGCTCGGAAGAATCGCCGCTCACCGTTTTGGACGGCGAACGGCGATTCTCCGACCCCGATGGGCCGAGTGGCCAGCCGTTCACGACCGTTTCACGACGACGGCAAATACACCTGGTCGCTGCCATCGTGAAACGGGTGCCAGATGCCCGTTTGGGGCTTCTAAGGGGCCGTTTGGGGCAAGAGCACCACGACTGTGCTCGGGAGAGGACAGGCTCACAATCGGTGCCCACCGATCATCGGGACGGCGTCCAAATCGGACGCACTATTTCCCCTCCGCCGCCCCGCAAGATCAAGCCGCCACGTCTTGCGGGGCGGCTGAGGGGAAAGACGGCCACCGCGCATGCGCGGGTTCGTGCCGTCAGCGTCATGACATCAGCCGCGCATGCGCATGTCATCCTTGGCGCGACAACCCCACGGCTGAGAGTTACGGAGCGCCGCTCCTAGCCCCGCCGGGAGGGGAGAATAGGGGATGAGGAGCGGCCTCCGAGGCCGTCGTGAAACTCGGCCGAGTTCACGACGGCCTTCCCGATTTTACCCGGGTGCGGAGAATTCTGCCCTTAAGTGCTGATGCCAGGACTGAATTGCGTAGGTTCTACGGCCCAAGAAAGCGGTGCCGGTCTCTGAGTGATTCAGAGCATCCTAATGGGCTAACACAGGCACCACATGGAACTAGTACACTTCCAACAAATGCTGGCGTGTGATTCACTGGGGTCAGGATCGGCACTCAAGTACCTGACAAGCAGGAGCTGCATATAGGCAATCCATTCCCCACACACTCTCATACCAGCCAAGAAGATGGCACTGGCGGACGGCAGGGTGGCGCAGTGGTTAGCACTACTGCCTCATAGCACCGAGGACTCAGGTCCGGTCCCGACCCCGGGTCACTGTCCGTATGGAGTTTGCACATACTCCCCCTGCCTGCGTGGGTCTCACCCCCACAACCCAAAGATGTGCAGGGTAGGTGGATTGGCCACACTAAATTGCCCTTAATTGGAAAAAAAAAAGGATTTGGTACTTGAACTTTTTTTTTAAAAAAAAGATGGCACTGGTTGCGCTGGAATACGCCCATCACGTTGATGGATTGCCTGTGGCCTGAGGGTACCTAGGGGAGGCACCCCTATGACCCGTGGCGATAGGTACAAGGGGGCAGTCAGTGGTGTGCGGAGCCGCATGGCTGCCTCACAGGCTGTGGCAATGGTGGTCTGTGCCCATCCACCCCAACCCCACAGCCCACCTCCTGGCCACCCCCCACTATTACCCCCCCCCCCCCCCCGATCCTGGCAGAAGCCCCCAGCCAGCGACAGAACTGTCAGAAAGTATAGCGATGTTGGATACTTTTCGGGCCCCTCTCCCTCAGCAGCCATGGTGCCTGTTACCCGATTTCACCACAAGTGAAACTCGCCATCGGTAATTCCTCCTGGTGGAGGTAGAGCACCACTGGGAGGCCCAGAAATTGCAGGTTCGAGACCGTCAATGATATGCCAACGGCGTTTACTGTACAATTTGCATGACCACACTGGTAAACTCCACAGGGACAGTGACCCAGAGCCGGGATCGAACCTGGGACCTCGGCGCCGTGAGGCAGCAATATTAACCACTGCGCCACTGTGCTGCCCTGATGTGCGATTTTGCGCCAGATTGCGTTTCCCGATTCTGGCGTCGCTGGACGGAGATTCCAGCCCATCATTTGTGAATAGTCAACGCAATGCAAAAATTGAATTGTAAAATTAATGTTTCAACTAGCACATCACCACCATAATATCATGAGTCAGAATTAATTTTAAAGATTAATGAAATATTAATTAATTGTTCCTAAAGTTTAATTGTGAACAGCGATCATTTTGTGTGTTTTGACATTATGGATATAATGTGTCAACCATAGATTGCCTCTGAGTTTCGATGTCTTGGTTACAAACCCCACTCCAGAGATTTGAACAAACAATCCCAGCGAACAGTTCACGCAGTGTTGTCTGAGGACCTGTCTTTCAAATGCGAGGTCATATCAGGGCCCTGTCTATCCTCTCAGATGGCCATAAAAGTTCCCACAACACTTTTTGAGGACAACTATGGGTGTTCTCGAAGAGCCAGGACTGCACTCCAAAATGTACTTATTTGGTTTGAAAGTGCTTTGGGACAACCCAAGGTAATGACAATGCTGTATAAATGATAGCTCTACTTTTCTTTGTTTGCCAATGCGTTCACGTCTCTGGGCCTAACTATTGTTAAGGCAAAAAAATGGAAATTTTGGTTGGGTTTTCCCCCTCCAATTCAATCGTTTTTGGATAATTTGCCATCCACACAGAAATATCTGGAAATTTATTGAACTGATTTTAAATTTTAAAATAATTCATAAGGCCAAAAATGCTCCATAATTGTCACTATGGAGAATAAAGTAGGTAGACTTCCATTTTCCTGTTTCAGTATAGTTGCAGAGAGCTGATTATTGGGTCAAATGATTCTTTTTGTTTATATAAATTTAGAATACCCTATTCATTTTTTTTCCCATTAAGGGGCAATTTAGCGTGGCCAATCCACCTACCCTGCACATCTTTTTGGGTTGTGGGGGCGAAACCCACGCAAACACGGGGAGAATGTGAAAACTCCACACGGACAGTGACCCAGAGCCGGGATCGAACCTGGGACCTCGGCGCCATGAGGCTGCAGTGCTAACCCACTGCGCCACTGTGCTGGTCTGGGTCAAATGATTCTTAAACTGCCTAAAAGTCTACCCAAGTTCTACTAGTTTCCCACCATAAACTCAATGACAGAATCCGCTAGGAAATTGTATAACCAGGTGAAAATAGTTAACTACACACAACTCCCTGGTCATCGACCAGAATTATGATGAAAGATTGGCAGAACAGGGGCGGCACGGTGGCGCAGTGGTTAGCACTGCTGCCTCACGCCGCCGAGGACCTGGGCTCAATCCCGGCCCCGGGTCACTTTCCGTGTAGCATTTGCAAATCCCCCCCCCCCCCCCCCCCCCCCCGCCCACCGTGTCTGCATGGGTCTCACCCCCACAAACCAAAGTTATGCATGGTAGGTAGATTGGCCAATCTAAATTGACCTCGCCAAATTGCCCCTTCATTGGAAAAAAAGAATTGGGTACTCTAAATTTATTTTTTTAAAAGAAAGATTGGCAGAACAGAATTTCAGGGCCCATTGGATAATCTAAATGTCATTTGTGAGACATTATGGGCGAGATTCTCCGCACTCCCGACGGTGCAGAGAATAGCGTGGCTCGTAAAATTTTACGGCCACGCTGTTCTGACGCCCTCCCGCTATTCTCCCCCCCCCCCCACGCCCGACTCCCGATACGAATCGCTGCCGCCGTTTTTTTACGGCTGATAGATGGGCCGAGTTCCCAGCCCTTTACGGCTGTTTGACGCCAGCCTTACGATTTCTCCCGGTTTGGGAGAATCGCGCCCTATAGATCTAGAATAAACATATGCAAACATTGGATGGTGAAAATCATAGAGAGATACAAAACAAACAAAGTAGGAAAATAAGCAACCGAAGAAATAAAAAATTAAAAGAGAAAATACAAATGTGCAAACACGGAGGATCCACCAGTCACAAGGAAGAAAATTGTGGGTATAGTTAAGATCTGAAGTTAACAAAGTCATGATGGAGTCAACTAGAATTCTGAAACTAATCACATTTAATTTGGAACCTTTATCCAACACAATCTGTATAATTGGAATTAATGGGAAATTACTTAGCCCATTTGAATTTAATATATTAAAGGTTTAGTCCTTCGAATTTCAGTTCAGTGAGGGGAATCTGGTTTAGTCTATTTGGATTCCGACACAATGAATTAAATGTGAATATTTTGATCGTCGGTAGCACTTTGTTTAGTTCAGATCAGCTTTTAGATGACATGCTTCCGATGGGTTGTTTATCCTTTGTTCAGAGCCAGCTACAATTTGGACAATTCACATATACAATTGATTCCTTTATCCATTTGAAATGGACAGCCGTTCCTAACTTTAACTATAATGAATAGTTGTTGTACAACAATAACAATAACTTATATTTACACAGCACCTTTAATGTAATGAAATATCCCAAGGCGGTTCGCAGGAGCATTATAGGACAAAATATGACACTGAGCCTCATAAGGAGATATTAGCTCAGATCATCAAAAGCTTGGTCAAAGGTGTTGGTCGGTTTTAAGGAGTATCTTGAAGGAGGAATGTGAGGCAGAGAGGTGTACTGCTAATTCTATAGAGTTGCAGTCCAGGCAACTGAAGACAGATCTACCAATGGTGCAGCAATAATACTTGGGAATGCACAGGATGCCAGAATTAGGGGACCACGGATATCTTGGAGGCTTGGGGGCTGGTGGAGATTACAAAGATAGGGAGGGCAGAGGCCATGGAGGAACTTGAAAACGAGCGTGAATTTTTAAAAATCAAGACGTTGCTTGACGTGGGTGGAGCCGATGTAAGTCAGAAAGAACAGCTCGAGGTGATAGAGGAATGAGATTTGCTGTGAGTTCAGATACAGGCTAGAGTTTTGGACAATGTTAAGTTTACAGAGGGTAGAATGTGGGAAACAAGCCAGGAGCACATTGGAATGGTCATGTCCAGAGGTAACAAACCAACTTTTTAACAGCAGATAAGCTGAGACTGGGACGAAGATGAGCAATGTTGTGGAGGTGGAAATGGGTGGTCTCAGTGATGGTACAAATATGAGGTGAGGAATTCATCTCAGTATCAACTCTGACACGAGGATTGAGAACAGACTGGCTTCATCTTAAACTGTTGCCGGGGGAGGGATGGAGTCAGTTGCTAGGGAATACAATTTCGATTCGGAACCAAAAACAATAGTTTCAGCCTAACTTATATATAATTGGAGAAAATTTATGTCCATTCAGTACTGGATGTCAGATAAGCAGTCCGATAATTTAGCAAGAGTGGGGGAGTCAAAAGAGGTGGCGATGAGGTAGATCTGGGTGTTGTCAGTTTTAATGTGAAAACTAATGCCGTGCCTTCGGGTGATCTCGCCATGGGACAGCATGTGGATGGGAAATGGGAGGGAACCGGGGACATGCCCTTGGGGAACCCTAGAGATAAGGTTACAGGCGCAGGAAGAGGAGCCATTGTAAAGGATTCTCTGAAAGAAATCAGTGATGAACTGAATTATTGTATCCATAACCCAGGAGACAGCATGGAGAATGAGCTTAAGATAAGAAGACTGCGGCAGAATTCTATCAGCTGGCCCATAACTTGTAACAAAAAAAAAAGATACTATGGCAGCTGGAGTGAACTAAATAAACGAACAAGAAATATTTTGACCGCAAAACCAATAGAGCAGAGAAAATCTATCAGTAACAGTAAAGGGATCTTTTGATCGAGGGACTAACTGACATGGATTTAGTTCACTTTTCGGAGCATAACAATATTTTTCCCACTGAGCAAAAGGAAGGATATCAATGCTGGGGAATGGAGCACAAGCTCCAGGGTCAGAATGGAACAGTTCCCCGTTAGTGGCCCAGATTTTGCGATAGGAATGACAATGAAGCTGTGAGCATTCTGTCATTATTCCTTTGAAACTGACTGCAACATCTGAAGCCTGAACATGCACAATTTAATTGTGGGAATCCGGAGGTTTCTGCTTAGGATGCAGTATTGAAGCCCTTGCAGACCGTAATTAATTAGAAATTACTGAACTGACAAGAACCTTCCTTTTATGCTATTCGTCTCGCTGTAAAAATCCTTGAAAAAGCTATGCCTTGTTGAATGATGGGTAACTGAGTTTTAAATAGCATGCAAAGGTTCATAATCATTTTGGTAGGACCAATTTGAATGCGGATTACAGGGTCAACGGCAGGGTTCTGAGCAATATGGAGGAACGGAGCGATCTTGGGGTTCATGTCCACAGATCTCTGAAGGTTGCCACTCAAGTGGATAGAACCGTGAAGAAGGCCTATAGTGTGTTCACGTTTATAGACAGGGGGCTTGAGTTTAAGAGCCGTGGGGTTATGCTGCAACTGTACAGGACCCTGGTGAGGCCACGGCCGGGATTCTCCCCTACCCGGCGGGGCGGGGGGTCCCAGCCTGATGGAGTGGCATGAACCACTCCGGCGTCGGGCGCCCCGAAGTCTCCGCACCTTTAGGGGTCAAGCCCTCACCTTGAGGGCCCACGCCGGAGTGGTTGGTGCTCCACCGGCTGGCATGGACGGCCTTTGGCGCCACGCCAGTCGGGGCCACCAGCCGGCGTAAGTCCGCACATGCGCCGGAGCGTCAGCGGCTGCTGATGTCATCCCTGCGCATGTGCGGGGGAGGGGGTCACTTCCGCCTCCGCCATGGTGAAGACCGTGGCGAAGGCGGAAGGAAAAGAGTGCCCCCACGGCACAGGCCCGCCCGCTGAACGGTGGGGCCCGATCGCGGGCCAGGCCACCGTGGGGGCACCCCCCGGGGCCAGATCGTCCCGCGCCCGCCCCAGGACCCCGGAGCCCGCTCGCGCCGCCTGCTCCCACTGGTAAGGTAGGTGGTTTGATCCACGGCGGCAGGAGAGGCTTGACAGCGACGGGACTTCGGCCCATCGCGGGCCGGAGAATTGCCGGTGGGGGCCCGCCGACCAGCGCAGAGCGATTCCCGCCCCCGCTGAATCTCTGGTGGCGGAGAATTCGGGACACGGCGGGGATGGGATTGACGCCGGCCCCCGGCGATTCTCTGACCTGGCGGGGGGTAGGAGAATCCCGCCCCACATTTGGAGTATTGTGTGCGGTTCTGGTCAGCTCATTATAGGAAGGATGTGGAAGCATTGGAAAGGGTGCAAAGGAGATTTACCAGGATGCTGCCTGGATTCAAGGGTAGGTCTTATGAGGAAAGGTTGAGGGAGCTAGGGCTTTTCTCATTGGAGCAAAGGAGGATGAGAGGCGACTTAATAGAGGTTTATAAGGTGATGAGGGGGATAGATAGAGTGGACGTTCAGAGACTATTTCCTCGGGTGGATGTAGCTGTTACAAGGGGGCATAACTATAAGGTTCGGGGTGGGAGATATAGGAGGGATGTCCGAGGTAGGTTCTTTACTCAGAGAGTGTTTAGGGTGTGGAATGGACTGCCTGCTGTGATAGTGGAGTCGGACACTTTAGGAACTTTCAAGCGGTTATTGGATAGGCACACGGAGCACACCAGAATGATAGGGAGTGGGATAGCTTGATCTTGGTTTCGGACAAAGCTCGGGACAACATCGTGGGCTGAAGGGCCTGTTCTGTGCTGTACTGTTCTATGTTCTATGTTTTAATTACTGCTGGAAATCCTCTTGGAGCTCAAAGGCTATCTTTATCATAGAATCCCTGCAGTGCTGAAGGAGACCATTTGGGCCATTGAGTCTGCACTCGCCCTTTCAAAGAGCAATCCACCCAGGATCCACGCCGGCAGGAGAGGCTTGACAGCGACGGGACTTCGGCCCATCGCGGGCCGGAGAATCGCCGGTGGGGGCCCACCGACCAGCGCAGAGCGATTCCCGCCCCCGCTGAATCTCTGGTGGCGGAGAATTCGGGACACGGCGGGGATGGGATTGACGCCGGCCCCCGGCGATTCTCTGACCTGGCGGGGGGTAGGAGAATCCCGCCCCACATTTGGAGTATTGTGTGCGGTTCTGGTCAGCTCATTATAGGAAGGATGTGGAAGCATTGGAAAGGGTGCAAAGGAGATTTACCAGGATGCTGCCTGGATTCAAGGGTAGGTCTTATGAGGAAAGGTTGAGGGAGCTAGGGCTTTTCTCATTGGAGCAAAGGAGGATGAGAGGCGACTTAATAGAGGTTTATAAGGTGATGAGGGGGATAGATAGAGTGGACGTTCAGAGACTATTTCCTCGGGTGGATGTAGCTGTTACAAGGGGGCATAACTATAAGGTTCGGGGTGGGAGATATAGGAGGGATGTCCGAGGTAGGTTCTTTACTCAGAGAGTGTTTAGGGTGTGGAATGGACTGCCTGCTGTGATAGTGGAGTCGGACACTTTAGGAACTTTCAAGCGGTTATTGGATAGGCACACGGAGCACACCAGAATGATAGGGAGTGGGATAGCTTGATCTTGGTTTCGGACAAAGCTCGGGACAACATCGTGGGCTGAAGGGCCTGTTCTGTGCTGTACTGTTCTATGTTCTATGTTTTAATTACTGCTGGAAATCCTCTTGGAGCTCAAAGGCTATCTTTATCATAGAATCCCTGCAGTGCTGAAGGAGACCATTTGGGCCATTGAGTCTGCACTCGCCCTTTCAAAGAGCAATCCACCCAGGATCCACGCCGGCAGGAGAGGCTTGACAGCGACGGGACTTCGGCCCATCGCGGGCCGGAGAATCGCCGGTGGGGGCCCACCGACCAGCGCAGAGCGATTCCCGCCCCCGCTGAATCTCTGGTGGCGGAGAATTCGGGACACGGCGGGGATGGGATTGACGCCGGCCCCCGGCGATTCTCTGACCTGGCGGGGGGTAGGAGAATCCCGCCCCACATTTGGAGTATTGTGTGCGGTTCTGGTCAGCTCATTATAGGAAGGATGTGGAAGCATTGGAAAGGGTGCAAAGGAGATTTACCAGGATGCTGCCTGGATTCAAGGGTAGGTCTTATGAGGAAAGGTTGAGGGAGCTAGGGCTTTTCTCATTGGAGCAAAGGAGGATGAGAGGCGACTTAATGGAGGTTTATAAGGTGATGAGGGGGATAGATAGAGTGGACGTTCAGAGACTATTTCCTCGGGTGGATGTAGCTGTTACAAGGGGGCATAACTATAAGGTTCGGGGTGGGAGATATAGGAGGGATGTCCGAGGTAGGTTCTTTACTCAGAGAGTGTTTAGGGTGTGGAATGGACTGCCTGCTGTGATAGTGGAGTCGGACACTTTAGGAACTTTCAAGCGGTTATTGGATAGGCACACGGAGCACACCAGAATGATAGGGAGTGGGATAGCTTGATCTTGGTTTCGGACAAAGCTCGGGACAACATCGTGGGCTGAAGGGCCTGTTCTGTGCTGTACTGTTCTATGTTCTATGTTTTAATTACTGCTGGAAATCCTCTTGGAGCTCAAAGGCTATCTTTATCATAGAATCCCTGCAGTGCTGAAGGAGACCATTTGGGCCATTGAGTCTGCACTCGCCCTTTCAAAGAGCAATCCACCCAGGACCCTACCCCCTACCCCCTACCCTATCACCGTAACCCCACCTAACCTGTAGACACTAGGGGGCAATTTATGCTTGTGGAATGTCACACTTTCTCACATGATAAAAAATTGCACATGTTTGAAGTCATTTACTTTTTGCAAAAAACGATATTTAGTGTGTCCATGGCCCAATCATTTATTTCAGTCTCTGTAAAGTAACCTTTAAAAACTGAAGGCTAGATAATCAGTGCATTTTAATTCCTTGCTTTCTATCTGTGAGAATACTTCAATGTGAATGGTTGCTTGCCCTACTTGGCAACACCCACCTGAGTTGGTGCCAGATTCTAACTAATATCAGGAAGAGGGCAATGTGCACCACAGAGATCATTAGATCCATGTCGACAACGTTCTTTCAGGTTAGTCACTTCGCTGCTGAGCACACAATTTTGGCCATTGACCTGCCGCACGGCCAGATATTTTTTTAAACTCCTCAATTCCTTCCTAACTGTTTCATCCCAATCTTCTACTCCAGAACATCTGCTCGAGCATCTCCTGTTCACCCAGTGTAACAGTATCGTTTTTTTTTTACATTTCGTACACTAACAATACTAATTTGATGCTGCTTCCCCCACCCCCTTAGCTTCCAAATGAAACTTTTTAATAGGCTCCCCCATGCCATCTCTGGCTCATAATATCCATGTGGCCCTCCTTCCGATCCCGAGACCACATTCTCACTAAACTCTGACTATCCAATTTCCCTTCTGAGTTCCCCAGCCAGCTGATATTGCAAATTGTTGCCTCACCTCAGGCATTGTGCCCCCCTCTCTTTTAAAACTATCACCATCACCCACTTCTTCAATGAAAGCACCCTTGACCTCACTCTGTCCTTACAAACTACCATTCTATTGCCAATCTCCCTTTCCTTTCCAAAGCACTTGAACATATTTTCACCTTACATCTCACCTGTCCCATAACTCCATGTTGTAACCTTTCCAATTAGGTTTCCACCCTGCCTTGACACTCAAATGGCCTCAGAGTCACAAATTACATTCTCTGTGACTGGCGCGCATTTTCCCCAACATCTCTGCAGACTTTGGCACAATTGGTCACTCCATCCTCCTCCAATATCTCTCCTCCATTGTCCACCTCTGGTGAACTCGCTTGCTTGACTCTACTGTTTTAGTTGGTGTGGAGAAATGGAGCAGTGTTAGGTAAATTGAGTTGAAGTACAGGTAAGCCACGATTGAATAGAATGGCAGAACAAGTTTAAGGTACTGAATGACTGGCTTCTGTTCCAATGATCTTGCCTATCCGATCATAGCCAGAGCACGTGTAGCAAAAGCTCCTCTTTCTAGCTCCCAAACCATTACGTTCAGAGTTCTCCAGTCATTTATCGCTGATTTCTTCCTGTTCCTCATCTACAGGCTCCCTATGGTGATATTATTTGAACATATTGGGATGAATTTTGAATATTCCCACCTTCTGAATCAGAATTGGTAGCACCCTGCAAAACATTAGCAAAGACACTGCCCAGTTCAGTTAGCAGCTCTCAGTTGGTACCATTTTAAGATAGGCTTCAGCATAAGTGGTTTGGATGACCATTGTAACTCAGCAGTAAACTAATAATCTCAAATAAAAATGTCTTGACATGCACCAGCAGTTCCTGGGGGAATTGGATTGTCTGCTTATGAGTTGCCACAACTAAGGAGACGTTGCAATACAGTGTGCAACAATCTGAGTAGCGTTTTTTTTAAATTTAGAGTACCCAGTTCAATTTTTCCAATTAAGGGGCAATTTAGTGTGGCCAATCCACCTACCCTGCACATCTTTGGATTGTGGGGGCGAAACCTACGCAAACATGGGGAGAATGTGCAAACTACACACTGACAGTGACCCAGAGCCGGGCTCGAAACCTGGGACCTTGGCGTCGTGAGGCAGCAATGCTAACCACTGGGCCAGCCTGCTGCCCTCTGAGTAGCAGTTTTCGTAGTTTTTAATTACTTATAATTTATTTTCTTTCAATTCTATACTTCAGGATCCATGGTATAGACAATGCAATTTATTAGTGAAACTGCAGCCCATGGCCTTAAAGAGGCGGCTGAGGGACAGGAAGCAGACAGCATTAATGAACAATTGTTTTTCAGACTGGAAGGAGGTGTGCCTCCCATGAATTGGTGTTGGAACTGCTGCTCTTTTTGTTGTATGTCTTACAGGACCTAATTTCCAGGTTTGCAGGTAACGCAACTCTCAGAAATATAATAAATATTTAGGAGGATATTAACAGACTTCAGGAGGACAGACTGCTGAAATTGGCCGACACAAAGGAGATCAAAGTTAACGCAGAGGCGTGTGAAGTGATTATTTTTGGTAGGAAGAATGAGTTGAGACAGTATAGAATAAATGGTACCAATTGAAAGGGGTTGCAGGAACAAAAAGACCCTGGTGTGGACATATGCAAGTCTTTGAAAGTGACAGGCCAAGTTGAGAAGGCTGTTAAAAAGACAGACAATCTTTAAATTAATGAATAGAGGTATGTTCAAAATCAAGGAAGATGTGCTGAAAGTTTGTAAGTAACTGGTTAAACCCCAGCTATTATGGCTAATTCTGGGCAACATACATTCAGAAGGATGTCAATGTCTTAGAGAGGATGCAGAGGAGATTGTTTAAAATGGTACCAGAGTTGATAGACAGCAGTTAGTTGGAGAGGCTAGAGAAACTCTAGAGTTGCTCTAGATAGATCAGAAAAGGTTCAAGTGAGATATAATAAAGGTATTTGAAATGTGGAAGAGTACATAAAGATAAAGGGTGAGATTCTCTATATCTGCGACGAAGTGTTGACGTCGGCGCAGAATTCGTGGAGTTCCACGGCAACAAGACTGCCGCCAAATCTGGACCGTTTCAGTGACTGTGGAAGGGTTAATACTGGCACCACATGGAACACAGTCAATTCCAATGAAAAATGGTGCTGGATTCACTAGGTCCGTGATTGACACTCGGAATGCTGCCAAGCTACAGTCACATATACACATTACACTCCCCACAGACACTCATCCCAGCCAACAAAATGGCACTGGTTGTGCTGGAATGCACCCATACAGCTGATGGGTCAGCTGGGGCCAGAGAGCACCTAAGGGGATAGCCTGGAGGGGACACTTATATGACCCGTGGCCCTAAGTTCGCAATGGGCTGGCAGCAGTGTGCGCAGCTGCATGGCTGCCTTTCTAGCTGCAGCAATGGTGTTCCGCGCCGCTCCACCCCTGAATATTTTTGTTGCTTTGGAGATAGTTATGCTTCTTAGAATATATATACATAGGCATCTTGATATCCCTTGATGTAATGGTGATATTAGAATGACAATGGATTGAGAATGGATGTGTCTGGGTTTTTCCCAATGCTTATCTCTTTTTAAAAGTATTTTTAATTCACATTTTTCAAATTTTATACATAAATAATAATACAAAACAATAAACAAACACCCAGAAACACACTCCCCCCCCCCTCCCCTCCCCCCAAAGCAGCACTACAGAAAGATCCTCCAAGGCTAACAACCAATTGTGACCAGCCTCAATTGCCTCCCTCAAGGTGTATGTTACCTCAAGATAACTTTCACAAGATATAAAAATTCCATAAGATTCCCCCAGCCATACGGAGGCACTGGGTGATGAAGCTGATCTCCACCCCAGCAGCACCTGCCTTCAAGCAACCAGCGAGGTGAAGGCCAGGACATCAGCCCTGCCCCAGTCTGCAGCTGCGGCAGGTCCGACAGCCCAAATAGGGCCCCTAAGGGACAGGGCTTCAATTCAGTTTGTAGAATCACAGACATGGTGCTAAAAAAGGAGACCCAGAAATCCACAAGCTTAGGACACGACCAGAACATGTGCACATGCGGCCGGCAGCACAGTGGTTAGCACTGCTGTCTCAGAGCGTCAGGGATCCTGATTCAATTCCAGCCTTGGGTGACTGCCTTTCTGGAGTTTGCACATTCTCCCCCTATCTGCGTGGGTTCCCTCCAGGTGCTCTGGTTTCCTCCTACAGACAAAAATGTCCAGATTAGATGGATTGGCCATGCTAAATTGCCCCTTAGTGTTCAAAAGGTTAGGTGGGGTTATTGGGTTATGGGGTAGGCGTAGCCTAGGTGGGGTGCTCTTTCAGAGGGTCAGTGCAGATCGATGGGCCAAATGGCTTCCTTCTACACTGTAGTGATTCTATGATTCCAAGTGTAAAATAATTGGTAAAACAATTGGAAGGGAGTTTGAAGGATAATATTTTCACTTTGAGACACTGATGATGTTCTGGAAATCAATGCCTGAAAGGACAGCAGAGGATGAAACCTTCTTTGCATTCAAAAAAAATATTTAGATGTGCATTTTATGTTCTATAATCTACTGGACTATGGACCAAGAACTGGAAAGTGAACAGCTCTTTCATCTGGGGTGGGTATGATGGGTAAATGATCTCATCCTATGCTGTAAATTGTTTTGTGTTTCTCTATTTCCATGATTCTAACAACTGCTGGTAGCTCACAGATGATGAAAGTCATCCATTTTGGAAATCGGCAATGGTGTCTGCTAATTAGGCAATGCTAGATTGTATTATGAAGAACCAGGAGCAACACATACTTTCAAGACTAGTTACCGCTAAAACCAAAGGTAGTAGGTGTGATTTAACTGGCACATTTAGCCAGGTGTTTCCCAGCACTGGCAGCAGCACGAACGACCCCGCTATTAAACGGAGCTCTGCTTCATTCCTGGGCCTCGGTGAGGAATACCCCGCTGAAGCCGCACTTAGGTTCGCTTCCTGTACTAACGAGCTGCGCTCGCCAGTGCAGGAAGAGATTGGGGCGCCATTTTAAAATGGTATCCTGATCTTCAGACCCCCCCAACGCAGCCTCTGGATGCCCCAACTCACCAATTAGCGGGTCACCGAGCGCCCCCCCCCCCCCCCCCCCCCCCGCCCCTCCCCCATCCGCACCCCACCTCATAAGGCAGTGTTTTGCAAACTTTCTTTCCGGGGACCCATTTTTACCAACTGGCCAACCTTCGGGACCCAACCCGAACGACCTTTGCCACCCATGCTGGCCGACCTTCGTGACCCACGCCGGCTGACCTTCGCGACCCACGCCGGCTGACCTTTGCAGCCCACACCGGCCGACCTGCGCAACCCACCATTTTATCTTACCTTGTTTGTTGCTGACAAAAATGGAGAAAATAGTTTTGGGTCCCTTTGGCCCCAATGGTCCCTTTGGGCCCCCAAACATGAAAAGAAAAAGCTGCGACCATATAAAAAAAAATTCGGCCGCACTCCGCATCTGTCCCTGATCATCGGTGGGGATGCGCATTCTTTTTACGCATGCGCACCGATGATCGGGCACGCATGCGCAATACGGCCAAATTTTTTTTATTTGTTTGTGGCCATTTTGAAGGCCCCTCGCAGCCGGAATTATTAAAAGCCGGGTGCTGCGGCTGTTGCACGTGGATTTGCGCGATCAGGAGCACCGTGATGGACAGATCTGCAACCCTCCCGACACCCGCCCATGACCCACCCGCGGGTCGCGCACTGAGTTTCGCAATGGCTGCATTAGGGCAAGACACTCCTGGGTCAATCCACAACATGGGCCAGATGTGATTTGATTTGATTTGATTTATTGTCACATGTACCGAAGTACAGTGAAAAGTATTTTTCTGCGGCCGAGTAACGTACACAGTACATACATAGTTGACACAAGAATAATCAACAGGGAACATTGACAAATGGTACATTGACAAAACAGTGATTGGTTACTGTGTGGAACAAAGGGCCAAACAAAGCAAACAAAACAAATACATGAGCAAGAGCAGCATAGGGCGTTGTGAATAGCGTTCTTACAGGGAACAGATCAGTCCGAGGGGGAGTCGTTGAAGAGACTTGTAGCTATGGGGAAGAAGCTGTTCCTATGTCTGGTTGTGCGAGTCTTCAGACTTCTGTATATTCTGCCTGATGGAAGGGTCTGGAAGAAGGCAATGCCTGGATGGGAGGTGTCTCTGATAATGCTGTCTGCCTTCCTGAGGCAGCGAGAAGTGTATACAGATTGTGTGATGCGTTGGGCTGAGTTCACCACAGTCTGCTGTTTCTTGCGATCTTGGACTGAGCAGTTGCCATATCAGGCTGTGATGCAGCCGGATAGGATGCTCTCTGCCACCTGGGCATTTGGCACTGCCAGCTTGGCAGTGCCACCTGTGTACTATAGCAGTGCCAGGGTGTCCTGGCTGGCAGTGCCAAGGTGCAGGAGTGCCATGGTACCAACCTGCCTGGAACCCAACAACCCAGTGGCCCCCGATTGCTTTATAGAAACCAGTGCCAAACGGCGCCCGTTCAGGGCTGCCAAGGTGAGGCCATTCAATCCCGGGTCATGGATAGACCGATGTAAACATATTCAAGTGAGACTAACTACACATTTGAATATGCAAATCTGGATCCTGACCTCAATGTGCAGGATCCCGATTGCAACGCCTCACGACATCTTGTTAGATCTCACGAGGCATGGGGCGGCATTGTGGCACAGTGGTTAGCACTGCTGCCTCACAGTGCCAAGGACCTGGGTTCGATCCCAGCCCAGGTCACTGTCCGTGTGAAGTTTGTACATTCGCCCTGTGTCTCACCCCCAGAACCCAAAGACGTGCAGGGTAGGTGGATTGGCCACGCCAAATTGCCCCTCAATTGGAAAAAAAAGAATTGGGTACTGTAAATTTATAAAAATAAAAAAGGCAAAAAAAAGATCTCACTAGGCATGGTGTGGCTGGTAAATCTCGCAAGAGGCCTCTCGCAAGATTTACAAACTCAGTCACGTCCTGAGTCAGGCGACAAGGCCAATAAATCGCGCCCCCTATATCTACAAGTTCAATAAATAGCGATGCAACACATGCATGGAAGTAGAGTTGGCACGATCAGTTTGCATGTATTTGTGCTTCTTGTACTTCTAAGAAGTAAAAACAAAATTATTCTGTTGCGCATTCTTACTGACGTTCAGGGTGGGATTCTCTGGTCTCCGACGCCGAAATCGTGTCCGGCAATCAGCCAGAGAATCCACGTTGGCGCCAAAATCAGGGGCATTGCCGCTTTTGCGATGCTCTGCCCTCTCCAAAAAGGGGTACTAGAGTATGTCACACGCCGTTGGGACGGCGTCTCAGGACGTTACCTGAGGCCCTTCCCCTGATGCTCCGCCCCCGATGGGCTGAGTTCCCGATGGTGTCGGTCACTCACGGTATTTATTTTCGGGAGCTCGGCGTGACGGCTGCAGACTAAGTCCAGCGCCGCCACAGTCGGGGGGGAGGCAATCCACGGGTAGGGGAAGCTTTGTCAGGGGCTGGGGGCACTGGTGTTGGGTGGTCCGGGGGTGGCAAGCCTGGCCAAAGGAGGTCGCCATTTGGCAGGCCAGGTCAGTGCATGACCGCCGCCATTTTGCAGGGCACGGCCACTGCAGGCCGCCGCCATGCGCGGCAATTCTCCGGCTGTATCCGGAGCTAGAGCTGGGTGCTGTACGCTGCGTGCCTGCTGACCCCCCCACCAGATGGAGAATGGTTGGCCGTTTTGCGCCATTTTCTGTTTCCACGCTGGTGTCAGCACTTAGTCTCAGAATCAGAGAATTCAACCCTCAGGAACAGAATTTGGACATGTTGGTGAACTGGGAGTTTTTGATCCACCCCTTTCAATTTAGATCAAATTAACTATATAAAGAGCAGTGTAAAATGTAGGTTGATATTCCAGAAGTCCACAAAAAACAGGGGGCAGGATTCTCCGGTTGCCGACGCCAAAATCGCGTTCGGCGATCGGCTGGAGAATACCCGTTTCCAACCAAAAGGTGGCATGGTGGATGGTGAAGAAAGTTCTATAAGATTGCAACAGGACCTTGACCAATTGGGCCAGTGGGCCAGTGGATGGCAGATGGAGTTTAATTTGGATAAATGTGAGGTGATGCATTTTGGTAGATCAAATCAGGGCAGGACCTAATCAGTTAATAGAACATAGAACAGTACAGCACAGAACAGGCCCTTTGTCCCTCGATGTTGTGCCGAGCATTGTCCGAAACCAAGATCAAGCTATCCCACTCCCTGTCATTCTGGTGTGCTCCATGTGCCTATCCAATAACCGCTTGAAAGTTCCTAAAGTGTCCGACTCCACTATCACAGCAGCAGTCCGTTCCACACCCTAACCACTCTCTGAGTAAAGAATCTACCTCCGACATCCCTCCTATATCTCCCACCCTGAACCTTATAGTTATGCCCCCTTGTAACAACTATATCCACCCAAGGAAATAGTCTCTGAACATCCACCCTATCTATCCCCCCTCATCATCTTATAATCCTCTATTAAGTTGCCTCTCATCCTCCTCCGTTCCAAATAGAAAAGCCCTAGTTCCCTCAACCTTTCCTCATAAGACCTATCCTGCAAACCAGGCAGCATCCTGGTAAATCTCCTTTGCACCCTTTCCAATGCTTCCACATCCTTCCTATAGTGAGGTGACCAGAACTGCACACAATACTCCAAATGTAGTCTCACCAGGGTCATGTACAATTGCAGTTGAGAGATCAGGAGAGGCGATTGGGGGAACTGCCATTCAGAGTGGTAGGGGATGGTTTCAGGTACCAAATGGTAGGGAGTTGGGGAGAGTTACAGAACAAAGAGATCTAGGAGTACAGGTTCATAGCTCCTTGAAGGTGGAGTCGCAGGTAGACAGGGTGGTGAAGTAGGCACTCAGCATGCTAGGTTTTATTGGTCAGAATATTGAATACATGACTTGGGACATCTTGTTGAAGTTGTACAAGACATTGGTAAGACCACACATGGAATACTGTGTTCAGTTCTGGTCACCCTATTATAGAAAGGATATTGTTAAACTAGAAAGAGTGCAGAAGAGATTTACAAGGATGCTACCCGGACTTGATGGTCTAAGTTATAAGGAGAGGCTGGATAGGCTGGGGCTTATATCCCTGGAGCATAGGAAGCTTAGGGGTGATCTTATAGAGGTTTATAAAATAATGAGGGGCAAAGATATGGTAGATAGTCAACATCTTTTCCCAAAGGTAGAGGAGACTAGAACTAGAGGGCATAGGTTGAAGGTGAGAGGAGAGAGATACAAAAGAGACCAGAGGGGAAGTGTTTTCACACAGAGGGTGCTAAGCATCTGGAACAGGCTGCCAGAGGCAGTGGTAGAGGTGGGTTATGGTAGTCACCACTGATTGTATAATAGAGGAAATACGGTAAGGCTCCTGTACTACAGGTACGGGGGTAGATCTGTTCTGAATAAATGTGTGTGCTCACCGAGCTGCTCCCATTCTGGTAACAGCTGCAGGAGGCCACACATCCCTGCTTAATAAAGCCTCGATTACCCTCTGCTCTTGTCTCGTTGTAATTGATGGTGCATCACGGGTTAAATTTTTCCTTTAAAAAACAGTTAGATAGCTACATGGGTATAGAGGAATATGGGCCAAATGCGGGCAGGTGGGACTAGCTTAGTGATAGAAACTGGGTGGCATGGACAAGCTAGGCCGAAGGGCCTGTTTCCATGCTGTAATCATCTACGACTCTAAATTGGGGGCGGCGCCACTTTAGTGATGCTCTGCCTCCTCCAAAGTGCCATATCGATGGCCTCAGGATGTTGTCTGAGGCCCAGCCCCCGATGCTTCGCCTCCAACTGGCTGAGCTCACGATGGCGCCGGTTGCATGTGCTATCATCCGTCGGGAACTCGGCGTGGCGGCTGCGGACTCAGTCCAGTGCTGCCACAGTCAGGGGACGGCCGATCAGCAGGCAGAGGGGGCCTTTGTCAGGGGCTGGGGGCACTGTAGGGGGTGATCTGGGGCTTGTAAGCCAGCCAAAGGGAGGGGCACTATTTTGCAGGCTGGGTCCGCACGCGGCCCGTGCCATGTTGCACGGCACGGCCGCTGCAGGCCGCTGCCATGCGCATGCGCGGCCATGGACCTGGCAATTCTCCGGGCTGTATTGGCAGCTCGAGCCGGTGCTTTCGGCTGCCGGCATGCTTGCCCCCAGCCAAATGGAGGATCGGTGGCCATTTTTCGCCAAGTTTTCGGGCGTAAAACGCCACCGTTCCCACGCCAGTGTGAGGATATAGCCTCAAAATTGGAGAATACAGCCCAGGATCTTCCAGCATGTATCTTCCCTCCTTGCCTGATGGCACTGATCGTACTGTGGTATGATTCCACAGTAACTGATAACCTTCTAATACATTACTCAAGTGGTCACTTTTTATGTATTTTTTTTTTTTAAATAATTTTTATTGAAATTTTTCGATACAAACATTTACCCCTACTACATTTTAAATTATAACACAACAAATCCCCCCTGGAAAATCCTCCCCACGCCCTCCCCCGCGCGCACCCCCCCCCCCCCCCCCCCCCCCCCCCCCCCCCCGCGCGCTACCCGTCTAGCAACCAACACTTTTTATGTATGATCCTTGATTTTAAAAAAAAATAAATTTAGCGAAAACAATTACTTTTTCCAATTAAGGGGCAATTTAGTGTGGCCAATCCACCTACCCTGCATATTTTTGGGTTGTGGGGGTGAGACCCATGCTGACACGGAGAGAACGTGCAAAATCTACATGGGGCCGTGATCAAATCCGGGTCCTCAGCGCCGTGAGGCAGCAGCGCTAACCACTGCACCACTGCGCAGTCCATGCATGATCCTTGATAATGATTAGTGAACTATTAATCAATGGAAGGCATCAACGCTGAAGTCACTAATTTGTTCTCCTTATCAGCCCATAAGACATAGGTGCAGAAGTACACCATCAAGTCAGCTCTGCCATTCTGTGAGGTCAGAACTGAACTGTTCTTTCTGATAATCCTCAACTCCACTTTCCCATTTTATCCCCATTGATGTGTTGGGTACTCTGGATCTGTGAAGACTGCGTTTACCCAAGCAGTAACATAGACAGGTTACCAACACTTGTAGAAGTACAACTCTATTTTATTTAACTAAGAGCTGTTGAACATACTTGCACTATGGATCGACACTATGTTAGATTGACTGAAGACCTATGCCTAACCTGACCAGCCTATACTGCTAACGCATGGTAGATGTTTGTGCTACTGACTGCGGGCTCTGTCTGTCTCAGAGGCTGCCCTCTGGCTTTATAGTGACCGTGCCCTAACTGGTGATTGGCTGCTGTGTTGTGTGTGTTGATTGGTCTTGCAGTGTGTCAGTCAATGTGTGTCTCTGCACCATCATATACTTGTGTGTATACTATACTTGTGTGTATATTATACTTGTGTGTATATTATACTGATGTGTATATTATACTTGTGTGTATATTATACTTGTGTTTATATTATACTTGTGTGTATAATTATACTGATATGTATATTATACTTGTGTGTATATTATACTTGTGTTTATATTGTACTGATGTGTATATTATACTTGTGTGTATATTATACTTGTGTGTATAATTATACTGATGTGTATATTATACTTGTGTGTATATTATACTTGTGTGTATATTATACTTGTGTGTATATTATGAGACCCATAACCCTTGATTCCCTGACTAATTAAAAATCTGTCTATCTCAGCCTTGAACAAACTTCACGACCCAAACTCTACAGCCCTCTGCAGAAAAGAATTCCACAGATTCACTACCCTCTGAGAGAAGAAATTCCTCTTCAAACCTTTTTTTGTAACGCATGTTATTCAAACTTGTATCAATGTAGATTACAGCAAATAAGCACCCCAGGAAACATTCTTCCCAACATTCAGCGACACAGTTTGTACAGATTTTCCTCCTTTTTCACCCCCCCCCCCCCATCCCCAGCCCCCCCCCCCCCCCCCCCCCCCCACGCCCCTCCCCACCGTGCGCAACGAACAGCTCCTCAAACACGGTCACAAACATCCCCCACCTTTTCTCGAATTCCCCTGCTGAGCCCTGTAGCCACCTGGATTGGCCTCCCGCTAAGAATGCAGGGAAAACTGGTCAGGAGCAGGGAAACAAGCAGGTGCAAAGTTTCCTGTGTATTAGGACTTGCAGAAACCCAGACAGAACTGAAACCAGCAACTATCTGCATATTAATGAGCAAACCCCAGGAACAATTGGATACATTAATGTAATCGAGACCAAACCAGACTCCCCGGCGCCAGTGGGAGCCAGGAAGGAAAAAAGGAAGGCCAACAGACGCATAGGAACCACCCAGCGATCAGGGAACAGCTCCAGTATTGGAGAAATCAATTCAAATGATTGGGACTTAGTCCAATCAATTGGAACCAGGTACGGGGTCCGCCCAAAAGGGCATGAAACCCCTGGGGATTATAAAATAGAGTCCCCAAGTTCAATTCGTCCTTCTTGGCAGGGTCTCTCAGCAGCTCGAAACAACTCTTGACCGTGACTCTCAACAACGAGAGACCTGCCTAGCAGCTGCACCAACTAAGTAAGTCTCCAGTCAACGCACGCTACGAGATAGGCGCTCCTAGCTACTAGTCCATACCAGCTTGAAGCCTGCAGACTCAGAATCGAACGAAAGGCCATTGTTCCCCTGACCCGGTGGGCCATTTCCAAAGCTAAGTATAGGCCTTTTAGTGTTAGAGATAGTCTAGTAAGTAGAGTTTTATGCATGAGTAGTGATTGACTGTGTATATAATAAATGTGTTTTGATTTGAAACTTACTAACTGGTGTACTGAGTTATTGATCAGCACTTGAACTTGAACCTTGTGGTGGTATCATAAAGATACCTGGCGACTCTAGAGCAGGGTGATTAAACAGAGCAAGCTAAGCATAAAACACAATTAGGAACAGCCCCTTACCTCATACTTTATCTTCTCTAACCGCAGAAAGTCGTACAGGTTACCCAACCATGCTGCTAACCCCGGTGGCAATGCCGGCCGCCACTCCAGCAAAATTTGATGCCGTGTAATCAGAGAGGCGACGGCCATGACATTGGCCTGCCTCCTCTCCATGAGCTCAGGCTTCTCTGAAACCCCAAATATCGCCACCACAGGGTCCGGGTTCACTCCCTCCACCACTATTCCTCCTCCTACCTATCTTCAATGGCTGATCCCTTACTCTGAGATTATGCGCGAGACTGTTGCACAAGAGGAAACATCCTCTCAGCATCTACCCTGTCAAATTCCCTGAGAATCATACATGTTTCAATAAGGTTGCCTCTCTTCTTCTCAACTCCAATGAGTACAGGCCAAACTCAACCTCTCCACAATGGAAAATCCTTCCATACTTCAGATCAACCTAATGAACCTTCTCTGGGTTGCCTCCAAAGACAATATATCCTTCCTCAGATATGGGGACAAAAACTGTTCAGAGTATTCCTGATGTAGTCTAAATAGTGCCTTGTATAGTTTTAGCAAGGCTTCCCTATTTTCCATACCCATTCCTTTTGAAATTGAGGCCAACATTCATTTTTAAGAAAATAATCTTTATTGTCACAAGTAGGCTTACATTAACACTGCAATTAAGTTACTGTGATAATTCCCTAGTCGTCACATTCCGGCGCCTGTTCGGGTACACTGAGGGAGAATTCAGAATGTTCAAATTATCTAACAGCGGGACTTGTGGGAGGAAACCGGAGCACCTGGAAGAAACCCACACAGACAGGGGAAGAACTTGCAGACTCCGGAAAGAGTGTAGCCAAAGCCAGGAATTGAACCTGGTACCCTGCCGCTGTGAAGCAATAGTACCAACCACAGTGCTGCCGTGCTGCCCATATTTGCCTTCGCTAAAGTAGCTGAGGGCAATTGTGTTTCCCCAAATGCTGCTTTGTCTGAGCTGGATTAATCCAGGGGAGAACAGGAGTTGAACTTGATACCCTCTGGTTTGTACGGCTTAGTACTACACAGAAGGAATCTTTACCCATTACACCCCAGAGGGTGAAGTGATCTTTTGTTTGACATCGTCATGCAGATTAATTTTTACTGTTAGGGACTGATTGTGCAATTGTCTGGTTTGAGGCAAGTTTATAGACAGCATTTCTGGCTTCATATTTATAATAGATGACATATTCCAAGATTGTTTGGTGTTCTGAAATTAATTAGCAGTTTACGATTAAGAGTGAGTCAGCATCTGATTTACGAGAATAAATAGTTTAAAGTAAATTGCTAAAAGGCTTCTGTACAAGCCCGCTGATGTGGAGAACTGATGTATTAATATCCTATAGTATTTTCGGATGGTGCTGAGGGTCATATCTTTGCAGCTTCCAAATTATCATGTATCTGATCTTAGGTGCGAGGGCGAAGGTACAACATTTCCTCAAAGACAAGTATAGAGGCAAGCCAAGGCCAAGAATCACACCACAGCGGGGCAGCACAGTAGTTAGCACTACTGCCTCACGGCGCTGAGGACCCGGGTTCGATCCTGGCCCCGGGTCACTGTCCGTGTAGAGTTTGCACATTCTCCTCGTGTGTGCATCTCACCCCTGCAACCCAAAGATGTGCAGGGTAATAACAATAATGATAACAATAATCTTTATTGTCACAAGTAAGCTTACTTTAACATTACAATGAAGTGACTGTGAAAATCCCCTAGTCGCCACATTCTGGTGCCTGTTTCGGTACACAGAGGGAAAATTCAGAATGTCCAAAAACAGCTCATTTTAGGGATTAATGGGAGGAAACCAGAGCACCCGGAAGAAACCCACGCAGACACAGGGAGAACGTGCAGACTCCGCATGGACAGTGAACCAAGCCGGGAATCATACCTGGGTCCCTGGCACTGTGAAGCAACAGTGCTAGCCACTGTGCTAGGATTGGCCATGTTCTATTGTCCCTTAATTGGAAAAATTAAAAAAGGACACCGCAACAGCTCTGGCAAAGGCACTCGATCCGTTTGTGACTGAGAGAATATATCTCAACAAAGATGAAAGTAACATTTTAACTTTAAAAAATCAGTTGATCTTGTGCTTCTTGATAGGGAACACGTATGGAATTGATCAAGATGGGAGCTTAGACAAAGGTTTAAGCAGTGATGGATTTATGTTGTTTGTTTAAAAGTTAATTCACCATAAAGTTCGAGTGCTTCTACCTACTAAAAGTAATGTTTCCAGAGATTGCTATGATTTTTTTTAATTTTTAAAAAATGTTGATTTTTATCATTCTCTTCGTCATTCTATGACTTATTTTGTAATCTATCCCAGATTGATGGCATGATAATTTCTTGCTGCAGCCTGTAAGTGATTCTTGAACTAAATGAGTCTGTAGCAGTCTCAATCCTAGTGGGCATAGGTCCACAGCACTAACTGCCCATAATTCAGCTCTATTTGGCATTAATTGCCAGTGTTACTCAGAGAAGCCACAAGGATGACTGATGTGGGAAATGGAACTGTCACACTGGCACAGTAGGAGATGCTCCTTTGAGGCTTTGGTTGTACATTATTGAGGGAATTGACCTCCCAGCACTAACCTCCTTCATCTTGATGAGCGCAAGCATTTGGAGATTCTGTTTCCTTGAGCTTTCAGCCTTGTAATCACTCCCACATATGCATTATTCTATATTTATTTATCTCTTTTATGTCTCCACTCATGTTTCAAGCTTTGCTGATGGAGACAAGATGGGCAGAAGACGTGCCACATGTGCTCGGTGTGGGCAGCTCAAACTTTTCTAAAGTATCCCTCATTAATTACAAACAGGGGAAAAAATTGAACATTTGCAAAGTATAGTCAGCAGCAGTAAGAAGAATTATAATTAATCATAATTTGACATTGCTTTGGAGTGACATTCACCAAATCAATCGCCAAATGAAATGAAAATCGCTTATTGTCACAAGTAGGCTTCAAATGAAGTTACTGTGACAAGCCCCTAGTCGCCACATTCCAGCGCCTGTTTAGGGAGGCTGGTACGGGAATTGAACCGTGCTGCTGGCCTGCCTTGGTCTGCTTTAAAAGTCAGCTATTTAGCCCTGTGCTAAACCAGCCCCTTTTGCTGAGCTCAGATACCTGACACCTATCTTTTTACAATAGCCACAGGGCTTATTTGTACTTAGCAGAGAATTACAACACTATTTAGACAGCAATAGCTCGTGTTGTTTATTTTAATATTTTTAAAAAAGTTTAGAATACACAATTAATTTTTTCCAATTAAGGGGCAATTTAGTGTGGCCAATCCACCTAACCTACACATCTTTGGGTTGTGAGGGCAAAACCCACGCAAATACAGGGAGAATGTGCAAACTCCACACGGAGAGTGACCCAGAGCTGGGATTGAACCTGTGACCTCGGATGCTGTGAGGCTAACCCACTGCGCAACCATGCTGCCCTTAGTCAGTGTTGTTAAGGCAAATGTTAGCATGTAAATTCAAGCCTATAGAACTTAAGAAAATGCAACTTTTCTGGCTGAATAATGTTTTTGCTAGAAACACATAAATGTTGCAAAATGGCCTGAACAAAAGCAAAACCGTAGTGTGGGAGATTCCTATGTAATATACCAAGAGGACAATATAACAATAATCAGAGATACAAACGTGTTTTTGTATGGGGATTTGTAAGCAACAATTGGGCACAACAGAGGTAAGGATGAAAGAGATAGTACCATATGTTGTAATTTATGAAAGAGGGATACTTGTTGTTGAGGTGGAAGTTTAGATGCTGCAAGGGTAGCACAGTGGCGCAGTGGATAGCACTGTGACTATGGCGCTGAGGACCCGGGTTCGAATCCCGACCCTGGGCCACTGTCCATGTGAAGTTTGCATATTCTCTCTGTGTCTGCGTGGGTTTCACCCCCACAACTCAAAGATGTGCAGGTTAGGTGGATTGGCTACGATAAATTGTCCCTTAATTAAAAAAATAATAATTGGGTGTTCTAAATTTTAAAAACAAAAAAAAAGTTTAGATGCTGCCAAACTCAAAAAAAATTGAACTGCAAATGTCAGTAAAGCTGTAATTTACACAATGTAGCCTTTGAGGGGAGTACATTTACACAGAAAGCAAAGATGAATAATTGAGCATATAATAATAATCTTTATTGTCACAAGTAGCTTACATCAATACTGCAATTAAGTTACTGTGAAAAGCCCCTAGTTGCCACATTCCAGCGCCTGTTCGGGTACACTGAGGGAGAATTCAGAATGTCCAAATTACCTAACAGCATGTCTTTCGGGACATGTGGGAGGAAATCGAAGTACCCGGAGGAATCCCACACAGACACAGGGAGAACATGCAGACCCCGCACAGACAGTGATTCAAGCCGGGAATTGAACCTGGGATCCTGACGCTGGCACTATATCGTACTGGTGAACATAGCAAAGCAAAGGAGAAGCAGAAACTCAAAGTAAAATGGTTTTCTGGCCACACTAGTTACTACCTGGAATCAGTCTTCAGGACAGTGCACAATTGAAATCACTCGTAAAATTTACCGGTACCATCCAGGACAAAGCAATCTGCTTGATTGGCATTCCATCTACCAACTTAAACATTCAATCCCTCTATCACTACCGCTCAGTGGCAGCAGTGTGTACTCTATGCAACATTCACTGCAGAAACTCACCAAGCTTTCTTCAACATCACCTTCCAAACCTGCAATCTCTATCAACCACTCTATAAAGTCAGCAGATAAATGGGAGTACCACCACCTGCAAGTTTCCTTCCCAAGCCACACATTGTCCTGACTAGGAAATAAATCACCTTTCCTTCATTGTCTACAGACCAAAATTCTGGAACTCCCTTCCTAACAACACTGGGAAAGTACCTACACCAGATGGATTGCTGCAGTTCAAGAAGACCACTAACCACCACTTTCTCAAGGGGCTTTTCACAGTAACTTCATTGAAGCCTATTTGTGACAATAAGCGAGTATTATTAATATTATTAAGGGCAGTTGGGGATGGGCAACAAATGCTAGTCTAGCCAGTAACACACACATTGCAAATCAAAATGAAGCAAACACAATCGTATGGTAGCACAGTGGTCACCATTGCTGCTTCACAGCACCAGGGTCCCAGGTTCGATTCCTGGTTTGGGTCACTGTCTGTGCGGAGTCTGCACATTCTCCCTGTGTCCGCGTGCGTTTCCTCTGGGTGCTCCGGTTTCCTCCCACACGTCCCAAAAGATGTGCTTGTTAGGTGTATTGGACATTCTGAATTCTGCCTCGGTACCTGAACAGGCACTGGAGTATGGTGACTAGGGGATTTTCACAGTAACTTCATTGCAGTGTTAATGTAAACCTACTTGTGATGCTAATAAAGATTAATTTATTCAACACTATATATTATGAATGTGAAGTATTTCAATGTGTTTAATCAAGGAAAATGCAATATAAGCAGTTTTAAAATGAGATATTAAATGCTTAATTATAAAGATTTTCTTTGAATTACTATAAACGCAAATGTAAGTGATCTCTTCCTCTAGCTTGATCATCAACTATCTTGTTCCAATTTTTTCCATCCATTTGCTGTTTACATTAACTGCTCCAATTGTTTGATGTCAGCCTTTAGCTGTAACTGTCAGGAAAGGACACAGTTTGATTGGTAAGAGTGAACAGATTGCAAACATATTAAAACATATGGAACTGTTTATTTTGCAGAAAGGCATAATTCAAAATAGATTAGATTTTTAAACCAATTTGAGTGATTGTTAATTATAATAAATTGAGACTTGACAAGTTTCCAGAACTTCCACTAAAGAGAGCATCAGGACCGTTCGAAAGAATGGGGGTGGGGGAGGCACCGCCTCATCTAAAGGTGCAACCATGCGCTCCCACCTTGAGAACTCCACCTATTTTCTGCTCAACCCAATTTGTCCTGACTGACCCTTTCAACGGCAGTAGGTCACCCTCACTATGGCTAACAACATGCCTACCCCGCCCCCCCTCACTCTGCCTTGACAATTCTTCACTTGCTTTTCCTTGATGGCCACCCTCGGCACCCCCCCCCCCCCCCCCCCCCCCCCCAACTATTTTTCCTTTATCCTGGAAGCTATGCCCAGATTAAACCCTCGAAACAATTACAGTGTTACGCTCGTTTCGCTGCCTGGCGGAACTTTCCATCTTGGCAGAATTCCCCGAGTATAAATGAATGGGTCGAGTTACCGATGTGAAATGTCCCGCAGAGGTCGCTATAGGAGCTGATAAAGGATCATTTTAGCGACACAAACGGGTGACTGTGATTGAATTTATCTAACTGGGTCTACATTTACTACAAAGGTTAATTGGGGAGCGTTTCGATCGGGGCAACGCGTGTAGTTTATGTATAGTATATATATATGGGTGTATGTATACACACACATATATATGTAAGTTGTAGTTGGATCACACCTTCACTTAATATTAAGCAGTGTGTGGAATCTAAAAGAGAATGGACATTACAAAAAGTAACAGTAATTGCTTCTAATCCAGTTTTTATTGAAATAATGCAACCTGCTCAAGTTGAACGCTTTTTAAAGCCATGACCCCCCCCCCCCCCCCCCCACCCAAAAAGACAAATGCTATTAAGGTAAATGAAAGGAGCAGTGAAATATCTGGGAATGTTGACAACACTGTAACACACATATTCCATGACAAAAGACTCCGCTGAATGGTGGTGCAGGGTGGGGGTTGTAACATAATTTAACAGGGTGTGTGAAACAGCCCCACAGAGGACAAGATTTTACAATAATGCTCCTTCTGCTGTTACATTTTAACACGACCGTGGATTGTGCAGAAGCAAGTTAGGAGTAGACCCACGTCCGGCCGAATCTCCCGTCAAGCGCCCAATGGAGACAAAGGCGGGTTTGGAATAACCACCTGCTATCTGCAATCCTACAATACATCCTTAAAAGACAAACAAAAGACCTTAAAAATCTTAAAGAAGGCCATTCATTAGATCGACAAAGGGGAAAAGAAATAAATTATCATAATTAATCCTATCAGTGTTGGTGGGTGGCACGCTGTGTGTCCTTTAAGGTAATGTTGGACACTGGTAATGTTAACATATACACATGCTTTTGTGGAAACGGTCAGTCAGGGGTTTCACAGGATTTTAGCCGCTTGGTAAACAAGCTGCAGGGGAGAAAAAACATAGGTGCAGCTGCCTGCTGGAACGAAAATAACATTCACAGACAACGCACACATTTATGGAAAATGATATAGCGTCACCACGTGTAAAAAGTCTCATTATAATGTCTGAAATCAGAAGTACCATCTGTCTGATTTGAGATTTTTCAAAACACATATTCCTATTTAATCTCCCCCCCCCCCCCCTCCCAGATTTATATTGTACACTCTAAAATCAGTCCTGGGTATTGACGTATATTGAAGTTGATCTTTGGGGTAACATTTAAGGCTCAAAAGAATGTGAATGTTTTATGAATGTTTGTTTTTAAAAGCTGTTTGAAATAAATCGCGAGATTCCCCCCCCCCCCCCCCCAGCCCCGTTGTTCTTCATTGTCACCCCTTTTTATTCCTCAGCCAATAAAATATTCAGATCCCCAGCCTTATAAATGCCTGGGTGCAGTTTCACTACACGTTTCCCTCATTGATTTCGCTCCACTTTATTAACAGCATTAGCAATGGCAGATTTCTGGGCAACGTTTGTTCAAATCTAGTTGCCCTTGGTTTAGTTATGCAGCCTGTAGAATTCGACTGGGACCTCCCCTGCGTTTGCTGGGTAGTGTGTGTGTGTGTGTGTGTGGTGTGGTTGGGGGGGGGGGGGGGGGTAACCTCACGAGGCAATTCACGGCGTTTTATATATACATACATACATACGTAATATAAATACACATACACAGACTTGTGTGTGTCTGTGTGTGAGAGAGGGCGAGAAGGGCTGTTCCCACTACTGGCATTTTTTTGTTTTTTTTTACAAAAATGAAACTCTTTTAACAAACTTTACTTGCAAAGATAATGACCTTTATGTGCTTCTATACCGAACGCATACATGGGATCGTACTTTAGCTGGCAGCTTCAAGTATCAGATGGGAGGCATGGCATTTATTTATTTTTAAATGCAAGGGTTTTTTTTTGGAAAGCTCCGTATGCTGAGAGCTTCTCGCTACCTCCCATTGATGCTCTTGCAGCCTGGGTGGTCCGTCCACTTTGGCGAGCTGTTGCTTAGCAGCTAGTAATAGTAGATGTTTGCTAAGTAATTTGCTTCTTCCTTAGCCAATGGGAATCCGGTCGAGAGGACTTTCCATCAACTCTTTTTGATGGGTTGGAGGCGGGTTTTTCCTCTCCAAATGTTGGATGTCTGAGATCAGGGACAGAAGCAAAAATTGAGCTGAAAGAGGGGGGGGGGATTCTTTTTTTTAAATTCCGTGGTGCTAGGAGGACGTTTAAAAGGGAGCGAGAGAGAGAAAGGGGGAAAAAAACTACACGTGGATGTAGAGTCAAGATCCTCAAGGATTTCTGCGCGAAATGTTGGAATGGAAATATCAGGCTTTCGCTCAGGAAGAGACTAGGGATTCTCCAGCTGGTTTTCTTGTCACTTTTGGGGGATTATTACTGTTGCTGTTGTTGAACCGAACGATTTGCGACTGGTTTCCAGCGACATGGCTTCAGTTTGTAACCCTCCCCGGAACGATGGAGCTCTGCCCCCGAGGTACAGTCACCAAACCCCGGCCGCTTGCTCGGATCTGCTGCGGAGACCCAGCTACTGCCACGCTGCTTTTGCATTGAAACAGATCTCCAAGGTGCAGAACAACAACAAAAAAAAAGAATATTCTTCTTGTTAAGTTTCTCCCTTGCAATAGGAAACATCCTAAATAAATGCAACAACACCAGAGGTCGGCAGGGCTCCTGGTAAAGTTAAGAGTAACATCGATCTGGGCACCTCTTTTAATTCAGACGCTTAAATGTGCGATTTGTTCTCTTATTTTAGAAACTGCACGTGTCCCCAGCGAAGGAAGCGTGCTCGGATGTTTAAAAGTAACCATAGAAAAAGTTGTCAATATTTTCAGAAACTGCTTTTCTCTCCAAGAGGCGGGATAGGGTTTATAGACGGAGTGTGTCTCCAGCTAATAGGCAGTGCAGATGTTGGTGAAGACGGTGCCTGGGGTTTATGAGTGGGGTGTGTTTATTACATTTGTGTGTGTAGAGTGAGTGTGTGTGCGGGTGAGGAAGTGTACACAGGTGTGGATGTGTGTGTGCGCGCCTTCAGCTTGTGAATTTCCTTGTGTGCAATGGACCTGGACATTGCGATATTGCGGGTCCTGGGAGCTCTTTAAAAAAAAGTTATCTGGCAGTGTGATCGGTGAACTTGAGGAAACCTTGGAACAGTGTCAGCATTTGTGATTGACCTAAATGTTACTCGGAGAAATGGATAACAATCTGTGGTGGGACGATGAGAGCAAGTTTCTTACTGGGGTTGGGGGGGGGGGGGGGGGGGTACAGTGGGAAGGAGGGAAAAGGCGGAATTGCAGAGGAGCCTGACAAGACAATTCTGTCGAGGGAGACACGGCTCTAGCCAATGAGCATTTGATAAAGAGTTGACGGAAGGAGCAGCAGAGGTGTGACAAAAAGAGGAAGCATGAGAAAATATCCTGGAGCAGAAGGCAGAATGGCAATAGAGATGACAAATGGCAATAGAAATGAAAGAGATTGAAGGGAAGACGCGAGTGAGGGACGAATTTGGGGGGGGGGGGGGGGGGTGAGGAGATGGCAAACAAAAAAACATTAACTAAAAGTCACGAAAGGAGTGGGAAATGATGTAGCAAGGGAAAAAAAAGATAACGGTGAGTAAAATACTGACTGAAACTGCTAGGGTGCGAGGTCAGAGAGGAAAATCAAGAAAGGTAAATCAAGAAATGAAAGGGGGAATGGGCGAGAACCATGGTATAAGAGGAAATGGGAGGATCAAAAGGATATGGCACATGGAAAAAAATGGGACGAGGGAAGCTTTGCAGGAGATGGGAATTGAGAACACAAGGAAAAGAACAGCAGAATAAAATAATCAATTGGAGAAAAAGGAAATGAAGTATGCAAGATAGGGTGTGATTGTATTGAAAGGAGTTATGTTTCTCTCCAGTGTCTACATTGTGAGTGCCGCTGACATTTATATCTTTTTTCTCTCAACATTGTTTTCTTCACTATTTACTGACCAGATTTTCCATAATTCCAGTTGCTACTTTAACCAGCTCCCATTTTCCATATTTCTGTCAATTACCTTTCCCAATGCTTTTTTTCCTATCTCGTTGTCTTTTTCTGTCTGCTCTTTTTTTTTGCTCAATCATTTTCTTCTTTCCCCCCATTATCGTTGCCATTCCACCTCTCATTTTCTCTGTACCTGACTACCCTTCTTGCTCTCTTTCCAATATCTCTCTTCCTTCCTTTACCCCTGCTCACATTAGCTTCTCTTTCCCCTCTTTCTGTCACTCCCCTTGCTTTACATATATTAATTCCTCCTCTCTCGTTTCTACCTTTCCTCCTGCCTTTCGCCCTGTCTCACTTACCCTTACATTTCCTGATGCTTTGTCACTCCCTTCACTTCACCTCCTCATTATGATTTTATTCTTCCCCCTCTCTTCGCCCTTTCCCTCCCTCACTCTTCGCTTTTTGGTTTCCTTAATGGTTTGCTTTCTCTGTATCCATCTCAGCTCTTTTTTTATTGGCCATTCCCAGTCCTTCCCCTTCCAATATCTTCACATCCTTTGCCCTTCTCTCACTCCTTGCAGCCACTATCACCTTTTACTTTCTCTCTCTGCTTCCTTTCTTCATTTCTTCTTTCCTTCACTCACTCAATGACGACCCCCCCCCCCCCCCCCCCCCCCCCCATAATTTGACATTGCTCTTGCCTTTTTTTCCCTAGGGGAAGGCGGAGGGGAGGCGAGCTCCACTATGGCTGCGAGCCCATTTCCAGGCCCTGCTTTTCAGGTTGGGCTGCAGCATCCAGCGGCACTGTGGCAAGTTCCTCTTCATCGGGCTTTTGGTTTTTGGAGCTTTTGCTGTTGGCCTGAGGGTTGCCAGCATTGAGACCGACATTGAACAGCTTTGGGTGGAAGGTAAGGCAAAGTTTTTTCTAAACTGGCAAACAAATGCAGTAAAAAGGAAATATACCAGTGAAAATAGACTGGCAGCACATTTGGTAATGAAACCCTGCGCAAGTGAAACAGCCAGACTCCAGTCAGTCCGTACTTTCACGGTGAACTTTCTGTAAACAATTTTCTCATGTCTCACCTCTTTTACATTCAAGTGCATCTAAATTCGCATTGTGCTTTATCATAAATACATTATTTAATTTGCAGCATTCCCACATTTTAGATAGCACAGTGGTTAGCAAAGTTGCTTCACAGCTTCAAGGTCCCAGGTTTGATTCCTGGCTTGGTCACTGTCGGTGCGGAGTCTGCACGTTCTCCCCGTGTCTGCGTGGGTTTCCTCCGGGTGCTGCGGTTTCCTCCCACAAGTCCAAAGATGTGCAGGTTAGGTGGATTGGCCATGCTAAATTGAACTTAATGCCCAAAAAGGTTGGGTAACGGGGATAGGGTAGAGGGTGCTCTTTCCAACGGCAGATGCAGGCTCGATGGGCCAAATGGCCTCCTTCTGCACTGTAAATTCTATGATTCTATGATTTCCCCTCAGCATTACGAGCAATTTCCTCTAGCCTCCTGATTCTCCCATTCTGCTTTTGCGTCTTTTTGATTAACCGTCTCATTCTGGAGTTTGCACGTTCTCCCCATGTCTGTGTGGGTTTCCTCTGAGTGCTCCGGTTTCCTCCCACAGTCCAAGGATGTGTAGGTTAGATGGATTGGCATTGCTAAATTGCCCATAGTGTCCAAAGATGTGCAGGTTAGGTGGATTGGCCATGCTAAATTGCCCTTAGTGTCCAAAGATGAGCAGGTTAGGTGAGGTTACGGGGATAGGATGGGGGAGTGGGCCAAGGTAGGATGCTCTTTCAGAGGGTCAGTGGTGACTCAGTAGGCCAAATGGTCTTCTTCTGCACTGTAGCGATTCTATGAACACCTTGCGATGACTGTTTACAATGTGTAGGTTGGCCCATCTAATCATCCAACCGGATGATGGCAGTTTTTGTCACACTATTCAGATTCCTTGCCCAGCTTCACCTGTCCTCATCCTAGTATCAATCTCAATTACACAAATATGGTGTGTACAAAACTAGTTACATAACCGATACACGTTCAGACTGGTGCTCAATTGTATTGCTGGTATTGTCATGATCAACTGCAAATTTTGCTTGTAGGTATATTTCCTTGATTATTTATGGGAAAGCAGGTAATATGTCAGGTTTTTGCATTATGCTGGCTGAATTAAAACAAACCTCTATGTATTTTAGTTTGAAGTATGGGTGCGGTGAACCAGCTCATGCAACGTTTCCAAACAAACTGATTTTATTGTTTTGCACTTTGGAGCAGAGAATTCTTGAATTCTTGATGTCTATGATACATTGGTGAATTGGCATTCTATTAATTCAGTTTACTCTTCACATTTAAACAGCACTGTCTTAAATGTCTGGGCTGTGAACCTGTCCAGCATTTCTTCAGGCGAAAGAACCTGGGGGGAGGAAGGGAGTAAATGAGAGATTATCTAAAAATCTGAGGATGTAAATGTGCAAGGGCCCATAAAATGCCTTTTAACTGGCTTGCTACTAAAGATTCCATCTGGTGTCACTCCCACCGTTATTCCTGGTTGTGGGAGTACTCCAGATGGTGTCCTTGTTGCAGCTGTGCAAGTTGAATACAAGGCAACAAGTGACATCAGAATGGCAGGGAATGGGTAACAACTGGTCAGAAATATAGAAACTTTTCTCTTTTACTTTATTTCTCTTCCCTGCTCTCATTGAGGAGAAACAGGCATTTTCACCAATTACATCCATCTCTTCAAATTCTGTTTTTGTCTATCTTGTATTAATGCAGACATTAAGCTTACTTTCAACCCTTAAGCAAAATTTTGATGCTCCAGGAAGGTTATTCTTGTTGACAGGACTTTCTTCTCTGGTAGATTGTGTTGCTGGAAGGTTTGATGGATCAGTGAATCTTAAACCATATATAATAAACCATGCAATGATAATGCATTACACATCACACCTGGCTTATTGATTTATTGTTGTTAATCTTAGTTTTAAAGAAGCCAATTTATTTTTTAAAAATGAACCACATGGTGTGGAATTTTAGTTTCAAGGAAGTGTACTGAAGGTATTGAATTAGTCTTAAAATTGCTAATTTTGGAACAATTGAATTTTGATTCTGCAGCTAGTTAACCTTTGAGATTTTATCATTTATTTATCTCGGGTAACTTATAAAAGTGATTTTCATCAAGTTTCAGATACTTGTTTTTTTTTAGAAAGTGGATTTTAGGCATTCTAAAGACATTACACATTTGCTAGTTCATTACATTCTTAAAATAAAAAAAAACACATTGCACTTTTAAAGTCACTAATTTGGGGGAAAGATTGGACAGAGAAATACAATCCACTCCTCAAAGGGTTAAATCTGCTTGAAACAGCCATGTTCATCTTGTGTAGCATTAAGCTTCCAAACTTAATTTACAATAACATAGTCATCTACTGGTAGAAATGTAGCATAGCTCTGGACAGCAGCAGTGAGAGGTTTATTGCAGGCTCTGCTTGCAGCCGTTTTAAGTTGTAAAAAGCATCTAATTTGTATAGTTTTTTTTAACTGTGAAGCTACTTGTGTGTCCCTTTACTGTCTCTTAACTCCCTTTCCTATTTTTCCGGTCTCTCCACACTGTGCTGTTTTTTATTTTAACATTTGTATGCTAATTGCTACCTTTGACTTGAGTTTTTTTTCTCTCCAGGACTTTCTCGCTTCCCTTCCTGTGTGCTGTGCTTCCTGATACTCCCCCACCTCCTTCTCTTTTTCAGACAGTTCAGGGCCATGTGTTCAATTCAGTTTTCACACTCCGACCCTCTCTGAGCTCTGCTTTCGCCTGCCTGCCTGCCCCCCCCCCCCCCCCCAAAAAAAACTTATGCTGTTTTGCTCCCTGGAGCAGATGTGGTGTGTGAAATTTACGCCATTTTGAGCTATTGACCCTGCATGGAGTTGTGTATGTGTGTGCGTGTATGTGTGTGTGTGTGGTCCCAAACTATTCTTGGACTCCATTCAACAATAGAGGGAACCTCTCTTACGAAACCTGAATGCCATTAAAGTTTACCCACCTGTTTGCACACAAGGTTTTCACAGCAGTTGGAAAAAGAAAAAAGAGGAGACTGATGCCTCTCCTAATTCTTTCATCTCGGATTTTTAAAAAGTTTTTTTCTCTAGAAACAACACCACAGGGAAGAGCAGCTGTTCTTGCTTTTATGTTATGAAGCACTGCATCTTTTTTTTCCGTTTAATTGGCTGCATTTGCAAGAACTGCACAATCTACAGTAAATATGCGTTAACCCTTTGAGGAACACGGTAGATTTTTCAAAAATAAAATTAAAGTTTTTATTTTGACAATGCTGCAGTGAAAAAAACTTGAAATTCTTTTTTGCCTTTTACTTCAAAACAGTGAGGCTAGTATAGAATTACAATAGAAACTGATATTAGCTCACCATAAATTAACAATTTGGCCTTTTTTTCTTAATATTAGTGAATTGGAATTTTAAAAACAATAAAGTTCTATCAAACTCTTCTTCAGTAAGGTGTTTAATGACATTTGAATTTTTGACATTTAAATTGAGATTCATGTATCTGTTTATGGTGCTTCGTGACAAATGGCTTTTTTGCTTTAAAAGATATTTGGCAGTTGAAAAATGCTACCTAGAAATTACAGCTGGCGCAGCCAGTGGGTTAATTTTAACATACTTGTCCCCCATGCCTCTGCCTTCTATTTTACCAAAAGTGCTATCAATAACATGCATTATGGAGCACCAACATAAATGGGTTAGCACCTTTGTTAAAATAGCTATCAGAGGAATGTCATACCACATTGTTAAAGGATTGTCTGTTAGTGGCAACATTACTTCCTATGCTTGTATGTCAACATCTCATCCTCTAATGATTCAAATTGACACGGGTCACGCCAATATTACCAGGGAACTAAAGTTGAATATTTGTTCCATGTTAATGGTCTTTTATGAAACATGGCCATTCACCTACTTACCCACATTTCCCCAGTAACTCATTCACCTTGTCGTTCTCCCTTTGTGTGCCTGTGTGTGTAAACAATAGCAATTTCCAACCGAGTAACTTTATAAAGATTTGATATTGGATTCAAGACTTCTGGATACAAAAAGATTGATAATCGTCACTTTTATATTTTAGATATTTTTTCAAATTTCTAAACATTACTCAGAATACATAAGTGGTTTTGCAGTGACTTATAATATTGTTCTGCATTTTGAGTTATTTTAGATGTACATTTGGAAGAAAAATACTTTTAATGATAATTATTTGCATTTAGGATGACATCATATAGAAAATAGATGGGAGTAAAAAGGGAGTGTTTCTATTCAAGGAATCATGATTACAATGTCATAATCCATGTTGTCAACATGGAGAAGTCTTACAACACTCAGGTGAATCACCTGAGGAAGGAGCAGTGCTCCGAAAGCTCGTGTTTGAAACAAACCTGTTGGACTTTAACCTGGTGTTGTAAGACTTCTTACTGTGCTCACCCTAGTCCAATGCCGGCATCTCCACATCATGGTCAACATGGAGAGCAGTGAACCACTTCAAAAGGTTACAGTATAACTTACTTGCTAGCTCACATTATATATATTGTCCATGAAAGAGGACATTAATCAGATTTATTGCACAATTGTTCATTTTAATTTTGTTTGTTCAGTATGCATTATTTCATGTATTCTAAATTTGAATTGGGATTTTATCTCACTTTCCACCTTTGACCTTGTGTAAATTTTCAGGACTTTTCCACAATCGACTGCTTCAGTTCATCCTCCGAATGTGTCTCACCATGTAGTCACTATGTAGTGCACACCATGACAATCATATAATCCCTACAGTGCTGAACGAAGCCATTCGGTCCATCGAGTCTGCACTGACCCTCTGAAAGGGCACCCTACCTAAGCCCACACCTCTTTCCTATCCCCGTAACCCCATCTAACTTCCACATCCTGGACACTAAGGGGCAATTTTCTAGCATGGCCAATCCCCATAACCTGCACATCTTTGGACTGTGGGACGAAACTGGAGCACCCGGAGGAAACTCACGTATACAGGGGGAGAAAGTGCAAACTCCACACAGACAGTAACCAAGGCCGGAATTGATCCCGGGTCCCTGGCACTGTGAGGCAGCAGTGCTAACCACTGTACCGCCGTGCTGTCCCAAAGAAGCTGAGGATCACTCTAGAAAGTGGGTCAAATATCTTGGGAAGAGTTCACACACGATGCCAAAGATTGAAGTAAATTGTAATGTCAACTAATGCAGGACTTTCAGTAAACCAGTGATGTTTTCAAAATAATACATCAGTGTAAATATTTTGAATTTAGCTTTGAAACAAGGCAAGTAAAGACACTGATGGGGTGATATTTTGCATTTAAGGAACAGTGGCTTGTTTTGGTGAAGCTGGTTGTCCTTGCAATCCCCCATGGCTTGTTCAAAGGGTTGCTATCTGAATCAGGTTTAAGTGGTTCACCAGCCAGTTTCTCACAAATACTGCACTTTTCTGTTAAGCAGTGTTGAAAGGACTCTGGGCAAATCTTTGAGTTGATTACAATCTGTCTGGAAAGTAACCCGTAGTTTTTGTTGAATACGTGCCCAGGAGACCTCAGTGTATTGTGTATTCCCTTGCAGCATTCACACTGCTGCGCAAAGTTAGATTTTTTTTATTGAGGGCAAACATATTAAGGGAATGTTAGGGAAATCTCCTGTCACTTTGGATTCCATGGAGTTTAGTTTTCAATTTTGTTAAATAGTAAAAACAATCTGTGTGGGAACAATCTTACTTTACAAAGACAAAAGCCCTATTTTAATCTTAATTCAGGTTTTATTTTTAACCATTAGTAATGCCAGAGTGATGCTATGATGAATTGTCCAGTGTGTTCTATGGAAGAATAAAGGACAAACTATGAAGGGTAAAACATCAGAGTGGACGTTCAGAGACTATTTCCTCGAGTGGATGTAGCTGTTACAAGGGGGCATAACTATAAGGTTCAGGGTGGGAGGTGTAGGAGGGATGTCCGAGGTAGGTTCTTTACTCAGAGAGTGGTTAGGGTGTAGAATGGACTGTCTGCTGTGATAGTGGAGTCGGACACTTTAAGAACTTTCAAGCGGTTATTGGATAGGCACATGGAGCACACCAGAATGACAGGGAGTGGGATAGCTTGATCTTGTTTTCGGGCAATGCTCGGCACAACATCAAGGGCCGAAGGGCCTGTTCTGTGCTGTACTGTTCTATGTTCTATAACACGGGGAGAATGATCAAACTCCACACGGACAGTGACCTAGAGCCGGGATTGAACCTGGGACTGCGGCACCGTGAGGCAACAGGGCTAACACCGTGCTGCCCTTCATTTTTATTACACCTTTACTAAAACTTCTCCTTTGCTTGAGGCTGGTGTCATGGTGGACAGCAAGAGATTGCAATTATGGTAAACTCATGATTTGAACTAGCGTGCTGCTGTAATAGCTGATCTGTATTACAACAATGTTGTGTTTTATTTCACTAAGTAGCATAAAAATTAAAAGCAGAAAGAGCTGAAAAGTAATAAGAGATCCATCAGCATTTAGAAAAAGACACGTCACCAGCTTGCACATTGGTTCTTCATAAGCACACACTCTGAATACACTTGGGCATAAGGCAGTTTTTTCTTTTCAGTATTGCCTTTTTTATTTCAGGTTTCATGTATTTGATGGTTTTGTTTTTCATTTGAAGCTGTAGCAATGATGATAGGCTATAATTGGTAGCAGTCCTGTAATGTACGCATAATAATAGGAAATGAGGCTATCCAACAGCTCCCAAGAAACTGGCAAAGTTGTATTGCAAATTTGGATGAGTTACATGTCATAATTCAGCATCAATCTTAGAGACCTTCCTAATGCCATTTGACAGGCTCGTCCTAATTGGTTTCAACGAAAGGTTCACACACAAGTGCATGAGGCTCTGTGAAAAGAAAGCTCAATAGTTCAGGCTCTTAATTGCTCATCCTAACTCTTTCATATCTTTGCTCAGTTCTAGAGTACCCATGTTCTATTATCGTAATCTGAATAAATATTTCAAAAGTGTTCAGGTGCTCAGTGTGTTCTAAAACCCTCGCTAGTTAACCATTTGAACTGTAATAACAGGCCTGTCTTTAGCACCCTCGCTTTAATTGACCTTTGCCTAAAATTTTATCTGAATGAGGGAACCAGCAATTAGTTCTCATGTAAATATCTTTTCTTAGCGGAACAAAGGAAAGCAACAGGAATTGACTCCAATCTGATTGGATTCCTGGATATTTTGCAGTCAGTTTTAATAATAAAAGCCCTTCAGTTCATTTGATCTCATTCGTGGGGCCTTCTGGGGGTTCCCTGATCTTTGAGCACAGCCAGGAATTTTTGACACATGTTTCTGAATCACATCTCGCAATGGGTGCTGAAGGAAGAGAAAGATGGGCTGGAATATGGGTCAAGTCTAGTAACAAGTGAGAGAACTTCTGAGCCTGATGATTGTTTGCCATTCCTAGTACGCAACATGGCATAATAGAACATAACAGCCCTATCTATCTAATTCTTACAGAACACAGTGCATTGCGATATTTCTTAAATTAGTCAAGTGCTCAAGTTTCATAAACACATCTTGACAACCCATCCAACTGTTCATTAACCTCTTCCCCTGCCAGAGGCTTGATTCCTAGAAATGGAGGTCCACACCATAAAAATGCTAATAGTTGATTTTTGCATTGACATTGTCATCCAGAAAGTTAACATGATGGCCAGTGTGGTGATCTTCTGTCAAGGCTTGTAGAAGGAACTTAGTATCAAACCTTAGTATCAAACCCTGGGGCAGCACAGTAGCACAAGTGGAAAGCACTGTGGCTTCACAGCACCATGGTCCCAGGTTCGATTCCCCGCTGGGTCACTGTCTGTGCAGAGTCTGCACGTTCTCCCCGTGTTTGCGTGAGTTTCCTCCGGGTGCTCCGGTTTCCTCCCACAGTCCAAAGACGGACAGGTTAGGTGGATTGGTTGCCCTATTATGTATTTTCTTGAATTTTGTTTAATTCCCTTTTCTTCCCATGTACTGAATGATCTGTTGAGCTGCTTGCAGAAAAATACTTTTCACTGTACCTCGGTACACGTGACAATAAACAAATCCAATCCAATCCAAATTGCCCTTAGTGACCAAAAAGGTTAGGCGGGGTTATTGGGTTATGGGGATAGGGTGTAAGTGAGGTCTTACGTGGGTCGATGCAAAATTGATGGGCCAAATGGCCTCCTTCTGCACTGTATGGTCTATGTCTTTGTTTTCTGTGGTCTGGGAGTGCAAGTGCTATTCCACATCGTCCAGTAGTACAAGTGATTACAATGATGGAAAGAGGCCAAAACGTCACCAAACAATGTTCCTTTTTCTAGAATGGAGATTATCCCAGCTCATCCAGTGGGAGCTACAATTTATTTTAAATCTTGGTTCTGGATTTTTGTGGTGTTTTCTGACTTTGTGGACCTTTAAAAATGGCAGATGGAGTCCTGATCTGGAAGTCTTGTGCCATTTCTGACAGGCCCAAGTTTTGCCAATTTGGAAAAAGGCGTGATTCACACAGGTGGGATACACAAACTCAGTGCTGAGTTCAGACAGACACTATTTTGGCTGGGCAATGATCATAACCCTTAACGTGGAAGTCACTAATTGATGGAATCGATACAAGTCGTCTTGAAGGGAGGATAAGGTCTGCATAACTGTCATGATCTACAGTTTGCTTTAAATGACTCAGTTTTTAGCTTTAAAGATAAAAGGCTGAAACTGTCCGTGAGAATTTAAAAAAAGCCTCTGCTGGACTGCTTTGATTGACAGGCATAGATGAGAAAAAAGTACCATCTGGTCATGCAGCTTTAATAGCTCTATTTGTTGTAATTTACCAACGGTCATTGTGTCATTATGAATGATTGGCTGTGTTTCAAAAATTACAGTTATCTTAGCAGAGGGCTCTGACGCCACAGTTTGAGTGTAAGAGGCAATGAGGAACATTAGTTGGCATGGAGGGTATGAGGGGCCATGTGAGGATAGGTGGGGAACATCAGTTGGCATGGAGGGTATGAAGGGCCATGGGAGTGAATGGTAGAGTGAGGTGTATGTGATGGCGAGAGGGCTTAACAATTCCTAAAACAACTGGGATGAAGCCCCAGAAAACTGAGGTGAGCCATCTTACCAACACACTTCGCAACTCACCTGCCCCTGTGTCTGCCTATGCTCTGCTCCCAGGGTTGATGGGCCTGACTCTATCCCCTGGTCAATCCCCAAACAGGAGCCAAAATCACACATCCCAGTGTACTTTTTATTGCGAAGGTTCCAATATTCCCATCTGGAGCTTACTGCTTCAGTAGCCAAAATTCGGCCCTTAGATTTTTAGCTTCTTATTGAGTTCTCTGTGAAAAGGCAGTTCTGACCCATAGTGCTATGATCTCCATGGTAGGGCAAAAATCAGGTCCCGAACCCATCCCAACGAGAATGGGAATCAAATCAAGTGCTGGTGCCACCTTTCTGAACCAATCAGCTTTCTAAGGGAGGCCAAGCTGCTATGGTATCATATACCTTTGCATGCATTTGTAGGATTGTGCTCCTTCGAGCAGGACTGGTTAAAGCGAGATTGAATCGGTTTTTAAAAATGATGAAGGATTTTGACAGCGTAATTAATGAGGAACTGTTTCCACTGACATTTGATGGGTAACCAAAAGATAACAAATTTGAAATACGTGGAAAAAATCCAGAGAAATGTTGAGGAGAACTATTTTTACACAGCTAGTTGTTATGGTTTGAAATGCACTGCCTGAAGATGGTGGAAGCAGATTCAATAAAAGCTTTCGAAAGGTAATTGGATATATACTGTATCAAAAAATAAAATATTTGCAGACCCTTGGGGAAAGAGCAGGGGTTTGGAACTAATTGGATTGCTCTTATGAAAAGTAGACACAATAGACTGAATATTCCCGTTCTATGCTGTATGATATATGTAGAAATTAGGCCCGTTTCTTGGGCCTTGACTGGATGGTGCTGAGACAGCATGCACCAAACCCAAGAGGCCCAAGGATCCCGTAATTAATATATTGTGGAATGATCAAGATTTGCTAAACATAAAAAATCTATATTAACTACGAATTACATATGTCTGTGTCTATATCTGCAATTATTTTAGTTTAATACAAAGGGTGTATCTAGTGTACACAGACGTCACACTCCACACGTCACTGTGTTTTAATCTTGCATTCTTCTGAATTACAGCTTCAAAATGACAACCACCTGCCAAGCTTCAAAATTCCTTAACTAAACAATTATACGCTGACTGACCTCAGCCTGTGTTTGTTTAAGAATTACACTTTCTGCCCTTAAAGACACACAGTGCCACCTTAGCACAGTAATACATTGTGTGTTACATAGCACAGCACACCTTTTCCATATGAAATACTTCATCATCAAAGTGACTCTGAGCAATGTGTGTGTGTGTGTTGACTTCACATTACCAGTTTTCTCTCTTTCCCTTGCTTTCTATTTTTGCCTGTTTTGTTATTTGTCCCTCTGTCCTCTTTTGTATTTGTCCCACTTTTGTCTTTTTATCTAGATCTTTCTTTGTTTTCTCTTTTTCGTTCTTTGCTTTCTGTCTCTTTTTCTTTTGCGTGCTCTTCCTTTTCTTTTCATTGCCCAAAGGAGCAAACTTGTGAAGTGGGGAGGCTCAACAGCCCAAAGGTGCAGGGGAGCAGCAACTAATGCCCTAGGCAGCAACCTTGGCACAGAAGATTCTATGGCAGTAATAGGTTATCTTAATGTATATTTTCCTTTCACGACCAGTGCCAGTGGCAAGATTCCTTCTCATGGTTGTAACTCTCTGAAAAAGGATTCCTTGTTCATTGAATGGAGCTACCAACAAAGAGTGCTTCATACGATCTTAACTCTGGATTGTGACTGTCTAAACCATATAGACTGAAATGAAGCCACTTAAAAGGTCAAGAGTTAAATTGAGCACCTCAACTCCCAACCAGATAAAGTTTCAAGTAATATGGTTGCCGAGTGCGTAGCCATATTTTAAATTTTCTTAACCGTTTTGTTGAATTATTTGTGTTTATCAAGGTGAAGCATGTCAATGCTGAGAAACTGGATAGAAGATGTTTATCTTCTCTTCCCCAGAAATGGCAGCATCATGGATTAAGGGCAGCTGTAGCATGGGCTAGATGGAGAGAACAGGAATGTGGATCCCAACAATTACTTTAACTCCAACCTCAGAGGAGGCCCAGAATGGCATATCACTTCTCACACTAGGCATCCATGTGACCTTTGTGAGTGAGATTCAGTGATGATTACAGCTCAGTTTGGCTGGAATTCACATTCCAATTTTGCATGCTCTTATCAGGTAAACCACATTATTATGATATACGGGCCAGTTCAACACTGGCGGACTCATATTTCAGGTATACATCTCACCGCAATGGGCAAGTAAGCCTCAATGTCTTATTCAAGGAGCACCAGTGATGGCGAGTCAACATTTAGCAAACCTTTAGAGATATTGCAGAGAGCATGTAATTGCCTCATAATTTGTGGAAAACCTACATATGACAAAATGACCAAACAAAGCCTTATGAAATTGAGGTTGCTGGGACTTCCTTCTTTCATCTTTTGGAGTTTGATTCTAAAGATATGATTAACAATTTAGCATTGAGTTTAAAGTTCTGAGGCTGGATTCTCCATTTTTGGGACTATGTCCCCACGCCATTGTAAAAACCGTGGCCTTTCATGATAGAAAAACTGGCGTGAAAGGGCCACATATCCTTAGCTTTGCAGGGGGCTCACAGGGGCCCGGCGTGAAACTAGCAGCTTTTGCTGCAGATACGAGCCCCCGCACGCCCGGGTCAGAGGCCGCGCATGCACACTGTGTCTGCGCCGTGCTCTCTGGCGTACTCAGACTGGTGAGCTGGACCCTGCATGTAGTGCCCCCAAATGGCCGTGCCCCCAACCCTGACCACCCGCCCAAAATCAGTTCTGTGCCGTATACGGCGCCCCCCCCGTCCTCCGATCAGCCCGCCCCCAATCATGGCGGCCATGGACTCAGTCCGCAGCCGCCACTCTAGTATCCCAAGCAGGACCACATTATATCCACGCCGTCGGGACTTCGGCCGGTCGGGGGCCAGCAATGGCCACAGGTAGGCGATACGCGGCACGGCGTACTCTCTGTGTACTCCGTTTTTGGGGCCCGGAGAATCGAGGAACTGGTCCCGATTTCGTGCGCCAAAATGGATTCTCCACCCCGGCACCGGTCTCGATTTCGGCATCAGGGTGCGGAGAATCCAGCACCTGTTTTTTTTTATGCTACTCATCTGGAGTATTGTGTCCAGTTTTGGTCTCCCTATTTGAGGAAGGATGTTGCGGCATTGGAGGCAGTTCAAAGGAGGTTCACCAGACAGCTTCTGGGGATTAAAGGGTTGATGTATGAGGAGAGATTAAACAGTTTGGGTTTCAACTGGCTGGAGTTTAGAAGGATGAGAGGGGATCTGATCGAGGTGTATAAAATTATAAATGGGATTGATAAAGTAAACGCAGACCAAATGTTCCCCCTTGTGTGGAAATCTAGAATGAGAGGTCACAGATATAGGTTGAGGGGCAGTAGGTTTAGAACTGAGATGAGGAGGATCTACATCTGCAGAGGGTGGTGAATTTGTGGAACCCGCTGCCCCATAGTGCAGTGGAATCGGAGTCATTAAATGGTTTCAAGAAGAGATAGACACATGTTTGATTTTTTAAAAACAGGTTAAAGGGATATGGGCAACCGATGGGGCGGTGGATTTGAGACCAGGAAGTGATCAGCCATGATCTGATTGACTGCTCCAAATTCCGATGTTCCTATGTATTATCTTTTGTGCACTACTTGCTACTTACATTTGCAGCTGCATTTTGCCATTTAGGAATCAATTTCCAGATGCTGGGATTAATTATGATGGCAGCTGATGGCTACTCAGTGAGGCCTCCTTTTGAGGCTGTGTTTCTTTGTGCTAGGTCATCAATGTGTCCTGCAGTGTCTACCAATACCTTGCCTTCTCTTTCTCCAATCAGTCATGGCTGATCCTCTAATTGACATTTTGCAGTCCTCTGAGAGAACCACTTAGACTGGGAAGACCTGGCATCACCCTTTGAGGAAACCACATGCATGTTGTCTCCTGTCATACCTTGGCTGTTGGAGATTACTTACAGATGACCAGGGATCTGTGTTGAATCTGACATTTGGCCAGCATTTAAGAGTGTAAACCTGTCATCTAGTTTATTACAGCCAATACTCCATTTCAATTGAGGATCGAGAACAATACCGAGAAAATAGTGAAAATAAAAGCATGTCACTTTTGAAAGTGGTTCTAAGGGCATTTTCATGTCAGAATCAGCATTTGCATAGCGAGAATTTGGCAGATTATGAATATATACTTCCAGCCAACCACTTCAGCCTGAGTCCCATTTTCCAAGCAATGTGTGGGTTGGTGGGAGACATGATTGCATCACATCTGTTGGTCCAGGGGGAGGGAGCCAGGAATGCAAAGATTAGAAGATCTTTCTTCAATTGTTAAAACTATAGCTGGGAATAGCCACGAAGCAGTAATTTAATCGACTCTTCAAGTTTTCACCCATGAGTTTGTTACTTTTTTTTCCACAAAACATAATGCAGCAATCTTTCAAGGTGACATTATTCCATATTCGGTATTGTGTGTGTGTTGTGTGTGTGAAAACACATTAGGACAAAGCATATGTAACCTGTTTCCATATTAGGACAAGTTTTGAATATATACACTGATTTTTAATAATCACTCAGGACGGTGCTTACCGATAGCCAAACATTGACAGGATACTATTGTAATGTTCTGCATTTTAGTATAGATTTACAGAAGGCTTAGGAAGAACAGGGAATGTGCAACTTTAATTTGAATTTGTGGCTTTTTGGCAAAAAAAGAGGATATGTAAATGAGTTGTTGGAAAAACCACTGAGTAAGAAAAGAAAATGCTGGCCATCTCAGCTGAAGCATTGAAATGTTTGGATGGAGGGAATAATAGAGCCAAGAGACCATTGTTAGAGAGAAGAAAAGAGAAGGCTAGAAGAGGAGATGGCTGCACTGAAGCCCAGTTCGGTACTTGTTCAGTGTTAGATTTGTAATTTAAAGGAGCTTAAAAAAAAACCAAGATTTCTCGATAGAGACTGAAGGCGGACGGTCGCCTTGTGCCTGAAGTTAGAATGATCTATTACTGGGGAAGTTTTGAATCAGAAAAATTCCATATTTCTTTGGGGTGGGAAAGAATTTAATACCTTTTGAGTTTTTGATAAGACAATGTGTTATCTATAGGAGATTATTTCATTTAATCTTTTTGATAAAATGAATGTGGAAAAAGCTGGCAGTGCGTGGCTGTTCAGGTCCGCATCTGTGAAGAGTTTTTGCAAACAAACTGAATATTTTAGTATTCTGTCAATGCTGGGATGGAGGGAACAAAACCAAACATTTTGCCAGATGTAAAAGTTGTGTAAACCTAGTCAAATGGCTCTAAAATGGCATGAACTGAACCGTGCCCTTTTGGTATCAGACATAGAACATTAAAAAAAAGTAATTGAATAAGTCTCAAATTCATCAAAGGTGTTTATTTCTTTTAATCTCAAGGTAAATCAATCCTTAATAAGAACCCTCAGCGGGATTCTCCGCCAGCAGGATTCTCCGTTCCGTTGGTAGTGCACCCACACCCATGGGTTTCCCGGCGGCATGGGGTGGCCACAATGGGAAATCCCATTGGCTCGTGGCGGGAAAGGAGAATTCCGCTGCCGGTGACGGTGCACCACTGAGGAACATGGGGCTGGTGGACTGGAGAATCCAGCCCCCTCGCTTCAAAGAAGTTAAACATTCACCCCTTTCAGTATAAGCTCTTGCAAAAATGATGCTATGGCCCTTTAAACCTGCACTGAAATTTGTCAAGAACTGAATGGCCAATGGAAAGAGCTTTGATTAATTTCATGACATCATTGTATAACTGATACTGCACAGTATAATTACACTAAACATTATAAAATACCATTAAGAATATACAAACCCAGTGGGTGGTTATCTGCTAATAGAATGTGGCACCGGTCTTTCGACTCATTCCTCCATAAAATCCCCTTCAGCACAACCAAATATATATATATTTTAAATTTAATATATCCAATTGTTTTTTTTACCAATTAAGAGGCAATTTATCGTAGCCAATCCGCCTACCCTCCACATCTTTTTGGGTTGTGGTGATGAGACCCACGCAGACATGGTGAGAATGTGCAAATTCCACATGGACTGTGACCCGGGGCCGGGATCGAACACGAGTCCTCGGCGGCATGAGGCAGCAGTGCTAACCACTGCGCCACTGTGCTGCCCACAACCAAATATTATCTCAAAATTATTTGCAATTGATTACTTGCAAGTTCTGAACCTGCCTTTTATGATATTTCATACCAGTTGAAGAATAGATGAAGATTTATTTGCTTCATTTGGCTTTCAATCGATTGCTTATTCCTGTGAAAAATTATGTTCAGTACTTAATGGAACTGTTTCTATTTTTGCAAAGCATGAATTACTAATAGAAATTCTATAGAAAACCAGGGGATCATCTGAGTGAGGTGTTTAAAATGTTTATCGTGTCTGATAGAGTTGATGCAGATAAACTATCTCCTCTGGAGGGGGATCAAGAATGAAGGGGCTTAACTTCACATGAGAGCTAGGAGATTCAGCAGTAGAATAACAAACACTGTTCAAAGGATAGAGGAAATTTGGAATTCTCTCCCTCAAATGGCAGTTAATAGGAGTTTTTAATACTGAGATTGATAGATTTTGTTGCTAACTATGGACCTCACGGGATGTGAAGTAAACGCAGATGAGTAGATTTGAGGTACAGATGAACCAGCAACCTATTTGAGTGGTAAAGCAGCCTTGAAGGACTGAATGGCCTATTCCTCTTCCTATGGTAGTTTACACCATGTGTAGAACTGAAAATTATAGTCCACAGGGAAGCATTGAGCTTTGTTTCTCATGATTCTTAATGTAGTTGAAAGCACTTTTCATAAGGACTTTCGAGCTGCCTGAGAAAACATTGGAAGTTGCCAGTTAAACCATTTAGTCTCGGTATTTTATTTTGGGGATGGGGGGGTGTTGATTCAAGGGAGTTAGGCCCACTGTCTCCCGGGAACTGTTCAAAGGTGGCCACAGTGGGTGTCGGGTGTAGAGGTGCACTGTGCAAAAGGCCCACCTTGATGCTCCAGCACCTTGTTGCAGCAATTTTAAAAACACAATAAAATGAAAAATAGCCCTCACCTTTGATACTCTCTCACCACCCGCACACTCCCCATGTCCCACCATGCTACCTAATCCTCTTCACCCACTCTGCTGGTCCCTCCTACCCTACATAACAACTTATGCCTCTTTCCCCACTCCATGACCCATTATAACCCGTATACCAATCCATGTGCTTCTACCAACCCATGCCCCTAGCCACCACCCTTTGCCCTTACACACCCCATCTCCATAGGCTGACCTCAACTAATGCAGTGATGAAATGAAATAAAATAAAGTTCTATGTGTCTAGAAGATAGATAGAACAGTACAGCACACAACAGGCCCTTCGGCCCTCGATGTTGTGCCGAGCAATGATCACCCTACTCAAACCCACGTATCCACCCTATACCCGTAACCCAACAACCCCCCCCCCCCCCCTTAACCTTACTTTTAAGGACACTACGGGCAATTTAGCATGGCCAATCCACCTAACCCGCACATCTTTGGACTGTGGGAGGAAACCGGAGCACCCGGAGGAAACCCACGCACACACGAGGAGGACGTGCAGACTCCACACAGACAGTGACCCAGCCGGGAACCGAACCTGGGACCCTGGAGCTGTGAAGCATGTATGCTAACCACCATGCTACCGTGCTGCCCCCAATTGTCTATTGTAGACTTTTTATGAAACAAACCCTCATTCATAAAAATGCATTCATTTTTTTTTTTTTTTTTTTTTATAAATTTAGAGTACTCAATCATTTTTTCCAATTAAGGGGGAATTTAGCGTGTCCAATCCACCTACCCTGCACATCTTTGGGTTGTGGGGGTGAAACCCACGCAAACACGGGGAGAATGTGCAAACTCCACACGGTCAGTGACCCAGAGCCGGGATCGAACCTGGGACCTCGGCGCCGTGAGGCAGCAATGCTAACCACTGCGCCACCGTGCTGCCCATAAAAATGCATTCATTACATCCCTTCAACTACATCATCCCTTATTAAAACAAATATTTTATTCAAGTGTTTAATCCATTGTAAAAGCAAACATTTGTACCCATAGCAACAAAGGTTTTATAGCCACTTGGTCAATCAAACGGTATACTGACACACACCCTACTGTGATGTTGATAGGTTGTGAAATCAGTCTTGCAGTACAAATCATATTATGATAACCCTCAGGCTAATGTCAACTAACAGAGTGAAATAGAAAGTCCCGATTTAAAAAAAAATTAAAGGCCAGGAAACTTAAATGACTTGTCAGCTTGACAGTTCCCTTGATAGCTTGATGGTTTCAATGCATTTATCCACTCTTACGCACATTCATGTCCACCTTTAACAACACCAAATGGCAATTGCCCTCACCCAAAAAGCGTTTTGTCTCTCTCAAAGGTGTCCTAATTCCTCTCCAAAAGGGTACCCTGCCTCTCCAAATACCTCCGGCACCTTTAGACCCTGCTGCAAAGTATAAAGCCCACAAGTCCTATTTTGCACATCCCACAAATGAAAATTAGATTGATTTGAATACAGCTACAGGTTTACATGTGCAGCTGCCTCTGTGAAACATGTGTGAAAACTGCAAAACTCCTCGGTTCCTCTGGTGAAAATAATGGGTGCCGGGATCAGGAGCAGGATTTCCACAATTGAGAGGCTCTGGCACCATTTTGGCTAAACCTTCTCTGTCTTTACAAAAGTTAAGGACAAAGAGTGGCACCGGCTTTGGGATGCAATTTATTTTTTTCTACATGATATTATTTATTTATTTATTTGTATGTGATTCCTATTTCTAGGTGCCGGGGTGGCACAGTGGTTAGCACTGTTGCCTCACAGTGCCAGAGACCCAGGTTCAATTCCAGCCTTGGGTGACTGCCTGTGTGGAGTTTGTACTTTCTCCCCGTGTCTGTGTGGGTTTCCTCCAGGTGCCCCGGTTTCCTCCCACTGTCCAAAGATGTGCAGGTTAGGTGAATTGGCTATGCTAAATTACCCCTTAGTGTCACAGAGATGTGCTGGTTGGGTGGTGTTACAGGGATGGGGTGGGGGAGTGGGCCTAGGTAGGGTGCTCTTTCAGAGGTCAGTGCAGACCCGATGGGCCGATTGGCCTCCTGCACTGTACGAATTCTATGATTCTAAGTGACGCTAAATTTGGACCCATCAGGCACCAAATTGATTGTGTACCGAAATATTCAGCAGATCAGGGAGCGCCTGTGAAGAGAGAAACAGAAGGAGCATTTCAGGTCTCCTTTGTCATGAAAAGTCACAGAATTGAAATGTTGACCGATGTTTATGGTTGGGATAGGTATCGGGAGTTGGAATAGTCTCCCGTCCCTGTCCTGGAGGAGCCTATCTGCCATATTTTTGTGTTGGGGAGGAGGACATGGGTTTGAGATGAGCCCACCACCTCTGGAAGCAAAAACAGGCCCAGAGGCAGAAACAGGTCAATACTGATGCAGCCTAATTCTGAGGCCCATCTTTGTGGATGAGAATATCGGTGGCTCCAAACAGCAGATAAAGCAATGCAGATCAATATTTTAGTCCCGTCACCCCATCACCCTCCATACCCACCCTCACCCTTTCCTCTTTCCCGATAGGGACGATGAAAATCTGGCCCGTTAACTCCTGCTTCTGTCTCCACAGACGCTGCCAGGCTTGCTGAGTATTTCGGCATTTTCTGTTTTTCATTTATGTCAGATTTCCAGCATCTGCGGAATTTTGCTTTTGTTGAATAGTGATATGCTCTAGGTGAAATAAACATGTTTTATTTATTCTTGTGTCCTGATTTCTTGAAAGATAATAGAAACAATGAGCAGGAATCGGTCAGTCAGCCCTTCAAACCTGCTCTGCCATTCAATATGATAATTTAACAAAAATAAATTTAGAGTACCCAATTATTTTTTTCCAATTAAGGGGCACTTTAGCGTGGTTAATCCACCTACCCTGCACATCTTTGGGTTGTGGGGGTGAAACTCACGCAGACATGAGAATGTGCAAACTCCACAAGGACTGTGACCCAGGGCTGGGATCGCACCTGAGTCCTCAGCGCCGTGGGCAGCAATACTAACCACTGCACCACCGTGCCTACCTTGTTCAATATGATCATGGCTGATCGCCTATCTCAAAAGGGCACTCCTTCTATGGCAACTATTTCCTTTCTTAGGTAGGGAGACTAAATTTGCACACTATGCTCCAGGTGTGGCCTCACCAAGGCCTTGTATAACTGCAGTAAGACGTCCCAACTTCTAAACTCAAATCCTCTTGCAGAGAAAGTCAACATACCAGTTGCCATCCTAATAGCTTGCTGCACCTACTTTTCCACTTCCATTGGCTGGTGTAAAAGGACACCCTGATTCTTTGTATATCCACACTTTCCAATATATCACCATTTAGATGATATTCTTCTGTTTTTCACACTGAAGTACAAAACTTCAAATTTAGCTGCATTGTACAGCATCTGTCCTGTGTTGGCCCACTCACTCAACTTGTCTGAATCACCTTGAAGCCTCCTTCCACCCTCCTCCAACTCACAATTCCGCCTAGGTTTGTGTCATCATCATTCTGGAATGAAAGAGAAACACAAAGGAAGAGGGTTTTATTTACCATCTAGCTGAAAGTTTTAACTGGCGCATTCACTTGGGTTCTTATAAATCGTGGCCTAGATTTCACTCTTTGTCCTTAATTATATCCCTCCGCATTGTGCTCACCTCACATTTCAGAGGGATGGAAGGAGACTGAGCTAGGTGCAGAAAGAACAAACGTACATTGATATAGCACCTTTCATGTCCTCAGGAAGTGACAAAGTGCTTCACAGTCAATACATTGCTTTTGAAGAGCAATCAGTTGTTATGAAGCAATTGTGTCCCTCAATTTGCATGTAGCATGACTAAGTAAATAACGGGTAAAGTATGTGAGCAGTTAATCTGGTTTGTGGCACTGGTTGAGGGATGAATGTTGGCCAAGCCACCAAGAATGTTCCTCGCCTTTATTTAAAAAACAGTATCGCATCTTGTATCCACCTCAATAGGTGCATAGTGCCACAATATCAACTCTCATCTGAGAGACGACACCCTCCACGAGGTAGAATTTCCTTAGCACTGCACTGAACTGTCACTTTAGACTATGTGCTCCACTCCTAAACTGGAGTTTGAAACCAACCTTCAACCTCAAACTGAAGCAAGCTGACAATATGCGGCAGGTGTATGAGAGCTGTTTCAATTGTGATTTTTACCCTGAATACTTTCTGGGGCAGTACAATGATATTTGTGCTGTGATCCTCCTGGCATCTAAAATGAGGACCATGAATTCATGTCCTACCACTCCACGCCATTAGCTCCAAAATTCCACAGGTGGTGCCAACATTGTGCCCTCCAGTATTGATCCTGTTGGAGTTTGCAGGGGCAGTAGCTGGGTAGCTCATTTTCAAAGTATTGGGTGAGGAGGCAGAAAGACCACTTTGGTACTTCTTTGAATCCTGCCTATACCAAGCCAACAGAGATTTGGTTGTCTGTATACCCTCAGTGGTTGGCTGAGAGAGGGTGCTTTGCTTATCCAGACACACTCCAACAGCCCTCCCAACCCGAGCAGTATTCTCCTTGACCCCCAAGCAAGAGAGTTCATCAGGAATTTTTATTAAAGTTTCCTTTTTAGGTTTCCCGGGTGCTTGCCAGGCATGTGCGGCCCACGTGCCCTCTTGGCGAAAGTGAAGCACCTCACCTTCCTCAGAATGTGCATATGCTGGATCCACATCCAAGGTTTGGAGTGGCATCTCCCTGTTTATGGCGTCTCTGTCCCAGGCCCGTCTTCAGCCAGTTAATTCCTATATGAGGAGTTCACAAGTTCAGTCTCTCACAAGGCAACCCAGAAAGCCTCAGCAATCATGGAGAGTCGATGTAACGGGGTCTCCTTCATTTCCTTTGGGATTTTGCCGACTTACTGCCAAGTTACAGCAGGGTACTGGATACGCCCCTGTGCAATTTGCCAACCATAACACATTAGAACACCCCAATATGTTGTACCAGCTGAAGAGAGTTTAAAGCAATTTTCACATTGAGATAAAGATACAGGAAGGTGCTGGCCCCTCTAACGCAGCTAGGAAGCCTAGTTCATGCTGCTGTTATTAACACAGGTTGTAACCACAGCCCATGAACTGTGGGGCACGAGCTACACAAATAAACTGTTGCTGAGGAACTGCATACCTTAGTCACAGTAAGTATAAACAAAAAGTGGCAACTGCCTTGGGGCTCCAGATAAAGATGCAGTGAGGGGTTTCGAGGGAGTAAGTCCTGTGTGTGTTAGGAAAGTGATCAGTAGTGGTGATATGGTTCATTTCTGGTTCTGAGAAATAGCTGGAGATTCTAGCTGGAAGGCAGTAAAGTAACAGCATATTGCTACCATCAATAAACCAAGATTTTTTAGGCTCTAACATCGCCAGCATATCAGCAGGCATCAATAGGGCTGAAGATGTGCATTCCACATTCTGAAACATTTTGTTTGATATAACCTTTAAGAGGGTTGCAATGTTCATTTGTCCATTTCAAAAAGAATGCAATTAATAATGCTGAAAATGAACCCAGATAAAAGAAGTTTCAGAATTTTACCTGTTTAATAGCATTCATTATCGGGGTAGTAGTGCTGTATTTCCTAGCTTTAAAATGTTTATTTTTTTATTGACGTAACGCTTTGAATGACCCTGCTGTGGTAAACGTAACATTTATTACCATCTATTCTCTGAAATGGAAGTGAGGATCATCAAATACAACTGTCTGTCTTGTGATTTCACACCTCAATTTGAAAAGATATATATAAGTTGGCTATATAAAGATCAAGTTGGTAGTAGAGGCTAGTCCAGCAAAGACCTCCTTGAGTTAGAATGATCAAATGCGGATGAATTAGTTATAAGATGAAGGGTCAGAGTGCTGTGAAATTTACCTTGACCCAGTGCACGGGATGGTGTCAGTATTTGGAACTACTGGCACATATCGAATTCCTGCTCACTGATGAAATCTGGATAGCAATCTATGTGTTGGGGGCATACTGCATGCTGGTCTGTCTAGGATCAGCTGCTCTCTTCTAACTGTTGACTGTTGTCCGCCTGTGCATGTGGGTGGGACGACAACTTTGTTATTGCTTAGATTGTTTGACGTATCATCCTCTTAATCCGCCCCCCCCCCCCCCCCCCCCCAAAGCATCAATTCCACCCCTCACCAATGACCGTGTCCATCCAGAAGCAGGATGATCACTTCCCACATCTGCCCCAGATACTCAGGGTGAGAGTCTTGTGAGTTTCTGACTCCTGCCTGATACCCGTTGCAGCTGTCTGGTTGCCCCATCGGCTTTTACTTTAAACAAGTCTTTTTTATGACGGGCACATTTTGTTTTCTATTCCTCACCCCAGTATATTGTTATTACCATGGGCTGGTTAACTGTCTGTTTCATCCTTTTTGATGAAGAATCCCAGAAATGTTCACTTGGCGGGGTGGGTTTAGAATGAAAGGCACTATTAAAAGGGGCCTGTTAGCCTCCTGAAATGAAGTGAGTAAGCTTGCTTGAAACATATTATTTGGGGATGGAGGGGTGGGTTGACAGAGTTTTCCTTCCCAGTGCAAAGCTTCCCATTGCCAGAAAATCAGGAAGACTGGCTGGTATAAAACAATTACCTTTTTTAAAATGCATACATTATTTTGTGAGGTAGTGGGCGTATCTTAAAGCATTTAAAAGAAAAAAAGATGCGAGAGAAAAAAATCAACTGTAACATTTTATTTTATCCAACATTTCACTTACCTTGGTATAAGGAACTGATCTTAGTTCAACAAAATCATTTTTTTTCTGTGAATGAAGCCAGCAATGTGGAAAGATTTTGCCTTTCAGAGCAGGATGAATGTATATCTCAGCCACACATTAAGCCGCATTAGCAGGCAGTGGAGTGCTTAATGTGGCCATTTTTCACAGGAGCCAACAGAGGAGATGATTAGCATAATTAGTACAGGCAAGTCTATACATATGGAAATGCCAACTGCGTAAATGCCAGCACCAGTGGAAATTTATGTCAAGGCTGACAGGAGTCTCAGGGCTCAATAGTTCCCAGCTGTACCTCTTTGGGTCACACTGTCCTCAACCCAGTCAGGGTCTTTGCTTTCTGAATCTAAGTACGGGGCGGCTAAAGCCAGATGGAATTGAGTGCTTAGGCTTGTAAAACAAACGAGACAGCAGCACTTTCCTTGCACCCTTAATCACTCAACTTCTTCCTTTCCTTCCCTTCACAATTTTACAAGGATTTTAACTGTTTTCTATATAATTTACACGCAGCCATCCCACATACACCTTTTCCGTCTCCGTTCCTCAACCCACTTTCCCTGTTTTTTTTTAATGTAGAGGCTTTGGTCTCCTGCTTTTGTTGTAGAGAATTCTTTTTCTCCCCCTGTTTGTTACAGAACATCTCTGACGGACATTCATGGTAGTGACAAAGCCTTGCATTCATTCAGTGAGGCTCGATGAGACCAGCCTATTGGGCCTGAGGTGGAGCACACATCTGCTACTCGATTCAGGGAATGGAAAGATTTATTTTCAACAAAGCTTTTCCTAAAGGCCTCTCTCTCTCTCTTTCTCTTTCTTTCTCTCCCCCCCCCCCCCACACCCAATCCCCCCCCCCCCCCCCCCCCCCCCCCCCCACCCTTAAATGTAGAAGGTGGTTCTGGGAAATGCCCTGATTGAACAATAATGTAAAACAAAAAAAAACATTCTGGTCAATACATGTTTTGACAGCACTTGGCTGGAGAGCACTTATGAGCCTCTTGGGTTTATTTCTCTCCGGTCCCCTCCCCCCTACCCCTTCTAACAGAAGGCAGGAGTGGCTTGGACAGGTATAAAAAAAAGTCTCTTTCAACTAGTCCACAGTGAGACTTCCTCCAAAGCAGCGTGGGTCTTTTCAGTGAAGTCCTAATCCAGCTAATCCTACCCACAGCACTTTGAAGGTGGCCTTAGCCATGTACGCCATATGAGTGGAATAAAAGCCCGGGAGCAGGGCATGTAATTTTTTTTCTCTTCTGACGCTGCTGGATGACAGAGACACGCTTGTTTTTTTATTACCAATTAAAATAGCTTTAAAATAAAAGCTTGAAAATACATTGACTGAGCTGTATGGCTATTCCAGTGATATTTTCAGGCGTGCCTTACCACGGTAAAAGAGAAAATTCTAAAACGTGCATAACAAAGTTATTATCCAATCTGGGGGAGTGCTGTTCATAGATGCAGAACTCTGATGTAACTCACTTTAAGAAGGATGTAAAGCCTTTAGAGAGGGCGCAGAAAAGATGTATGAGAACGGTTGCCGGGATGAGAGACGGTTGAGAAGGAGGTTTGACAGAGGGATTCAAACCTATGAGGCTTCTGGGCAGAGTAGGTGCAGATATTGGTGAAAGGGTCGTGAACCAGAGGACACACCTTCAAGGCAATTCACGAAAGAATCAAAGACGTTGTGTGAAAATTTTTTGTACGCAATGAGTGGTTATAAATCTGGAGGATTTAGAGGTGAAGTCACCCCAGCCACAGGTGTTTTACATTTCATTGCATTTACTACAGAGTAACAGGCCATTTTACCCAGCAAGACCATGCAGGTGTTTATGTTCCGCACAAGCTTGTGAGCCATTTAGTTATCAGCGTAAAATGGCTCCCTTGATCCTTTCAGTTATTGTCAATGCACTGAATTTACATAGAAATTAGAGCATAAAAATAAACATTGAACCCAACTGGTGCTCCACGCAAGCCTCCTCCCACCATCCTTCATCTAATACCATCAACATTTCCTTACTGCCTATAGAGGGTGCCAAATGCACCAGTAATTCACCATAAATATGTAATGAAGGTGAATTGAGGCAAATCAGACTCACTATATGTTATATGGGGCTCGATTTTCATCCTCGAGGCAGGTAGTGGGAGTCTGGAAAATTCCTGGCTCAGCCTGTCTGCCTCAGGAGAAATTGCCCGCAAAGCAGAATTTTCATGGTTGATGGTACAGGCTACAATCGGAACAGCCAACTCAGGAAAAAGCTACAGCCCAATAAAAGTGCCAATCATTCAGACCCTTTCAAGAATCAATAGCACAGTGGATAGCACTGCTGCCTCACGGCGCTGAGGTCACAGGTTCGATCCCAGCTGTGGGTCACTGTCCGTGTGGTGTTTGCACATTCTCCCTGTGTTTGCATGGGTTTTGCACCCACAACCCAAATATGTGCAGGGTGGGTGGATTGACCATGCTAAAATTGCCCCTTAATTGGAAAAAATGAATTGGGTACGCTAAATATATTTAAAAAACAAAAAACAATCAATAGCAGAAACTGCAAACACTTGAGATTTCTTTACTTTGTGTAAATAAATAATATAGATTAGAGAGCCAGAGCTGTCAATCAAGCAACATTTCCCCTGGGGCTCAGGTGATTCAACAGTCTAATGGATTTCTGGGCTCTCAATCAAAATTGCAAAATAAGGCTTGGCATGAGGGTCCAAAAGAGGTGGGTTTGGGGGGGGGGCATGGGGCATAAGGGGACATTGGGATTGTTTTGTGATTCATATCTTGACATGGAGCCACGAGAGGCCGTGGGGTTGGATGGGGTGGGGGGGGGGGGCATACCTTGTATGTGGGTACAAAGAGAACATTTTGAACGTACCTCTGAAAATGTTCCCTCATGCAGACTATGGTTTATGACATCTCTGAGTTGCCATGAACCACAACTCTTTGGGAAGTTGGTCCGACATCATAAGAATTATAGAGAACTAGGACATGATTATCCCCACAATGCAGCTGGCCAGATTGGAAGTCCAGAGTGCAAGCTTGTGACCCAAATCAGCCCGCACCCTTAGGAGATACTCCCAAACATCAGAAAGCTGAAAATTAGGTTGAGAAACTGGACCTGCCTGCCATTTTTAAAGGGCTCCTCGATCATCCTGACCAGGTGAAAGTCCAGCCCATAATGACTGGCAGAAGTATGGTTTTGGTACTAAATTCAACACAGATGAATTATCTCAAATAAACTGTATAGCAAATCCTGACAGTACTTGACAATGGGAAAGAAATGTAGAAGATATAATGGCTTGACGTAACATTGCGGGGGTTGGGGGGGCACGTTCATATGTTTTGGTCCTGTCCAAAGATGGAGGATTACTGGAAGGAAGTGTTTGGGGTAATCTCTAAAGTGGTGCACGTGAAACTGGACCCGGGCGCTCGGGAGGACATATTCGGGGTGTCGGACCAGCCAAGGCTGGAACCGGGCACGGAGGCAGCTGTTGTAGTCTTCGCCTTGTTGATCGCCCGAAGGCGGATCTTGTTAGGATGGAGATCAACCTCTCCACCCTGTGCCCTGGTGTGGTGGGGGGACCTGCTGGAATTCATATCGCTTGAAACGGTCAAATTTGAACTGAGGGGAAGGATGGAGGGGTTCTACAATTCATGGGCGCTATTCATTATGCACTTCCGAGAATTGGATGACATCGAACATTAAGGGAGTTGGGGGCTGGGAGGGTTGGGGGGAGGGGGACTGTATGTGTTAATGGTGACTATGGGTGATTCCTGATTCCTTTGTCATTTGTTTATGTTAACATGCGGGCCAATGTCTGGGGTTTGGTGGGAGGATGGGATCGTTATTGATATGGGGATTGACATTACATTCGTCATTGATTATTGTTTATTGTTGGGTGTAAATTTGGGAGAAATTGTGAAAAAGGAGAATAAAAAATATTTTAAAAAAAATTATGGCTTGACGTGTGTATTAAGAACATGGGGGCCAGTGATGCTGTTGGGATCAGGAGAGCTGCCAGCCATTTGATTGGCTCATAGCTCTCTGAGGTGGGACCTCCTACCCAGATGTGGGTGGGGGGGCGGAGTGTAAGTCCTACCTTAAACCAATTAACACCCCCCAAGCATCAAATCCCTGTGTGGGGCAAGCTACTGGGACCCCCTAGCTGGGGGAGCAGTACAGGAGGCCTTGGTGTTCTGTTAAATTCAGCCCATGGAGTAGATTTTATGTTTTTCCATATCCGTAGATCTGGGATCAGATGTGGTCGGAAGCTGTTTGCACTTTACTTTTGTGGTTTGCAAAATCATTTGAAACCCTCAGTGAAATTACAGCCTTCCAATTGTTGCCTGCTACCAATATTGTATTTAGGGAATGGCTTGGGCATTTAGGGAATGTTCTAAAGCCATAAAACTGAATGTACAGGCAGCACAGTGGCACAGTGGTTAGCATTGCTGCCTACAGCGCTGAGGACCCGGGTTCGAATCCCAGCCCTGGGTCACTGTCTGTGTGGAGTTTTCACATTCTCCCCGTGTCTGCGTGGGTTTCGCCCCCACAACCCAAAGATGTGCAGGGTAGGTGAATTGGCCACACTAAATTGCCCCTTAATTGGAAAAAATAATTGGGTACTCTAAAAAGAAAAAAAAACTGAATGCACTGCTACAACCCCTGACTGAATGACCAATTATGCCACAAAAGAGAGAAAGAACAGGGAAGTCTATGTTACCACTTGAGGAACAATTAAACTCTGACTTCCCCCAGGATGTTCGTTGTAGGTGGGCAGGGTTAAAATGAATCATAGACAATACAGAATAATACATGATATATTACTTGTTATAACATATCTGTCCTTATAAGACAGATATTATCCAATATTCCATGAACCTATTCATGGCAGTAAATTTATTTCAGATTTTATGATTACATCTGATCATTTTGCTTGTGATTGCTCTTTTGGCAATCCCACAAATTCATTATTTCCTCTAAAATAAACACTGTTCACTCAATCGATATTGTGCTTCATCGAGACATTGGCGGCAACTTTGACTTTGGACAGCATGGAATGAACCACCTCTCTCCCGCTTTTAGTATTCATGCCAGTACAAATGAATAGCATAACCCCCTAAGAAATTGAATTTCTGGGTCTAATTCTGCTTTCGTTAGGAACACTAAAAACATTGTTTAAATTGACTGATTTACAGAGGGCGCAGTGGTTAGCACTGCTGCTTCACGTTACTGAGAACCCCGGTTCGATCCTGGCCCCGGGTCACTGTCCGTGTGGAGTTTGCACATTCTCCCCGTTTCTGCGTGGGTCTCACCCCCACAATCCAAAGATGTGCAGGGCAAGTCGATTGGCCACGCTAAATTGCCCCTTAATTGGAAGAAAAATTAATTGGGTACTTTAAATGTATTTTTAAAAATTGACCGATTTACACAATTTGTATTTTAAGTACACAGTTTGGGGGGTGAAATTGTTAAGGACAAAGGTTTATATTTTGTGAGATTGCTAATAAGCAAATGATAGAGCATAGAACATACAGTGCAGAAGGAGGCCATTCGGCCCATCGAGTCTGCACCGATCCACTTAAGCCCTCACTTTCACCCTATCCCTGTAACCTAATAACCCCTCCTAAACGTTTTTGGTCACTAAGGGCAATTTATCATGGCCTATCCACCTAACCTGCACATCTTTGGACTGTGGGAGGAAACCGGAGCACCCGGAGGAAACCCACGCAGACACAGGGAGAACGTGCAGACTCCGCACAGACATTGACCCAGCAGGGAATCGGACCTGGGACCCTGGCGCTGTGAAGCCACAGTGCTAATCACTTGTGCTACCGTGCTGCCCACTATAAGTGACATAGTGGCAGATGGTGAATAATTAAAAACAGGTAGTTGAAAAACAGTTTGTAGTTGTAGTTGGAACTCCTTTTAAGTGTTTCACCTGGTTTGAGATTTTCTAAGCAAGTTTCAATGGGAGCAGTTTGATGCAATACAATGTTATGTCCGCATTAGAATGGACTGTGTTTGGTCTAGGATAGCGTTATGCTGTGCTATGGGATACTGGGACACAGCTTCATGCCAATAATTCCCTGTCTCCAAATTATTGATCTGATTTCTATTCTCAGTTAGAATTTACAGGGGGGAAAATGATAGCAAACTGCTTGAAACGTTTCTACAGGGAGGGAAACAAGGTTGAACCATCTCCTGCTCTTTGCAAATCTGAGGCATAAAAGTTTCCAACATACTGCAGCACAGCATTCTAAGAGTCCGAGGAGCAGGTTTATTGCCTTTTACATCTTTAATGGTGAGGCATAAAGTACATGGTTAAATGATAAGGACAGAGACTGGAATAAGAGTCAGCTGTATGCTTTCCTATATAATCCTTTACAAATATAACAGACACTTAGCTCTGTGATTAAACTCTTGTATCCTCTCTCACTTACATTGACAGATGTCTGCTCTGAAGCAGTTACTGACAGTTCTAATTGGTTTGTGGAAAGGATTGGAATAGATTATGTGTGGTTGTCAGCAATTGTCTGAAACACATGAAAAGATTGATTCTTTACAATCGGTGCTTTGGTACTTTTGTTGTTCATTTCGGAGAAATTTGCAGGTGCTTCCCCTTCAGGGTATTTGAGATTGAATTGTACTGAGGGACTAAATGGTCCGCCGAGAGATAGGTGTGCCCTTGTGCCCACAAGTCCAAGATATCTAGCTGTGGATTGTATGATGTGTAGAACAACCAGATTGTACATCACACTCCAATCAGTGCCTCAACTTGGTTTAGAAATCCCATTCACTATCATTAGTATAGAATTTCCAATTCCTTCAAAATCGTTTTTTCTTCTTTTTTTATAAATTTAAAGTACCCAATTCATTTTTTCCAATTAAGGGGCAATTTAGCGTGGCCAATACACCTACCTTGCACATCTTTGGGTTGTGGGGGCAAACACGGGGAGAATGTGCAAACTCCACATGGACAGTGACCCAGAGCCGGGATCAAACCTGGGACCTCGGCGCCATGAGGCAGCAGGGCTAACCCACTGCGCCACCGTGCTGCCCATTCCTTCAAAATCCTAATGCAAATCATGGTTATTAACTGTCTGTACTGAATATGAATTCCACAATCAAATTACACCTCAGTAGCATATTGGAAGTCTAATCAATGTTACAAGAAGTAACACTTCTGTTAAGTGTTTTTATTGTTTTTATTCAAACAAATTGCTGAATGAAAGCTTCAAATGAGCTAAGATACAAGGATCTGCCAATTGCCTATTTTTATCCAGAGTTTGTAGAAATCCCGATCCAAGTGTGACATTTCTTGGCACAAAACAGTTCTATAATTATTAGGATTCAGCAGCAACTGTTTATTTTCTATGGTCAGAGTGAAGGAAAGGTAGCGTCGGGGGAAGGGAGTGAGACCGAGTTGACAAAAAATTAAAATTTCCATCGATTGCAATGTCATATCACTGCAGATCAGCAAGCAATGTGGAAAGGTTGTTGTCTGTGGCATAGTACACGAAAGGGCTGGAAACTGTACAGAACCCCTCAGGCTGTTAGGCTGACAAGGAATGGACATTGTAAATATCAAGAGCATGTTAAAGGTATTGAGACAGCTAAGAGGGGAACATGCTGTATGGAGAAAAGTAGAATTTTATTGCACTTTCTGTCATTTTCATGTCAAGATATTTTGTAATGCATTTTAAGAATAAGGTATATTTCGGGGGGGGGGGGGGGGGAACAAGTTCCAAAAATTAATTTTGGGGTGTTTATTGGAGAGAGCGCATCTAATTATGGGAACCAGCCAGACCGATCAAAGACAGAAAATACCAGGAGCAGGCAACACCAGGAAAAAATGTGAGGCTGATTGCAATGCCACTTATATTAATAGAGCTGTGATTATTTATGCATTTTAACGAAGCCATACATTTATAGGGCTTAACATTTTATTTGGTAAAATTAGTGACTGCGGTATCAGAAAATTCCCATGGAAGTACAAATCGGAAGAGATGCAAAACAGGCTCTCACTTCACTATCACACACAGTCAGAATTATCGACCAATAAATTAAATTTGGATGAGTCCTGTAGAATTTGCTCATTCATAATCCAGCCAGATAGGTTGATTATCAACCTGCATTTCCTTACAACACAAGCCAATGAGAGGTAGTGAGAGCTGGAGAGATTCCTGGTCAGCCATGCGATGGAAGGAAAGTTGGAGCCTTGACCATCATTATCCATAGCTCTGGGCTATTGCATGCATGTAAAAGTGCACTCTGCCCCAGCAACTTCAGACTCCCTGAGTGATCTGTAACACACCACCAGCATAGTATATACTATACGTTTCTTTTTTTAAAAATTTAGAATACCCAATTCTTTTTTTCCCAATTAAGGGGCAATTTACCTTGCACATCTTTGGGTTGTGGGGGTGAGGCCCAAGCAGACACGGGGAGAATGTGCAAACTCCACACAGACAGTGACCTGGGGCCGGGATCGATCCCGGGTCTTTGGCGCCGTGAGGCAGCAGTGCTAACCACTGTGCCACTGTGCTGTCCTTTACTATAAATTTCTAGAAGTATCTGATGGCAGGAAGCAGACCCTGATCTAATAAACTGGGAGTGGAGTGCTTGAGAATTTGCCTCTGCATCTCTGCATTTTGAAACAGTGCAATGCCAGTTCAAGTCTGTAGACTGAGCTGATGAAGGGACATTTAGGATCCTGTCTCATGTTCCCAAACATCTCAGCTGTAAAGCTTTTTTTGTTTATTTATGTTTTTGATATTGCATTTATACATAAAACTGGGACCATAGATGGTGCTTTCCTCTACTAGAAGAATGCGTGCGTAAATTGTACTGTAGTTTTATATGTTATATGAAGTATAAATTCTGTAAAATGGCTGGTGTGAGAACAGGTTAATGGTTTACCTATGCAGCACACAGGAAATTGTTTCCATTATTTGTGACCTTTGAGCAGCTATGCTCAGATGCTTAGTGATTGTTGAGGTTTAACACTGGCCAGTTTGAGTAATCTTTTAAAGGGACGGAGTCACTTTGTCAGGGAGTTGTTCTGGGAGGTTCAATTAATTGAACACCTTTCCACACCAGAGTTGGTGACAAGTGCAGAGCCTACAATATACTTCAATGCTAACTTTCTCAGTGCAGTTTTTGAATTGTTGTCTTTCCTTTGAAGTAGCTTTCCTTAGGTGAATTAGGTTCTGGCGGTATCATTGCGGTCAGTAGAGAGGATGCAGCACAGATTTACCAGGATGTTGCATGGTATGAACTCTGAAGAAAGGCTTTAAACACGACTTGCTGCTTTCTTTAGAACAAAGGAAATTACACTGTGATTTGATAAGGTTGTTTAAAATTATGAAGGAAGGAGATGGAGTAGATAGAAACACTAGCTGGCTTCAGTAATGTAAGGGTCTAGAATGAGGAGACATGGATACGAGGTTAAATGAAAGTGATTTAGGACAAAAAGTAAGAAGAATCGTTCTATGTAGAAAGTTTTGAGGCCATAGTATGGACTAGCATAGTTAATGATTTGACTGATACCCTGACAACATTTAAGAAAAGGTTAGATAGGTGGCGGAAAGAAAGGAGGATAAAGGGACATGGGAACAGACCAGGTACATGGGCTACATGCTGCTCAAGCGAAACCAAATGTTGGGTCCAAATAACCTATATTCATGTTATTATTTCAACATATTTCGGTATCCGAAACAACTGGGAATGCGATAATGCTGTCAATAAACTTGCTGCATTCACCACTGTTTTTTAAAGCACCATCTGTGTATGGAGGAATAATGTGAAGTACATCCTGATGTACATTTCTGATTATGTCTGTCAGTAACTGACTGGCTTTTGCGCCATTTGGTAATCAACTATTAGGAACCACATTTACCAGAATTGCAAAATCAAATTTCAAAACCAATATTTTGTTGAATGTGAAATAGTTCCTCAAAATAAAACACCGTTCTGTCTGGTCATACACCAGTCTGAGATCGGAGATGAATTACACTTCTGGGGCTGTAGCATATCCTGATTGACACACTTTACAAGCAGTCTTATCTCTTCCTTCACACATCTGGTTGTAAATTTAAGAGGAATTCAGGTTTATTAAGGATGGTGGTGGGGGTGGGAATGGATGCTGGTGTGAGTAATCCTAGGCCCACTTTACACTTAGCTAGTGGAGGTGCTGTCCTACAGACCTCCAGGAGAGACCAGAAGAGATGCACTGAAACTAATCCTTTAAAAAGGTTAAAGCAATTCTTAAGACCTGAGCTGAATCTCGGTGAAGAGGTGGCGTAGCGGTATTGTCACTGGACTCGTAATCCAGAGACCCAGGGCAAGATCTGGGGACCCACGTTCAAATCCCACCATAGCAGATGGTGAAATTTGAATTGAATAAAAACCTAGAACTAAAAAGTCTAACGATGATCATTGAAACCATTGAACCAATCTGGTTCCTTAATATCCTTTAGGGAACAAAATCTGCCATCCGTACCTGGTCTGACCTACATGTGACTCCAGATTCGCAGCAATGTGGTTGTCTCTCAAATGCCCTCTGAAATGGAGGGCAGTTAAGAACGGGCAATAATTGCTGGCTCAGCCAGCGTTGCTCAAGCCCTGTAAAATTATTTATTTTTTCAATTTACAAATTTGACCATAGTAATATGTATATGGCATATAAGCACTAGCAAAGATTAGTTGCCATTCGTTATATATTGGACACTTTATACGACATTTTATAATGAAGCTATTGAAAAATCTTGATGTAAGGATAGGAGTAGGCACTCAGCTCCTCAGTCATTCAGTTTGGGTGTGGCCTTTCTGCACCTCAACTCAATTTACCTTTCATACAACTACCTGACAAAAACCTTAATCGTTTTGGACAGCTCAGGCCCAACCAGCATTAACTCTGTGTTTCTAGCTTACCTGGAAAACACCAAATGATGGGTTTGAAGAATAAAATTGCAGTATCACCACTTGGAACCAGTACAAATAAACCAGATGTGTGGCAACTTTGTAAAATAATTACCAGCTATTAGGCGGTCCAATGGCACATCAGATTTCGTGCACCATTGTGTCCTGAGCTACTGATTGATAAGGTGCCAGATCGCACATGTCAATTAGCTGACTGTGGGGAAGGTGCAGAGTGGAGACTAAGTGCTTACCCACAGGAAGGAATGGAAAACTTGGCAGAGCAAAGTTCCCAGGTTTTCTCTTGCTGCTCGCTGAACTGGAATGATAGTGCTGCTTGCCTATTTAATCAACTTCAGTATAACCCATGAGGGTTGGTTACTGAACAAGGAGGTGGGGAGTTGAATGGAAATGATCAAAATTAATGAATCATAGGTAACTATTATTGTAAACAGTAATAATAAGGGGGATGAATCAAAATTCCAACGTTAAAGCCAGAGCTTGATATTGAATAAAGAGCAACATCATAACCAGCTGTTTGAAGAGCTTAACCTCAAGGCTCGAATACAGCTGTAGGTAAAGTGCCGGCTTCACTAATCCCAGTGAAATTGTCAGAAGAGGATATTTGGTACTGTATTGCCAAAATTGACACCATTGACTTAAAAATAAGTAACAAGGAAACAGCAAGTCGAGGAGCCCAAATCTGTTTAAAGTATCTGACAGGACTGTGTTGAAAAGGAAAAGGAAAGGAGTTATTAGTAGCCAATTTTTCTCTCCTGTGTACAGAGGAGGTACGGTGATGTAAAACATTAAGATAAATAGCTGACAGGAAGACAGAAGGCAGTTATTGCTTTCAGGGGTTTTGCTAGCATCTTAAATGTCATCACCGCAGCACTTTAGATAATATTGTTATTCACTGCTTGCAGAGTGAGATTGAAACTTAAAATAGGTCTTTATTTCTAAGATAGGCAAGAGTGACCAGTTATTTTAGTAATGGCAGAACCTTTGAGAATTGACTCGTACATAAATCTCCTCCAGCCATTTTCTATTCTGTTCACTTGTATACCATATATTTTTATTGACGCCTGCTTGCTTCTCTATGTCAGCTACTGTGTTTTTGGTGATGCTGGACATAAGAATAGGCATTGCATGGTGTTACCAAACATTGCAATATTTCCTGGTGAGAATGCAGAGGTAGAGCTGGGCTGAGGGGAATCAGGAAATGTGGGCTGTCCCTAGCACCTTCTGGCATGTGCGAGGAGGGAAGCAGTCTGGAAAGAGTCTGTCTCTGATAACACTGAGTCTGCAATGTTTGAAGAATTGAAGGTGAGAAATTAATGTATTTAAAATCATGAAACATTTTTTGAAAAAAAGTTACTTTTGATCTGGAGGCATTTGGTGTTGCAATAGTAATAGCAGTATTTTTATGTTGACAGTTTCAGGTGCAGAGGTAGAGTCCACACATGGTCCTTTGGATCATTTGAGATTGACACCCCTGGTGTAGACCAATCCAGGTGTTAAAAATGAAAGGGGTAGGGCAGCACGGTGGCGCAGTGGTTAGGACTGCTGCTTCAAGGCGCCGAGGACCCGGGATCGATCCCGGCCCTGGGCCACTGTCTGTGTGGAGTTTGCACATTCTCCCAGTGTCTGTGTGGGTCTCACGCCCACAACCCAAAAAGATGTAAAGTATAGGTGAATTGGAGGATCAGTTCTAAGGGAGCGTCGCACTGTCGGTGGGTCTAGTGCTGAAGAAGCGCTGCACTGTCGGATGGTCAGTGCTGAGGGAGCGCGACAGTGTCCGAGGCTAGGGGCTTTTCACAGTAACTTCATTGCAGTGTTAATGTAAGCCTACTTGTGACAATAATAAAGATTATTATTATTAATAATAAATTGCCCTTTAAATTGATGGGCACAGCGACCCCCGCCCCCCTCAACACCAGCTCGCCTAGTAAAAGCTGCTGGGCTACCCACATGATATGAGTGTCCGCCTGCCATAGGAAAAATAGCGGAGGGGCAAGAGTTGAGGCAGTTAGGTGGCCATTAATTGGCCCAAGGGTGGGAGCGGGAAGGGCTGCCGATGATCCCTCCCCATCATAAATTGGGTGATGGGTTGGGGGTGGAGGGAAGGTTATACGCTGCTTTTTACAACAGTGTCTCCCCACCACCTTCAAACACACATAGAATTCAGCCCAAGGACACAAACAAGATTAAAACCACCCACGTGCATTGCCCAGAGTAATTTTGGGATTGAAAGCTTTGGACCTCGGATAACAAATATAAACCCACTCTTAGCGGAACCCCTCAATTATACTGCTACTTTGAATTTTCCTCAGGTATCCATTATCATATACATAAACCATCTCATTCCCTTTAGTAGATTGCAACCTTTTTAACCATTCCCAGACACCCATTATTCTATATATAAGCCATTCAAACATCTCAATTAGTCTTCAGCCTTGTAATCACCTCCAAGCATCCATTATTCTCTACATAATTTATAGCAATTATAACCTTCAAGCAGCAATAATATTCCGATCTCCCTGGTCCTTTCTGTTATTTGATAGACCTCTGGATTCTCTCCGCAGTGTTACAGATCTCATATTATATGATAACAGTCACCCTCTTTGGAATCTATTGAAAGCACAAGGAATTCACTGTCTTTTGTCGATGATTAACAATCTGGTGTCTATTTTCATATATTTGGGGAGATTCCTCAGTTTTTGCTAATTTTCTTGTGCCTTTTCTTGCCTTGCTGTTTGCCATTACTTTATTTTTTTCCAAGGCTAGGTTGGGGCTGGGGAGTTCTTCCTATCACATTTCATAGTTCATTGTTAAGCAATGCCTAGAGAAGTGGATACATGTTGGTATGTTTTGTGCCAGGGAGTTAAATTTGATATAAAATGGGTGAAAGAAATTTGTTTTTGAAGTGTTTCATGGTGGAACTTTGACAGACCGCACTATGAATTGATAGGTCAAGGGTTTGTACCCATCGTTCCCCCAGTTTTAACTAAAGATGGCATGGAAAGACACATTGGAGTCCAGGGATTTTCTCCACAGAAGAAGATGAATGGTCACCCCCCTGGGATTATACTCCTGCACCATCCATTCTATGGAATGGAGCAACATCGTGGGGGTCTGAGGCCACGGACTGAATTTTGCCTATGGGGGCGGGAAACAAATCTGTTTCTGCATCCTGAATCTCCCCCCCGCTCTCCCCCCCCCCCCCGGTGTGTGGGGGTGGGTGGGGAGGAGTTTATCTGTCCAAGTTTCTGGGGAGGTGTTGTAAGCAGGCACGATAGCGGCATTTAAGGGACGTCTACACAAATAGTATTAATAGGGTGGGAATGGAAGAATACGGACTCCATAAATGCATACGGTTTTAGTTCAGGCAGGTACCATGGTCAGCGCAGGATTGGAGGGCCGAAAGGCCTGTTCCTGTGCTCTTTTGTTCTTTGTTGTGTCACAAGGAGCATCTTCCGAATTAATATGGAAATAGGTCTGGCGGCCAATTAGGGATCACGAGGGCAACAATGGAGGTTAGAAACCAGCACCCTGGCCCAGCTGACACCAGGGGCGGGATTCTCTCAGCCGGGGCCGGGCCGGAGAATCCCCGCGACTGGCGCCGGCGTGGTTGGCGCGGCGCTGGTCGGGGGCCGCTCTACGCGGCTGGCCCTCTGATTCTCGGCCCTGGATGGGCCGAGCGGCCATCGTAAAAAAGCCTAGTCCCGCCGGCGCCATCCACACCTGCTCTCAGCCGGCGGGAACTCAGCGTGGAAGGGTCGGGGTGGAGCCTGTGGGGGGTGGAGGGGAGGGGGGGGGGGGGGTCCGACCCCGAGGCGGGCCTCCGATATGGCCTGGCCCGTGATCGGAGCCCACCGATCGGAGGGCCGGCCTCTCTGGCTGGCGGCCTCCTTTCCTCCGCACCAGCCCCTGTAGTCATGCTTCGTGTTGCGTCGGGGCCGGCACGTTGAAGGAAGCCACTGTGCATGCGCGTTGGCGGCGGTGCCACTGCGCATGCGCGGATCCCGCAGCGCCCATTTGACACTGGGATCAGCAGCTGGAGCGGCGTGAACTGCTCCAGTACCGTGCTGACCCACTGTAGGGGCCAGAATTGTTGATCCTGAGGCCGTGTTTACGCCGTCGAGAAACGCGACGGCGTTTCCGACGGTGTCAATACTTAGCCTCAGGATCACAGAATCCCGCCTCAGTACTTTTATTGGTTCCTCACTCCCTCCCTAGTTTCTGCTCCCACTCCTGACAATATCTAAAAAATCAGCCCTAATTCTCTAGCATGTTCAATATATCACTAGGTGAGGCCTTCTGTTTTGTGGTGTAGTATTTCCTGTAGACAAAGAGGAGAAACCAGACTTGTCTTAATGGCATCATAAACCATGTATTGGAAAATAGCATGTGACTGCAGAAGCAATGCCATTATAAGCTTCTCATCACTCTGTTGATTTTTAAACTGGATACTGTCTAGCATTCGCTCTGACATGATGGGCTGTCAGCAAATTTTTAAGTTTGAGTATTCTGGGTGGCCCAACTAGATGAACAGGGGATAGCAAATAACAGTAATTTTGTTCAACAATCCAGTAATTAAAGGGACAGTCTCCATTTTGTTTGCCTACACAGACAGCAGATTTCAAAGTTACTAAAAAAGATTAGTTTATAAAGGCTTTCCTGGCACATAATTCTTTCAAAGCGTGGTTTTGATAACTCTTCCAACTAGCCTTTTGGCTAATTTAAACAAAAAGAAAGTAATTAAAGACAAAGTTTTATTTTACACGACTTTGGCAAAGTGGTGTGTAATTTCTTGCAGTACGAAATTCTAAATAGTGGCATGGCAGTGCAATGTGTATGGGGCCCAAAAGACATTGGGCGGGATTCTCCGGCCGTGCCCACCTAGCGACCGGAAGTTCCCACCCGGGGTCAATGGACCTTTACATGGTCCGCGTCCCGCCCGTGGCGATCTTGCGGAAAAATCCAGCCCATTGCCACAGAACTCATGCTGTGACTTCCCAATTTTGGCCTTAATCTTTGAAGATGTGGGGTACATTTTCTGTGGCAGGAGGATTTGACGTGGTATCAGTTGGAGGTCATGCACTTTAAAGCTCGAAGAAGGTTTTGTTTAAGATGGGAATGTGTCACATCCCAGCTCTACCAAGCTATGGTTGGTGTATGTTAGCCTGATAATAGCGGAAACTCCTCTTTCCAAGTTGAATCTTTTAAAATTAATTCTTGGGATGTGGGTGTTGCTGGCTAGACCAGGATTTATTGCTCATCCCTAGTTGCCCTTGAGAAGGTGGTGACGAGTTGCCTTCTTGAACTGTTGCAGTCCATGTGGTCCAGGTATACTAGCAGTACTGTTAGGGAGGGATTTTGACCCAGTGACAGTTAAGTAATGGTGAGTGGCTTGGAGAGGAAATTGCAGGTTGTGGTGTTCCCATGTGTCTGCAACTCCTTGTCCTTCTCGGTGGTCGAGGTCAGAATTTGGAGGTCTTTATAGAAATTCCTTTTGTCAAACAGAAGCTGATGGGCTCATCCTTTGTTAACAAGTTGCATTTCTGTAGTGCCACTAATACAGAAAAAGTAGTCATGGGGGCTAACCACCTTAAAAGGAGTCCTGGTGAAGAAATACAGTTAACGGGGTCTGTTGTTAACTTTCCCTCTTCAAACTTTTAACCTGCCAGTTGATATCTTTGATAATTATGGAGCAACTTAGTCCAAAAACTTTGTTTTATCCTTGTTAAAGTGGTAATAGTAGTTTGAAATTGTCTCAGGACCTCATCAAACGAGGTTGTGTCTCCTTTGATGTGGTGCTTTTTCAGATGATTATTTTCCGTCTTGCCTTGCCGTGTTTGGTCTGGTTAATCAACTTTTGGAATTTAAGGATTCCTTCCATTTCCAGTTGCAAGCGTACATGCAATTAATTTTAGATCACATTGCCAAAATTTAAAATGAAAGAGGCTTCTCTCTCTCTGTTTCTCATTGTGAGCTATTTTGATCAAAAACGATACACAATGTACCCATTATTTCCAGCATTTCTAATAAAACTAAATTGAGCTTAAATTTACATGTAAGTCATTTTAAACAGCACACTCGAGGCTCCAGTAAAATAGTATGCGCTTCATTGAAGGTCTGACTTATTATTGTGGCCTTCATTCATTTCCGTACCAACTTGAGAAATTGAAGCTATATTTGATGTGCATTTGTCCAACTGTAAGGTATTTTAGATTTTACCTTCACCTTTCCAATGCATGCCTTCCACAGCTGAAAGGGTGGTTCTCACATCTGTGTCCCTCTGTATTTGGCCGCATCGTGTTGTACAACCACTGTGTCTGAATTTGACATTCCCTCCAATTTTCCCTCGATTCCTCCTCAGTGTCACTCTATGACAGGAGTCAATGGCTCCCCTGTGAGGAAATTGGAAGTACAGACTTTGGCCCTGAAAATGACTCAGAACTGGGCTGGCCTTTTCAAAATAAAACTGAATAAAACATTACTTGTCCAAATTTAAAGTTATTTTTTGCCCTTCTTCAGTGCCACAGGTTTTCAAGGCAGGTCCAATTGCAGTGACTAGGGACCCAATTGATTTAGTTCATAGTGTAGAGTGATACTTTTGTCTAAGTTATAAACTTTTTTAGTTGTTTTGGCAGTCAAAGCAAATATACTCAATACAGTACATTTCAAACAATAGCAGAAACACAAACTATATTGTTGTAGAACTTACCTGTTCAGTATTTTAATACATCTATCTATGTGCAAGATTTCATATCATTCAGGTTAATGTATAAAGAAAACTTATTAAAACTTTACATTTTCAGGCTGGATTGTACTTTTGGGAACGGACTGGAAGTGTTTGGGGGAGGGGGGTCCCAGTTAATTGGGGCAAGGTGGCATGCTCATCATCTTTCTCCAGTTATGCCACCTTTCCAGCAGCAGGGCAGGTGGCAGACAACCCACCCACACAGAATCCGACTGAACCACTTAATTGGGCAACTAGGGGCCTCTTCCCACTGCCCCTGGTATCTTGCCAACGGCGAGGGGTTACTCTGCCACAAGGGAGATCAGTAGGTAAATCCTGGCAGTCACCCATGGGCCCATGAGGTGCAAACCGTCCTACTCTTGTAGTCTTTGGCTCATGGAGGGGCCAGGCTCCCAGCGGCAGTGGCTGCCTCCTATGGTTACCTACCACCTTCCCTTACCAACAACAACCATTTCCCTTGCCAGGGCTTGCCTGACTGGGCTCTGCATCTCCATCAATGCACCCTCCTCCTCCACATGCAGCCCCAACACTGCCACCGATCCTGATGGTGTAGCTGAACAGCTGGCCCTCTGATTGGCTGTCAGAGTTTGAGAACAGATCACTGTTCTTAATGAGGATAAAGCTCTAGGTCCTATTGACAGCAAAAATCAAGTGACCCCCTCGCGTTTGAGCTCACCACCACTCGACTCCAGCCCTATTCTCTTCTGTAGAAATGTTTTTTATTTAATCATTCATGGGATTCAGGTATTGCTGGCCAGGCCAGTATTTATTACCCATCACCAATTGATCTTGAGATGGTGGCGCTGAGCTGTCTTCGTGAACTACTGCAGTCCATGTGTTAGACAGAGCTGTTGGGAAGAGATATCGGGCGCGATTCTCCGCCCCCACGACGGCTCGGAGAATAGCGGGAGGGCCTTCCCGACATTTTTCCCGACCTCACGCTATTCTCCCCCCCCCCCCCCCCCCCCCCCCACAGCCGCCCCACAACACGAATCGCTGCTCGCCATTTTTTACGGCGAGCAGTGATTCTCCCCTAGCCGATGGGCCGATTTCCCAGGCCTTTACGGCTGTTTTCACGAACTCCAACACACCTGCTCTCACAGTTCGTGAAAACGGCCGCAAAGTGCCGTTCTGGAGAACCATGCCACCGAGGGTGGTATGGGCCCGCGATCGGTGGGCACCGATTGCGGGCAGCGGGTCCGAACCCCGCGCACTCTTTGTTCCTCCGCCGCCCTGCTGGATCAGTCCGCGGGGCGGCTGAGGGGCATAACGGCCCGCGCATGCGTGGCTGATGTCATCGTTTGCGTCAGCCGCCGTTAACCTTGGCGCGCGGGCTTAGCGAAGATCGCTAAGACTGCGATGCCGAGGTTCACGGGGCCCCGCTGCTAGCCCCGACCGGGGAGCAGAATCGGGTCCCGGGAGGGGGCGCGGAGGCTGCCGTGAAACATGGCCAGTTTCACAGCAGCCTTCACGACTCTCCGCATTTGCGGAGAATCGCGCCCATCGTTCTAGTTCAGGGTGATGTGTGGCTTGGAGGGGAACTTTCAGGTGGTGGTGTTCTCATATTTCTGCTCCCCTTGTCATTCTCGGATGTGGGTTTGGAAGTTGCTGTCAAAGGAGCCCTGGTGAGTTGCTGCAGTGCATTGTACAGAATACTGAGAGGCCTAGATAGAGAGAAGTGGAGAGGATGTTTCCACTAGTAGGAGAAACTAGAACCTGAGGGCAGAGCCTCAGACTGAAGGGACAATCCTTTAGACAGAGATGAGGAGGAATTTCTTCAGCCAGAGAGTGGTGAATCTGTGGAACTCAGCCACAGAAGGCTGTGGAGGCCAAGTCATTGAGTGTCTTTAATACAGAGTTAGGTAGGTTCTTGATTAATAAGGGGGTCAAGGGTTATGGGGGGAAGACAGGAGAATGGGGTGAGAAACATATCAGCCATGATTGGAAGGCAGAGCAGACCTGATGGGCCGAATATCCTAATTCTGCCCCTGTGTCTTATGGTCTTATCTTATAGATGGCACACTGCTTCTATTGTGTGTCAGTGGTGAAGGCAATGAATGTTTAAGATGGTTGGTGGGGTACCAAACAAGCTGGTTGCTTTGTCCTGGATAGTGTCAAGCGTCTTGAGTGTTCTTGGAGTTGTACTCATCCAGGCAATTCCATTCACATTCTTGTCTTGTGCCTTATAGATGGTGGACAGGCTTCGGGGAGTCATGTAGGTGAGTTAATTGCCCCATAATTACCAGCTTCTGAACTGCTCTTGTAGGCACAGTATTTCTGTGGCTGGTCCAGTTCAGCTTCTGGCCAATAGTAAACTCCAGGATGTTAGTAATAGGGGATTCAATGATGGTAGTGCTTTTGAATGATACTGAATCAGCTGGATCCCTAGCTCGATGGCTTTGGTAGAGTGTGGGATAGGCTGAGACATGAGGTTACAGATTGTGGTTGAAAACAATTCTGCTGCTGGTGGTCCATAGCACCTCATAGATGAGCAGTTGAGTTATATCTGATCAAAGTCTATCCTATTTAGCAAGTGATAGTGCCACACAAGATGATGGAGGGTATCCTCAATGTGAAGACAAAACTTTGTCACCAAAAGGATTGTGATATGGTCACGCCTACCAATATTGTCATGGACAGATGCATCTGAGACAGGCAAATTTGTGAGGATGAAGTAAAGCATGTTTTTCCCTCTTGTTGGTTCCCCCACCACCTGTCGCACACACAATCTAGCAGTTATGTCCTTTAGGGCTCAGCCAGCTCGGTTGCTGGTGGTGATACCGAGCCACTCTTGGTGATGCCCATTGAATTGCCCCATCCAGAGTACATTCTGTGCACTTGCCATCCCCAGTGCTTCTTCCAATTGCTGTTCAACATGGAGGAATACTGATTCATCAGCTGTGGGGATAACAATAGCTCTTAATCAGCAGGAGGATAACAGTGTGCATTTGATGTAAAGGAGATCTTTCCACGAACATCTCCTCTATTTGTATGTTATGCAATATGTATTAAGAGACGACAAGGCCTCTTTAATGAAAGGAAACATTAGCATAATATCACTGATCTTCCACTCCACGTGGGAAGTCCTGCAGGAAGGGATTGTTGTACACCAGAGACAAAGCTACAAAACTATTGCATTAATTCTCCAACCTGTTCTCCCTTTAAACATTGGATAACATAGATGCATAGAAGATAGGAGCAGGAGGAGGCCTTTTGGCCCTTTGAGGCTGCTCCACAATTTATCACAATCTTGGCTGATCATCCAACTCAATAGCCTAATCCTGCTTTTTCCCCATAACCTTTGATCACATTCGCCCCGAGTGCTAAATCTAGACGCCTCTTGAATATTTTCAAATGTTTTAGCATCAACTACTTCCTGTGATAATGAATTCCACAGGCTCACCACTCTTTGTGTGAAGAAATGTCTCCTCATCTCTGTCCGAAATGGTTTCCCCTGAATCCTCAGACTGTGCACTGTTGTTCTCTCTGGATGTTCCTCTAATTATGATACCTTCAAACACATACTTAAAAACAAATGGCAGTGACACTTCTATTTCTGCAGAATAACTGAGTGCTGATTTACAAATTCAAGGTTTTATTTAGCATGTGGTATAGATGTTCATTGAGTAGGCCCTGCCATCACCAACCCCTGTTAATCTGCCAATCAAAAACTCTAAGCAGACAGAGGTGTTTGGTTAGCCACGGCAAGCGGGGGGCGCGGGTTCTCAGCATCTGTCAGGATATGAAAAATAATGCTTTATAATACTCCCTGTTTGTGGTCTTGCCCTATGATGCTGGTTTACCTCACACTGGCCGTCTGCCAGCCCTTCAATTTGGACTGCATAGCAGACGAAAGCATGTAGGAAATGGAGCCACACTGCGGGGAAATGGGAGCTGGGGTAGTTATTGGGGGGAGAATCAAAGTGAGAGACTTGCACCATGCAAGCCAGGAAATGTTTTATGCACTCCAGGCCAAGAGAGGCTGTACTATCTCAGTGTTGATTTTTATGAGTGAAAAGACAGCCCGTTACTGTAATCAAGACTTGGGCTGTTACTCTTTTAAAGACACGGTCCTTTGTTTTCTCTGATACTTCTTTTACCATCTTGAGTTCAAGGATGTAGCACGAAATGTGAACAGTGAACAATATTATCTCGGAAGCGCCGAGGACCCGGGTTCGGTCTGGGCCCCCGAATAACTGTCCATGTGGAGTTTGCACCTTCTCCCCGTGTCTGCGTGGGTCTCACCCCTATAACCCCAAAAGATGTGCAGGGTAGGTGAATTGGCCACGCTAAAGTGACTCTTAATTGGGAAAAAAAATAATTGACTACTCTAAATTTATTTTTAAAAACAATATTACCTCAGGGCTGAAAGAGAATTTGCAGTTCCTGATGTAGGATCGAACAGTGTGGGAAAATTGCAGGAAAAATATTTTATTTCTTGTGGGTAACAGACTTGTGTGATGGAATATCTTTTCTCATTTCACGATCTATTTTCTGTTTCATTTTACTTTAGTTGATCTGGTGGGAGGGAAGACCAATTGTCCTGGAACTGCATTACAGTATGAATGATTATTATGCATGTTTTTAGAATACCCTCTGGAGGATGATGGATAATATACCATTGTTCACATTTGAATTGTAAGAAATTCAGGCACTGTTCAGGTCAATTTGCCAGTCCACGTGAGAGAACTTCTTTACCATCACGACCGACAGTTTTGCAGTTTAATTTTCTTTAAAGTGTTTTAACTGTTCTGAGGGTACAAATATTTTAAAAAGACAGACTAGAATATTTTCTGTGAATGGTTTAAACAGTTAGCTGCTCCTGAATATGGTGTCCTCTTCCGCTCTGGATCACTTGGAGGTGCTCCAGAGTCATTCCATTCTTTAGATATCCATGTATTTCCTGCTTGGGGCTGGGCTTTTGACCATGGGTGAGAGCAAGCAGCAGTTCTGTAAATGGTAGCTATTTAATCTGAAGGAACCCTGATTTAAAGAAGGGGAGGCAGTGTGAACTTTGCACTTAAAAAGTTGAGGAATGTTGAGACTGGGGTGTAGAATATTTTTCTCCCAGTGTCACCTGTTACAATCCCAGTTGCTGCTATAACTGGACGGCAAGATTCCAGAAAGGAACACTGGCTCAAAAGATCATGGCGGGATTTTCTGTTGGCCGACGCCGGAATTGAGAAACACGATTGGACGGAGAATCAGGTTTGACGACGAAATCGTGGCGGGCGCCAGTTTCACGCCAAATCGCAATTCTCCGGAGCCTCGACAGCGGCGTCAATGCATTCCAAAACGCACGTACAATAAACACTGTTGGCATATCATTAGCGGGCATGACCTGGTATTCTCCGGGGCTTCCACCATGCACCGCCTCCACTGGGGCGAATGCGCACGCCACTGACTGCCCACTGTGAACTTCGAGCCACAGGTCGTATGGGTGTCGTCCCAGGGCACCCTGTGGATGCCCTCTGGCCCCGACGCGATGTGCGTGCTCCAGCATAACTAGTACCATTTTGTTGGCTGAGCTGAGTGTGTGTGGGGATTATAATGTGTACATGCGGTTGAAGCTTGTCAGCCAGTTGAGTGCACCTCCAAATGATCTAGCGAGGAAGAGGACGTCCTATATAGGAGCAGCTAACTGTTTAATAGAAAACTGACTGTTTCATAGAAAATATTCTAGTCTGTCTTTTTAAAATATTTCTACCCTCAGTACAGTTAAAACACTTTAAAGAAAATTAAACTGCAGAACAGTCAGTAGTGATAATAAAGAGGTTCTCTCACGTGGACTGGCAAATTGACCTGAACAGTGCCTGAATTTCATACAATTTAAATGTGAACAATGGTATATTATCCATCGTCCTCCAGAGGATATTCCATAAACATGCATAATAATCATTCAATGGCCTGCAATTTAGCCATGCAGCTGCACACGCTGGTGACTGCCCACTGTGAACTTAGGGCCACAGGTCATTTGGGGAGAATGTAAGGTGTATACGTGGCTGTAGGTTGTCAGCCTCTTGAGTGTCAATCCCTGACCCAGCGAATCCCGCACCGTTTCCCATTGGAATGGATTGTGTTCTACGTGGTGCCGGTGCTAGCCCCTCCATGGTCGCTGAATCTGTCCAGGTTTTCCGCCAGTTTTACTGTCGTGGATGTCGACAAATCCTGCTCCGGCATCAACGCTTAATCTCAGGAACGGAGAATCCCGCCGCCTAACTTTTACTTATTTTTTTATAAAACGTGGCGGAACAGAGCCACAAGACCGCTAATTAGTTTTAACAACAAGAAAAAAACATTTGCTCAACATGAAAAAATTGGATTATAATACAATACTCCTTTACTTTGCATTTAGCTGAACAATTACACACAGACTTTAAGATTTATACAGGTTATAAAGTATATTTTAGGCTACAATGACCTCGCTATCACAAAGTCCCTTTAAGCACACAGATTTGCTGTCGTCAAATTCACACACTCTGATCTGAACCCAAGTTAGTGTCCGTGGAATTCTCCTCAGAATCCCCCACCCCCCCCCCCCCCCCCCCCCAGATGATTATCACACGAGAGTTTTCAAACTCCACTCCCAAAAATACACTTTAAAATGTTCTCTCATAATGTCATTTTCCCGTAGCCGTTTGCATTCTGAAATCCAGTCCAGGTTTTACAAATGACTCTTAACCAAACCTTGTGCTCCACTTTTACCAGTCAATTGGACTAAGATTGCATTAGAAACACAAAAGATGAGGGGCGCGATTCTCCCATATGGGGAGAAATCGTAAGGCTGGCGTCAAATCCGGGCGGGTTTGACGCCAGCCCCCCCTTCCCGACCGGGAACCGATTCTGGTCCCCGGTCGGGGCTAGCATCCCGACGCCGTAAACTCCGGCATCGCGGGCTTAACGAATTTCGTTAAGCCCGCTTGCCAGAGTTAGCGCCGGCTGACACGTCATATGACGTCAGCCGCGCAAGCGCGGATTGGAAGACTCCAACCCGCGCATGCGCGGATGACGTCATCGCACATTTGCGCAAAACCCGCGCATGCGCGGGCCGGGATGCCCCTCAGCCGCCCCGCGAATGGATACTGCGGGGCGGCGGAAGGACAAAGAGTGCGCGGGCATCGGGCCCGCTGCCCGTGATCGGTGCCCACCGATCGCGGGCCCAGGGCACCCTTGGCACGGCCGTGGTACTGCCATGCCAATCGGTGCCATGGTTTTAAAAATCGACAGTTTACGGCCGTTTTTACGAACGGCCAGACGAGGTGTGTTTGCCGTTCGTAAAAACAGCTGTAAAGGGCTGGGAACTCGGCCCATCCATCAGCTGAGAATCGCTGCCGGCCGTAAAAAAACGGCGGCAGCGATTCGTATCGGGAGTCGGGCGTGGGGGGGGGGGGGGGGGGGTAGAATAGCGGGAGGGCGTCGGAACAGCGTGGCCGTAAAACTTTACGAGCCACGCTATTCTCTGCACCGTCGGGAGTGCGGAGAATCGCGCCCGAGTTTCATTCTGTCACTCTAATCTGAATTTTATCCTGCCTCCCAAACGTGAAAGGACAATTTTCAATCTTGTGCATTACCCTAACCCTAGCAAGCACTTCTTAAGCGAGAGTTGGTAATTGTTGACATGACTGGTGCTGGAGTAAATGAATATTTTGTTAAAGAAGTTTCTGAGATTTATTGTTACAGTAATTACATGTTAATCATTATTAATAATATTGTCTTCATTGTTTCTTTGTGCTTTTTTGTGCAGTGGGAAGCAGAGTGAGTCGAGAGTTAATGTACACACGGGAAAAACTGGGTGAGGAGACGATCTTCACTACACAGATGTTAATTCAAACCTCAAAGAAAGAAGGCGAAAATATCCTAACTCAGGAGGCATTACTTCAGCACCTGGCAGCCGCGCTGGCAGCCAGCAAAGTACAGGTCTCGCTATATGGAAAGTAAGGAAATTACTCCCATCACGTTTTGATATGAAGGGTGGGTTTCAGGTGGTCGGAGAATGCAGGGAAACTGCGGAACACACTTCCAATGAAAGGTCATTGATCTGAAAAGTTAATTGACTCTCTCTCTGCAGATGCTGCCAGACCTGCTCTGTATTTCCAACATTTTCTGCTTTTATTGTGGAATGCACTAGGTAATCTAGGTTTTAGGTATGAGATATTTTAACTCATTTCAAATGTCGCCAATGCACTTCCCACCTGTTCTGGGAAGGAAGAGGGTGTACAGCGGCTTGCAGTAGGTGCCAATCAAGTGGTCAAGCGCTTTCCCATCATCTTCCAGATATATGAGAGGTGAGGGCATGCCTCCTCTTGGCCCCTCAGAGAAAATGTTTTCACTAATTGGATATCCTCTTCATCCTTCCCAACAGTTGCAGGTCATTTTCCACAGGACATTACAGGACCCCAATTAGAATTTTGGCATGAGGTTTGAGCCGGAGTCCAATAGGCTTCTAATCCATCACCAAACCCAACAGTGTTAAAATTGGAGAATGGCAAGGTTGGAGCAGGAAATAGAGCTGGTCCGTACATTCCCACCTGGCAAGGAGACTTCTAATGAGCACCCCCCTTTCCTATGTTTTCTTTTGACGAGGCTGTCAATCTGATAGTTCCCATTTACGTGGCCCCTGAAGTTGAAAATTCCACACATCATCCTCGGGACAACAAGATGGCCGGTGGCCTAGTCTCAGGCTTTTGGTCTCCACTTAGTTAATTTTATAGGACAGGGTTGAGGTTCTTCCCTCCCAGACATTCTTTTTTGCCTTCACTCAATATCCGATGGCACAAGTGTAAACTTGCTCTGCTTATTTTCAATTTTTGGTGGGAAAAGAATGATCCTTAAACAATGGCAACTACAGACTATTTAATTTAAGTTCCTAGCAACACATATGTTCAGACATCCACGGTTGTAAATAAATGTATATGTGCTGGCACTCAGTAATTAGCATTGCTGACTCCGTCAGTGTACTGCTGCTTAACCAGCTCATTGCCCTTTCACCTTTCTTTCAGGTCCTGGGATTTAAACAAAATCTGTTACAAATCTGGAGTGCCTATCATTGAGAATGGAATGATTGAACGAGTGAGTATGATGGAAATTATAATTTACTATTTTAAGGGTGTCCGTTTGCTCTCTGGAACCTTTTGTTTTTATTCACAAATTGGCGGTTACAAAAGCAAGTGATATCAGTGCTGGGGAACCATCCTTTATCCACTGAATTTCAGCATTACAGTCCTGATGTACAATGGGTTTTCGTCTGCGTGTCTTGAGCCCAGCGGTGGACTTACCGTGAAACAAACTGTGAGGTGGAACACATGCTCCAAAATGCAAGACAAATCTGACAAATGAATTGGCACCTGCCGGTGAAAAGTCAAAATCACCGTTGTCTGTTGCAAGGGAGAGGATGGTCTAAATCAGGGACTACTTTCCTTTGCAAAAATAAACAGCATGTGGGTTGAGAATAGTCTAAGATATCTGCGTTAGAGTTCCAAGAGGTTTCCAGGTGTGTGTTTGTGAGCACGTCTGGGTCATATCCTGCAGCACGTGGTCCAGGGGTGGGGGAGGGGGAGCGAGTTCACAGGGTGTGAATGGACACGAGCGCCCTAGATATTGGGCGTTCGCTAAGGTCGAGCGGGAAATGGTCGCCATCCACTCCTCTCAGTTTCACAACAACATTTTGTCATACTCGGTCCTGTTACCCACATGCTGAACCAATTGGGAACGGCATTTAGTCTCAAAACAATATTAGTAAAGCCCATAAATCTCGACTATATACCGAGAGCACTTTGTTAAAGGTCCTGTGCCCTTTCCTCATACCTTATGGCCAGCAATATCGTTGTCTTGAAGTGCAAATTTTCATCTATATTATTTATTATGTGGTAGGGCAAAAGGACTGATTTAATATGGTGAAAGAAGTGGAGGGGAATGCAGACTTTTAAAAACAAATGCTCCCATGTGGAGATGCTGACATAATATGACACTATGCTCTGTGTACAATGGAACTTGCATGTTGCTGTCAGGGTTTCAAAGCCAGCTAGTATGATCGAGGCGTAGAGGCAGAAGGCTGTTGACAGGCTGCCCTGATTTATGGCTAGCTAATGGTTTTGTAGTTCACCGTGGTCTCTGCCAACATTGCCTCTATATGCTCCAGCGGAAGAGGGTATTTGGCACACACTATCATTAATTATCTCCTCTGCTTCTGCTCATCCTCCTCCTCAGACCCTCGGTGCCACAGACACACACCCACACACAGACAGCCACAAATTATTAAATATCAATCCGCCTCTGACCACAATGGCTATTGTAGTTTATGAGAATCGGTAATCCTCTTGTTAGAATCACAAAATTAGTACTTCACCATGCCTTTTCATATGCCAAGTCACCAGAGATCATCAAGGCCAGATCTGACATACAGCCATATAGTCTATGGCAAAATTCAAGCCATATATAAAACGATGTTAAGTGGCGATGTCTCTCAGTATTCCTTCTCTTCCATGTCTAGTACCGTACCGGACGTGGAAGAAATATTTTCAAAGTTTTTCACTATTGGAAGCAAAGTGTTGGGTCTGTGCAAGAACAGGTTGCAGTGTGCAAAGATACAGATCTTGTCACCTAACTAAAAAGAGAAGCTCATTTAGGCCAGAGTAAGGGTCTAGAAGTTGAAGAGCAGAAATTGTTGGTTATAAGCAGGTGACTAAACTCAGTGGCGGATTATATTAAAGACTGTGCTCAAGAGCCTTCTGGGAACTTGAAAGGCTCTCCCTTGTGGCCCAAGGGATGTATCATCAGATTCCGAGAATTCCAGCCTGTGGGTCTCTACATTCTGCAAGCGAGTGCAGAGTGACTGCCTCCTGCTTTCCCAGTAAAAGAAGATAGTGACAGTAGAAGAAATCATTAAAAAATAAAGACAGGCATTCTGCCCTTTTCTGTCAGTAAAGGAATTTCACCCAGCACACTGATAAATGTCTTATTTGCCAATCGTCTTGCAATGATACTGAAGAGTGTAGTTGGCTTTATTCACATTCTTCTGGCTAACTGCGTGTTCCAAGTGGGCATAAAGGGGCAGCTGTCTGGTGGCCAATGAGCAATGAGTGCACACAGGGTGAGGGTGGATGGGGGAGAGGAGTGTTATTCGTTCTGTGTCTGAGAGGGTCGAAGTGGCACGTCCAGGGCAGCAGAGACGTGGACCTTCCTCGTGGGACCTGGAGGAGCTCTGCAGCTCTTTTCTGGTCCTACGGTGATCAGTTTAAAATTTACCTTTCCGGGCTTTTGCTCCTCCTGTCACAAATGATGCTGTTGAAATGCAAGCTCCCCAAATGGCTATGGGCAATGCACCACGTTGTGTGTCAGTGGAGTCAGGAGATAACCAATACAGCCAAGTGTTCAGTCTCTGCCACCACCGATACCACAATCAGCTTTAGTGCATCTGGAGGAAGGTGGGGAAAATCAGCCCGGGATGATCGTTATATGTTGGTCTGCTGCTGAGTTTCAAGTCCATGGGCGAGGTTAGGATCGGGTTCACCTGTGATAGATCTTCTGATTAAATAGCCCATTGGCATTTCACAGTTCAGGACCACACATGAACAATGATTATTTTGAGTGAGATACTGAAGGATTACTTACCATTACATTGGAAAGGTATCTCTTTGTATTAATCATCTTAGACAAACTTGAGTTGGCCAGGTTAAACCTTCCGCCAAACCTCAGTCATCAGCTACTGAGATTGGATTTAGCACTGTGATAGCACGATGACACCATCACCTTAAACCAAATCTACCAATGTACATACCACTAGCACTATGGGCAGTATAATGTCCTTCCCCTCCCCCAGTCACTATACATACTTTGCCTCAACAATATACCCAAATGAATGGAGATCAGCAATCAAAATAAGTCTAAATTAATTGTTTTCTCCTAATGTTTCTTTTTCTATTGCTTTGCTTATGGTGAAAATGCAGAATATTTGCTCATTTACTTTCCCTCTGCTGTCTAGATGATTGAGAAGCTTTTTCCCTGTGTTATTCTAACTCCCCTGGACTGTTTCTGGGATGGTGCCAGGCTTCAAGGAGGTTCTGCTTACCTACCGTAAGTACAACTGCGTTAATTACTATGTTTTGGGGTTTTAGGGATCGATACTCCAAAAGTGACACACTGGACATTTCTCCCAAGTTTTGGGTCTGAATTAAAGTGGTGAGTGGCTGAACAATGGCCTGCATTCTTCCTCTGCGATGTGGTTACTTGTCAGGCGGAGCAGAGAGACCCATGGGAATTCTTTGTCAACAGACGGTAACTGAAGTTATTCTCATGCTAATCTGAGCCTTATTGCTGCAAGTTGCCCAACAAATAAAATGTACACATTATTCATGCCACGGGCCCTATTTGAAAAATGCCCCTGAGAAGAAAAAGGCCCTCTTTCGATTAAAATCAGCTCACTTGACAGCATTCCATTCTTGAAAGATTTTTCACAGTTTTTTTTTGTTATTTACTCTCTTTGGTGTAAAACCGGCACTGACTCTTACTCTCTCAAATGCATCTTTTTAAACGCATCACTGTGGATGTGTGACACTTTCAATATTTAGCATCTTTTTTGTTTGCTTCCTCTGTCCTTCCGAACCACAGAAGTTTCCCCAGCTCACACCCACCAACCCCCCCCCCCAAAACCCCACCCTACTCCCTCCTCTTTATTGCCGAAGGTTAGTCTGTGTGTGCCGTCAGCTTCCGCTTCAGTTCAGCCAGTTCGAGAACGCGAGTGAGAGAGAGAGAGAGAGAAAGAAGGAGAACAAAGAATGGCAATCTATTCTCAAAAGTAGAAAAACAAAAGGGCTTGAGAAGACTCACTCAAGCAAGAAATAGGAGATAAAGGAGCCTCTCTTTGGTTGCAGTAGAAGGGGTCGCTGGTATGTGGGAATCAGAAAGAGCTAGCTTCATGCAATGCCTTGCTCATGAATTATTGGAGTGTCGTTCTGCCAGAGTTAGACTTTTTATCCCCCCTTGCTTTCTATTTGAGATGTCCCTATATACTCGAGACTCTTTCCGACATTTGTTTAAAAGATTCCTCCACTGGCCGGGGGGGGGGGGGGATCAAGATCAGGGGCAGACTTAAATTCTGCGAAGCCAACTGAAAAACAGAAAAAAGGAAAACTAATAAAGCAAGGGAGGACCAATATCAAAAGCACATTTTATCATTTCATTTCAAAGAGGTGGAGTTCTGGTTTCAGCTTGGACGGCGCTTTAAAGCTCAGGCGATCTCATTAAGATGACAGCAAAATCTTATTTAAGGAATCATCTGAAGAAGAAACACTTCTTCACAAATTTCCCTCATGGACATATGGCCAACATTGAAACATTGCATTTCTTGGTAATCAGTAGCATTTCATTGCCATGTGTTATAGATTCTTTGCAAGACCGCTGGCTCTCAGTTCTCACGGAAAAAGGAACGGTATTTCAGAATTCAATCCCCAAACCGCCCATAAACCCTCAAAGTTCTATGCAGTAAAACAAGAGTTTGACTTATTCAGTTGTCTAGTTTATTTGCTGCTGAACCTTAAACCTGTGGTGGCGATGTCAGAAATTGTCAGTTGTCTTGTGCAGACATCACCAAGAGTTATTAAGTCACTGAATCTGCCACCATTCAGTATCTACTGACAGCCACTGGCAGCAGAGAAATGCAGTAAAACACCTCTCTCTAAATATGGTCCTGTCTTCATTTGTTTTAAGATACAATAGGATGGGCAGCATGGTGGCACAGTGGTTAGCATTGATGCCTCACAGCACCGAGGTCCCAGGTTCAATCCCGGCTCTGGTTCACTGTCCGTGTGGAGTTTGCACATTCTCCCCGTGTTTGTGTGGGTTTCGCCCCCACAACCCAAAGATGTGTAGCGTAGGTGGATTGGCCACGCTAAATTGCCCCTTAATTGGAAAAAATGAATTGGGTACTCTAAATTTATTTTAAAAAGAAGATACAGGGCAGCATGGTGGCGCAGTGGGAGCACTGCAGTCTCACGGCGCCGAGGTCCCAGGTTCAATCCTGGCTCTGGGTCACTGTCCATGTGGTGTTTGCACATTCTTCCCGTGTTTGTGTGAGTTTCACCCCCACAACCCAAAGATGTGCAAGGTAGGTGGATTGAACGTGCTAAAGTGCCCTTTAATTGGAAAAAATGAATTGGGTACTCTAAATTAATTTTAAAAGAAGAAGATACAATAAGATACTAAATGAAAGCAGATGGTTCGAACAAGTTTAAGATTGTTACCTGAGGGCAGCACGGTGGCCTAGTGGTTAGCACAACCGCCTCACGGCGCTGAGGTCCCAGGTTCGATCCCGGCTCTGGGTCACTGTCCGTGTGGAGTTTGCACATTCTCCCCGTGTCTGCGTGGGTTTCGCCCCCACAACCCAAAAATGTGCAGAGTAGGTGGATTGGCCATGCTAAATTGCCCCTTAATTGGAAAAAATAATTGGGTAATCTAAATTTATAAAAAAAAAAGATTGTTACCTGATCTCGCTTGTGAGATGAAAGTGTTTGGACGTTACCCTTTTATTTTGCATACTTTATGCTTAGAATACTGCTGCGTCTGGTATTCTATAGCTCATCAAAGTAACATTTTATATTATTTACTTGAGTCGCCAAGCATTTTAGCTCATTTAAATGTTACAGGAAGTCCTGAAATAATAAGAGCAATCGATTGACTTCATTCTCCCCACCCCACTTCCAGCAAGGAACCCAAGAAAGACCTGACAGTTCTGAAGAACTTTATTAGGTCTTGTTGAAATGGAACGAGGCAGTCTGGGGAGGAGGGTGCGAGCTCCCATATAGGAACCTCTTCTATCCTGCCTCCCCGAGTCCAGTTTTCCGCTGAGCTCCGAAATGGTGATGAGCTGGCAGCAGCAGTGGGTATTGAAATGCACTGAAATGAGAAGAAAGAAAGAGAGAGAGAGAGCGGAAAAAAAAGACACTCTTTGTGGTGGCGGGAGAAAACCGTACAAAAGGATATTTTACAGATGAAGAGATTAATGATTTAATGTGGCTGAGAAGAGAGCTGTTACATGGTGAGTGGGAGGAGGAACGAGCACAATGGGGGAGGGGGAGAGACACAATCGAGAGTGGCAGCCAGGGTTGGAGATTGCAAGGCTCTGTTTGTGGGGCGTAATCTGATTATTTAGAGGAAAGACCTTTAATGAAAAATTAATTTGATCGGGTCTGACACATAGCCTGGATATGTGCAGATGGAGAGTGCCTGCTGAAGGAAAATTGGTTTATTAAAATATCACCTAATACAGGCAGAGCTTGAGATCGTAAACAGAACGACACTAATCCCTTCCTTAAAGAAGCACTAACGGCGGGAAAAGGATTCTAATGTTTTGCCACATCAGATAACAAAATACTTCACAATTTCGTTTTTTAGTGTTCAGCTATTGCCATTCATCTTTTCTTAGCTGCTAACAGCTGATATTGTGCTGTGGGAATTATTAGCATGTCTATATGAAATTCCTCTGTTATATTAATTTTAAAATACTGGATGGGCAATTTCATAAAAGTACATTTGCTAATATTGAATGATGAGATATAGCTCTGCTAATGTTTTATTTGTGTTTATATTAAGATTTTTTTTTCTTTTGATGTATTTCATTTATTGATTTTTAATTTGTTTAGTGACCCTATTCCCTGAAATGTAAAGCCTGCAGACAGTAAAGCTCACAGGTGTACGACAGCCTTTTGAAGTCTCCTTGAATTGTCTGTTCCTCTCACTTGTTCGCAGGTTGCTTCTTATTACAGTTTAGTCAGTTTGTCAACAAACAGGTTTACCTCAATAATTAACCCAATGTCGTGAAGTCAGGAGGAGATTGCCTCTTCCCCTCACTCATTGCTCAAATTTAAAATGACCCAGGACAAACCGCACGGCAGTAATATCAAGACATTTGAGAGTTCTCCAGTAATTGTCATGTCTCACTGCACAAAGTTAAGAAATACGAGTGGGCACCGCGGCCTGATCAGGCTTTCCCTCACTTTGTTCCTCCATAATGGGATAATACATGGTCTTTTACTTTGCATCTGGCAATGATATAGGCTTAAAGGAGAAGGTACCACCATGGTAAGTATTGTCAATAGGAAGTACTTACCCACAGATCACCTCTATGTGTTTTATAATATTTGTGTGTGTGTGTGTTTGGGGGGGGGGGGGGGGGGGGGGGGATCAGAAGTGAGAATACAACATTTTAATGTTTAAGAATATTTGTATTTGTGAAGTTCCCCAGTTTATTTGCCCACCTTTTTTGAAGTTTGGGGCAGGTGTGGTGGAGTAGCTTGAGCATCTGGAAAGTATCAATGACAGCAGTGTGTAGTGTCTTTAGAAAGTGATTGTGCATTGGTTCCTTTCAGGGTAAACAGTTTCCATTGCCAGAAGTTACCTGTTGAGTCGCCTTCTCAGCTAAGGCGAGCATTAGAAAAGTGAAATAACTGAAGTGATCTGAAGACCTTGATGACATGGGGGGGGGGGGGCAATTTAGCGTGGCTAGAGTGAGAGAGAGTGGGGGCAGGGGGAGGGAAGTTTCTGCTGATTGCTGTTTGTAACCAACTTATAAATGCATTCTTCATACATATGTTTCTGATTTCACTGCAAGTAGCGGACAGAGGAAATCGTCCTGCACAGTAACTTAAACAGATAGCATCACTTCCACAAAGAGGGAGTCCTCTCATCAGTACAAATTGAATAGTTAAAAAAATGTATGATTATCAGTGATATTTCTTTCTGTGATGTTTGTTTTATCGGTGTTTTGGGCAGTAGGTAATTTATTCAAACATTAAGTGGAATAACATCATCAGTAAAATTGACAGTGGGGAGGTAATGAACTTAATGCCCACAGTTAAAATGTCAACAGATAAAACAATAAAAAACACAAAGGTTCTCCAGGTTAATGAGGATTCATTAATTCACCTCCCTTATACTGTCTCGCATTGTAACTCCTCCAGCACCCTCTCATTGATTCACAGTTCAAATAGCATTATCCCACGTAAGCAATCAACAGCACGACAGAAAAATTATTTTAAAAAGCATTCGATGGTGAAACAGACAGCAAAAGGGATCCTTAATATTGAGACCCCCTGTGTAAATAACATTTGCTTGGTTATATTGGGAAAACTTCAAAAAAGCAACGTTAGCAGAATCTTTGAACAAACTTGGCACAGAATTTGTAACTCCTGGCCACATATTCCACAACTGGCAATATCGTTTGAATGCAGGTGAGAGCAAGTCCCAGACTCCAAATGGATTATTTGATAGGATATGGGCAAAAGCTAGTCAAAACCTTCACTACTTGCCTACCTGTGAGGTGGGTGGTCACCAAGCACCATACAACTTGTGGATGCTAATATACCTCAGCTCACGCAGCATGTCAGCCTCTGCTGATACGCCATGTCCCACTGGGGCTTGAGCAGTACCCACATTTCCTCTTCCACCAAAGGACAGCATGGTAGCATGGTGGTTAGCATAAATGCTTCACAGCTCCAGGGTCCCAGGTTCGATTCCCGGCTGGGTCACTGTCTGTGCGGAGTCTGCACGTCCTCCCCGTGTGTGCGTGGGTTTCCTCCGGGTGCTCCGGTTTCCTCCCACAGTCCAAAGATGTGCGGGTTAGGTGGATTGGCCATGCTAAATTGCCCGTAGTGTCCTAAAAAGTAAGGTTAAGGGGGGTGTTGTTGGGTTACGGGTATAGGGTGGATACGTGGGTTTGAGTAGGGTGATCATTGCTCGGCACAACATCAAGGGCCTGTTCTGTGCTGTACTGTTCTATGTTCTACGTTCTAAGTATTACTCTGTCCCATACAAGGCAACCAGGAATCTCCCACATTAGACAAAGGCCTAGTAGACATAGGTTTACAACATTTTCTTGGGGATCTGATGGTCTCTTTCCAAAACTGGAGACCACCAGAACACCCCCCCCCCCCCCCCCCACACACACACACACACACACACACACACACACACCAACCAGGCGTTTTACATCCATTGCCACGAAGTGAGGATAGAGATTGGGCTGATGATATTTCTTCTTAACTGAAAAGCATAAGTATTCTCACGATTAATATTATTTATAACACTGTTTTCAGAAGAGTAATTTTTTTCTGTCTTTGAGATGTCCTCCATGAAACTCAGTGCAGCACTCCATCTACTGGCTTTTGTAAGAACCATCAAAGTTCACTTTGGCAGTCAAGACTGCATTCTGAACTTTCAGCCCATTGGTTGAGCATGCAACAAATTGTCTATGAGCTGTCCCATTTAACTTGATTGAAGATGTAAAGAGAATTCAACCTGTGCGGCGCCAGTAATTTATATAGCCATTGCAGAGTTGCTTCTTCAGCCTGTTTCCTAACTTCCTGTTACAGATTACTTCAGATCTGTGCATCACTGATATCAATTGGAGATAGGGAATATGTATCAGTTTAGCGAAAATGAACAATTTAAGGATTAATTTTCTTTCAACAGTGGAAAACCAGATATTCAATGGATGAACCTTGACCCTGTGCAGCTCCTGGATGAACTAGGGCAATTTACATCTTTGGAGGGATTCAGGGAAATGCTAGATAAGGCTCAAGTAGGACATGCTTATATGGATAGACCTTGCTTACAACCAATTGACACTGAATGCCCTACAACTGCCCAAAACAAAAAATCACTGGAGGTAAGCCCTTTGATAATCTATTTCTGTACTTTTGACCTCAAGGGAAATTTTGGACTTCAGCACTTGCAGTGCTGAGCTGCACATGTCGCGACTAATACAGACATTTGAGAACAGCCCTAGTGTACAAAGCAATGCAAATGCAGAGGAGCAGAATTTGCCCTACAGTTTCAGAGAGGCCACTGTATCTTTTAGCTGCAGAGGATCCCAACATTCACCGTGACTTCCTTATTAATTTGACTTGTTATCTTAAAAGACCGGGGCGGGATTCTTCGGGCTCCCAGCCCCGCATTTCCTGGTGGGGGGAGGTGGTGCGCCTTTCGCTGGTGGCGGATTCTCTACTTCCGCCGCTGTCAATGGGAATTTCCATTGCCGCCAGGAAACCCGCGGCGGGATTTTGGGGGGGGGGGGGGGGGTGCAGCCGTCGGACCATGGAATTCTGGCCCAGCTGAAGTTTATTGAATATTGGTGTAATTTCATATATTGGCTCTTGGGTTTTCACAGAAGATTTTTTTTTTTAATAAATTTAGATTAGCCAATTATTTTTTCTATTAAGGGGCAATTTAGCGTGGCCAATCCACCTACTCTGCACATTTTTGGGTTGTGGGGGCGAAACCCACGCAGACACGGGGAGAATGTGCAAACTCCACACGGACAGTGACCCAGGGCCGGGATCGAACCTGGGACCTCAGCGCCGTGAGGCGGTTGTGCTAACCACTAGGCCACCATGCTGCCTTTCACAGAAGATTAATAGAGTGGAAGTCTCTTTCTAACAATGGTCCAAGCTCATGTTTGAAACAATTTTTTTTTAAATTTAGAATATCCAAATCTTTTTTTTTCCAATTAAGGGGCAATTTAGCGTGACGAATCCACCTAGCCAGGATTGAACCCGGGTCCTCAGCACTATGAGGCAGCAGTGCTAACCACTGCACCACCATGTCACCCCGTTTGAAACAGTCTAAACCGAGTTTTTTGTGGGTAAGGGTCCATATAGAAACCTGCACCAATTCTGAATTGTTCATTCACTGCACTAAATGCTTGATGTAGGTCCTCAGAAGAAGTATTGGAATAGAAAGTTGTGACTCCAAAGACTGGGGCCACACAAATCAAGGTGACTTTCTGCCTATTGGTTAGTCGCAAAGTTGCCAGGTATCTACTTATATTTTTCCGAGAAGTTGTGGTGCCTGCCTTCGCACTGAACCTTGCTTGAAATTTAAGCCTGTTACTAGTTGCCGGAATGTGGCTACTAGGGGCTTTTCACAGCAACTTCATTGAAGCCGACTTGTGACAATACGCGATTATTATTATCAGTATTAAGTTACCACATGTAAATTAAGCATATTTTTATATTGTTACAGGCTCCTAATATTCCCACAGAATTAACTGGAGGCTGCCATGGATTCTCAAAGAAGTTTATGCATTGGCAAGAGGAGCTGATTTTGGGCGGTGTGAAGAAAGATTCCCAGAATGTACTGCTGAGGTGAGGCAAGAGGGAGAAGGAAAATTAAAGGAGTTAGAATTAGGCCCAAGTGGCACAATCAGTTGGAACTCTAAAGCTGCGATTTGAATCCTTACCAGACTTTTTATATGAAAGTCTCTTTTCTCTCTTAAGAGGCTAGTAGGTTTGACAGGGGTGAATTTCCTTGGGCCACCCCCTCAATATGTTTCAGGAGGTTCCGGCCATTTCCTAGTCACCCTGCACTTGCAGTACAAAACCATGTCTAAATGGGGGACAACTGCTGGGAATTAAGTCAACTGCTGTGAGAGTGGCTGGAATGAGAAAAGCATGTGTCACGATGAGGAAGTCCATGACATTCTTTTGAAATTGCAGGGTAATGTACAGTGGAATGCTTGAAAGTGCTCTGTTTTGTAACTAACCTGTGAAGCAAAATCTTAAGAGGTGGACGAGGTAGATGCCCTTTTTGGAATGCCAGCATTCTGATCTACCAAAACATGGCCCTGTGCAGAATGAAGCCCCATGCATTTATTGCAGGCTGGTTGCATAATAATTCCACGATGACTGTCCGCCTGATCATCCAGGAAAGGATGTGTCCTCTTTACTACAACAGTGAAACTGTGCCCTTCCCATTTTTGGGGTGTTTCAGGGTGGTACTGTTAAATTTGCCAGGTTATTAGTTGATCAGACCTTTCCTTAGGGCATTGCACCTACTTTGATGACACCCTGAAGAACATACCACTTGAAAACTAGCCGACTAGAAGCAACCGGCTGGTTGTGTCGTTACACGCCAAACGCAGAATTATTATTCTTGTTAATGTGAGCTCGCTTTGTTTTGGTCCCAAGTGGTGTTGAAGGGGTTAACGTCTAAATCAGGCTGATTTGCCTTCCAATAACCACATTGCAAAGGAATTCCTTGCAAGGGCAATCAGTGCTGCCCTTTGACCTGATCTCTGGAGTAGCCAGCTGCAGTAAGTGGATGGTCATATAATCCTGCCTCTTACATCACTCTTTCATTCTTAAAGAGCGAGTCTCACCATCAGGTCCCTTTTAAAGTAGGGAGGGTCTCATCACTGGAGCCCCTGTTTTAAAAAAAAGGAGCCTCACCATTAGGAATGATTTCAAAGAAAAGGATCTCATTCTCTTTCAAAGAGGCAGTCTCACTCACCACTATAATGTTTTTTTTAAGCCAAAGAATTATTTTTAACTTTTAACATTTATTTCCGAGTGCCGATTAATGACGTTTTGAATGCGTATGTTAAAAAGGAGATACAGGGCAGCACGGTGGTGCAGTGGGTTAGCCCTGCTGCCTCATGGTGCCGAGGTCCCAGGTTCGATCCCGGCTCTGGGTCACTGTCCGTGTGGAGTTTGCACATTCTCCCCGTGTTTGCATGGGTTTCGCCCCCACAACCCAAAGATGTGCAGGCTAGGTGGATTGGCTACGCTAAATTGCCCCTTAGTTGGAAAAAACGAATTGGGTACTTTAAATTTTTTTTTTTTTAAAAAGGAGATACAGAGCCTGCCAACACAAAGGAGCTGGGAAATAAATAAAGATGCACGGCCTAGGATTCCCACTGTGATAGCAGAAGGTGTGCAGGCGGTAATCCTGGCTGTTTGTTCCCAAAGACAAAATTGTGGGAATGGAGTCATCTTGTAGACAGAGAACTGGGACCTGTAAAAGGACTTCAGCAGTACTTGCCCCAATTTGCCTTGTAAATTCTTCAGAGATTTCTCCAGGATCCCAGCCTGGAGAAAATGAGAAATCTTCAATTCTAATGGGAGCATTTTGTTCACAGAAGAGAAGTTATTCATCCCACTGCATTTGAGAAAAGCTAATGATCCTCACGGATTGTGTAAAGTCTGGGATTGGGAAAGGCTGTTGATCACCTCTGGAATTGAAAAAATTGTTAATCCCCTGGGATTAAGTCAGATGAACTCTGAGGGCGGGATTTACCAAGCACCCGTCATTTGTCGGCAGCAGAGGCGGATCTTCAGGTCCTGCCGTTGTCAACGGGAGTTCCCATTGAATGCACCCCTCACCACCGAGATACCCAAGGGGGGGTGCACCATAGGTGGTTCTGGAATATCCCGCCAGATAACAGCTGGTAAATTCCGCCCAGGATCTTGCAACAGTGATCATTTCATTTCAGCTACTTCACATTGTAGTATTCAGGAATTCGTCTGAATGGGGCGGCATATGGTGCAGTGGTTAGCACTGGGACTGCGGCACTGAGGACCCGGGTTCGAATCCCGGCTCTGTGTCATTGTCCGAGTAGAGTTTGCACATTCTCCCCATGTCTGCGTGGGTTTCACCCCACAACCCAAAGCGTGGCCAATCCACCGACCTTGCACATCTTTGGGCTGTGGGGGTGAAACCCCGCAAACATGGGGAGAATGTGCAAACTCCACACGGACAGTGACCCAGGACCGGGATCAAACCTGGGACCTCGGCGTCGTGAGGCAGCAGTGCTAACCACTGCGCCATCGTGCTGCCCTGCAAACATGTTAACTTAATATGAAAAGGAAATAGTCTAACATTGTTTAATTAAAAAGCTTATTATAGTGCCTGTGAAACTCTCGCTTTAAGAACAACCATCATCTTTGAGGCAATGCTAATTATAATTGTCCAAAATATTGCTTTGTTTCCATTATCAATGACTGGAGTGGGAGGAATTTAGTTTTGCAGTGGCATAGAATGTCACTTCTCTGTGTCAGTAGTGTCCATGTACTAGTTTACGGCTGCTGAGAGAATCCCCTGGGTTACTCTCTTCCCGGACATAGAGTCCTTTGCAGGGTTACCGTTTTACACCCACCAGGAACCTCTTCAAAAGAACGCTGGTAAAAATTGGCAGCTAATCTCCCTGTCCAACTCCATGGCTGCCTGGGGAGAAGTGTGTAGCTCTGGAAATAGCGAAACCTAAAGACAGGACAAAATAACAGCGATCATTTCAAATTATAAAGAGGAAATACTTTAAATCATAAAAAAAATTGGATGGAATGTTATATAATCCCAGTATTTTTGATCCTGTTTATTTTTCTATTTAAAATCTGTCTGAAATGAATGGGATTACAACAAAGTTGGTCCTTTGCCCAGAAATGTGACCTGGGAAATCTCCATGGATGTGGCACAATCCCTTTAAACAGGCCGTGAACAACTTGGAAACATTACTTTGTGATATGATTTACGATATCCTAGTTTTGCTCTTTGAGTTATGATTGTCAATGTGCCAACCAACAGGCTGCCCAGTAGCTGAAAGCATAAACTGGATTTGCACCTGCGACTCCACGCCTGTGAAGTTTCCATGGTGGAGCTGCCAACAAATTATGTTATTCGGGTGATGGGAGGAATCCTACTTTCTTGGCCCAATGTTGCCCAAGGCTATTCTAGGTTACCTGACCTATGCCTAAAATTTCAGGCTCAGGATAATAATTCTAGGAGGCACAGAGTGAAAGGCCAAACTGGGTTATTTTAAACTGAAAATCAAGTCGCTACTGCGGCACACAAAACAAACGTCCCAGTTGAGGACTATCAGGATCTGCCGGTCAGGGTCTGGGAGCTACGTTTCAAGGTCCCACTAATGAGCTTCAGCTCGGCGGGCCTCCACTCGCTCACCATGGGAAGACGTATTCTAAAAAGCCTATGGGGAGATCAATCTGGGCGGGGGACAACTACTCAGGATCCCCACAGGATGATGCCATCTTCTACACTCAGCTCTTGTCGTTTAGTGAGGAATGGCTTCATGTCATCCATGGGGTGTCCTCGGATTCCGTCATTGAGGATCATATGGTGCAATTTTTCCAGTGTGGGGTCCTTCTGGGTCCACGTTTGAATCTGCTTTGCGGATACTGACAAGTATCATGATGACTTCTTCTAATGCCAACAGAGAGGCCAGGCTTGTGGGCAGTGGGAGGCGACTCAGGGCATCTGTGTTAGCGATGGGTGTTCCTGGGTGGTGCTTGAGAGAATATTTGTAGATGGCTAGCAATAATGCCCAATGTTGGATCTAAGCCGAGACGATAAGGGAATCGCTTTACCCTCTTTGAAAAGCCCAGCAGAGGTTTATGATCTATTACAATTGTGAAATGTTGGCCATAAACATATGGGTAGAATTTCTTCACCCCAAAAATAACAGCCAATCCTCCCTTTTTAATCTGAGAATAGCGTCTTTTCAGTCCGCCAAGGTTCTGGATGCATATGCCATAGGTCTCTCTGTGTCATTGAACCATCAATGCAAAAGGACTTCCCCTACTTCATATGGAGAGGCATCACATGTTAATATCAGTTCTTTCTTGGGGTTGTAATGAGCCAGGATGTTTGATGATAATATCTGCTGCTTCACCTTCATGAAGGCCTAATCCTGTGGCACCTGCCACGACCGTTTTTGGTGCTTTTTTGAATCAGTGTGAGCAGGGGTAACAATAAAGTGGCCAAGCTTAGGATAAATTTCCCATAGCAGTTTACGATGCCAAGGAAAGATTTTAATTCTGTTGTATTTTGCAGGGTTGATGCCTTTTTGATGGCCTTGTATTTATCCTCCATTGGCTATTTTTACCGATTCAGTACCCTAGGTACACTTTGCTTGCCTGGAACACACATTTTTCTCATTTGAAATGGACACCTGTATCAGAAAATCATTTCAGAACCTCCTCCAGCTTTGCTAGGTGTTCTTTTCACATGGCTCTTGTGATTAGTATGTCAAAGAACAATACAGCATAGAAACAGGCCCATTGGCCCTCCAAGCCTGTGCCAATCATGAAGCCTGTTTAAACTAAAACCTTCTGCACTACTGCGGTCCGTATCCCTCTATTTCCATCCTATTCATGGACTGGACTAAATAGCTGGCTTGTGATGCAGAACAAGAACATAAGAACTAGGAGCAGGAGTAGGCCATCTGGCCCCCTGAGACTGCTCTGCCATTCAATGAGATCATGGATGATCTTTTGTGGACTCAGCTCCACTTTCCGACCCGAACACCATAACCCTTAATCCCTTTATTCTTCAAAAAACTATCTATCTTTATCTTAAAAACATTTACTGAAGGAGCCTCAACTGCTTCACTGGGCAAGGAATTCCATAGATTCACAACCCTTTGGGTGAAGAAGATCCTCCTAAACTCAGTCCTAAATCTACTTCCCCTTATTTTGAGGCTATGCCCCTTAGTTCTGCTTTGACCCGCCAGTGGAAACAACCTGCCCGCATCTATCCTATCTATTCCCTTCATAATTTTATGTTTCTATAAGATCCTCCCTCATCCTTCTAAATTCCAATGAGTACATTCCCAGTCTACTCAATCTCTCCTCGTAATCCAACCCCTTCAGGTCTGGGATTAACCTAATGAATCTCCTCTGCACACCTTCCAGCGCCAATACGTCCTTTCTCAGGTAAGGAGACCAAACTGAACACAATACTCCAGGTGTGGCCTCACTAACACCTTATACAATTGCAGCATAACCTCCCTAGTCTTAAACTCCATCCCTCTAGCAATGAAGGACAAAATTCCATTCGCCTTCTTAACCACCTGTTGCACCTGTAAACCAGCTTTTTGCGACTCATGCACTAGCACACCCAGGTCTCTCTGCACAGTAGCATGTTTTAATATTTTATAATTTAAATAATAATCCCATTTGCTGTTATTCCTACTAAAATGGATAACCTCACATTTGTCAACATTGTATTCCATCTGCCAGACCTTAGCCCATTCACTTAACCTATCCAAATCCCTCTGCAGACTTCCGGTATCCTCTGCACTTTTTGCTTTACCACTCATCTTAATGTCGTCTGCAAACTTGGACACATTGCCCTTGGTCCCCAACTCCAAATCATCTATGTAAATTGTGAAAAATTGTGGGCCCAACACTGATCCCTGAGGGACACCACAAGCTACTGATTGCCAACCAGAGAAACACCCATTAATCCCCACTCTTTGCTTTCTATTAATTAACCAATCCTCTACCCATGCTACTACTTTACCCTTAATGCCATGCATCTTTATCTTATGCAGCGACCTTTTGTGTGGCACCTTGTCAATGGCTTTCTGGAAATCCAGATATACCACATCCATTGGCTCCCCGTTATCTACCGCACTGTTAATGTCCTCAAAAAATTCCACTAAATTAGTTCGGCATGACCTGCCCTTTATGAACCCATGCTGCTTCTGCCTAATGGAACAATTTCCATCCAGATGCCTCACTATTTCTTCCTTGATGATAGATTCCAGCATCTTCCCTACTACCGAAGTTAAGCTCACTAGCCTATAATTACCCGCTTTCTGCCTACCTCCTTTTTAAACAGTGGTGTCACGTTTGCTAATTTCCAATCTGCCGGGACCACCCCAGAGTCTAGTGAATTTTGGTAAATTATCACTAGTGCATTTGCAATTTCCCTAGCCATCTCTTTTAGCACTCTGGGATGCATTCCATCAGGGCCAGGAGACGTGTCTACCTTTAGCCCCATTAGCTTGCCCATCATAACCTCCTTAGTGATAACAGTCATCTCAAGGTCCTCACCTGTCATAGCCTCATTTCTATCAGTCGCTGGCATGTTATTTGTGTCTTCAACTGCGAAGACCGACCCAAATAACCTGTTCAGTTCCTCAGCCATTTCCTCATGTCCCATTATTAAATCTCCCTTCTCATCCTTTAAAGGACGAATATTTACCTTAGCCACTCTTTTTTGTTTTATATATTTCTAGAAACTTTTACTATCTGTTTTTATATTCTGAGCAAGTTTACTCTCATAATCTATCTTACTCTTTATAGCTTTTTTAGTAGCTTTCTGTTGCCCCCTAAAGATTTCCCAGTCCTCTAGTCTCCCACTAGTCTTTGCCACTTTGTATGCTTTTTCCTTCAATTTGATACTCTCCCTTATTTCTTTAGATATCCACGGTCAATTTTCCCTCTTTCTACCGTCCTTCCTTTATGTTGGTATAAACCTTTGCTGATCACTGTGAAAAATCGCTTGGAAGGTTCTCCACTGTTCCTCAACTGTTTCACCATAAAGTCTTTGCTCCCAGTCTACCTAAGCTAGCTCTTCTCTCATCCCATTGTAATCTCCTTTGTTTAAGCACAAAACACTAGTGTTTGATTTTACCTTCTCACCCTCCATCTGTATTTTAAATTCCACCATATTGTGATCGCTCCTTCCGAGAGGATCCCTAACTATGAGATCATTAATCAATCCTGTCTCATTACACAGGACCAGATCTAGGACCGCTTGTTCCCTCGTAGGTTCCATTACATACTGTTCTAAACAAGACAGCAGCATGGGTTCAATTCCCGTACTGGCCTCCCCGAACAGGCGCCGGAATGTGGCTTTTCACAGTAACTTAATTGAAGCCTATTTGTGACAATAAGTGATTATTATTATTATAGAAGGAATCTTTTTCAAAGTCTTGATCCTTGAAATTCATCTTCCCTAGAGAGCAGTAGCAAGATAGTCATGGGATATTTTTAAGCTGAGTTAGATAGATTTTTAATTGACCAAGAAAGTCAAAGATGGTTGATAGTAAAGTTGAGTTGAGGCAACAGACAGATCACCCATGGGCTTATCAAATAGCAGAGCTGGCCCAAGGGGCCGTATGGCCTACTCCTAATTTGTATGTATCAGCAGATAGGGATCAGAATGGGATTTCTCCCTGTCACAGCTCAAGGGCTGTACGGCTTCCAATCCTGCCCAAGTTGATGTGAGCTAGCTCAGCACAGAATGTGTGGAACATCTGGTTTGGTACTATAATACGTAATACTCACAAAACCACCAGGGAATGTGTTTTTTAAATGTATATTTTCTTCTTGATTTCCCACATCATAGAGCAGAGAGGGAAGGACAGGCAACCCACACTCAGATCTTTACCCCTCTATAACTGAATGAGTGAAAGCATCCATATGAATGACTATTTGCCCAGTTTCTTTCCCACCCTGGATGGAAGCATCCTGACAGCTCTCTCCTACTCTGCATGCCACAGACCACCATAAGTGGCATGTGCTGTCATGTTGGAGCTCCAGTGCACTGCACCACCACTACTGAACTGTTCCTAAAATGCAGGGCAATCGCTTGACCTTAAGGCCACCTTGACTCTGATATCAAAATATTCCTCATATCCACATTATTAAAAGAGAAATCAGTTAATTGCACTCTCTCCCCAGCGATATGGTCTTCATTTTAAACATGCTCCAAATCATTGTAACCTAGCATAGAGTACAAATTATGGCTTCCCTCCTGATTACAACAATGACTGCTCTTCAAAAATACTTCATTGCTTTGAAAGCACTGTGCAACATCCTGATGCTCTATAGAAATTCAGGTCTTACTTTCTAACCAGGGACCTGGGTTCGATTCCCGGCTTGGGGTCACTGTCTGTGCGGAGTTTACATAGAATTTACAGTGCAGAAGGAGGCCATTTGGCCCATCGAGTCTGCACCGGCTCAAGGTCAACACCTCCACCCTATCCCCATAACTCAGTAACACTAAGGGCACTTTTGGACACTAAGGGCAATTTATCATGGCCAATCCACCTAACCCGCACGCACATCTTTGGACTGTGGGAGGAAACCGGAGCACCCGGAGGAAACCCACGCACACACGGGGAGGATGTGCAGACTCCGCACAGACAGTGACCCAAGCCAGAATCGAACCTGGGACCCTGGAGCTGTGAAGCGATTGTGCTATCCACAATGCTACCGTGCTGCCGAGCCTGCATATTCTCCTCATGTCTGCGTGGGTTTCCTCCGGGCGCTCCGGTTTCTTCCCACAAGTTCTGAAAGACGTGCTTGTTAGGTGAATTGGGCATTCTGAATTCTCCCTTTGTGTAGCCGAACAGGCGCCGGAATGTGGTGACTAGGGGATTTTCACAATAACTTAATTGCAGTGTTAATGTAAGCCTACTTGTGACAGTAATAAAGAGTATTAAAGAGTTTATTAAAAACAAACTTTGTTTATCTTTTCCCTCCCTTACTGAAGTGCGGAAGCTCTCCAGACCATGTATCTACTGATGAGCCCAAAGCAACTTTATGAACATTTCAAGGATGATTATGAAATCCATGACATCAACTGGAACCAGGAAAAGGCAACAGCTATCCTGGAAAGCTGGCAGCGGAGATTTGTGGAGGTATTTCTCAAAGTGCTCTGCCCTATTCTTTTTTTGACATGATGTTACATAGAGGAGGAAATGAAACACGAAAGTGACCCCGCAAGTGAGGAGCTTGCCTTGCTTGTGAGGCGCTTGTCTTGCTTGGAGGGGAAGCAGCTGAGGTCACCCAATGGGCCATCTCAATCTTAATGAGAAAGAAGCCACAACCCATTTTGTCATATGTTTCTAATTGCTCACAGAGATTGTTCATCGTTGGCATTTTTGATTTGTTGAAAGATGGTGGGTTCAAATTATGGTGGCCCTCTAAAGGGAATGGAGGAGCAGAGGGAACCTGCGTGTGTATGCGTGTACGAACCCCCACGAGACCCACGGGGAAACCGGAATTGATCTCCCTGTGGGGCCCGTGGAATACGAAGTTCCCCGGTCGTGGGTGGAGGCCCACCCAGCTGGGGCTCGTAGGATCGAGCACAAAAGCTGGCTCGAGCATGTTGGTTGTCCCAACGGGGGCTGTGAAGTGTAAATAGTTACTGCCGTGAGCAGACTTTATGTTACGTTAAATAAATCCTTTATTATTCCTACCACTGGCTTCCTGGTCATTAAAATGTGACTAAGTTGAGCGGCATTGTGGTGCGGTGGTTAACACTGCTGCCTCACGATACTGAGGAGCCAGTTTCTATCTTGGCCCTTGGTCTCTGTCCGTGTGGAGTTTGCACATTCTCCCCATGTCTGCATGGGTTTCACCCCCATAACCCAAAGGTGTGCAGGATAGGTGGATTGGCCTCGCTAAATTGCCCCTTAATTGGGAAAAAAAGAATTGGGTACTCTAAATTTATAAAACAAAAAAAGAGATAGGAGAAGTTAGGACCATTTTCCTTGAAGAAAGGGAGGCCAAGAAAAGATTTGATAGGAGTTATTCAAAATCATGAGGGGTATCATAGAGTAGAGAGGGAGAAACTGTTCCTATTTATGAATGGGTTGAGAACGAGAGGGCACAGATTTAAAGAAAGCTGTAAAACAAGCAAAAGTGATATGAGAGGGAAACCTTTTCCCACAGCGAGTGGTTAAGGTCTAGAATGCACTGCCTGAGAGTGTGATAGAGGCAGGTTCAATGGATGTCTCCAAAAGGGAATTAGACTGTTATCTGAAAAGGAAGAAGGGTCACAGGAAGAAGGCAGGGGAATGACACTAAGGGAATTGTTCATTTGGGGGTCCAGTGCCATGATGATGGGCCAAATGGCTTCCTTCTGCACTGCAGCAATTCAATGATTCAGTTGTAACTGATTGACCACTGATCTGTACTATCGAGTATATGAATAGAAAAAAGTATTACAAATGGATATTTCCCATAACCGGCTTTAACTCATCAATTGTAAAGTTGCTAAGGATGAGCCCATGAGAATTGTGCATCATTCAGCACATTGAAATAGCTCCACCCAGAGGGCAGCACAGTGACGCAGTGATTAGCACTGCTGCCTCACGGCGCCGAGGTCCCAGGTTCGATCCCGCCGCTGGGTCACTGTCCGTGTGGAGTTTGCACATTCTCCCCGTGTCTGCGTGGGTTTCGCCCCCACACCCCAAAGATGTGCCGGATAGGTGGATTGGTCATGCTAATTGCCCTTAATTGGAAAAAAAAATTAATTGGGTACTCTAAATTTATTTTAAAAAAAGAAATAGGTCCACCCAGAATATCAGCTTTGGGTTGAGAGCAATGAATGGAATGGTGATGGCAAGAACAACTTATGTTTATACTGCTCTTTTAACACAATAAAACATCCCGACACGCTTCACAAGAGCATTATAAAGCAAAGTAGTACACTGAGACACATCTTTAACCCAAATCAATGAAAGCTATGTCAAAGAGGTCAGTTTTAAGATGTGTCTTAAAGAAAGAACGAAAGCCAAGATAGAGATTGAAAATTGTATCAGGAAGGTATTCCAGAAGTTAGGGCTCAGGCAGCTGAGTAATGCACAAGAGGTCAGAATCAGAAGAGCACAGATATCTCGGAGGGTATGGGCCTGGAAGAGATTACAGTGATAGGGATAGAAAAGACCATGGAGGGATTTGAAAATGAGGCTGAGAGTTTTAAAATCAAGGCTTTGCTTGACTGGGGGCTAATGTAAGTCAGCCGGCACAGGGCTGTTTGGGGAATGGGACATGTCGCAAGTAAAGACACAGGCAACAGAGTTTTGGATGACTTCAAGTTTACGACGGAGAACATGTGGGAGACCAACCAGGATGGCACTGGAATAGTCAGGTCCAGAAATAATGAATGTCTGAATGAGGGTTTCAACAGCTGAGAAGGCCTCAAGTCAGGTAATATTGCAGAGGTCGAAGTAGATTGTCTTGGTGCAAAATGGAACAACAGAAAAGCATTGTCCCGTTCTGTTTATAGTAAATAGTGAGTTGTTCATCAGAAAGAAATGCTGAGAAATTCTTTAATAAACTGTTTAAAATACCAGTTACTCTTAAGAAGTGCTGCTCAGCAGCGGGGCACATTATGGATCATAGATCAGCAGTACACATCAGGGATTGCTGAGTCTGTTAGAGTGATAACATTGGCCACCAGCCAAACCAATGGGGCAACAGGATTTCACGGCTGTGGCAGACAGCGTGTATATGGCTGTAATTTAATCTCCAGATTTATATGATATCCATAAATTACCAAAATATAGCTTTTTAAGACCCTCTAGACTAAAGTATAGAGAGCAGTTAGTCATTGCCACCCATTCAGTGCTCTATAAGTTATTGTATCAAACAGTTAAATACATAACGGAAGTATTACAAATATTCAAAATATGAAATTTACTTTTTGGAGAAGTCGAGTGTGTCGATGAAGGAATGCGTTTGTAGAAACCAGGCGGGATTTTATATTCACAAATAGGACGGGCTATTCTACCCTGTGTGAATGTAAGTTAGGGTGTTATAGCGTTGGATTGGCAATATGATATCATCATACCAGTCTTCCAAATTATGGAAGACAAGCAGGCGCCCAAATTGGCAGCCCTCCCGCCATTTTGGAACTGCTAATTAACAAGTTATTAAACTAGCATATTCTTCCCATATTTGCGTGGGTCTCACCCCAACAACCAAAGATGACCAGGGTAGGTGTATTAAATTGCCCCTTAATTGGAAAAAAAAAGAACTGGGCACTTTAAATTTATTTAAAAAAAATGAAAAAACAAGCTAAACTTGTTGACGACCCAGTTGTCCCCAATTTTTCCATGCCCGCTGCATTTCTAGGGCTTCGGATGGGAAGTAATGCTTTACAGTAGCTATAATGAGGTGGCACATGGGCTGAAGGAAAGGCCTGCCACTGGGACCATAGGACCATGACAAAAAAGGAACAGGAGTAGGCCGTTCTGCACCTCGAGCCTGCTCTGCCATCAGTGGCTGATCTGATATTCTTCACTTCCACTTTCCTGCCCTTTCCCCATAACCCTTGATTCCTTCACTGACCAAGAATCTATCTATCTCAGTCTTAAATATACCCAAGGACTCTGCCTCCACACCTCTCTGTGGCAACAAGTTCCAAAGACTCACAACCCTCTGAGAGAGAAAAAATCCCTCATCTCAATGTTAAATTAGCACCCCTTTATTCTGAGACTATTCCGTCTGGTCCTAGATTCTCACATGAGGGTAACCATCCTCCCAGCATTTACCCAACCAAGCCCTTTAAGAATCCTATATGTTTCAATGAGATCACCTCACATTCTTCTAAATTCCAATGAATAGAGTCCCAACCTGTTCAACCTTTTCTCATAAGACAATCCCTCTATACCAGGGACTATGGTTAAATGTACCAACAGATGCTGCTGAGGAAGATGGCAGCGTCTATGTTTTTTTATGACATTTCTTAATATTTCTTATTGAAGGCATGAAAAAAGATTGATTCTGAGAGCAGGGGGCCTTTATAATTCTAGCTCTGACTGACTTCCAGTTCATGGCTTTACCCCTTTGCTACATGATGTCCTGGCCTACAGTGCAATTTTGGCACAGAGCTCCCCTTTGCCCCTCTAATTCGCTTCCTCCCCACTGGACGGCCACTAATTGACCATCCAACACTTGATTGGATGAACTGGGATGGTGGACGAGGGAGGGAGTTGCCAATGATATTAAATTAGGGGGTATGGCAAACAGTGAGGGACATTGCTGGAGATGTAGACAAGTGACAGGACCAATTCAATGCAAATAAATGGGAAACTACAGTGAAAATAAATGTACATTCAATAATTGAGAATTTTAACAATCTGGAGGATAACAGAAAGCCATAGGTGTTACCTCTTAATACTGGAGATCCTTTTGGGAACTCATCCTTCACCCAGAGAGGGAACTGGGCCAGGGTTAGGATGGTGAGTGGAGGGCCCCCTCCATCCCTCATGGGACAGATTTAGGAAAGTCCAGCTCAGTGAATCATTAAGAACATAGAATGCTTTATCACAAGTGGCTAACAAAATTCTATTTAAATGGAGTTGGGTATATATTGAAAAAAGGAAATATTAAATGAGATAGGAAAAGATTGGGATAGCTTCAGCTGAGGTGTGATGGACCAAATAACCTCCTCCTATACTGTAGGCTTGTAAGGTGTAACTCAGCTTTCAGTGATAGGATGGTGCAGCGTCAGAGAGGTTATTACAATGCCATAAAGAGTGGTTGAACACAACTAAAGGGTTCTTTAATGCCTCTGCTAGGACTAGTTTGGGTTTAGGGTCATTGAGAAGCCTATTTGAGAAGGACAGGCCAGCGGCCGAATGGGAAAGTATGTGGGGCGGGATTCTGTCGTAATCGGAGGGGCGGGCAACTCCAGCGGGAAGGAGTGGCATGAACCACTCCTCCACACCTTCAGGGGCTAGGCCGGCCCCGGAGTGGTATGCGCCGCGCCGGCCAGCGGGGAAGGGGCTTGCCAACCGGCACCGTAGGGACTCCGCTGGCCGGCGCCAATTGGCGCATGCACAGGAGCGACAGCGTTTGCTGGCATCATCCCAGCGTATGCGCAAAGGGCTTCATCTCCACACCAGCAATGGCGGACCGCTACAGCCGCTGGTGCGGAATAATAGAGTGCCCCCACGGAACAGGCCCCCCCGCGGATCGGTGGGCCCCGATCGTGGGCCAGGCCACCGTGGGGGCACCTCCCAGGGCCAGATCCCCCCGCGCCCCCCCCCACCCCGAGAACCCCGGAGGCCACCCACACTGCCAGGTCCCGCCGGTAAGGACCTACTCTAATTTACGCCGGCGGGACTGGCAAAAAAAAACGGGCGGCCACTCAGCCCATTACAGGCCGGAGAATCGCCGGGGGTGCTGCTGCCAGCGGCCGCATACCGGTGCGGCGCGATACCTGCCTCCGCCAAATCCCTGGTGCCGGAGAATTCGGCAGCCTCCGCCAAATCCCTGGTGCCGGAGAATTCGGCAGCCGGTAGGGGCGAGTTTCACACCCCCCTCGGCGATTCTCCGACCCAGCGGGGGGTCAGAGAATTCTGCCCGTGGTGTGGCGCTGAACCTTTTCAACTCAGAAGATTTGACTATTAATTCCCAATTGTGACTAAGCTACTTGGCTGGAGCCAGGTCACAACAAGAAGAAATTGCGTTTTTCTAATAAATTTCACACAATGACACATTGCAAGATGCTTTACCGGGAGTTCTGGAGATGTGAGCAGGAAGATGGAGATAAGTTATGGTCAGAGACCCAAAGACATGGTCAAAGCAGGTAGATTTTACAGAAGCTTTTGAACGTTGAGACAGGGGTAACAAAACAGAAGAATTTGAGAAAAGAATTCCAAAATGCAATGGCATGGTGCCTGAAATGTCTGTCACCAATGATAGAGTATCGGGGAGGGTGATAGACAGCGAAACAGAATCATAGGCATCGAAAAGGTATTCTGGGACGTTAGCCTCTGTATCCTTCAGTTTGAAGTGGAAAAAATCAGCCACAATCTTCCATTGAGAGACCCCTGCTGAAAAGTGCATAGGTATGCACAACGGGCGAAGACAGAATTATACTTTGTTGTGATGCCCTCAATTGTGTTATAGTTTCTTGGCACTCACTGTCTGCACTCATACGCGACCATTTGGGCAAGGTATCATTCTGGGGTCTTTGATAGAAGATTCCCAAAAAGGAGGCACGGTGAGAGAAATTGATAAGCAGTGGCTGATTAGATGCCAAACCTATGTTTAAAATGCATAGAGCAAACTGATCCTTAAGCAGAAATCGGGTTTATTGGAGTTATTCTTAATGTGTGGGCCTTTATCGGTGTAAAATGTGACTCACTGGAAGCCATGTCACTGTACATGAGAAACACTTCACATCACCAGGAGTTGACCTTTATTATTAGTAGTACAGTGCACAATGTTTATATTGAGCACACTAAATGTAAGTGTTAGCACTGAGAGTACAAGATTGAACTAACAGGTTGGCTCAGTTTAATAAACGCCTCCCAGTGAGCTTCAGGGTTTCATTTCTATGGGAAAATATTTTAAGGATTTTAAAAAAAAATAATAAGTAAAACAAACATGCTTTTCTCCCTTTTTTTTTCGTTCTATTGGACCCATTCCAGTCTGTGCAGGAGAATTGTTTCTGTAAATGCTGGAATTACTTATCAGGCTGATTTCCATCAGTCTGCAGCTGTATTGTACATGGAGTCAGATTCTGGGTTTCTGACAGATGGAGAGTTATGGGAACAAGCTGTTTGGTGATAACTGACACCCAGATGCTGATTGCAAGAAGACCTGAGGCCTACGACGCGCCTGCTTGTAGAGGGAATTGGGTCGTGATGGGGTGAATAACAAACGTGGAAGATGTTTCACTGAATCCCAAGGCTGTAGTCCTTCTGGCCGTGGCAGCTTAGGTGGTGAATGACAGGAACTTTGCTGTTCTCTGGAGGCCATGTGATCTCACCTGACCTTTGACCATAATGATCTTTGGCATCTGCAGCCATTATTCTAAGCTGTCAAGAGTCAAAAATAAAGTATAAGTACACATTTAAAAGGAGCACCCCAGGAAAAAGAAAGATCACTGGACTGGATTGTCAAAAACTTAAATTTGGACAAATAAATTGGATCCCTCCTTGCCATTACCTCAAGTTTCTCCTTCCTCTTCTGACAAGACATCATAATCAGATGAAACCATGGGAAACTCCTGTGGTATTTTCTGATTTGCTTTGAAAATTCGAGATTCAAATTTTATTTTTGCTCAAATTGAAAGCATTCGCAAACTTTAAAAATTTTTTTAGAGTACCCAATTTTGTTTTTCAATTAAGGGGCAATTTAGTGTGGCCAATCCACCTAACCTGCACATCTCTGGGTTGTGGGGGTGAAACCCACACAGACACAGGAGAATGTGCAAACTCCATACAGACAGTGACTGGAGCCAGGATCGAATCTAGGTCTTCAGCGGCGTGAGGCAGCAGTGCTAACCACTGCACCACCGTGGCACCCTAGCAGTCACTAACCTGGACATCATTCAGTCCTTTACATGCTGTTCACAGTTTTCATTTAAGCATGCTACAGCTGTAGATTTTATTGAGTTATTCATCCTCCTGGGTATTTACTGCTCAGTTTTTTTACCCCCTTAGCATTCTTGTCTTATTCAAGATCAGGCTCCAAGCCCATTGCAAGTGGAACTCTTAAGCAATCAGCAAAAGGCCAACCAGACTGAAGTATCTTCTTTAGGCCAGTCAGTTGATTCTGGGAACCCAGTGGAGTGGAGTAAATAAACCAGCATGGGTATTCCAAAGTGCTGATCCAAAGTGGAAAAGGCCTTAAATGCAGCCCATTTAATTGAAGGAATCTGTGAATATTTGATCTCAAGACTTTCCCTAATTGTTTCCATTATTTCAAATGAGATTCTTTGGAGCAGGCTCGAAGGGCTGAATGGTCTCCTCCTGCTTATATTTTGCGGTGCAAAAACATAAATATGTGCTTTTGCCGCACATCTAATCAGGCGAGTACAATTTGGTTAACAGCCTTGATTCCAAAATAATACTTCCACCACTATTAGCGAAAGTCCGGGTTGGAAAGGTTGATTCTTCAACAGAATCATTGTAAGATTAATTTGGACATTTTGTTTTGGAACATGATTCTTATTCACCGTTTTATTGGTGTTTCAAAAGATTTGTGTCAACATTTGTGCCGTTGGAAAAACATTTTTCTTTCCACAATAGTTACCTGGGTGGATTCAATGCACAGTGTATTACTGAGCCATATGTAGAGCAGGAAGTTGCCCCAGTTGATCCATGTCCGTTGTGAGCTCGCAGTGTCAGCCAAGGAGGCAGTGAGAATGCCAGAAAGAGCCTCAGTGTCCTCTTCTGAGATAATATTGGCAGGCTATTTCTTCATTTTCACTAATTCACATATGGACATCTCTCAGCTTGATTCTATGCATTTCAATCAATGGGAATGATGATTGACTTTTGCCCTTCTTCCAGACCCAGAACGTTGAGGCCCATTGCAACATATCAGCTCTTACCCTGGTTTAGATCCACCAACTCACCAGAGGTCAGGAATCAAATCTGGGACCTTCTGTGTCAGTTCAGCTATGCACTTCTTTTATCAACTTACCTTTTGAGGCACCCTTACTCCGCAAAGAACAATTGTGACTTTTTGAATCTCAGAGGGATTTACTTCACTACCAAATGGAGGCCTTAAAATATTTGTTCCAAATTCTTTTTGTGTACATGTTTCAAAGATGGAGTAATACTGCTATGTTTAACTACTCATTTTAACTTTTCCTTGTAGGTAGCACACCAGACTGTGCCTCAGAATTCCTCCCAAAATATCCACGCCTTTTCCACCACCACCCTTAATGACATCATGAAATCTTTTTCCGATGTCAGTGGTATTCGCGTCGCTGGAGGGTACTTGCTAATGGTGAGCATGTTTTTACTTCTTGATATCTGTTTAGAGTTAACGTCAATTCTGACTGTAATGGGATCAAAAAACTTAAAGAAATCTACAGGCACAGGGAGTACAGTTTTGCGGAAATTCAACTTTCAGGTCTATATCCTAGACTTAAATTCAGCTCAGATTGATATTGTTAGGGGAATAATCAACAATGGAACACTAAAGTATTGCGACTTCAGAAGACATTCGTTATTTATCAATATCATCTGAACCATCAGATTTGTAACATTCTTAAAGTTTAGTCTGGTCAATGTATTTATCTGTAGCAACATATCCACATATTAATACACTCTACCTGTCTCAATTCTCCTATTATAAATCTCAATATACATTTTTATGATGGAATAATTGTCATCTGCTGATGGTGATTCTGTAGATGCATTACCAACTCCTGAGACTGTACTTCCGAGCTCAGTGTTTACATTTGGCAATTTGACTCAATAATATAAATTGAAGTATCGTTTCTCAAAATAAGGATAGATTATATGACTAAAACTGGGGATTGAATTATGTGTAGGTGTCCTGAGCCGATTGTCATCTATTTGCTAAACTGTTTCTTTTTTTTGACATTGGATTGGATTTGTTTATTGTCACATGTACCGAGGTACAGGGAAAAGTATTTTTCTGCGAGCAGCTCCAGCAGATCATTAAGTACATGAAAAGAAAACAAAAACAATACATAATAGGACAACAAAAGGTACACAATGTAAATACATAGACACCGGCATCAGGTGAAGCATACAGGAGTGTAGTATTAGTCTGGTCAGTTCATAAGAGGGTTGCTTCGGAATCTAGGGCGGGATTCTCTGACCCCCCCTGCCGGGTCGGAGAATCGCCGGGGGGGGCGGCGTGAATACCGCCCCGACGCCGGCTGCCAAATTCTCCGGTGCCGGGGTTTTGGCGGGGGCGGGAATCATGCCGCCGCGGCCGCTGGCAGCGGAACCCTCAGCAATTCACCGGCCCACAATGGGCCGAGTGGCTGCCCGTTTTCGGCCAGTCCCACCGGCGTAAATCAAATCAGGTCCGTACCTGCGGGATCTGACTCTACGGGCGGCCTGCAGAGTCCTTGGAGGGGTGCGGGGGGGATCTGGCCCCGAGGGGTGCCCCCACGTTGGCGTGGCCCACGATCGGGGCCCACCGATCTGCGGGCGGGCCTGTGCCGTGGGGGCATTCTTTCCCTCCGCGCCGGCGGGGAGAAGAACCCCCCCTGTGCATGCGCTGGGATGACGCCAGCACACGCTGACGCTCCCGCGCAGGCATCAAGCCCTTCCGCGCCAGCTGGCGTGGTGCCAGCGCCGACCTAGCCCCTGAAGGTGCGAAGGATTCCACATCTTCCCGGCAACCCGATGCCAGAGTGGTTCACGCCACTCCTCGGCGCTGGTACGGCCCGCCCTGCCGGGTAGGTGAGAATCCCGCCCCTAGTAATAATAAGAACTAGGAGCAGGAGTAGGCCATCTGGCCCCTCGAGCCTGCTCCGCCATTCAATGAGATCATGGCTGATCTTTTGTGGACTCAGCTCCACTTTCCAGCCCGAACACCATAACCCTTAATCCCTTTATTCTTCAATAAACTATCTATCTTTACCTTAAAAACATTTAATGAAGGAGCCTCAACTGCTTCACTGGGCAAGGAATTCCATAGATTCACAACTCTTTGGGTGAAGAAGTTCCTCCTAAACTCAGTCCTAAATCTACTTCCCCTTATTTTGAGGCTATGTCCCCTAGTTCTGCTTTCACCCGCCAGTGGAAACAACCTGCCCGCATCTATCCTATCTTCTCCCTTCATAATTTTTAATGTTTCTATAAGATCCCCCCTCATCCTTCTAAATTCCAACGAGTACAGTCCCAGTCTACTCAACCTCTCCTCATAATCCAACCCCTTCAGATCTGGGATTAACCTAGTGAATCTCCTCTGCACACCCTCCAGTGCCAGTATGTCCTTTCTCAAGTAAGGAGACCAAAACTGAACACAATACTCCAGGCGTGGTCTCACTAACACCTTATACAATTGCAACATAACCTCCCTAGTCTTAAACTCCATCCCTCTAGCAATGAAGGACAAAATTCCATTTGCCTTCTTAATCACCTTTTGCACCTGTAAACCAACTTTCTGTGACTCATGCACTAGCACACCCAAGTCTCTCTGCACAGCGGCATGCTTTAATATTTTATCGTTTAAATAATAATTCCGTTTGCTGTTATTCCTACCAAAATGAATAACCTCACATTTGTTAACATTGTATTCCATCTGCCAGACCCTAGCCCATTCACTTAACCTATCCAAATCCCTCTGCAGACTTTCAGTATCCTCTGCACTTTTCGCTTTACCACTCATCTTAGTGTCATCTGCAAACTTGGACACATTGCCCTTGGTCCCCAACTCCAAATCATCTATGTAAATTGTGAACAATTGTGGGCCCAACACAGATCCCTGAGGGACACCACTAGCTACTGATTGCCAACCAGAGAAACACTCATTAATCCCCACTCTTTGCTTTCTATTAATTAACCAATCCTCTATCCATGCTACTACTTTACCCTTAATGCCATGCATCTTTATCTTATGCAGCGACCTTTTGTGTGGCACCTTGTCAATGGCTTTCTGGAAATCCAGATATACCACATCCATTGGCTCCCCGTTATCTACTGCACTGGTAATGTCCTCAAAAAATTCCACTAAATTAGTCAGGCACGACCTGCCCTTTATGAACCCATGCTGCGTCTGCCCAATGGGACAATTCCTATCCAGATGCCTTGCTATTTCTTCCTTGATGATAGATTCCAGCATCTTCCCTACTACCGAAGTTAAGCTCACTAGCCTATAATTTCCTGCTCTCTGCCTACCTCCTTTTTTAAACAGTGGTGGAAGTAATGGGGAACAGTAATGGGGAAGAAGCTGTTTTTGAATCAGTTTGTGCATGTTCTCAGACTTTTGTATCTCCTGTCCGATGGAAGAAGTTGGAAGAGTGAGTAAACCGGGTGGGAGGGGTCTTTGATTATGTTGCCCGCTTTCCCCAGGCAGCGGGAGGTGTAGATAAAGTCAATGGATGGGAGGCAGGTTCGTGTGATGGGAACTCCACATGGACAGTGACCTGGGGCTGGGATGGAACCAGGGTCCTAAGCGCAGTGGGCCAGCAGTGCAAACCACTGCTCCACCGTGCTGCCCAAATATCCATCATTTAAGCTTAGATGAAAGGATGCGAATGACAAAAGATATTGGAGACATGAAAGATGCTCCGGAAATTAAGCTTTCTTTCCTTAAAATGATACCCACGATCCTGAACTACAGATAAAATCCCTACTTGTGACACATGAACAGTCAAGACCAAAGGGAGATATGTGCCTTATAACCAACAAATTACTTTGAGGTGTAGCCACTGTTGTTATGTATGCAAAGATGGCACCAATCTCCAAGGCACCGTAAACAGAAAATGAATAAAATAAGCTATGTGGTGTTTATTAAGAGATAAATGTTGACCAGGATACAGGGAGAACATCGTCCTCCTTTCAATACCATATGGCATGAATAGCTAGGGCCTCAGTTTACCAACATAACCAAATATCTTCAACAATGCAGCACTCACTCAGTTTCCCATGTGTTCACCTGTGATGCCAATCTTTACCTGAAACATTAACACATCTGTTCTCTCCACAGGTCACCACTGACTGTCTTACATTTATTTCCAGTTTATGTTTTTGTTTTATTCTTTGTTCATTGTACGCTGTTCATTTTTTTTCCAACTCCATTAGTTGGCATATGCTTGTGTGACCATGCTGAGGTGGGACTGTTCGAAATCCCAAGGGGCTGTGGGACTGGCAGGAGTTCTGTTGGTGGCATTATCAGTAGCTTCAGGACTTGGGCTGAGTTCACTCCTGGGAATTTCCTTCAATGCTGCAACGACCCAGGTACATAATTCCATCTCTCCCTCTATCCCTCACCCTCCCAAGAGGGCTACAGCCCAGCATTTCTGTACTGAGTTCATAATCATTGTCGGAGGGGGAAGGTGCATTTTGTGCAGAGCAGATTGTGTGTGCAATATTAATCATTTCTTTTCCGTCTTCTGGATCTAGGTGTTACCATTTCTGGCTCTGGGTATTGGTGTCGATGATATGTTTCTACTGGCTCACGCATTCACTGAAACTGGTCAAAATAAGAACATTCCTTTCAAGGTAAAGATGAAAATATGCTTAATACTGCAATACAATATTACTTTCTTTCCTTGTGATTACACTTGGATAGTCAGAAGAACATTACAAAAGAACATTACAAATCAGAAGAACATTCTGAATTCAACTTGCTTACTGATAGTCAGGAGTACCTTTGATGTGAGCATTGGAGAAGTGGTTATGCCACTTGTTCTTGTCCACTTGGAGGTGACCCTCATGTAAGTGTGCTGAATTCACATGGCTTGGAATATTTCTTACTGGACATCCCCATCAAAACCTCCAATTCAGCGAATAAGCAAACTCACGTTGGGATTGTCACTGGACTCCACACTAGATTCTAAAAGCAACAAAGATTTTAAACTTAGCATTTAATTAAAAAGGAATTCTACATGTGAGGCTACATGCAGGTCTGAATGTGTATGTTTGTGCGTGTCTTTGTGCACTTGCTCAGTCTTGCCTGCAAGTATGATGGAACTTTGCAGTTTGAAACTTTTATGCTGCTTTTCACTGATGATTTTATTTTGTGCTTCAGGACAGGACGGGCGAATGCTTGAGGCGGACAGGGACCAGTGTTGCCCTCACATCCATTAATAACATAATCGCTTTCTTTATGGCTGCTCTGATCCCCATTCCTGCACTCCGTGCTTTTTCCTTACAGGTAGGTGAATCATATGAAGTGCCTTGATCGCACATAATGTGCTCAGCATATTGGTTGTGCTTTTTTAAATAAAAATTTACAACATGTGTATTTGTGTTGGGGGGATGAGGGTGGATTAGGGCCTCCATAAATTATTTTGCTGCAGGTGTTGTACGCTTCCTTGAATGTATCTTCACCACCCCTGTTGCTTACCTGCAGGGTGGGCTTCACTGTTTAAAAAAAAAATAATGAGACAGCTTGTCATTAGGTGTGAGGGGAAAGGTTGAATTTGGCTTCTTCCGAAGTGGTGAATTGGTTGAAAAGAAAAAAGTTGCAGTTTTGAAGGATTGACACGGCAGCAGGGTACTTGCTTTTCCTCGCATTTGCGCAGGATTCAGAAGTTTTTAAAAAATAAATTTAGAGCAGCCAATAATTTTTCTTTTCCAATTAAGGGGCAATTTAGCGTGGCCAATCCACCTAACCAGCACATCTTTGGGTTCTGGGGGTGAGACCCACACAGACACGGGGAGAATGTGCAAACTCCACACGGACAGTGACCCAGGGCCGGGATTCGAACCCAGGTCCTCAGCACCGCAGTCCCAGTGCTAACCACCGCGCCACATGCCGCCCTTTGGGATTTGGAAGTTGACACATCTTTACGCAAATGAAAGGCTATCAGGCGCAACGTTGACTCCCTCCTCTTACAAAGCTAACCATTTTCTGCCAGAGAAGGTCTTTGGACCAACTGCTGGTTGGTTGCAACTTCTTGTCGCAGCTGTCTCCATAAAGAAAATAGTGCCAATATTAATTTATAAAATGTTTAACTTCAGGGCAGCAAGACGTAGTTCTCCTTTGGAAACTGACTCCCGCAGTCAACTGTTGGCTAAATTGGAGTCACATTGGAAGCCAATGTAAAGTACACCATAGTTATATATTTCACTAAATTAATAATGTAATATTTGAAAATGCATCAGCTGGACATGCTAATAGAAGAGACTAAAACAAAAGCAAAATGTTGCACTTGTTGGAAATCTGGAAAAAAGACATAAATGCTTACCACTTTTGCCATCAATCGCATGCCTACTCTGACCTCTCTGTCCTCGACATCTTACACCATTGTTCCAGGAGGTTCAACACAAGCTCAGAGAGCAACATCTCCTCTGGCACAATGCGTGATAGTGAGTTTTGTAACCTGCAATTCTGCACGTGTTGCCATATCACCCAGTCTAAGGCTACACGCACAGGAGGAAGAAACAGTTGATGTTTATCTTGAATTTCATTTGAAGGGACGGTCATTTTAGTTGAAATACCATAGCGTGCACAATGTGAAACATTTCAACAGGATTTGCTTGTTATCAAGTTAGATGTAGATTTGTTCTTTTGAAGAAGTTTTTTTAAAAGGGCAAGATGATATAAATAAGTCTTATAAACTATCCAATGTTTTTGGCATTGATATTAAAATTGGATTATTATCTATTTCTTTGGAGAGATTAAGTGAGGCTTTATCTTCCTTTGTAAAATTTGTCTTTTAGAGGAGCACTGGGCAGGGGAAGGATTATTGTCATATGGCACTAGCAATTTGTGGAGCAAGATGAGTTCCATCTCCTTTTTTAAAAATGTTTTTATTTGGAAGGAAAGGCTAAGGAAAATATCTTTGAATTCTTATATTAAATCAAATTAAATTTCCATTAAATAATTGTTTTTTCTTGTACGTTACGCCTGAAAAAAGTACATTTATTTACATGCTGAAGGCGGTTGTATTGAAAACACAGTCCTACTGGCTGACTGTAAAACTAGTGGCTTAGCAAAGCCTGGGAGTCGCTGATTGAAAACAATACAATGGGAATTAAGTAGCAAGAACCTGACAGGCTCGAACACTGAGCCAGCCTTTAAACAGGCTTCTAAATTGCACAGCCTAGGTAGTTGGCATAAATGATGGGATATATCATCTACAAGTCAGCTCCAGCTATGTGATCTGCCTGAGCTTACTGGGTGGTCTGGGAGATAATAACATACTATAATGTCTGCCTCAGGCAACCCCACCCCCTGCTTTTTCACTTACATCAGACTGCTGTGACCTTAGGAGTCTCTTTCAGATTAATGTTTATGTAGAGGAGGGGTGTGGAAAGGGGGCATTTTTGGGAAAGGGGGTGATTTCTTGCTTCAAATCCTTTTAGTGATTTAATATTTTCTTTGGCTTAGTACATGGATTTAGTGAGGTCTGGAAGTGGGTTGTAGTACAACTTACCTAAAGCTAGAAATATCTTGGTTAGAAATCAGAAACTGCTGTTCTCAGAACACTTTGCCTGAGGCCTAGGGCCTACAGTGAAGCTATAGGTTTACAACTGTGCTTCTTTCAAATCTTAAAGGGACATCTTAGCTAGTAAGCAGTCTTGCAAGACAGCATAGCAATTAGTAAGCAAAACAGGAGCACTGTGAGCAAACAACACCAATTACATTTGATACTATAGAAATATATTTTACTTAGTAACAGAAATAATGGCAGGTACAGTGTGGAAATATATCTCTTCACAATATGGGGGCACAGAAGTGGAGTTTTCATGTGGGCTGCTGATTTGCATTAAGAATGAAAGCCTCTCTCCTCACATTCCCCCGCCTCATCAATGTCCAGAGCTTTTCAAAGTTCTAGTTTTACATATTTTGAAATCTAAACAGCAGCCTGCATTCGTACTGGAATATTATTAATATCTCCTGTTTGCTCTTGTTCCTCCTGCCCCTCACAGGCTGCAATTGTTGTGGTGTTCAACTTTGCTATGGTGCTCCTCATCTTTCCTGCCATTTTAAGCTTGGACCTTCATCGGCGGGAAGATAAAAGGTTGGATATTTTCTGCTGCTTTTCCAGGTGAGTGTTCCTTTCAGCATAAAGTTCTCGGGTATGATTTTCACCCGCTGTGAAGGCTGGGCAGTGGTAGGCTATGAGACGAGATCACAAAAGGGAAAGATAAGAAAGATGCAGGAGATTTGCCTATGCTTACCAAGGCATGGTGAGGGTGGAATTTGTCAACATCAGTAGCGCAAAATGGACTAAGAGTGAAGCATTGCACACAACCCCGGATTGCATTAAGCAATCGGACGCCGTGTATGGTATACCATTGATTCACTGGCAAACATTCTGTGCTACTAGTGTTCACCTGATTCACCCCTGCAAAGTTCCTGTTGACAAGGTCACCAAGGAAGGGGAAAAGGTAAAACTAACAGAGGTGGAACCTTCTCTTAAAGCCTGATCGCTGAATTGCTTCAAACATATTGTATGCTTAACCCTTTAAAACAGAGAATGGTACACAGCAGAATGTGAAGACTACTTGTAGTAATCGTTATTTGCATAATCTGGACACCATCATGAAACATTCGGGACTTTAGCACCCACCATAGCATCTGTTATCTACTCGTGAAAGGGTCAAAGCTGCTTTCAGCAACCATAAAATAGATATGTGGGAGTGATTTCCAGGGAAATAATTTCACGTCAGGAATTAATTCAGAGGGTGGTTAGAAACTATTTGAGTTTAGTTCCCATGGCTTATGATGTCTGCGTTCGTCAATAATATTACTAACTCATAATTATTCCCAGGCATCCATTGCTGTCGCTCAATGTTTTGATATATATATATGCAACTGTATAACGATATAGGTATAGGATGAGTTACATGTGAAAATATATTTTGTTTTTCAGTCTCTGCTCATCACGAGTGATTCAGGTCCAGCCACAAGAATTTGCAGATGCGAACGATAACCATAACTTCCATCCTTCTCCATATGGTGGGCCAACATTTACCCACAGTACACAGATCACCACTACAGTCCAGGCCTTCACTCAGTGTGATCCCTCAGGGCAGCACATTGTCACCATCATTTCACCGACTTCACGGATCTCTTCAACTCCTTCTGTCATCGTGCCCCCAGATCATGTTGGCCCCCAGGGTATGGACCCCACTAGTTCAACTAGGGACTTGCTAGCCCAGATGGATGAGGCAAAAGCCGGCAGGGACTGTGTTCAGATGCCTTTTGTCAAATGGAGTCTGGCAGATTTTGCACGAGACAAGTACGCTCCACTTCTTCTCAAGACAGAATCTAAAGTAAGCAATTTTCCTTTCTTATTATTTCATTTTTTATTATTTTGAAGATCCTCCCACACCACTGCCCCATGACTCAGTGGTCAAATGCACCACATAGAACATAGAACACCACATAGTGTAGTAGTTACTGATTCATACGAATGAGAAATAAAAGGGGCGCGATTCTCCGCAAATGCGGCGAGTCGTAAAGGCTGCCGTGAAACTGGCCGTGTTTCACGGCAGCCTCCGCGCCCCCTCCCAGGACCCGATTCTTCCCCCCCGGGCGGGGCTAGCAGCGCGGCCCCGTGAAGCACGGCATCGCGGGCTTAGCGACCGTCGCTAAGTCCGCGCGCCAAACGTCACGGCGGCTGACGCGCACGATGACGTCAGCCGTGCATGCGCGGTTTGGACGGCTCCAATCCGCGCATGCGCGGATTATGTCATCACGCAGACGCGTCAAACCCGCGCATGCGCGGGCCGTCATGCCCCTCAGCCGCCCCGCGGACAGATCCTGCGGGGCGGCGGAAGAACAAATAGTGCGCGGGTATCGGACCCGCTGCCCACGATAGGTGCCCACCGATCGCAGGCCCATGCCATGGTTGTCCGGGACGGCACTTTGTGGCCGTTTTCACGAACGGTGAGAGCAGGTGTGATTGCGTTCGTGAAAACGGCCGTAAAGGCCTGGGAACTCGTCCCATCGGCCTGGGGAGAATCGCTGTTCGCCGTAAAAAACGGCGAGCAGCGATTCGTGTCGTGGGGCGGCCATGGGGGGGGGAGAATAGCGGGAGGGCGGGAAAAATGTCGGGAAGGCCCTCCCGCTATTCTCCGACCCGTCGTGGGCAGCGGAGAATCGTGCCCCTGATCACTGGTTTGTGCTCAGTTATCTAATTTCAGGCAGTGGGGAACTACGTTTAACCTGAGGGTCACTAGCAGAAGGTTCTCATTAGAATCATAGAGGTCTACAACACAGAAAAGGCCCTTCGGCCCATCACATCTGCGCCAGTCAAAAACAGGACGGCGCAGTGGTTAGCAATGCTGTCACACGACACTGAGGTCCCAGGTTCGATCCCAACTCTGGGTCACTGTCTGTGTGGAGTTTGCACATTCTCCCCGTGTTTCCGTGGGTTTCGCCCCCACAACCCAAAGATGTGCAGGGTAGGTGGATAGACCACGCTAAATTGCCCCTTAATTGGAAAAAATGAATTGGGCACTCTAAATTTAAAAGAAAAAAAACAACCGCCTGACAGTTCTCATCCCATTTTCTAGCACTTGGCCTTGTGTGCACTGGCATCGCAAGTGCACATATAAATACTTCTTAAATGTTATGAGAGTTTCTGCCTCCACCACCCTTTCACGCAGTGAGTTCCAGACTCCCATCATCCTCTGGGTGAAAATTATTTTCCTCACATCCCCTCCAAATCTCATGTCCCTTACTTAGATCTATGCCGCCTGGTCATCGATTCTTCCACCGAGGGGAAAAGTTTTTCCTGCCGACTCTATCTATGCCCCTCATAATTTTATACATCTCAATCATGTCCCCCCTCAGTCTCCTCTGCTCCAAGGAAACAAAAACTAGACTAGTCTATCCAATCTCTCTTCATAACTAAAACTCTCCAGCCCAGGCAACATCCTGGTAAATCCCCTCTGCACCCTTTCCTGTGCTATCACATCCCTCCTATAATGTGGGTTTCCGAACTGCGCACAATACTCTAGCTGTGGCCTAACTAGCGTTTTATACAGTTCCAGCATAACCTCCCTTCTCTTCAACTTTATTCCTCAGCAAATCAAGGCAAGTATACCATATGCCTTCTCAACCGCTGTATCTACCTGCCCTGCTACCTTAAGGGACCAGTGTACATGCACACTAGGGTCCATTAATCTTTGGTGCTTCCCAGGGTCCTGTTGTTTATCATGTATTCTCTTGCCTTGTTTGGCCTGCCCAAGTGCATCACCTCACTTATCCAGATTGAATTCCATTAGCCACTGATCAGCCGATTCAACCAGCCCTTCTATATCCTCTTGTAATCTAAGACTATCCTCACTATTTACCACCCCACCAATTTTTGTATCATCCGCAAACTTACTGACCAACCCTCCTACATGTCTAAATAATTTATATAAACCACAAACACTTCTTTGGGTTGTGGGGGTGAGACCCACGCAAACACTGGGAGAATGTGCAAACTCCACATGGACAGTGACCCAGAGCCGGGATCGAACCTGGGACCTCGGTGCCGTGAGGCAGCAGGGCTAACCCACTGCGCCACTGTGTTGCCCAGACAGCAGTGCTAACCACTGTGCCACCATGCCGCCCTCTCTAGCCAAAGCATATCTGATCTTATTAAAGTTCTTTTACAGTACCTAGTTAGTCCCTTTTGGAAACTAAGCACTCGGGAACTTTGTGTGAAGACAGTGTTCAGCTCAGCTGGAAGGATTTCTACATGAAGATTGGCCACTGGGACAAGGCAGTGGAAGCAAGTAGAATGATATCTCAGTGTTCGCCACTGCCTTCCGAGCAGGAGAGATTGGGAAGACAATCAGGGTAGGAGGGAAAGTGCCTGAACTGGAACGCTTTTTACCATTTTTACACCAAGATTTAGGATCAGCCAATGCCTAGTCGGGTTTACCTGGGTCAGATACAAGGTTAACCTTTCCTTGTCTTTGACCCAATGATGTACCTGAACCCAGCACCCAGAGAAGCTTCTTTTATTACTCCAACATGGTCTCTCTTGAGTCAGACTGTCGGCTTAGTACCAATTTATAGTCAGATAGTTTTAAACATGAGCTCTGTCACTGATCTGAGGCTGCTGACTTACTCACAGTCCATAAAGAAAGATACTTTTACTGATCTGTATTAAAACACAAGTCCCAGTGATAAAAGGGCTGGATCATCATATGGCAATTATATGTCTTTTATTTTCAGAAGAAAATTTACGTATAATAATTATTACATCTCTTTTTCACATTCCAATATGTCACATTGCAATTTTTTTAACTGATTTCATAGAATCCCTACAGTGCAGGTGGCCATTCGGCCCATCGAGCCTGCACCGATCCTTCAAAAGACCACCCCACCAAGACCCAATCCCCCACCCTATTCCTGCAACCCCACCCTAAGGTGCAATTTATCATGGCCAATCCACCTAACCTGTACATCTTTGGACTGTGGGAGGAAACCGGAGCACCCGGGGTAAACCCACACAGACACGGGAAAACGTACAAACTCCACATAATCACCCAAGGTCTGAATCGAACCTGGGTCACTAGCGCTGTGAAGCAGCATTGTTAACCACTGTGCCTCCATGCCGATTTGGGAACAGACTCCTTGTAAGGCAAATGTATAGTTGCCAATATGAGAGTTGAACTCATGCCTGAAATTTACTACCTTCCCCGTCTTAGACACTGATATCAGGCACCTGGCATTTGGGGACTAAAAGTAACTCCTTCTCTGATCACTTGATGCCCTGTTTACCCATCACTCATGAGTAAATCACTTTCTATACCGTCCTGCCTCTGCATTGTCTTCCCTTGGCCGATAGGGAGAGTTGCACGTAGACTTCTGCAACTTGCTTGCCATTTCACTAGAGGAATGTATTCCAAGGGCAAATAATTCTGGTGTGGCACCATTACGCAAGACAATACTCAATAAAAAGTAAAAGGCACAGCTAGTCACACTTGCTTCACTCTGCAAGCTGCTCTAGCTCGTTTACAGCAGAACCCACTAACAACCCATGCACACAGCAGGCCCAACTATATTTTCCTCTCTCCTGAAAGTCCGATGACAGAGCAAAGAAATTTATTTTCAATTGTGAAGCTTTATTACTCAGGGTAATGCCATCTAGTGAACACTGATTTGATACATGCTTATTTAGTAATTCATGATTTTGTTTAACAATCCAGGTTGTCGTGCTAGTCCTCTTCATGGCCTTGCTTGGGATGAGTCTTTATGGAACTACAATGGTCCATGATGGGCTGTACCTTACAGACATTGTTCCTCGTGAAACCAAGGAGTACGATTTCATTGCAGCCCAGTTCAAGTATTTCTCCTTCTATAACATGTACATCGTCTCCATGGGAGGTTTTGATTATCCCACATCCCAGAAGTTGCTGTGCGACCTCCACAAGAGATTCAACAATATCAAATACATCGTTCGTGAAGAGAATAAGGAGTTGCCCAAAATGTGGTTGCATTATATTCAAGACTGGCTGAGAGGTAAAATTTCAATGATTCTCATACAGTGCGCTGTAAAATTTGTGAAAATTAGTATAAATTGCATCAATGTCCACACAGAAAACAAAAGTAGCTTGCATAGGTGAAATGTAGACAAGCCTATACCAGTAGTTTGGGATTAACTGGCACAGCGCCACTCTATAGTAGTCTGTTCCTAATCTTCTCAATCTTATATTCTGTCATAATTCCTATGACATGAGCTTGTGAATAACATCTGTTAAGTACCACACTGCATGGGATACTGGAAATATGGGTTGGGGAGTGCTGTGCTTGCAAAAGAGTATAAGAATGGATGCGATGGGGCTTTGTGTCGACATAATGACACTCACTGCACTTCAAAGTAATTCATTGTATACAAAGCACTCTGGGTTTTTTTTCTCTGAGAGACACATGTGCAAGTTTTTCTTTGTGGTGTACCACAGTAATGAGGTATGTATTACGCTGAACTGTTTCAACCCCATAATGTTTTGTAGTGAGGGATAATTTTGGCCCGCTTGAAGCCTAGTGATGCTCTCTTTGCTGCCATTGGAATACTTTAGCTCTGGTAGCATGTTGTGTGTCATGCAAATGGTAACTGGGTGGCATAGAGTGGCACTGGTCCCAGTGACACATCATAGTAATAACATGTGTGGTTGGTCTTTAGTTCTTATGGCAAGGGTGTATCTAGTAATGCTTTCATAGCAACTGGCTCTCCTCAAACAAGTAGCCCATGAAAATTGTGAATCATAAATGAATAGAAAGCAGCAAAATCTATTTGCAACACATTCACAACATGAGGAGCCCTGACAACTGACTTGCCAACAAACATGCCAATTTCTTTTCGATCCACTTATGATTTCAGCCAGCCATATTCAACACATTTAATTTCATTTTAAGTACCTTTGATTCCAGCAATAAACACCGTTCCAACTCAGTGACACTACAATAGTTCACTTCAGTCGCAATCATTTAGTCAATTTGCCTACCCTTATGTCTCCCTTATTCCTGGCTAGTTTCTGCGCTACTAAAAAATTAGCAAGTTTGCTGCTTGTGGCATTGACTTTTTAATTGCAAGCGGACTTTCGAAGTCGAGCTGTTGAAAGCCTTTTCACTTTAAAGTTGTAGGAAAAGATTTGAAATGACCGGTTTCTTCAACTCCCAACACATGCTTGCAATTTTTTATGGTGTTGGGGTTTCACGTAGCCAGGCATCTTGTCCCAGTCTTTGGCTGTGGCTGAGTTAATTCTGTCAACATTCCTCCAATGGACTAACGTTGGAAGAACAAATACTGACCATGACCCAAATGACTAGCACAAAAGAATACCTGGAGTTTAGTCGCTTGCGACGCATGACAGCTCACACTTTGATTTTCTGAACTACAACATGGCTTACCCTATTTTAATGGGCCACGGCTGTGGGGCTGAATTTACACACTCTTTAAATCAAAATTTTTGAAGAAAGCCCGCTTTCCAAAGCAATGGATTTGTAAGCAGTTCTAACACCAAGAAGATCCTGGTCCTTAAACCTGGTATGAAAAGTGCCGGGCAAGTTGGTGCCAAGTGCCACTTTATACTATAGCCCTTGTACTTTTTCTTCCTCTGGGAACCTTATCTTCTTTCATCCCCTCACCCCAACCCAACCTCTTGTTCAGAATCCTTATGTACTGTACTCTCCTCATTAATTCCAGCAATTTTCCCCTGTCCTGTGAAATATTTGGGATTTTTAAAACATTTAAAAACAGGCTTTATTCTACTGAGGCTTACATTTGATCTGCCACACATCAAACTTTGGAGATGTATAGTTTTTAACATATAGATTTTATTTTACTATTCATTGAGGCTTAATAGGGCAAAGATCAAGTAGATGCAAATAATGAAGAAATTGCATCATACCACCCATGATTTGCCCCCTTGTATAAGAATGTGGTGTTGCAAGACACTTCCCTATGCTAACGATTACTGACTTGTTCGGAGTATAACTTGATGAGGTTCAATGCTATTCAGTTGCCAAGTATTTCTGTGTCGAATAATATTGAATAACCTTTCCAGCACATAAGGAATTAGCTTGAAAGCCTGAGTGTAGGTAATAAAAAACAAAGGGCATCTGACAAGTAATTCTCTTTTTTCTTCTTTGCTTTAGTTATGTAAAATCAAGTGCTGTTTTAATTCTATATTAAACGGTAATGTAGTTGCACCAAGTTAACATTACAATAGAAATAGTGATTTGAGTACACACAACTATGTGGGTGGTCTAAGTCACATTAATGGGTCATTTTTAGCAGATGTAAATGAGAAGGAGATGCCCATAATGAAAGAACAGGCCTTTTACATTCCACCTCCAGGTACCATGCCCTAAGAGGGCATTGGCAACCATGGACTCCCATTGGATTGGTTCATGGTTATGCATGGAAAGCTGCAGTGGTTTACCCGTGCCTTCTGCTGGCCAGGAACCTCTCCCACCTACCATCAGGCACATTATAACGATTTATATGTAAGGATTGGCCACATTAGGAATGCATCTTCGGTGACCATTAAGCCCTGAAGTGGGATTTGAACCCAGAGTTTCTGGCCCAGAGGTAGGGATGCTTCCATTGTACAGTACCACCCTCCTTTGCCTTTTCATTTTAGAAAACTTAAACTGATATTGGCTTCACTTGCGTAAATCAGTTGGCTTATCTTGTTCAGGTGACTGCAAAGACACATTTTTTCTCATGGACTGGAGAAATATTTACCAGCTCTACTTTGCCCAGTATCTATGGAGAATGTAGCCAGTTGGAAATATAAACTGGAGTGGGAGACCTACCCTCCTGAAGCCAACACAGTAAACACTGAAGCACCTAATGAGAAAATGAGAAATGCACTTCACATGCAGTGACACTGTGAAAAACGGGAGAAACCTGTGGGGTGAAAGTTAAACCCCTGCGAGGCACAGGCACATGGAATGAAAGCGAGGCCAAGGGACACAGACCATTTCTCTCGATATTAGAATGCTGCTGCTACTATCAATCCTTGCTCCTGGAGCGCTGTTACAAAGCAAACTGGGGTGGTGTTAATCCCTCCTGTTGTCTGCTGGTTTTCCATGTAGCCAGAGTCAGCAACAACACTTCACAACAGCAACAACTTACATTTACATAGTGTTTCTTAACCAAGTACAAACATCCCAACATCCCAAGGCATCTCAGAGGAGTGTTTTTAAACATTGATACTGAGCCAAAGAAGTAGATACCAGAGCAAGTGACCAAAAAGCTTGGTCAAAGAGATAGGTCTTAAATCACCTTTTAAAGAGGTGACGAGGTTTAGGGAAGGAATTACAGAGCCAACGGGATTGACCCCAATGATCTGAGTGAAGGAAGTGGGGATGCACAAGAGGCCAAAATTGAAGGAACACAGAGTTCTCAAGGGTTGTACAAAAATGGGAAGGAGCAAAGCCATGGAGGGATTTGAACATGCAGATAAGATTTACAGAACCGGGGCCTTGCTGGATTGAAAGCCAGTATAGGTCAGCGAGCATAAGGGCAATGAGTCCATTGGCTTTGGTTTAAGTGGGTAGGCAGCAGAATTTTAGCTGAGCCCGTGTTCATGGGAGGGAGGGAGTGGGGGAGGAATGGGGAGGCTGGCCAAGGAAGTATTGGAAAATTTGAGATTGGAGGTAACGAGAATATGGATGAGGATTTCAGCAGTAGGTGGCCTGAAGCATGGACAGAGAAAGGCGATATTATTGAGACGGACTTAGGCACTTTTGGAATGGAGAGGCTATGGTTTCGGCGGTTACCATCTATGTGACAATGGGCCGATTGGACTTTGTGCGGCTAAAGGCAAGTTGCATTGGCCAGAAATTAAAACAGAAGTCACACCTTTCAAGGAACGGAATGTATACAAGCTTGAAGGAAAAGCAAGAGGGAGTTTGTGACCTACAAAAGTGTGAAGAAGAAAGCAAAAAATATTTCCAGTGAGACTGAAAGGTCGACATACCTATCAGCACAGAGTGTGTTTGGGGAAACAATATACACAGCAGGACAGAAGTGGGCAGTGACATGAGTAAACATTGTACTCTCCATTGGCACTGAGCCAACTTGCCTTTAGACTTATTCGGAAGGTCCTTATCTGCATGCATGCGGTGTTCAATTCACAGTTTTAATTGTAACGATATACAGCTGTGACTCATCTATCTGAACAAATTTGTGGGTGGCATGTTTTATTGGATTATGAAGGCTCGTAGATAAAGGCGCCCAATTTCTATAGAGTGAGGTTCAGATTAGATGTATAAAATTGCATTGAGTCCTGAAAGCTTCTGGATTAATGAGATGCAGGGGGTTGGGGGAAGCAAACTCTTGCAGTCAACCTATGGAAGAGGTTTGAAGTTGGGACAAGAATCAAGATATCGTTTCACTGAGTACACAACAAACACTAAAGAATCACTAGATTTATATGTTTACTTTTCCTACAAATAAACTGCAGTTTTTTTTTATTTCAACAACGATCAGTTATCATTCCCATTGGAAAATAAGATACCACAACATTTTCCATGTACGGAGGTATTGGGCAGTCAGTTGATTTAGTAATCTTCTTTTAATAAAGTATATGTCTTAAAAAGGCCTTGGCTTGTACAAATTGTTTATATAAAGTAAAAGTAGATCCAATGGTGTCTGACGATGTGAGATATCAATGTAATTTGCACTTGGTTCTGGGTCTTTCACTGACGGAAGCCACAGAAAATGTGCCTTTTCTGATCTGCCCTTTTCATTTCCCCCATAATAGCGTATGTTTTGTTTGCCTTGTTAATGTATTCATAGTGCATAACAAATTAAGAGTTATATAATCAGGACCTACCCTTCCAATTAAAAGGCAGCCCATTAGTGTGTGAATCTTTCAACATTGACTCGTACCTTAAGCGTTATGGTCCAAGAGAATGAATGTTCTAACGCATTGATATCTTGACCATGTTTTTTCTGGAGAGGGTAAACAAAACAGGGTCACAGCATGAACAGATTGAAAAGTAGCTTGCATTTTGCGCATTTTATTTGCTTGTTCAAAGGCATGCTCAGAAATGTGTATTCCTTCAGCTGATGCTTGGTAGGGATTCTACCGTTTTAAAACAGAAACATCACAGGGAAAATGGAGTCTTAAGGTTGTTCTTGTTTGCAGTTGGCTGATGCATTCTTTGTTTTCCTGCTATGAAATAGAGATTTTGGTTGTCCTTCACCCATTTGTCTGCAGTTTAGATGCACAAGATTCTTGACATCCAAGGTCTTTTATTTAGTATCCTGAATCATGACAGCTTTGAAGATATATCCAGTCCCTCACAACTGATAGTTCTGTGATGTTGCTTTGCTGATGATTGCTGGGCGTATTTAAGCACTGACACCTATCCTCATCATCACCTTCTATTCCTCTTAAGCAGAACTAGGGGGCACAGCCTCAAAATAAGGGGAAGTAGATTTAGAACTGAGCTTAGGAGGAACTTCTTCACCCAAAGGGTTGTGAATCTATAGAATCCCCTGCACAGTGAGGCTCCTTCATTAAATGTTTTCAAGATAAAGATGGATAGTTTTTTGAAGAATAATGGAATAAAGGGTTATGGTGTTCGGGCAGGAAAGTGGAGCTGAGTCCACAAAAGATCAACCATGATCTCATTGAAAGGCGGAGCAGGCTCGAAGGGCCAGATGGCCTACTCCTTCGCCTAGTTCTTATTTAATGTTCTTATTCCTCTTCCCTACATCCTTTCAAAGTCTTTCTTGTTGCCCTACTGACCCAAATAGTGGCACCTCTCTTTTTTCTCACCTTTCCATGGGTGAACTCAATGGTGCCCTCTGATACCAGCAAACGGCATTGTTCTGAGGCCCTCACTCATAGAAACACGGTTGCCTCTGAGCTCTCATGAATATGGAGCTCAGAAATGTACTCCAAAGAGTTGAATTCCCTTCAGGGCCGATTGGGGGAGGGGAGGGGAAGGGAGAGCAGGAAACACACCGACGCCTTTCTCTTTCCCCAGTAAACCTACTCGTCTTACATCCTGATGCCTTGAGGGTTTGAGTTGATTGCAGTTGTGAGATTGAATGACAAGGTGTGTTTACATTTCAGCAGAATCTCTGACAAGCACCCAACACTTTGCCAAGGACACACATGAGGGGGGATCATTATCCTACCTCAGCCTTCTAATCAAAGGCACTCGTCAGAATCTCTGTACAAAGCAGATTAGCAATTTTGTAAATAGGTTTGCCTCAAAACTTCCTTCAACTTTACTGGTATTTGTGTGGGGTTTTTAGTAATACTGTTACCTCAGTACGATTATTTTTCCATTCTCCCTCCCTTCCCTCTCATATACACATATACAAACGTCTTGATGAGAAATATTTCTCTCTTGTATTTGGCTGCAACTCAGACCTTGCTTTGGCTGGTGTAATGTTCAGGTAGAGGTGCTTACAGAGACCACACCCAAAATGCCGAAGCTGAGAGTGGGAAAAGTCTTCCTCCACGCTCCCTTTCAGTCAATTGTCTGTTGTCATTTGCATTCACATACTGAACTCACCATTGTGTGCACCATCCTCTCATCAGAGAAACGCTTGAGCTGAATACATAGAAACATAGAAAATAGGGACAGGAGTAAGCCATTTGGCCCTTTGAGCCTGCTCCGCCATTCATAGAACATAGAACAGTACAGCACAGAACAGGCCCTTCGGCCCTCGATGTTGTGCCGAGCAATGATCACCCTACTTAAACCCACGTAACCCGTAACCCAACAATCCCCCCATTAACCTTACACTACGGGCAATTTAGCATGGCCAATCCACCTAACCCGCACATCTTTGGACTGTGGGAGGAAACCGGAGCACCCGGAGGAAACCCACGCACACACAGGGAGGACGTGCAGACTCCACACAGACAGTGACCCAGCCGGGAATCGAACCTGGGACCCTGGAGCTGTGAAGCATTGATGCTAACCACCATGCTACCGTGAGGCCCCTAAATTCATTATGATCATCCACCTCAATAGCCTAATCCCGCTTTCCCCCCATATCCTTTCATCCCTTCGGCCCAAGTGCTATATCTAACTAAATATAAAGATAACCCGTGGTATTACTGCGGCTTCTTCAAAGATATACATTGCCTGACTTAAAAAAATATAATTGAGCTTGTCCTTTTTTATTGAGGTATTTCTGGTATTGTAACAACAACAAAATAAACAATGTACATGAAACTATAAACATAGTGCAAAAGCCGTCTCCCTTCCTCACAGGTCACACCTTTATTAACCCCCTACTCTAAGTTAAACTAACCACCCCCCCCACTTCTGCTGACAATTAATTTTCTGGGAAAAAGTCGACGAACGGTTGCCACCTCCGGGCGAACCCGAACAGTGACCCTCTCAAGGCGAATTTGATTTTCTACAAACAGAGAAAGCTAGTCATGTCTGATAGCCAGGTCTCCGACTTCGGGGGCTTTGAGTCCCTCCAAGCTAATAGTATCCGTCTCCAGGCTACCAGGGAAGCAAAGGCCAGAACGTCTGCCTCTTTCTCCTCCTGGATTCCCGGGTCTTCCGACACCCTGAAAATTGCCACCTCTGGACTCAGTGCCACCTTTGCTTTTAACACCGTGGACATCTGCAAACCCCTGCCAAAATACCCTAAGCTTCGGACATGTCTAGAACATGTGGACATGGTTCGCTGGTCCTCCCGCACATTTTGCACACCTGTCTTCCACCCCAAAGAATCTGCTCATCCGGGCCACTGTCATGTGAGCCCGGTGAACGACCTTGAATTGTATCAGGCTGGGCCTGGCACATGTTGCCGACGCGTTGTCTCTACTCAATGCGTTCGCCCATAGGCCATCCTCTATCTCTCCTCCCAGCTCCTCCTCCCACTTGCGCTTCAGCTCCTCGGTCTGCATCTCCTCTGACCCCATAAGTTCCTTGTAAATGTCAGAGACCCTCCCTTTTCCTACCCACTCTCTGGAAACTACCCTGTCCTGAATCCCCCTTAGCGGTAAGAGTGGGACGGTTGTCACCTGTTTACGTAGGAAGTCCCACACCTGCAGATACCTGAATTTGTTTCCCCTCGTCAACCCAAACTTCTCCTCCAGTGCCCTCATACTTGGAAAGTTCCCCTCTATAAACATGTCCCCCATCCTCTCACTCCCTGCTCACCGCCATATCCGGAACCCCCCCCATCCATACTTCCCGGGGCAAACCGGTGATTATTACAGTTTGGGGACCAGGCCGATGCTCCCTCTGCTCCGACATGTCTCCTCCATTGCCCCCAGACTCTCAGGGCCGCCACCACCACGGAGCTGGTGGAGTACCATGCCGGCGGGAACGACAGAGGCGCAATTACCAATGCCCCCAGACTGGTGCCCTTGCATGAAGCCGCCTGCATACGCTCCCATGCACCATCCCCCCCCCCCCCCCCCCACCATCCACTTCCTGATCATGGCTATATTCGCCGCCCAGCAATAGTTACTAAAATTTGGCAGCACCAGCACGCCCTCTCCCCGAATCCGCTCAAGCATTAACTTCCTTACGTGCCCGTCCAAACGAAGCCAGTGATCACTTTGTTGACCCGTTTTAAAAAGACCGCGGAATAAAGATGGGGAGACACTGAAATGCAAAAAGAAATCTCGGGAGGACCGTCATTTTCACCGTCTGCACCCTCCCAGGCAGTGACAACGGAAGCGCGTCATACCTCCGAAAATCGTCCTTCATTTGGTCTACTAGCCGGGCCAGATTTAATTTATGCAGCCGGTATGTCCTTTATACTCTTGGCCAATTATTCACAGGTGTGCCAACACCATTGCAAATGCACCTGACAGCCGAGTGGCTTTTTACATTTTCCTTCACAGGCACTTTTTCTAATATTCAGCAGGTACAGTAACTCCCCCATGCCTCTCTGAGCTCAGCCACAATCCTCTCTGAAGCTTCTGGAAGAAAGTAATGCTCAAGCTTTGAAACCCTTGACCCAAATCCCCCCAGAGTCGCACCAACATTTTCTTTGTACCTACCTTATTGACAGACAATGAATGGAGATTCATGTGAGGTTTCGTTTAAAGAGGCAAGCCTTTGAGAGTCTCTAGGATCCTCCCTCCACTCACTCCAATTCCTTCTATTCAAATATCAAAGAGTTCAGACTTAAAAGTGAAGGCTCCGTCTGCTAGTTTCGCAGACACATGTTGTCACAACGGATGGAAAATCTGCTTGATTTGGGACAAATTGGGGCAGAGCCAGTTCCTTTTCCTTTCAGGAATCATAGTAAAACAGTGATTGTGCAGATCTTTTTTGAAAAAATTATACTCCAGTTTTCTCCACCAATGGAAGTGTTTTCCTTGGATGGAATTATTATTCTAGGCAAGAGTCTTGCACAGGGCCTGTAAAAGTAGTGAGACACCCACACTGACGCTGAGGAGGAAGCTAATGTATGGTCTGCCCGTTAGCCAGTGAAGTGGGCAGTGGTAGGTCTGTTTCTAGTCAGAGAATCCCAGAAGAAAAAGTAACGCCCAACAACTTGCTGCTGGTAAATTGGAGGCCAGCCGCTCTTGCAGTCTGCAGTCCCACGGAGCAGACCGTGACTGTTACCAGAGAAACAAACACCTACCCACACATCCCACCTCTTCTCGTCCTCTGACCCCTCACCTCCCCTCAGTCCCAAGATCACGGAGCAACCAAGGAAAAGGCACGTGTTGTGTGGGGGTGGAGGGGAATCCTCATGGGGTGGGGAGAGGGAGGGTCATGGGTGTTGGCAGTAAGAGCAATAGGATGGTTGGCAGCAGCAAACCCCAAGTCCATGCCCTTGATCGTGGATGGATGAGTGCAGATTGAGGGACCCACCCCCCTCCAGCTGATATGCAGCCCACACGGTTTCACCCGTCATGCAAGCGACATGCCAGCCGTCCTGCATGGAGCTGGGGAGATTGCATTGGAGGCAGGAAGTGACCCTGAAGTGATCATTAATTGGCTACTCAAGGGACTTAGTTGGAGGATGGACCATCCCGCCCAGAACCTACTTTTTGTGGAGGTGGGAAGACATCGGGTATCAGTCCCGAAACTTAACATATTTAAAGGCCCACCTGCCACCTCCTTCACCTGTGTGGGAGAGGATTCTGGCACATATCTTAGCTTATTTCATGGTACCTGATAATTAACTCGTGCCGTGGCCACAGATGGTATCACATTTTAATATGACTTGAATACTTAACAGGTCCTGGCCTAACAAATTTATCATTCATAAATAATAAGGATATTTGTTGACTATTACCTTCATAGCTGCAAGCACAATTTGATGTTATCCTTTTATTATTACAGTATTTGTGGAAATAATTCTCTGCCACTGAGATCAGGATCTGAAGAAATAACAAAATGATTTGCGAATTTGAGCATTTTACCCACTTGTAGAGTGTCAGAGGCACAAACAGAAAGAACTAGAGTGATAAACAGACACACAGTTGCAAAAATAAAAGGAAAATAAAGATTCCTGCATGTTCAAAGGGTTTGCCAGATGGAGTTTGCTGGTTTTTAAAAATTGCCTTTGTCACAACCATAACAGATTGAGTAGACTATTGCTTTTTGAAAGACAGTGGACCACACAGGGTATCCTTCAATGTGCTAAAAATAAAAATTAAACTTGCACACAGTGCCTTTTCATCCGCCCCAGGCATTCCTAGATCTTAATTGTGGGTTTTTTCCAGTGATGTTAAATGACTGCTTTGAAGCGTTTTTCTTAAACCACTAGATTAAATGGTGGCAGCAACTGAATTGTTCTGAAAGGTTTTGTTCAAATCATTTTGTTACAGTTATTTGTGCATTTCAGGGCAATTCTTGGTACTTGCCAGGCTGAGGAATGTCAATATTGGAGAATGGAACTTTCCCATGTTTGTTACTCCATTTCAGTATCGGCAGGGTGGCTGCACTACAGACTAGGCACAGGATAATGTTCTTCCTTCGCTACCCCAGTAGTGGTTTGCAGATGATTCACTGTAGTGCAGTGGCTTGTCTATTTACCAATCTATAAAGATTATGTCTTGCATAGAGTGCACACTTCTTTTTAAGTGTTCCAGTTAACTTTCTGTAACACTTTCCCCACCTCCCAACTCATTTTTCCACCATAGTTTGATGTTAGCCCTCCTACTGTTCTAAAATAGTATATCCCCTGACTCATAATGAGATTTGCTAGCGTGAGTTAGCATATATATTTATTTTAATGTAGCTGGTGCAAGGTTGCATGATCTGTTGGAATCAATTGGCTGGTACTCTAATGTGTGAACCATCCGCTTCGCCAGATAACTGTTCAGGTGGTGAAGAAGAAAATCTACGCTTGGAGATCTATTGGTGCTTTCTGAGTTCCCAAGATGCGGTGCCTGAGCAACACTGCTATATCTATTAGTTATATAAACTTAGACTAATTTGGCAGCAATTTCTCTCTGGAGGTCCCATTATGGATATAAGCTTTGGTAAATACGAATTCAACAACTATGGTTTTAGAGCATTCTTGGGAGGATGGGTCAGTTGGATTAAAGAACATTTCGCAACAGTGTTATAGCAGCCACACACCATCCCTTCTGACTTCTCGTGTGCTGTTGATTTCATTACCCAGGATTACAGGCTGCATTTGATGAAGACTGGCGGACAGGTAAAATCACCAGGGAGAGTTACCGCAATGGCTCAGAAGATGGAGTCCTCGCCTATAAATTACTCATACAAACTGGAAACAAGAAAGAACCCTTCAACTATAATCAGGTGAGCCAGATAAGCAAACTTGTTTTGGAGATTGTCAGGACAAGTACTGGTGTCATTCAGTTGGTCTCTGTGGGCTGGGCTTCAAGGGTGTGAAAATTACCTTCACTGTTAGAATGTCCGAATGAAGGTTAGTGTCATACTTTGTGATCTCAATGGCACAGTTGATTAGTGCAAGACCTGGGACGGGATTCTCCTGTCACCCATCATCGTGTTTCCTGGCTATGCGCCATTCACTGGCAGGTGGATTCTGTCGTCCCACCACTTGTCAGTGGGATTTCCCATTAAAACATCCATGCTGCCGCAAAACCCGCTGGCAGGTTCCTGCCAGCGGGAAAAGTGAATCCCGATGACTGGAGAGTTTCGGCCCTGAATTGTAATTCAGTTCTGATTTATAGGATGGAAGTTCCCCTTCTCCAACATCCTTCCTTTGGCACTCAGTTGGGGTCCAGTGCCGATTAGATGGATATCTAATGTAGGAAATGGCTGGTGCCTGGACAGCCTTCTAAGATTCATGCCAAGGCATATCCTTGAAGCAAAGTAGTGGGATCTTTATCCCGAATCTAGTTAGTATTGTACCTGGCTTGAGGATGATATTGAGTAATGTGTTTCACAATCACTGTGAGCTTTAATCACCCTTGGGCGTAGGAGAGGAACTTTTATTCCTCCTGAATTAGTTTGGCCTCTGTTTTTTCAGGAGATTTCATGGTTCCTGCTGAGCGAATGGCCATGGGGATCATGCATATCATCACTACAGCTGATAGGCTTGATGCACTACCTGTGCTTTTCTTGTCCATTGTGTTTCTACGATGCAAAAAGTAGAAAATGTTCCATCCTCCACCCCAGATATATATTTTAAAATAAATTTAAAGCACCCAATTCCTTTTTTCCAATTAAGGGGCAATTTAGCCTGGCCAATCCACCTACCCTGCACATCTTTTGGGGTTGTGGGGGTGAGACCCATGCAGACATAGGGAGACTGTGCAAACCACACGGACAGTGACCCGGGGCCGGGATTGAACCCGGGTCCTTGGCTCCGTGAGGCAGCAGTGCTAACCACTGCGCCACTGCTGCCCTCTCCACCCCAGATATTTTCCATTTTGCTGAGCGCAAACTCCACCATGTCATTCAAGTAAGCTGCTCACAAAATGCGTCTCTCTGTGAACAAAAACAGAATGAAACCCTGCCCAGTTCCTGACTTTAGAAGATGAAAGCATCACTGTTTGGGAATACAGATTCACTGTTCCATTATACCATGATCTCCGTGGCTGGCTGGCACTCATGAAAGTTGGTGCACCATCTGGTCCATGTACCACATCAGCGGTAAAAAGACGCTGTAACAATCTCCTCATCTTCTTTGCTATAGTTGACTTCCAGGAGGTTGGTGGATGAAGATGGAATCATCGATCCTGACACCTTTTACATCTATCTCACGGTGTGGGTCAGCAATGATCCGCTGGGCTACGCTGCATCTCAAGCTAACTTCAACCCTCACCCTCCTGAATGGATTCACGACCGATATGACACAACCGGAGAGAATTTGAGAAGTAGGTTTTGGGAAGTTTGCCAAGGTCTATGAGCAAAATGTCTGGTCTTGGGGAGAGCTCTAGAATATAACCCAAAGGACGTGCTGATGAAGGTGACCTGTAAACCTCCAGCACTGGGAGTGTGAAAGAAAAGTTCATTAATATAGTGAATAGCAATAGCTCAGCTTGGCTTTCCCAGCCCCACCTGTATTCCTGCTTTCTCTCGGTGGCTGGAGCCTATGATTTATTTAATGATGATGCCAACAGAGGAATATCCTGCTTCCTGCAGCTTATTCTCATTAATAGTTTGCCTGCTCAGCATGTTGAATTTATTTTTATAAGTGTTATATTGCCATCTGTGGGATGGGCCGACTCACAGTCCTTGTAAAAACAGGTCAAGCTGGCCAACAGTTTATACCCAAATTGCTGGAACAATGATAGCGACATAATATGTCAGTGTGTCAATGCGTTCCTGGAGTGATAAGAACATACATAGGCCTGCTTGCCGGCAGGTTAGGTGGGGTTACTGGGTTACAGGGATAAAAGGGATAGGGTGGAGGTGTGGGGCTTAAGTGGGGTGCTCTTTCCAAAGGCCGGTGCAGACTCGATGGGCCGAATGGCCTCCTTCTGCACTGTAAATTCTATGATTTTCCTTTACGTTTAAACGTGGTCCAGAGGAAGAGGAGGTGAAAGAAGAAGGGTTGGGAGAGTATAAGTTCTTTGAGGTTGTTCTGAATAAATCTATTAAAAAAACAGCAAGACCTCCCGGGTGGCACTGGTATAGAGATTTAAAATTAGGCTGACTGTGAGGCATCTTAGTCAGGAGACAGTGCCGGCTGGCACAAAGGGACCCTAGTGCATCTTGGAGTCTGGCAATTTTAATGAGATTCTATGTAAACTGGTTTCCTGTCTGTCTCAACAGTCATCTGCTCCTATCAGTCATGCCCTCTAGGTGCTGATGGGCTTCTCTATTGTTGCAATGCTGCTGACCTTCTTTATCCAATTAGCAGCTAACACCTGCTCGGAGCAGTCACAGCCAGCAGCTAACAACCACATGACGCATTTGCAGAGGTCATTTGGACATGCACTGACCATACCAAATGGTCATGTCCTGTCTACGGCGTTTAGATGTTCCATATGGCAGTCATACCAACCCTAATCCCTGTCAGCAAATCTATTTTGCAGCAGCTTTGTCCCACCTGCTGCGGTCAATGCATAAGATTATCAGAAACAGGAGCAGGAACAGGCCATTCGGTCCATCACGCCTGCTGTGCCATTCAGTAAGATCATGGCTGATCTGATCATAGCCTCCGCTCCGTGTTTCTGCCCGCAACGCACACACGCTTCCCCCCCCCCCCCCCCCCCCCCCCTACCCCTGCCATAATCCTTGACTCCCTTGTCGATCAAAAATCTGTTTAACTCAGCCTTGAATAAATTCAGTGTCCCAGCCTCTACTGCTTTCTGGGAAAGGGTATTCCAAAGATTAGTGACCCTTAAAGATAAACAGTCCCTCATTATCCCTTGTCTTCAATGGAAGATCCTTTATTTTAAAACTGTTCCCCCTCGTTCTTATTTATCCCATGAGGGGAAGGAGCCCTCTCAGCATCTATCCTCTTTATCCCTCCTTTAATAAGGAGTTCTAAACTGTATGCCATAATCTGTGGTCCCACCAATGCCCTAGCTATAACAATGTCCTACTCGATCGCTCTTAATATAAAGGCCAATATTCCAAACAACTTAATGTGGGATAAGAATGGACCCTGTCAGTGGATATCTGAAAGTGGAGAATGTAGAATCCAGGTGATGTTGCCACAAAAATTATGTTTCCTGTACAGTATTATACTAAAAGAAGGATATGCCATTAGACTGTTGTCTTGGGGGGGGGGGGGGGGGAATTCCGGTCCCACACTGGCGCATGGGTTTCCGGGTAATATGGGGTGCCGTCACCGGGAAATCCCATTGACAACGGCAGGGTCAGTCAATCCCGCTGGCGGGCCGTCTCCATTGCCGAAAAACACACAACAGGATGGTTGGTAAATCCCACCCTATGTATCATTGATGTTCCTATCTATTGTGTTTAATTTTTCACCTCATTTTAACTTTTTTCTGTCTCCCCCTCTTTCACCCCTTTACCCAGTTCCTGCCGCTGAGCTTATAGAGTTTGCCCAGTTTCCTTTCTACCTGAGTGGCCTGCAGCAAACTTCAGATTTCATCGAAACCATTGAGAGTGTCCGAGCAATATGCGAGGAGTTCACAAAGAAGGGTGTGCTCAACTATCCTAATGGTTACCCTTTCCTGTTCTGGGAGCAGTACATCGGCCTAAGGCACTGGTTTCTACTCTCCGTCAGCATTGTGTTGGCCTGCACATTCCTGGTGTGCACTCTTCTGCTGCTCAATCCTTGGACAGCTGGCATCATTGTAAGTGTTTCTCATAATTAATCATAATTAACTGCGATGGGGCAGCACAGTGGCACAATGGTTAGCATTGCTGCCTCACGGCGCCGAGGTCCCAGGTTCGATCCCGGCTCTGGGTCACTATCCGTGTGGAGTTTGCACATTCTCCCCGTGTTTGCATGGGTTTCGTCCCCACAACCCAAATATGTGCAGGATAGGTGGATTGGACATGCTAAATTGCCCCTTAATTGGAAAAAACGAATTGGGTACTCTAAATTTATTATTTTTAAATTAATAAATAAATAATCAACTGCGATGGTCATTGTGAGAAGGCAGAGGTTTGCATGTTCTTCCAATGTTTTTTCTTCCAAGATGTATCAATGTTGATACAACAATATTCATTTTGTTCAAATACTGGTCCTCTTAAAAAGCTACGTCAAAAATACTCCGATCACAAATATATTTGGTGGTTCAAGGTCAGATGTGGGTCCTTTCGTACATTTTTCAGGTATTTTGTTTTCCTCTCCTCCACACTAAACATTACCCCAGTGGAGAGGTTAGCTAAACAATCAGCTTCTTGATATCTTTGTGTTTTTATTACCTGTCACTATTGGTTGTTTGTTCAGCAATTTTGCTTAGGAACACTGAATTGCACAGGAAAGAGAAAAACCCAAGAGGGGAGCTAGTTAAAAAAAATTAAGTTTCAGAATTACATGACCAGCAAAAAAAAAATAGCCATAAAGTCTTAGAATAGAGCAGCACAGAAGCATTCACTTTACAATACTATCACACCATTCCCAGTGCTACATAACCCACAAGCACCATCAGCAACAATGAGTTGTGGTGGGTTCTTGTGCATGAGACCATATGGAACTCAACCATCACTAGCAGGATAGTCTTTCAGATATATTTGTGAACTGGTGATACCCTGACTAAAATAAAGCCCTGGAGCCCTGTGTGATGAATTTTATTCTATTAATTGCTGCTGTTTTGCATATGCAAAGTGTTCAATTTGGTTTAAATTTATTTGCCATATTGATCCTGCAATTGGAAGAATATCTAGGTGTGATGAATTCCTCTCTCCCCAGCCCCTTTGAGTAAATCATTTCCTTTTCACATGGGTCAGGGTCCTAAAAACCTCTTTGAAATTCAGAGGTTGCCCTTGATTTTCTGAAATGGAGAATACAGTACAAAAACATAATCACGACTGCAACCTGATTAACTTGCAGAGCTACAGGGATATAGCAGGGAAATGGCATTGACTAGATTGTTCTTCAGAGAGCTGATATGGTCTCGATGGGCGGTATGGCCTCCTTCTGTGCCATAATGCCACTACAGGCGCGATTTTACTGAATGGGAACAAAGCCCCATTGCGAGCGCGTTTAGCTGTGTGTTTCACGGCGCTCTCTGTGCCGAGAAACACATGGCTATAAAGCACGACTCACATTTGATAAGGAGCCTAAACAGGGAACGCACGGCTGAGCTGCATGTTGCCCCTTTTGTACACTCAGGCGCTTCGCTTGACTGAACTCCTCAGTGTAGCAAGAGATCAGGGCACCATTATTAAATGAAGTGACCCTCACCCCCCAACATACCATTGGAGAGTCCCACACACAGAACACCCATACAGAGCACCCCCAGGCTGATCACACCCACACAAAAAATGCCAGCTTGGCACTTTGGTAGTGCCAACCTGACAATGCCTATGCCATCTGGCACTGCCAAGGTGCAAGGCTGGCACCACTAGGGTGGCACAAGTAGTGCCAGGGTGCTACCCTGCCCATAGAATATGCACCTGGGGGCCTCCAATCCCCTAGGAGACCACCAAAAGTGCCATTCATCTGATCCCCATTTGTGAAAACTATTATCGAACAGCACTCACCCAAGGTCGCCAAGGTAAAGGAGATTGATCCCACGCTTCGGGTAACATGGGAATCTTCACATATGCAGATTTGCTAAAAAATGATCCCGCCCACAATGGGCAGGATTTACATTGCAATGTCTCACGAGATTGTGCTAGATCTCGCGAGGCTTTGCAGATGGGTTGATCCCGGGAGCAAGCTTCTATCAGCCGCACTGTGCTGCGGCAAGATGCATCACGGGCAAAGCGTGGCCAGTAAACCACACCCTAAATGTGCAATGACAACAATAACTTTGATGCAAAATAAAATTATATTTTTATAAACAGAGACACACAGCTTGGATGGAGCCTTTCCAATAGTTCCTGGAAGGGAAGGTGGTGGAATAGTGGTATTGTCACTGGACTAGTAATTCAAAGACCCAGGATAATGCTCTAGGGACCCGGGTTCAAATTCCACCACGGCAGATGGTGAAATTTGAATTCAATAGAAAATCTGGAATTAAAAGTCTAATGATGACAGACGGTCGTACAAACCCACCTGGGTCATTAATGTCCTTTAAGGAAGAAAATCAGCCGTCCTTCCTGGTCTGGTCTAGACTCCAGACCCACAGCAATATGGCTGACTCTTAAATGGCCCAGCATGTGGCTCAGCCACTGACACACATATCCAATCATTTTCTTAAAAAGGACAGTGGCCATCGTATCCCTTGAAATCGATTTAGAAAGCTAGTGATCAATATCAGCCAAGATGTTGCAATATTTCTTCCAGAAGCCCACAATTTATTGTTAAACTATCAAAATGAGTAGAAGTTGACAATGCCATTGCCAGAGAAAATACAGCACGGTACCTTCATTTTTACAGCTTTACTAGTCTGTTAAGAATCACTGACAATTGCCAATAAATTAAATTGTAGGGGGTATTGCGTGAGGTTGATGAAGTACAGTGGGAAGTAATCTTTTAAGAAAACAGTGATAAAATAGTCAGTGCTCAGGGACCCCCACATCTCTGTCTGTTTGAATTTGGGGAAAGAATTGTCCTTGGCTTGACCTTCATGTGCTAAATCAATCCATCAGCAGCTGCCAGGCTATGGCAGCAGCATGGCTGGGAAGGAGTTCACAGTAAGGAGGGGGGAGGCATATTGGCCAGGAGGGGTCACCACAAGGCATTTTTCCAAAGTCCAGTTAATAATACCGTGAAAAGCAAACCCAGCTTCAAGAGGAAACTGCCGAAAACTGATTCTTTTGGAAAGGAATCTGTGTATGTAATTTATATTGATAAATGTTGAATGAATAACATTTTGCAAAGCCAAATGTGTCTCTGCTGCGGCTTACTGGGAGAACTCTCGCCTCTGAGTCAGATGTTATGGGCTCAAGTTCCATGCCAGAGACCCAGGCGCAAAACCCAGGCTGACACTCCAATATAGTACTGAGGTCGGGGATTGTCTTTTTGAAGCGCCGTTTAACTGATAGCAGTCTACCTTCTCAGGTGGATGTAAAAGATCCCACGACACTATTCGAAAAATAAAATAGAACTATCCCTGGTGTGGTGGCCAATATACACCCCTCAACCAACCTCATTAAATAGAACAGATTGTCATCTCATTACCTCATTGCTCTTTGTGGGACCTTGCCGTGAACAAATTGACTGGTGTGTTTCCTGCATTACTACAGTTTGAATACATTTCAAAAGCACTTCATTGTCTGTAAAGTCCATTTTGAAGTCCTATGGCTGTGAAAGGTGCAATTCAAGTACTTCTTTCATTCGCATGTAACACTGACAGCAACTGCTTTAACATAATGAAACATTCCAAGCTAATCCTTCAGCCTTGGTGCTTGTGCATGTTCAGTGGTCAACTGAATAAATGGAGGCTTTCGACATTACAGAGATATAGATCGGGATTCTCCAGCCTCCCAGCTGCACGTTTCTCGGCAGTGGGAGGCAGCGCGCCATTCGCTGGCGGAAGGATTCTCTGGCTCGCCGTTGTCAATGGGAATGCCCACTGACGCCACCCACTGCCCTTTTATGTTGATTTATTCCACAAATTCGTTACCTTCCTGTCCGATGGCTCAGCAAGTTTCCCCTATGAGTTAACAAACGACAAACTTCGGTCCAATTCCCTTGGCCCACCACCACAACTTTACCGTTGTCAGAAATTGCCTTAAAATACTCATACTGAGTCCAAAAATGGTAAAGAATAAATATCTGAGGTTAAAGAAGATATATGTAAGTGAATTGTAAACCTTTGGATGATGTTCTCAAATTAATCAAATTTTACATTTGTAATTTGCAGTTTCATCTCAAACTGCGACCATCCCCCTCCCTGTCCCGGCCCAACTCCCACCCACCCTCCATTCAGAGATCTGATAGCTTGCCCCTTAGTTTCACATTGATGTTTCACCCATTGATGAGCCAACACATGTGGAATTGTAATGTTGAACGCCTCTACTTGTTCAGTTGACCACTGAACATGCGCAAGCACCAAAGCTGAAGGATAAACTTCTTCAATGCTGACACAGCGAAGATTGAAAATCAATGATGGGAAAACGAGAAATAATTTACTCTTGGATGTGAAGTTTTTCTTCCAGTTTCATGGCACAGACGCACTGCCGTGGTGATATGTTTCTCTTCAAAAATCTGTTTTTAAATAACATTTGGCGCCATTCAGTGGATCTAATTGAGTGCTGGGCGCCTGCAGCGTCGAGAAGGACCCCACTATTCAACGGCACTTTGCCGGGTTTTTTTGCCTGTGAGGAAATCCCCGTCGAGGCCACTCTTTAAGTCATTTCTGCTCGCGGGTCGGGGCACGATTCCCCCCCCAGTGCCATCTCGACTGGTTCACGACTTTATGAACCAGTACCAAGTGGCGCCTGGTTGAGGCCTCGCTGGAGAGGCCAGTGAATTCTGGGCCTTGGTGAATCAGGCAAAGCATATTTAAATGAGCCTAATATCTCATTTAAATCTGCACGCCTAGATCTCGCCTAACGAGAGCAAGATTCAAGAGGCCTCTCGCGAGACTCAACGGCCTCGTCCCAACACCAAGTTGGGCGCGACAAGGACACTGAATCGCACCCATTACTTTGGAATTTTAAAAAGGGAATTTTCATCTTCAACGGGGTCTGAGGCAGGAAGGGGGAGCATAAAATTGCATGGGTGGGATTCCCTGTCGGTTACCACCTTGCAGAGATTTTACACTGGATCGGCCATGATATTGGACAGGAAACCTGTCCTTGCCCCAACTAAGGCCCTGAAGTGACCAATTAATGGCCACTTCAGGCCCATTTCCAGCCCAGCCTCAGTTTTTCAGGTGGGGGGGGGGGGGGGGGGGGGGGGGCTAGAAATAAAGAAAGATTGATCTCAGGCAGGAAGTGGGGGGTATTTGCATCTCCATCAGAAACTATGTTCGGACTGGGGGCACCCTATCCACAAGGCCCAGTGACCTCAGAACCTGCCTCATCACTCCGAATGAGGGGTGGAAATCCCACCTTATGCTAATCCATGCTCGTTAGAGCGTAAAATGGAAGTGGGGCTGTCGTTGTTGGCAGGGATGTGTTCACCGCCGACTCTTCGTCTACCAACCAAAAAATTCAGGCACAAATTTTGCTTGTGAACCAAGGCTCAGCTGGTAGCATCCTCGCACCTGAGTTGCAAGATAGTGGGTTCAAGTCCCACTCAAGATTTGAACATAAACGTTGAGGCTGACAGTTCAGTGCTGCACTGCCAGATCATCTTCTTTCGCTTACAATGTTAAACCAAAGTTCATCTGCTTTTTGAGGTGGATAGAAAAGATCCCACAACATTATTTTGAAGAATAGCAGGAAAGTTAGCCCATGAGTCTTTTGGCCAATATATATCTCTCAATTCACATCACGCACAAAAAAACCAAGAGATTATCTGGGCATTAAAACATTGATTATCTTGGGAACTTGCTCGTAACAAATTGAATGCTGTGTTCCCTATATTGCAAAAGTGATGTAGCGCTAACAATTATACTCAAAGCCGAGAGACTGGTACAATAGAGGCTTTATTGTTGTACGATGTTGTCCCTCCATCTGCAACTGTAGACTAAAGGTCTGAGTGGCTCACATGCATATTTATACACAAGCTCCCTGTGGGCGGAGCTAGCTGGCAGGGGCTTACCGGAGGAACCTGTATTACAGGTACAGGCATACATCCACCCACTGCAAGTACGCATAACTACAGTGGTTATATCACCACAAGTGACTATACATCATTGGCTGTAAAGTGCTTTGGAACATCCTGCAATTGTGAGAGGTGCCGCATAAATGCAGGTTTTTAAAAATCTTTTAGTTATTTGATGTTTAGTTACAGCACTGATAATGTCCTTTATAACAGTGAAATGCTGGAAGTTCTTCCATGTATAGTAATCCTATTCAATTTCATTATGAAGGAATTTAAAGTTATCTATGCTTCCTTTTGCACTAGTCAAACAACAGGGTGTGCATGACAAAACCTGCCTTGTGCTGACTTCAAAGCAAGAATCTTATCATTACCTAGGTACAGGGAAGCTAAAAAAAAGTGAGGACCGAACTTATTTTCATACAACCATGCACAAAACCTTGGCTGTTCACTGCAGTTAAATGTGCAAGACTTGAGTGGGTGCTGTTTGTGTGGAATAAAAAGTGGAAACAAAAGGTTTACTTGTCCCCACTTTTAAAGGTGGTAGACATTCCCTGTAAACATTTATTCACGGGAGGCCCCTGTAACTCGAAACCTAACAGATGATAATGGCAGCAAGGTTCAGAGGGAATGCTTTTGCTTGCTGCTAACCTCATCTTCTCCACGTCTGGGCTAGAGGGGACTGGAGGAATTTACATTTAAATAGCTCGCAGCAGAAGATAAAAGCACCACAATATAAACAAACCCCTTGCTCCAGCATTTTCTTCCAAAAGGGCAACACCTTTCTACTTTCCCCTTTTGAAGTTAACCCTTAAAGTAAATCCTCAAAAATATTCAAGAGAATTATTTTTTTCCTGATTCTATCAATGAATCACTGTCTTAGCTGTTTCAAACATTCAAAATCTTGAAATGTTAAAACCATAAATGACAACCGTCCTCCACTTTTGCTATGAACCGGCCACTGATAATCCACTTGGCATCATTAATGGAATAATCCATTCAAAGCAAAAGAAATAACATGTTTCTGTCATATTATTCTGCCACCTGCATTTGTGAAAAAATCTGAATGCATCTTGATTGCATATCTGTTATAACATGCAACCTACAGATAACCATTAATGAACATTGTCCTTAGACGCCATACTCTTTTTGAACTGATTTTCTATATGATTAAATGCAGAGATAGTGGAAAGAGGGCTACATAGTTTGGCAACCTCCATGTCAGCCAGCCAAGGCAATATATTTGCCTCACCTGATAAGATTTTTAAAACAAAGCTCACCACTTTCGCCCCCAGTTTAATTCTTGTGTGCTAGCGTGCGACCCTTTGTGTTTGGGATGGCTTTTCCACTGATTAGTTCCTCAACTTAAACAAACTGCAATTTTCATTCTTTGTAGCACACACCAGCATTTCTTCTTCTATTTTTGTATTTTGAATCCTTGGTTTTCATGGAAATTGTGATTAAATGGAATAAATTAGCCTTGCCATTTCACTACCCCACCATACCTACATATGATAAAATAAGGTACCTTACCCCAGTGAAACTAAGCAGTGCAGATGGACTTCTTGCCATCCAGGCCCAAGCCATTGAGAACTCTTCTGTGCAAGTCTAAGATTTCCACCTTCTCTTGTTTACCTGTAGGTGTTTATTCTGGCCATGATGACAGTGGAGCTCTTTGGAATTATGGGACTCATGGGCATCAAACTGAGTGCAATCCCTGTAGTGATCCTGATCGCATCTGTTGGAATTGGAGTGGAATTCACTGTCCATGTAGCTCTGGTAAGTAGATCATTGCAATCTTGTATATGCCTCCCAAGAAGAACAACTGCAGCCCATCCCAAGGCAATGACCATTGCCTACAGCCAGGTCTTGATCTAAAGCTTTGTGTCTCTCTCTTTCTCTCTCGTTTCTCCCTATCTCTGCATTGCTCCTATTCAAGACTCTTGTGCATTAATTACTCTCTTTGCCCGATCATTGGTGACCAAGCCTTCTGCTATCATGGCCAGAAACGTCTGGAACTTCTTCCCTGAACCCCTTGGCATCTCCACTTCCCTCTCCTCCTTAAAACCTATCTCATTGACAAAACTTTTAATCATTCCTCCTAATACATTCTTCTTTGACTCAATGTTAATGTTTGTCTGGCATTGCTCCTGTGAAGCTCCTTGAAATAATGTTCTACCTTTAAAGCACCAATTAAAATTGAGTTGGTGACGCTGATGAATATGTAAATTTAGAGCAGAATAATAATTTAGCTGCAGAATAGCTGTGGGTGTTTCTTTAACACATGGACAGCAGTGGTTCAAGAAGGTAGCAACCCCCCCCCCCCAATCCCCTTTTCAAGGCAATTAGCCTTGGGCAATAAATCTTGGCCTAGCCAACGAAGCCCACATCCCATGAACAAATTTTTTAAAAATAATAATTATGTCCATTGTAGATACAACAATCTAAAAGTAAAGTGTTTTTCCTTTTGTAGCAAAGAGAGACATAATTATCTGGGATATTTTGCAGATTTGTTTTAAGTTAATGACAAATCTTGTTAATTTTTAAACAGTATGAATTATATGATTCTATGATGGCGCCTCATTTTTTCTTTATTCTTTCATGGGATGTGGGCGTTGCTGGCAAGTCCAGCGATTGTTGTCTGTCCTTGATTGCTCTTGAGCCAGGCGGCATGGTGGCGCAGTGCGTAGCAGTGCTGCCTCACGGCGCTGAGGACCCGGGTTCGATCCCGGCCCTGGGTCACTGTCCGTGTGGCATTTGCACATTCAGCGTGGGTCGCACCCCCACAAGCCAAAGGTGTGCAGGGTAGGTGGATTGGCCACGCTAAATTGCCCCTTAATTGGATTTTTGTTTTTTATATTGCTCTTGAGGCTATTGTAGTATAGATTGTAAAGTATAGTAAAGATAGTAAACTAAACATTGCTGTGGATCTGGAGTCAAAAGTAGGCCATACCAGGCAAGGATGGCAGATTTCCTTCCCTTAACAACATGTGTGAATGAAGTGGGTAAATTTCATGATCACAGCTACAAAGAGCAATTTGTATTCCATATTTATCAATTGAGTTTAAATTCCACCAGCTGCTGTGATTTGAACCCAGCATTTGCTGCGCCTCTGGGTTACTGGCCCAGTGACATTACCACTATGCCATCATCTACTTCTGAGTGTTTAAGTGCATTTTTTCATGTTTGTACAATGTGGCCATTGATGTAAATATGTATTTCTTATTACACTGTAGGGTTTCCTGACTGCCATTGGGAACAGGAATATGCGTTCAGCTGTGGCACTGGAACACATGTTTACACCAGTAATAGACGGGGCAATCTCCACACTACTCGGGGTCCTGATGTTGGCTGGTTCTGAGTTCGACTTCATCGTTAGGTACGTTTTTGAACAGGGTCCCAGGAGGGACAAGCTTTTCTGTAAGATTTCTCACTTCCATTATCCACCACAAATAAGACTGATGGAAGAACTATTTTAAAAGATTTTTTTCAATTCCATTTTTATTGTGTTTCCCCTGAACCCTATATTTTTAAATACTGTTCCCCAAATAGAGTCAAATCTAACCAACTCACCAACTGCGAGGGTGTGGAAATTTTAAACCAACTCACCTGGATGAAAGCCAGCACAATTGGGTGCAATGCCACATTCACACACACCTCATCGACTTTAATGGAGTGTAAAATTGGGAAGAATGTAAAACCAGTGACACCCCTAATCCCATCAATTTCTTGACTGGTGGGTAGGTTAAATTAGCCGATTCTGACTTTTATCAAGCTTCTATCAATGCAGCTTTATAATAATGTAATCTTTATTATTGTCACAAGTAGGCTTACATTAACAATGCAATGAAGTTACTGTGAAAACCATTCATTGGAAACTAGACAGTTATGTTGATTTTCCCTTTGAGGTTCACTGGGCAGGATTTAATGGTACACCCCCTCACCCGCAGCAGCGAACCTGGAGGTGGAGCAAAGCATTTAAACAGGTGTGGGGTAGGGACCCCACCGCCTTCCCAGCTCCGTTTGATTAAGTCGGTGCAAAACACATGGGGCTCCGTTCAGTCTCTCATTTCTACTGATGAATCTCAATGTGGATACTGAACATTTAGGATGTTAAATCTTTTACTGATTTACAAGTGCAATAGGGCGATGTAAAGTCAGGCACTACTCCTTTCATGTGTAGATTGGCTGGCTGAGCAAAATGGTGCAATGCCTGAAATATGCCTTATCCCCAAATTGATACAGGTTCAAACCACTGAAGCACCTCAAACTAATGCAGCACTGCAATCTAACACAGCAATGCAATTATCGTTTCAGGGTTGAATATTCCTTGAATGTCAACAGTAATAAACTGTATTCTTTTAATCATGCGCAAGATTGAACAAATGTCTGCAATAGAGTTGCTGAGGTGCTGAAGCTGCCTCTGGTGTCTAAAGCAGATTTGATATCCATATGTGATAGTGATTTAAGTCTTTTCATCACTCCCTGTAAGGGTGATACTCAGCTGTCATTCCTGTTCATTTGATTGATGTAACCTATGACACTGAGTGGATATCCAGTCCAAAAGTGCTCCCAGAGCAAAAGTCAGGCTGGAACACACCGTCTTCCGGAGAGGGCTGGGATTAATGTCCTCTGGCTTCAATCCATTGCTATGAGTGAGGTGAAATTGGTGAGGCTTTGAATGTTCTGGAAATTTTAAAAGCTAATCATGAAATAAATTTTAAGCTCACTTTTGTGCTTCCCCTCTGTTTAAGCTTCCCTTCCTCCTCGAACCATGCACGCAGGTTGAACTGGCAGTCGTTTGTCAGCTCAGCCTCCATGGCTACATGATGCTGAGGGGCCAAGTTCCTTGGGACACTGCTATAACTCTTGCAGCACCCACTAGGAATCGACGGACACCCAGAATTTCTGAGCAGAATTTTACCATCCACTAAAGGATATCATCTGAGAACAGAGACTGGATGGGGATTCCCTTTACTGGGAACCTTTGCTCCATTGGCCCAGATGGGACCCAACGTATACATTATATTTTTATATATCTGAAGGCCAGTACACCGAGTCGGGAGAGGTCTGAAACCAGATGAAATTTGTCACTCTCGAAATCCAGTCCCAAGCTTTAACGGCATCCGGCTGTCACAGATGTCTACTTTAAAGGTCAAAACTATTCCATTTGCCTTGCCAAAGAGAGATGTCAATTAAGATTTTAGGATATAGAGCAATAGCAAAACAAAATAAATATAATTTGATTGTCATCTCTTCCTGCATCCATTTTTAAAACTGCAGGGTGAGTCAGTCACAGCATGTTTAGTGAAGGAAAGACTTGTAATTATATGCTGCCCTTCGTGACCTTCAAAGCCAATGAAACGCTTTTGAAATGTTATAATGTCAAAAATGAGGTTAACACGGTGGCGCAGAGGTTAGCACTGTTGCCTCACTGCACTGAGGACCCAGGTTCGATCCCGGCCCCAGCTCACTGTCCGTGTGGAGTTTGCACATTCTCAACGTGTTTGGGTGGGTGGGTTTCACCCCCACAACCCAAAGATAGGCAGGTTAGGTGGGTTGGCCACGCCAAATTGCCCCTTAATTGGACAAAAAAAAATGTAGGAAACGCAGCAACCAATTTGCAGACTGCAAGCTTCTGCAAACAGCGATGAAATAATCTTTTTTTGGTGTCGCCTGAGGGGGAACTCCCCAGCTCCTCCATGAATTAATGCCACAGGACCTGTAATGTAGGAGGGCAGTCGGTGCATAGGTTCAGCATCTCTTCCAACTGATAGCTCTTCCCACAGCACCATGCACCGTCAGTGCACCTGAGGAGTGCCAGCCTAGGTGGGTTAGGCATATGTCTCTGAAGGGGGACATGAACATAAAACCTTTTGACTTGTGAGAAAACGTGGTATCACCGAATTCTGACTGACGCAACTTGGATCTATGAACTCCAATTTAAATAAAAATACGAGAACCACAGGTTCTGCAGAATAACGAAGCCCGTTAGTTCAGTAAAAACACATTTTACCCATAAACAGTGCAAGTAAATCTGTTGGGTAATCGCAAAATAAATGTTAAGACCAAATAAAATCCTGTGTCACTTTTTTGTAGAGGAGAAAGAGGAGGTTTCAATTCCTGATGAAGCTCAAATGGCAGAATGAAAACCAGGATTGATTCAACACACAGGAGCGGCATTGGCAGAGGAGTGGGGGCGGGGCTGCCTAGCTATCTCCCATTGATCAGCAAAGCCCCTTACATAGGTGGCAGAGATGAGGAGGACCCTAAAAGTGAAAAGTTCACAGAAAATAAGGGGAAAAAATTTTGCGCCGTGTTTCATTTAGAAATGATGAGAAACAGGAAATCTATTTTGGAAGTCCAGACTGTCATGTTTCATTTAAACATTGAACTAAATGAACCACAAGGTACACTTTCAGTCAGGGAGGTCTTGTTTAGAGAGCCAGTCAGATAGCGTGGGTTAGTGTAAAGAGGTTGTTGTAAATATTTCTTTTTTGGTGCCTGCACCATAAACAGCTGAACAAACTCTGCATTTTTCAGCAAGCCTTCCTCAGAATGGAAAAGATTACAGAAAGCATAAACAACGAGATTCTGACATGCTGCCGACATGGAGGTCCTGCACAACAATCCAACCGATTGATTTTCAGACTGTTGGCTTAAGTAAAATAAATAGAAGATGGTTACTTGTCTGATTGCAGTAGCACGAGGGCCCCTCTTGTTGTTATAAAGGGCAAAAAAAGGGGTGACACTCAAGGCCTCAATTTTGTTTCTTAGTGTGGGGATGGGGGTTGCCAGCTAACATGGTCATTCACCACACACGCCAGAGCCAATTTTTGTTAACCCCACAGCGCCCGGAAGGGGAAACACACTGGATTGAACATTGTAGACAAGATGACTCTGGGTATTGCAGCTCACTAAACTAACTGAGCCTTAGAATCCTTGGGAGAGGTTTGCACCTTGCGAATCTTCTCCTCCCTCTCCCAGTGACTTGGCCAAAACCATGGGAGTGCACAGGGGTAGGAGAGCAGGCTAGGGCAAAGCATTTACTTTGCCATGTTATTAGCGTCGATAGAAAGGGCAGCACGGTGGCGCAATGGTTAGCACTGCTGCGTTATGGCGGCAAGGACTCGGGTTCGATCACGGCCTGGATCACTGGCCATGTGGAGTTTGCACATTTTCTCTGTGTCTGTGGGGGACTCAACCCCACAACACAAAGACATGCAGTGTAGATGTTAATTGGCCACACTAAATTGCCCCTTAATTGGAAATTTAAAAAAAAAATCATGTCGATAGAAGACAAGCACTGAAGCGACAATCATTACAAAACAAATAGCAATGTGGAGAATTCAGTCTAGTAAATGTTTGGCAGTAAGTGAGGGAGGCAGTAAAATGAGAGGGAGTTGTGTTTAGACCATAAAATAGAGTGACTTGAGTCTGGCCTTTCAGAAATATCGCCAGAAATCCTCTTGCTAAATGATTTATCAGCAGTTTTAGAAGCCAGGACCACAACTATTTTTTTTACACAGGCTGAGAAGACAATTGGTACACAGAAAGGACACGCGGATTGGGTTCATTCTGCTGTGACCAATGCTTTTCCTCAAATTAACTGTAGAAATGTGTCAACCCTTGTTAGCAAGATTATAGTTGACGTACTAATGTTTTCAGAAGAGTATTATCTGCTCTTACCACTGGCCTTTACCCACAAGCTTCCTCATGAGATGCCTGGGCCCCTTTAACAAGTGGTAAGGCAAGGTTTCATCACCAATCCCTCCCATTCCCCCCAAACACATATAAATATAACCAAGCCACAGTGGAAACCCATGAGCCAAAAAAAATTTGTTTTCAATGAGGCGGGGAGACAGATCCTGAGGCTCCATCAGAGTTGCGTGCCATTCCTGTGAATTCCAAGCAATGCATATTGTTGCTTATCTTACTGTTAAATAAACACTTGGCCTTCCTCTGCACACATGGGGCTCAAAGGCTTTAAAGCAGAAAAGACTAGTAGAAAGGTTACTGCTGTTCCACAGCTGTGCTTGAGTTTTGAGTTTGCAGCAATTCCTGTGCTTTAAGAATAGGTTAGGCGACTGTGCATTTTTAACGATCAAACACAATAAAGGTGCATTGAGGATAGATCAATATTAAACCAAACAACAAAAAGGGAGGATGTAAAATTTTCCATTGGCTTCATCTGTCTTTTGGATATTAAACCAAGGCAGTGGCTGCAGGTTGCACTTCACAGGTAGATGGAAGATCTCTATTGGCGCATTTTGAAGGAAAGCAAGCAAGCTCTCTTGGCCAATATTGATTCCTCAACCGGCACATAGACAAAGGAATTCAATCATTAATTCATTGATGTTTCTGGGAGCTTAATGAACCCAAATTACATGCTATTTCACTATATTACCTTGCACAAGCTGAGATCATGGAAGGTGCCATATAATTGCAAAGTTGCTCTTTTTTTAAAAAAATTCAGTAAATTTTGGACTTGAAAAGAGAGGTGGAGAGGTTTGGAGATGGAATTACAAAGGCGGCACGATGGCGCAGTGGTTAGTTCTGTTACATCATAGTGTTGAGGACCCAGGTACGATCCCGGCCCCTGATCACTGTCCATGTGGAGTTTGCACATTCTCCCTGTGTCTGTGTGGGTCTCACCACCACAAACCCAAAGATGAGCAGGGTCCGTGGATTGACCACGCTAAATTGCCCCTTAATTGGAAAACAAATGAATTGGGTGCTCTAAATTGATTTTTTAAAAAGAGATTGCAGAGTTTCGGGCCTAGGTAACTGAAGGCATGGCTGCCACCAGTTAAAACTGCTTAAGCGGCCAGAATTGGAGAAATGCAGAAATCTCAAGAGTAGTAAGGCTGTCGGAGACCAGAGATTGGGAGGGGTGGGAAGCTATGACGAAATTTGAAAACAAAATGCAGATCTTAAAAATCGAGGAATTGCTCAACTAGTGGCCAAAGTATGTCAGCGAGCAACATGATGACGAATGAACAGAACTTGGTATGTGGTGGGACATAGACTGAAAACTTTCAAATGGCCTCAGGTTTACAGGAGGCAGAATGTAGGAGGCTGGCCAGGAGTCTGTTTGAGTAGGTAGTATAATGGTAACAGAGATGTGCGGAGAGATTCTCCGCTGCTCGATGGCGATATTGTAATCGATGATCGGGCGGAGAATCCCATCTGACCCCCCAATCGGGCGTGGGGCGTCGGTTTGACGCCGGTTTCCGAGTCTCTGCCCCCTCCGAAATGGCGTTGAAAAGGTGTTGGCGGGTCATCGGAAGGCCCTCCGGTGATGTTCCACTCGCAATGGGCCGAGTTCCCGACCGCGTGGTTGGCGCGTGGTCTGAATGGTCGGGAACCCGGCGTGGCGGCTGCGAACTGTGTCCAGTTCCGTCACACTCGGCCAGGAGCCGTGCCTTTGGCCGGGGAGGGCTTCTGCAAGGGCTGAGGGGACTGGTGAGGGGTGGCCTGTGGGGTCGTATTTGGCAAGTCGGGTCCGCGTACGGCCGGCGCCATGTTGTATGGTACGACCACTGCAGGTCGACGGCATGGGCATGCACGGCCACGGGCCCGCCCATTCTCCGGCCTTTTTTGGCATGGGAGCCTGGTGTTTCACCCGATGCCACTGCTTGCCCCTCACTGGTCCCGGAATCGGTGAGGGTTCGGCGCCGATTCTGGCATCGTACAATGCCCATGCATTCTCCGTTTCAGCCGGCACTTAGCCACTGAAACGGAGAATCCAGCCCATGGTTAAGGGTTTCAGCAGCCGATGAGTAGAAGCAAAGGCGAAACTGCGTGTTGTTACAGAACTGGAAACAGGCCATCTTAGTGATTGCTTGAATACATGGTCGAAGCTCATCTCGGAGTCAAATATGACACCAAGCTCATTCTTGCATCATTTAAAAGGGCCTCAACTGAGGATCCCTCTAAAGGAATAGTAGTAAATCTTGGGTTCTGTGCGTGAGGAAGAAGATATAAGGAAGAGACTGAAGTTTTCTTGAACATAGAACTGAATCTCTCTCCTTCTCTCACACGCACGCATGTACTCACACAGTGCAGGAAGTACCAGGACTGTAATGATAGATGAGCCTGCCACTGGGAATAGAGCTAAGCCCTCTGCTGAGGAATTTCACTTGAAATTGAGCCAAATGTCTTAATCCTTCTAAGTACAGTGAGGAGTTTCTGCGGAGGCCCTTTGCTCTGTAATTAATGAATGCCTCCAGACTAACAGGCCTGAAACGGGAAATTGGCCATAATTATTCACAACCTTTACCAATTTACTTACACAGCAGGAGATGTAGCTCACAGCTGACCTTGGGATATGCCACCTAGTTTCACAATATACAGATATAAGATGTGCGATTACAGAACATTCAAAGGAAGTGGGGGGGGGGGGGCTTGTGGTGAATTAGAGAAGCGGGAATTCGAGGTGGTAACAACCTCATGTAGTTAAAATCATATTTTTATATTCCGAGGAGCTGATCTTCCATTCAGTCAGGGTGGAAGGAGTTGAGCAGTTTCACTTTCCTATTTTCCCATGAGCCACCCAAGTCGTGGTGGCAGCTTAATTTTCTGTTTAATCACAAAACAGTTTCGCACAAGAGGTTTAGCTGTTTCCTTGCTTCCCCTTGTCCACTCAGCTAGGGCTAAATCCATTCCGCTGAGTTAGAACTAACTCCATTCCGCTCAGAGCTAACCCGATTCTGCTCAGAGTTAACCCCATTCCCCTCAGAGTTAACCCCATTCCACTCAGAGTTAACCCTATTCCAGTCAAACCCCATTCCGCTCAGAGTTAACCCCATTCCACTCAGAGTTAACCCTATTCCAGTCAAACCCCATTCCGCTCAGAGTTAATCCCATTCCACTCAGAGTTAACCCCATTCCCCTCAGAGTTAACCCCATTCCACTCAGAGTTAATCCCATTCCACTCAGAGTTAACCCCATTCCACTCAGAGTTAACCCCATTCCCCTCAGAGTTAACCCCATTCCACTCAGAGTTAATCCCATTCCACTTAGAGTTAACCCCATTCCACTCAGAGTTAACCCCATTCCACTCAGAGTTAACCCCATTCCCCTCAGAGTTAACCCCATTCCACTCAGAGTTAATCCCATTCCACTCAGAGTTAACCCCATTCCACTCAGAGTTAATCCCATTCCACTCAGAGTTAACCCCACTCCACTCAGAGTTAACCCAATTCCACTCAGAGTTAACCCCATTCCGTTCAGAGTTAACCCCATTCCACTCAGAGTTAACCCCATTCCACTCAGAGTTAATCCCATTCCACTCAGAGTTAACCCCATTCCACTCAGAGTTAACCCCACTCCACTCAGAGTTAACCCAATTCCATTCAGAGTTAACCCCATTCCGTTCAGAGTTAACCCCATTCCACTCAGAGTTAACCCCATTCCACTCAGAGTTAACCCCATTCCACTCAGAGTTAATCCCATTCCACTCAGAGTTAATCCCATTCCACTCAGAGTTAATCCCATTCCACTCAGGGTTAACCCCATTCCACTCAGAGTTAACCCCATTCCGCTCAGAGTTAACCCCATCACAGTCAGAGTTAATCCCATTCCACTCAGAGTTAATCCCATTCCACTCAGAGTTAATCCCATTCCACTGAGTTAACCCCATTCCACTCAGAGTTAACCCCATTCCCCTCAGAGTTAACCCCATTCCGCTCAGCGTTAACCCTATTCCGCTAAGAGAGACCCCATTCCACTCAGAGTTAACCCCATTCCACTCAGAGTTAACCCCATTCCACTCAGAGTTAACCCCATTCCGCTCAGAGTTAACCCCATTCCGCTAAGAGAGACCCCATTCCACTCAGAGTTAACCCCATTCCACTCAGAGTTAACCCCATTCCACTCAGAGTTAACCCCATTCCGCTCAGAGCTAACCTCATTCCATTCAGTTAGAGCTAACTCCATTCCGTACAGTACGAGCTCACCCCCTTGCACTACCCCCAGGCGCGGTCTAACCAAATAAAAAAAGACCATTCTGGGTGGGATTAGAGGGGTCCTTACCAGTGCTGGTAGTGCCGGAAATGCCACTCATTTCTTTGGGGCCTCCACAGGGATTGCCCCTTCGAGGCCGCACTCAGTCGCAATTCCTGCACTGAGGAGCTCTGCTCGCCACTGAAGCAAGAGATCGGGGTGCCATTTTTAAATGGTGTTCCAATCTGCCAACGCCATGTCATGACCCCTGGACCACCCCCAAAGCCCCAACTCACCTGTTGGTGGACCCTCAAGTCTCCCCCCCCCCCCCCCCAACACACACACACACCCAACCTCACACAAGCAGGGCACCCCAAGCCCGTTACCCTGCATGAGCATAATGCCACCTGTGCATCTTCACCCTGCCAGCCTTGCTGTGCCTCAGCATGCCACCTGTGTGCCAGACTGGGTACTCTGGCGGTGCTATGCTGGCACCCAGGTGGCACTGCCAGGGTGTCTGGCTGGAAGTGCCCTGGTGCCCGGGTGACATTAGGAGTACCAGCGTACCACCCTGCCCAAATAACAACCACCCGGGGGCCTCTGATCGCTTTGGAAAACCCCCATTAAGTGCCATTCCATGTGGTCCCCATTTGTGGGGACCAGTGCTTAACGGCGCCCGGCTGTGCTCTCCTCGGTAGATCCTGGGAGCCTGTTCGATCTGGCATCTGCAGAGTTACGTGAGCTTTTAAATTTACTTAACTCTGCAAGTCTGGATCGCACGCATCTCGTTAGGTCTCGCAAGGCATAATGACCATCAGGAATCCCAGAGGAGGCCTCTCACAGGATCTACCAGCCGCATCCCGTATCGATTCCAGCAGGACACGGCCAGTAAATCGCGCCCCCCCCCCCCCCCCCGCCCACTCCACTCAGTTAGAGCTAACCCCATTTCATTCCCCACACTAGCTTTGAACTTCCATCCCTTTCAGTTTCCCTTATTTGATTCTACACTGACTAAATTCCTCATCACCTAACTTCCCTTACTGGCTTGGAATTACCAGGCTTGTGCCTGACCTTGTTGAGCATAAAGCATAATTTAAATAATAAAATTAAATTAAAACATGAGTGTTCTAACAATATTAATTCTTCTCCCTTTGCAGGTATTTCTTTGCCGTTTTGACCATATTAACAGTTTTGGGCATCCTTAACGGCCTGGTCCTACTTCCTGTTTTACTGTCAGTCATTGGACCCCCAGCTGAGGTAAGCATAGCAATGTCTTTTTTTATTGAATCTTCTCAGATCTGTTAGCAGAATGAGCCATCCTTGAAACAAGTGCATGAACATGTGCAAAATTTACGTTCGCCCACCGGTGGGTTTCCTCTGATGGCCTTCCCACCAGGCTCCTACCTGACCCAACCTCTCCCCAATTTTATGGCGAGATAGATGAGGCCTAGGCCTGTCAGCTCCCCTTTACCCCAGTTGAGGCCTTTTGGTGTCCAATTACTGACCACTTAAGGACAATATTCTGCTCAGCTTCAATTTTCAGGCTGGCGAAATTAGCTCAGAGGTGGGGAGGGAAACTTGGAAAGTTACCATGCTCAGGCCTATGGTGGAAAGTCGGGTAGGGGCAGTAGGGTGCCTCCATCACCAGTCTACTTTCGACATGGATGTCGACAAGTAAGTTCTGGCCCCAGCTGCTGCTCCCTCCTCCCTGACCAGTCCACCAATAGTCCCAATCCTCCTTCTTCGCACTCCCTTGGGCCTCTTCGCCCTGAGAGCACTCTGGCCCTGAACCCCTGGGACTTAGATCCCGGGGGCTGCTTGTAGTCCAACTCCTGTCCACGACAACATTTGGCACTGCTGGGATTAGAGAACTGCTGGCCAATCAGATTGTAGTCTAGCCAATCCCCCCACACATTTTTTGGGGTTATGGGGGCGAGACCCACGCAGACACGGGGAGAATGTGCAAACTCCACACGGACAGTGACCGGGGGCCGGGATCGAACCCGGGTCCTCAGCGCCGTAACACAGCAGTGCTAACCACAGCACTATCATGCGGCCCCTCTGGATTAAGTTTTTGACGGTCCGTATTTGTCTTTCTCTTTCATGCCCCAATCCCCACTTTAGTTGTTTGTGCAGCTTTCCGCACTGTACCGTAGCAACGCCTCACTTTGCAGTGGCTGCAGGAGGAGCAAAAGTAGAAGATGTGTGTTCGGATCTGACTAATGTTCCAAACTAAACATGCAAGGCTCATTTTTCAGGGGGGCTTGGCTTTTTCCATCTGCTCTTCATCGGCTCCAGACTTAACCTAATCAGTAATAGCAGGTTTCATTTGGCTGGGTGCATAGAGTTAAACGCAGGAAGCTTGTTTTCCTAATGATTGAAGCACACACTCCCTGGATTAGGATGTGTGCCTGAAAAGCTATCTCTTAATTAGGAATTGCTTGAAACCTCTTTTTGCCAACTTACTGTCCCTTTACAAATAACACTACCTAGCATAACATACAGCTCTCCTATAATACTGCCCGATAGACCCCAGCCCCTGGCTTAACATACATTCTTTATGCCTTCTTCTCCAATGGAGCAACCATGTAAATAATGACATTCTCTGATGCTCCCTCACATCTAATGTATGCCATGTTCCTCACTGATTGTCCTTTTCCTGACATAACAGGGATAGTTTTTAGATTCTTCATTGACAGCTGCAGAATATTCTACTTGAATAATACACTCGGTCCAAAGGTCTGATGAACCACTTTTCTAATGTAAGAAACATTCTGTACAACGCTATTAGGCACAGATTACAGCTTTCACCATAATATTTTAGTAATGCTCTGATATGTACAAGACTGATACATTAGTACCTCACTGATCAAGAAACCTGAAACAAAATACTTGCTTCTTTACTCACTGAGTGAGTGAAAACCACAATATAGCACTTTGCACAATTTAAGATATTTTACCCAACAAACCCAGATAAAACACACTTTCAATTGCACACAATTTGTACCTTTTCAAATGTTCTAGATTGGGCGGCACAGTGGCGCAATGGTTAGCGCTGCAGCTTACAGGTTCGGTACTCTGAATTTATTTTAAAAAGGGGGGAAGAAATGTTCTAGATTGGCCACCTTTAACTCACAGCAACACCTTTATCCAATGTTGTTGACTCTATTCAAAGTTTGCCTGAGTATTTCTCAAACAGCAAATAGTTGTTTTTAGAAGCAAGTTTTCATTTGATTAACAAGATTCAGGCTCTTTTGCATTGAGAACGGAGTTTTGTGTAACAAGAGCTTCACCCAGTAAAGGTAATTAATATAATTGGAAGCAGGCCCTTTTCATACGAGTTACAAATTCATGTTTGTTGCGAATCTGCTCCATAGGCACAGCAGTTGAGTAACTCTAGACTGGAATTTTAGTCTTGGGGTTCAGCAGACTCTCCCAGTTGTGACCTTACCTGAACCCCATAATTAGATTAAAAACTTGTAACCCATTCCTGGGTAACCATTACTTTGTATGCAAACCATGTGAAACCTTTGTTGACATTCATACTCTAATCATTTCAGAGTATCTATTATTCTGCAAGTAATATAATGCCACAGTAATTATTTTGAATGTGCAATCATCCTGTTTGTTTGACTTTGTCACTGGGTAGTGGACTCTGCTTCCTTGAGTGAAGTCCGAACAAGGCTACTATGATCTTAGCAACACACAACTGCATGATGAACAGGGACAGAATGCTAGAATTCTGATGCAATGTACCACTGCATTGGTGGAATGTAGGTGTAATCTCTAAAACTGCTTAATTTTTCAATGTCAGCATGGTCACTGTGGATCCTTGTGCCCAGAGTGTATTCTAGGTTCATTAGTAGGGGTCTTGGGAGCAAGCTGTCCATATTATTTTGGCTGCCCTTGGTTTGTGGTGTTGGGACCGAATTTCTTCAGGTTCCTTCTACTCTGCGACCATAAGGCAAAAGCTCAGCTGAGGCGCAATCCACATACATTAATGGAGGTTTCCACCAAAGAAGCCTGCAGTACCTCATTGCCTCCCTCTAGCGCCATCCCCCTAAACCACCTCTCGGGGGCTTGCGAAAAGCAGAGATAAAAATAGCAGAGGTGCATCTGAAAATATAAATTATTGAGTGATCAGACGTGGAGGATAATTAGGGGTCCGCTAATTTCTCTCAAAGCAGTCAAGAATGCTTAATTTTGTTCCTCACTCTTGTTTGCCCCTTTCTCTCTAGGTGACACCAGCAGATAGAGGCAGTCGATTGCCAACTCCTTCACCTGAGCCAATTCCGCCACCCATGAACCACCATGACTTCTATGTCCGCTCATTTCCACGTCAGCAGAGTACGTTATCTGAGTCCTCTGATTCGGAATATTACTCAGAGACCACAGTGTCTGGGGTCAGTGAGGAGGACCTGCCTCACTTTGACCAGAGTGCATACATCATCCCGCCAACTCACTCACAAATACTGCTTGAGTCTGGAAACAACCCTAACTTCCCACGAGTCACAGTAAGTGCCTTTCTTTATCACTCAAAACATTTTCAGTTTCCCACTGGCATTTTACTAGGAGTTAGAAAATGGTAGTGGGCTGCACTGGTGAATCTTAAAACTGGTGAATCATATTGACTACAGATTCTGGTAAAGGGCCACAGGTAGAATTTAGCTCCTCTTCCACAAGGAGATAAGAAAACTAACACATTTTTTACTGTCCAGATTACATGCATAAAAGGCATGATACAAATGATCTTGATATAATCTAACATCCGGTATTGATTGGTCTGCATCTACTGACAGGAAATGTGCACGTAGTAGATTCAAAACACTTTCTACTCGCACTGCTTGTCAAGTGAAAGATCCACTCATCAATATCTAATTGGGCAGGATTCTCCGACCCCCCCCCCCCCCCCCCCCCCCCCCCCCCCGGCCGGGTCGGAGAATCGGCGGGAGGCAGTGTGTATCCCGCCCCTGCCGGCCGCCGAATTCTCTGGAACTGGCAGGGGCGGGGATCGCACCGCGCCGGTCGGCGCCCCCCCCCCCCCCCCCAGTGATTCTCCAGCCCGCGATGGGCCGAAGTCCCGCTGCTGTAATGCCGGTCCCGCCGGCGTGAATTAAACAACCTCCCTTACCAGCAGGACCAGGCGGCACGGGCGGGCTCGGGGGGGCACGGGGCGATTTGGCTCTGCGGGGTACCCCCACGGTAGCCTGGCCTGCGATCGGGGTCCACCGATCGGCGGGCAGTCCTGTGCTGTGGGGGCAAACTTTCCCCTCCGCAGCGGCCATGTCAGCCTCCGCGATGGCCGACGCGAAGGTGACCCCCCCCCCCAGCGCATGCGCGGGAATGACGTCAGCAGCCGCTGACACACCCGCACATGCGCGGACTTCCGTTGGCCGCCGGAATCCCTTCGGCTCCGGCTGGTGTGTCGTCAAAGGCCTTCCACGTCGGCCAGCGGGACGCAAACCACTCTGGCGCGGGCCTAGCCCCTGAAGGTGAGGGCTTGGCCCCTAAAGGTGTGGCGAATTCCGCACCTTTGGGGCGTCCTGACGCTGGAGTGGTTCACGCCACTCCGTCCCGCCGGGACACCCCGCCCCGCCAGGTCGGGGAGAATCCCTCCCCTTGAGTGGAATTTCCCTCTAATAGCTACAAATGGGCAATTCTAGTCAATATTACATATATCTTCACATGTACACATGGTTTACAAGAACAAACTTGAAACATATTAAGGCAGGAGAGTAAGATAGCCAAGCACATGGATATCTTTGGATACCAGAAGTGCTTGCATGCGTTGTTGCTCCAGAAGGTGGCATGGGTGGCACAGCACAAGGTCGGATGGAGAAATACTCCAGCCACTTTCCCTTTCCCATCCCCGTGAAAGATTGACGAGCAGATTGACAAGTAGAATCCCGCCCAATCTAATTGGTCATTTTACTTTGAATTATCATTATCAAATAATAAACACATCAGTCGACAAGTTCTCCCTCATTTTTGTAAAATAAATTTAGAGTACCCAATTTATTTTTTCCAATTAAGGGGCAATTTAGCGTGGCCAATCCACCTACCCTGCACATCTTTGGATTGTGGAGGCGAAACCCACGCAAACAGGGGGAGAATGTGCAAACTCCACACAGACAGTGACCCAGAGCCGGGATCGAACCTGGGATCTCGGCGGCGTGAGGCAGCTGTGCTAACCACTGAGCCACCGTGCCGCCCACCAAGTTCACCCTTATAAGGCTGTTATGGAGGTGCAGCATGGTGGCGCAGTGGTTAGCATTGCTGCCTACGCCACTGAGGACCCAGGTTCAATCCCGGCTCTGGGTAACTGTCCGTGTGGAGTTTGCATATTCTCCCCGTGTCTGCGTGGGTTTCACCCCCCAAAACCCAAACATGTGCAGATTAGGTGGATTGGCCATGCTGAATTGCTCCGAATTGGGGAAAAAAATGATTGGGTACTCCAAATTTATATTTAAAAAATAAGCCTGGTATGGAAAGGGCCTCTTGAGTACCACCCTCCTTTAACAGGAGAGGTTTCAACTGCAGGGCCAACACAGACCTCAGCAATCCTAATACCTCCTACTGTCTTGGTCTCGGAGGCAGTGGCTTAGTGGTATTGTCACTGGACTAGTAATCCAGACATAATACTCTGCAGGTTCAAATCCCCACCATGGCACATGGTGAAATGTGAATTCCATTAAAAAATCTGGAATTAAAAGTCCAATAATGACCATGAAGCCATTGCCGATTGTCGTAAAAGCCCATCTGGTTCACTCATGTCCTTCGGGAAGGGAAACCTGCCATCCTTACCTGGTCTGGCGTACATGTAACGTCAGACCCACACAGCAAAATGGTTGACTCTTAACTGAATGGCCTAGCAAGCTACTCGGGTCAAGGGCAATTAGGACAACAAATGCTGACCCAGCCAGCGACATCCACATCCCAACAATGAATGGAAAAAAATAATTTCTTAGACGACTCCATGCAGTGCTAGGCTAGCAGCTCGCCACCATCTTCTCAAGAGCAATTAGGTACGAGCAATAAATACTGGCCTTGCCAGCAATATCCACACTCCATAAATGAATTACAAAAAACAGATCCAGTCATTTTTAGATTAAAACTTGTTGAAAAAAATATATGCAGACAATAATGTTTTTTAATGTTCCCCAACAGATTGTGAAGCCATACAATGAGCTTAAGGATTCCTCATACAGGAAGAATCACATAAACGCAAAAGGACAACCTCAGCCTACTGTGGATTCTGTTAGTTCTCAACTAGCCTGGCAAGAGCCTAAAGACTTACAACAGGCAGCGGAAGGGAGGCAACCGGCCTCTAACAATGGACTGCACAACAGGGGTGCTGCTCAACCCATCCAGCCTGTCAGTTCCTCGAGGAGTCAGCACAGGTCTCAGAACAGGACTCACCATCCTAGGACTACACTTCCAGCATACTCTACTAGTGTATCTGGACCAAATCACCCTTTCACTACGGTGACTGCCACAGCATCAGTGACTCTGGCTGTGCACCCAAGTGTACCACAGACATTTAAAGGGTACACACATGAAGGGTTTGAGGACAGTGAGTCAGACTGCTTCGACAAACCGCACATACCCTCCTTGTATGTGAATCATGAAAAAATGACAGACTCCAAAGTGGAGATTTTTGAACTTCAGGATGTTGAATGTGAATTAAACAGCAGGGAAGCCCCGAGAAGGCATTAGGTGAGTTGTTCTGCTTTTATTGGAAAAGTACTGAAACACAAATTCAGGGGTAGACTCAAAATTTCTTATTTTGACCTTTAAATGTTGTGTTGAACATAGGTGCTGACTGTACCCTTTTTCTCCCCTAAAATTAAATAGTGATGTTTGGAAAATCAATCCAAAGTTAAAATTACAAACTTTTCCCCTATTTTACCACATTCCCGGTATTCAATCTCACCTTCACATTGCTTTTCCACATGCTTCAGGGAGGGGGACTAGAGTCAAGCTATGGGAGATGAGATACACCAGTGTTCCTTACAACTGATGAGGTTGATGTCCTTGCAGGATCTGCTTTGGATGTCAGGTTGGATATACATCCAGTGTCTGCTGAGCTCAGACCACGAGCTCCTCCTGTGCTGCTATTGGAACAGGGCCGAATTAATACAGCTACATTGTTTTCCTCACGTTGGTGACAACAACATGAACAATCATTCCTTTCAAGCCACAGGTCCTGGACTTTGGGCTTCATGAGGCTAATGGACAGCATGTGAATGGGCTGGATGGCCACACTTAAGATTCTGAAATCTCAAGTGGGGATGCCTTTGAGAGCATCTGTATAAACCATCTTTGCTGTTATCTGGAAAGGCAACAATTCCCCTTAGAATCTCTTCCTGATTGGAATGTTCCTGTTCGGCCACAAACCACAATGTTCTTCATCTTTACTCTACCTCCCCCTTCATCGAGTTGCAGGTGTTTTTTTTTTTTAATATAATTTTTATTGGAATTTTTTTTTTACAGAAAATATAAAACATAACGACAAACAATGAAATGCAACAAAATAACCCATAGTAACTGTAACACCCCCAGACCGTATGTATCACATCCCCCCACCCCCCCAACCCCAATGAACAACAAAGAACTTAAAAATAAATTAAAATTAAATAAACAAACATAGTCATTGTCCCTCCCCCGTCCCCCCCCCCCCCCCGTCCCCCCGTCCCCTCCCCCGTCCCTCCCCCGTCCCTCCCCCTTCCCCCCCTCCCCCCCGGGTTGCTGCTGCTACTGTCCCTGTACCCTATCGTTGAGCCAGAAAGTCGAGAAAAGGTTGCCACCGCCTAAAGAACCCTTGTACCGACCCTCTCAGGGCGAATTTGACCTTCTCTCGCTTAATGAAACCCGCCATGTCATTGATCCAGGTCTCCACGCTTGGGGGCCTCGCATCCTTCCATTGTAGCAAGATCCTTCGCCGGGCTACTAGGGACGCAAAGGCCAGCACACCGGCCTCTTTCGCCTCCTGCACTCCCGGCTCCACCCCAACCCCAAAAATTGCGAGTCCCCATCCTGGCTTGACCCTGGATCCCACCACCCTCGACACCGTCCTCGCCACCCCCTTCCAGAACTCCTCCAGTGCCGGGCATGCCCAGAACATATGGGCATGGTTCGCTGGACTCCCCGAGCACCTGACACACCTGTCTTCACCCCCAAAGAACCTACTCATCCTCGTCCCAGTCATGTGGGTAGTTGCAGGTGTTTTTTGACACCTCAAACCTATCCATTTTCTGAAACCCATAAGATGAAATTGACAGCGCTGCCTGTGCATGCTTACAAATCATAGATCCAAGAACCTAGCCCACACATACACGCAATCAGGATGAGGTGGCTGCATCTCAGTCAGGAGCAGGATCTCTAGTAGGTTCAGTTTCCTCCAACCATTATCAAATCAGACACCTTCCTGGCTGGTATGGCTTAATAACTCACTGGAAAAAATTGTTCAGTCGATGAGGCAGCTTACAGGAAAGAAAATGTTTCTTGATGTATCCTTACTGATCCTGTATACTTATTCAGATTTTATGTTTGGGAGTTTTATTCTGCTTTTGCTCTGCTTTTTTTTTTTTGCTGAGGGTAGCTGTCAATGTGGCCGTGTGCTGTCAGCGCACAATGTGCCGTATAATCACAACTAACAAAAGATTTCTTTGCGGAGGCAAAAATGGAAATTAACCCAACGGAATTGTTCAACCCTTTTAAAATCATCCTTTTAAAAAAACCTGGATGTTGAATCTTTATGGAGATTCCATCAAAGTCCAAGAGAAATTAAAAACTGTAATAATGTTTTTTTCTGCTTGTAGATCTACGGTTAGGTCTAAACTTGTTCGGACATCATCGTTTTAGTGATTTCAGACACGGTGAACTTATAATTAATACTGTGTAGAGATGGTGCAGATTCTATCATCAGTTGTATTGTGTGTGCTTGGCTTTATGTTACCGATATTCTTACCATGCATTTTATCATCCTCAGGTCGCCTCAAACGAATGTGGCAACCAAAGAATGCTTACATTCCCTCCACATCCCGATGTCCTCCGGCTCAAGAAACGTGTAAAACTGCCTATGTACATAAACTTCAAGACAGAGACAGGAAATTTATATTAAAATATTAAGTTGCCGTTTAAATATATTTTAATACTAAAAAAAAACAAAACAAACCTATTTAATGATGTACTGTATACTTCTGTATTATAAACTGTGTAAAGCACCAGGAAATTCAGAGGCAGAGTTCTAATGAATGGTAAGATGTGTAGTCTGTGTACAATGAAAAGAGTTTTTGTAATGTTGGGTTCAGATAAATGATAAATGCTTGATTATTTTGCTGCTAAACCTAAAAGTTTATATCGATTAAATTCGCCCCGCTGCCCCGCCCCGCCCCTTCATCAAGACTTTCTTTCTATGCAATTACCTAGTCACCATGAATGATGTTTTACCAGCTCCAACAAATCACCATGGTTACGGAAGCAACATGCCTTTCTCACAGGCCTGTGTACAGGAATGCTTGGATTGTACTATAACGTTATTAAAAATTAATTTAAATAATCCAAAATAAATCCTGATTTTTCAAAGAAAAATTCTAACCATATTTTTCAAACACTAGCTTAAGACTTCTTTTTAGTGACAGCATTCCAGCCATGCCATGAAATGATTTTCCACCCTTTTCCTTCCCAACGGACAATGCCAGGAGTAATCAAACCAAGTGCGGCTGTAATTAAAATATGACCTAACCAGTGGACCAAATTATTCAGAACTTAGGGGAGCAACATCAAATTAAAGTCACCCATTGTGATGAGGGTTACAGAGTACAATTTCAAATAGGTGAGCCGCTCCCCATTATTGGGTCATTGCGGTTAATTATAACAAGCCTTCTGAAAGTAGAATACTGGGCACGACGCAGCTGATTCCCACGGGCCGCAAAGGTGCCAGCTTTAGTCACTGGTGTACACTGTGTTATTTGGTGCTGGCCAGGGCCATGGTGAGAGTGGTAGAATTAATCTCAGCACTGTTGAATCATGGAGGGGACAATAGTAAGTATTTTTCTTTCCCTCTCAGGGTGTTGGCTCCTTGCTGAGGTATGGCCCTGTGGGTGCTCTTCAATACCTCTCCATTCTTCCATGTGTGAATAATGACAGTTGAGTGTCAGTAAACCATTCGACATGGTGATCACAGCTAAGCTTGACCCTCTCCTCACCCAACAGTCACACATGCTGAGCTCGCTGAAAAGCGATACGAATCAGAACCCGTGGGGATTCTCTGACTGAACTGGCTTTTCCCCAGAAAAAAGATCAAACAATGACCTGATTGTGGTTTTTCAAATCATGAAGAGGTTCTGTAGGTAGACATAGCGAAGATATCTCCATATGTGAGGGGGCCCAAACCTAGGAGCTATAGATATGAGATAATCACTAATCAACCCAATAAGTGAATTAGGAGCCATTTCATTATCCAGGGAGGGCTGAGAATATGGAACCCGCTACCACATGGACTGATTGAGGTGAATAGAAAAGGTGCATTTGACGGAATGTAGATTAGTACATGAGGGAGAAACAAATAGAAGGGTGGCTCATATGAAACCTAAATTCTGGTAGAGTCCAATTAGGACAAAGGGCCTGTTTCTGATGTCAATTCTAAATAATTCCCTCATTAATCCAAGGGAGCCAGGATGAATTCTGACAGTCTCACATTGCTTTTAGCTAATTTACCACAAACAGTGCATCAACGGTATGGTCCAAATAGCTCAAGACGCCAGTGCCTTGATTAGTTCAGCCATCTGGACAGCTCTAACTTTTCTCCAGTTCTGTAAATGTCATTCAGCATCCCTTTGACATACCGTCTGGATCAAAAGTTTGGACAGGTGTGTTCCAGGCATCTCAGTGTTAATCAGCAGGAGATGTATGATTCCAGCATTTTTTATATAATTTAAAGTACCCAATTCATTTAATTTTCAATTAAGGGACAATTTAGAATGGCCAGTCCACCTACCATGCACATCTTTGGGTTGTGGGGGTGAGACCCTTGCAAACATGGGGAGAGTGTCCAAACTCCACACGGACAGTGACCCAGGGCCAGGATCGAACCCGTGAGGCAGCAGTGCTAACCAAGTGCTTTCCCAGTATCACAGTTCTAGTCTCATCAAAACAGTTCCATTATGTCTGTGATAAATTGCAAACTTGCACCCATGACCCACCGTACCATGTGCGTACTTAACTTGAGGCTAGTCAACCCAAACAACCTCTCAGGATCTGTTACATCCTATACATAATATAGCACTCTTTGAAAGGGCCCCGACCTTCCTGAATTCTGCTTCCATTCCAGTTGCTTTTAGCATTTGACCTTCCATTTGCTTATCGGGTTTGTCAGTCACCGCTTAATGCAGTAATGCTTTGTCCAATTTTTCAGCCCTGCTTCTAAACTACTGCCAATGCCACCTTGAAACCTATTGATACGATGTGCATGACAACCTTCTCGCCAAACTTAACCAATCTGAATTTTCCTTCCTGTACGAAAACAGTTAGAAAGACATTCCCCAAGTGAAACAAACAATGATTTGAAGCATAGGGCATTTTGGAAATCAGCAAGCAATCTTCCAAACCGTGATTGATTTCTTTAAAAATAACAAAGATTGACATCATAACTGTTAGAATAATATTGGTCCCAACGATGGTGATAATGTTAAACATATCTATCTGTAGCCCACTGATTGAATATGCATTAAATATATTTCAGAAGAAGCCCACTCAATGGGTTAAGATACTGAAGTATAGATTGGAATGTTGAGTGTTTTTTCATGCTCAAATCATTCATATTGCATGAATGTGATTTGAATTGTCACTTATGTGTCATGCAGCTTATTGTATTCTCATGGAATATGCAGCTAATATAAGCACCAAGTACTCTGTTTTCTAACCAGACTGAAGAGAATGGAGCCTCATAGCCAGTAAAAATGAATGAATGAAAGTGTTTAATAGTATTTTTTGTTGTTGCCAGTGATGTTATATTTATATTTTTGTACAATTTTTTTTAAAAAAGGTTTTTGTCACAGAAGTATTTACCTGCAAGGCTCTGGATCGTAATACTGAGACACATGGTTTGAAAACTGTCGGATTTCACAATAAACTACATCAACATACTTGATTTTGCAATTTGTACAATCCCACCATCCACTTGAACTGGCTGATCCCATGTTTGCTGAAATAACACATGAGGAGGGGGGTAGGGTTTTTAGTTGTGTGTCTAACCACAGCCAGCTCAGTGAATGCAAATTTTAATTTAAATTGTCATTTTTGTTTTTTCTAATTTTTAATAAATGTAATATAAATTTTCAACATTTTTGAGGACCAATTTTGCAAATTGTTCTTTTATCTAACTTTAATACACGTTGATTTTAAGCTGCTTTGGAGACCAACGGGTAGAGAACCTTCTACCCTGAGTGGCTGTGCATCGCCATGCCTGTGCAGTCACTAGCAGTTGAAGCACATCATGTAGAAGAACCCTTACAAACTTCACCTCATACATCAGTTTGCTCATCTTTCATCCCATTTGCTCTTCATTAAAATATCTCATTGTTTTCAGAATTAAAGTTAAAAAATGTTATCTTCCCCAATAAGGTCAACTAACTTTTTTACATTGGATGTTTTCTGAGGTAGAACGCCAGTTATACTAGGAAGAAGTGCAGAGTATAACTGGGTGTGATGATGCAGCCCAGTTTCCTAATGATTTTAACAAATGTTTTATAAAGTTAGAACAGTGTACTTAAATGTATTTCCTGTGATCTCCCTCTGATCCTGTGGTTGTCAACCTTTTCTTAATGCAAGATCCATTGAAAATACAAATTCTTGGCGATCACCTGTCCTAAATTCTCATAGATAGCCTTTGATAAACATAAGTACAGGAAATGCTTTCAATACAGGGCAACAAAAACTGCATACTAGTAAACCGTGAACATAGAAATCCGACTATCTTATAGTCTAAAGAATCTCTCACTGAGCTCCAGGGTTCTGGGATACCTGGCTGATGTTTCTAGCTGTCTTGTGCCATCTCTCTGGGATCAAAGGCTGCAGAGCTTGGAATACCAAGCGATCGCCATTCACAGTATCGCAGCACGAGAAGATCCACTTACAGTGCCTACTCCCAAGAAAGTTTTTGAGTAACAGTTTTCTCAACATTTAAGTACGGGAGTGAGGGAGCACCGAGAAACCATGTTAATTGAAAATACTTCACTCTACAATTTACACCACAGAAGATGCAACACAGAAAGAGGCCATTGCATCATCTGGTACTAGCTCACAATGTAGCATCTTTCAAACCAGTCATGTGCACAGTCGGTGATCCAGAGTTTTAAAGGTTCATCTCTGTGATTTGTCTAATCACTGCCAGTTCAACAAATGCAGGGAACTTTACTTTTGTTTATTCTAGACTTTTTTTGTAAATGCATTTGAAGCAAAAAGGGGCTGCTTCAATTGATAAAAAATAAGTGTACAAATGCTGTATCTTGTCTAACATGTGTGGGGGGAAAGAGATTGACATATTTTTTATTGTAGAATCCAGTAGAGAATATGCTTTGTCTCTTTTTTGTGAAGTAAGAATCTTGTAAATTGTAGTTACTGTAGCAGGAAAGAAAATATACCCTCCACGTGAAAAAATCTAATCTGATCATGTGGACTTTTTTTGGTTGATGGGTATATATAATCACAGTTAAAATATTGTATGCCATATAAGTTATTTATATAAAATTTTTATTTTTGTAGTTGTACAGAAGTAGCCCTCTGACTGAAGTATATTTTTAAAGAGTAAATATATATTATTATTATTATATATTGTTAATTGGGTTCATTACTAAGGTCTGGTGGCACACCTAGTACACATGTCCGCAGAATGAAGGATGTGTACTGAACTGTTACTGTCTGAGTTGTCAAATTGTTTGTTACAGCTCCTCACATCCTTCCCATTCCTGTTAATTGAGGTGATTATTTGGACATCCAGATGCTGTGACCAATAAGCCTGCTCCTTGTGACTGTTATACTGCCATGTTTAGTCTCCAGCACAATAGGAGATTAACTAACACAATAAAAATAAGCATGAACCATTTAATCGAACGGTTGTCTTGTGTGCTTTATTCCATTGTTCCTCAGCTAAATAATTCTCAAATTTTGAAGCATGCTCAATACCATTCATTATTATTTTCTCCATCGACCTGCATTTTCCAATGAATTTTCTCAACACTTCAACTTTTCCCCTCTTTTGGCAGACCTTTGTTCAATCAAGGACACAAATAGCGTTACGCCTGCTGGTATACTATTTTTGGACAGCCACTGAGTGAGGAGAAACCTATGTTTCGTTTTTAGTCTCCTAACTTTTTGAGGGATTACCTTCACATGCACCTAGCTGCTATGAACATGCAAAGGAATCGCAGAAAATTCAGGTGAAAGTTCTGACCTTGAGGCCGTATCAATATTAGCAGCATTACTCGAGCTATAAAATATCCATAACTCAGGCCACCAATGTAGTGGAATCATATATTTATCACATGTACTTCACTCCGAATTGACCCTATCTGTCAGCAAAATACGTGAAACAGTGTATGATATGAATTGGTTATAAGTGAAACCAAAGAGAAATTCAGGATCAGAATCGATCCAGACGGCAAATATAATACTTCAGCCGTAAACCCCTTGCTCCTTCAAGGAAATGTGGAAATTCCTATTTGCATTCAATTTTTTGAATAGTGATTTTTTTTCTCTCCCCCCAAGACTCTACACTTGTGAGGCTGGATCATGCCTCTGGGGAACACATCTACCATCTGGTTTTCAAACCCAACCAGATGCTGAGCAGTCAGTAAGATTCGACATCAGCGATGCTCTATCTAATGGATCTTTACAGAGAGCCCTGGGACAAGTAGCTTTATAGTTGTTGAGGTACATGGCAAGAGTGACATTTTTCTGTTCTGTCCATGTAACAATATGCTTTTGAGGTGCAGATGGAACAATTTATTGTGCCAGCTTGTGACCGTTTGTTTTGAAGTAAAGTGCAGTTCCTAGCGATATTCCAAAGCACTACACAGCCTACAAAATACATTTGAACTTTATTCACTATTAGGGACACAGGTTTGATTCCGACCTCGGGTTACTGTTTGTGTGGAGTTTGCACATTCTCCCCGTGCCTGTGAATGTTTCCACTGTGTGCTCCGGTTTCCTCCCACCGTCCAAAGTGTGGGCGGCATGGTAGCAGAGGGTAGCACTGTGGCTTCACAGCGCCAGATTCCCACGTTCGATTCCCGGCTTGGGTCACTGTCTGTGCGGAGTCTGCACGTTCTCCCCGTGTCTGTGTGGGTTTCCACCCAGTCTCCTCCCACAAGTCCTGAAAGACATGCTTGTTGGGTGAATTGGACATTCTGAATTCTCCCTCAGTATACCCAAACAGGCGCCGGAGTGTGGCGACTAGGGGATTTTCACAGTAACTTCATTGCAGTGTTAATGTAAACCGACTTGTGACAATAATAAAGATTATTATTACTAAGATGCTAGGTGGATTAGCCAAGCAAAATTGCCCCTCAATGTCCGACGGTTGGGTGGGGTTACAGGGATAAGGTGGAGGATTGGGTTTAGGTGGGGTGGTCTTTCGAAGGGTCAGTGCTGACTTGATGGGCCAAATAGACTCCTTCTGCACTGTAGGATTCTATGATCTGAAATAAAAATACAAGTGTTGGAAAAATTCAGGTCCAGCAGCATCTGAAGAGAGAAACCGAGTTCACATTTTGAGTCCAACATGACAAATGATATAAATGATCAGATGGGGCAGCATGGTAGCATAGTGGTTAGCACAATTGCTTCACAGCTCCAGGGTCCCAGGTTCAATTCCGGCTTGGGTCACTGTCTGTGCGGAGTCTGCACATCCTCCCCGTGTGTGCATGGGTTTCCTCCGGGTGCTCCGCTTTCCTCCCACAGTCCAAAGATGTGCAGGTTAGGTGGATTGGCCATGCTAAATTGCCCTTAGTGTTGGGTGGGGTTACTGGTTATGCGGATAGGGTGGAGGTGTTGACCTTGGGTAGGGTGTTCTTTCCAGGAGCCGGTGCGGACTCGATGGGCTGAATGGCCTCCTTCTGCACTGTAAATTCTATGATAAACTGTTTTACTGATGTTGGTTGAAATATAGATGCTAGGAAACCCAAAGAACTCAGCTGACGTTCTTTAAGTGGTATCACTGAATCCTTTATGTCCACCTGAGAGGGCAGAGGGTCTCAGTTAATCTCTCATATGAAAGACAACACCTCTGACAATACAGCACTCCATCAGTGTCTCATGTTTCCCGGTGATCCTGCATTGGTCTTTGATGAACCCACTCATAACTGCTGTTAAAATAAGTAAGCCAGTGTTGCATTTACATTTAATGCCAGACATTCTGTTAAAGAACTCATCATAAGTCAGTAGGTTGTCCAATAGTTCTCGGGGAAAGGCAGACATAACACTGACAATTAGTCAATCTGCCCTTTCTCTAGTGCACTCTTGCATTGAAATGGCTATTAAAAAGAGGTATATAATAGACCAAATATAATAGTATGCAGATAAATTTAACATAAGCTATTAAATCCTGCAGTCCCACTGAATTTCAGAACCTGCTTAAGCTTCAATATAATAGTTTATAGCTTCATTGAAAATGCTTGATTGGATTATTGGCTCATAGCTCACTGCCAGGCATCTATTATCCTTTGACCTTTTCACACATACCCTTTACATACCATCCAATTGTCCAGAACTGCTCCACAGCTGTGGTGGGTAATTACTTGGAAGCATTCTATTAGTTTTAGAAAGAGTACGACAGGGTTAGTTGTCATTCCTGACATACCCACCACAGCTGACATTCAGACAGCGTACATGGTGCTCTTAAGCATCAATGTTCCCTTAAAGGTATTCACAAAATATATTGAAAGCATATTCATCTGAATAAAATTCAGCCAGTCACATTTCTGCACAGCCCCCTAAGGCCTATGATGGTATGGGGGTGGGAGCTGGTGCTCCCTGTGTGACTGGGATTACAGAAACATCCTTTGTTCATTACATTTTGTTGTTTCAATGACAATTTGTATTCCTAATTTACTTTAATAAAACATCTTGAGGCACTTCACACAATCTATGTTTTATGTTCTATGTTCATTATTAAGCAACATTTGACACCAAACCACATAAAGTGAGGTCAGATGGCAAAAAGCTTGGTCAAAGAGTTAGATTTTAGGGAGTGCCTTAAAGGAAGAAAGTGGGTCACTGTCCATGTGGAGTTTGCACATTCTCCCCGTGTCTGCGTGGGTCTCACCCCCACAACCGAAAAAGATGCAGGGTAGGTGGACTGGTCATGCTAAATGCCCCTTTAATTGGAAAAAAAAAGAATTGAGTACACTAAATTTATTTTTTAAATACTGAGGAACTTCAAGAGACCAGAATTAGAAAAGTACAGATAGGGTGGAGATTTGTGGGGATGGAGGAGAGATAAGGCGAGGCGAGGCCATGGAGGAATTTAAAAATAAAAATGAATATTTTCAAATTGACATGCTGCTTAACCAACATCCAATGAAGGTCAGTAAGCACAAGGGTCATTGATGAATAGGATGAGGGCAGCACGGTGGCACAGTGGTTAGCATTGCTGCCTACAGCGCTGAGGACCCGGGTTCGAATCCCGACCCTGGGTCACTGTCCATGTGGAGTTTACACATTCTCCCCGTGTCTGCGTGGGTTTCACCCCCACAACCCAAAGATGTGCAGGATAGGTAGATTGGCCACTCGAAAATTGCCCCCTTAATTGGAAAAAATAATTGGGTACTCTAAATTTATAATAAAAAAAATTTAAGAGATTGATGAATAGGACTTGGTTTTGGATTATCTCAAATTCCGGGAGGTAGAACTTGGGAGGTTGGCCTGAAGTATGTTGGAATAGTTAAGTCTAGTGGTAACAGAGGCATGGCACAATCCAGCACATGTGTCCATTCTACGCTTTCTCACCTTTTGAGGCCTAGTTGACCCAATCTCTCCTCGCATGACAATCTCGTACCAGTGACAATTCGCGGACCAGCCTCCCCGAACAGACGCCAGAATGTGGCGACTAGGGGCTTTTCACAGTAACTTCATTTGAAGCCTACTTGTGACAATAAGAGATTTTCATTTTCATTTCATTTTATCTCGCCATCCTGGGAATCAGTCTGGTGAACCTTCGCTGCACACCCTCTTTGGCATGTATATATTTTCTTAGGTAAGGAGACAAAACTGCAAATAATTCTCCTGATCTATGCAAGTACAGCAAGTAATTAAAAAAGATAATAGAATTTTAGTATTTAATGGGTGAGGAATTGAGTACAAAAGTGAGAAGGCGATGCTTCAGTTCTACAGTGCATTGACAAGACCACATTTGGAGTACTGTGTACAATATTAGCCATGATGTGGAGATGCCGGCGTTGGACTGGGGTGAGCACAGTAAGAAGTCTTACAACACCAGGTTAAAGTCCAACAGGTTTGTTTCAAACACGAGCTTTCGGAGCACGGCTCCTTCTTCAGGTGAATCTGAAGAAGGAGCCGTGCTCCGAAAGCTCGTGTTTGAAACAAACCTGTTGGACTTTAACCTGGTGTTGTAAGACTTCTTACTGTGTACAATATTGGTCTCCTTATTTAAGGAAGGATTTAAATGCATTGGAAGCAGTTTAGAGAAGGATTATTAGAGAAGAATAGAATACTATTTTGCTTTAGAAACTTCATGACTAATTCTTTCTTGTATCATATTCTTCATAATTTTGATTAACATGTTTATAGTTGTTTTACTCAGGTATGTAACAAGTCCACCACGGCCTTTACTTTGAGCCTTTCCTTGTTGCTGTAATCGTTTGATTCTTTGTTTAGACTTGTTTTGCACTGCAGAAACGTGAGCTGCCATAATGGGGTCATATTTTGTCATCAACGAGTTCCGGTGGCGGCGATGACGTAGGAAGCCGCACATTTGGGAGCTCCCGTTTCAAACTGACTTTTCGGCTCTGTTCAGAGCCCAAAACGGAATTTGTTCAACGTCTCCCGGTGGGGGAAGGTGTGCTGACCGACTTTCTCCGCATTTCATGACCCGAACTCGGAGTGGAAAGGGGGAAAAAGCGGCGGCAGCTGCCCAGAAAAAACGGGGGAAGGAATCCAAGATGGCAGCCGGCGAAGCACCAGAGGAGTGGAAGCAGTGGGCCCAGGAGCAGCAAGCTGCTCTCCTGTGCTGTTTTGCAGATTTCAAGGCTGAGGTACTGAGCTCTCTGCAGGAAATGAACAAAAGGCTCTCAGAGATTCAGACGACCCAGGGTGCTGCCATCAAGGCGTTGCAGACGCAGGCCACTGAACGAGAGGAGGAGGCCGCAGTCCTCGTGAGTAAGGTGGAGGGGCACGAGGCAATCCACAAGAAGTGGCAGGACCGCTTCGAGGAGCTTGATCACTGCATGAGGCGGAAAAATCTGAGGATCTTGGGCCTTGCGGAGGGGCTGGAGGGGTCGGACCTGACAATCTACGTCGCTACGATGCTGAACTCGCTAGTGGGGGCCGGGTCTTTCCATCTGCCCCTGGAGCTGGAGGTAACTTACGCGCCTGTGGGTAACTTATTTGGACCGGCATTATTATTTTGATTCCCCGGAGGAGGCGTGGGCCTTCGTGCAGACGGAGAAACTGGACTCGAACTAGGGGTTGGGGGTTGCGGGGTCGGTTGTAATACTTTATTACTGGTTTCTGCTGTTGTTGTGTTCTCTTTTTCTGTACTTTTGTAATTTTGATATGGTTATTTATTGGGGTGTTGTTCTGTTTTTTGTTGTGGGGCATTGTTGGAGTTTTGTATCTTGCGGGGAGGGTTGGGGGAGTTTGTTGTATTCTATGCCGGAGTGGGGGTATGGAGTGGAGCTGGTATTTGGGAGCTGCGTCAGAAGGGTGTGGTGGGGCAGTGCGAAAGCGTGGCCTTTCCTCTGGTTTCCCGCGTTGCGGGGCTGGGGGGTGGAGACGATGACGGGGGGGCGGGGCCTTAACTGGTTCTTCCCCGCGCTGGAGCGGTGCCTGGAGGAGGGATAGGATGGGGGATGATCCCACTATGGGAGGGGTCGGGTTTTTGGCGGGAGTTTCCGGGGTCAGCAGAAGTTAGCTGACCCACGGAAGTACAATGGAGGACGGTTCACGGCTAGGAGGGTTCCTAGCCTGGGGGGGGGGGGGGGGGGGGGGGGGGGGGCTGAGGGAGGGGGGGAAAGGGGAATACCGGGTTGCTGCTGGCAGAGTCAGGAAGGAGCTGGTGGGGGCCGGGGGGACAGAGGTTAGGTGGTGTCGCTGTGGGGACTGGGTAGTGCGAAGGGTGCTGGCCTGGGGTGGGCAGTCGACGGGCTATGGCTAGTCGACGGGGGAGGGGGGCAGGACGCCCTCTGATCCCGTTGGTCACCTGGAATGCGAGAGGATTGAATGGGCCGGTGAAGCGGTCGAGGGTACTTGCTCATCTGAGGGGGCTAAAGGCAGTTGTGGCAATGCTTCAGGAGACCCACCTGAAGGTGGCGGACAAGGTCCATCTGAGGAAGGGGTGGGTGGGGCAGGTTTTCCACTCTGGGTTGGATGTGAAGAACCGGGGAGTGGCGATTCTGGTGGGGAAAAATGTGTCGTTTGAGGCATCTGAGGTGATGGCGGATAAGGGGGGTAGGTATGTTATGGTTAGGGGCAGGCTACAAGGAGAGAAGGTGGTACTTGCTAGTGTGTATGCCCCAAATTGGGACGTTGCGGGCTTTATGAGGCGTATGCTGGGACGGGTCCCGGATCTAGAGGCGGGAGGTCTGATTATGGGGGGGGACTTCAATACAGTGTTGGATCCTTCACTGGATCGGTCCAGCTCTAGGACGGGCAGGAGGCCGGCGGCGGCCAAGGTATTGAGAGGGTTTATGGACCAGATGGGAGGGGTGGATCCATGGAGGTTTGTGAGGCCGAGGGCACGGTAGTACTCTTTCTTCTCTCACGTACATAGGGTCTATTCTCGGATAGACTTCTTCGTGGTGAGTAGGGGACTGATTCCAAGAGTGGAGGAGGCCGAATATTCGGCCATTGCAATCTGCGACCACGCTCCGCATTGGATAGAGTTGGAGATGGGGGAGGTGTGGGACCAGCGCCCGTTGTGGCGGTTGGATGTGGGGTTGTTGGCGGAAGAGGAGGTGTGTAGGAGGGTCCGGGCAAGTATTGAGGGGTACCTCGAGGTGAATGATACGGGGGAGGTCCAGGTGGGGATGGTCTGGGAAGCCCTGAAGGCAGTAATTCGTGGGGAGCTGATATCCATCCGGGCACACAGGGAGAGGAGCGAGAGGAGTGAGAGGGATAGACTGGTGGGAAAGATGCTGGAGGTGGACAGGAGGTATGCAGAGGCACCAGAGGAGGGACTGTTGGGGGAGAGGCGCAGCCTACAGGCTAAATTTGATTTGCTGACCACTTGAAAGGCGGAGGCACAGTGGAGGAAGGCACACGGGGCAGTGTACGAACATGGTGAAAAGGCAAGTAGGATGCTGGCTCATCAGCTCCGCAAGCGGGAGGCGGCTAAGGAAATTGCTGGAGTGAGAGACAAGAGTGGGAATGTGGTGCGGAAGGGGATAGAGGTGAATGAGGTCTTCAAAGACTTTTACGGGGAACTGTACCGGTCGGAGCCAATGGTGGAGAGGAGGGGAATGGAGAGGTTCCTTGACGGGCTTTCTTTCCCGAAGGTGCAGGAGGAGCAGGTGGAGGGGTTGTGGGTGCCGATTGAGCTGGAGGAGCTAGTTAAGGGGATCGGGCAGATGCAGCCAGGGAAGGCACCGGGGCCGGATGGGTTCCCGGTGGAATTTTAAAAAAAGTTTGTGGACCTAGTGGGCCCCTTGCTGGTGCGGACACTTAATGAAGCGTGGGAAGGATGTCGCGGGCGCTGATTTTGTTAATCTTAAAGAGGGACAAGGACCCCCAGCAGTGTGGTTCATAAAGGCCCATATCTCTCCTCAATGTGGATGCCAAGGTGCTGGCAAAAATCCTGGCCACCAGGATAGAGGACTGTGTGCCAGGGGTTGTGCACGAGGACCAGACAGGTTTTGTGAAGGGAAGGCAGCTGAACACGAATGTGCGGAGATTGTTGAATGTCATCATGATGCCAGCGATTGAGGGGGAGGCAGAGATAGTGGTGGCCCAGGTTGCAGAGAAGGTCTTTGATAGAGTGGAGTGGGGGTACTTATGGGAGGTGTTGGGGAGGTTTGGATTTGGTGAAGGGTTTATTAGATGGGTGAGGCTGCTATATGAGGCCCCGATGGCGTGTGTGGCCACGAATGGGAGGAGGTCGGAGTACCTCCGGCTTTACCGAGGGACCAGGCAGGGTTGCCCCCTGTCCCCCTTGTTGTTTGCGTTGGCAATCGAGCCATTGGCGATGGCGTTGAGGGATTCAGGGAGGTGGAGAGGTTTGGTGCGAGGTGGGGAGGAACATAGGGTGTCGTTGTATGCCGATGACCTGTTACTGTATGTGGCGGACCCGGTGGGAGGGATGCCGGGGGTGATGGAGCTGCTAGCTGAGTTTGGGATCTTTTCAGGCTATAAACTAAATTTAGGTAAGAGTGAGATGTTTGTGGTGCACCCTGGGGACCAGGAGGAAGGAATTGGTAGGCTCCCGCTTAGGAGGGCAGGGGAGAGTTTTAGGTACCTGGGGGTGCAGGTGGCCAGGGACTGGGGGACTCTTCACAAGCATAATTTCACTAGGCTTGTGGATCAGATGGAGGAGGAGTTCAAGAGGTGGGACATGCTGCCATTGTCGTTGGCGGAGAGGGTGCAGTCCGTCAAAATGACGGTGCATCCGAGGTTCTTGTTCCTCTTTCAGTGCCTGCGCATCTTCATCCCCAGGGCCTTCTTTAGGAGAGTTACTAGCAGTATTTTGAGCTTTGTGTGGGCACATGGGACTCTGAGAGTGAAGAGGGTTTTCCTGGAGCGAGGGAGGGATAGAGGCGGGCCGGCGCTGCCCAACCTTTTGGGGTACTACTGGGCGGCCAATGTGTCAATGGTGCGTAAATGGGTGATTGGGGGGGGGCGTGGAAAAGAATGGAGATGGCGTCATGTAGAGGTACAAGCCTGGGTGCCTTGGCAACGGCGCTGTTGCCACTCTCTCCTAAGAGGTATACCACGAGCCGTGTGGTGGCGGCGACCCTGAGAATCTGGGGACAGTGGAGACGACATAGAGGGGAAACAGGGGGCTCGATGGAGGCTCCATTAGGTGGCAATCATCGGTTTATCCCGGGGAACACTGATGGGGGATTTAGGGGGTGGCAAAGGGTGGGCATCAGTAAACTGAGGGACCTGTTTATTGGCGGGAGGTTTGCGGGCCTGGGGGAACTGGAAGATAAATTTGGGCTCCCCCAAGGGAACATGTTCAGATACTTGCAGGTAAAGGCGTTTGCTAGGCGACAGGTAGAGGAGTTCCCTTTGCTGCCCTCACGGGGGGCGATGGACAGAGTGCTTTCGGGGGTGTGGGCCAGAGAGGGGAAAGTGTCTGACATTTATAAGGTAATGCAGGAGGTGGAGGAGTCGTCAGTGGAGGAGCTGAAGGCTAAATGGGAGGGGGAACTTGGGGAGCAGATAGAGGACGGGACTTGGGCAGATGCCTTGGAGAGAGTCAACTCTTCCTCTTCATGTGCGAGGCTTAGTCTCATCCAATTTAAGGTGCTGCACCAGGCCCACATGTCCGGGACTAGGATGAGTAGGTTCTTTGGGGGTGAGGACAGGTGCACCAGATGTTCGGGGAGTCCAGCGAATCATGCCCATATGTTCTGGGCATGCCCAGCGCTGGAAGAATTCTGGAAGGGGGTGGCGGGGACGGTGTCGAGGGTGGTTGGATCCAGGGTCAAACCAGGGTGGCGACTCGCGATTTTTGGAGTTGCGGTGGAGCCGGGAGTACAGGAGGCGAAAGAGGCCGGTGTCCTGGCCTTTGCGTCCCTAGTAGCCCGGCGGAGGATCTTGCTGCAGTGGAAGGATGCGAGGCCCCCAAGTGTGGAGACCTGGATCAGTGACATGGCGGGATTTATAAAATTGGAGAGGGTCAAATTTGCCCTGAGAGGATCAATACAAGGGTTCTATAAACGGTGGCAGCCTTTTCTGGACTTCCTGGCTCAAAGATAGGTATCTTGGTCAAGAGCAGCAGCAACACGGGAGGGGGGGGGGGAGGAGGGGGGAAGGGGGGGGAGGGGGGAGGGGGGAGGGGGGGGTGTTTCTTATTGTAGTTTCTATTTTTTTTCCCCTATGGTTATGTAACTTAACATTGTGTTAATTTAAGTTGTTGTTAATATATTGTGTTGTTCATTGAGGAGGGGCGAATGTTTATCATTGCTATTATTATTGTTATTGTTGGTATTTTATCATGGTTAGATGTTGTTGTATAAATACAAAATTTGTCAATAAAAATTATTTTAAAAAATATTTTGCCATCAACTGCACTGTCGCTAAAAAATTGCCATGATTCAGAACCTCATTATTTAGAGTGTAGGCCGATTCATTTCTGTGACCTCGAAAAGGAAGTGCTTGCTTGCCTAACATTTTTATGATGTCTAGAATCCTCATGACAATACTTCTCTGCTTCAATACTTCTTCTTTCCTTTTAATTAGTGATGCTGCAAATAAATTATCTAACGTGCCATCATTAACCACACTGATATATTGCTGAGCATTTCTGACATGTGTTGTTGTCGATTCATGTAAAGTCAAGCTCTGGCTAATACGCCTGTAGTCACTAAAGCCACGTACAAAGGGTGATGGATTACAAATGTTGGGAAACTCAAAGGCTAAGCAGTATGAACAATATAAGCATCTATTTTCTTTGTTATATGTTAGCCATTTTCTTGGGACTGAGTCATTCATAATTTTCCTCTCATACAAACGAGCATCAAATGGCAGATCATCAAGAGGCTGAAGTGGATGTTCAGCAAAAAACTGTTTTAGCTTTGCTCGTGATGCATATTGGAAGATTCCAGTAATTGATCTTTCATTTTCTTGCGTAGGTTCATTTACAGGATGTGCTTCAGAAACCAAGTCATTTATGCTTGAAGGAATATCTGATTCCCTGTCACTAGTTGAAGCTATGTGTTCAGATGTTGCAACTACAGGCAGTACAGATACCGGAACAAGGAAGCCAGAAGAAATATTGGGCCTGGGTTGATTAGTAATGGATGCACTTGTATTTGTCTCTACATTCAAAGTAGCTCTTCTCTGTTCTTGTAACTCGCATGTCATTGCATCATCACCATGAGCATTGTTTCTTGCTTCTTGATTATTTGTTGCAGAACTGGATATTGATGTGGATTGTGCTTGTGGTATTATAAACTCAGTCTGTAATAGGCCTGCATCGCTTGGCTGATTCCTTCCTTTCTGCTTCTTTTTGTTCTTTGCGTTTTAGTGACCCAGATTTATGCTTTTTCTTTTCCATGCTGGTAGGGATAATATTCCTGAAACAAAAACTTAATTAAAAATAGCCCACATGGGCAGCACGGTGGCCTAGTGGTTAGCACAACCGCCTCACGGCGCTGAGGTCCCAGGTTCGATCCCGGCTCTGGGTCACTGTCCGTGTGGAGTTTGCACATTCTCCCCGTGTCTGCGTGGGTTTCGCCCCCACAACTCAAAAAAAAATGTGCAGAGTAGGTGGATTGGCCACACTAAATTGCCCCTTAATTGGAAAAAATAATTGGGTAATCTAAATTTAAAAAAAAAAAATAGCCCACATTGGGAAAAATGAATATTGATGATTGCAAGAATAACTTGAAGGAACGTCAGATAAACCCCTACTTGATAAAAAATATAAAATAACTTACTTACACTTCAATAGGCTATGTTCATTAGTCAATACTACTGTGGCCTTTGCAGCTTCAGAAGAGGAGCCAATCCACTGTCCAGTGTTCACACCAGCAAGCAACTGAGACAACTGTTGAAACTTAGAAGTTTGGTCCGACTATAGTATGACATTAAGAATGGTCCCACGACCAAAGGTAACATGTCCAGTTTGATACCAGTGTAGTGTTACAAGTCGCTTATCGCTCATGGCTTATCACTTCAATATCTTTGACCTCATGATTCACGGTCAAAGGTACCGCTTCTCCTTTTCGGTGACCTCACGACCTTATGTACTGCTTGATATCCTTTCAAGTTGCCGACCATCTCAAATCACGAACTGTAACTTTATCTTTAAATTCACACACTCTTGCTGAAAACGTGGATTTCCAACTATGTCCGACCCGGGTGAACCAGCACCCCCCTCCACTCCTTTTCACATCTGTTTAACACTGGTTCGTTCCTTCATACACTGAGTGATTATTTGTTTGTTTCTTTATTGCATTTTTATTTGGTATTGCTCTTTTTAAAAACAATTATATTTTATTAAGTTAGAATACAAATCTCAGGAAAGAAGTTGGAGATTTATTTATCTAATTAATTATAATTTTTAAGGGCCCTTCAGAGATTCACGGGCCCCTTCTTGGTTCTCCGGGCCCCGGACCGATGTACCGGCTGAACCAAGACTACTGCTTGATATCCTTTGAAGTTGCCGACCATCTCAAATCACGAATTGTAACTTTATCTTTAAATTCACACACTCTTGCTGAAAACATGGAATTTCCTTAATTATGCCCGACCCGGGCCCCCCTATTCCACATCCTTCCACTACCTCCCCTGCTTTGTTCCTTTTCATGCACTGCTTATTTGTGTCCTGTTCTCTTTTTTTTCTTATTCCTTTTCATTACTATAACAGTTGTCTGTGTTTGTTTCTTTATTGCATTCTTATTTGATCTAGGGGGCCGACTTCATCAGGGGCCCACTTGCCATCGGGCAAGCTGACACCCTGGCCAGTCCGCCACTGGTTGTAGGTTAAACAGAAAGCCGGTTGGAGTTATAACTCATAAAAAAGAAACTAATCATCCAACATTGGAGAACAGGAGTAGCCAATACTCTTATACAGTGTAATAATCCACAGGAGGCAGGAGTCCCGTCACCACACCAATATTTATTTCCAATAATTATATACAAGAGCAGCTCCAAACAGTGCTGCTAACATTCCAGTCAACTTAAGACTGGATCACAAAGCCTACACAGGTGCTTATATGGGCCCCCTCAATGAGCTATCATTGAGGGAGCTCATACTCCAATTGGCCAACGAATAATGCCAATTGGAGGTTGTAGTAATCCACGGGAGGCAGGAGTTCCGTCACCACACCAATATTTGTTTACAATAACGATATTACAGGAAAAGCTACAAACAGTGCTGCTAGCAGTCCAGTCAACTTAAGACTGCTCACAAAGCCTACACAGGTGATTATATGGGGCCCCTCAATGAGCTATCATTGAGGGAGCTCATACTCCAATTGGCCAACCAATAAAGCCAATTGGAGTTCATTACAGAGGTCATTACACCCCTCCCCCCAAGGTCCAAGGAATTCTTGCCAGCTGGCATTCCTCTGAGCTTCTTCCTGCTCCTCATGTCCGGGTCTGTCACCTCTTGTGTCGTCCGCCGGGTCGTTCTCTGACGTGGGTGGGGTGTACCCTATAGGTGCCCGTCTTTTTCTTGACTACCTCCTTGGAAGTTGTTCTTCCTCCTCCTCGGGGATGGGTGTCGCAGCGGCCTCGTCGACCGTGTCCATCTCCGACTCTGACGACTGGATGATGGGGTCTGGAGAAATTGCTCGGGGCTGGGGTGTGGGTATCCTTTCTGTCTGGGCTATCCCAGCTTGAGGCGGTCCTGCTTCGCCTGCCTCCAGGTGTGGATCCGCTGCCCTTATTTGGTCTAGGTGTTTCTTCAGCACCTTACCTCCTATTGAAACCTCATAGGATATGGGCCCTGTTTGGGACTCTACCGTGCCTTTGACCCACGTTGGTCCATTCCCATAATTCTTGACCCAAACCGGTGCCCCCACCTGGAAATGTCTCTGCTGCTGACTATTATCATGCCCCCTGCATTGGGCCTCCTGTTGTTTCTCCACTTTCCCCGTTAAATTTGGGAAAAGGAGAATCAGCCTCGTTCGCAGCTGCCTTCCCATTAAGAGTTCAGCTGGCGGTATGCCCGTTGTGGAATCCGGTGTGGTCCTGTAATCAAACAGCCAGCGGGAGAGCTTTGTGTCCATTGACGCTGCCGGCTGCTTCTGGAGTCCCGCTTTTAGTGTCTGGACCGCTCTCTCTGCCAGGCCGTTGGATGGTTAGGGGCCGTTTTGATATGGCGGACTCCATTTTCTTTTAGGAATTTTCCAAATTCCCCACTTGTGAATGCCGTTCCATTGTCCGACACCAATACCTCCGAAAGTCCATGTGTTGCAAACAAGGCCCTGAGCTTTTCGATTGTCGATGCTGTGCTTGCCGTGTTTACCCGGTGGACGTCCAACCATTTGGAGTGGGCGTCCACTATCACCAAAAACATTGAGCCCATGAAAGGGCCGGCGTGGTCAATATGCAGGCGGGTCCACGGTCTGCCTGGCCATTCCCACGGGTGCAATGGCACAGCTGGTGGCACTCTTTGCCCCTGTTGGCACTCCTGGCACCGACATACCAAGGCTGCTATGTCTGTGTCCAATCCTGGCCACCATACGTAGCTTCTTGCTAGCATCTTCATTTTAGACATCCCTGGGTGTCTGTGATGTAACTTGGTTAAGATTGCCCGACAGGGGCAGCACGGTGGCCTAGTGGTTAGCACAGCTGCCTCACGGCACTGAGGTCCCAGGTTCGATCCCGGCTCTGGGTCACTGTCCGTTTGGAGTTTACACATTCTCCCCGTGTCTGCGTGGGTTTCGCCCCCACAACCCAAAAAAGTGTGCAGAGTAGGTGGATTGGCCACGCTAAATTGCCCCTTAATTGGAAAAAAAATAATTGGATAATCTAAATTTATTAAAAAAAGATTGCCCGACAGCCCTGAGCTGGGACTATTACCCGGGCTCCCCATAATAGGATACCATCGTCAACAGTTATTTGGTCCCTTCTGCTCCAGTATGGGTGCACCTGGGGCTCCACTGGTCTTTCCAGTTCTCCTGTTAGCAGTAAATGCTTCATTTTGGCTAAAACTGGGTCTTTTTGCGTCCACAACCGAATATGTTGTGCGTCTACTGGTAGGGTGTCCAAAAAAATTTAGTCATTACTGTCTCCTCTACTTTCGGTATTAGCGGCGGGGTGTCCGGGAGGGGAAGGCTGCTCACAGCATCTGCATTTGCCACTCGCGTTCCCGGTCTGTGCTCCAGAACGTATCTATACGCCGCCAGTAGCAACACCCAGCGTTGGATTCTAGCTGATGCGATCGGGGGTATTGACTTGTCTTCTTTTAATAACCCTAATAACGGCTTATGGTCCGTCACTATGGTGAATTTCCGCCCGTACAGATACTGGTGAAACTTGTTTACTGCAAATATCACCGCCAGTCCTTCCTTCTCGATTTGGGCGTTCTTCCTCTCAGCCATCGCCAAGGTCCTCGAAGCATAGGCTATTGGCCATTCTTCCCCATTCCTTCCTCTATGGGCTAAGACGGCTCCTATCCCGTAAGGGGATGCGTCACAAGTGACCACCAACTCCTTCCTTGGGTCATAATGCTCTAGGACATTTTCGGATGACAGCTGTTCCTTAATGTCCCTAAATGCTCGGTTTTGGCGGGCGGACCATTTCCATTCTTGCCCCTTTTTTAGTAGATGGTGGACGGGTTCTAGGATGGACGTCCTATTTTCAATAAATTTGCCATAATAGGTTACCAACCCTAGAAATGATCGTAACTCCTGGACCGTGGTGGGAGCTGGGGCTTCTTTTATTGCCCTTACTCTGTCTTCCAATGGGTGTAAGCCCGACTCGTCTACTTTATATCCCAGGTACGTGACTTGTGGGGCCAGAAAAACACACTTTTCTCTTTTAAGCCGTATGCCTGCCTTTGCAAAATGCCTGAGCACTTCCTCCAGGTTCCTTAAGTGTTCCCTGTTCGTCCTACCCGTGATTAAGACATCGTCCAAATAAACCGCCACCTGCGGTAGTCCTTGCAGAATATTTTCCATCGTACGCTGGAATATAGCGCAGGCTGATGACACTCCGAAAGGTAGCCTAGTGTAACGAAAAAGGCCCTTCAGGGAGTTGATCGTAGCAAACTTCTGGGAGTCCTTGTCCAGTTTTAACTGCAGGTAGGCGTGGCTCATGTCCAGTTTTGTGAACAAAAGCCCACCTGCCAATTTGGCATATAGGTCGTCTATTTTCGGGATCGGGTATTTGTCCAGCAGTGCGTATTTGTTTAGCGTCTGTTTGAAATCTCCACAGAGACGTATCGAGCCATCTGGCTTCAAAATTGGTACGACCGGCGCTGCCCATTCCGAGAACTGTACTGGTCTGATAATGCCGTCGCGCCGTAACCTTTCTATTTCGACCTCTACTTTCTTCCTTAACGCAAAAGGTATCGGCCTGGCCTTACAAAATTTCGGAAGGGCTTCTAGGTCCACGTGCAAAGTTGCTTTGGCGCCTATGATTTCCCCCAAACCTTCTTGGAAGACCTCCGGGTATTTTTGGAGTACTCCACTCAACTGCCCGCTCTGGAAAATTTTCATCCAATCTAATTTTAGGTCTTTCAGCCAGTTCCGTCCAATTAAGCTCGGTCCGGAGCCCTCTACAATCGTCAACGGTAATCTAAGTAATTGTTTCTCATATTCCATGGGTACATGAGTCGTGCCTAGAACTTCCAGGGGTTCCCCCGTGTAGGTTTTAAGTTTCGTCGATGTTTTTGTTAGGGTTAGTGGCTGGAGTCCATCTTTGATTTTTAAAAATGCTGCCACTCCCATTACTGATACGGCCGCCCCCGTGTCTATTTCATTATTGTCGGTCAACCGTTCACCCGTGGGGTAATCTTAATAGGTTCTGCTTTCTTCATCGCAATATTATAAAATTGTTCCTCTTCAGAGGAGGATGGGGCGTCTAGGTTGTGTACTTCCCTGCGTCCCCACCTGCTATTCCTCTTTTTCCACCTCCTTCTAGGGTTTCTGTCACTGTTACCCCACTCTGTCTGGTGCCAGAAACGGTCCTTCTCTATTGGGGGAGCCTCAGCCGGTACTTCCCTCTGTCTCCAGTTAGTCCTAGCAGACTTGGGGGCAGTTCTTGGGTTTTCCTTTGGCCCTCTATTCCTCAGGCTTTTCCTGAGAGTGGCTATCTGGTAGCAGGACCCGTTGTGGTAGTCCCTCTCACAGGTATCTACCTCCATTGGCGTGCCCTGTAGTTCCTGCGCCCCACTTTTCTAGGGACAGTGCGAGCTGTAACGCCTGCCTGCAGTCTAGCTGCGTTTCCACCAACAGCCGCTTCTGTATTGTGAGGTCGTTTATGCCACACACTAACCGGTCCCGAAGCATTTCATTTAGCGTCGGGTTGAACTCACATTTTTCCGCCAGCCTTCTCTGCCTTCCCGCTTCACTGTGTAGAATCTGTACCTACGCAAAATGAGGGGTGGTTTTGGGTCGTAGTGCTCTTTCATCAATTCCATTAATTCTTGAAAAGAATTCGTGTCCGGCGCATCGGGATAAGTTAGACTACGTATAATGGCAAAAGCTGAGGGTCCGCACGCCGACAGCAGGATAACCCGTCTCCTTTCGTCCATAATTATATCATTGGCCCGGAAGAAGTAACACATTCTCTCCACATACTGGGACCAGTCCTCAATAGCCGGGTCGAATGCATCTAACCGCCCAAAAAACGGCATTTTTGAAATAGCAAGGCTTACTCTCCGAGTGCGGTAGCTGGTCTCCGCAAAGTTCTTTGTTTACCTCGTCGCCACTGTAATAATCCACAGGAGGCAGGAGTCCCGTCACCACACCAATATTTATTTCCAATAATTATATACAAGAGCAGCTCCAGACAGTGCTGCTAGCATTCCAGTCAACTTAAGACTGGATCATAAAGCCTACACAGGTGATTATATTGGCCCCCTCAATGAGCTATCATTGAGGGAGCTCATACTCCAATTGGCCAACCAATCATGCCAATTGGAGGTCATTACACACAGATAAGACCAAACAATAGGGGTGAAAATGTGCACACAAATTTTACATGGGTAGAGTGATTAACAGGTGGCTGACTTATTTAGGAATTTTGTATCTGAAGGGAAAGTCTTTCCATGTATAAAAAAATGGGATGGGGTTCATAACAGTTTAACAAAACATTTTCTGAAATCGGCAGAGAGGTAGATGGTCTAAAAAAAAAACCCTAAATGTGTTAACCTTCATTATTTTAATGCCCTCTGACTGAGATGATGTGAATTATGTCAACCACCCTCCATCTGACTCTATCCCCGATGCTGCCACTGCCCTCAACACTCTATATAGAGAGACCATTGCTTTAACAGCATAGAAAGGCTAACCACCTGAGCCCTGTGCAAACATCATTATTCAGCCGGGAAGATGGATGTTTGGAGTCAGGGGAGTTAGCTGCCCCCTATCAACTGTGTCCCTTGGAGGCATCCACCTCCCTCCCTGCAATACTGCAGCAGATGGCAAATCACACAGAATAAATAGCAGCTCCACACCTGGCTGGGATCTTGATGTTATGAGACCCGTAAGTCAGGAAAAAACCTGCTGCCATGTGGGCTTCACCATAGAGAGGAGAACACAACTGAGCACGGTTGACATCCAGTTGTGTCATGATTATTAGGGTGCCCTTTTAGCTACTAATTGTGCTGACCTTGAACCCTCTTTGCACTTCCAGGTATTGCAGTTTGACACTGACTGCATTGAATTGGTGAGAATCAAAAAATACTGTGTGATACTTTTGAGACCCACTCCACAACATTCTGCCCTTCATCTTGCACACCAACTTCTGCCCATCACCCTTGACACTCCCAATATAACCACTCCTCTTCCCTCTCTCACCCTTGAGGCCCTCCCCAGTTACCCTTGCACCTATCACCATCCACCTCCATTTGTCTCCCCCCCACCCCCGAGTCTTCACTCAGTAGCCCCCCCCCCCATGAAAACACTAACTGTGACCCCTCTCATTATCTCAGCCATCTTTCCCCCCCAATTTTGTTTCCCCCCCCGATGAAACCTTCAGCTACCTGACTATCACCCTGGACCTCCCCCCACTCACTGTGATTGTACCCTTCACTGTCCAGCACCCTCAGGATAATGCCCACAGCCCTGATAATGACAGCATTGACTCCACCCTCTCGGACCATCTCACTCCCACCATCCTTGCCTGGAAAGCCCCCACCCCCACCGAGCTACAAGGATCCCCAGCCCAACAAGAAAGGCACTTTCCTCCATCCCACTTCGCTGCACCCTCGCATTCCCTCACCACCCCTCCCCGGACTGTTTGTTTTCCCTCCCTGGTCAGTTTCCCACCCCATCCCGGACACTCTCTCTTTCCTTCCTGGACAGATTTCCCACTCCGCCATGGGCATTCTGTCCTCTCTTCCCAGACAGCTCCCCACCCCATCCTAGACAGTCTGTCCTCCCTTCCCAGACAGCTTCCCGTTCCACTCTGGACAGTCTGTCCTCCCTCCTCCGACAGCTTCCCAACCCATTCCAAACAGTCTGTCCTCCCTTCCCGGACAACTTCCCACCCCATCCTAGACAGTTTGCCTTCCCTTTCCGGTCAGCTTCTCACTCCATCCCGGAAAATCTGTCCTCCCTTCCCGGACTGCTTCCAACCCCATCCTGGACAGTCTGTCCTCTTTCCTCAGACAGCTTCCCTCCCTATCCCGGACAATCTGTCCTCCCTTCCTGGACAGCTTCCCACTCCATTCTGGGAAGTCTGTCCTCCCTTCCCGGACAGTTTCCCACACCGTCCTGGGCAGTGTCTTCCTTTCCAGGACAATCTCCCTGCCTCCCACCCTTTGCCAGCCTCCTCAGTCCAGCCTTCACTCCACTCTGCTGCCTCACACCCTTTACCTACCCAGCTTGTCCAGCCTTAGCTCCAACTTACCTCCTCCAACCTTTGACTGCCTCCCGTGTCCAGCTTTCACACAGCTTGTGCCACTGGCACCCGGTATGAGACAAGATTTGTGAGCATCCCACAAGGAGGCCACAGCACCTACTCGACTCAAAGTCATGGAAGAAGTGAAGTTCATCAGGTGCACACCACTTTTATATACAGGCGTAAATGTGAATGCTCTAATTTCGCGTTTGCAGGGAAAATAATTCTGACGATGTATCCTTTTTTAAAAAATAAATTTAAGAGTACCCAATTATTTTTTCCAATTAAGGGGCAATTTTTGCGTGGCCAGTCCGCCTACCCTGCACATCTTTGGGTTGTGAGGGTGAAACCCACGCAGACACGGGGAGAATGTGCAAACTCCACACGGACAGTGACCCAGGGCCGGGATTCGAACCCAGGTCCTCAGCGCCGTAGGCAGCAATGCTAACCACTGTGCCACCGTGCTGCCCTCTGACAAGGTATCCTTTTAATGAGCCTGTGTGACTTGCGAATGTATGCAGTAGGGCTTTCTGACATTGCTCGTCGGGAAGTTCAACCCTCCTTTAAAATCCTGGGAACTTAATTGCTAAAGTTCATCCCACTATCAGGAAAACTCATTTTCGGTCCACACCAAATTAAGATCACCTGACCGCCAAACGTTCCACTGCAGGTGGGAGAGGAAGATTCCGTCCATGGATACGAAATTGGCTGAGTGACAGGAAACAAGAAGTGGTATTGATTGGTTTTTGGACAGGAGAAAGATTTATCGTGGAGATCCCAGGGTCAGTGTTAGGACCCCTGTTCTTCCTGGTATATATCAATGGCCTAGACCTTGGCGAACAGCACACAGTTTCAAATTTGCGGATGAGATAAAACTTGAAAGTATTTGTGAACCATGAGGATGAAAGTTCAGGGCTGGGATTCTCCCCTACCCGGCGGGGCGGGGGGTCCCGGCGGGATGGAGTGGTGTGAACCACTCCGGCGTCGGGCCGCCCAAAAGGTGCAGATTTCTCCGCACCTTTAGGGGCCAAGCCCTAACCTTGAGGGGCTAGGCCCGCGGCGGAGTGGTTGGCGTCCCGCCGGCTGGTGGGAAAGGCCTTTGGTGCCACACCAGTTGGGGCCGAAGGGACTTCGCCGGCCGACGGAAGTCCGCGCATGCGCCGGAGCATCAGCGACTGCTGACGTCATCCCCGCGCATGCGCAGGGGAGGGGGTCACCTCCGCGTCTTCCATCGTGAAGGCTATGGCCAACGCGGAAGGAAAAGAGTGCCCCCACGGCACAGGCCCGCCGGCCGATCAGTGCGCCCCGATCGCATGCCAGGCCACCGTGGGGGCTCCTCCCGGGGCCAGATCGCCCCGCGCACCCCCCTAGGACCCCGGAGCCCGCCCGCGCCGCCAGTCCCGCCGGTAAGGTAGGTGGTTTGATTCCCGCCGGCGGGACCGGCATTACAGCAGCGGGGCTTTGGCCCATCGCAGGCCGGAGAATCACCAGTGGGGGGGGGGGGGGGGGGGGGGGGGGGTGGGGGGGGCCAACAGGCACGCCGTGATTCCCGCCCCCGCCGAATCTCTGGTGCCGGAGACTTCGGGAGACGGCGGAGGTGGGATTCACACCGGCCCCGGGCAATTCTCCGACCCGGCGGGGGGGGGGGGGGGTCGGAGAATCCAGCCCCAGGACTTCAAAAGGACATGGACAGATTGATGGAATGGGTGGACAAATTTAATGTAGATAAGTGTGAAGTGATTCATTTTGGTTGAAAGAACGAGAAGAGACAATAGGAAATAAAGGGTACAATTCTACAGGGGCTGCATGGCTGCAGGGGCCCTGGTGTATACAACCATGGATCATTGAAGGTCCCTGGAGCGGTTGAGAGGGTACAATGTATATGGCATCCTGGGATTTACCAACAGTGACACGGTAACACAGTGGTTAGCACTGTTGCTTCACAGCACCAGGGTCCCAGGTTCGATTCCCGGCTTGGGTCACTGCCTGTGCGGAGTCTGCACGTTCTCCCTGTGTCTGTGTGGGTTTTCTCCGGGTGCTCTGGATTCCACCCACAAGTCCCTAAAGACGTGCTTGTTCGGTGAATTGGACATTCCGAATTCTCCCTTCCAGGTGCCCGAACAGGCGCCGGAGTGTGGCGAATAGGGGCTTTTCACAGTAACTTCATTGCAGTGTTAATGTAAGTCTACTTGTGACACGAATAAAGATTATTACTATTATTATTATCGAATTCAAAAGCAAGGAAGTTAGATCAAATCTATATAAAGCACTGATTCGAACACAAATGGAGTATTGAGTCCAGTTCTGGGCACCACACTTTAGGAAGTGTTGCCAATCGCCACCAGAGTCACAAATAATGTTGCCAATTAAAGGGAATAAAGGGAGTGGCGCTGATTAGTCTATATCTGAATTGGTTATCTGAGCACAGTTCTTTTGTTCTGGGGAAATGGGCCATTAGAAAGCAAATGAGTGGAGGTTTCGATCGCGTCCAGCTATCTGGGTTGCAAATACACACGCAAGCTCTGAGTCTGTCTGAGTCCTGGGCTGGCCATAACTCCCATGGTCCTTTGCAGGTGGCCATCTAAGATGGCTACAGAAGGATGTGAAGCCATTCGAGAGGGTGCAGGTTCATAAGAATGGTTCCAGGATGCACATAATGGTATTCAAAAGCGCTCCACTCATAGCATAAACAAAGGCATTCCTTGGTAATCAGCCGTCTGCACAGCATCTTGCCCACAGTATCAAGATGCCATTGACTATATTCGTGGACATTGATGCAGCTTTGCTAGCCATTACTGAGCTGGATCCCAGTCAGCAGAGAACCAGATGCACAGCTGTATCATTTTTTATAAGAACACCTCCTGCTAATGTCCATCACAGTGACAAAACTGATCACTTGCAGTCTTCTGCTTGCCTCTGGGCATATACTGCAATGTGCATTAATAGGGGTAATGGTGTGGAGCGGCACAGAGGTCAGCTTCCATTGTGTGGAACACCGCCTTCACAAGTAGCCTTCAAACAGGAGGTCAGGTGCTGTATAGATCCATCAGTAGGCTGCAGACTTGAGTCAGTACATTCGTTTACATTGCACTTCAAACCTATCTGCAATTTTTTTTCAATAAACCTGCCCTTTCAGCCTTGGCAAATACTGCTAATAGGTTAAGACATCTTTTGAGCCTTTCCAAAAGCTTCAGGGATTTTTGCCACCCTGGTATCAAATATTGGTTGGAATTTTCTGGCTGTTCCCGCTCGTGGGATTTTCCAGCCACGCCAACGGCACCCCTCCTGCCACAGGTTCCCCAGTAGCGGAGTGTGCGAATAACGGGAAACCGCACTGAGAACAGCGGCAGGACCAGAAGACCCTGCTGCTAGCCAATGGTTGGCCACTTCCACCGCAGTGAGCAGAATCTCCGGCAGCAGCACACCCCTTCCTTTTTTTAAATAAATTTAGAGTACCCAATTATTTATTTTTTTCAATTAAGAGACAATTTGGTGCGGCCAATCCACCTAACCTGCACATCTTTGGGTTGTAGAGGTGAAACCCATGCAGACATGAAGAGAATGTACAAACTCCACATGGACAGTGACCCAGGACCAGGATTTGAACGTGGGTTCTCAGTGCCGCAGTCCCAGTGCTAACCACTGCGTCACATGCCGCCCCCAGCACACATCTTCCTGATGAACGCAATACATTCTAGGCTCAGTTCGAGCAGGAATCCATTAAATCGTTGTCAACTGCCCCAGCAGCCTCGGACATACCCATACCTACCGTCACAGCTTCCAGAGTCAAATCGGCCTTATTGAAAGTGAACTCTCAGAAAGCGACAGGGTCTGACGGGGTCCTTGGTTATGTACTCAGATCCTGCGCAGACCAACTGGCGGATGTGTTCATAGACATCTTCAACCTTTCCCTACTCCGTTCCAAAGTTCCTACCTGCTTCAAGAAGACCATCATCATACTGGTGCCAAAGAAGAACCAGGTAACGTGCTTCAACAACTATCATTCGATGGCCTTGACATCAATCATCATGAAGTGCTTCCAGAGGTTGGTCATGAGACACATCAACTCCATACTCCCAGAATGCCTTAATCCATTGCAATTAGCATACCGCCACAACCGGTCCACAGCGGACCACTTCTCCTTGGCCCTACACTCATCCCTTGAACACCTCGACTGAGGAGGCAGGTGAAGGGTGGGAGGCAGGGAGGTTGCCCAGGGAAGGAAGAGACTGCTTAGGATGGAATAGGAAGCTGTCTGCGGATGTAAGACAGACTGTTGGGATGGGGTGGGCTGCTGTCGGGAAGGAAGGATAGACTGTCCGGGATGGGGTGATGCGCTGACTGGGAAGGGAGGACTCCTATGTCAGAATCCTATTCATTGACTATAGCTCTGCCTTCAACACCATATCCCAGCCAAACTCATATCAAAACTCCAAAACCTAGGACTTGGCTCCTCCCTCTGCAACTGGATCCTCGACATACTGACCCATAGACCACAATCAGTAAGGATAAACAATAACACCTCCTCCAAGATAGTCCTCAATACCAGGGCCCTGCAAGGCTATATACTTAGCCCCCTACTATACTCCCTATACACACATGACTGCGTGGCTAAATTTGGTTCCAACTACATCTACAAGTTTGCTGATGACACAACTGTAGGGGGTTGGATCTCGAACAACGATGAGCCAGAGGACAGGAGAGAGATAGAGAATCTGGTGGCATGGTGCAACAACAGCAATATCTCCTTCAATGTCAGCAAAACTAAAGAGCTGGCCAATGACTTCAGGAAGCATGTATTGTACACACTCCTGTTTGCACCAATGGTGCTGAGGTGGAGATGTTTGACAGCTTCAAATTCCTAGGTGTGAACATCACCAACAATCTGTCCAGGTCCATGCATGTCGACGCTACGACCAAGAAAGCACAGCAGCACCTATACTTTCTCAGCAAACTAAGGAAATTTGGCATGTCCACATTGACTCTTACCAATTTTTACAGATGCACCATAGAAAGCATCATCTCTGGCTGCATCATAGCCTGGTATGGCAACTGCTCGGCCCAAGACCGTAAGAAACTACAGTCATGAACACAGCCCAGTCCATCACATCCATTGATTCTATCTACATCTCCCGCTGCCTTGAGAAAGCAGGCAGCATAATCAAAGACCCCCTCCACCCGGCCCACTCACTCTTCCAACCCATGCGACAGGGCCATAAAATCCGATCCTAAATTTCACCATGCAATTTTCTTGTCCAAATACAAGTGTATTCCCTATACCTATCTAAACCCACACTATAAATTACTATGCAAAAAGACTGACCCAGGAAACTTGGTCATACAGGTAGGATTTGCAGCAGTTCTCAAGCACTTAGAATTGGGTTTGACCAGTAAATGTAAACGAGGCCCGTTGTGACTCTTCTCCAAATCTTTAAAAAGTATTTCCTAACTCACCAGCTTTTTTATTAAGACAATGGGTGTGGAGCGGTAATAAAGAAAAATAGAGGGAGAGAGTGAGCGAGAGAGAGAGTGTGTGAGGGAGAGAGAGAGAGAGAAAGACAAGTGGTTTGGGTGTGCAGATCGTACGATACCAGAAACGTACAGAGCATAGAGTCATAGATCTTTACAACATGGAAGCAGGCCCTTCGGCCCAGCTTGTCCATGCCGCCCATTTTCTATCCCTAAGCTAGTCCCACTTGCCCGCATTTGGCCAGTATCCCTCTATACCCACCCTGCCCATGTAACTGTCTAACTGATTTTTAAAGGAAAAACATGTTCCTGCCTCTACCACCGCCTCTGGCAGCCTGTTCCAGACACTTACCACCCTCTGTGTGAAAACATTTCCCCGCTAATCTCTTTTGTATCTCTCCCCTCTCACCTTCAACCTATGCCCTCTAGTTCTAGACAACTTTATGTTTGGGAAAAGATGTTAACTATCTACCTTATCTCTGCTCATCATTATTTTATAGACCTCTATAGGATCACCCCTAAGCCTCCTACGCCCCAGGGATAAAAGTCCCAGCCTATCCAGCCTCTCCTTATAACTGAGACCATCAAGTCCTGGTAGCATCCTCGTAAATCTCTTCTGCACTCTTTCTAGTTTAACAATATCCTTCCAGTAATAGTGTGAGCAGAACTGAACACAGTATTCCATGTGTGATCTTACCAATGTCTTGTACAACTTCAACAAGATGTCCCAACTCCTGTATTCAATATTCTGACCAATAAAACCTAGCATGCTGAATGCCTTCTTCACCACCCTGTCCACCTGCGACTCCACCTTCAAGGAGCTATGAAGCTGTACCCCTAGATCTCTTTGTTCTGTAACTCTCCCCAACTCCCTACCATTAACTGAGTTGATCTACCCTGATTTGATCTTCCAAAATGCATCACCTCACATTTATCCAAATTAAATTCCGTCTGCCATTCATCGGCCCACTGGCCCAATTGGTCAAGATCCTGTTGCAATCTTATACAACCTTCGTCACTATCCACTATGCCCCAACTTTGGTGTCATTTGCAAACTTACTAACCATGCCTCCTACATTCTAATCCAAATCATTAATATATATAACAAATAACAGTGGACCCAGCACCGATCCCTGAGGCACACTGCTGGTCACAGACCTCCAGTTTGAAAAACAACTCTCCACAACCACCCTTTGGCTTCGGTCGCCAAGCCAATTTTGTATCCAATTAGCTACCTCACCCTGGATTCCATGAGATTTAATCTCTTTAAATGACCTACAATGCGGTACACAGAATTTGCAGTGCAGAAGGAGGCCATTCGGCCCATCGAGTCTTCACCAGCTCTTGGAAAGAGCACCCTTCCCAACTGCACACCTCCACCCTATCCCCATAACCCAGTAGCCCCACCCAACACTAAGGGCAATTTTGGACACTAAGGGCAATTTAGCATGGCCAATCCACCTAACCTGCACATCTTTGGACTGTGGGAGGAAACCGGAGCACCCGGAGGAAACCCATGCACACACGTGTAGAACGTGCAGACCGGATCCGCACAGACAGTGACCCAGTGGGGAATCGAACCTGGGACCCCTGGCACTGTGAAGCAATTGTGCTAATCACAATGCTACCGTGCTGCCCAAAGGCCTTGTCAAAGGCCTTGTAAAGTCCATGTAGACAAAGTCGACCCCACTGCCCTCATCTACCTTATTGGTTACCAAAAAACTCAATCAAATTTATGAGACATGACTTTCCCCTTACAAAGCCATGCTGACTTTTCCTAATTATCCTTTGCCTCTCTAAATGCCTGTTGATCCTGTCTCAGAATACCTTCTAACAATTTACCCACTACAGAAATAAGTACGGGTAACTGGTCTGTAGTTCCCAGACTTATTCCTACAGCTCTTCTTAAACAAGGGCACAACATTTGCTACCATCCAATCTTCAGGCACCTTTCCTGTGGCTGCTGATGATTCAATTATCTCAGCTAGGGGGCCGGCAATTTCCTCCCTAGCATCCCATAATGTCCTGGGATACATTTCATCAGGTCCCGGGGATTTATCTATCTTTTTTTAAAATTTAGAGTACCCAATTATTTTTTCCAATTAAGGGGCAATTTAGTGTGGCCAATCCACCTACCTTGCACATCTTTTGGGTTGTGGGGGTGAAACCCATGCAGACACGGGGAGAATGAGCAAACTCCACACGGACAGTGACCCAGGGCCGGGATTCGAACCCGGGTCCTCAGCGCCGTTGGCAGCAATGCTAACAACTGTGCCACCATGCTGCCCCGGATTTATCTATCTTGATGTGCTTTAATACCTCCAGCACCTCCGTCTCTGTAATATGTACACTCCTAAAGACGTCACTTTTTATTTCCCCAATTTCCCTAACATTTGTGCCTTTCTCAACAGTAAATACCGATGTGAAATTTTCATTTAGGACCTCTCCCATCCCTTGTGGATCTGCACGTAGATGACCTTGTTTATCCTTAAGAGGCCCTATCCCTCCTTAGTCACCCTTTTGCCCTTTATGTATCTGTAAAAGCTCTTTGGATTTTCCTTTGTCTTATCTGCCAAGACAATCTCATGCCCCCTTTTTGCCCTCCTGATTTCTCTCTTAACGCTACTCCAACAAGCCCTATACTCTTCAAGGGATCCACTTGATCCCAGCTGCCTATGCATGTCATATGCCTCCTTCTTCCTTTTAACCAAGGCCTCAATATCCTGAGTCATCCAAGGTTCCCTCCTTCGACGAGCCTTACCCTTCACTCTAAGATGAATGTGCTCACTCTGAACCCTAGTTAACCCCTTTTTGAAAGACTCCCACTTACCAGCTGTCCCCTTGCCTGCAAATAGGCACCCCCAATCAACTTTTGAAAGTTCCCACCTAACACCCTCAAAATTGGCCTTGCCCCAATTTAGAATTTTAACTTTTGGGTCAGAACTATCATTCTCCATAGCTACCTTAAAACTAATGGAATTATGGTGACTGGTCCCAAAGTGATCCCTCACTAACACTTCTGTCACCTGCCCTTCCTTATTCCCCAAGAGGAGGTCAAGTTTTGACCCCTCTCTAGGGGGGGCCATCCACATATTGAAGGAGGAATTCTTCCTGAATACACTCGACAAATTTCTCTCCATCCAAACCCCTAGTGCTTTGGCTGTCCCAGTTAATGTTGGGAAAGTTAAGGTCCCCAACTATAACCACCCATTTTTTCTGGCAGCTATCTGTAATCTCCTTACATATTTGCTCCTCACTATCCCACTGGCTATTTGGGGGCCTATACTGCAGTCCTATCAAAGTGATCTCACCCTTCTTATTTTTCAGTTTTACCCATGTAGACTCAGTGGGTTTGAGAATGACAAAAGGCATTGAATGAGAAAACAAATAAAAGCAAATTACTGCGGATGCTGGAATCTGAAACAAAAACAGAAAATGCTGGACAATCACAGCTGGTCTGACAGCATCTGTGGAAAGAATAGGGAACTAACGTTTTGAGTCTGGATGACTCTTTGTCAGTGAGAAAATGGCGATCTGACATTTGCTACTGCACCAATTTTGCTTGTGGCAGAGTTCAATGGAGTGTTCAAAATGGGCTGTTCCAGGAACTAAGCCTCACCGATTACAGTGAAAACATCACTTTATACACCAGGACGCAGTGCTGCATGACATGTTTCCTGGCGCCTGTGACTGTGTTGAGATATACATGGCAGCCATTTATTTTCAGAGCATGACATGCAGTTCTTTTTTTTAAAAGCGGATAGTTTACCCCCTTCCCACAGACAGAGAAGTGACTCTCCGACTTCCAAGACAAGTGATTGCAGCTTGTCACATAAATTTGACCCAACAAACAGGTCTTTGAGTGACATGCTTTGACATTCTTTAAAAGCAGATGGTTTAATCTAGGTGGTACAATCTTTTTTAAGGAGCTGGTTTGCAGCCTCAAACATTTGCTTCTTACAAAAGTGAGGGAGAGACAACAAAAGGACAGACACTTGATCTCCAATCGTTACTACTTGGGTGGTCGGGTTGAAGGACTATTATTATGTTTGGAAGAATGGAGCCTGATTACAGACAATGAGCTGATTTTGCCTCTGGGTAATTATTTTTTTTCTCTCTCTCTCATATTGCTCCTCATTTCCTTCCTGCTTTGTTTCTACGCATATTGTGATATGTGACAAAGGCAGGGTTTGAAACATTCACTTGCCTTAGCATCCACAGTGGATTTCAGTAAATGGTGATTAGCATCAGGGAACTGCAGTGGAACAGTGAGAGGCCTACGTTGTTTTTTTTTGTATAGAACATAAAAGGTCACCTGGCCTGCCAGCAGCTGACAGCTTTTTTGCGTGCATTTAATTGAATGACAAATATCTGCCATAACAGACAAATTGGGATTCATGGGATATTTACTTTTACACCATAAAAGGCTGAGGGGTAGTGGGGGTGGTGGGGATCTGGGGGTGGTGTGAGGTTGGTTTGGGGGTGAGGTTGTTGTGGGGGTGAGGCTGTGTGGGTGAGCGTATGGGGGTAGGGGTGGTGTGGGAGTGATGGGGTGTAAGGGTGGTGAGGGTGTGGGGGTGAGGGTGGCGTTGGTAGGGGGGTTGACACACGTGTCATGCAACCATACATGCAACTCAGGGGGGTGGGTAGCTGGTGGCTTCAGTGGCCAGGGTAACCGGCCATGGCGGCCGGTATGGGTGCCGGCATGTGGCGCAGGGTGGGGGTTCATACACCCTCTGGGTTGTGGGGGGGTAAGCCTTTGGGTGTGTGGGACGGGTGTTAGTGTGTATATGTGGGGAAAGAAGTGTGTATATGTGGCTGCAGCGTATCCGCCTACCGAGTGTCAATTGCGAATCTCACGAATCCGGCACCATTTCACATTTGAATCGGTTTTGTTCCACATAGCAGTGGTGCTAGCCTCGTCAAGGTCACTGAATCGGTCCTGGTGCGATGCCAGTTTTGCTTCCCCGGCTAATAAACTAATAAACTCACTCTTTGTCTAACTCATGAAAGCCTTGTTAAATTGACTCCTTTTAAAACATTAATACATTTGGACTGGGAAAAGGTATCCACAAGGAAAGGAACCCTTTCTAAAGTAACCTTGTTGTGACCAACCAATGGGGTTGAGTAAAGAAGGGGAGCCAGTTCATCCCTCCTCACCCAGGAGCATCTCGACCGGAACCAAAACAAATTGAGGGGCCTCGACGGGGGCCAGTCATAACATACCTTTTCGTGATTTTAATAGAAATTAAATATTGACAAAGTAGTCTTTGCTTCATTAATTTTTTTTTGTAAATTGCTAACAGGGTACAGAGCTATTTAAATAAAAATATTTTTATTGGCATTTTCGATTTATATACAGTTGCATTTTGTATATAGTTAATATACAGTACATCAGATTCTTTATACCTATTTACATTTTATAACCACCTGTCTCAACGCACTCTCCTCTTTACTTCCTCTCTTGCCCTCCTCCCTCTTGTTCCCTTTGTTCCCCTTCGGTTCCCTCCTCTTTTCTCCCCCTCCCCCTGGGTTGTGTATTCCTGTCAGTCCTCTTCTAATCTTTTTATTTTCTCCCTTTCTAGTTATTGTTGGCCTCAATCAGGTCCTGGAACAGGCCGACAAATTGCCCCCATGCTTTAAGGAAGCCTTCCTCCTACCCTCGAATGGTGTTCTCCAGGTGGAGAAATACCGGCAGTTCTGCCAGCCATTCTGCAGCTATGGGTGGTGCTGCTGATTGCCAGCCGAGCAAGATTCTCCGGCATGCGATTAGGGAAGCAAAAGCTAGGGCGGTTGTCCCTCTTCCCCATGTGTAGCTCTGACTGCTCTGATACCCCAAAGATTGCCACTTTTGGGCACGGCTCCACCATCACCCCCACAACCCGGGACATTGCCTCTGAACAGGCTGCCCAGAAGTCAACAAGCTTGGGGCAGGCCCAAAACATGTGGGTGTGTTGACCGGGCCTCTCTGGCACCGTTCACATTCGTCCTCCATCTCCGGGAAGAACTTGTTCATTCAGGTTCTGGTTAGGTGTGCCCTATGCACCACTTTGAACTGCATGAGGCTGAGCCTTGTGCAGGAGGAGGTGGCATTGGCCCTGCTCAGTGTTTCGCTCCAGAATCCCCAACCCACTTCTGTCTCCAGTTTGTCCCCCCATCTCCGTCTGGTCTCGTCTAACAGCGTTCGGGCCCTGTCCAGTAGTTGCCAATATATTTTCCCACAGTTCCCCCTTTCTTTACTGTCCATATTCATCAGGTTCTCAAATAGTGTGGTCTCCGGGGCCCTGAGGTATCCTGCTGTCTCTTTACAGAGGAAGTGTTTTATTTGTAAGTGCCTCATTTCTTGTCCTGTTGGTAGTTCCCATTCCTCCGTCAATTCGTTCAGTGTTGCTGGTCTGTTTCCTATGTAGAAGTCCCTGACTGTCAGCGTTGGACACAGTACTTTTGACGTGTAGAGCTGAAGCTGATGATGATGCACTGGGATGGGAAGGTGTTCAAGCAACTTTTCCAAATCCAAAATTATCCAGAGCTGGTGCCTTCAAAGTATTCAAATCAATTGATTTGAGTTTACACATTCTCCCTGTGTCTGCGTGGGTCTCACACACACAACTCAAAAAAATATGCAAGATAGGTGATTGGCCATTCTAAATTGTCCCTTATTTGAAAAAAAAACTGGTTACCCTAAATTTATTTTTAAAAGATCAATTGATTTGAGATAGATTTGGGCCTATTCAAAGACAAAAGTCAGAAAGTGCAGTCAGGCATTATCTGCGGAGAAAGGAATTTTCTGTGTGTTTGTAATGTGGCTGAACGGATTGATTATTGGCTTGCGAATTTTACCAAGGTGACTGATGGCAGTACTTTGCCAAGCATAATCATGGAGCAATCCAATGGAGATCCGAGATCTTATGGCGTGGTACCAGAAGGAGGAGAACGTTGTGTAATTCCAATTTCCTCCTGTGACATTTGAGTATTGCTGTTTGTTTGAAGTGTGTAGGGCAAGATGTTACGAGCATGGCTGTAGTGAGGGTGCGTGCACTTCAATTATTGGAAGTTATACTGAGATGTGCAATAAGTATAGATTTGCAGATTGCTGAAAAATGTCTATCTGGATAAACATAGCAAAGGTATTGCAAAGAAACACTTTTCCCCTACTCAGTTTACGGCAGCATTCACTAGAGGGAAACTGGAAGATCTATTATTCGCAGATCACACAGGTCCTGGATGTCATTGATAGAGCAAAAGTTAAATTTAAGAGGGATATATACTTTTGATAACCATCTGAAATTCCAGGCAAAAGAACAACAGTGCCTCCATTGTTGTGTTATGCTGTTTCGGATAACACAGGCTGCTACTTGATGCAGCCTTAACTAAAGGATGCTCCAGACTCTGAAATTAGTTCAACGTGTTTATTGAACTATTAACACAGTTCTCAAATGAGTTCGACTCTCTGCTAATCTAACTGTAGTAACTCAGTCTAACTGTACCAGCTTGCTCTAAGCCACGTGCTGGGGTGTGATGCTGCTGATCAACCCTGTCTGACTGTCTAGATGTCTGTCCGTGGAAAGAGCCAGGGTGTGAGTGCCTCATCCCTTTGTCAATCCCCCTTGTGGTGTTGCCACCTCTGAGTGTCCTGACTTCCCATTGGTTGTGTCCTATTCTGAGTGTTCATTGGTTGCATGATTGCATATCATGACATCCATCACCATAAAAACTTGGCTTGCTCTCAGATCTTGACCTTCCTGCAGCATCAGGCATAAAACATTCAATTTACAGCACACATGTACAACAGCTGACATTGAGACATACACAAACTACAGAGCCAGACATGACTAAATGATTTCCCTTTATTCAATATGTACCATAGCTCTTTAGAGGTATGGATTGGGGTAATGTGCTGTTTTGCAAACAAGAAACTATTTATTGAAAGCACTAAATGCAAGGTTCCTCGGGCACTACAATGGAGCATTCAAAATATCGCTAAAAGGGCCGTGAAATGTGCAAAAAAAACTACTACATCAATTTTCCTGCCAACCCTGCTTGTCCACTGCCCCTTCATTTTACCCACAATTACAGGTGCAGATCGGTGAACGTGCTAAGTTTTGCTAATTTCCGTAGTCTTGCTAGACTGTGGGCACAGGGGCTAAGTTCTCCAGTTGTTTCAAAGACAGACTCCTTTACTGCACTATGTATTTAGTGCCTTTCTGTTTATTTTAACTTTATGCACTTCTCTGTTTTCTAGACTAAACTGTACATCTGAGAAAGACATAAATATTCTGTTAAAATTAGGCTTAACTAGGTCTGAAGTGAATTCTCACTACAAACAAAATTAAGTTTAAAGAACACTTTTAAAAACAAACAATTCAAGATAAACCTCTAATATAAGTAGACTCAGTGATCAGGGTTTCATATAACTATTAACAGTATTGTTTGTCATTTCAAACTGCCACAAAGCATAATGCTTTGCGTCTTTGACTCCCCCACAGCTGTGTGTTCCCAATCACAGCCACCTTACCGTGGACAAGTGCTAAGTGGAGGACAAGCACTTTATCAATGCCTATGCTTTTCATATTGGTCTAGAAATTGGTCACCAGCCCTTCATCCTTTTAACCATGGATGATAGGGGTCAGGGGGTTCCCAGCTGGTTCAGTTGGCGAGGTGGCTAGCATGTGATTCACAATGGTGCCAATGACACAGGGTTTAATCCCACTTCCGAATGATGTAGAATTGAGACCTGCCTCCTCCTCTTGTAGCAAATTCACAGCATAAACAGCGGTTCGGCATTCCTCAAATAATGAAAGATGCTACGTGGAGAAGATAAGTGGAAGTTGGCCATGCATGATAGTGTGTTATTTTTTAATCAAATGCTTTTGAGTGAAACAAAGGTGAGGGTCTAATAGAAAAATATTAAATTTTTAGTGGCACAGTGGTTAGCACTGCTGCCTCAGCACCAAGGACCCGGGTTCAATTCCGGCCTTAGGTGACTGTCTGTGGGGAATTTGCACATTCTCCCATTGTTTGCATGGGTTTCCCCTGGGTGCTCCGATTTCCTCCCTCAGAACAAAGATGTGCAGGTTAGATGGATTGGCCATGTTGTTATCCAAGAAGATGGAAAAATAGCATACCATTTTATTCAGGTCAAAACCAGTTGCTTTTACATGGAGTTATGGATAGTGATGGTGGAGGCACCAAATTCTTTCCATCATATGGCTGACCAGGAATCTCTCTTGCTTTTACCGCTTACCATTGGCAAATGTTGGAAGGATTTACATGCTGCTACTCAACCTGTTTGGCCATGTCGTGAACACACCTCCTTTAGTCAGCAAGTGCTGGAGTGGGACTGGAACACAGAACTTCTGGCTTAGAGGCAGGGGGATTACACTGCACCACAAGACCTCCTTCTTACTCTTGATCGTGTACTAAAATGATCTGCTCAATTATGTATTATAATTTTGTTGACTTCATTCTAAATTCTACTCTGGCTTTAGCTATAGTATGACTACAACTTGACTCTACAGGTGAGACAATCCCTGATACACAAAACAAATTTCTTCATTTGTTCTTAAATACAGACAAGATACACAGAATAACCTGATACCCAACACAAGACATACAATGACTAAGGTCCAAGGGGAATTCATTACTTCTTCTGCTGGCCATCACCATGTACATTCTGGCAGGACATGGATCTCGATTACATTTTGCATGTAAAAGGCAAAGCAACAACAGTAATAATAACCTAAAATAGGAACAAGATTTGAGCCCTTGTTGGCACCGTAACCGTGACTGGGCCTCCAATGCTACTTAATATTTACATCTATACATCAGTGTTCAGTATTTACAGTGGTTTGTCAGGTTTCAGCCGGGCTGCTGCGGCTTGGTGATTGGGGTTGACCCAGCTTTACCGTTATATATACAGCAATAGGTGGGGTCTTTCAATTCGCTCGTCAGTAAACCCCATTCCATTGGTGGTGGTGGTGGTGGTGGTGATGGTGATGGTGGGGAGGGGGGGGGGGGTGCTAGCGGGGATGCTTCCCCCTTGATTTTGAGTTTTTGAGACAGAGGGTTGGTCCATTCCATATCCCGGTTTCTTCCCGTGTGAGGGAGGTCTAGTGATTCCTTCAGTGAGTGGCCCTCTTCCTCATTCTTTCCCTGTTTCTCGCGAGCTCCCTCCCTCTGGATAACTTTCCCTGCCCCCCCCCTCCCCTTCCCCTAGCTAGCCCCCCCACCCTCTCCACCTCCACCCAGTTGGCTGCTGGTTGCAAACAAGTCTGCAAAAAGGCTTGAGAATTTGTTCCATGTGCCGTGGAATCTTTGCTCGGACCTTCATATTTCCAATTTTATCTTTTCTAGCCTGAGGAATTCGGCCGGATCTGAGAGTCATTCCGAGGCCTGGAGTGGCACTGCCAACTTCCATCCTAGCAGAAGTCTCTTCCTGGCAATCAGTGAGGTAAATACCAGGACATCCACCCCTTTCCCTGCCAGCGCTCTGGGTGCTCTGACACCCCGAAGACCGCCACAGACAAGCACGGCTTCATCTCAACCCCCACTACCTTGGACATAGAAGGCCATTGAGAATTCCCTGAGTCTGGGATAGGATCAGAACATGTGGATGTGGTTGGCCGGACCCCCTGACACCGCTCGCACTTGTCCTCCACCTCCGGGAAGAACCCGCTCATACACGTGTTAGTAAGACGTGCTCTATGCACCACCTTAAGCTGCATCAGGCTTAGCCTGGTGCAGGAGCAGGTGGAGTTGACTCTATGCAGCGCCTTGATCCAGAATCCTCCCCCTATCTCCATGTCCAGTTCCTCTCCCCACTTTGTCTGGTCTCGTCCAGTGGAGTACTCACCCTATCTATAAGTCATTTGTATATGTCGCCACATTTGTAATCTCCTAACCAATCCGGCCCTGCCACCCTGTCCAGGAATGTGTCTCTGGGGGAACAGTTTTGTCTATTTGTGGAGGAGTTACGCAGCTGCAGATATCTAAGCTCAGTTCCTTTCAGGACTTGGAGCCTCTCTGTAAGTTCCCCCAAGGTCACCAGTCTGTCATCCACGTACATGTCCTCTATTGTCAGCGTCCCTCTGTCTTCCCCCACATCCCAAATGTGTGTCTATCCTCACTGGTATGGACCTGTAGCTGTTGCAGATAGGGACCCCCATGGACATCTTGCCTGGTTCAAAATGTCGCCTTCCTTAGGGTGGCTACTACCACTGGGCTCCTAGTTTTCTACTCTTCCCGGGATGTCTGGCAGGGTTAATCATGCCAAACTGCACCTTGCATTTGTAGAGAGCGGATTTGGAACTGTTAAATTTGGCCTGGCACTTTGCCAGGTCTGAACCAATGTCGTGATACAAGCGGATGCAATGTCCTTCCCACTTGCACCCTCTTGCGCCTTTCGCCCACCTGTTCTCCTGGTGTCTGTTTTTTCTTTTAGGCCCTGCTGGGTCTTGATGAGGCTTACCACCTCGACTTTGGGTGCCGCGATCTGGTCCCCTTGGTCCGTGGCGGCCTTCTCGAGGTCTCTTGTCGTCAACACTTGGGCCTCAAGCCACCTTTCCAGTTTGGTCATTGCCTCCCTCATGGGGGCCATTGTTGCCTCCACTGCTGTCTCAGCGGCTGCAAGAAGTCTTTCTTCAGCTCCTCCCTGTGTCTTTGGAACTCAGAATTGATGGAGTCCGTGAGTTTGTCCATTAGCTCTTGGGTCTGCGCTGAGAACTTTGTGGAGTCAGTCCTTCCCGGTTCTGTGCTATCTCGTGTGTCTGCAAACTCCAAGGCTGAGCTTTCCCTCCCCTCATCTTTGCTGGCTTCTCTGCTGGGTGGTTGGCCTTTTCCCGTTCTTTTTTTCTATTTCTCATTGATGCAGTTTGCAAAGATTAGGTTAGGGACGGTCGTTGATATTTTTGGTGCTTGTTTGATGGGGTTAAAAGGTCGTATTCGTGGATTTAATATGAGAGCCATGTTACAAGCGACCGCTCACCTCATGGCCGCCACTGGCAGTCCACTTCGGAATTTTCGTTTTTAACACTTTTTTCCCAATTAGAGGACAATTTAGTGTGGCCAGTCCACCAACCCTGCACACCTTTGGGTGTGGGGGCGAGACTCACTCAGACATGTGGAGAATGTGCAAACTCCACACAGACAGTGACTCGGGGGAGCCAGGATCAAACCTGGGTCTTCAGCACTGTGAGTCAGCAGTACTAACCACTGTGCCGCCCTCACTTCCAAATTTTCTGTAACAGTTTTAACTTCTTCTGTTGTATTTAGTTGAATCCCAAATTGCTTATTAAGTTGTTTACTTATTTCTGTACTCTGGAGTACAACTTTCTTTAATTGGTGGCTAACCTGTGCCAAATATCCATGCAATGCTGTCTGATCAACCAAATTAACTATTCTGCGTCCTGTACCCGATCATCGTGTTCGGGTTTCCAGCACTGGACTGTTCCAACGGCCTTTCGTCAAACCATCCCTGTCATGGCCTCTCCTATGCCAATGTTGTAAAAGCTTCCTAACTACTTTAGATGGGGTATGATCACATTGAGAGGGCCACATAGGGTCCAGGTTATGCAACACCTTGCTGAATCTTGTATAACATTCATAACTTAATCATATTGTGACCATACTATCAGTCCTTAGGAGGGTATTGGTGGCATTTCAGGACATCAACAATCTTTATTATCAACAAGATGCCTCTTGTTCTTTTAAGAGGCAACTAGACAGGTATATGAACGGGCGGCAACAGAGGGAAGTAGACCTTGGAAAATAGGAGACAGGTTTAGATAAAGGATCTGGATCGGCGCAGGCTGGGAGGGCCGAATGGCCTGTTCCTGTGCTGTAATTTTCTTTGTTCTTTGTTCTTTAAAGAATTCAATTTCTGCTGTAACTGTCTGATACGGCACTGGACCATTTGTGCCATTACTGACACTTCCCGATCTTCCCCGTTTCTTTGGGTCTTAATTTCAACTCGGCAAACATCCAAGAAACCCAAGTCTGTCCATGTCTTTTCCCAAATTATGTTATTCTGTTCAGTCTGCATCCCAAATATCTGGTTACAGTTTGTTTGGTTGGCTCTAGCGGTTTAGCATATCCAGCAGAAGAGCCACTTCATGACATTACTCCCTCACGTTGGCCTGTTGGAGCAAATCAAGGCAATATCAGGTCCTTCCAGTTAAATAAAATATGCTCAAAGTCCTCCTCATCTGAGTGGCCATCAAATATCTCTCATATATTTCCTTGTTCCCTCTGCTATCAAGCCTCCTATGGCTTTCCATTCCTCTTCTGGCATCCCTATGTTTTTCTCACCATCCTCATCATCTTCATCTCTTTTAACGTCCACAAACCTGTTATGTTCTGTTTTATGGCCATACTACAGATGCACAAAGAACATCTAGTCCTTTGACTGGGAAAATAATTTGTTAACAAGATTAACACGTGGAAAGATAACTAATGGACTGTGGTACAGACAGTACGAATAAATGAATTCAGTGAATTCTCCTGGGGCTACTTCTAGTGCGGCTATCCTCTTATACAACTTACTACCAATTGCTGAATATCTTCAGTCACATGGTAGATCTCTGTTGCCACCAGCTGGTTGGAGGTCACATCAATAACTATTGAGAATAACATTGAATAACATTGAGAGGGGCGGCACAGTGATGCAGTCGTTAGCACTGCTGCCTCATGGCGCTGAGGTCCCAGGTTCGATCCCGACCCTGGGTCATTGTCATGTGGAGTTTGTACATTTTCCCCGTGTCTGTGTGGGTCTCAACCCCACAACCCAAAAGATGTGTAGAGCAGGTGGATTGGTCACACTTAAATTGCCCCTTAATTGGAAAAAAATAATTGGGTATTAAAAAAACTATACACATTGCTGGACAACTATATACAAAACTGTGCACAGGCATATCACCACAAATCCCAGCTACACTTTTACTCGGGTTTTCCCGATTCCCTGCATTATCTAAAGCATTCAACTGAACTACTCTAGAGTGACATTCTTCATGGAATCCTGCCTGTTTCCCTTGTGATCCCATGTATGGTTGTAACTGATTGATGTGATGGGACCTACTTCCTCTGGTGTCCAGCAGGACTTTTTAAACTGATGGACTAGCTTTGTCCACAATGTGTCATGTGAGAGTACCTTTAAGAAATGGATTGCTTAAGCAATATACCTTTAAGAAAATGTGATGTCGGAGAGTGGGTGGAGCTGAGCTCAGTTCGGCCATTTTGAGGTTGGTTCTGGGTTTTAGTTTCAGTTTGAGACAGCAGCTTGTGTGTGACTGTGTTTTTTTGGCTGTGAGCCGCATGAAGAAAAAGCAAGGTGCTGGAGCTGAAGACTACCAAGCTGATATATCTCTGCCATCCAACAGAAAATATACATTAACTTTAGCCTGGTGTGTTACTGTTTTTGTGAAGGTGAAGTCTTTTGGATGTGTAAAGGAACAGTTTGCAGGATTGGGTAGTGTTGTATTATTTTCGGGGTTATCTTTGAAGTAAGGGGTGTTAAGAGATCCAATGTTTATTTAGAAGGTTAATTTGAGTTCATGGAATAAACATTGTTTTGTTTTAAAAACCACATGTCCATAATTGTAATACTACACCTGGGAAACACGCCGTGTACTTCAAAAGCAACAATCCATTAAAGGTGGGGTTTGGTTGAACTCCATGGTACATTTTGGGGTTCTGAATACACCTCTCCCATAACAAATGCATAGTGGTTAGCACAGTTGCCTCACAGCTCCAGGGTCCCAGGTTCGATTCCCGGCTTGGGTCATTGTCTGTGTGGAGTCTGCATGTTCTCCCCGTATCTGTGTGGGTTTCCTCCGGATGCTCCAGTTTGATCCCACAGTCCAAAGATGTGCAGGTTAGGTGGATTGGCGATGCTAAATTGCCCTTAGTGTCCAAAAAGGTTAAGTGGGGTTACTGGGTTATGGGGATAGGGTGGAAGTGTGGGCTTGGGTTGCTCTTTCCAAGGGCTGGTGCAGACCAGATGGGCTGAATGGCCTCATTCTGCACTGTAAATTCTATGATTCTATGAAATTCTGGGGCTAGAAAACTCTCTGGTTTTTAAAAAACCATTTAAAGCATCCAATTCGTTTTTTTCCAATTAAGGGACAATTTAGTGTGGCCAATCCATCTACCAAACCATCCTTGGGTTGTGGGGGTGAGGCCCGAAAACCCTCTGCTTGTTGTAATCTCACCATCACTTACTCTCCAATCTGTAGTTCTATCAAAATAAGTTTCCCTTTGCAGTCACCAATCCCAATTTCACAGCTACTGCTGACTGGACTGTAATGCTTGTAAAGTTTTCAACAGTTTGTTAACATAGGTCTCTTGATTGGTAGCTTCTAGTTGTCAATCTGGCTAGTCTATTCTTAATAAGCACTCCATCCCTCTCATCTTCCTCCCCGTCATTACTTCATGGGGTGCAAATCCAGTAGAACTGGATAAAGTGTTTCACACTATCATTAGGACACAATGTAACACTCTGTCTCCGGTTGTACTGTTCTGCTGTACTACTTTCCATCGCATAGTTTTCAAAGTTCTGTTCCTTTCTGCAATTTCGCTGGATTGCAGATGATAGACTATATGGAATTTCTGTTGCATTCCGACCAATTTCAGTGCCAACTGCATCACCTGGGCACTAAATTCTGACCCTCGGTCTGAGTCTATACTCCTCGGTAATCCCCATCTTGTGAAGACCTGCTGTATCAGCATTTTTGCAGTCGTGGCTGCGGTATTGGGTGGGATTTTCCTCCCTTTCTGCGGTATGCTCTGCAGCGGCAGAGGGCAGCTCACCAGTGGCCAGCGGCGGCCTCTTCTGGACCCACCATTGTCAACAGGGCTTCCCGTTGAATGCAATGCTCGCCACTGCGTAACCCGCAGCGAGGGTGAGCTATCGGCGGGACCGTAAGATCCAGCCAACCTGAACAACCCGAAAATCCCGCCTTATGTTTTTTTGTAGGAAGGTTGAACATGTCTATTGTGGCTAGGATGTATTTGTAAGCTCCTTTGCAGGCTGACAATGGGCCTACATAATCAATTTGCAGATTAGCCCAGGGTCCTGTCACTGGTCGAATATGTCTCAATTTTGCTTCGTTTGCATTTTGGCCTGGATTATTCTGAGGGCACAGAAGACAGTTTTCTACATAATATTTTATGCCTTTTCCCATATATGGCCACCAGCATAATAATTTATTTCAGGCCTTGGTGGGTTCAAAGCATTGATACCCATATATATCATGATTCTGATAGATCATCTGGCGTCTATCCTGTGCAGATATTACATATAGCCCATTCTTTAATCCCTTTTTGTTCCTTGGGCTGATGGGAGTTTCAGGCTTAGGTCATCCACTGTTCTATTATTTTGTGTTTTTGTTTCATTAAAAAAAAAATGCTTTCAGGCTAGGTGGATTGGCCACGCTAAATTGCCCCTTAATTGGAAAATATGAATTGGGTACTCTAAATTTATAGAAAACAAAAGAGAAAAAAAAACGCTTTCTTTAATTTAGATTACCCAATTATTTTTTTCCAATTAAGGGGCAATTTAGCGTGGCCAATCTACCTACCCTGCACATCTTTGGGTTGTGGGGGTGGGACCCACGCAGACACGGGGAGAAGGTTCAAACTCCACACGGACAGTGACCCAGGGCCAGGATCAAACCCGGATCCTTGGCGTCGTGAGACAGCAGTGCTAACCGCTGTGCCACCCTCTAGTTTTTCCACATTTAAAGCATTTTCCTGTTTCTTTCCACCATTGTTTGGATTGAGTCCTGAATAGGGCTGAGGGTTATCCTCTTGTGAATTTCACCCATGCCTTTGGTATGGTCGGAAGGTTCCACAAGATCCCGGTCATTCCGAACCTTCATTCCTCCAGGCTACTGCCTCATGACCTCCTCCAAAACTGGGCTGAAAGGCATATACCATCCCTCTCTGGCCTTTATTATTTATCCCGCTTTACAATACTTGGTTCATATACTTTAGAACCCTAGCTTCTGTAGGGGTATTGTCCTCGATGCATCACACACATCCTATGACTCGGAATTAGAATGTGAGATAAGGATCCGCAACCATCTACTAACTTTTTTCTATCTAAGACTGGCCCATATACTCCATTAAAAGTCCCCCACAAACGATTGGCAACAACGGACTGGTGTTCACCTGGATCCTGACAACACCTATGTAGTCCTTCTGTGGGATCCTCCCCCCCCCCCCCCCCCCCCCCAACCACCCACCCCCCACTTCCTCACCCTGCCGTATTACAAATTGCATCTTTCATTGTCTAGGATGTCCGCTGTCTTTGCTGTTGCTCCAGGCGCATTGCTGAAAACAGCCTCTGATCCACACACAAACCCAAAAGCTGTACTTCCTCTTTATCATCCACCCCATGCATCTCTCTCTACTCTGTGATGGCAGCAAACATTTGAAATGGATCCTGGTACCTTCATACTTCGGCATTAATTCAAACAAATCCAGTAACTGGGTGACCGAATAGGGAGTTCTGTATGTGGTTTCTGTTCCTGCCATGCTTGTTGTCTTTTGCATTGTAAAGGGGGAGGTGGAGCTGTGGGGGTCAGTATGGTTTCCAGAGGAGGTTGGTCCCAGCCACCATCATCATGGTGTCTATACCTGTATGCCCCCTCAGTCAGACTAACCCATTCTACTCCCTCAGAGTCACTTTCATCATTGTATTTACTACTGTGACCCAGAGTGCAAATGATTCCTTTCTGGGTGGACAGATACGCTTTTAATTAATCTATTTCTTTCTGACATTTAGTATGGCCTTGTTCATCATGTTTATCAGTTTGCTGTGCCTTTCTCAACACTGCAAGGTCTGCCTTTAAATTGGTGCACAATTGACGGGTACAACCCAGATCTTTTGTTAACCTCTGCAATTCCTTCTAAGCCTTACTCCAGTTCCTCTCAGCCTTTTCTTTTTTTTAAATTTAGAGTACCCAATTCATTTTTTCCAATTTAGGGGCAATGTAGCGTGGCCAATCCACCTAACCTGCACATCTTTGAGTTGTGGGGGCGAAACCCACGCAAACACGGGGAGAATGTGCAAACTCCACACAGACAGTGACCCAGAGCCGGGATCGAACCTGGGACCTTGGCGCCGTGAGGTTGCAGGGCTAATCCACTGCGCCACCATGCTGCCCTCTCAGCCTTTTCAAACTACTCTGGAAGTTAGCCATATGTATGACTAAACTATGTTGATTCTCCTCAGTGACTGCAGCTTGCTGTTTCAGCTTTTCTAACTCCTCTCTTAACTTCTGATTTTCTTCTTCTAATTTCTTATTTTTCTCTCTCAAATCGTTTCTCTCTCAGTAGCAGGTGGGCATTGCGATAGGCCCATTCAGCCCCTTTGCCATTTTACCCTTCAGGGCTGCCTCCCACACCTGACTTCCTTTAGTTTTCTCAGGCTCTGTTATGCATCCCAGAAGTTATGCCAATGCGGCTATTTCTTATGCAGATATGCAGGTAATACCTGCGCCCATTCTGGTTTTGAATTTGTGGCCATTTCCTTTACTTTGTTACTTGATATTGTTCACTGGTTAGTTCCGTTCAAGTTTGGACTCGACGGAACTTCTTTAACTAGAAGTGTCACAGCTGAGTCCCGTCTGGGTCGCCAATTCTGTTGAGCTGTGTCTGGAAGCATGTCCCACGCGCTTGTCAGTACTATGGAGTAACAGCTCTGAGGCAAAAATTTCAGTTTGAACAATCACAATACTTAATTGCACTAAAAGCAAGAAATACTGTAATTACTCTTGTGTGTGTGTATATGTGATATTATCCATCTGTCCTCAGGTTCACCAGGCCTGGTATAGGGGCACTCTTTTGTGAAGTGTCAACTTCGAGATGTCTTCTGGCGAGTTGGTCCCAGTCTCTCTCTCTCCCCCTCTCTGGATTCTCCTGCCTTTGATAGCCGCATGCCTCCTTTTATCCTCCTTTCTCCCCAGCCACTGGAATAGGACTTTGGCACAGTAATATACTGATAATCGATTTATTCCCTGGGCCCATCCTGCTGAATGGCCCAGAGTTAGCACTTCTTATCTCTTGCCATGTTCTACTCAATAGGACACGATGGGTTCACTTCCTGTGGGGGCATCTCTAGCTCCAAATGTAATACGTTCTGTTATGGTGTTTGCACAGTACAGTACTCCAGGAAATACCACATTTGCAGTTTGTTTGCAGTGAGTTCATTATCCCTCAGGAATGTGGTCAGCAGTCTCTCGTAATGAGATTAACAATCACAGAAGAATCATAGAATTCCTACAGTGCAGAAGGAGGCCTTTTGGCCCATCGAGTCCACGCCAACCCTCTGAAAGAGCATCACAACCCAGGCCCATTCCCCTTCCCTGTCCCCGTAATCCCACCTAACCTTTGGACACAAAGCAGTAATTTAGCGTGGCCAATCCACCTAACCTGCACATCTTTGGGTTGTGGGGGTGAAACCCATGCAGACTTGGGGAAAATGTGCAAACTCCACACTGAGTGACCCAGGGCCGGGATTCGAACCCAGGTCCTCAGTGCCGCAGTCCCAGAGCTAACCACTGCGCCGCATGACACCCTTAAGAATCTTAATTCTGACCATTGTGAGTTGTGCAGATTGGTTCTGGGGCAGCAGACTAGGAGATTAGGAGCTAGTACCATTCAGATCCAGGACACCTGCATGCTATTGAGCTTGTGGAATGTGAAGTAATTTGCCACTTTCCGTACAGCTTATCTGTGACATTGTATTTTGCTTACTCACTTTCTCAGTAGTAAGTAGTAAAAACCTCTGTTGCATTGTATTGGGTGGATGGCAGCAGTAGATCCCTCAATACACAGGAGGAGCTGCAGGTGGACATCTACAAAAGCAGCAGGTAAGCTGGCTCATGCTCAGGAGCACTGACCACCCAACAATAGGCCAACAGCAGCCTCGCTAATAATGCCTTCAAGCTAATCACATATTTCAATGGAGCAAGTTTCCCTTTATAAGCTCATCTTGGAAAGTTTTAGATTTAGATTTATTCTCACATGTACCGAGGTACAGTGAAAAGAATTGTTCTCTTACAGTCCAGGCAGATCGTTCCATGCATGAAAAAACATAGGACATACGATAAATACACAATGTAAATACATAGTCATCAACATTGGGTGAAGCATATGGAGTATAGTGCTAACAACAGCAGAGAAGATGTGTAGAGAGATCAGATCAGTCCATAAGAGGGCCATTCAGGAGTCTGGTAACAGCAGGGAAGAAGCTGTTTTTGAATCTGTTAGTACGTGTTCTCAGACTTTTGTAACTTCTGCCAGATGGAAAAGGTTTGAAGAGAGAATAACCCGGTTGGGAGGAGAAGACATATGCGAGCACTATTCATCCCAATGACTGGGATTCGGTCTTGAACTTCGTACAGGCTCCACGTCTGTCTAAGCTCCATGTTTGTCTCTTAAGAGGGCGCTCTTTTATGGGGTGCAACAGTGTGGAGGAATCTGGGGTGGGTGGTATAAATATTTCAGTGAGGTAAGGAACTCTGATGTGTGCCCCATAAAGATCTCTTTCTAAAACCACAATCAAGCTTAATCGCTGTTTACATGAAGAGGGGTTAAAAAAAGATGTAATTATTTTCGGTTGCACATTTTTTCTTCCATCTGCACTGATTGAACCTAGTATGTGGCAAACTCCTTGCTTCTGGGTGGTTATGTCAGTCTGCAGAGTGACCACAATGTATCTATCAGCTAATAGCTGGCTACAAAGACTTAGTTAATACCACCTTCCAGCAGCTGTTTGTTTTAAGAAGCTTTGACAGCTTTGACTGTGTGAAAATAGTGAAAATTTTTGCAGGGACCGAAGCATTGCCGGGCTAATTCAAAACTTGCACAATTTCATTTTCCAATGCGGTTTGACATTGTTTAATTTTCTGATAATGAATAGCATTGAGGAGAAATAAACACAAGAGACCCACAACCTTTCACCCTCCATGTCAGACCACAAACCTCTATTCGAAGTGTATTTTTTACCTCCGAGTTCTAAATTTAAATGCAGGTCAGAGACTGGACGGAGATGACCTGATATCTGCATTGGTTCAGGGTTTTACATTTTCATCTTTCGGACTTCATTGCCCATCAAACTTAAAGTTCGGATCAAATTCTTCATTTTCTAAAGGGCTCCGGTTGGCACAATAGCGATAAGGATTGTCCTTTTATCATTGGGCTCTGGATTGAAATTCAACACAGCAAGTGGGATTGGCGGCCTCTTCTCTGACAGCTATTAAGTCACAAATTAAATGGGTTCAGGTAGTCATCAACCCAGATCCCAGTGGACACAAAGCAGCAGCATTAAGCAGCTCTCAAATTTGTCGCTAATTGGTACCAATTTGACAATCACATTCAAAGAAGCCATAAGTGTGGGAAATTAATGAGGCACCACCTTGCAGCCAAACAAAGGATTGCGAAGCATGTTTTCACAACATGCGATACACTAAGCTAAATCCCATTAAAATGCATCATCACGTCGCTTGTGCACGATGTCCCTGTGACAAAATGAGACTAGGCTCGCCTGACAACCATGAATTTGTCAAAGCTTTTCAAAAAGGCAATATTCCCCCCCAAAAAAAGTCAGACTAAACAGACCTAGAGATCTGATTCTGCTGTATATGTTTCCAGGTGTAAAATGGGTGACTAACTGTCCAGCATGTTAAATAGTGCACACCGGCAATATGTCACCACCATATTGGATCAGGTTGCTCTGATTTTGCACCAGGCGCATTTAAAACCTCCTTCCCAGGATGCTTTGTGAAACTGGTCTACTTCGACTTCTGGCTCGACATGAGATAAGCTGTCCTAAAAAAAACTTGATATTAATAGTCAAAACTGTTTTAAAAGACCTCATCCACTCCATACAAGGAGCACAGTAGTATAGTGGTTAACACAGTTGCTTCACAGCTCCAGGGTCCCAGGTTCAATTCCCGGCTGGGTCACTGTCTGTGCGGAGTTTGCACGTTCTCCCCGTGTCTGCGTGGGTTTCCTCCGGTGCTCTGGTTTCCTCCCACAGTCCAAAGATGTGCAGGTTAGGTGGATGGGTCATGCTCGTGTCGCGTCTTTTTGTCCGACGTCACTTCGTCCAACGACACTTCGTCCACGTCTTTTGGTCCAACGTCTTTTTGTCCGCCCGTCTTTTGGTCCAACGTCACTTCGCCCAATTATCCAATTACAAATTAACTCCGTATAAAACCATTTAATTGATAAAATGCAAGTACAATACAGCAAGTGAATTTAATTGCTAAAATGCAAGTAATTGATAAAATGCAAGTAAAATGCAAGTTGAAAAATGCAGTTAAAAAATTAAAAAATCTAAAAATGCAGTTAAAAAATCTAAAAGTTTACTAATTACTTAAAATTCCCAAAATTACTTAAAATTGATGTAAATTGTAAATTCCCGAAATTCCCTAAAAGTTAGATTTCCAGAACTGCACCCAAGAGAGAATAATGGGGAGAGGACAAAATGATTTGATATTCTACAATTCCGACAGACACAGATATAAGTGGGAGTCTAATTGGATTTAGACAATGAGTGCAGTTCTGAAAGAAGCAGATTTAAACTCGATTTTCGTCGAGTGATTAAAACCTCTGGTTGGCAGTGGGTTCTGACATTACAGGTCTGAAATGATCAAATATTCCATCAGATACAATGGCTCTCATCACGCTGGAGCATACATGGGTGAATATCCTGCAGCTTATCTGGAGATCAAGCAGCACAAATGCAGAACTCAACCTCAAGAGGCGAAATAGGTGGAGAGGATCCTTGAGCAGTAACATTGAAAAACTAAATTAAACTATTTGTAACTGGATAATTGGACGAAGTGACGTTGGACCAAAAGACGGGCGGACAAAAAGACGTTGGACCAAAAGACGTGGACGAAGTGTCGTTGGACGAAATGACGTTGGACGAAAAGACATAGCACCGGTCATGCTAAATTGCCCTTAGTGTCCAAAAAATGTTACGTGGGGGTTACTGGGTTATGGGATAGAGTAGAAATGTTACGTGGGGGTTACTGGGTAATGGGATAGAGGCTTCAGTAGGGTAGCCTTTGTAAGGGCCGGTGCAGACTCGATGTGTCAAATAGCCTCCTTCTGCACTGTAAATTCTAATTCTAAGCTACTTGCTGTTTTGTACCCAAGCTGTTGGTTCAATTCTGGTTTTATTTTGTTTGGTTGTATTCTGTGTTCCGCAAGTGAATTCAGACTCTGGAGACTGCTTTGTGCTGGTTCTGAACTGCTTTTGTTGGCAGCCAGGAAATGTTTTATTGCTGTCATGGGTGGTCTAGTAGGGCTGCCTCTAGAGCTGGAGACTGCAGAGAAGCAGCTAAGACTACAAGAAGGAGCAGGAGCATAATTTCTTCATTCAAAGGGCCCAGGAGGTCCGGTTTTGGCGGAGTAATCCTTTGACTCTTGATTTTAGGGAATGTCATGGGTGAGATTTTCAATTCAAGCCCAAAATTGGCAGTGTACTCACAGTGCCCCCGCAAAACCATAACGTGGGGGTAGTGGGGGGGTGGGGAGGTGGGGGGGGGGGGGGGGGGTTGGGGTAACAGTTTTGAAATTTGGGCCATTTTTATAATGTTACTACGTACTGATCTGCAAATGACAAATGGGCACTTCACTGACTCCAGGTATACTGCCAGCTTCTACTGGCTGGAAGATTGGATTCCAGGGCAAGGACAAGCTGGCAGCAAATTGGAAGAATCTTGTGCTACCAGAAGGAAAGCAAATTTCCTTCCATTGACAGCAGATCACCCAGGCTTTGCATAAACCTATGATCTCATTCAATGGACCCAAAATAGGAAAACGGAGCTATATAACTGGGATAACTAATTTTGGTAAAGGGCTCATTTTCAATCAGAGTAGAGAGCTATAGAAGGCTGATCCGCAAGGCACAGGATTTTGAACTATCAGATATCAGCTGTGTGTTCGCTGTAAATGTGTTTAAATTCAAGGTTTCTGCTTAAGAAATGACTGAGGTAATTTACAGTCGGGAATTCTAGAATTCCACGAACAATTAAAAAGAAACTCATAGGAGAAAAATTTCAATGCTCTCAAAGAGCTCATATCACCAGTAACTTAGACATCCAGCAGAACACCTCAGGATGCCTTCCAACTTCACCAGGGCCAAGTGGCAAAATCATGAGAAGTAGAGACCTTGGCTGAGAGAGAAAAACGGAGTAGCAAAATATGCTCACCGGAACTTGCTCTCCTGATTGTTTTAAAGCAGCACTGGTGGATTTGTACAATATTCATGGTCTCCAACAATTCTTTCCTTTCAGCTAAAAGAGCCAGGAGGCAGAGTGCTGGATACTGTGAACCCAGACAAGTGGCAACAAAGCTGATTTGCTTTCCTCTTCTGTTTTTGTTTCTCTCCATCTCTTGTCAAGATTTTGCCTCATGCAAACCTAGAGTGAAAATAAAGCAGCCGCCACGAGTGAAGAGTTTTAACTGCTAGAGTTGCTGTTGCTTAAGGGAAGGCTTTCTGTGCATTTTTCTGGGGTAATCGGGCACTAAATGTGTGCATGATAATTTTTATAGTATATTACAGAGGTTGGGTGCAACTTAACGGGACAAAAACAGAGTGCCATTTTGGGCGCATTTAGCGGGCTGTTTCTTGGCGCTGCACCCCGCTATTTAACGGCACTTTGCCATTTTATTTGACCTTGACGGGGAATGACCTGCCAAGGCCGCACTTTAAAAAAAAATGTTTTTATTGTTTTTTTTAATACATAACACAATATAAATATACACAGAACAATAAGAAGTTTGCAAGGGAGGACACCTGGGCGGTGCCCCTAATGTTATTTACCTTGTCTGTTTTTGCTTTTTACTTGGGTTTATTTCATCATTTCTTTTTTTAGTTCAATTGTTTTTTTATTCCTCCTTGCCGCATTTGCTGTGGCCGTTTTTGTGGTCCCATGTGTCTCCTTTCCCGCCTGTGTTCCCCTCTCCTTTCTCCCTACTGACCCCCACCATTGGTGTCCCTGCTCTTACCCCATCCCCTCCCTTCCCTGCGGCCTCTGGCTCTCCCGCTGTGTTTGGTTGCGCTTTCTCGTTTCCCCGGCCCTCCCCTCTCCTTCTCCCCCTCTTTCCATTTGTGTCTTTGTTACTTTCTCTTTATCCTTGGCTACCTAGTTGCTGGCCACAAACAGGTCCCGGAACAACCGGGTGAATGGCTCCCATGTTCTGTGGAAGACTTCTAACGACCCACAATGGCAGATTTGATTTTCTCCATCTGGAGAAATTCCGATAGGTTGGACAGCCAGTCTACAGCTTTAGGTAGTGCTGCCGACCGCCCAGGCAAACAAGATTCTACAGCAAGCGATCAGGGAGGCACAGGCAAGGGCGTCGGCCCTCCTCCCCATGAAGAGCGCCGAGGCTGTATTTACATAATTTTCCTCACTGACAAGCTTTGTTCCCCAGTGCAGGAAGATGACTCACGGATCGGGGCGCCATTTTTAAATACCGTCTGAATCTTTCGACGCCCCTCCCCCCCCCACAGCCACCCCATTGTGGCCTCTGCCCCCATCCCCCTGCCCACTAAACCCAACTTATCTCTTCCGGGGTCCCCTTCCACCCCACCTCTTAAGGGCAAGGCACCCACCCCTGGGCCCTATCCCTGGCATGGGCAAAATGGCACTTTGGCACTGCTTAGGTGGCGGTGCCAAGGTGCCCAGGTGGCAGTGCCAAGGTGCTCGGTTGCCAGTGGGAATTCCAGGGTACCAACCTGCCCAATGCTCGACCACCTGGGGGTCTCTAATGGCCTGGGAGACACCCCCTGCCCCCTGAGGTGCCATTACGCCTGGTCCACGTTTGCTGGAAATCAGTGCTAAACGGCACCCGGCTGAGTTCTCCCAGACAAGGACATTAGGTCTCCAGGCGCTGGGAGAATACGGCACAAATATATTTAAATGGGTCTAAAGGAGGCGGGCAGGGGCAAGATCCGATCACGACATCTCACGATATTCCATTGAATCTTGCAAGATGTTTCAACTGTCATGAATCTTGCAAGGGGCCTATCATGAGATTCAACGGCCTCATTGTGTCACCAAGCCGGGCGCGACAAGGCTATTAAATTGCATCCGCTATGTTTATATCACAGCCAGTGGTGACTTTTATCATGATAAATTCCTACTTCAACATTGATAATGGAATTTTTCCTGTGTAAATATGTTTCACTCTAATTATACCTGTCCACCATTGGTGGTGCTGTAACATCTTAGTTTCACATTTTAACTCTTTAGTCCAGGGTTTCACAAACTGGGTTCTGTGGAACCCTGAGGTTCCGTTAGATACATCCAGGGTTTCCGAGCTAGGCTGGCTTATGTATAAAATTTGAAAAATGCTAATAAGCTGCATGTCTAATCAGAGGCGGGTTTCTCTCTGCCTGGCTGCTGATAGGCTCACTAGTCTTGGATTGTGATAGGGCGAGAGGAGAAACAGCCATGGGGCATGCGAGGCAGCAGGAGATGGGACAGGTGGGGAAGTGGCCATGGGACAGGAGGGAGAGCAGTGAGGAAGAGAGAGTGAGGGAAAGAGAGGTGAGAGTGTGCGTACATGAGAGAGGTGACAGAATATGTGACCATGTGTGTGAGGGAATGAGAGAGCAAGTTGATTGCATCAAGACGTGAGGGGTTTGTGTGCGTGGGAGCGGCAGAGGTGAATGTGTATGTGTGTGAGAGGGAGAGAGGTGAGTCAGTGTGTATGTGAAAGAGATGAGTGTGTGTATGTGAGTCAGAGAGACGAAGGTGAGAGTGAGTGTGTATGTGTGTGTGAAAGAGAGGTGCGAGTGTGTGTGTGTGAAAGAGAGGTGAGAGTGTGAGTGTGTATGTGTGTATGAAAGAGATGAGAGTGTGTTTGTGAGAGAAAGAGGGAGATGAAAGTATGAGTGTGTGAAAGATGTGACAGAGTGTGTGAGAGTAAGAGAGAAGTGAGAGTGTGTGTGTGGGTGAGAGAGAAAGGGAGATAAGGGTGTGAGTGTGTATGTGAAAGAGGGGGGAGAACATGAATGTGTGTGTGCGTATGAGAGAGAGGTGAGAGTATGTGTTTGTGTAAGCAAGAGAGGTGAGAATGTGTGTGAGAGAGAGGTGTGAGAGTACATGTGTGAGAGAGGTGAGAGTGTGAATGTGAGAGAGGGAGGTGAGAGTGTGTACGTGTGAGAGAGAGAGGTCAGAGTGTGAGAGATTATGTGTGTGTGAGAGCGAGAAGGAGGTTTGTGTGCATGAGGTGAGAGTGTTAGTGTGTATGTGTGCGTCTGAAAGAGGGATGAGAGTGTGTGTGTCTGTGAAAGGTAGAGAGATGACAGTGTAGGTGTGTGTGAGAGACAGAGGTGATAGTGTGAGTGTGTATGTGTGCGTCTGAAAGAGGCAAGAGTGTGTGTATGAAAGAGAGAGACAAGAGTTTGTGTGTGAATGAGAGAAAGGGGGGTAAGGTTGTGAGTGTGCATGTGAAAGAGGGGGGAGAGCATGAATGTGTGTGTGTGTGTGTGTGAAATTCTACAAATTTTGTACTAATTACTGATTAATTTACTTGTGTTGGGATTCCGGGGTCTAGTGGGGCTGGAATTGACTGTGCACTAGCCCAGGGTGTCATAGAAAGGGGAATTATGAGAACTTGGACATAGCATTGTCACCATGATCCCCAGTGTCATTGTTATATTGGTATTCCTTTTAATTGTGACTGTTTAACTTTATATTTTTTCTTTTTATAAATTAAAAAAAATTTAGCGTCCCCAATTCACTTTTTCCAATTAAGGGGAAATTTAGCATGGCAAATCCACCTCCCCTGCACATCTTTGGGTTGTGGGGGCAAAACCCACGCAAATACTGTAAGAATGTGCAAACTCCACATGGACAGTGACCCAGAGCCAGGATCAAACCTGGGACTTCAGCGCTGTGAGGCAGCAGTGCGATCCACTGTGCCACCGTGTTGCCCTTTAACTTTATTTTTTAATGTCTTAACTACATATGCAAACCAACAAATCAACTTAGCAACCATTTTCCTTTTTGATTCTATGCCCACCACCACACCAGGATTCAGTGTGTTTGTATGACAGATTACTGGCTAAATTCCCACTCTACCCTAAAGAGGCAAACAAAACGCTAATGGTGCTGTAGCAGGGCTGTCACCACAGTAGATCCTGTGAGGAACCCTGAAAAGGACCCCAAAGATCAGAAACCAAGATCCACTGAAGGTCTTATAATAATAAGAATAAGAATAATCGTTATTAGTGTCACAAGTAGGCTTACATTAACACTTCAATGAAGTTCCTGTGAACGTTTTGACAGAGACTAGGGTTTCAACTGGTGACGGAAAAGAGGAGACAAAAAAAAGGCTACGCCAAAGCTCTCTCCCTCCATTGATGGACATTAACACAACTTCCCAGGACCTTACTAACATCTTTCTCAAGGCAGCACCCAGAAGCAGTCACAACACCACCAGAAAGGAGGAAAATCCACCGACCACTACATGTTTGTAACAGATAGGGAAGAGGGGGGAGCAATTCCAGTTGGGGCAGGAAGAGAGAAACCCTCGTGGGGATGAGGAAGCAGAAATATGCTTCACTATCCAATTATCTTGCTGGTTCCACCGTGTTGCTGCTGAATTCTCAACAGCAAGGGGGAGGAAGACCCCCATCTCCACCAAACACGAGTTCATTTGTGTGGCATTGTGGGCATGGGTCCATGGCCTCCATTCAAGGCCACCCAATGTTTGAGGAATGACATGCAGCACATTTTCTGTCAAGGTTTTTCAGAAGCCAGAAAGCAGTATGGTGCAGCCTATGATTAAGACAATGTGCAATTACTGACAATTTCAATATGTATTTGTGAAGCAAAGATGCTTCGAGATCTCGGTTGAAAAGAAAACCTATACTTTTGTCTGGCTTGTTGACAGAGTGATGCCGACCATTACCCACAGCAAGTATCCTCTGTGATGCGACATTAATCATAACAGCAATCGAAACAAGTTAATTATCCTTCTTATTCACCAAATGCAGACCAAACATGCTATTAGCCAGAAGTTTCCTTACTTATTAATTTTGCTTCAACCTGATCCACATAATTTCTGATTATCCTCAAATGTATGTGGGTGAACAGTGATTCAGTGCAGGCAGCGAGAGAAATAAACATCCCTACCACTGATTTTACTCATCTTTATACTTTAATTTGACTGCCGACCCCATGCCCACCCCACTTTCCTTTTCCCCAGAGAACAGTTTCAAACACACTTGCAAATGGCCACTTTTCTTGTGTTGCTCTGGGCAACAACTGTCAGTACATTATTTTACAGCAGAAGCAAATCTGTTCCTATCTCAACACATCTCCAAACTCTTGGCAGAAGGCTTGTGTGGGGCATAGCCTCCAGCATTGGCAGATTGGGTCTGTTTCTGTGCTGTGTTGTCTATTGTGTAAAGTTATGACATTCTCTGGAAAGTGATGAAAAGTGGTTACTCTGGGTATTGGGTAGAATTCTCCCCAAAGATTTCTACGTGTGGTCTCCGGTGAGGAAATGAGTTGCGATTCCCACCAGGCGGTTGGATACGATCCAGATCGCAATTCACCCGCACTTGGAATTCCTTTTGCAAGGGGGGGGCATTCCGCACCTTTTCAAAGGATGCCTTGATTTCTAAGTGTCAGTGACACCCTCCAGTCCAGGTTCACTGGTATCGGGGCACCCAATGGGTTTCCCTTCAGCGGCTGTTCCAATTTCTGGTACCAGATGCACCCATCCTGCCAGGTGAGTGACACCCCACCATGGGGTCGCCAGATGCCCCACCCCCCCATTCATACCCCCTTCCTTTATGCCCTGTCCTTCAGTCACCACCTCTTTTCAGGCCCTGTCCCTGGGAAATGCCAACAAGGTTGGCACTACCAGGGTGCCAGGGAAAAGTGCCATGGTGTCCCCAACCACCTTGGGGCTCCAATTCCTCTGAGTCCCCCCGGAATGGTCATCATGTCTGGTATCTGATGGTGGAGACCAGTAGTGATCACTGCTAGCCTCACACTGTGCTGGGGGGGGGGGGGGGGGGGGGGGGGGGGCACGGTAGTATAGTGGTTAGCATTGTTGCTTCACAGCTCCAGGGTCCCAGGTTCGATTCCCGGCTTGGGTCACTGTCTGTGTGGAGTCTGCACATTCCCCCCGTGGCTGTGTGGGTTTCCTCCCACAGTCCAAAGATGTGCAGGTTAGGTGGATTGGCCATTCTAAATTGCCCTTAGACTCCAAAAAGGTTAGATGGGGGTTACTGGGTTACGGGGATAAATGGGATAGGGTGGAGGCATGGGGCTTAAGTAGGGTGCTCTTTCCAAGGGCTGGTGTGGACTCGATGGGCTGAACGGCCTCCTTCTGCACTGTAAATTCTATGATTCTATGATAAGTTCCATGATAAGGACACACTTTGAAATTTTTCTGCCACTGGGGAGCTGAATACCCCAAGAAGACCGGCTAAGGGGCTGGTTTAGCACACTGAATCGCTAAATATCTCGCTTTTAAAGCAGACCAAGGCAGGCCAGCAGCACGGTTCAATTCCCGTACCAGCCTCCCTGAACAAGTGCCGGAATGTGACAACTAGGGGCTTTTCACAGTAATTGCATTGAGGCCTACTCATGACAATAAGAGATTTTCATTCATTTCATTTCATCTCCTTGGAGTGCCCCAACCGCCAGCCCCCCCCCCCCCCCCCCACCCCCACTGCTTTTCAGGGTCGCCTCTTCATCCCTCCAACCTTTCGGCAGCCCCTACATGCACCCCCCACCTCCTTATCATGGGCAGGATTCCCCTTAGGTAGTCCTTTGGTAGTGCCAACCTGACTCCTGGGTCATGCCCCTAGCACATGGGCAGTGCCAACCTGGTGCCCTGGCAGTGCCAGGTTGGCATTTCCTGGTGCCCGGCTGGCATTATCAGGGTGCCCGGGTTCCAAGGAAAGTGCCAGGGTACTGCCCTGTCCTATCCCAGATGCCCTGGGAGGCTCTAATGACCACCCAGATACCCCCCGCATTGCCCTCACACCTGGTCCGTGCTTGTGGAAACAAGTACTAATTGGCACCCAGTTGAGACCTTGCAGGCGTGGCCACTAACCCCTGGGCAGTGGGTGAATACGGCGTCGGGATATTTAAAAGAGCTAATGGTCCAGATTGCGCTGGGCATAGCAAACCAGGTGACTTGGGGTTGGACTGGCGCCTGGGATGAAGCCCGATTTGGGGCTATTCCGGGATTCACCAATCACGGCCAGCTCTGCGCTGGTCGCAACACGGTGATTAAATTGCACCCGTGGTCTCCACTGGGAAAGGAGGTGCAATTCCCATTGGGTGATTTGGTGCGATCCAGATCACAATCCATCCACACTTTTTTTACCGACATGGCGGGATGTTCCCCAGGTACTACGCTGCCGTAGAATCGCTTCCAACGTTTCACTCATCCCAGCCCAGAAACTCTGCTAACTGTAGTTTCCCCCTTCCTCCTCACCCCATCGCCCCAGCTGATGTCAGTTAACCCAGCACAGACTACAGCACTGGGTTTACATAGCATTTCAAGGGATCTCCCCTGTTTTGTTCACCTGCTGATAGATGAATACAAGTAAAGAAGGGGGAGAAACAAAACATACCCGGGAACAAAACCTTGTAATTCTTCGTGCCTTGGCAGAAAATACTTACAAATATCATAGAGTTGTGGTTATGAACAAACTTCTTATTTCGCTGATTGATACTATAAGATTTATTGATGAAGCTTGTTTGCCACCTACTGTTCAAATATCAACCTGAGCTTTCCAACTTTGCAACCTGTACTCAAAATGTCTGTATACTTCTCCAAAATGAAAAGGGTGAAATTGGGCTATGTGCTTAAAGGTGGGGAACAGGTTCCAAACAAAAGCCTATTACAAAAATAATGGCATCCCTTGCCTTTGTGTAAAGTTGCCATTTTCTAATTTGTAAAAGACAGAGCCCTTTCAAAATGCTTTGTGTGAATGCAAATGTGCATTCCTGCCACAGCTGAGTTCCACAAGCAGGCATTTACTTATTGGAGATGCACAATCTATCCCTCACTGGAAGGTGCACTCAACTTACTCAATGGGTGGGATTCTCCGATCGCCGACGCTGAAATCGCTTTCGGCGATCGGCCGGAATATTCCCGTTTATGCCGGAATCGAGGGCGGCGCCATATTTGCGATTCTCCACCCCCTCAAAAGCGGCGCACACCATATGGACGGCCTCAGGACGTCACCCGAGATCCTCCCCCGATGCTCCGCCCCTGATGGGCCGAGTCCCCGACGGCGTCGCTCGTGTGTGCTCATCCCAATCGGGGTCCTCGCGTGGCGGTTGCAGACTGAGTCCAGAGCCGTCACAGTCAGTGGGGAGCCATTCCGCTGGGGGGGGGGGCTTCGGCGGGGCCTGGGGGCATTGGTGGGGGTAGTCCGGGGGTGGCGAGGCTGACTACAAGGGGGTAGGTTTTCGCAGACCTGGTCCACACGTGGCCAGAACCATGTTGCATGGCGTCGCCGCCGTACACAAGTGCGGCCACGGACCCGATCATTCTCTGGCCGTATCCGCAGATAAAGACGTGGGCTTTACGCTGTGCGGCTGCTAGCCCCCCCACCGAATGGAGGATCAGTGCGGGGGTGGCGCCGACTTTCTGATCGTAAGACCAGGCGGATTTTGCAGACATAGCCGCAGGATCGGAGAATCCAGCCCCATACATGGCTTCCTCATAGCCCAATGAGAATGAACTGTTTCTCTTGTAAGGAATTTTGCTTTCATCAAATCCAATATGCAACAAAGATGACAAGAAGATGCTCTGGGGTGGCACGGCGGCACAGTGGTTAGCACTGCTGCCTCACAGCTCCAGAGTCTCAGGTTCAATACTGGCCTCAGGTGACAGTATGTGTGGAGTTTGCACTTTTCCCCTGTGTCTATGTGGGTTTCCTCCGGGTGCTCCGGTTTCCTCCCACAGTCCAAAGATGTGCAGGTTGGGTGGATTGGCTACGCTAAATTGCCCCGTAGTGTCCAAAGGAACGTTAATTGGGGTTGCGGGGATAGGGTGGCGGCATGGGCTTAAGCTTAAGTAGGGTGCTCTTTCCAAGGGCCAGTGCAGACCCGATGGGCCAAATGGCCTTTTTCTGCACTGTAAGTTCTATGGTTCTATGTTTAACTGCCAAGATCATTTGAATAAAGTGGGGAACTACCACAAACTAGGATCCCCTGAGTGAGATGTCACATGAGTAGAACCAATTCAGTGAGATGTGTAACCTATTAACCTATATCTTTAACAATTACATTTTATAGGTTTCCCAATTTAAATGCATGTGGTTTACATGGATCAGAGTGAAAAAGGTCTTTCAGATAAAAACTGTCCCGGTTATGATGGGCTTTTTCATGACAAACTGAGCTTGTTCCAAACTGAAGTTTACTGCATTCTCCATATTCTCTTTTCAACCATTTACCTCGTAGAGCATTCATGAGCATTGTGCTCTAACCCAATCTTTCACCACGTTGCTGAAACAAATTGTTACTGTTTCTTTTCATTCAATGAAGGTGGTAATGCCCACAGACCTACAACAATCAACACAGCATCAGGCCACCCACAGTGTGCTGCTGTAAAGGCAGGATTAACCCTACCAGCTTTCTCTTCCCCAAATCATACGTCACCAAAGTGCTCCTTCTAGTGGTCTGGCGGAGAGCCAGTGAATCGTTTTAAAATATTTTGCCTAATTGTCAATGTTCAGTCGTCGCTGAAAACGGGATTCAAGTATAGACCTCCTGACTTTGAGACAATCTCTGTCCCAGGGAGACTATTGAATATCTGAAAGTTGTAATGCTAGAGTTATTGTTCGGTGAATTGGACATTCTGCATTCTCCCTCTGTGCGCCGAACAGGCGCTGGAATGTGGCGACTAGGGGCTTTTCACAGTAATGTCATTGCAGTGTTAATGTAAGCCTACTTGTGACAATAAAGATTATTATTTTATACTATATCTTCTAAACTAAAGCGCAGCACTCCACTATCTAAGTTACTTAACTGTCTCCTTGGGACTTCAGCGTTCAACAGCTAGGGCAGCCCAGCTTTGGGAGCCTCGTATTCACTGTCTGTTTTGAGATCAGGGGTGGAATTCTCCGACCCCCCCGAAGGGTCGGGAATCGCCCGGGGCCGGCGTAAATCCTGCCCCACCCATGGCCGGAATTCTCTGCCACCCGGGAATTGGCGGGAGCGGGAATCACGCCCCACCGATCGGCTTGCCCCCCGCGGCGATTCTCTGGCCCGCGATGGGCCGAAGTCCCGATGCTGACAGACCTCTCCCGCCGGCGGGAATTGGAGCACCTCTGGTGCCGGCGTGATTGGCGGCGCGAGCGGGCCCCCGGGGTCCTTGGGGGGGGGGGGGGCGCGGGGCGATCGGACGGTGGCCTGGCCCGCGATCGGGGCCCACCGATCGGCGGGCGGGCCAGTGCCGTGGGGGCACTCTTTTTCTTCCGCCGCCGCCACGGCCTCCACCATGGTGGAGGCAGAAGAGACCCGCCCGCTACCGCGCATGTGCCGGTGGTGACGTCAGCAGCCGCTGACGCACCGGCGCATGCGCGAACTGGCGAAGGCCTTTCAGCCAGCCCATGTCACCGGGCCGTGGGTGTCAAAGGCCATTGGCGCCGGCTTTGGCGCCAGTCGGCGTGGCGGAAACCACTCCGGCGCGGGCCTAGCCCCTAAAGGGGTGGTGAATTCCGCACCTTTGGGGAGGCCCGACGCTGGAGTGGTTGGCGCCACTCCGCTACGCCGGTACCCCCTCCAGCCCCGCCGGGTAGGGGAGAATCCTGGCCCAGGTCTTTCTAAAAACAGCCTGTCCCCTTATTACAATAGTAATAATACATGGAAATATGGGGCGAGATCGTCCAGCTGTTCTCGTCAGGGGATTTTCAGGTCCCCGTGACAGCATATTCCCGCTGGCATGGGGTGGATTCAATGGGAAATACCATTGACAGTGACAGGACCAGAAGGTCCCACCGCCAGCCAATGGTGAACCACTTTCTGCTGGCGAGAAACACGCCATGAGGAGGCCATTCAATCTCGTGCGAGTGGTGATTTCAACTCCACACGCCCAGCAGAAACCAGGTTCCTGGGCAGTTAAAATCAGCTGAGAAATGTAACCGCCAAGCTCCTCCATCTTTCTTGAAGTCGTCTCTTGTGTTCAAGCAGGGAGGACACCCAGCTGAAGCCAGTGGAGTCCTTCTTTAAATGTAAGGGGCTGATAATGCGACTGGGCTCTGACAGGAGTTAAAAAAAATAAAAATGTAGAGTACCCAATTATTTTTTTCCAATCAAGGGGCAATTTAGCGTGGCCAATTCACCTATCCTGCACATCTTTAGGCTGTGGGGGCGAAACCCACGCAGACACTGGGGGAATGTGCAAACTCCACACGGACAGTGACCCAGGGCCGGGATTCGAACCCGGGTCCTCAGCGCCGTAGGCAGCAATGCTAACCACTGTGCCACCGTGCTGCCCCCGACAGGAATTTTAACCAGATTTGGGAAGACATTGTCATTTTCCTGCCAAGGTGAAGATAGCATGAAGAGGAGTCAAAGCGCTTGTAGTTTCTCTGAATGAGATCACCAATTTATTAGCTTGATAATACGGAAAGCTCTATGCTATGGACTCAAGTGAAATCAGAACTGAATTAAATACTGTGCAAACTCGTTCCACCAAGCACACTTTATGCAAATGAAAAGAGGAGGCTTTCATCCCTCATATTATCAGTATCAATATTCCACGCCTCAGAATTTCAACTAAGAAAATAATCTAAAGGAAACATAAAAGTGTAAAAAGTCATTTACTCAAAGTATCACAGGGATTGACATTATGATCAAGGTGAGGAAACTGCACTGCTGCAGCCTCCGATATGGGTGACAGGCATGTTAGACTCAGAGATACCCTATTCACTTTACTGCACGTCCACGAAAGAAACGGATCAATGTGCCAAAACTCCCTTTGGGAGGGGGTTTCACGGGGCACCTCTGACTGCTGGCTAATGGTAATGGCAAATATAAACAGATTCCAATTGTGCTTTGTGCGGGTTTTTGTACAATTTAAACAAGACCGATTCAGCAAGGGAGCCAGATTATATCATACAACTGCGGTTCTGTAATAAAAAGGGGCATGAATGAGCTGGTCTGAACGATGGAGCGGTGAGGTAACAAAAATAGATAGAAGATTAAGCAATCGTGATTTATGTTTTATTACTACATACTTTTTGCAGGAACTGGGATACAGCATACAGTGCCCTCATTTAAGAAGAAAGGAAAGCGAAACTTGCCTGTCCTTCATCGTTCAAATTATTTGAAATGATTACAGGCATGTATGAATGCACAAGTGGGCAGTCTCTTCAGGTTTAGGGCATAAGAGTAAATAAAAAGAGTCTGAGTTGTGTTGAGGCATTATTTTAATTGTTCGCCCCTGTGAAATAGTAGACCACCCATAAAAAAACAATTCAAAGCCAAACAGTAAGTGTAATGGGCCTCAAAGCATCTGCATCAACAATTCTGAAGCCAAACCAGATACCTGCTTGGCTCCAGTAGTCTCATCACCCCCCCCCCCCCCCCCCCCCCCCCCCACAGTAATACTGAAAAACAGACAGTTTGAGATGGGTTTCTAAGGCAACATTTTAAGGCAACATTTAGATCTGAAGAGAAAAAAATAATAAAGAAGGAAATATGAAAACAGAGTACAATTACATGGTATGAATCGATTATGAATATTAGCACGATTTATGTTAAGAGGGGGTTATTCTCCACCTGCCAGACCAAATATGTGGCTTAACATATTAGTTCTCAACAGGTTGAAAGGCAGTTCCTTTACAAATAATTTTCCACTTAATTCCAAGCTACTATTGACTCCAAATAGCCTTAAAAACCAGAAGATGATATCTCAACTCATCCAGCAGGAGTTTTGGAACCCCTTGTCTGGTGATTGGTGTATGCAAGTAATATAGATATAGTCATACTAATGCTCCGTCTCACCAAAGCACTACAAAAGAAACAACAACCATGTAACAGCATTACAGCATTATAAGTGATGCATTTCAACACATGCCGTGCTGAAGCTTGCTCACAAAGACCACAGTTTTTTTTTCTATTTCACAAACACTCTTACACAATGTACCTAAAGCATCTGGGATGTGCAGGACAGCCAAGAGCCCTCAGTAATTTAGTTAAAAATAATCCCCCAGTTGATTTAAGGATGCAGAAGACTCAGAAAGCTTTAGCCCTGATAGGCTAATCTTTGCAAGGAAAGCAAAGTGGCACTATAATTGGAAAAATCGACTACGAGGGAAGACATTTCTTCAAAACAGGTTTTTATTTTTAAAATAAATTTGAAGTACCATATTCTTTTTGTCCAATTAAGAGGCAATTTAGCGTGGCCAATCCACCTACCCTGCACATTTTTTTGGGTTGTGGGGGTGAGACCCACGCAGACACGGGGAGAATGTGTAAACTCCACATGGACAGTGACCCAGGGCCGGGATCGAACCCGGGTCCTTGGTGCCGTGAGGCAGCAATGCTAACCACTGCGCCATCGCGCTGCCCTTTCAAAAGTTATTTCATTGATGGAACACTTTGAAACTGAATTTCCGAGGTGGGGGATATTTTAAAACAAAAGCGCCCTTCACCCCAATTTCAGAAGAGCACACTACTGCACCTGTGTGAATTCATTTTCATCGTCCCTTCCCCCTCCGCAGCCCCAGACCTCCCACAAAAGCCATTTGAACTTCCCTCTGAGTGAGCTTTTCAACTTGTGCCAAATTGTGGGCATTTTTTGGCCTATGGCTTCGTGCCCATTAGGAACTGGACCAAGACAGCCTAGGTCCGTTTCACAAAGAATCTTTACAGTCATCAGTGAGTGTAGAATTTCTTCCGCTGGTCTGGCCTGTTTTCAAACCCAGGTTCCAGAGGTAAAAGAATGTTGTGCTTACCCACTGGGCCACCCAGTTCTTTTTGCCTCCATTTTGTTTAAACCAGCTTAGCTGGAGTGCTGCAATGACACAATAACAACATCTGTAATATAGAAGGAATGGAACCTATGGAATTGGTGGCCACAATATGACTAAACTGAACACCATCTGGCAATCAGCAGCAATAGGCACCAGGACAAAACAATATTTTACTTGAAGAAGGAAAACTCCAGAGAAATGAGAAACACACTACATAAATTAACCAGGATTATAACTGCATGGCAAGTCAGTTGAGGAAAATAGAAAACCTTCAGCACAATATTGTTGAATTTGGCAAGATAAGTACATAGCTAAGAAAAATAAACGTGATCCTAATCAACAGCCCCTAAAACGGACGAGAAGAGCAATTGAAATGGGAAGAACAAACAAAACCAAATACACAGTTATCCTGGGGCAAATTTTAGGAGGAAGACATTGTGGGCCAGAAATTCGTTAAAACAAGTGAAACAGATATTTTTTTTAAATTTAGAGACCAATTTTTTTTCCCCAATTAAGGGCAATTTAGTGCGGCCAATCCACCTAGCCTGCACATCTTTTGGTTGTGGAGTGAGACCCACGCAGACACGGGGAGAATGTGCAAACTTCACACGGACAGTGATCCGGGGCCGGGGTCGAACCCGGGTCCTCGGCGCCATGAGGCAGCAGTGCTAAAAGTGAAATGGATATTAGAAGCAAATGAGGAGATCAACATTTTTCTTTTAAGTGCATCTTCACACTTTTTTCCTTTTGGGGAATGGATTATCAGTCTGATCATCAGTATATTGAACCACATTACAAACACTCCTTCTGTACATGGCCTACAAGTCCTGGCTTTAACCCGGAGCTTTGGGTTTAAAGGTAGGGACACTACCACTGTGCCAAAAGACCTCCTATCTAAAGACATTAAACACAACATTAAAGTTCTCTTGCAGTATAAAAGTACAAAAGCATTTTGGGAGGAGCCCAAAGGTTAAAAACAGCTTGGAACTGTGGAAGAATTTAAGTAGTTAAACTATTGCATCAATATTTTTGATGCATATTCATCAAAAAGATTAACAGTCATTTGGTATTCCATCTTTGAAATGCTCCAGTAACCACAGAGGATGTTGCAGCCCGTGTACAGGAAGTACCTAATAAGTTAAAAGGACTTGAGACTAACAAATCCCCTGTTGGATAAAGTCATATCGAATCATAACAGCAATGGATTCCATGATATAGAAACAATCTTGCTATCGTCGTGAAAGAATAACTCAGCTCTGGGTTTAGGACTGTTTTGTAAGGGTCAATGAAAAGAGTCCACACTGAGTTGTAGAGAAAACAAACTTGTTTTGTTTAACACATTAACTATTATGTACAGCTCCTGGTTCCCTACTGGGTCTTCTCTAGTTGGTGCCTGACTGGCTGACTCTATTGATATGAAGGCACATGAACTGTGTTAAGGGTCCCCCACCCCCTTATCGGGGGAGCGCGTATTCTGCAAGCTCCATACGGTAGTGGATCATCCCCACCCCGTAAATCCCGTGCGGATTATAACAGGCTGAAAGCAGGAATATCTACGACCTATATTTAGCAAAGTTGACCAATCTGACCCGGACAATGACAAGCCTAACAACAGATAAAATCATTAAAAATATTAGCTGGAAAAGTAACAAGTTGCCATTGGGTGAATCAATGTGAAGTCCCTAAATTCCTTGAGGAAACTATAAATAAAGTAGACGCTGGAAATCTCTGTGATACTCTGCTTTTGGACTTTTAAACACTTTCAGAAAACTTCACGTGGGGTACTTTCAATTCAATACTGCCTTTATTTCACTGTTTGTGAGCCAGGAGGAGTAGAAGTGTTTCCTCCTCACCCAATAAGATACCCAACCCCACCAACCCCCAGGATCTATATGCTTCTCTCCCACCCCCAGCGTCCAACCGCCCCCCACAACCACCAGCTGGCCCCCTGACCACCATTGGGTAACATCTCCATGATTGGGACCATTTGCCTCCCCATTCAATATCTGCTCTCCCCCGAACACCATCTGGCTCCCCGTGAACATCATTGGACGACCCTCATCGATCGGGGCCTCCCCGCTCATGATGGGGTCACCTCCTTCCCTACCCACCTCTCTCTCTCTCAGACAGTGCCTCTCGATCCAGGATCACTTGCTTCCACTCTGGTGCGATGAGTTCTAAGGTAGCTCAGAAGTCCAAATGCATTCTGCAGACTCTGGCACATGCGGGCTGGTGGTGTTCGAAGGGCCAATAGATGAGTTGTTTGGAGGATTATGCTCTCTCTCCGACACCTCAACTTTGTCTCTGCATGTTCCCGATGAAGTCTCTTGATGTGCTTCGTGCCTTCCCAAATGAATCTTCTCCATTTTCGTTTGTCACTGACCAGGGATTCCAGTGAGTCGACAGGCATATTTGACCTGTTCAGGGAAGCTTTTGATGGACAATCCTAAGCCATTTCTGCTGTACTCCTGGGAATCTGCTGCTCTGACCAGGCTCTGAAGAGAGCAGTTGCTTCAGCAGTCTGGTGTCAGCTGTATGAACAACATGTCCTACTCAGTGGAGTTGGTTTTGAGTGATTGGCACATAGATGCTGGGCTTAGAACATAGAACATAGAACAGTACAGCACAGAACAGGCCCTTCGGCCCTCAATGTTGTGCCGAGCCATGATCACCCTACTCAAACCCACCCTATACCCATAACCCAACAACCCCCCCTTAACCTTACTTTTATTAGGACACTACGGGCAATTTAGCATGGCCAATCCACCTAACCCGCACATCTTTGGACTGTGGGAGGAAACCGGAGCACCCGGAGGAAACCCACGCACACAGGGGAGGACGTGCAGACTCCACACAGACAGTGACCCAGCCGGGAATCGAACCTGGGACCCTGGAGCTGTGAAGCATTTATGCTAACCACCATGCTACCCTGCTGCCCTGTTGGCTGGGGGCAGGTGCTGTTGTTGCCACAGGATTTGGAAGATCCTGTGAAGGCACCGTCAATGGTACTTCTCTATTGTTTTGCGGTGTCTGCCATAACTTGCCCAAATCTCTGAAGCATATCCAAGTGTGGGAATCACTGCTGCCTGGTAAAGCATGACCTTGGTCTTGGTTTTGAGATCCTGATCTTGAAATATACGTTTCCTCAATCAATCGAAGGCCGAGAAGGCACATAGATGATGATGAATTTCATCATCTCTGTCGACCTTAGGTGGCACGGTGGTGCAGTGGTTAGCACTGCTGCCTCACGGTGCTGGCACCTGGCTCGATACCGGCCCTGGGTCACTATATGTGAAGTTTGCACATTCTCCCTGTGTCTGCGTGGGTCTCACCCCTACAATGCTGAGACGTGCAGCAAAGGTGGATTGGCCACGCTAAATTGGCCCTTAATTGGAAAAAAGAATTGGGTACTCTGAATTTAAAATAAAAACTCTGTCTACCTTTGTCAAGAGGAGGCTCCCTAGATATAGAAAATGGTCCACGTTTTCCAGGTTCTCACTTTCGATCTTAATCGATGGAGGAGCAGTTTTGCTGCAGGAGCTGGTTGAAAGAGGACCTTAGCTTCCTGAGGGGGTTAGTGAATGGCTCATTTTTCATATGTTTCAGAGAGGGAATTAACAATGACTTGAAGATCAGTTCCTGAGTGAGTGCACGTACAAGTGTCATTTGCATACTGGAGCTCAAAGTTTGAGGTTGGAATGATTTTATTTTTAGATTGAGGGTGGCGTAGATTGAACACTTTCCCATCTGTTCTGTAAATTGTCTCCATGCCTGTGGGTAGCTTGGTGGAGGTGAGGTTGCAGTGAGGAAGCTAAAGCAGAGGGCTGGTGCGTCGCCCACCCCAACACCAGAACTATCTGAACCCCTTGACAGCTGCCTTCTGAAGCTGGAATCCTCATTTGACAGGGATCCATCCTTTCAAGCTTCCTGTGTATGCAGAAAACTGACAGGAAAACATTTAAAGGAGCCCTGCAGATCAAAACTGCAGGACATTCAGGAAGCCCAGTCCTATATTTTACTGACCTCGCAACAACCCCGCCGCACGGAACATGCCTCCGGTTAAAGTCGAGGTCAAAGTGTCAGGTAACGTAAGTGCCATGTAAGCAGCAGATGCAGCAGCAGCCTGAATAGGTAGCTGTCACTGCTGCCATTTTCTAAATGATAGAGGTTATGAGGCTGGGAGGTAATAGTGAAGTGAGATTAAAAAGGTCCTGCACTTCATCCTGCACAGCAACCACAGTGCAACAATGGTGCAAACTGAGTTCAGTGTCAAGTGTTCAAACCAAGAGCAGTGCTATATGTTGTGGATGCCATTGGGCGTCTTGAATGTTGTGGCTACACACATTCGGTAGAGTGATAAATATTACGTCAAGCTGCTGATTTGAGAATTATAGACGGTGGAAAGACTTCGAGGAATCAGGAAGTCAGCCATATATTGTGGATTACCCAGCCTTTGTTCTACTTGTGAAATTTTGGTAAGTCCATTAAGTATCTGATCAAAGGACAGCATGGTGGCACCATGGTTAGCACTGCTGCCTCACAACACCAAGGACCCAGGTTTGATCCTGACCCAGGGTGACTGTCCATGTGGAGTTTGCACTTTATCCCCGTGTCTGCATGGGTGTCTGCCCCACCCCCACAATACGTGCAGGGTAGGTGTATTGGCCACGCTAAATTGCCAATGGAGCACATTTGCTTCACAGCTCCAGGGTCCCAGGTTCGTTTCCCAGCTTCCGTCATTGTCTGTGCAGAGTCTGCATATTCTCCCCATGTCTGCGAGAGTTTCCTCAGGGTGCTCCGGTTTCCTCGGTCAGTGGTTCCAAACCTCTGGTTTGCAGACAACTGGTGGGTGGTCCCCGAGAGTACTGCAGGGGGTCCGTGGGGAAAAAAACATACAATTACATGTGCCTTGTATGTAACATAATCAATGTTACGTTATTATCCAAATGTAATTTCCTTCACATACACACTTATGTAATAGAATCCACAATGTGTCTGTGAGTGTGCTTTATAAACTATTAGAAGAAGCTGCATTTTTACCCCAACAGAAGGAAGTGGAGCACAGTACGTGGAGCACAGGGCAGATGACCACACTAAGAGGGGAACTAAACCACCAACGGGGGGGGGGGGGGGGGGGCTCATGTAAATAAGACACAAACTTGTTTATAAATACCAGATTCACTGGAGCTGTTACTCTGTAAAAACTGGAAAATACCAATAAAAATATATATATTTTTTAAAAGCTGCGTTTTTAATACCCTTTTATATATACGTTTGACTCCCATCAGCCATCGGCTGTGTAAAAAAAACAATGCTTAAAACGGCTTGTGTACGTTGTGGTCCGCAAAAGCTTTTGATGACCATCAATGGTCCACAAAAAGGAAAGGGTTGGGGACTGCTGTACTAGGTACAGGGCGACCTCTCACCACTTCCTTCCTAACATGGCTTGCTCTTTCTTTTTGAGATGACAGTCAAACAAGAAAGCCTGTGATTAAAACGGTCAGCCTCATCTGTAATTATCATCTGAACATATGGGACAGTCTTCTGGGTAGGGTAGTGAATACTGGCTCCAGTTGAACGACAAGAAGGAATGTCTGCAAGAATTTTGGTCATAAACCGATGAGGTAAGATGGACCAGATACAAGAATAAAGCTTCCTTTACTTTGTCTAACGAGCTGTATTACCTCAGCTCCGGAAGAGTGATCATCCCAGTCCACTTGGTTACAGAGCAGCAATGTTGGTGGCATCGATGGGAAGACAAAAAAAAAACCCCAGACAGGTTAAAAAATAAAATAAATATCGTAAAGAAATTTTTGGTTAATAATGTTAACTTGCCTTCAAAGAACAGAAACATGCTCTAGCAACGACAGATATGGAATCAGTACAAAAAAAAAGAGCAGAACTCTGATGCTTTGTCCCAACAATGCATCTTAACCCCAAACCTCAGACGAACACTTCCTACCGAACTGGTGTCAGATTACATTTCCCACACTGGTTATGCTTGTTTCTCCCTCTTGTTACTTTTTCACCTGTGTAAACAAAGTATCAGCTTTTATGGCCCCTATCAGTGAGACCCGACAGAGAGAATAGTAGCTTTTGAAGAGGCAAGTTTAATAGGGTAATTACATTGAGTATTCACATGATGCCCTTAATTGCAAGAGTGAAAATTGAGCCGTTTATTAGGGCTGCCTAACGGAGCAGACAAAACCGGGCTCGTTTTAACTCACTGCCCGTTAGCTGAATGAAAACGTGTGCGACTCAGTCACTGACTGAAGCTGGCTTCATGTCGGGGAAGTGGGGGAGTTGCTACTGCTGATGTCAGTCTGTGAAAGAAAACAAGCCAATGATGGGAGCAGCTATTGAAAACATTCAAACAAAAAGTTTGGAAATAGAGTGAAGGCCGTACAGTGCTCCCCCCACCCACACCAAAGGGGGAGGATGTTGGAAAATGGGATTGGGCTGTGATCAGTTAGGATTCCACCCCATTCAATTGCGAAGGGTGTCGGGGAAATGCCCTTCACCTGGCCTCTTAGCTCCTAGCAGTAACTAGGAATGTTTTCTGGGAGGGGTAGGGGAGTACGCTCCCAGGCTGGGAATTCAGCCAGAGATGCCTCTAATTGGCCCAACCAAGGCATCCCACAAGGATCGATTATTATGGGGAAGAAACTTGAAACGTGCTATGCTGCTGCACCTCTTCAACCCGAACAGCCTCAGAATCCCAATCCCTAAGCACCCAGCGGATCTCCAATTATGCTAGCCCTCTGTGGAGTGGGCATTCATGTGGGGCCACTGCTGGCGCGGGCACCCACCCCTAATATTTGAATTCTCCGGTGGTCCTGCCACACACATAGCAGCGTCACTGCACCACTGCATTTTCCAAGCTTTTATCTCCATACGTCATCAACATGAAAGGTGACAACTCTGGGGGGTTAATACAGTGCATGTTTACTATGTGTTCCTTATGGTGTTTCTTAATTTTCACCAAAATTGATGCAAAGTTACCACAGATTATGGGTTTCTCAATTTCTCCTGCGTATATTGAGTACAACAGGAAATGTTTTCTCTCTCTTCCCCCCCCCCCCCCCTCCTCCTCCTCCTCCTCCTAACCCAATCACCACCACGCCACACCCCCTTTTTCTACTTAATTGGTCGGGATGCTTCATTCCCAGTGTTTTGGCACTGCCATTTCATTTGTTACTTCCATATGATTGGAACTGTAGCGTTTCCATTGGGAATCGTTTTTTGGGGGCAGCACGGTGCCACAGTGGTTAGCACCGCTGCCTCATAGTGCCAGGGATCGGGGTTCTGGCCTCGGATGATGGTGTGGAGTTTGCACATTTTCCTTGCTGCTCCGGTTTCCTCCCACAATCCAAAGATGTGCAGGTTAGGTGAATTGGCCATGGTAAAGTGCACTTGGTTACCAGGGATGTGTAGATTAGGTTGGGTTACGGGGTTAGAGGGATAGGGTGGGAGAGTTGGCCTAGGTAGGGTCCTCTTTCAGAGTGTCGGTGCAGACTCGATGAGCTGAATGGTCTCCTGCGCTGTAGGAATTCTATGGCTCTAATCTTCCTTCATTTTGTTGTTTGAAGGAAGTCAAGGAAGAGGATGCCAATTACGTCCAATTGCAGAAATGGCACTGTGGTAGTCAGTATTAGAGGTATTACGGTACCCTGAATAATGCTGTAAGACCATAGGTGTGGGAGATACCCGAGACTGCTGTTTCATTGGGTAAGCATGCCTGCTGGTTCCGCCCAGTAAGGCGGAGTATAAGAGCCCGTGTCTCCCCAGCAGCTGCATTCTGTACCTTGGGGGGGGGGGGGGGGGGAGGACATCTAGTGCAATAAAGCCTTCAATTGTCTCCAATCTCGCTTCTGGAGTTATTGATCATGCATCAGGCACATTTATCTACTTTCTGCTACCTATGAAGATCTGTGGTATATTTAAATAATTATTTTCAGGAGGCTGTTTGCAGAATGCCTCAATAGTTTGTCTGTTTTCTTAACTACGTACATGTGTTTTCGATCAATGGCAGTAAGCAGCTCTGTACAACTTTAACATGGACCTGAAACGTAAGCTCCTCCTGGCGGATTTTAAGGTGGGAGGAACATGAAATTGCATGGACGGGAGTCCCTCCAGGATTCCACCCGACCTGACCTGGGGCAGGCAGGGCCTCAGGTTGAAAGCCTGCCCATGCCCCAATTGAGACCCTTAAGGGACCTTTACCCTCCCGGCCTCAATTTTTAGACTGGCGGGTTATTGGATGGCTCAGGGTGCGAAGTGGAAAAATTGTCATTCCTTGTTCTTGAACTGGAAGGTGAGGACCGCCTCTATCAGAAGCCCCCTTCTGACTGGGGATACCCTCCCCTCAAGGACCAGATACCTCCTGCCTGGCCTAATCTCCGATAACCCGATTGCCCCACTGGCCACTCCTCACAGGAGTACATTACCATCCCCTTCCGGGACGCCTATAACTTCGCTTGGCCTCCATGTGCCGACGCTCAGACCCGGGCATGGTGTTGCAATACCTCTTCTGGTCACTGCAGCACTGTACCTGGATGAGCTGGAGAGTTGTTGGACAGTCTGATTGGCCGGAAACTCTCCAAGGTGGAACTTTATTCCAAGTGTGAATGGATGTCCGCCTGCTGCCAATCAAAGCTCGTTAGAGCGTTAGATGGCATGGATGTGTTTCCCACCAACACTCGGGATATCAGGTGTTGAGCTCCTGTCATCCAAAACATTCAGCCCATTATTACGTTAGGAGGAAATTTAATCGTGCCGCGCTGTTCCTGATGACACGACAGGAAATGGCTGCCACTTCCACTCTCTTGTTTTTTGCTGGTTCCCATGTGATTCCAATTCATATTTAAAGTGCCGGTGGCGTTGTGCACGGGACTCACGTGCGATCATGCGGCGGGGAAGCTTTTCAGTCTGCTGCCAGCTGACAATACGGCAGGTACAGGCGGGCGATAACAGATCCTCCTGGACAAAAAGGGAGGCTCTCCATCACGGTCACAACTTTGCTGCCCAACACCACTGCCAATAACAGAAGACTTAGTGAGAGCACAAAGGTGAGATGCATGTTATTCAAATTTCAATTTCACTCATAAACAATTTACATTATGTTATACTTTATTGGGACTGCGGCGCTGAGGACCCGGGTTCAAATCCCAGCCCTGGGTCACTGTCCGTGTGGAGTTTGCACATTCTCCCCATGCCTGCGTGGGTTTCACCTCCACAAACCAAAGATGTGCAGATTAGGTGGATTGGGCACGCTACATTGCCCCTTAATTTGAGAAAAAAGAATTGGGTACTCCAAATTTTAAAAAAAATATATACTTTATGAGCAAATAAACTGTCAGCAAACTATGGCGATGTTGGACACGTTCCCTACACCCTCTCTCTCCCTCAACAGCCATGATGCTGGTTTCAGGATTTTTAAAAACACAAGTGAACTGCGTCGTCAGGAACTCGGCTCATCGGAGACGGAGAATCGCGGAGGCTCTGGAGAATACTGGGTCAGGCCCGCTAATGATATGCAAGGGTCTGGTTTAGCTCACTCAGCTAAATCGCTGGCTTTTAAAGCAGACCAAGCAGGCCAGCAGCACGGTTCGATTCCTGTACCAGCCTCCCCAGACAGGCGCCGGAATGTGGCGACTAGGGGCTTTTCACAGTAACTTCATTGAAGCCTACTCGTGACAATAAGCGATTTTCATTTTCATTTTTTTCAAATGGTGTTTACTGTATGTGTGTTCCGGACCAAATTGATGCCGCTGTCGAGGTAACAGAGAATTGTGATTTGGCGTCAAATTGGTGCTATGAGCTAATTCGCCGGCCAATCGAGTTTTGCGATTTCGGCATCAGTCAATGGAGAATCCTACCCAATGCGTTATTGCATTCACAGTTTATTGAATGTTCAAACTCTCCAGTGTTATATTTGCCAATCTGTGGGACATGGCTGAGCGTGCAGGCTCAACCTTTCCTTCCACGCATGCAAAGAACGTTGTCCAACATCACTCTCAGTGGAGAATTGTGAAATGTTCTAGGTGAACTCAAAGTCCTATGAGGTCGATCCACATGTAGACAGTAGTGACACGACCTTTCAGGTCGCCCATTTTCTTACCTTAACTTACTGTTCCCACCACCTCCCATTAAATCTAGGACTCCAAAGCATTCGCTCTTCCATTCCTCCATGCCTCGGCTCCACTCTCCATAGGCGTGCCTTGCCAGTGTTGAGTCTCCATACAAGCTTCCATGCTCTTGCTCCCCTCCTTTGTGCCGCAGAGTTCAGCAAAGAAACCCGCTGACCTCAAGCACATCTGCACAAAGCTGAATGTTGCACACTACCTTCAAACTCGGGCAGCACGGTAGCATTGTGGATAGCACAATCGCTTCACAGCTCCAGGATCCCAGGTTCGATTCCGGCTTGGGTCACTGTCTGTGTGGAGTCTGCACATCCTCCCCGTGTGTGCGTGGGTTTCCTCCGGGTGCTCCGGTTTCCTCCCACAGTCCAAAGATGTGCAGGTTAGGTGGATTGGCCATGATAAATTGCCCTTAGTGTCCAAAATTGCCCTTAGTGTTGGGTGGGGTTACTGGGTTATGGGGATAGGGTGGAGGTGTTGACCTTGGGTAGGGTGCTCTTTCCAAGAGCCGGTGCAGACTCGATGGGCTGAATAGCCTCCTTCTGCACTGTAAATTCTATGTAAAACTGATGTAATCTGGGAGCTACGAGATGCTAGTGTACCGCAGATTTCATCTTGGTAGGTCATAATTAACAAAAGGTTTTATGTTAATGAGTGTTCTTGGCATGCAAATATAATACAAGCAAGAAACGGCCACAGAACAGCTTGAGGCCCAACACAAATGGACTATTGACGCAATCTCTGCGTCCATCTCTCCATCAGGAAATCCAAATTTCACTCCCACCCTAATTCAGTTACCCTGAATTTCACACTTCCCACTCCGCAGGCTCCTTAAAATATATTTAACACCCTTTCAGGAAGCAGATTTTTAATTCAGTGTTCAAATAAGCTCTAAACTCGACATTCATTTTTCTGATTGCTGTATATAATCATCAATCTAAACTCTCAGCTGCATTTACGATTCTGGTTGGGTGTAGCTTGTTGAGCTAAAATAAACTTGAAACAAAGGGAGGTGGTTTCCTGGTCCTTCCCGTTGGTGGGATCTTTTAGTCTTGCCAAAGTTGACCCCCTATGATGGGTTCCCTGGTGACATGTGTGCCATTCAAAACCCATAGACTTTGGCAGGATCAGATGATCCCACCAGTGGCCATATCCGCCAAAGATGTGCAGGTTAGGTGGATTGGCCATGATAAATTGCCCTTAGTGTCCAAAATTGCTCTTAGTATTGGGTGGGGTTACTGGTTTATGGGGATAGGGTGGAGGTGTTGACCTTGGGTAGGGTGCTCTTTCCAAGAGCTGGTGCAGACTCGATGGGCCGAATGGCCTCCTTCTGCACTGTAAATTCTATGATAATGGGGAGCGCCACGGGAGGGGGGAGGGGACAGAAAATCTCAGCCATAGTTTACGGCTATTAAAGTTTGATTCAAACAAAACACAAGCATATCCATTCTAACTCCAGTCACTTGTTCCAATGCCATAGGGTTGATTGGCTCTTTGAACACTTTTTGGCCTGAACTTTCACATAGTCAGAGGGGCTCTCCATTGTAGTCAAAATGACACTGGAGGCCTACATCCAGAAGTTCAGCACACCGTTTATTGCAGAAAGTGGGTAAATGGGGGCAGGTGGTGGTTTACACATCATGGATGCAGCTGCACATGTTAAGTGATCTTCTGTCAGATCTAAGTTTTGTTAGTGGGATGTTCAAAACATGACGTGCGCACTATAGACCTAACAGGAGAAGGTCTGATGTTAGGAAAGTCTTTGGAGAGGTAGGGTACTCTTTTGGAGATCGCAGGCCTAGCCACTGCTGATGCCCCCCCAGAGTCAGATTCCCCCCTGCCCCCCACCAGGACCGCCACCACAGCCGCAGGTCCCAACACCAGCCGAGTGGTACCAGATGTAAACCATGCCGGCAGGAGTTCGTCTGGTCACTTGCGGAGAATCGCTACGGGGGCCTATTTCAGCGGCCACCGACTGCCGCCATGGCGACCACACGGGCGCGATTAGCACCGATTCTCCTGTCGCCGGAGAATCGGCGGCCCGGCGTCGGAGCAGTGTGGCGGGAATTTCCCGCGATTCCAGCGATTCTCCCACCCAGCGCACGTATCCTTTGGAACAGGTCAAGTACCCTTTGCAATTGCTAAAAGTAGGTATGAATGTACATTAACGCATTGGAACTGTCAAGGCATTTAAATCCCCTGCCATTTAAATATTTGGACAGAAGTGTTTCCAGTGTTTAAAAATATAATTGTTTGCCATTTCACTCTGTCTGTTGACATTAGCTGAGGGTTATCATTGTAGATTCGTGCTGCATTGACTGATTTTACAACCTGCCATTATCGCAATGGGGTGACTGTCAATTCACAGTTTGATTGACAGCTCCAAGTGCTTATAATGTCTTTGAAGTGGGACTATGAATACAATGCTTGTTTTGATAAGGGATTAAAGGAAGACACATACAGTGAATGTTTTTTTTATCAACAAGAGGTTTTTTTAAATAGTGAATTAATCCATAGATATTTAGAATTTTATTTAGTATCAGCTTGGGTCCTGAGGTCTGCTCATGGTGGATATTGGTGAGTTGGCATTGGGGTAAGAGGGACCATGAGGGGAGGGTAGAAGGGCATTGGTTTGCATGGAGGGTATTAGGGGTAATAGTGTTTTGGTGGGTGCATGAGATGACATGGATGGTGCATTGCAAAGTACACTCCAAATCATCTCCAGGACGGTGGGTCCAACACTCACTTAATCCCCGTCCCGAGAATGAAAATCCAACCATCTGGGGCATATTTTTCCAGAACGAGCTTGGGGAGTTGGGAATTGTCCCGACCATGTGCTCCCCACATGGGGGTGAAAATGTAGGCCTTTGTAAATTACTCTTGTTGGATATCAACTGAGCACATCTGTAGTCAGCCAGCTGTGGCACAGTTGGTAGCACCTTTGCTTCTGAGTCAGCAGGCTATGGATACAAATACCACTGCAGGACATAAGCACAAAATCCAGGTTGATGCGTCAATTACCGTTCAGAGGTGCTGTGTTCCTTATTTTTTAATATATTTTATTCAAGGCTTTTTAACTCAAATATACAGAATAGAAAAACAACGCATCATCCCAATAAACAACCACAACCCTCCAGTCCCCTGAACCCAAACCCATATAACATCCCACCTTCCCCATTTTAACCCCTTTAACCCCCTTCAAGAACCACCCCCTGCCTTGCTGACTCCTCAATCCTCCTTGAAGAAATGAATGAACGGTTTCTACCTCCGAGTGAACCTCTCTATAGACCTTCGCAGAGCGAACTTGATCTTCTCCAACCTCAGGAATTCTGCCAGGTCACTCTCTCACTTTTGCCGGCTCCAAGTCCCTCCAATACAACAAAATCCGTCTCCGGGCTATCAGGGAGGCAAGGACCACAATCGGCCTCTCTCCTCCCCTGGACTCCCGGGTCTTCCGCCACCACAAATATTGTCACCTCCGGACTTGGGGCTACTCCACCCCGGGCACCTCGGACATCACATCAGAGAAACCCTGCCAGAAACCCCTCAGTCTTGAGCACGACGAGAACATGTGGCTGTGATTCGCGGGGCCCCCACGCACTGCCCACACCTATCTTCCACCCCTTCAAAGAACTTGCTCATCCTCGCCACCATCATGTGGGCCCTATGTACCACTTTAATTTAGAACATACAGTGCAGAAGGAGGCCATTCGGCCCATTGAGTCTGCACCGACCTACTTAAGCCCTCACTTCCACCTTATCCCCGTAACCCAATAACCCCTCCCAACCTTTTTGGTCACAAAGGGCAATTTATCATGGCCAATTCACCTAACCTGCGCATCTTTGGACTGTGGGAGGAAACCGGAGCACCCAGAGGAAACCCAAGCAGACACTGGGAGAACGTGCTGACTCTGCACAGACAGACCAGCAGGGAATCGAACCTGGGACCCACATTGCTATCCACTTGTGCTACCATGCTGCCCACCTTCCTCATTTTAACCCTCTTAACCCCCTTCAAGAACCACCCCACCTGTCTTGCTGACTCCTCAATCCTCCTTGAAGAAATTAATGAACGGTTTCTACCTCCAGGTGAACCCCTCTATAGACCGCTGCAGAGCAAACTTGATCTTCTCCAGCCTCAGGAATTCTGCCAGGTCGGTCACCCACACCCCCACTTTTGCCGGCTCCAAGTACCTCCAACACAACAAAATCCGTCTCTGGGCTATGAGGGAGGCAAAGGCCAATACATCAGCCTCTCTCCCCCTTGGACCCCCGGGTCCTCCGACACCCCAAATATCATCACCTCTGGACTTGGGGCCACTCCCCCCCTAGCACCTTGGACATACCATCTGAGAAACTCTTCCAGAACCCCCTCAGAGCTGCACAGCTCTCACCCTTCCCGCTTGCACATCCTGGTCTGTCCCACCCATTTCAAAATCTTTTCTTTGTCCAAGAAACGAGGCAGCCGTACCACCATCGCCCTCAGCAACTCGCCCACCTATGGCCTCCTCCTCAGCGCCCTGTGCGCCCGATCTACCTCGAGGGGACATTCAAAGGCCCCATTCTCATCAACTGCTGCAACATCCTCGCCACATACATGGTGGCCTCTGCTCCCTTGACGCCCTCAGGCATCCCGGTGATCCGCAAGTTCTGTCTCCTGGAGCAATTTGCCAGGTCCTCCAATTTCTCTCTCAATCTCTTCTGGCTGTCCAAGACCAACCCCAACTCCGTCTCCAACGAGGCCATCCGCTCTTCGTGCTTCACCACCACCTCCACCTTCTCAATCACCTGGCCCTGAGCCTCATATCTCTGCCCCACTCTCTGAATCGCAGCTCTGAGCATCTCCACCACCTGAGCTAGGTTTTCCGAAGCCTTTAAAAAAAAATTAATTTGCAGGATGTGGGTATTGCTGGTTCGGCCAGCATTTATTGCCCATCCCTAGTTGCTCTTCAGAAGGTGGTGGTGAGTTGCCCTCATGTGAACAAATATATACAGGTTTAGTGCCTTAGCCCCTAACGCTATACTGTGTCCTGAACCCGCGTCAACTTAACAGTGCTGACTACTCACCCTGGTTGCCCTGAGAAGGTCATGCAGTTTTTTCCGGCACTGCTTGGCGGTCCTGATGATGTTGCCCACAGCACTGACACCTGCCACCTGCACCCACGCCTGGTGATAGGGTACAGGGTCACCCATCTCTCCTCCGCGGTGTCCAGCAGAGTCTCGAGTTCTGCGTCAGTGAATCTCAGGGCCGTGCGTCTTTCTGCCATCTTGTTGGCTGGGATGGAGTGTGTGGGGAGTGAAGTGTGTATATGCGGCTGCAGCTTGTCAGCTTCCTGAGTGTCAATCACGGATCCCACAAATCCGGTACCGTTTCCTATTGGAATCGATTGTGTTTCCACGTGGCGCCAGTGGTAGCCCCTTCCCACAAGTCCCGAAAGACGTGCTTCTTAGGTGAATTGGACATTCTGAATTCTCCCTCAGTGTACCCGAACAGGTGCCGGAGTGTGGCGACTAGAGGATTTTCACAGTAACTTCATTACAGTGTTAATGTAAGCCTACTTGTGACAATAATAAAGATTATTATTATAACAGTCGTTGAATCTGTCCAGCTGCGGCGCCAGTTTTGCTGTCGTAGAGCTCCACAAATCCTGCCCCGGCATTAACACTTAGTCTCAGGAATAGAGAATCTGGCCGCCTGTGCCTACCTTAAAATCAACAGCTCTGTTCGTCGAATCATAGAATGGGTTACACCCCAGAAGGAGACCACTGGCACATTTTGTCCATGTTGGCTGCCGTATCTGTGTCTTGACGTCAATTGTCCATACAACGTCACCTATTTGAATTTTCTCAGTAACTAATTATTCCTACTCCAAGACTCCTCTTCCACTCAATGATGTTTCTCATTTTATGATAATAAAAGCAAAATACTGTAGATGCTGGAGATCTGAAAAAAACAGAACGCGCTGGATAAACCCATTAGGTTTGGCTGCATCCTAGGTGAGAGAAACAGAGTTAACATTCAAGTCCAATCTGGCTCTTCTTCTTATATTCTTTGCTAGACTAGGATGGATTTACCTTCCCTTTGTACACTTTATCAAAGTGACTTTCTTTTTTTCTCCAAACATACATGCTTGAGACAATTTTTAGCAGCAATGTTCTCCCAGATGTTTTACCGGTGCATTTGTAACCCATTTTCTGCTCTTGGTCTCCTAGAGAGGAATGTATTTTTTGGGACTGTTCTTCTGACACTAATTATCAAACTGCTAATATTAAGTAGGTGCGTATTCTTGGGCTCAGGTGTCTGCAGGTGAATTGCTTTCTGTACCAAGACATTGGGGATTTCTTTGGGGAGTTTACCCCATAGACCACTGTAACCTTGGCAGATCTGTGAGAATCCTGTTTACGTGGTTTACCCGGGGTTTTGGCAAAGGTTACGTTGGAAATTCCCAGCAGGATTATTTTTCTTTAAACTGGCGCTGACTTGACCATCTCTCCTTCTGACTACAATTCTGTCTTTCATGACACTGTCTGCGAGGGTTGTCTGTCTATTAGGGTTGTCCTTTCTTCACAAAACTTTTATAATCAATCAATGTTTTCTACTTAGGTTTGAGAGCTCATATTCATTGCATCTGGTTCATCTATAATATTCATCCAAGGTGTGAAACATTCCTCAATGTTGTCCATTAGCATCCCTATCCCCGGGCAGCATGGTGGCGCAATGGTTAGAACTGCTGCCTCACGGTGCCGAGGTCCCAGGTTCGATCCCAGCTCTGGGTCACTGTCGTGTTGAGTTTGCACATTCCCCCCATGTTTGCGTGGGTTTCGCCCCCACAACCAAAAGGTGTGCAGGGTAGGTGGATTGGCCATGCTAAATTGCCCCTTAATTGGAAAAAATTAATTGTGTACTCTAAATTTTTTTTAAAAATCCCTATCATATGTAGCTCACATCCAGTAAAGTGCACATCTGCACTTTATATGTTTATTTCCTGAAGCTGTTGCTTTTGGTTACAACTAATAATGCTATTTCTATTATCTCTACACGTTTCCACAATATTTCCTTATTGCCTCATATTACCTGGAAGTTTTAAATGTTTCATTCTTTTCCTCTTGTATTGACATAGTATAAAGGCTTGTAACCTATCTGAACAGCTCTTAGGGGATTGCAACAGGCTTCAAGCCTTTTTCAAATTGTTTGGTTCTTTGAGCAGCTGGTGATCATCTGTCAGTCTCATTTCGAACAACTGGATGGTTTTGCATGTTTAAAGCCCAAATTACATGAGGAGTGTGGCCGACTTCTGTGACTCTGTGTGTTGTACCCATGTTGATTTGGGGATTTCCTGTCAACTTTGTAAGAGATCAGGGCAGCACGGTGGCGCAGTGGTTAGCACAGCTGCCTCGCGGCACCGAGGTCCCAGGTTCGATCCCGGCGCTGGGTGACTGTCCATGTGGAGTTTGCACATTCTCCCCATGTTTGCGTGGGTTTCACCCCCACAACCCAAAAATGTGCAGGGTACGGCCCTGGGTCACTGTCCGTGTGGAGTTTGCACAGTCTCCCCATGTCTGCGTGGGTTTCACCCCCATAACCCAAAGATGTGCAGGTTAGGTGGATTGACCATTCTAAATTGCCCCTTAATTGGAACAAAAAAATAATTGGGTACTCTAATTTAAAAAAAAAGATGTGCAGGGTAGGGGGATTGACCACGCTAAATTGCTCCTTAATTGGAAAAAATTAATTGGGTACTCTAAATTTATATTAAAAAAAGTAATAAATAAATAAAACAACTTTGGAAGAGGTGGTGGGGGGCAAATTGGATCAGGCCTGGAAATAACGCACAATTATCTACACTCAGTCCCCACATACTGTTTCCACATTTCAATGTTTGCTGCGTGCTGCCCAACGCAAAAACTGGCTTCATATTCATAAAGGGAGTCCAGCAGTCTGTGCGGCTAGCATGCTTTACGGGTAGCCTGCAGCTCTTAAAGACAGCTTGCCTGCTTCAAAAGAAGCTGCATTCATCGTACAGAAGCTGCTGCTTACTGTCTGGGGAGAATTGGTGACAAGAATAACCACACCAAAGGGAGCAACGGGCAAGTGAGAGAGCTCCCAGGTTCTCCAATGAGATGCTGGAGACATTAAGAGGTGGAAAGGAGGGTCTCAAGGCTTGCTGTTGCTTTCTCTCCTGCTGAGACTGTTGCGGGTGGATGGGCAACAGTTTTTGAATGCCTGAGAGGAGAACATCATAAGGGGAGAGGTGAGTAAAGAAAGAGGGATGGATTTGCAATCAGGAGGTCCACGGTCACATGATTTGAAGGATAGTCATCATGCCAGATGGCAGGATGAGGGCGAGGTTCGAGCTGAGAAGAGGCAAACAGCAGGAACAGATTATCCTCTGTGTTCTCAACAACACTGAATGGCATAGGCTTTGTCGCAGCCATTCCAATGATGCAGAGAATAAACTCCTTGTAGGGTTCAGGAAATGCATGAGTCCTTGGTCCCACTCACTCTGCTTTTGCTCTATTTAATGTGTGTCACCTATTCCTGTGAGAGAGAGGGAGGAATGTTAGTGACTGTGTAGAAATAACTTTGGGTAATGTGCCGGTCAAAGCTTTTTCTCATTTGTTGATGGGATGTGAATGCCCTGGCTAGACCAGCACTATAGGACCACTCCTAAATGCCGCTGAGAAAGTGGTAATGAGCTGCCTTCTTGAACTGCTAAAGTCCATGTAGTATGGGCACACCAACAATGCTTTTAGGAAGGGAGTTCCAGGATTATGACCCAGCAACAATGAAGGAATGGTGATACAGTTCCAAGTCAGGATGGTGTTTAACTAGGGCGACATGTGGCGCAGTGGTTAGCACTGGGACTGCGGCGCTGAGGACCTGGGTTCAAATCCCGGCCCTGGGTCACTGTCTGTGCGGAGTTTGCACATTCTCCCCATGTCTGCATGGGTTTCACCCCCACAACCCAAAAATGCACAGGTTAGGTGGATTGGCCATTCTGTGCTGTATTTTTCTATGTTCTATGTAAACTGTCCCTAAAATTGGAAAAAATATAATTGCGTACTCTAAATTTATTTTAAAAAAGGACGGTGTTTAACTTAATTGAAAAGAAACATGCAGGCAATGGTGCTCCCACACATCGAGTGCCCTTGTCCTAGATGATAGAAGTCATGAGTTTGAAAGGGGTTATCAAAGGAGACTTGGCAAGTTGCTACAATATTCGGGGAGATAGTGGTATTGTTGGGCACCATAGTGGTATTGTTGGGCAGCACGGTGGCGCAGTGGGTTAGATTTGCAGCCTCACGGCGCCGAGGTTCCAGGTTCGATCCCGGCTCTGGGTCACTGTCTGTGTGGAGTTTGCACATTCTCCCCTTGTTTGCGTGGGATTTGTCCCCACAACCCAAAGATGTGCAGGGTAGGTGGATTGGCCACGCTAAATTGCCCCTTAATTGGAAAAAATGAATTTGGTACTCTAAATTTATTTAAAAAAAGAATAGTGGTATTGTCACTGGACTAATAATCCAGAGACCCAGGGTGATGCGCTGGGTACCTGGGTTCAAATTCCACCATAGCAAATAATGACATTTCCTATTTAAAAAATCGAAGGAAATCAGCCCCACATGTGACTTCAGATCCACAGTAACGTGGCTGACTCTTAAATAGCCTGGCCCCCACCAAATCCAATGAATAAAAGAAATGGTACACACTGCTGCCAATGTATGTCACTGTGGGGAGCCAATTTTTAAAATGCTGGATGATAAGGGCAGCACGGTGGTGCAGTGGGTTAGCCCTGCAGTCTCACGGCGCTGAGGTCCCAGGTTCGATCCCGGCTCTTGGTCATTGTCCGTGTGGAGTTTGTACATTCTCCCTGTGTTTGCGTGGGTTGCGCCCCCGCAACGCAAAGATGTGCAGGCTCGGTGGATTGGCCACACTAAATTGCCCCTTAATTGGAAAAATGAATTGGGTGCACTAAATTTGTAAAAAAAAAAGATACTGGATGATGAGCCAATCAAGCGGGCTGCATTTCCCCTGGATGAGTTGGAACTGCACTCACCAGGCCAACAGACATTATTCCATCACACTCCTGACTTGTAGATGGTGGACAAGCTTTGGGAATCAGCAGGTGAGTCATTCATTGCAGAATTCCCAAGGTGTGATTTGTAGCCCATAATCTCCTGGACTGATTCTCTCCGGAGAGATCACGTGTCCCGATTTTCCCAGCCCCCCCCCCCCCGCCCCCCATGGCAACATCACAAGATTTATGTCCACAAAATGCGGGGACCATTTAAATGGATAATCATAAATTTAAATATTATTAATGGACCTCCCTGAGGCACAATCCCCACTCACTATTTACTAAATATTCATATTTACACCAGCCTTTTAATATAAGATGCAGCTAAGGTGATCGCTCCGGGGGCACAAAGGTAGGTAAAGTCCCTGTGGGAGAGGGAAATGCCATGTCAGTGTCCTGTTACTGCCCTATGGCATGGCCCTGGCACAGTTTGGCACTGCCAGATTGTCAGTGCCAGCCTGGGAGTACTAATATGGCACTGCTACCCTGGTGGTGCCTACCTGGCAGTGCCAACCTGTGCCAGGGGGCAGTGCCAGGGTTGACCCTCATGGCAGCCCCGTGGGGGCGGGGGGTTCCCATTTATGAGCGGTGGTGGGCAAGAGAGCGGGGAGTGAAGGGGGAACTTGCAGGCACAGGGTGGAGTGGCCACCGAGTGGGATTGCCGCCGATACGTCCATGGTGGTGGTTGGGGGGCAGCCCCTGATGATTGATGATTGTCCGAGGGGTGGGGGAGGAGGAGAGTAAAACTTCAGTTCTGTTTAGAGGGCGTCACAATCTCTGGCTGGCTCTATCCGGCCCCGCCTGAACACCGTCCAGGTCTTGCTACATATGGACATAGACTTCTTCAGTGTCTGAGGAAATGCAAATGGTCCTGAACATTACATAATTATCATCCCCACATTTGGACTTTACATTGTAGAGAAATTCATTGATGAAATGGCTGCAGACAGTGGAACCTGGAATACTACCCTTTTAAAAATTTTTTCGAGTACCCAATTATTTTTTTCCAATTTAAGGGGCAATTTAGCATGGCCAATCCATCTATCCTGCACATCTTTGAGTTGTGGGGGTGAAACCCATGCAGACACGGGGAGAATGTGCAAACTCCACACGGACAGTGACCCGGGACCAGGATTCGAACCCGGGTCCTCAGCGCCGTAGGCTGCAGTGCTAACCGCTGCGCCACCGTGCCGCCTATGGAATACTATCCTGAGGACCTGCAGCAATGTTCTGGGGCTGAGGTGACTGGCCTATAACAAGCACAAAAATCTTCCTTTGTGCTAGCTGTATAACAGGAGGTATGTGGTGACAACAAGAAATGGTATGAGTTTGGTAGTATTGGTAGTTGTATGAAGGTGAGGTGCAGTATTTGGATGTTTTGAATGCCAAGGAGTGCTGCTGGGTGAGTGATGGAGGGATGTTGGGTAGGAGATGTTGTGTGAAGATGCATTCACTGAACCTGACCACCAATGTGAGATCATAGGCTTCTTGTTCCGCTGTTGCCAGATCCAAATTGCGGGAATTGTCTTTCCAGGCCACCTGCCCAAGCTCTCTTCTGTAGAGTGTTCCTCAAGGACCTCTTTGCCTCCACAGAGCCATGGTGTCTTCCCTCCTGCCCACCTCCACCACAAAAGCCTTCAACACTGCATCTCTGACCCTGGGTGTACCATTATCCTTGTTTAGAATTACACCAAAGTATTCAGCAGCAGCCTTCCCTTCACTTTAAATGGAACGGCGGATCAGGCTCAAGGGGCTGAATTGCCTCAATCTGCTCCTAATTCCTGTGTTCCTATGTTAGGTAGTAATGTGGGAGAGTATACCAGTCTCCATATATTGCAAAATGACAAGAGTGTGAATGTCAGTCTACATGTATTAAAACCGCATAATGCAACGTTGAAATATGTTTGCATATTGTGATTTGGAAAGGAAATTTATATCCTCAGTGGAAATTTTCTTTAGTCTTGACCTGACCCGTAAAATTCTACGCCTTCCACCTTACCTCCAGCATCTTTCCTGGCAAAGGCAGACCCACTGGTAAAAAAATGTTATGGTAAGGTCTGTCTTTGCAACCAACACAAGCATGGTGAGTGCATGAGCAAGCAGGATTACTGCTTTAAGGTCCGTCATTCCCAAAGTCTCTCTCAGAACACAAGGCCTTACTTTTCCCTGACACCCTTGTGGAGGCAGCTGTGTTTATTTAGTCTGCCAAGGCCAGTGAATTCGTTGGGGCTGTTGCCAACACTCTGCACTGAGAAAATATTTTTTCTGACAGCTGGAATCCATGACAGCATTAGTCTGTTAATTATAGCCAAGGGATAGAGCAGAATGCTAATAGAAAATGTAAAGTATCATCATTAATCTAAAAAGAAAACACCTCATTTGAAAAACTTTTGCCATCTTATAGTCCTCTGAAAAGCCACTGTTTTGAAAAATGACGACCTACCTCATTGTCATTTTCATTATATTTTTATCCACTTGTTTCAAAATATATTGCATACCAATGACATCATGAGGGAAAAGTAGCTCGACAACATTACTGAGTGCAATGGTGTGTGTAAGCTGAATTAATGTCAGGAGTAATATAATCATTAACATAGCAGTGCTCAATGATCTTGTCACTTTAAATCTGTGTGTTAATTCGACTGCTTCATACCGTTTGGCCAAGTAAGTTCTCCAAGGTAGTTACCCCAGCGATGTCATTCGCTCTCACAAATTCCTAAACTGAAACCTTAGAACAGATCAGTGATACAACCTAGATCCTGGTAGATATTACCCAATATTACATCACACGAAAATGCCACCAACCGGCTCATCGGATGAAGCAGGTTCATTTTAGAGAATGAGAAAAGACATTATTGAAACCAATTAAAATTTATTGAGACTGATTCATTTGCAAAGAAGGATATTAATACCAAGATTCATAAGTTAAAGTTGTCACTAGACGTATTGGAATAGCTTATCTTGTTTATCTCCGGCAACAGTGTACCCCTCCGTGATGAACTCAATGCATTCTCTGCTTGTTTCAAGCAGAAAACCAACAAACAGTTGTCAACTGCCTCAGCAGCCTCGGACACACCCATACTTACTGTCACAGCCTCCGAAGTCAGACCGGCCTTCATGAAAGTGAACCCTCGGAAAGCAACGGGTCCTGACGGAGTCGCTGGTCTTGCACTCAGATCCTGCGTGGGCCAACTGGCAGGTGTGCTCACGGACATCTTCAACCGCTCCCTACTCCGTTCCGAGGTTCCCACCTGCTTCGGGAAGACCACCATCATACCAATGCCAAAGAAGAACCAGGCAACGTGCCTCAATGACTATCGTCTGGTGACCTTAACATCTGTCATTATGAAGTGCTTCGAGAGGTTGTTCATGACGCACATTAACTCCAGACTCCCAGAATGCTATGGTCCACTGCCCACTGCCATTCGCATACCGCCACAAACGGTCCACAGCAGATGCCATCTCCCTGGCCCTACACTCACGCCTGGAGCATCTCGTCAACAAGGACTCCGATTCATTAACTACAGCTCCGCTCTCAACACAATAATCACAGCCAAGCTCATATCAAAACTCCAAACCTAGGACTTGGCTCCTCCCTCTGCAACTGGATCCTTGACTCCCTGACACATAGTCCACAATCAGTAAGGTTAAACAAAAACATCTCCTCTACGATAGTCCTCAATACTGGGGCCCACAAGGCTGCATACTTTGCAGCACAGTGGCGCAGTGGATAGCCGAGGTCCCAGGTTCAATCCCGGCTCTGGGTCACTGTCCATGTGGAGTTTGCACATTCTCCCCACGTTTGCGTGGGTTTCGCCCAGACAATCAAAAAAGATGTGCAGGGTAGGTGGATTGGATGCATTAAATTACCCCTTAATTGGAAAAAATGAATTTGGTACTCTAAGTATATTTTTAAAAAGGCCGCATACTTATCCCCTCTCCCTGTGCACACACGACTGTGTGACAAAATTCAGCTCCAACTTCATCTACAAGTTTACTGATGACACGGCCATAGTGGATTGGATCTCAAACAACGATGAGTCATAGTATAAGAGGGAGTAGGAGAACTTAAGTGGAATGGTGTAATGACAACAATCTCTCCCTCAATGTCAGCAAATTTTTTTTTATATATGTTTTATTGAGGTATTTCTGGTATTGTAACAACAACAAAATAAACAATGTACATGAAACTATAAACATAGTTCAAAAGCCGTCTCCCTTCCTTACTGGTCCCACCTTTATTAACCCCCTACTCTAAGCTAAACTAACCCCCCCTTTCTGCTGACGATTAATTTTCCGCGAAGAAGTCGACGAACGGTTGCCACCTCCAGGCGAACCCTAACAGTGACCCCCTCAAGGCGAACTTGATTTTCTCCAAACAGAGAAAGCTAGCCATGTCCGATAGCCAGGTCTCCGACTTCGGGGGCTTTGAATCCCTCCATGCTAATAATATCCGTCTCCGGGCTACCAGGGAAGCAAAGGCCAGAACGTCTGCCTCTTTCTCCTCCTGGATTCCCAGGCCTTCTGAATCCCCTAAGCTTCGGACATGTCCAGAACATGTGGACATGGTTAATGTCAGCAAATCTAAGGAGCTGGACATTGACTTCAGGAAGCGAAGTGTCATACACATCCCTGTCTGCATCAACAGGGCCGAGGTGGAGAATGTTGGCAGCTTCAAATTCCTAGGCGTGCACATCACAATCTGTCCTGGTCCACCCAATTCAGTGCTACGACTAAGAAAGCACAACAGCACCTATACTTCCTCAGGAAACTAAGGAAATTTGGCATGTCCACATTGACTCTTACATATTCAATGCCGCCCTGTTGACAACCGAATCTGGAAAAGCTACTGGCCAGATGTTACTTATCCAGAATTTTTAAAAATACTGGGATCAAAACGAAGATAGGGGCCAGAATTCTTCAGCCGTTCCCATTTGCAGCGCACCCCCGCCCACGGATTTCCCAGCAGAGTGGAGTGGTTCCAATGGTAAATCCCATTCACAAGAGGTGGGAATAGAGAATCCCGCTGCCAGCGAACGGTGACCTTCCGAGAAACATGCGACTGGGGGTTTGGAGAATCCTGCCCAGGATTGTCCTCCTTCCCTGAGGTACTGATAACTGATAAAACTGCGTCAATCTGGAGGGAGGATAAAATATTTGTCCTCCTGAAGCAGGAGAAGAATCCTCATGAGTTCTCCAGCTATCACTCAATCTCCTTACTTTGAATCTGCTAAAATGCGCTGAAGAGGCTATCACTCCTTATGGTATCAAGTGCACAGTGCAGAGGCCGTGTTCAAAGAATTCAACCACTGCACTAAAGACAGGCCGATACAGACCAATGTGGTTAATTCACCACCAACCCAGCTCAACGCTAGAAGGTCACTTTGAGCCATTGTCAGAACCCTTCAGACATCTCCGTTCAACTTTAATAACCAATGGCGTAATGTTTGGAAGAACTGTGAGAGACAAAATGGATTCCTTACTTAGGACCCCACATTGCAACCTTCATCGCAAATAATGAAAAACTGTCAACTACCTCAGAATTGATCATGGTAGATGCTGGCACCTTTTCCATAGGTGGTAGTTGAAAACATCCCCATTATGGAACTGCAATATCCATATTGTTACACTGGAAGCTTCGGCCTGGAGTTATCAATTTTTGATATGCTTTATGCTGCTACCACATGAAAAAAGAGGATGGTGACACAGTCGTCAGCACTGCTGTCTCACAGTTCTGGGGACCTGTGTGTGATTCCAACTTTGAGTGATTGTGTGGAGTTTGCACATTCTCCCCGTGTCTGCATGTGTTTCCTCCAGGTGCTCCAGTTTCCTCCTACAGCACAACGATTTGCAGGTTCAGTGGATTGGCCATGCTAAATTAACCCTTAGTGTCCAAAGGTTAGGTATGGTTATGGGAATAGGGCGGGAGTGAGTGCTCTTTCGGAGGGTCGATGGGCTGTATGGCCTCCTTCTGTACTGTAGGGACTTAATGTATCAGCCGAGGTTGCTATTCAGGACCATTGCTTTAAAGTGTGTGTACGTTTCAGTTCAGGTCAGAATTAGACTAGGCTATTATAACTGCCTGTCATGTAACATACCAACACTGTGTAAGCTCACATATGATGAATGGTCACTTGAAAGAACAGAAATAGTCCATATTTATACAGCAATGTTCATGAATTCAGACATCCTTGTCGTAATATACACACAAGTATATGATGGTGCACAGACAGGCATTGATTGACACACAGGATGACCAATGAACACACAGAACACAGCAGCCAATCACCAGACAGGACACGGCCACTGTAAAGCCAGAAGGCACTAGTTTTCCCGCTCTATTGGGATCCAGCCTCTGAGTGTCAGAGCCTGTGAGCAACAACTAGAAAATTCACCATGTGGTAGTAAAGATAGTCTGGTCAGGTTAGCCTCAGGTCTCCAGTCAACTCAGCATAGTGTCAACCCACAGTTAAAGTATGTTTAATAGTTAAGAGTTCAATAAAATAGAGTTGCATTTCTTCAAGCGTTGGAAGCCTGCCTCTCTCACTGCTATAGTAAACGCAGACCTCGCAGACCCAGCATACCCACCTGTGGTGAATTATAAACCTAGTAATTCACACTGTGTTCTATTATATGTATTGTGTCCTTGTGGGCTCTGTATACGAGCCGTTGCGCGGCTCTGCCCATAGGGGGAGATGAGGAGTTTGTACTGGGCTCCACCCTTGGCTCCGCCCATGGCTCCTCCCACTAACCGGAAGTATAAAGCTCTGAAGTCGTGAGCCTGCTGCCAGTTCATCTCGTCGCAGGCAGGCTCTGTTGTAAGATTATTAAAACCACTGTTCACTTCCAATCACGTGTCTTGTGAATTGATTGTCACATCAATTTAATAATCTTAGGAAACTTGACGAAAACTACTATGGAATCAGCCCTCAAACCTGACTGACTAGAACTCGACCCGCAGGCTGCAGAGGGGAAATAAATCTTCCTACACTGGCTCAGATGTTTCAAGGCCTACCTGGCTGAATCAAGCACTTCAGAAACTACAGAGGAGCAGAAACTCAGCCTACTGCACGCAACGGTGAGCCACCGTATCTCTACTCAACTTAACAGTACTACCTCGTATACGGAGGCCCTGGCCATGCTCGATCGAATGTATGGGAGGCCCATCAACGAAGTCTACGCGCGCCACATTTTTACGACCCGCCGCCAGCGCCCCGCGGAGTTGCTGGACGAATTCCTGAGCGATTTAAAAGCTTCAGCCGCCCAACATATGGAGCTTGCTGTCCGAGATGTATACGTGGAAGGGCTCAGGTCCAACTATGTGCGGCAGCGGTTGCTTGAAAAAGGGGCCCAGAACTTGGAGGACACTGTAGAGTTAGCTACAACTATGGAGGTCTCGTTCCGCAGCCTCACCTCGTTCCCCGCGGACCAAGCGACTCCATAATGGGGCCCCGACCAGCGACTGCCCCAGGCCTGCGCCGCGCGGCCATCCACCCACTACGCAGCTCTAGTGTGCCATTTTTGTGGGCAGCCCCAATACCCACGGCAGCACTGCCCGGCCCGCAACGCGACCTGCAGCAGCTGCAGTCGAAAAGGACACTATGCCCGAGTATGCCTGGCAAAGAAGACCCCCACTCCAAACTCTCCCGCAGCCCAGAGCACTCGCTTCCCAAACTCGCAGGCCCGCAGGCCCAGAAATGCGGCAGCCTGTATGCCGACTCCGCCCCCACCCGACATGTGTGACTCATGGGGGCCGCCATCTCCATCCTCTTCAACCTCTACTACTCACCTCGAAGACTACGACCTCAGCGGACAGTCATCACAGGGCCACTCCAGCACAGCTAATTGAGCCGCCGACTACCCGCAACTCAGCGTGGCCACGTTGGACCAATTGCATCCGAAACACCTCCGCAACTCGATGATGACCGTTAAAATCAACGGGTACAGTACACTGTGCCTCTTTGACTCCGGGAGCACCGAGAGCTTCGTACACACAGATCTGGTAAGACGCTGTTCGCTCCCTATTTTCCCTGCATGGCAGACTATCTCCCTCGCTTCGGGCTCACACTCTGTTCACCTCCAAGGGCGCACCGTCGCGACCCTAACGATTCAGGGTGCCAGCTACTCAAACTTCCAGCTATACGTACTCCCCGAACTCTGCGCCCCACTCTTACTGGGACTCGACTTCCAGTGCAACCTCAAAAACCTCACACTCAGCTTCGGCGGGCCCTTGCCCCCACTCACTATCTGCAGTCTAGCGACGCTAAAAATCGACCCCCTCCACTCTTTGCTAACGTCACTCCGGACTGCAAACCCGTAGCCACTCACAGCAGGCGGTATAGCCTGCAGGATAGGGTGTTTATCAGAACCGAGGTCCATAGGCTCTTACGTGAGGGGGTCATAGAGGCCAGTAACAGCCCCTGGAGAGCTCAGGTGGTGGTCGTCAAGACCGGGGGAAAATTCTGAATGGTAGTGGACTATAGCCAAACCATTAATCGGTTCACGCTCCTCGATGCATACCCCTTTCCCAGGATTGCAGACATGGTGAATCAGATCGCCCAGTACCGCATTTTCTCCATGGTGGATCTGAAATCTGCATACCACCAGCTCCCAATCCGCCCGGAGGACCGCCACTACACGGCGTTCGAGGCAGATGGTCGCCTCTTCCATTTCCTCCGGGTTCCCTTTGGCGTCACGAATGGGGTCTCGGTGTTCCAACGAGCAATGGACCGAATGGTGGACCAGTACGGGCCACGCTTCCGTACTTGGATAACGTCACCATCTGCGGCCATGATCAGCAGGACCACGACGCTAACCTCCATCGATTTCTCCAAACTGCCCAGAAACTTAACCTCACGTTTAACACTATAGCACGACCAGGCTAGCCATCCTCGGCTATGTTGTGGAAAACGGAGTCCTGGGTCCCAACCCGGACCCAAGGGAGTCTTACAACTCCCTCTCCCTCATTGTCCCAGGGCCCTCAAAAGGTGCGGAACTTCGGAACTTCGACACTCCTCAGTCGAAAAGGAAGCACAAGCCATCGTGGAAGCTATACGACACTGGAGGCACTACCTCGCAGGTAGGAGTTACACCCTCTGTGGTGAATGTGATTCACACTATATAGGTGCCAATATCACTCCATGTATATGTTCGTTATCTACCCGTTGTAAGATCAATGCTGTATATAGTTGCCAATATAACTCCGTGTATACATGCTCACTATCCACCATTGTAAGTGCAGTTGCACTATCCGACCACCAGGGGGAGTCACTCTGGGAGTACGCGAGAGTTTGTACTGGGCTCCTCCCTTGGCTCCACCCAGGATTCCTCCCCCTGGGACCACTGTATAAAGATCAGTGCCTTAGAGCCAGCCTGCCAGTCATCTGGAGTTCAACGACAAATAGGCTGGCTCTGTTGTAAGTGTATTAAAGCTTCTGTTCAGATCCAACTACACGTGTTCGCTGAATTGATGGTTCCATCACCCTCATCACCGACCAAAGATCGGTTGCCTTCATGTTTGACAACTCACAAAGGGGCAAAATTAAAAATGATAAAATCCTGCGGTGGAGGATCAAACTCTCCACCTACAAGTACGATATTATGTATCCACTGGGGAAGCTCAACGAGCCCCCAGATGCCCTGTCCCGTGGCACGTGCGCCAGCGCACAAGACGACCGCCTGAAAGCTATCCACAATGACCTCTGCCACCCGGGGGTCACCCGGCTCGCCCACTATATCAAAGCCCAAAATCTGCCCTGCTCCACCGAGGAGGTAAAAGCCATCACCAGGGATTGCCCGATCTGCGCGGAGTGCAAACCGCACTTCTATAGACCAGACAGGGCCCACCTGGTAAAGACATCCTGGTCCTTTGAACACCTGAGCATTGATTTCAAAGGGCCACTCCCCTCGACCAATCGGAATGTGTACTTCCTGAACGTCATCGATGAGTTCTCCCGCTTCCCCTTTGCTATCCTGTGCCCCGATATGGCCTCCCACACAGTCATCAGAGCTCTGCACAGTATCTTCAACCTGTTTGGGTTCCACAGCTACGTACACAGCGACAGGGGTTCATCCTTTATGAGCGACGAGCTGCGTCAGTACCTGCTCAACAAGGGCATCGCCTCGAGCAGGACTACCAGCTACAACCCCAGGGGGAACGGGCAGGTGGAGAGGGAGAACGCGACGGTCTGGAAGACCGTCTTACTGCCCTCCGGTCCAGGAATTTTCCGACCTCCCACTGGCAGGAGGTCCTCCCCGATGCGCTCCATGCTATTAGGTCCCTCCTATGCACAGCCACCAACCTGACCCCGCACGAACGGCTATTTGTTTTTCCTAGGGGCACTACCACGGGGGTTTTGCTCCCAGCATGGTTGAAGACACCAGGCCCGGTTCTCCTCCGGAACCTCGTCCGGGCACACAAAACTGACCCACTCGTAGAAAGAGTGCTCCCAGTCCACTCAAACCCCCGATACGCTTTCATCGAATACCCTGACGGCCGTCAGGACACTGTTTCCCTCCGGGACCTGGCGCCTGCAGGATCCAACTCCACCATCACTACCGTGCTCCGCGCCCCCGCGCCTATAGGTTTCCAACGCTCCCCGTCGCAGTCGAACCAGTCGGGTACGAAGCTCGGACCAAATCACCCCCGGAGTCCACTATCGTACACTCGTCGACCGCCCCCACCCAGCCACCCGAAGAGGCTGCAACCCTGGTGCTCCGCCGATCCCAAAGGACGACTCGGCCGCCGGACCTGCTCAATTTGTAGACCCATCACCCCCGCCGGACTTGATTTTTTTACAGGGGGTGAATGTGGTGAATTATAAACTAGTAATTCACACAGTGTTCTATTTTTTTTTAATAAACAATTTTATTAAGGTGGTTTTGGCTTTGTAAACAGTTACAGACATCAACAGAAAGAAAGCAAAAAAGGCAAAAATGTGCAAACATCCACGTACATTCAATACCTCAATCGTAACGCTCACTCTCCCGCAAAGAAGTCAATAAATGGTTGCCACCTCCGGGCGAACCCCTGTACAGATCCCCTCAAGGCGAACTTAATTTTTTCCATACCCAGGAAACTCGACATGTCCGCAAACCACAACTCAGTCTTCGGGGGCTTTGAGCCCCTCCACGCCAATAGTATTCGTCGCCGGGCTATCAGGGAAGCAAAGGCCAAATCATCGGCCTCTTTCTCCCCCTGGACTCCCGGGTCTCCCTTCAGAGGCTCCCTGTCTCTGTCCCTTTTTCTTCCCCTCTCTCTTCTTCTGCCTCCTGGACTCCCGCTGTTCCATGTGCCGCAGCCTGCTCTTCAGCACTTTCGCTGCCGCCTTCCTTCAACTTCTAGCGCTGCAACCGTCTGCGCATCCGCCTGCTCCTCCACCACCTCTCCCAGCTCCTTAACTTTAACATCTTGTGCATCCAGCCTCTGGTTCAGCTGATCCACCGCTTTCTGGATTGGGTCCAAGCTGTCCCGCTTCAGCACTTCAAAACTGGATTTCATTACCTGGAGCATGTTATCCAGCGCGTGCTGGATTGCTGAGTCCAGGGTCCGTGTGTCCGCCATCTTAGGTTCCAGGTAAGTTTCTTCAGCTCCCTGTCTCTGTCCCTTTTTCTTCCCCTCTCTCTTCTTCTGCCTCCTGGACTCCCGCTGTTCCATGTGCCGCAGCCCGCTCTTCAGCACTTTCGCTGCCGCCTTCCTTCAGCTCCGTGGTCCCGCTATCACGGGTAATCAGCCCCTAAAAGCCCGCCGGAGTGAGAGCCCGCCGAATATGCGGCTCACTCGGACATCGCCGCCACCGGAAGTCCCCCACACAGTGTTCTATTATATGTATTGTGTCCTTGTGGGCTCTGTATACGAGCCGTTGCGCGGCTCTGCCCATAGGGGACGATGAGGAGTTTGTACTGGGCTCCACGCTTGGCTCCGCCCATGGCTCCGCCTATGCCTCCTCCCACTAATCGGAAGTATAGAGCTCTGAAGTCGTGAGCCTGCTGCCAGTTCATCTCGTCGCAGGCAGGCTCTGTTGTAAGATTATTAAAACCACTGTTCACTTCCAATCACGTGTCTTGTGAATTGATGGTCACATCACCAACACATCATGGCACCAGGAGTGGGGTCATGTTCGAGTTTGACGAACCTACCTTGAGATAGTCTGCCTTTGACCAGCGATCAGCCATCTGGTAACATGGACAGCGTCCGCCCTCCCCCGCCGCTCCGCATCGCCGGCAACCTCGGTGCCAACTGGAAGATTTTTAAGCAGAAGTTTCAGCTGTATCTTGAAGCCATCGACCTCGAAGCCGCATTGGATGCCAGAAAGATTGCTCTCTTCCTCCTCTACAGCCAGGGACCACGCTATCCACACCTTTGCTGAAGGTGAGGACAAGACAAAGTTCAAAACAGTCCTGCTGAAGTTCAACAGACACTGTGACATTGAAGTCAACGAGAGCTTTGAACGCTATGTGTTCCAGCAGAAGCTTCAGGGTAAGGATGAACCTTTTCAGTCCTTCTTGATCCATCTCCATATCCTCACGCAGTCCTGCAACTACGGCTCCACTTCCGACTCCATGATCCGCGACCAGATTGTTTTCAGGGTCCAATCTGATCCCCTTCGCCAGCAACTCCTTAAAGTAAAGCAACTCACCCACACCACCACCATCGAGACCTGCGTCCTACACGAGCACGCTAATAACCGGTACTCCCATATCAAGGCGGCAGAGACGGCGCGGCAAGGCCCCCATGATGCGGAGCGGGTGCAGGCCGTAAAACAGCTCCAGGGCCTGAGTCTGTATGAGGGCAGCCATTTCACTTTTCCCGGGCTCCTGCGAATGCGCGCAACAACCGAGGGGACAGTGAGGTCGAGCACCGAACTGCGCAGGTGCGCAATCGTTCGACCGCACCGCACCACACATGCGCGGTGGCGCACGGAGCGTCCTGACGTCGGAGCCATGACGTGCAACAACTGTGGCTCCGCCCACTTAAAGCGGCAATGTCCCACGAAATCTTGATGCTGTCTCCAGTGTGGCAAGCTTGGCCACTACGCAGCCCTCTGCAGATCTGCTCAACTGCCCAACATACAGCGATTGCAGCCGCAGCGCAGGAACGTCCGTTCAGTGCAGCAACCCGTTCCACACTCCAACTCCGACATGGTTCCAGATCCCGACACCGAGGGTCTCCCATCCCCATTCCGGGTGGGCATCATCACCAAGCATACGATGCTTTCCGCAAAAAAGGCTAAACCACTCCAGTAATGAGCATTGATCCGGACGACGAGTGGTGTGCCACCCTTACGGTCAACAAATCTCGCATACGCTTCAGGCTGGACACCGGCACTTCAACAAACCTAATTTCAAAGTCTGACCCGGATACCATCCACGTCAAGCCGAACATTCTTCCATTGGCCTGCCAGCTTCTCGACTACAATGGCAATGCCATTGCTGCCAGTGGCTCATGCCAGCTTGTGGTATCTCATCGTTCATCAAGAGCCACCCTGCGTTTCGAAATTGTAGGGTCCAACAAAGCTTCCTTGCTCTGTGCTCAGGCCTGCAAACTCCTGAATCTTGTGCAGCGGGTTCACTTCATGTCGCCCGCTGAGGCATCAGCCTCGCCAGATGCCAACTTCCAAATCCAATTAAGTGACATCATAGCACAATACCACAGCGTCTTCGAGGGTATGGGCACACTCCCCTACACATACAAGATTCTTCTGAAACCGAATGCCACACCTATAGTTCATGCACCGCGTCGGGTGCCGGCACCCCTTAATGACCGCCTCAAGCAGCAGCTGCAAGACCTCTAGGACCAGGGCGTCATTTCTAAAGTCACGGAACCCACGGACTGGGTTAGCCCCATGTTTGTGTCAAAAAACCATCAATGGAACTGCGCATTTGCATCAACCCCAAAGATTTGAACCGTAACATCATGAGGGAACACTACCCTATCCCTAAGCGCGAAGAGCTCACCGGCGAAATGGCTCACGCCAAGTTTTTCACAAAGCTGGATGTCTCCAAGGCGTTTTGGCAGATACAGCTGGACACATCCAGTCGAAAGCTCTGCACATTTAACACCATAATTTGGTCGTTATTGTTACACCGGATGCCCTTTGGCATAATCTCTGCCTCGGAGGTGTTCCACCGAATAATGGAGCAAATGATCGAGGGTGTGCGAGTGTACGTCGATTACATCATTGTCTGGTGCACAACTCCGCAGGAACACATCGATCGCCTCAAGCGAGTGTTCCAGAGGATCCACGAGCATGGCCTCCAGCTCAACAGAGCCAAATGCTCGTTCGGTCAAGCAGAAATAAAGTTCCTCGGCGACCATATTTCACAGTTTGGTGTGCAGCCAGATGCAGATAAGGTGTCGGCGATCAATGCTATGAAGACACTGGAGGACAAGAAGTCGGTCCTCCGCTTCCTAGGGATGGTCAACTTCCTTGGAAAGTTTATCCCCAACCTTGCATTTCACACCACAGCTCTCCGCAATCTTGTAAAAAAAACCACCGACTTCCAGTGGCTCCTCACTCATGAGCAAGAGTGGCGTGAGCTCAGGGCGAAACTCACCAAGGCCCCGGTACTGGCGTTTTTCGACCCTGCCAAGGAGACGACGATCTCCACTGACGCAAGCCAGTTAGGCATTGGGGCAATACTCCTCCAGCCGACGAATCCTCCTCCTGGGCCCCTGTCGCATATGCACCTACTGAGCAGCGCTATGCTCAAATCGAGAAAGAGTGCCCGGGCCTCTTCACGGGGATTGACAAATTCCATAATTACGTGTGTGGACTCCCCAAGTTTACGGTCGAAACGGACCACAGGCCACTGGTTCACATCATACAGAAGGACCTCAACAATATGACGCCATGCCTACAACGTATCCTCCTCAAACTCCGACGCTATGGTTTCGACCTGGTCTACACCCCGGGCAAGGAGCTCATTGTGGCCGATGCACTCTCTCGCTCCATCACTACGCCGTGCGAGCAGTTGGACTTCGTCTGCCAGATCGACGCCCATGTTGAGTTCTGCGCATTCAACTTTCCGGCCATTGATGAAAGGGTCGTACAGATTCGTCATGAAATGGCCAGGGATCCTTTACTCCAGAGGGTCATGCGCCATATCACAGATGGTTAGCAAAAGGGCCAGTGCCCACAGTTCTATAATATAAAAGACGATCTGGCAGTGAATCTTTGGCATACTAATGAAACTGGACAGGATAGTAACACCACAGAGTATGCGAGAGCTCGTCCTCGGCCAACTCCACAAGGGTCACTTGGGGGAGGAAAAGTGTCACCGGCGAGCCCGAGAGGCAGTATATTGGCCAGGCATCAATCAGGACGTCGCCAACACTGTCCTCAATTGCCCAACGTGCCAACGGTTCCAGCCGGCTCAGCCGAAAGAGACTTTGCAGCTGCATGAACTGGTGTCGTCCCCATGGGCCAAGGTTGGCATTGATCTCACGCAAAAGGCCGGGACTACGTCCTCCTCGTGGACTATTTTTCTAACTACCCCGAGGTGGTCAGACTGCATGACTTCACATCAGCAACAGTCATCAGGGCGTGCAAAGAGACCTTTGCCCGTCATGGCATTCCACTTAAGGTCATGACTAATAATGGCCCATGTTTCTTCAGTCAGGAGTGGACGGATTTTGTTCGACAGTACAATTTCACGCACGTCACTTCAAGCCCCCACTACCCCTAGTCAAATGGGAAAGCTGAAAAGGGGGTACATATTGTTAAGCAACTGTTATGAAAAGCGGCTGATTCGGGTTCAGATTTTAACCTGGCGCTGCTAGCCTACAGGGCGACTCCTTTGTCCACTGGCCTGTCCCCAGCACAGCTGCTAATGAACCGCATACTATGGACGACGGTGCCGGCTATCCACATCCCGGACCTTGACAATTTTCCGGTCCTGCAAAGAATGCAACTGTCTCGGGCCCAATGCAAGTCGGCGTATGACGCCCATGCCACAGATCTCCCTGCTCTTGTCCCTGCTGATCGAGTTCGTGTTCAGCTAACTGACGGTGGCTGGTCTGCCACAGCTGTGGTGGTCAAGCAAGTGGCCCCGAGATCATTTCTCGTTTGCATGCATGATGGCTCTTTTCTTCGGCATAATAGGCGGGCTCTGTGGCTGATTCCACGCTCGCCACCTGAACGTGATGTCCCGCCTCGCCTGCTGATTCCTCAGGACACACCCTTCCAAGAGGTCACCGATCTGCCGCTTCATTTGCCACCCTCTACATTGGATGCAGCTCCGCCCATTCCAGTGCAGGCGGCCCCTGACCCTCCCTTGAGGCGGTCAACCAGAATTCGTCGCCCATCACAGAGACTGAATTTATAGACAATGTTTCATTTCTTTGTGCTTCACTTACTCATCTGTACATATTGTTTCTTCCTAATTTGTTGTATGCACTCTATCTGCACTGGACACCTTCCCATGTAAATACGTTCATGTATTTTGAATATAGTCAGGCTCCTACTCATATAAATACGCTCACATACTTTGTACGTGGTCAGGCTCATACACACACTCACTATTTATTGACATATACACATTTTTTTAAAGGGGGGAGATGTCATAATATACACACAAGTATGTGATGGTGCACAGACAGACATTGATTGACACACAGGATGACCAATGAACACACAGAACACAGCAGCCAATCACCAGACAGGACACGGCCACTATAAAGCCAGAGGGCACTAGTCTTCCCGCTGTCTTGGGATGCAGCCTCTGAGACAGTCAGAGCCTGTGAGCAACAACTAGAACATCCACCATGTGGTAGTAAGATAGTCTGGTCAGGTTAGCCTCAGGTCTCCAGTCAACTCAGCATAGTGTCAACCCACAGTGAAAGTATGTTTAATAGTTAAGAGTTCAATAAAATAGAGTTGCATTTCTTCAAGTGTTGGAAGCCTGTCTCTCACTGCTGTAGTAAATGCAGTCCACGCAGACCCAGCATACCCAACACATCAATCCTAACATTTACAATGAAGTGTTGTCACTATTTTAATACAGGAATGGCAGAAGCTAATTCATCCTCAGCAAGGCCTTCTCACGCGATCTGGCAAGATGTCATGGATCTCTACATTTTCATATTTAAGTGTGCAGTTAGGCACACTTAAATAGGTCTCCGCCAGAGCTAACCAGCCCCTGGGATCTAACAGCCTCGCTGAGTAGACCACAGCTAGGCGCTGTTTAGCATTGGCCTCCACAAACAGGGATCAAGCAGAACAGCACTTGTGTGGATTGGAGGCCCCAAGTAAAGAGCCCAGTGTCTGGTAAAAGCAACAGGAGAAATGATTGCGGGAAAAGGGTGGCATGGGAACTACCAACAGAACTCAAGGAAAGATTAGAGTGAAGAAAAGCAATGGAGAAAATCTTACCTTTGTCAGAGTGCTTGGACCATGTGGAAGGCCTTGTTCGAGTCAAGAAATTGAAGAACTGGTGTTGAAGTTTGCCAGGTGCAGAGCCACTTTGGAAGTAGCAGAGAGGTCCAACAAGGAACAACTCAGTACCCTTCTCTATGCCATTGGCACTAGTGCAGACGATGTAATGATCAGACAGGGCATAAATAAAGAGAAGGTGACATACAAAGCGGTTCTAAAAATCTTCGATACATATTTCAGACGTCGAACGATCACTATCATAGAAAGGGCGAAGTTCAATAGACATGCCCAAGGACAGGAAAGACAGTAGATTCTTTAATTAACTATTTATATTGACTGTCTGAGAATTATGAATATGGAGCCCTGAAAGACAAATTTAAGTCCAGATCATACTGTTGTAAGAGGTTTAGTGGAGACTATCAGATTTATTGCAGTTGAGGGCTAGTAACAATATCGAAGGCTGGGTAATTAGGAGGAAGAAGTCAGAAAGTTAAATTGTGCATTTATTTGAGATGAGAAGGCGATGTCATTGAGAAAAATGGCTGACGCAGTGCAGTTTATAGGACACAGAAGTAGCAACACACCTAATTCAAAGCAGGGAAAGAGTGAAGAGGATGTGGTAGCCACCATTAAACAGTGTTCTTGCTCTGGTGGAGAAAAGCTGGCACAAAAATGCCCTACGAGAATACAGAGTGCCATTCCTGTAAGAGGAGAGGCCATTCTAAATTTATTTGCCATAGCAAAAAGCTCCTAACATAGAAACTTAAGGAGAATCCGATTAAAACATGTAGCATTTTGGCAGCACGGTGACTCAGTGGGTCATGCCTCATGGCGCTGAGATCCCAGGTTCGATCCCGGCTCTGGGTCACTGTCCGTGTGGAGTTTGCACATTCTCCCCGTGTTTGTGTGGGTTTCACCCCCACAATCTAAAGGTGTACAAGGTAGGTGGAATGGTCATGCTAAATTGCCCCTTAATTGGAAAAAATGAATTGGGTACTCTAAATTTAAAAAACAAAATCATGTACCATTTCAGGAATTAAATATGAAAAAGCCAAGAATGGGAGAAATTACAGGATTACATGGGAACTATTGATGCACAGACATAATGGTCAGCGAACATAAAACAAGCTTCAAATTAGACACTGGAGCAGGAGTTCCAATTTTTTCAGATACAGAACTGTGGCTAAAGCAAGGCTTCCACCAGCCATCGACCATATGAATGCACAGTCCAGGAGGCATTCAACTGAAGGTCAAGTACTGTTGACTGGTAAACTCTAGTCCAGAGAAAGAAAAAAACACAGAAACTTTGTTTGTGATCCACAATCAAGATAATCTGACTAACATAAGGAAAAAAGCTTGCACAGATCTACAACTCAAGGCGAGGAATTGGGAAGCCATGACAAATTGGAAAAATTCAGAACAGAATTTCTGGTGTGGTTTACATGTGGTACCAAACGGCGGGAGCTGGGAACCACGGTAGCGGTCCTGGTGGGGGGGGGGGCAGTGGATATTTGACTCCCGGGGGGGGCCCTCAGCAGTGGCCAGGCCCGCGACCGGGGGCCACCGATCAGCGGGCCATCGAGACCTGGGAGGGACCTACCTTCCTCCTCTGTACGGGCCCGCTGTGTGGCTCCGCCATGTCGGCGGTGCCTGCGCCGAGGTGGGCCACCGCGCAAATGCGCGGCCACACGATCTGGCTAGCAGGGCCCCGCCAGCAGCCAGAGCTGGACCCAAGGACCTTCAAGGAAAAAGTCCGGTGTGATTCTCGCCCGTTTTCCGGCGGGCATGGGGGCTTAGTCCCCAGAAGGGAAAATCCCGCCCAAGCTCTGGGGAAGCTGAAAACAGCCTATCAGATCACATTGAGATCAGATGCTAAATCAGTGTGGTTGTTCACCCCAAGGGAAGTTCCGCACCCAGTATTATGGAAAGTGAAACAAGAAATCGAGTCAATGCTATATCATGGAGTCACCTGATTCACAATTTTAAAAAAATTATAAATTTAGAGTACCCAATTATTTTTTTCCAATGAAGGGGCAATTTAACATGGTTAATCCACCTACAATGCACATCTTTGGGTTGTGGGGATGAAACCCATGCGGATACGGGGAAAATGTGCAAGCTCCACACGGACAGTGACCCAAGGCCGGGATTGAGCCTGGGTCCTCAGCGCCATGAGCAGCCATAGGCAGCACTGAGCCACCATGCCGCCCCATCAGGGAGTCATCTGACCTGTAACCAACCATACAAGTTAGTGTTCAGGTATGGCTCCTGGACCAAAACCAAATGGCTCAACGCAACTCTGTGTTGACTGCACCCAGTTTAACTATGCAGTGGAAAAGGAGATCCAGCCAATGCATCTGTGGTGACAATCTGGCAAAACAAGAAAAAAAGCACAATTTTTACAAAACAGAATGCAAACAGTGGTTTCTGGCAACTAACTTTGGACAAGGAATCCAAACTACTGACTTCATTCATCACACCGTTTGGGAGATATCGCTTCCATTATTCCCTTTGAAGTAACATCAGCAGCAGAGATTTATCAGAGGATAGTTCTGTATGAGGTCTCATGGCAAGCCTTGTAGTTAACATAGTAGAACGTTCAATAAAAGGTCAATTTTATCAACAACGTTGCCTCCAGCACTATCCTTGAATCCAGACCAAGGACAACCTAAGCTAAGACCCACAATGCTGATAACAGATTGTCCAATAGAGTTGTCGGCTTCTAATTAGCTGGTAGCACTTGGTAGGCTGGATTTCCACCCCGAGGGCCCTTGATCCCAGGCAATGCCTGCCACTTCCCAGTTAAATGCCTGGTCAGTAAAGGCCTTTCCTAAAAGAGGCGACGCAAGGATCTTGCCAGCTGCATGTAACCTTGAATAAATAACACCCATTGTGTGGGAAGCATCAGGTTGAAATAATGTGCATCTTGATGGACTGGTAACAACAACAGCAATTTCCTATCAACGTGTTGATGTGCCAATGTTTATATCGGGTCATTATGGTCAAATGAGGAAGTCCTCACTGGGCTATCTTGAGGTTTGGAATGGTTCTTTGGTGTGTCCGTTTTCCCTGTGATCTTAAAGGAATAGTTTCCATTGGCATTCTCCTTAAAACCACAATCTTTCCATAGGGATCCTTCTTTTGAAACACACTGAGGAATAATTATGATGAACTTTAACACATGTTACTCTGAACGTTTGAGTGAATCTTTTCACTCAGAATGCTGAGGGTTGATAATACTTTGATGGTGAAATGCTTATCAGGAGGCACTAAGCCTGTCAGTGTTAGACAATTCAATTTGACATCAGATTAAACGATTGACATAGGTCGTTGTAGCAATTGTATCATTACAGCTGCATGTACTCTGCCTCAGCTCTCTCTCACTCATCATTTTCTCAAGAATCCTCCAGTTGAACAAAAATATACACAACAAATGTTGCAACAGGAATAGGATATATTTCCTTTCATGAGTTATTTGGGCCTATATTTTCAAATTTTTGCCAGGTTCAGTAAAGTAAAGTAGATGGAAGTATAAGGCAGAGAATCTGGTGGAATAAAGACCATGAACTGGATTTTGTCCTCCCGTTGCTGAGGGCTTGGAAGATGTCAGGAATCTCACGTGGGAACAATGCAGCCGCCTGAACTCGATCATGCGGTGGCAAGCTCATGAGTGTGTGTTGCGTGAATTTGCCAGTGGATCATGTGGCTGGGACGGTTCTGAGGTCGGCAAGTCTTCATCACCTGACCCCATGCAGGAGAAGGCACCAATTTAAAGAATGGAAAGCCCTGTTTAAAAGCTGCAATTCTGCATGCAATTCTTCTTTTTGTTAAATTTAGAGGACACAATTTTTTTTTCAAATTAAGGGCAAGTTAGGGTGGCTAATCCACTACGCTGCACATCTTTTAGGTTTGTGGGGGTGAGACCCAAGCAGACACGGGAAGCATATGCAAACTCCATACGGACAGTGACCCAGGACCAGGATCAAACCCGAGTCATAGTATTTACAGTGCAGAAGGAGGCCATTCAGCCCATTAAGTCTGCACTGGCCCTTGGAAAGAGAACCCTACTTACACCCACGCCTCCACCCTATCCCCGTAACCCAGTAACCCCAACTAACGTTTTTGGACTGTGGGAGGAAACCAGAGCCCCCAGAGGAAACCCACGCAGACGCGACACGCAGAAAGTGCAGACTCCGCACAGACAGTGGCCCAAGCCGGGAATTCAACCTGGGACCCTGGAGCTGTGAAGCAACTGTGCTAACCACTGTGCTACCGTGCTGCCCCTGCATGCAATTATTCTGAGGGAACATACTGCAAATGAATTTGCCAATGCTGTGAAATCTGTGCGTATCTTGCCAAAATATCTTTGACAATTTGGTAGAAGAAAGCCCTAACCTTGTAAAGGTTTTTTCATAAATTTAGAGTACCCATTTAATTTTTTCCAATTAAGGGGCAATTTGGCATGTTCAATCCACCTACCTCACACATCTTTGGGTTGTGGGGGTGAAACCCATGCAAACACAGGGAGAATGTGCAAACTCCACACGGACAGTGACCCAGAGCCGGGATCGAACCTGGGACCTCGGCACCATGGGACTGCAGTGCTACCACTGTGCTACCGTGCTGCCCTCCAACCGTATAAAGGTTGAGATGGTGGCTTCAACAGCTTCACCTGTGATCAGAGATGTCACAAGCTTCCCGGTGCATAGCTCCACAGTTCAGTGAAAGCCCGCTGCTTAGCCTCCTGTTGTTGTGCTTCCTCCTGGTGCTGCTGTTGCAGGATATCCTGCACTGATACCTGCGCAGCATGGTGTTCCTCTGCAACGCTGAGCTGCTCCAATGCTCGAGGATGAAGGAGTATAGCGGGAACTATTCCACATGCAACTGAACCTTTCCTTTACTTTAACGGCAGCTTCTGAAGTATTCTGCTCTGAGGGACTGAGATGTTCTGCCACTTCAACGAGAGGGCCTCTGTCCTTTGGTTCCAGGCTACCCCTTTAATTTTTGGACCTAATATTTTGGCTTAGGCACCCCATCTCAGACTCGTCTTCTCAGAGTGTCAGATTATCAAAGTTAAATGCAAAGAAAATGTCTCCAACGTCAATCTAGTGCCCTGTGATTCAATCTCCCGGACGTCCAAAGGACTCTCATAATGAGTCAAGGAAGCCGCATAGAAGTTGGCAGCTTTTACTGGGCGGACCACTGAAGGCACAAGAGACACATCAGCTTCAGTAAATCAGGAAGACTGAATTGAATCGTGCCATATAATATTTAAATTATACATGCAAGTGGAGTATTATGCATGCAAATGGGGTTCCTGCTGCGAAAGGATGAGTTTGCCGTTTCTCTAACTAACTGCCGCTGAGTTTATTGCAAACTGTTTTCCCATCGCCAGGGTTCTGATGCATGGCCTCTCACACTCTTCTTCATCCCCCCACCATCTTGCCCATCCAGCCCATCAAACATACCCAAGGATTTTGTTTCTCCCCTTAGGTCCATTACATTTTTTGTTCTTTTTAATAATTTACAGCACCCAATTATTGTTTTCCAATTAAGGGGCAATTTAGCGTGTCCAATCTACCTCCCCTGCACATCTTTTAGGTTGTGGGGGTGAGACACACGCTGACACAGGGAGAATGGGCAAATTCCACAGGGACAGTGACCCAGGGCTGGAATCGAACCCGGGTCCTCGGCACCGTGAGCCTTAAGTCCATTGCAACAGATATTATTTTCTTGCCTGAAAAGGTAAATTGACAGGTGCCCGAGTGTATACCATAATGATTCTCTCTTTTACCTTCCTTCCCCCGGAGAAATGTTTAGCTCCCATATGGCATGGTTGAGATCAGACTATTAGATTTCCAGAAGGAATTTGATAAGGCTATCGTGAAAAATAAATGCTTGTGGTGTAGCGGGGTATCATATTGGCATGGATAGAAGATTGGCAGGCTAACAGGAAATTGAGAGTTCGCACAAATGGGTCTTTTTCAGATTGGCAGAATGCAATGAGTGATGCACCACCAGGATCGGTGCTGGGGCCTCTACTATATACAATTTACAAAAATTACTTGGATGAATGGACAGAAGGTATGGTTGCTAGGTTCGCTGATGCCACAAAGATAGATAGGATAGTAAGTTGTGAAGACACAAAGAGGGTACAAAAAATATAGAAAAGTTATTTAAATGGTGAGAGATGGCAGAGCTCTTAGATGCAGAGGCATCAAGGCATCCTAGTGCTTGAATCACAAAACGTAATCAGGACAATTAATAGAATGTTATCATTTATTGCGAGAGGACTTGAATGCAAAGGTTATGTTTCAGTTATACAGAGCATTGGTGAGACTACATCTGGAGTATTGTGTACAGTATTGGTCTCGTTATTTAAGGAGAGATGTAATTGCAATGGAAGCAGTTCAGGGAAGGTTTACTAAACACAAGACCCTGCTCCCATGTCCACATGTCTGTCCTTGGTCTGCTGCAATGTTCCAGTGAAGCTCAACGCAAACTGGAGGAACAACGTCTCACCTTCCAGTTCGGCACGCTACTGCCTTCCTGTCTCAACATCGAATTCAACAACTTCAGATAATTAGCTCTACCCCACCTCAACCCATTTGTTTTCATCCCATTTCATTTTCTCTGTCTTCTACCATTTCTTTCTTTCTTGTCTTTCTCTTTTTAGAAAATATTTTATTGAAGCATTTGAAATTTTCAGTTTCTTTCTTGACTTTCTTTGAATATATTAACCACTCCCCCATCTTACCCGCCTTTCCTTACCTTTTCTCCCCTTTGCTTCCCCCTTCCACTCACCCCACATCTAAATCAGTCACAGTTTACCCTCTGATGTTAGTTTCTCTGATGTTTGGCCTTTCACACCTTTTGTTCTCTCTGGGGACTGCCATTAGTATTCTTTCCCCTTGGTTCCTATGGCTATTCATACCCTGTTCCCTTGGTTTCTTTGGCTATGACTCATCTTTCATTCGCACTCCACAGTATAAATATTTCCCATTTTCTCTGTCTTTAGCTTTGACAAAGGGTCATCTGGACTCAAAATGTTAGCTCTTTTCTCTCCCTACAGATGCTGTCAGACCTGCTGAGATTTTCCAGCATTTTCTCCTGATTTCAGATTCCAGCATCCGCAGTAATTTTCTTTTATTTTTTTAACTAAACTAATACCAAGATTGGACAAGTTGTCTTGGGCTTGTATTCGCTGGAGTTTAGATGAGTAAGGGATGATTTAATTAAAAAATACGCGATCCTGAGGGGTCTTGGCAGGATCGATGTGGGAAGGATGTTTCCTCTTGTGGGAGAATCTCGTACCAGGGGCCATTGTTTAGAAATAAAGGATCGAGGGCAGCGCTTGGTGCAGTGGGTTAGCACTGCTGCCTCACAACGCTGAGGTCCCAGGTTCGATCCCGACTCTGGGTCACTGTCCGTGTGGAGTTTGCACATTCTCCCCGTGTTTGTGTGGGTTTCGCCCCCACAACCCAAAAATGTGCAAGCTAGGTGGATTGGCCATGCTAAATTGCCCCCTAATTGTAAAAAATGAATTGGGTACTCTAAAAAAATTTTAAAAAAAGAAATAAGGGATCGCTCATTTAGGCAGAGGTGTTTTTCTCTCAGAGGGTTTTGATTCTTTGGAACTCTGTTCCTCAAAAGGCATTGGAGGCAGAGTCTTTGAATAATTTTAAGGTAGAGGTAGATAGATTCTTGATATACAAGGGGTGAAAGGTTATCAGGAGTAGGCAGGAATATGGAGTTGAGGTTGCAATCAGATCAGCCACGATCTTATTGAATGGCGGAGTAAACTCGAGGGGCCGAATGGCCCACTCCTGCTCCTAATTCATATGCTCGTAGGCAGGCCACTACCTTTCAGGTGGCAGAAGTCCATTTAGCCACTTATTACTTGAGGAATCTTTATTGTAATAGGAAATCAATTACAGTAACTCAAGAAGATGCATATTTCATTTGTTGACATGAGGAACAAACATCGGTGTGGGGCATTTTCATCCTATTGAATAATAATAACTTCTAGTTATATAGCACCTTTAATATAAGAGAACATCTTAAGGAGCTTCATAAGAGCGTTATAAAAACAAATACCACACCTGGCCACAAAAGATGATGTTATGGTCAATGACCAAAAGCTTGGTCAAAGATACAAGTTTCAAGATATGTCTTAAAGAAGGAAAATGAGGCGGACTGGTTTAGGAAGGGAATTCCAGAGCTCAGGGCCTAGGCAGCAGAAGACACGGATAACAGTGGCAGTGCAATTAAAATCAGGATGCTCAATTCACTAGTGAATGGCCTCTCCCCGGTGTGAGTCCGCTGGTGTACAAGGAGCTGAGATGATCGCCTGAACCCAGTCCCACAGTGAGAGCACCTGAATGGTCTCTCTTCAGTGTGGACTTGTTGATGCAACACCATTTCACAAGACATTTTAAAGATTTTCCTGCATTTTGGGCATTCAAAAGGCCTCTCGTCAGTGTGAACTCACTGGTACCTTAGTAGGTTGGATGACTGAGTGAATCCCAGACATGGGGCAGCTGAACGGTCCCTCCTCAGTATGAGTGCGCCGATGGGTTTCAAGCTCAGAAGGGCATCTCAATCCCTTCCCACAGCCCACACATTTCCACAATGTCTTCCCTGTGTGACTATTCTTGTGTGTCGAACGGTCCCATGATTGGTCGAAGCCTCGTCCACACACAGAACACGTGTACGGTTTCTCTCCACTGAGAACGGTGCTTTTTTAATTCCATATTCAAAATCCAATATTCAGGTTATGATAGATTGGGAAATTGTTGTGACCACCTAAAATGGCCGCCTGTGGGAATCAACGGGAAATTTGGCCAAAGCCAGAGCACAGAGAGGCTGCAGCCTGTAAATACACAAAAGCTGCAGCTCAGACTTATGCAGAATCTGACAGAGGAAAAAGGCCATTAAAAGGCCATCCCGGGACAATGGGCTCCAGGTAGAAACTGATAATAAGTGGCAGACTCGGTGGTGCTTGCTTTCCGTATTTGGGAAGGCCTACGTGCCTTTGACACCAACGACCATGGCCGACCGGGACCCATCCAGCCATCAAAGTGTCCGCCGCCAATTGGTTGAGATCGATCAGGGTGACGTTCACCTGGGACCGCCCAAAAGCGTGCAAAAATTCCCAAGGGATAAAGGATGCTGCGCAGCCCACCACTTGCTCTCTCGACTGCAGCTTTCGACAGCCAACAACAACGGTGAACCCTTCACCAGCCAAGAGGAAGACCACCCACGCCATCCACAGAGGGACCAGAGCCGAGGATACAGATGACCAGTAACAGACATCCACCACTGCCAGACTACAGGATTCAGATAGGGCCATATCTGCACTGTACCTGCCAGTCACCTGGAAGTTAAGTTAAGGCCTTTCTAGTGTATTAGTTTAGAGTTCAACTTGTATGCGTGTGTGGTTGACTAATATTAACTTTATATGTGTGTAATAAAATATTGTATTAAGCAACTTGTGGTCATTTGTCCATTGTATCTGGGTTAAATACACACTGTGGTTTAGAAGGTACAACATTGTTGCATCCTGATCTGATGTTTGTTTGTGTTTTCCGACTGAAAATCCTCCCCTTCTAACAGCTTCTGAAACAATTTCACTGTTTTCAATTTTAAAATCTCCCTCTGGAGATTGCAGCTGGAAAGATATCAGAAGTTCTAGGGCGCGATTCTCTGCACCCCACGTCGGGTGGGAGAATCGTGGGAGGGCCGGGCGAATCACGCCATGTCGCCCTGGTACCCCCCGCGATTCTCCCACCCACCCCAAAAATGGCGTGTCGCGTTTTTCGACAGGCCGCTCGGAGAATTGTTGCTCGCCGTTTCTCATGGTGTTCGGCGATTCACCAGCCCAGATGGGCCGAGCGGCCTGCCGAACCCGACCGGTTCACGCCGGCGCCAACCACACCTGGTCGCTACCGGCGTAAACAGTGCGCGACCAGTGAGTGTGGGGCCTGTGAGGGGCGGAGGGAGGATCGAGCACCACGGGCGTGCTCAGCAGATGTCTGGCCCGTGATTGGTGCCCACTGATCGTTGGGCTGGCGTCTCTAAAAGACACACTCTTTTCCCTCCGCCGCCCCGCAAGATGAAGCCGCCATGTCTTGCGGGGCAGCGGAGGAGAAGACGGCAACTGCGCATGCGCGGGTTGGCGCCGACCATTCTGCGCATGCGCGGCTGACGTCACTTCGGCGCTGCCGGCCGCGTCATTCCTGGTGCGCCGCTTTGACGCAAGCGTCAAGGCCGGGCGCTCGGAATTCACGAGCCGCCGCTCCTAGCCCCTGGGGGGGGGGGGGGGGGGGGAGAATAGGGGGCGAGGAGCAGCCTCTTACGCCGGAGTGAAACACTCTGGGTTTCACTCCGGCTTCGGCTGTTTGTCTCCCTTTGGGAGAATTGCTCCCCTAGAGTCAGAGAAAATTATTCCAGTTGAGGAAATATCTGGGGAGTGGGGGTGATGTCCCAGTCATTGAATTTACTGAATAAGATACAATGGGCCTGCAGACCTTGTGACAATGGTGTTCCCAGAAGCAGTAAATGATTGGCATTTAGGCATGTGTGAATTGGCAGAGAACGTGAAGATGGTAGCATTTGCACAATGTTTCTGCTTGTCTTGTGAAATGGTTAGGATGAGATAAAAGTGATCAATTGCTGCCTGTGTTGTGTCAATGGCACATACTGCATCCACAGCCTGTCAAAGCCTGGTGCTGAAGGAATGGAGATTGAGTTCAGTGGTAGAGGTAATTATCAAGTGTACCGTTCTACTTTGGATGTAGTTGAACTTCTTGAGTATTGTAACTGCAACGATGTGGGTAAATGGTAAATATCCATCAGCCTCCTGACCTGAATCTTGTAGATGGTGGAAGGTTTTTGGAGAGTTAAAAGGTGAACGTCTCATCACAGAGCACAAGTCTCTGTCATGGTCTGGTAGCCACAATGTTCTCACGGATGGTCCAGTTACGTACTGATGATGACAGGTTTCCTTCTTTGAAGGGCATTAGAGGACCAGTTGGGTTTATATCTGAGCCTGTATGTAGCTACCCATAAGTTTACACTCCATCTGTTCTCTTGAGAATCATTGTGTGCCAACACAAGCTGGTCACCGATAACAGTCTGCGTATGGTTTGTAGGGGCTCTGGTTCTGACTGCCGCCAATCCATTGCTCGCTATGATGTAACTGAGTAAAACACTGTCCAGGCGTGGTGTTTGCTACGAATGTAGCCTTTGAGAAGAGGGTTATTACGATTGAATGGAGGAATTATATCCTATACTTACTCCGAACTGTATCTAACCATAGCTGCTTGTTTACATGTCAGAAAGCATTAATTTCATGGGCTGGTTTAGCTCAGTGGGCTAGATAGCTGGTTTGTGATGCAGAACAAGGCCAGCAGTGCAGGTTCAATTCCCGTACCAACTTACCCGAACAGGCACCAGAATGTGGCGACAAGGGGATTTTTACAGTAACTTCATACTTGTGACAATAAAAGGTTATTATTTATTGTTATTTATTTCCTCAAGGATAAGGAACAAATGTGGGCCTAGTGAGTGACACCCACATTCCGTAAAAGAATAATTAAAAAAATTATCAGTCTTCTTGATAAATAATTGAAACATCTAAGTAGAACTCAAAAATATCAACATTTCGATCATATCAGGCTTGCTAATCCATCTACTGCACCAGTAGCAAGATTTATTGACAGTGATATAGATTATTGGCTAAAAGTTTAAACTGTTTTACCTACAGTCCAAACACAACCATGTGTTCTTAATGGAACTGGAGCCAGCTGGCTGTCCCAATGCCAGTAAGTCTGACTGCCGGTGAAATGGTAACAGGACAGATTATTAAGTCTGCTCGCTTTCATGATTTCCATGTGTGTGTGTGGTTTTCAGTGAGTCTCCTGAAAAGAGCTTCATTTATATAATCGTTGACTGTGTGTTGGTGGTTATATGTGTGTGGGTTGACCAGTTCTTGTCAATAAAATAGTACATAAGCAGATGATTAGAAGAAAGCAGAATTTGATGGAAACAGAGCATTGAATAAGTATTGTACCCATAACTTTTATCGCTATGATGGTCAGTAATTTGAATAAGTCAAACCAGCACATCCAGAGGTTTTACATTATAAAGTAAACCTTGCTGAAAGCTTCCATATTCCATAGATTATGGCAGAATGAGAAAATGATACAGTGCTGAAGATTTTGCTTTGCCCACTTTTCTCCTGTCTCCATATGACAGAATACTTCAACCCCACGAGATACATCACTGCCCAGCCAAGTCAAGCACGGGAGAAACATTCCCCCTCAGAGGTCACAGTCTGAGTGACAGCACAGATGAATTTAGGATGAGGTGCATTGGGAGTAGAAATTGGTATTAGAATCATTGGTCTTCACTATCATAATTAGCAATCTGGAGGAACGATCCGCAGGTTTATGGACAAGGCAAAGATACACGTGGGTGTAAGAAACTTAGATGACAAAAGATTGAAGGTAGACACAATGAGGGAATGGATCCATGGCAGATGTCTGTTACCATAGACAAGAACAACATGATGCTTTTAGACAGAACACTTGCAAATATTAATACGCCACGCTGTGCTTCACATTGCGAACCAAAGCAAAAAACTGGAGTTTGTGGTTCATGAGTCATTGCAAGTGCATGACCAGTTTCTTAAGGCTGTTGCAAAAATGAATAGGATGTTAAGATGTATAGCCAAAATAATTAAATCTAAAACTAGAAGTAAAATCCTTTCTCTGTACAAGGTCTTGGCCCAACCACATCTGGAATACTGTGTTCCGTTTTGATCCCCTCGCGTGAAGTGGGATTTCAATTTTCTAAAAGATTCAGAGGAGAACTATTCGACTGACACCTATTTAAGGACTCTTTGTTATAAAGGGCATCTCTCCAACACCTTCTCAAGCATAAGTATGGGTGAGCAATAAATGCTGGCCTTACCAGCAAATGACTAATTCCATGAATTCCCATGAATGACTAAAAAAAGGATTTTTTTGCTGTGGAGAAAAATTGAGCTTATGCAGATGTGATTTGAAGTTTTTTTCAAAAATTAAGGGATTTTAATATCTGTGTCTACTTTGATTGAGCTAAACAGGCTTGGCAGAACCAGGCAGCTTCGGTAAATGCTACATAAATAAATTAATTGGGTTAAATGCTAGGAAGAACTATTTTTCACAGAGAATCATCAGCCACTGGAATACGTTTCCGGTATGTGCCGTGAGTGTGGATTTGCTACAACTGTTCAAAAAGGAGCTGGACAAGTTCCTGCAAGTAGAGGCCAGCTGGGGTTATGGGAGGTAGGTGGGTTAACGGAGCTAGTGGTACAGGTCTGGTCACTACACTATAGGAAGAAACTGACTTGGGAGGGTGCAGAGGAGATTCACCAGGATGTTGCCTGGGCTGGAGCATTTCAGCTATAAAGAGAGACTGGATAGTCTGCGTTTGTTTTCCATGGAGCAGAGAAGGCTGAAGGGGGATCTGATTGAGGTGCATGAAATTACGAGGGGCATCGATCGGGTGGATAGGAAGGAACTCTCCCCCTTAGCGGAGGGGTCAATAACCAGGGGACATAGATTTAAGGTAAGGGTCTGGAGGTTCAGAGGCGATGTGAGGAAGAACGTTTTCACCCAGAGGGTGGTTGAAATCTGAAACTCACTGCCTGAGATGGTAGTAGAGGGTAGTAGAGGCCGGAGTGCTCACAACATTTTTTTTTGGAAATGTTTTTATAGAGTTTTCATATTTTATATCCAACAAATTACAAATTATTAGAAAAAAAACACGCAAAAATTAACATGTATAACCAGCTGACTTACGGGAGTACGATGGAGGGTACATCGCGGCTAGGAGGGGTCCTAGCCTGGGGGGGGGGGGGGTTACATGTTTATAGGCATTTATTTACAATTTGGTTTTGGGCCTTAGCTTGCCATCAGACTGTCGCTTGCGGCTTTGTCCTTCCTTTTTTTGGAATAATTTTTATTCAAGTTTCAACAACAAATTTATCACAACAGAGAAAAACAGTAACCCCTCCCCTCCAATACAAAAACAATAAATTAACAAGAAAAAGAAATAAGCATAAAACCATGAGAACAAACCCCCATAACGAACCCGTAGCCCCCCCCCCCCCCCCCCCCCCCCCCCCCCCCCCCCCCCCCCCCCCCCCCCCCCCCCCCCCCCGCCCCCCTTTCCCGATTCTTTCCCCTGATTCTGGCCACTGACTATCTTCCTCTTGTTCGTTGGCCACAAACAGGTCCCGGAACAATTGCATGAATGGCTCCCACGTTCTGTGGAAGCCGTCGTCTGACCCTTGGATGGCGAATTTGATTTTCTCCATTTGGAGAGATTCCGAGAGGTCGGACAGCCAGTCTGCAGCTCTGGGTGGTGCTGCTGACCGCCAGCCAAACAGGATTCTACGGCGGGCGATCAGGGAGGCAAAGGCAAGGGGTCCTCCCTCCTCCCCAGGAATAGATCTGGTTGGTCTGAAACCCAGAAGACTGCCACTATTGGGCATGGCTCCACCCTCACCCCCACCACTTTGGACATAGCCTCGAAGAAGGCTAGTACTCCACAAGTCCAGTACTCCACAAGTCTGGGGCAAGACCAGAACATGTGGGCGTGGTTGGCCGGGCCTCTTTGGCACCGTTCACATCTGTCCTCCACCTCCGGGAAGAACCTACTCATACGGTTTCTTGTTAAGTGGGCTCGATGTACCACTTTTAGTTGCGTCAGGCTGAGCCTTGCGCACGTGGAGGTGGAGTTGACCCTTTGCAGTGCTTCGCTCCAGAGTCCCCACCCTATCTCAATCCCCAGGTCATCCTCCCATTTCTTTCTTGTTGCGTCCAGTACGGTGTCGGCCCTTTCTACCAGTTGGTGATACATGTCGCTACAGTTCCCTTTATCTAGGATATCTGCGTCCAGTAGTGTCTGTCGTGGCGGTTGTGGGTACGTCCTTGTCTCCTTTCGTAAGAGGTTTTTGAGCTGCAGATACCGTAGCTCCTTCCCCCTGGCTAGCCGAAATTTCTCTGTCAGTTCATCCAGTGTTGCGATCCTGCCGTCCGTGTATAGGTCCCTGACTGTCAGTGTCCCTCCGTCCTGCCTCCACCTTTTGAAGGTGGCGTCAGTCAGTGCTGGTGTGACCCTATGGTTGTTGCAGATGGGATCCTTGTCCGACATTTTGGTCAGGCCAAATTGCTGCCGCAATTGGTTCCAGGATTGGAGGGTGGCTGTCACCACTGGGCTGCTGGAGTGTTTTTTGGGTGGGGATGGGAGTGCTGCCGTGACGAGGGCTCGGAGGGAGGTCCCCATGCAGGAGGCCTCCTCCGCACGCACCCACTCGGCTTCTGGCTCCTGGATACATCCCCTTACTCGCTCGGCTGTTGCCGCCCAGTGGTAGAATTGTAGGTTTGGGAGGGCAAGCCCCCCCCCCTGGATTTTGTTTTTGGTAGGACCTTCTTTGGGATCCTAGCATACGAACACCATGATTAGTTTGTCCAGTGCTTTGAAAAAGGCCTTGGGGATATAGATCGGAATAGATCTAAACAGGAAGAGGAACCTGGGCACAGGAGCGCAATGATTCCGTCCATGCTGCTCTGTGATGTAGAGGAGCAGGTCATCTGCATAGAGTGAGACTCTGTGCTCTCTGCCTCCCCTTCGGATCCCCCTCCAATTTTTTGCTGCCCTGAGCGCGATTGCTAGCGGTTCGATTGCTAGTGTGAACAGCAGCGGGGACAGTGGGCATCCTTGTCTGGTGCCCCTGTGCAGCTGGAAGTGTTGGGAGTTGGTATTGTTGGTCTGTACGCTCGCCATGGGAGTGTTGTATAGGATGCTCACAACATTTAAGAAGTATTTAGATGAGCACTTGAAACGCCATAGCATATAAGACTATGGGCCAAGTGCCGGAAAATGGGATTAGAGTTGATAGGTTGTTGATGATAGGCATGGACACGATGGGCAGAAGGGCCTCTTTCATGCTGTAAAGACCCAATGACGCTCTCACTCTAAGTGACCATGGTCCTCTGGAGTATACAGGAATTAGAGATGACTTTCCCAGAACCTTCAACTAAATTGGGCAAGGTTTTTTATAATCTGTTTTGCAGGAGACTGTTGGGGTTATGGAAAAAGGAAAGGGTGGTTACAATGGTTTTAATGATGTGGTTGACTGTTGACTGAACAGCTGTGACTAGTGTTATTTTAAAATTGGAGAGATATTTGTCGATGAAGAGCTGGTAGAACCTGATAAATTGTCAATTTGCTAAGAAGAGTGGCAACTGAAATTTTGTGAGAGTGGGAATCTGATGCATTGAGCAAGGATGTGCTAAGTAATTTAAACCAAGGTCCAAAATACATTTTAAAAAAGCAAAATAACTAATTAGAACTAAAGGGTTGAAAATGAACTAAGTAGATGTGAAAATGAAAAATGAAAATCGCTTATTGTCACGAGTAGGCTTCAATGAAGTTATTGTGAAAAGCCCCTAGTCGCCACATTCCGGCGCCTGTCCAGGGAGGCTGGTACGGGAATCGAACCATGCTGCTGGCCTGCTTGGTCTGCTTTAAAAGCCAGTGATTTAGCCTGGTGAGCTAAACCAGCCCCTGAGAGGGATCTGAATTGCATTACATTAGAATCTAGTATTTATAATAATCTATATTGTCACAAGTAGGCTTACATTAACACTGCAATGAAGTTACTGTGAAAAGCCCCATGTCGCCACGCTCTGGCGCCTGTTCAGGTACACAGTGGGAGAATTCAGAATGTCCAATTCGCCTAACAAGCACATCTTTCATGACTTATGGGAGGAAGCCGGAGCACCCGGAAGAAATCCATGCAGACACGGGGAGAACGTACAGACTCCGCACAGACAGTGACCCAAGCCGGGAATCGAACATGGGACCCTGGCGCTGTGAAGCAACAGTACTAACTACTGTTTGTTTTTAAATTTAGAGTACGCAATTCATTTTCCAGTTAATGGGCAATTTAGCATGGCCAATCCACCTAGCCTGCATCTCTTTGGGTTGTGGGGGCGAAACCCACGCAAACACGGGGAGAATGTGCAAACTCCATACGGTCAGTGACCCAGAGCCGGGATCGAACCTGAGACCTCGACGTACTAAACACTGTTACTGTGCTGCCCTGCAGTACATATAAATAATTAGAAGTAAGGAGATACAGAACAAAAAAGCAAAAGGTAACCAAATCCAGTAGCCTACAATTCCTGTACTAGTGGGAACTCCAGGTTTCTATGTCTCCTGGATAACTACGATCCATGAGATTCCCCCATGAATTAGTTCTTTGATGATGTAATGGGGAGGTTTGATGGGGGTAATGCAGTTTATGTTGCACGTAGGAACTTTCAAAAGGCATTTGGAAGGCACTGCCTCATAACAATGGTGGCAGCAGAATCAATAGTAACTTCCAAAAGGGAACTGGATCAATACATAAAGGGAAACATTTTTTAGGGCTTTGGGGAATGTGAAGGGTAGTGGGACTAATTGAATAGATTTTTCAAAGAGCCAGTATAATCAAGATGGACTGAATGGTCTCCTATGTTGTATCATTCTCTAATCCAATGTTGCATTCGAGTCATAGGGCTCTATTTATTAACGCAGCTTCAAATTTATTTATTCAAACTGAACATAAAAACTGGTTGTGCAGTGTGGTTTTGATTTTCTATTTACATTGAAAATATAAAAACCATAGAGCAGGACCACCAATATTGAAAAGAGGAGGAGAGAAGAGAAAATAAACTAAGTGGTTTGGGCTTCAACCAAATTTAAGTTTTAAAGCCTGCGTGTTATAGGAGGAACCAAAGTTGAGGGATATAAGAATTTCCAGAGTTTTGAGGTCCAGAGAAAGGGGAAGTTACAACAAAATCTGCAAAGATTTCAAGATAGTTGAGGTGCAAATGGAGACAGAATGTGAAAATTGCAGCCTGGAAAGAACAAGGGAAAATCAATGGGCTAATGTACTGAAAAGAATTCAAGGGTGAAAAGGCTTTGATGGAAAGACAATCCCACTTTTTGACAACAGTGATTCCATTGAGTTTATATAGCGCCTTTAATGTGGAAAAATATTTCAAGGTGCTTCATGGAAACGTGAAGAATAGACAATCAGCCAAAGGGGGAGAGACTCGTGAAGGGACCGAAAACATTGTTAAAGAGAAGGGGAGAGGAGAGACAGAATGGTTTAGGTAGGGGATTCCAGACAGTGAGAGCTAGACAGATGAATTCACAGCGACCAAAGGTAGAACATAAGGAGGGGAGCTTTAACAAGTTGTTGGCAGATGAACTGAACATTCAGGGCAAGGGGCTGTATGGCTGGTGGCAATTACTGAAGCAAGGAATTGAATTTTAAATTCTCCAGCTGCTGTAGTAGGATTTGTACTCATGTTTGCAAAGCCCAGGTCTCTGGATTACTGGTCCCATAACATAACAACCAACTTACCTCCAAAGATGAATGTCATCACCATGGCGTCAGGGCTGTTTGTCCGGCTCCAAATGTCTCTAAGAATATAATCAAAGTATATTTCTGCATATACGTGGAGTATTTTCCACTTGAAGTCAGCTTAAACATGAAGCCAGCTTGAATAAGAGTCCAGTTTGTTTCCATGCACAGAAACCGTGGGCGCGATTTAACCACCGCGTTGCGCCTGGCACGGATCTTGGCACGCTGGTTAAATAGCGGGAAAGGCCAAAATTGAGATTTGTGCTCTCTAACCGGCCCGCTCCCGATGCGAGTACCAGATCACACACAAATAAGGCGAGCATGTCATAACCATCATTTGCATTAATTTCTATCTCATTAGCAAGATTGAAATCAAATGTAATGGCCTCCCATGAATTAACCATCTCCCCAGTGAGAAATCATGTGGGCGCCGTTGAGTACTCCTTTTAAAAAAAGTGAAGCTGGTGCAATGGCTGCAGAGCAGGATCTGAGGAGGTGAATAGCCATTTCCAATTTCCGACATGCAGCTCAAGGGCACTGGAGTTCCTGCCCCAGTGCCCAGCGGGGGAGGGAGGGGGGACCGCTCCGGGGGGGGGGTTGGGCTTGGTCGGGCAGCTGAAGCGTTCCAGGTCTCTGAGTGGGGCAGTGGGGTGTGATGGTGAGGGGTTTTTTGACTGTGAGGACTTCAAGCCTCCTTTAAATATTGTGGATGGCCATAATTGGGGCAACTAAAGCTGCTGCCTGTCTGTCCTATCAAACACTCCCAGACAGAGCCCTGCTCTTGGATCTACGCTAAAGGTCACTTTAACTCCCTTTGACTGTGAGTAGCCTCTAGCTTCACAGCTGAAGGCTATTGGTAATAAGAAATTGGCTTTGTTAGTAGTGAGGGCACTTCACAGTTGCAGGTTGTGTTTGTTGTTTGCTGCTGCTTAGCTGCAAATGCCTGGAGGCTGCTGCAGCTGAGAGTTTGTTTGCTGTTTGCTCCTGTTGGGGACTGCAGATGCCTGGAGGCTACTGCAGCTGAAAGTTTATTTGCTGCTTGCTGCTGCCTTTCTCTGCCTGCCCGCAAGAAGAAAGAAGGTAGTTGTCTTTTGGTCTCTTTTATCTGTAGAGTGGCAAAGGCAAGATTTTGGCGGGCCCACTACCGGGCTGAGGATTCAGCAGGCCTTGCTCGAGCAGTCTGTGGATATTTTTAAAAGCCTGTTTTGTGTGTTGATTTTGTATTCTGTTCTGGATCTGTGGGTTACCTGTTAATGCCCCCTGTGTTCCTGTGGCCCGGTCTTTGGATGGGGTGGTGATGGAAGATCAGACGTCGATATTGCAGGCGACAAGGAGTGGTGGCCTAGATCGACTGCGCAGCCGGGAGGTTGTGCTCCTCCCATTACGGGAGCCGTGTGGGTCGCTGATGTTCCTTGGTTTCCTTTTACACTGTGTTTGGTCGATATTTGTCGGGGGGGGGGTGTGGATACCATGTCACTGCGGATTATCTTTTTGCCAGTTGCAGCCCCTCCTACCTCTGTGGCCTGGGAGTTGCTGGAAGATTCTGCCAGTGCTGGAGAGGGGTGGTGTTTCTTGCTCCAGGTTGGTGAGACCTTCCGGTAGTTGGCCTGGACCCCGGAAAAGTATCAGTGCTGGAGAAGGGGCGGGGTGTTCTCTCTCCTTCCGCTGTGCCCTGTGTCAGTGTCCTTTTCCAGTGGTTAGCGTCGCTTCTTAGCACCTTTCCATCAATGTGGGTCTGTTGCTGGGGCCGCGGGGTGCAGGGGGAACGGGATGCGCGCCGACTCAGCAGCTGGCGGTGTGGTACTTTATTGGCTTTTGTCTCGATTTTGACTTTGGTGTGCAGCTGGTGTCCTCGTTATATTCCAGCCTGTTTTGTGTTTTCTTTCGGTATAAAACGTTCTGGATTTGGTTTTGTTTATAATGTGCCAGAGCTGAATTGGATTGAACTGTGCCTCTCTTTGGGAGGGGTGGAATGGTTTTCCCTCTTTCCTCCGCCATGCTCCGTGTTGCAGTGATCTTTTCCACTGGTGAGTCTCTCCACTCATGGGGGTAGAGAGGTTGAGGTGTGTTCTGGGTGCCGAGTGGTTGGTGTCCTCAGTGTATTGTCTTTTGTATTTTTATACTGTCAATAAACTAAAAGATTTGCAGGTTGTGTTTGCTGCTTGCTCCTGCTGGTGGCTGCAGATGCCAGGAGGCTGCTGTTGCTGTTTCCTTCCTGTTCTGTGGCTGGAAAGAAGGGCAAACCTTTCTAAGATACCTGAGTTCTGGAACACCGGGCTCAGGGGCACGTATGTGTCAAGAAGGAAATCTGGTTTGAAACAAGAAGACGCTGCCGCGCCTGGTGCATGACATTGATCCAAATGGGCCACCTGATGATGCCGTTGAAGAAATGCTTTTGTACATTGCTGATGCTTTTGTACCTGGTGTGGTGAGTGCTGCATGTAACTGACATGTCACCGCCGGTTAAACACACTGGAAGTCAAGGATGTTCAACTGCACCTTGAGTGCCAGTGGAATATGCGGATGCCAGGATTTGGTCCTGGTGAGATTGGGCCATGTGGGAGGGTCCGCAGTGTGGCTCCTGGATGGAAAATGGGGCTGATAAGTGAAACAAGTAACAGATTGATGGGCAGATCATTTCTACAACAAAGTTCTGGACATGATAACACATTCTCAGGCTTATCCTCTGTTTCTGTTGAGCAACCTGTGAGGGGTGATTTTGTGAAAGTGAGCTGACAAAGCTTTGTATTGGTACCAATATGGAATGGTGATGTTTCCTTGTTGTTCAATGGTTAGTGTGAGAATCGGGCGAGGACGAGGGTCTCCCTGGTCCTTCAGGCATGCTGTTCAATGGTTAGTGTGAGAATCGGGCGAGGACGAGGGCCTCCCTGGTCCTTCAGGCATGCCGACCCTTGCCGACTGCTTGTCCTGCAACTATGTGCACCTCCAGTATTTTTTTTTGGAAATGTTTTTTATTGAGTTTTCATATTTTATATCCAACAAATTACAAATTATTAGAAAAAAACACGCAAAAATTAACATGTATATTTACAGGCAAGCATCTTCATAATAACAACTGTGGCCACCCCCTTTAACCGGCATACATATTTTACATTCCCCAATATGGCCGAGTTACATGTTTATAGGCATTTATTTACAATTTGGTTTTGGGCCTTAGCTTGCCATCAGACTGTCGCTTGCGGCTTTGTCCTTCCTTTTTTTTGGAATGATTTTTTATTCAAGTTTTCAACAAGAAATTTTATCACAACAGAGAAAAAACAGTAACCCCTCCCCTCCAATACAAAAACAATAAATTAACAAGAAAAAGATAAAACCATGAGAACAAACCCCATAACGAACCTGTAGCCCCCCCCCCCCACCCACCCCGGCTACCTTCCCCCGATTCCTGTCCATTTTCCCCTGATTCTTGGCCACCCGACTATTCTCTCCTCTGTTCGTTGGCCACAAACAGGTCCCGGAACAATTGCATGAATGGCTCCCACGTTCTGTGGAAGCCGTTGTCTGACCCTTGGATGGCGAATTTGATTTTCTCCATTTGGAGAGATTCCGAAAGGTCGGACAGCCAGTCTGCAGCTCTGGGTGGTGCTGCTGACCGCCAGCCAAACAGGATTCTACGGCGGGGGATCAGGGAGGCAAAGGCAAGGGCATCCGCCCTCCTCCCCAGGAATAGATCTGGTTGGTCTGAAACCCCGAAGACCGCCACTATCGGGCATGGCTCCACCCTCACCCCCACCACTTTGGACATAGCCTCGAAGAAGGCTGTCCAGTACTCCACAAGTTTGGGGCAAGTCCAGAACATGTGGGCGCGGTTGGCCTGGCCTCTTTGGCACCTACTCATACGGTTTCTTGTTAAGTGGGCTCTATGTACCAGTTTTAGCTGCGTCAGGCTGAGCCTTGCGCACGTGGAGGTGGAGTTGACCCTTTGCAGTGCTTCACTCCAGAGTCCCCACCCTATGTGCACCTCCAGTATTGACCATGATCGATCATCTCTACTGGGCTGGCCACATCATCCGCATACCTGACATGAGACTCCCAAAACAAGCGCTCTACTTGCTGCTTCAAAATGGCAAGTGAGCCCCAGGAGGGTAGAGGAAACGCCTCAAGGGCACTCGCAAGGTGTCTTTTAAAATGTGCATCATCCCCTTGTCACCTGGGTATCTCTGGCCCAAGACCACCCGAATTGGTGTAAAAGCATTCGGGAAGGAGTTGAACACCTCGGGTTTCATCATCGAGAGCAAGTTGAAGCCAAACTCCGCCAGCAAAACCCGGGCACCCCACCCACCCGCTTCTCCAACCACCATCTGCCTCACCTGTGACAGAGGCTATAGGTCATGCATTGTGTGTAAAATATTAGCATGGAAGCTAATCATCCTTGCCCCCGACAGACTGTCTGAGAAGAAGTATTCGTATTTGTGACTAAAAAACTACTGGATAGTTGCAAAAACCCATCTGAATCATTAATACTTTTTAGGGATTGGCCTATATGTGCTTCCATACCCAAGCAACATGATTGAATCTTTCTGAAATGGTCAGTTGTCATCAAAAAGATGGATTGCTTGTGGTGAATGTGATTCACACTATATATAGTTGCCAATATCACTCCATGTGTATATGTTCGTTATCTACCCGTTGTAAGATCAATGCTGTATATAGTTGCCAATATTTTTTTTAAAATTTAGATTACCCAATTATTTTTTCCAATTAAGGGGCAATTTAGTGTGGCCAATCCACCTACTCTGCACATTTTTGGGTTGTGGGGGCGAAACCCACGCAGACACAGGGAGAACGTGCAAACTCCACACGGACAGTGACCCATATAGTTGCCAATATAACTCCGTGTATATATGTTCACTATCCACCATTGTAAGTGCAGTTGCACTATCTGACCACCAGGGGGAGTCTCTCTGGGAGTACGCGAGAGTTTGTACTGGGCTCCTCCCTTGGCTCCGCCCAGGACTCCTCCCCCTGGGACCGATGTATAAAGATCAGTGCCTTAGAGCCAGCCTGTCATTTCATCTGAAGTTCAACGACGAATAGGCTGGCTCTGTTGTAAGTGTATTAAAGCCTCTGTTCAGATCCAACTACATGTGTTCGCTGAATTGATGGTTCCATCATTGCTGTCACCTTCTCAAGGGCAGTTAGCAATGGGCAATAAATGTTGGCCTTGCCAGTGATATACCACGACCTGTGAATGAATTAAAAGATGACAAAATGGTGATAAAGGATCAGCAGCCCATTTTACTCTCTGCTTGATTTTAATTTCTATTGGCATCGAGGGTTCACAAAGTGGGAGTGGATTGTGTCCTTCTCTCTCTAATGCAGAGACATACCGCAAAGTGTGCATTCGTTAAGGGAAGACAGGGGATTACATTCAAAAAGTAAACATGTACGTTATAGCAGATTCAAGTATTGAGCCCAGAAAGTGTCTCAATATTAACACAGCCTTAATCCTTGCACTCTCTCCATGGGAGAAGAATTCTAGACAGATTTGGTCTCTCTGATAAAAAATGTTCTAAATATTGGCAATACGCGAAGCCTTTTCTCATTGAACTATTTGGCCCCTTTACTCTTACATCATTGCATACCATTCTTCGCATTCTGCGCGAGGAAGAGACAGATAGGGTGCTAATTGCAATATCTATGAGGGGCAAGGGGGAAGAAAAAACAGCATTAATGTGTAACACATGGAGCTGCTGGCAACATGTGAAGATGACATTCAGTTATCAGGCCGAAGGTGCTACTTCCAATCCAGAATTAAGGACTAGCAATCATTTGGCTGTCTGCTTTGTAATTGAGCTTGATGAGTTGGGCCTAAGGGGGGAAGGATGAGGAGGAGAGGTAATGAAGGAGAATGACAGGGAGGGAAAGGGGAAGTCTGTGAAGCAGGTAATACCACACACAGAGATTGAGGCCTAGACTGTGCTCACAGGAAACAGTTGCAGTAAGCCCCACACTGAGATCAGTTCTTATGGTTTTGCTGGCATCTGTTTTATTGCGATCTTTCAAGGAGGGGGAGGGGAGAAAGATTCTCATACATTGAACTGCAAATGCAAGTATACCTACATGTGACAGTATTGCTTATTAAACAACTAGTAAATTATATTAATGGTAATATAGACTTTCCCCTCCTGAAATAAGCCTAAAGGTTTATATTCATGGGACCACCCAATTATAAGACCAATGGTTTAAATTAAATAGGGTGCTGCCATGTAAAACTTATGTTATTAATTAAGTTCTAAATATTACATTGTAGCATGTTATTAATTTGATGGAAGCATACATTTTTGAATGCGCCACTTGACGACGAACTAGTGTGCTACTGCCGTCATGCTCACCAATTCGAACCATATCTGGCTATAACTTGCCTTTTCCTCACCTAAGTTGTACCTGTACCTTTATAGACTATTACAAAACTGCAGTCTTTATTTTATCCATTCTTAGGATTTACTAGCAAGGCCAGCATATATTGGCCATCTTTAGAAAAGATGGTGGTTAACCTTCCTTTTGGATCATCGCAGTCCATGTAGTGTAATGCTGTTTGGTAGGAATTTGAGGCTTGAAGCGCAAAGAACAAAACTGTTGCAGAAATCTTTCCGGTCCCGCCCACCGCGGGAATTATCGCAAGCAGAAAGGAGAATTCAACAGACAAGCAACAAGCCCATTGACCTCAGGCGGGAATTTCCAGTTCCGGGGTGTGTTTGACCAGAAAATCCCGCCCTGCACTGCATATTCGTTAAATTAATGGAATATTGTTGTTACTGGTATCAAAATGTTCTTTCTAAAAGGTAGAAGAATAGAGGAACAAGACCACTCCTTGTTCCATCCGCTCTTTCCCTTTATTGCCCAAATTCCTAGGTGTGAATTCCCTCATTTGAAGTTAAGTGATGTGAAGGACATTGATTGAATGGTTACTTGAGCACATAAAGAGATGCACCTACTGACACAGGAGTGGAGTGGGGAGGTATATGCCTGTAATGCTTCACTGTGTGAAGGCTTAACTTCTTCTATCCCATCTACTTCTTGTTCCCCTGATTCCAATTCTGCTTCAGGCTCAGATGCAGTTTCCCTCCCTCCCATTCATCCTGTTTGAACATTTGCTTCTTCATCTCACTGGCTTTTCTCACACATGTCTTCAGTTATTCTCTTCTTTACATTTCCATTGTTTTTCTCTTCCCATCCACATTTTGCTCAGATCTCTTACTACTTGGAAAAATGACACGGGTATCCACTTCTCTTCCCCCCTCAGCCCGCTCTTTCCCCATCATCCCATCCTCGATTAATCAGGGTACCAATTCCTTCTTTTCTGTGGCCTGAAGTTCTGTTTGTACTGATGTTTTCACCCACACACCATTCTTATCCTGCCCGGCTTTATTTTACCTATCCTTACTCAGCAGTTCATTTAGCATCCCACACAGGTCTCTAGTTTCTCATTCTATACTTGGGCATTATATTCCATTTTCCATTCCTTGATTAATCTGAAATTCTGGCATGCACATCACTGCCTTGAGCACACTGATAACACTCAGGTGAATTCTCCGGCGGCGGGATTCTCCGTTCCGCTGGCAACTCACCCCCACCTGCGGGTTTCCCAGTGGCGTGGGGTGGCCACCATGGAAAATCCCATTGGCCGGTGGCGGGAACGGAGAATCCCGCTGTTGGCGATGGCACACCACCGAGGAACACGCAGCTGGGGAGGCGAAGAAGACACCTGCTTTAAAAGCAATACTGCCATGACTAATCTCGCAGCAATAACACATAAAAAATATGCAATTAAAATCTCGTTAACAATTATTTGATACATGCAGTTCTGCTTCAAGCACATTCTCATTTTTGTTTATTTTTTCTTTGTATTAGTGATATGTATAATGTGTGTATAACTAATTGTTTTTGAATTTCTTCTTTCATGGGATGTGGTGCCGCTAGCAAGGCCAGCATTTTTTACCCATCCATAATTCTCCTTGAACTAATTGACTTGCTCAGCCATTTCAGAGGGCAGCTGAGAGTGAACAACATTGCTGTGGGACTGGAGTCACATGTCGGTCAGACCGGCTAAGGATGGCAGATTTCCTTCCCTAAAGGGCATTCGTGAAACAGATGGGTTTTCTAGACGGTAAAAGACAGTAAAAGATTTTTTTATGGTGAGACTAGTTTTATATTTCAGTTTTATTAATTGAATTTAAATTACTCCAGCTGCTCATGTAGTGATTTACATCCGTGATCTCCAGACGATTAGTCTAGGCCTCTGGATTACTAGTTCAACTCTGAAGAAGAGTCACATGGACTCAAAGCGTTAACTCTGTTTCTCTCTCCACAGATGGTGCCAGACCTGCTGAGTTTATTCAGCATTTTCTGTTTTATTTCAGATTTCCAGCACCCACAGAATTTCGCTTTTATTATACTTCTTACATTTCCAAGACATGGCTTTCCCCCCAACTAATGTGAAAACGGGCAATTAGAAGAAGCCAAGCAACCTACTTCTAGTTGAGCAATAACGTTGCCATCTTTCCTAATGGCCCAGGTAAATGTATCATGTGCTGCTGGCCCACCGAGACCAGATTAAATATCTCACATAAATGTACGGAGATAATTGATCTTAGCCAGGGAGCCATGGACACGCACCAACTTATCGATGTCCATAGCAGGTTTCCCACTTTCCTTTGCTACTTTTCATCAACATGCAACCTCTCGGTGACATGAACCAATGGCACATCAGGTTCCGCAGGTGTGCAAATGGATCTAACCCCATCTCATTACCACCTCGCTGTCTTGTCAGACTACTTGAACAATATCCAGTCCCGGATGACCCACATTTTCTTCAATTAAGTAGAAGTCACTGGCTTTTACACCTGTCAAATTCTACTCCCTATCCATTGATTCCATTCCTCTCCCTGACCATTGACTCAGGCTAAATCTTAGGCCGGAATTTTCTGGCCATGCAAACTGGCGAGATCTTCCAGTCCGGCTGACTGCACACCCCTGCCGCAGGTTTCACGGTGGTGAGGGTTGCAGTCAATGGGAAGTCCCATTGACAACAGTGTGGCGTCATGGTGGCACAGTGGTTAGCACTGCTGTCCACAGTGTCAGGGACCGGGGTTCAATTGCGGCCTTGGGTGATTGTCTGTGTGGACTTTGCACTTTCTCCCTGTGTTTGCCTGGGTTGACTCCGGGTGTTCTGGTTTGTTCCAAAGATGTGCAGGTTAGGTGGATTGGCCATGCTAAATTGTCCCTTAGTGTCCAAAGATTTGCAGGTTAGGTGGGGTTGCAGAGTTATGGGGATAGGGTCAGTGCAGACTCGATGGGCCAAATGGCCTGCTTCTGCACTGTAGTGATTCTGTGGACAATGGTGAGACCAGAAGATCCTGCCACCGGTTAATAGCGGGCCACCTCTGCCACTGCGAAACATGTGGCGGGTTGTGTGGAAAATCCTCCCGTTATTGTTTGCACCCATGGTTTCCTATTTAACCTGAGCTTCTAACCCCATATCCGCTTCATCACAAAGACCACCTATTTCCATCCCCATAATATGGCCAGTATCCACCCACACTTCCACCTTCCTACTCCTAAATCCCACATCCAAACTTTTGTTAACCCCCGATCAAGTATTCCAATGAGCCCCTGGATTGCGTCCCATTCTCAACCTGATAAAAAACCTGAGCTCATCTGAAGTTCCCCTGTCTGCATCCTACCCAACACCACGTCCTGTTCAACCAGCACACCTGTTCTCCCTGATTTACATTGAGTGGTTGGTAAACTGGGAATGAATATTACAATTCGCATCCTTGTACTCAAATTTCTCCATGGCCTACCCCCTCCCTATCTCTGCAACTGAATCCAGCCCCACAACCTTCTGAGAACTCCTGCAACTCTGGCATCTTTTAGATCCCCCATTTAATTTGTCCCACCGCTGGCAGACATGCCTTCGGCCATTCATTCCTTTTGCTCTTTAATTCCCTTCCTTTTTCAAAAAAAACATTTAATTCAATTATTTTCATTTAATACATAATACAAAGACAAAGCAACATTCCCAATCAGAATAGCTACCCCGTGTCCTATCTATCACCCCTCAAATCCTGGCCCCACCCATCCAAAAAAATCTATCCCCTCTCCCCCTTCCCTTTATGCCCCCCAAAATAAATGGCTGCCATCTTTTTTTTAAATGAATGTTTTTATTCTCCATTTCTACATTTTCCTTCAAAATTTACACCCCACCCACAGACAGTAAACGGTAATAAATACAAAATCAATCCCCTTAACAATAACAACGATCCCATCCTCCCACCACCCCAAACAACGACCCATCTGTCAATATATGCATCCAATAAAACAAACTCTCCCACGGTGGAAACAAAAAACAAAGGAGAAAAAGAAAAAGCAGTCTGGGACCGCACATGGTCACCATAGAGTCCACTCCCCCCCCCCCCCCCCCCCCCCCCCACACTCAACGCCATCCAACCTCTGAAAGAGTACCGTACATGATACCCAAGAGTTGTAAACCCCCCCCGTCTCCAACTCCTCCCGTCCACTGCCTCTTGTAAAACTCCTCCCCCCAACCTCGGTTCCTTCCCCCCAACTTTCCACTGCGGCTAGACCACTCGGACCATGTTCTGTCAGGCTCCGATGGCCGCAGCCCCTCCGCCCACTTCACTCCCGTTCACTGGCCGGCTTAAACCGGCTAGCGTGGAGGCCCCCGCCCGGGTCCCTTTCCCCCTTGCCCGGCCCTAGGAAAGCCCAGAAATCCCCTTTTAACACACAAATCCCGCATATTCACCTACACCCAAAAGAGTCCTCACTTCAAGTGAAAGTCCCATCACTTCCCTTGTCCAAATATATACAACATTGGCTCCTTTAACCCATACACCCACACGCATGAAACAAAAAAGAGGAAAATACAGTCATGAGGTTACATCGGCACATGGCCATTTCCCAATTTCTCAGTTCTGCCACAGTGCTTCTGCCTTCGCAATCTCCTCCACTGCTTCCGCCGTTCCAAAATAAAAGTCCTTGAGCTTGTAAGTCACCCTCAGCTTTGCTGGATATACAATGCCGCACTGCACATTGCTAATGTACAGTGCCCTCTTCACCCGGGTGAAAGCAGCCCGCCTCCTTGCCAGCTCCACCATAAAGTCCTGGTATACATGTATACCAGCTCCAGCCCACTGTACCACCCGCTTCTGCTTGGCCCAGCACAGGACCTTCTCCTTCACACTGCACCTACGGAAGCACAGAGTCACTACCCTTGGTGGCTCACTCGCCTTTGGTACAGGCCTCCACAACCGATAAGCCCGATCCAGTTCATATCGGGAGGGATCCTCCCCCTCCCCCAATAGTTTCGCCAGCATCGAGGCAAAATACTCAGTTGGCCTCGGGCCTTCAACTCCTTCGGGCAGACCCATAATCCTCAAATTCTGTTGCCTGGATCTGTTTTCCAGGTCTTCCATTTTTCCTCGCAGATCCTTGTTAATCTCCATCAACTTCCACATCTCCTTCCCCATCGAGGTAAGTTGATCACCGTGCTGCAATAATGTCTCCTCCACTTCCTTCAGCACCTCCCCTTGCTCCCGCACCTCCGCCACTGCGCTCGCCACCGCCGTTGTCACCGGGGAAATTGCCTCCTCCACCAGCACACTCAAAACCTCCCTCACCTCCTTCCTCATTGTCTCCAGGTATTTTGCAAACTGCCTTTCAAATTCCGCAGCCATCAACTTAGTTATTTCTTCAGCCGTAAGCAATGCGGCCTCCCCTGGTGCTCCAGCCTCCATTTTCCTTGGTGACCCCGCGGTGACCTTTCCACTCCCCGACGGACCTTCAGCTGTTTTTCTTATGGCCGTTTTTTTGCTCACCCTCGACATTTTCCTTTACTGTGCCTTCACTGTGCCTCCTCTGTGCCTTCTCCCTGCTTTTGCCTCCTCCGTGGACCCTGGGACCGGGCTTAAAGCCCCGAAAATGCCGTTCCCGAATGGGAGCTCTCCATTGCGCGGCTGCCTCCCGCCCGCCGTCACCGGACGTCCATGGCTGCCACCTTTGGTAAAACCCCTCAATTGCTCCCCTCACGGTGTACTTGACTTTCTCAAGGTATAGAAACTATCAGATCTCACAGCCACACAGGGCAGCATGGTGGCGCAGTGGTCAGCACTCCCAACTCCTCCTCCTAATTAGCCTTAACCCCCTCCATCAATACTGAATCCTCTGACATAATCCACTCATAGACACCAAATGTGTGAGTGAAAGAACCCTCTCCCTTGGCGAGGCTCGCCACACCACAGGGGAATGGCGGGAAGATCTGTTTCACAAAATTGAGAACTTGCAAATCTCTGAATAAGTCAGATCGCGAGAGCCCAAACTTCTCCAACAGTTCCTCTAAACTAGCAAACTGCCCCATCAGTAACAGATCCCCAAATCTTTTCAACCCCTTCCCCTCCCACTCCCCGAACATGGCATCCAAACTTTGAAAACCCTCCCTAAACCTGGCGTTCTCCTTTGAAATGCTTCTCTGAAACTACTTCTTTAAACAAGCTTTTGTGCACCTGTCCTAATACCTCCTACTTTGGCTGGATGTAAAGGTTTGGTCTGATTATGCTCCTGTGAATCCCTTTGGGATGTTTTGTTACATTAAAAGTGATGTATAAATGCAAGGTGTTGTTCAATTGTTTCCAGTGACCCATGTCAGAAAGGGAGAAAGGGCAACCACTATTGGGCCATGTCAGGGAGGACAAGATCAAGCTTAGTGGTGATGCTGTGTTCTCTCCCCCAGCACTTTGTTTTTGTTTTTGAAAAACATTTTATTGAAGGCACTTTTCATATGTACAAAAATACAAAAACCAACCCCGGCAACAGGTAACCAATAACCACCCTTCCTGCGTCTGCCCACCTTACAATCCCACTCACCCCCTGCCACCCCAGATCCTCCCTCCTTTTTTCAACCTGTCTCCTAAAAACAAAATAAACAGCTTCCACTTCAACGTGAATCATTCCTCCACCCCACGAATCGCGAACGTAACTTTTTCCAAATGTAGAAATTCTGCCAGATCACTCACACATATTCCTGCGTTTGACAGCTCCAAGGCACGGCAAACCAACAGAATCCATCTCCGGGCTATCAGGGAGGCAACGGGCCTCTCTCCCCACCTGAACTCCAGGATCTTCCGACACCTATTATAATAAGGGCCAGGGTTTAGGGAACACCAAACTATGTCATGGAGTTCACCTGACCCACAACTTTTAATAGATTTTGGTTATGGGGAGCACAAGGGCCCACTTTACAGGTGTGACGCATCAGAGATCTAAAAGTTTTTTTAAACAAAAACAATTCTATGAATCCAGTTACCATTTTATAAACACACAGTTAACATATTATCAACTACCAACACCGATAATCCCCACAGATACAATACTCTATAGGTAACCCTTAATAACTTTCCTAACAATATCCATAAGCTAAAACACTTTTCAACAAAGACAGTAGGTTTGCATTTCTTACAGAAACAGGTATTACTTGGAAATCATCAAATGATCTGGAGACATTCTTTATCATGCTAGAGAGAGAGAGACACACACAAGACTTATCTGTCTTTATCCAGCTTCCAAAGGTCTAAACCGAAAGTAAAACACAGAGCCAAAACCAGCTCCCAGCTCAAAACGAAAGTAAAAGACAGAATCACATTCCAGCTCCACCCACACAATGACATCACTGCAGCCATTAATTAAAACACACTTTTCTTAAAGAGACCCGCACGTGACACTATTGCCACCTCCAAACTAGGGACATCCTTCACCCCCAGAATCTTAGACATTGCAACTGAAAATCCCTTCCAGAATCCCTCAACCTCGGACATGCCCAGAATATGATGTGCACATGATTCACTGGCCCTCCCGCACACTTCCATCACTTATCCTCCCCTCCCAAAAAGAACCAACTCATCCTCGACACCGTCATGTGGGCTCCATGCAGCACCTTAAATTGAATGAGGCTTAACCCTGCACATGACAAGAATGCACTCCCCTCCGCAAGGCTTCCCTCCACACTCCGGCCCCCAACTTCACCCCAATTTCTCCTCCCACTTGCGCTGAACCTCCTCCATGGGAGCTTCCTCCCTCTTCATCAGCTCCCCATATATATCCGCCACTCTACACTCCCCAATGTCATCCTCGGACAATAACTTATCCTGCAGCACAGGGGGCAGCAGCACGAGAAAGGATGACATCTCCTTCTTAATAAAGTCCCTAACCTGCAGATACCTGAACCTATTCCCCTTTGACAGTTGATACGTCTCCTCAAATTCCTCCAGGCCCACAAACTTTTCTCCCATGATCAAATCCCTGAAGTACTCTATAACCACCTGCCGCCACCCCCGGAAACTCGCATCCAACTCCGCCGGCGCAAACCTATGATTGTCACAATTCGACACCCACAGTGACATACCTTCCAATCCAAAGTGCTGCCTACACTGGTTCCAAACACTCTATCGCCAAGGCAAAAGGCAGCCTTCAGAGGATGTGTGAGGAGATGTTGCTTTTTCTGCCTTTTTGTTTGTTAGTTGTTGGAGAACGTTTCTCGTTTGAGATGTTTTGTTGGGTTTGGCGGTGGGAATCTTGATGAGAGTCAGGATTGAGTGCACTTTTTTTTGTGTTTCATTGTTGTTTACTCCATGGAGGTATGCAAGTGGGGGGGAGGGGAATCAGTGGGGCCCAGTAGTCTTGGGCAGGGGCTGCCAGGCTAGCTGGGGGGGTTGGGGGGGGGTCTAGCTAACAGAAGCACAGTGGGGGGTGGCCAGGTGGTTAGTGCAGAAGAGGGGGATGGGGTTGTTGTTATGTTTAGGGGAGAGGGGGAGGAGGGGCTGACAAAGGTGTGCCTGCTGTGGCATAGCAAGAAAAGGAGCGATGACGGTGGGCATCTGAAGGTGGGCCTGGAGAGTTGCGTGACACAGGCTGGGGGCTGGCCCAAGAAAGGATATGTTGATCGTCAGGGGAGGGGATGGGGTTCCCCCCGACCAGGTTGGTCACATGGAATGTGAGAGGGCTGAAAGAGCAAATCAGGACAGGGCAGTTTCCAGAGGGTGGGTGGGAGAAGGGAGGGTCTCTGACATTTACAACGAACTTATGGGGTCAGAGGAGATGCAGACTGGGGAGCTGAAGCGCAAGTGGGAAGAGGAGTTGGGAGGAGGGATAGAGGATGGTCTATGGACGGGCGCGTTGAGTAGAGTCAACGCGTCCGCAACATGTGCCAGGCTCAGCCTGATACAATTAAGGTTATGCACCGGGCTCATATGACAGTGGCCTGGATGAGCAGATTCTTTGGGGTGGAAGACAGGTGTGCAAAGTGTGCGGGAGGGCCAGCGAACCATGTCCACATGTTCTGGACATGTCCAAAGCTTCGGGGATTCCGGCAGGGGTTTGCGGATGTCATGTCCACGGTGTTAAAAATAAGGGTTGCACTGAGTCCAGAGGTGGCGATTTTCAGGGTGTCGGAAGATCCAGGAGGAGAAAGAGGCAGACGTTCTGGCCTTTGCTTCGCTGGTAGCCCGGAGACGGATATTATTAGCTTGGAGGGACTCAAAGCCCCCGAAGTCAGAGATCTGGCTATCGGACATGGCTAGCTTTCTCTGTTTGGAGAAAATCAAGTTCGCCTTGAGAGGGTCACTGTTAGGATTCGCCCGAAGGTGGCAACCGTTCATCGACTTGTTTGCGGAAAATTAATTGTCTGCAGAAGGGGAGGGGGGGGTTCAGTTTGGCATAGAGTAGGGGGTTAATAAAGGTGGGACCCGTAAGGGAGGAAGAAGGCTTTTGCACTATGTTTATAGATTCATGTATTTTGTAAAACCAAAAAATACCTCAATAAAATGTTGATTAAAAAAAAGAAAGAGAAGGGCAGCACGGTGGCCTAGTGGTTAGCACAACCGCCTCACGGCGCTGAGGTCCCAGGTTCGATCCCGGCTCTGGGTCACTGTCCGTGTGGAGTTTGCACATTCTCCCCGTGTCTGCGTGGGTTTCGCCCCCACAACCCAAAAATGTGCAGAGTAGGTGGATTGGCCACACTAAATTGCCCCTTAATTGGAAAAAATAATTGGGTAATCTAAATTTGTAAAAAAAAAAGAAAGAGCAAGTCAAACGGTTGCGTGTGTCCGCGCATCTGAAGAACTTGAAGGCGGACATGGCTTTTTTACAAGAAACACATCTGAAGATCAGGGATCAGACAAGATTAAGGAAAGGATGGGTAGAGCACGTCTTTCATATGGGGTTGGTGGGGGCATTTAATGAGTTGAGGGAAAAGGGTAGTTCTCCCCTACACTATTGCAGGCATCCATATCCCTAATATTGAAGAAAGATAAAGATCCGGAGCAGTGTGGGGCCTACCGCCTGATATTGTTAGTAAATGTGGACGCTAAGCTGCTGTCGAAGATTCGGGCCTCCCGTACCGAGGACTGTGTGCCGGGGGTGACAGAGGAAAACCAGACGGGGTTTGCAAAGAGGAGGCAATTGTCGGCGAATGTTAGGAGATTATTAAATGTGATAATGATGCCCCCAGAGGGACTGGACGTGGAGGTGTCAGTGGCAATGGACACAGAGAAAGTTTTTGATCGGGTAGAGTGGGAGTACCTGTGGGAAGTATTAGGACAGTTTGGGTTTGGGCAGGGGTTTGTGGACTGGGTCCGATTGTTATATAAGGCGGCGGTAGCGAGCGTGTGGACAAATCAGGTGAGCTTAGACTACTTCGGGTTACACTGTGGGACAAGGCAGTGGTGCCCACTCTCCCCATTGCTTTTTGCCTTGACAAGAGAGCCATTAGCAAGACAGCCACTGGCAATAGAGCCTCTGGCAATGGCACTTAGAGCGTCAAGGAGTTGGAGAGAGATTGTGTGGGGTGTGGGGGGTTTAGCACAGGGTCACGCTGAATGCGAACGACATGCTGCTCTATATTTCGGACATATTGGGGGAATCATGAGTATCCAGGAGGATTTTGGTGGTTTTCCCGGATACAAGCTAAATATGGGGACGTGTGAGGTGTTTCCGATCAAGACCAGGGGACAGGAGATGAGGTTGGGAGAGCTGCTGTGCAGGGTGTTGGGGGTGGGAGAGGCCGATGTCTTGGCCTTTATCTCCCTGATAGCCCAGAGACAGAACTTTCTTGGGTGGAGGGACTGGGAGCCACTGAAAACCGGGGGGGGGGGGGGGGGGGGGGGGGGGTAAGCGACCTAGCGGAGCACCGACGGTTGAAGAAAATCAAATTATCAAATTGATCATGAGAGGGTCGGATGATGGATTTGTCCGGAGGTGGAAGTGGTTCATTGACTTCTTCAAGGAGAATTGAGGTGTCAGTAGCGGGGTAAAACCGGAAGGGAGGAGGGGAGGGACAGGGGTTTTGGGGTTTTGATTGATGAGTTATTTATTATGATCCTGTTTGTTGTTGCTCTTGTTTTTGTTTGTATTTGCTGTTTATACAAATGCCTTCATAAAAATATTTTAAAAATGAATTACAGCAGTGCTTCAGGGACTGTTATTGTGAGTGAGGAAAAATCAAAATGAATATCGGGAATCCAGTTAGACAGACATAGTTCAAATAACAGCATTTCATTGGTGCAAATTGCCAGCTAATTAAAAAAATAATAATTTACGAGATGTGGGCATTGCTGGCTAGGCCAGCATTTAATATCCATCACTAGTTGCCGTTAGGGATGTGGTGGTGAGCTGCCTTCTTTATTACAGTACTGCTGTTAGGGAGGGTGTTCCAGGATTTTGATTCCGAGACAACGAAGATACAACAATATATTTCCAAGTCAGGATGGTGAGTGACTTGAAGGGGAACCTCCAGGTGGTGGTGTTCTTATGTATCTGTTGTTCTTGTTCTTTTAGATGGTAACAGTCGAAGGTTTGGAAGGTGCTGTGTTGTGTTATGTACTCTGGGATAACACAGGTTGCAACTGGATGCAGCTTTAACCAAAAGATATTCCAGACCCTGAAGTCAGTTCAATCTGATTTATTGAATCAGTAGCACAGTTCTCTATGAGTTCCACTCTCTGCTAACCTAAGTGTGGTTACTCTGTCTGAACCAGACTAGCTCTTAGCCACATGCTGGAGGTGTGATACAGTGACCCAAGCCGGGAATCGAACCTGGGACCCTGGAGCTGTGAAACAATTGTGATAACCACTATGCTACCCTGCTGCCCACAATTACACTCTGACTCACTATGTAGATGTTCATCAGTGGAAAGAGGCGGAGTGTGAGTGCCTCGTGCCTTTTATAGTGAGATATCACCCCTGAGTGTCTTGCCTGTTCATTGGTCATTTCCTGTTCTATATGTTCATCAGCTGCCTATCTGTGTATTATTATCTGCATGTCTGCATATCATGACATCTCCCCTTTCTTTTAGTGTTTTGTTGCCGTATGGTGGTGGCATATATTAACATATTTACAAGCGGTGGCATATGTGAACGTATTTACATGTGAAGACAGCTGTCTAATGTGAGAAAACAGAACATAGCAAACAAAACAAATGTTCATAAGTCCAGTCTCTGGGGCTTGCGTCTGATCCTTGTCGACCACCGGAGAGGTGGTGGTGGGGACAATGGCGCCTTGACAGGCGGGATGGAAGTCTGACTGGTGGTGCAGACCTGCACAAGGCTGCATAGTGTCCAGGCTTCCCGCAGTTTAAACATCGCCTGCCTCTTGCAGGGCAGTGTTTCTTTAAGTGGGCGTTGTCGCAGTTTGAGCCGTCATGACGTTGGCGTCCTGACTCGCCGCGCGTCATCGCACATGCGCAGTGCGGGTGTCGGCCGCTTTGTTATCCCGTTCGCATCGTGCATGCGTGGGGGCCCCGGGAAAAGTGCACAAAATGGCTGCTTTCAGCAATGCTGAGGCACTGCATCCGGGAGATGGATGGCCTGCACATTCTCTGCCTTGTGGGAGGCAAGTTTCTCATTTTCAGCCGATTTGTACTGGGCGTAGCGATCTTTGGCGTGCTCATGCACTGTGCATGTTTCAATCACGACTCGCAGGGTCATATGCTTGATTTTCAGTAGCTGCTCTCTCAGAGGACCAGAGTGAACTCCAAAAACGATTTGGTCTCCGATCATGGAGTCAGCAATATCACCAAAGTTGCAGGACAGCACTAGCAGGCAGAGGTTAGTTAAGAAGGAATTGAAAGATTCATCTTTACCTTGTAGACGCTGTTTGAATATGTAGCGCTCGAAGATTTAATTGGTATCCACTTCACAGTGACTGTCAAACTTGTCCAGGATGGTCGGAAACATTGTCTTGTCCTGGCCTTCAGTGAAGTGAAAAGAGTTGAAGAGTTAGATGGCTTGATCACCCGCTGTTGAGAGGAGAAGCGAGATCTTCCTTGCATCAGACGCACCCACGAGGTCTGAAGCTTCGATGTACAGCAGAAACGTTTGATTGAATGTCCGCCAGTTGGCACTGAGATTGCCGGAGATCCTGAGCTGGTGAGGAGCCTAAATCTTCTTCATGGTGCCGGGACACATTCGCTGGTCGTCACAGAACGGACTGAGGTAAACCACCTAGATTAAGCATTCTCCTGGTAGCATGATGTGTTATGTACTCTGGGATAACACAGGCTGCAACTGGATGCAGCTTTAACCAAAAGATATTCCAGACCTTGAAGTTAGTTCAATCTGATTTAGTGAACCAGTAGCACAGTTAGCACAGTTCTCTATGAGTTCGACTCTCTGCTAACCTAAGTGTGGTTACTCTGTCTGACTGAACCAGACTAGCTCTTAGCCATGTGCTGGAGGTGTGATCCTTTAAATACACCGTGACTCACTCTGTAGATGTTCATCAGCGGATAGAGGCAGGGTGTGAGTGCCTCGGGCCTTTTATAGTGAGATACCACCCCTCTGTGTCCTGCCTGCTCATTGGTCATGTCCTATTCTCTGTGTTCATTAGCTGCCTGTCTGTGTATCATTATCTGCATGTCGGCATATCATTTTTTTTTCTTTTCTATAAATTTAGAGTACCCAATTAAATTTTTCCAATTAAGGGGCAATTTAGCGTGGCCAATCCACCTAGCCTGCACATCTTTGGGTTGTGGGGGCGAAACCCACGCAAACACGGGGAGAATGTGCAAACTCCACACGGACAGTGACCCAGAGCCGGAATCGAACCTGGGACCGTGGCGCCGTGAGGCAGCAGGGCCACCGTGCTGCCCTTGTCTGCATATCATGACAGGTCGCAGGTTTGGAAGGTGCTGCCGAAGAAATCTTGATGAGTTTCTCCAGTACTTTTGGAATATGGTACACATGGGTACCACTGTTCGTTCGTCGGTGATGGAGGGAGTGAATTTTTGTGGAAGTGGCAGCAATCAAGCAGGCTGCTTTGTCCTGGATGGTGTTGAGCTTCTTGAGTGTTGTTGGAGCTGCACTCATCCAGATAAGTGGGGAGTTTCCATTTCACACCTGACTTGCACCTTGTAGATGGTGGACAGGTTTTGAGGAGTCAGGAAGTGAGTTACTCACCACAGCACTCCTAGCTTCTGACCTGTTCTTGTAGCCACAGTATTCATATGCCTAGTCCAGTTGTGTTTTTGGTCAATGGCAACACCCCAGGATGTTGATTGTGGGGGATTCAGCAATGGTAATGCCATTGAATGTCAAGGGACAATGATTAGATTCTCTCTCGTTGGATATGGTTATTGCCTGCCACTTGTGTGCTGCGGATGTTACTTGCCACTTTGGATATTGTTCAGGTCTTGTTGCATTTGGGCATGGACTGCCTCAGTATCTGGGGAGCCATGGATGGTGCTGAACATTGTGCAGTCATCAGTGAATATCCCCACTTATGACCTTACAATGGAAGGAAGTTCATTGATAAAGTAGATGAAGATGGTTGGGCCTAGGATGCTACCCTGAGGAACTACTGCAGTGATGTCCTCAGTTATGTAAAGTGTCAACTAACTGCAGGCTTTTCTAAAAAAAGGACACCTGGATGAAGCACCAAGGTTGAAAAATTAAGAGACGATGGGATAAATCAAAAAATGCAGCCTAGGTGAAAAAATGAAATGAAATGAAATAAGGTAAAATCAAGGTTGGATATTGACCTGTAAATTGCAGGAGAAAGACTGAGAAAAGAGGCTGGTTTAGCACAGTGGGCTAAACAGCTGGCTTGTAATGCAGAACAAGGCCAGCAGCACGGTTCAATTCCCGTACCGGCTTCCCGAACAAGTGCTGGAATGTGGCGACTAGGGGCTTTTCACCATAATTTCATTGAAGCCTACTTGTGACAATAAGCTATTATTATCGGGGCTGGTTTAGCACAGTGGACTAAACAGCTGGCTTGTAAAGCAGAACAAGGCCAGCAGCGCGGGTTCAATTCCCGTACCGGCCCCCCGTACAGGCACCGGAATGTGGTGACGAAGGGCTTTTCACAGTAACTGTCATTTGAAGCCTACTTGTGACAATAAGCGACTTTAATTTCAAAAGCTAAGAGCTTTGAGATCCCAAATGAGTTGGATAGGAGACGGAAAATTGAGTCTTAATTTCAACCTAGTGAATCCACAAGGAGTAAGAGCACATAGATTCAGTGTATTAAGTGATGACAAGAAGAACAAGAGCAAATCAAATACTTCAATATGAAATCCTAAATCCGAGCATTATTGTGTGTTATTATTACGCAGTCGATAAGTATCACCAATCCACTGTAAAATGACATCTGGAGATTGTAATCTGGTCTTGTTCAGCATTTCTAGTGTTTTGCTTTTGAATTACTTCACTTTTTATGGGAATTAGACAACTTATGAAATGGAAAGTAAGATGATACTGTGCCTCACTGTTATTCCAGTCTTCTCCTGGTGAGGCTATATTTAATGAAGCCAATTTTAGGGTTGAAATCATGGGCGGAACCTTGAGCCCGTGGTTGCTGCCCACAAGATTGGTGACGAGGGTGCAGAATTGCATGAGATTCACGAAACACAGTTTTCGCTGGAGAGATTGTGTTCCTAATTTCCCTCCCCCGTCATCCACAAAGGCTGTGGATTTTAGTAAATTTCCATTTTAGTAAATTTCCATAATTTTACATATTAATGGCCCCTCCCTGCCAAATGATCCCCCCCTCACAAAATATTCGTAGCTCGCCGATGTGACGGGACATCAGTGAGGTTTACAACAGGTTTGGCCAGGTGTGAGTCAGTCGAGGGGAGCTCTGTGGAGGTGCAAAAGTAAGTTAGCCACTGGAGGGGTAGAGGGACATGGACTGCCTCCTGGCACTACCACCTGGCAGAGGTTGGCACTGTGCCAGGTACAGTTCTAGGTGTGGACCCAAGTGGGACCCACATGGGAGGGTGGGGGATAGAGATTTTGTGAGGGGAGAGGGTTTGCTGGTGATGAATGATGGGGTAGTGGGGTTTCCAGCGATGAATATTGAGAGTGGGGAGAGCCCCTGAGACCTTTGTGATGTGAGCTGAGAGCCGTTGGGCTGTAGCACTGATCAGGGTGCCCTTTAAAGATGGTGTCCTGATCTTTTTGGAGCTAGTTCCCAACTCTAAATGGTCCTGCCCACTAGAGCGATGCTGTAAACCACGGCCACTCACTTTCATTTTGGCAAATAGGCTCAAGGTTCTGAGAGAAAACTGGTCTATGCGACTGGAGAGTTAAATGCCAGTGTCCTGTCTGAGCCTGACGTTTTGCTAAATTCTAGTAAGGTTCCGCCCATATGTCTGCATATCTCGCACCAGTTGGTTAGCACTGTTGCTTCACAGTGCCAGGGTCGCAGGTTCGATTCCCAGTTTTGGTCACTGTCTGCGCGGAGTCTGCACGTTCTCCTCGTGTCTGCGTGGGTTTCCTCTGGGTGCTCCGGTTTCCTTGCACAAGTCCTGAAAGACGTGCCTGTCAGGTGAATTGGACATTCTGAATTCTCCCTCAGTGTACCCGAGCCGGCGCCTGAGTGTGGCGACTAGGGGATTTTCACAGTAACTTCATTGCAATGTTAATGTAAGTCTACTTGTGACAATGCTAAAGATTATTATTATTAAGTTGATCTTCTGTGGTTTTTGCACAGCAAACCAAAGACCGTCACCTCTCCTTCATCTGACTCTTAAAAAATGTTCACGGAATGAGGATGTCACTGCCCAGGCCAGCATTTATTGCCCATCCCTAATGGCCTGGGAGAAAGTGGTGGGTGGTGAGCCACCTTCTTGAACCACTGCACTCCATATGGTGTAAGTAGGGAGCTCTAGGTCTTTGACCCAGCCATGATGAAGGAACTGCGTTATATTTCCAAGGTTGGTATGCTGTATGAACTTTCAGGTGCTGATGTTCGCATGTGCCTGCTGTTCTTGTTCTTCTGACAGTAGATACGGGGCACTTTGAAGGTTCTGTTGGAGAAACCTTGGTGTGTTGCTGCAGTGCATCTTGTAGATGGTACACAGTGAAGCCGTTGTGCGCCAGTGGTACAGCGAGTGAATGTTTTAAGATCCTGTGCGGTGTCAGGTTTCTTGAGTGTTGTTGGAGTTTCATGATTCAGTTAAGTGATGAGTATTCCATCACACTCGTGACTTGTGCTTTCCAGACAGTGGAAAAGCTTTGGGAGTAGGAGGTACGTTTCTGGATGCAGAGCACCCAGTCTTATCTGCTAGTGTAGCCAGAGTATGATGTGTTGTGTGGCACTACTACCTGGCTAAATGGAATAGATTTTGAATAGATGTTGTAACTCAAACGTTCAAGAGGCGCTTTGGGCCATCAGAAGCCATTCCACCACAATCTGTACCTCAGCCCGCATATTCCCCACTCTTCCATTACCATAAACCTGGTTGAAAGAAGAGTGCAGGGGGCATGCCAGGAGCAACGCCAGGCACACCAAGAAATGAGATGTCAACCTAGCAAAGCTACAACACATGACTACTTACATGCCCAACAGTGGAAGCAGCATGCTGCCGACAGAGCTAAGTGATTCCATAACTCATGAGTCAGGTCTAAGCTCTACAGTCCTACCACATTGAATCATAAATTGTGGTGGACAATTAACCAACTAACAGAAGGAGGAGACTCCAAAGTTATTTCCATTCTCAATTACTTTTTAAAAATAAATTTAGAGTACACAATTCATTTTTCCAATTAAGGGCAATTTAGTATGGCCAATCACCTACCCTGCACATCTTTGGGTTGTGGGGGCGAAATCCAGGCAAACATGGGGAGAATGTGCAAACCCCACACGGTCAGAGCCGGGATCGAACCTGGGACCTCGGCATCGTGAGACAGCAGTGCTCACCACTGTGCCACCGTACTTCCATTCTCATGATGAGAGAACCCAGTACTTTGGTGCAAAAGACAAAGCTGAGGCATTCGCACCCATCTCCAGCTGGAAGTGCCAAATGGATGATCCATCTCTGCCTCCTCCTGAGGTACTAGCATCACAGATGTCAGTCTTCAGCAAATTCACTCCCTTTCATGTTATATCAAGAAATGACTAAAGACACTGGATATGCAAAGGCTATGAACCCTGACAACATTCCAGCAATATTACTGAAGATTTGTGTTCCACAACTAACTGCTCCCCTAGCCAAGCTGGTCCAGACCATCCAAAACACTGGTAACCATCTAGCAATTTGGAAAATCTCCCAGGTATGTCCTCTATGGAAAAAGCAGAACAAATCTAACATGGCCAATTACCGTTCCATCAGTCTACTCTCAATCATCAGTAAAGTGATGGAAGGGGTTGTCGACGTGCCATCAAGCAGCACTTGCTCAGAAATAACCTGCTCACTGATGCTCAGTTTGGGTTCTGTCAGGGCCATTCATCTCCTTAACTCATTACTGCCTTGGTCCAAACATGGCCAAAAGAGCTAAACTCCAGAGGTGAGGTAAGAGTGATTGTCCTTGAAATCAACACAGCATTTGACTCAGTGTGGCATCAATGAGCCCTAGCAAAACTGGAGTCAATGGGAGTCATGGAGAATACTTTCCAATAGTTGGAGTCACACTTAGCACGAAGGAGGATAGTTGTGGTTGTTGTAGGACAATCATCTCAGTCCTAAGACATGGCTACAGGGGTTCTTCAGGGTAGTGTCCTCAGCTCAACCATTTCAGCTGCTTCAGTGATGACTTTCCCTTCATCATAAGATCAGAGGTAGGGTTGTACGCTGATGATTGCATAATATTCAGCATCATTCGCAGCTCCTCAGATACCGAAGCAGTCCGAGCCCATATTCAGCATGACCTGGTCAACATTCAGGCTTGGGCTGATAGGTGGCAAATAACATTCATGTCTCACATGTGCCAGATAATGACCATCTCCAACAGGAGAGAATCTAACCATTGCCCCATGACTTTCAATGTATTGTCTTCACTGAATCCCCCATTATCACACACTGGGGGTTACCACTGAGTAGAAGCTGAACTGGGCTGACCATATACCGTGGCGACAAAAGCATGTCAGAGGCTAGGAATTCTGCAGTGAGTAACTCACTTCCTGACTCCGCCATCTACAAGGCACAAGTCAGGAATATGACAAAATACTCTTCATTTGTCTGGATGAGTGCAGCTCAAGAAACTCAACACTATCCGGCACAAAGAAACCCACTGGATTGGCATCTCACCCACTACCATAAATAGTCACTCCCTCCACCACCATTGTACAGTGACAGCCATGTGTATCATTTGCATTGTAGTAACTCATCAAGGCTCCTTTAACAGCATCTTCCAACCCCACTAACTCCAACAAACTCCACTACCTGCAAGATCCCCTCCTAGCCACACATCATCTTGACTTGGATTGTTATGATCATTCCCTTCACTGCTGTTGGGTCAAAATCCTGGAACTCTCTTCCTAACAGCACTGAGAGTGCACCTACACTACATGGACTGCTTTAATTCAAGGATGCTTCTCACTATCACCGTCTCAAGGACATTTAAGCGACTCTTGGGCAGGCACATGGACAGCAGTAAATTGAAGGGGTGTAGGTTAGGTTGATCTCAGATTAGGATAACTGGTCAGCACAACACTGTGGGCCAAAGGGCCTGTACTATCATCTGTTTTAATTAGGAATAGGCAATAAATGCTGGCCTAGCTAGTGATGCTCATGTCCTGTGAACAATTAAAATAACAACTACAACCCATTCCATTGTGTTAGAAATGGGTATTGTCAGGCAGCACGGTGGCGCAGTCGGGACTGCGGCGCTGCAGACCCTGGTTCAAATCCCGGCTCTGGGTCACTGTCCGTGAGGAGTTTGCACATTCTCCCAGTGTCTGCGTGGGTTTCACCCCCACAACCCAAAAGATGTGCAGGATAGGTGGATTGGCCACGCTAAATTGCCCCTTAATTGGAAAAAGTAATTGGGTACTCTAAATTTATTTAAAAAAAAGAAATGTAGATGTAGGAAGTGATAATAGTTGATAGAAAAATTGATTGGTCACCAGGGAGCAGTGTTGCAAGATAGGAAGTAAGTGGAATCAGTGAATTTTTGGTGGTGGTGGCAGAAGAACCAGAATCTCACGAGCCAACAACTGATTACAGGCAAAGGATCCTTTGGGAAGAGGACTTGTGTCTCCTTCAGGTACACCAGAGGATAGCAATGGGAAACCACCTGATATATTAATTTCCCTGGTAATATCGCTCATTGAAATTGAAAATGAGGGGCTCCTACTCGCAACTGAAAAGGAATGCCCAAGGAGCAACGTGTGACAAAATGAATAGAAAACCTGCTTTCACTCCTGCAATATTGTGCACAGAATGGACCATAGATTTAGAGGCTTGGGTATAAAAGTAATCACTTAATGCCAAATGAGCCAAGGTAAAGAATAACGTCCAAGGGAATAGATTTTTTACTTCCATTTTGAATAATCAGCGTCAAATAATCCAAAATTATAACACTGACTAAATGCAAGGTTAACGCCCCAAACTCATTTCTGCAACAGAGCAATGCTCATCAGGCTAGGCATCCTTGCAGATTCTCAAAATGAAACTAATACGCTAGTGTGAGAAAATTAAATACCATGAGCAGTTTGTGCTGTAGGCTTACAACACTAGGGCCAACAATGCTCAATTTATTTTCTTTAACCAAAATACAGCATTCTGAAGACTTACAACTGTAGAGTTTTTGAAATGGAGTTTTATTGTGCAAACTGTTGCGTTTATATTATATTATTAACAGAACATTTTACATCTCAGCTCATCTTTAACATTTTAATACAGTATTAATCAACCTAAATTATACATTTTACTCAAGTCCACTGAATTAACCATATCTAGCTGTACAATCAGGAAGTAATGGCTCGGAATAAGTTAGTTATGTGAGCCTCATGTTTAAGTCATCATTTTAACCCCATATGTCCTACTAATAAATTCTCACTAGTGTAACCTGTTGTGACAACACCCAATTCAGTGCAAAGGATTTTACAAATTCTATCCATTTTACTCCCCAGCGAAAAGTTGGTCTCACTAGAGCTTGTTCCCAGCAGAGACCACTACTGAAGTACTCCATTTATTGGTCCGAGACAGCAAAACTGAGTGGGAAAATTCCTCAATTCTGCGCTCACAGTAGGGGTTCTACACACAGATGGGAGTGGGAGTAAGACAAGCATAAGAGCACTGGAGTGCTGGTTCTCCAATTTATGCTACCTTGGGGGTGGGGTGGTGGTGGAAGGATTAGTGAGTGTAATTCAAAGTTTCTCAATGGTTTTGGCAAATTTTGCCAAAGACCTAACAAGTCACTGCAAATTATAAATTGGATAATTGTTCAAACTTGTTTTGAATGCATTTAGTACATAACATTTCTCGCCTATGGAGACATTATATTTATGGTTTTCACTTCTGCATCATCTGGTATTAATAATTAAGAAAAAAATAATAATTAAGAAAAAAAAATGGCCCATCAATGTAAGACCAGGTTATATTCTTAGGAATGGCCTGTGGTAGCAAGCTGCATCAAACTGCAAAGCAATACTGTGATAGAAACGAAGATCCATACTAAAAGTTAAATCTAACCACTTAGATATCTGGATTACAGATATAAATTCCAATTTTTTCAGCTGTCTTATTTCAGCCCAAAGGTATGACAGATACACAATCAATGGGATCAATTCAAATATGGACCAGTTGTGTATGCTGAAGTCCACATAATATATAGTACAGTATGATATATGGCACAGTGTGATGCTTGAACTGCAGTGTCAATTGAGTTATGTTATAATTGACATTGTCCTCAAGAATGCAGTACAGCAACCATGCCAAGTAGGCCTGGCCAACCACGCCCACATGTTCTGGTCTTGCCCCAGGCTGGTGGAGTACTGGACAGCCTTCTTCGAGGCAATGTCCAAAGTGGTGCGAGTGAGGGTGGAGCCATGCCCGAAAGTGGCGGTCTTCGGGGTCTCGGACCAGCCAGATCTATTCCTGGGGAGGGCGGACGCCCTTGCCTCCCTGATTGCCCGCCGTAGAATCCTGTTTGGCTGGCAGTCAACAGCACCACCCAGAGCTGCAGACTGGCTGTCCGACCTCTCGGAATCTCTCCAAATGGAGAAAATCAAATTCTCCATCTGAGGGTCGGATGACGTCTTCCACAGAACGTGGAAGCCATTCACGCGACTGTTCCGGGACCTGTTTGTGGCAAACGAACAAGAGGAAGAATAGCCAGGTAGCCAAGAATCAGGAGAACTTAGTCAAGAATCAGGGGAGGGTAGCCAAGGCATGAAAGGGAGAGAAAGGAGAACCACAGGGTGGGGGGAGGCAGCTGAACTTGAGGAGGGAGGGGGGACAGGAGAGGAGAACCAGCTGGATGGGGCGGGGGGGGCAGGGAAACGGGATCCGGAAGGAGGGCACGGGGTGCCAAAACGTGCATGACATCTCCAGGAGCGGGGAACAAGGAGGTTGGGGATGGAGGACGGGAGGAGCAGTGGAGGCGAACGGGGGACGGCGGCGAGAGCCGTCCGGGAGAGGCGAGCGACAGCGGCACGCGACCCAGCCAGGTGTCGCACACTGTGGTTATCTCCCCGGCACCCAAATGTATATTTGCTCCTCCCCCCAGTCCCCGCCACCCCTGCCCCCCACCCCACCGCAAACAGTCGCGAACTTACGTGGTGTAAATAATTCGGCCAGATGCACTGAGCTGCCGCTGTCGAGCTGGTGCACAGTACCCCACCAGTTAGTCTATTTCATATTTTATTGTATTCTATGTTGGGGTGTGCCCTTCTCTTCTAAATATGTGTATATATATATATATATATATATGTTTCTTATTCTGTGTACATAACGGTAATTATACCTTGTTCAAAAACCCAATAAAAAAATTTATTTTTAAAAAAAGTGTAAGGGCGCGAGGGGTGTTGGTTTTGGGTTTATTTTGTTTTGTAATATGAGTGTTAAATGTAAAAATGTTAAAATTTGAATAAAAATATTTTTTAAAAAAAGAATGCAGTACAGCATCTGTTGCTATTTATTTGTTTGTAACCCATGAAACAATGCACTGCATGAACTTTAATTATGCTTTTTTTCCCCTTCATCATGCCTTTTCGAAGGACCCAATTATAGACAGCCAATTAATTCATTAGCCTTTACCAGTGATGTTCTGGATTGGTTATTATGAATAGCACATTAGGTAGAGCTCTTGGGTAGAATTTTAACCGTCTTGGTGTTTGGTAGAGTTCGAACCACTTTCAACTTGAGAACTCAAATGAAAGATTATTTTGAACAAAGGCGTGGCATTCAGGGGCACCTGGACGTCCATGTACACGAATCATGGAAAGTTCACATGCAGGTATAATAGGAAAACAGGAAAGCAAATGGCATGTCCGCCTTTCTTACCGCAAGCCTTTGGTTAGACCACATCAGGAGTACTATGTGCAGACTATTTAGTCTTCTTACCAGGAAGGACACACTTGACGTAGAGTTCCAGGAAAGTTCATTAGACTGGTTCCTGGGATGAGGGAATTGTCTATGAGATATTGAGTGGACTAGACCTACATTCCCTAGAGTTTAGGAGTGGTGATCCGATTGAAAATTAAATTTCACAAGAGGTTTGACAGGGTAGATGTCTGGGGGATGCTTCCCCTTACTGAGGAGTCCAGAATGAGGACTCAGTCTCCGAATAAAGAGCTGGGCCATCCAGAACTGACATGACGAGAAATTTCTTCACTCAAAAGGGAATCTTTACAATTCTCTACACCTTGGGAGCTGTAGATGGTCGTCATTGAGTATATTCAAGAATTAGACTGAAAGATTTAAGATACCATGGGAATTAAGGGATTTGGGTATAATGAAAGAAATGGATTTAAACAGAAGATCAACCATGATCTTATGGGGTGGTGAAGCAGGGTTAACGAGTTGAACGGCCTACTTCTGTTTTCATTGTCATTTCTTATGTGGCTGTATTTCAAAATCTTATTCATTGCGAAACACCTTACAAATGCAAGTTTTCTTTCTATAGGATTAGCCAAGAACTTTACATGGAATCTTAATCATATAGTGACAGTGATCATAATGTCAGGGCAACTTGACCAGGTGTGTAGAGGCTCTCCCAGTTGAATTCTGTAGAGGTCAGCCACTTCAGAAGGTGCCTCTGGGTTTGGTGCTCAATTGGGAGGTGAGAGGAGCGTTTTGAAGCCTAATTGAGGACGTGGTATTTTAAGGAAACCCTTCAAAACAACAAGCACAGTGGTGGAGATGTGCATTTTGGACAGCAAAGTTACAGAAGCAAGAGGAGGAGGGAGATTGATACCACAACTGAAAGGGCAATCCAAATATTTGTGAATGCAGCATTTGAAGTAATAATAGAACATAATTTTAGCACAGCCAATCCACCTAACCTGCACATCTTTGGACTGCGTGAGGAAACCGGAGCACCCGGAGGAAACCCATGCAGACATGGGGAGAATGTGCAGACTCCGCACAGTTACCCAAGGTCGAAATCAAGGCCAGATCCCTGGCGCTGTGAGGCAGTAGTGCTAATCATTGCGCCACCGTGCTGGAAGCTGTGGTGCTGGCAGCTGTGAGGTCACGGAGGCACATTCTCTTTCCAGAGACTTGCTTGAAGAGGAGGTGAGCAGCTGAGTGGTGCGGAGGTTGTGAATCCAGTTAGACAATGCTCCAATGACTGCTCAAGTCTGCTAAGGTAAATGGCATGCAAGCATCTGATGGCAACCATCAGTCTCACTTCCGTAGCCTTCTCCAGCACACACATCTTTTCAAATTCTCACTCTCTGGTACAACAGCATCCCAGATAGGAAGGGCAGGACAGGAGAGGAGCACCACATTTGAGCAAGGACAGGTGCTGGAGGCATCTCAGCCAGTCTGGAATACAAGTCCATGACCACCTCCATTGATAAGTTGCCAATCGCATAGAGACTCAGATAGTAAGGCTAAGGAGTGGATACAAGCACTTAACATTGGTATCCATATGTTGGTGGCCACCTGTCTAACACTTGCTGGGTTGCATGCATGGCGTGAAACCTACGTGCCCATTAGGAAACACCTTTGCAACCCGAAATAGTTCTTTATTGGTACTTTGATTGACTTAACAGGCTGAACATTTTACCCTTGAGGGTTCCAAACCGCACGGTCAACTCACCCTTGGGAAAACCAGAGGAATGGAGGTGGGAAGATGTCAGGTTACCAGCTTGTCACTTATTTCCACGGTTTTGCCAGCCTGCCCAGGACCACTGCCAAATACCCAGTAAAATTCAAACTATTGTGCTCAACTTTATCTTTGTGTAAAGGATCGACCAGCCTTTGTGTTTCAGAGAATATATTTTCTCTATCCAAATCAAATGGGGCTCTCAAACCACACAACAACCATTGCAAGGCCTTCATAAATCATGTGGTAACTTGCCACCTATTCAGGCCTTGTGGAATCTACAGTTCAAATTAGTTTCAATGAATCACCAGGACTTTTATTCCAATGGGAAGAAAATAATTGACAAATATAAAGATAAACCCCGGAATCCCGAATTAACATTTATAAGGACAACAGAAATGTTTAAAAGCAGCTATAAGTAGGCCATAACTAATTTCAGCAACCATATTGGGTTCAATTCTAAACAGTGGATGTCTGTCACTCCTCCCAGGGTACCATGTCCGTGTCTATTGCCACGCAGTTGTATGCTGCATATCGTAACTTCTCTTCACAAAGCTTTGCACTACAAATAAAGCACAGATTTTAAAAAAACACATTAGAAGATTCTTAGACATTTGTGCAACTGTATGCACATGTATAGCCTTTAATTATTGCTATTACAGAGGAACTATGGTGGCTCACAAATAGCTGCTGTTAACCACATCATAACTGCACTTGGTTCAGGAAGGAAGACAAGCAATGGGCGAAGCAGAAGTGGGTGGCTTGGAGGAAGCTAGAGGAAGAATGAGGTAGTATTTACAGAAGGCCAAATGGAAAGGTCTCCTTACATACAGAACAACAATTTGTGCTTGTATGGTGCCCTTTAATATAGAGAAAGAGTCCACGGAACACATTAGTTCACATACTGGTAAGGTAAATGACACAACTGAAAAATGCGTATTAAATATGTAATTTCTTTAATTGATCTTTTGCTCTGAATTTGTATTTACTAATGCTAGGGAATATAATAATTTACTTCTTGACCAGGAAAGTTTCCTCAATAAATGTGCTTCAGTGTTACCATCAGAAGAGCAGCCCTGACTATAATAATGTGATGTTTTTCCATTTTCCCCAACAAAACAACAATCTGGCTGAGTGAGAAGTTGAGCCGTGAATAGTTTTGTTCTATGGATCCAGGATCACTTGGGTTTAGGTTGAGGCCAGTCAACATATTTTATACAAGGTCCTTTCGACAAGCTGCACAAGGAGATTTTTAGTTCCTCAGTCTTCACTTCTGCTGCCACTGAATGTTAAAAAAGATCACCATCGAACATTACAACATATCGTTTCCTTAAAATTTGAACTGCCCGCAGCTCAGTTTTCTCAAATATTCTCTAGGTTTGAATACATTATTTCAATAAATGCATCAGAGTAGCTGATTACATGACTCGGTGTGAATTACTGTCAGTTTATGCACCCACGCAAGAAGAATCTAATGAATTCGTAGTTCTTTTATTTTCAGTTTGACATCCCAAAATGTGTGACAGGAATATAAAGGGTAAACAATAGATTTTGAAGTCAAGAGAGTGCTAAATCCATCCACTAATCCAAGAGAGTTTAAAATGGCATTGTGGGATATCATATAGAAACTTAATGCATCTGTATGGAATTATTTAACATATTTATTTAAATAGCAGAAGAAGAATGTCATTCAACATAATGCGTTAGTGCATTAATGTCCCACAACATTATTTTAAGGTCCATGTAATTATCTGGCTGATATGTGAACAAGGCTCCATAAAAAGAATCCAAACTGAACATCCTATTGACATAATAAAAAGGCCACAAACGTATGGGTATTCTGTCACTAACATTTTAGTAAATAACACATCGCCACTCACAAAGTACACTGAGGATATTTAGGAGGAGTGCATTTACACTTCACAAGTTCAGCAAAGATAAAAACTAAGTAACGCTCACGCTAAACAAGGGTCAAAGTGACTCTCAAATAATAAGTGAGACCATTCTATCCAGATGTGCCTTGATACGGATTGTAGGCACATTTGTAATGTAACTATAATATTAGTGTGAAGCCAAACCCCTTTTGTCATGAATGAATCCCAGAAGACAGATTCCTCCACCTTTACTGAATTCAACATTCAGCCACTCCTGAAAAGCGGACATTTTAAACGGCACAATGAAATAGAACGTGATTTTGAATACATAATTTGGCAAGTTTATCCAAAACTCTTCTCTCAAATTAGTTTTCTTTCTGATGAAAATTCATACAATAGTATACCTTGTGAGAGTTGGGAGAATTAGTTCCATTATAGGTCAGTTCAAACAGATGGATCATTTAGATTTCTAAAAGTAATTACCAAATCATGGGAAGTAGATTGCATTATAAATAGGGTGAGCTAACTTCACATATGCAACGGAGACAGAGCCAGGCTACTGTGTGAAAAAAAGCAGGATGTTCCTTTCTGTGGATAAGTGGTTTAGCTGTCCTATCTTTGTATTGTATCCATGCCCTGGAGAACACACAAGCTACTCAATAACTGGTCCATTATAAGCTATATGAAAGTGACTGCCCCTCCAATATTCTGCAGGGAATGCAGCTTGCAGCGTTGCCAGTGAGAACTTCTCATACAAAGAACAGTGTTAATCTTTTTGCATCCAGAGCTCCAGCAAAGAATAATAGAAAACACAGGTGTTCTCCTGCACCATCTAGTGGTCGATGATAGAATGTTATTTGCAGAAGACTGCAAGGTTTCTCCGCACCTGCCGTGATAGTGTTTAAAAATTTTTTTTTTACAATTAAGGGGCAATTTAGTGTGGCCAATCCACCTACCCTGCACATTTTTGGGTTGTGGGGGTGAGGCCCACATGGGGAGAATGTGCAAATTCGACACAGACAGTGACCCAGGGCCGGGATCGAACCAGGGTCCTCAGCGCTGTGAGGCGACAGTGCTAACCACTGTGCTACCGTGCCGCCCTATCATAGGAGTATTGTAAAAGGACAAGATTGTCTTTGTCATGTTTTTTTAAAATAAATTTAGATTACCCAATTATTTTTTCCAATTAAGGGGCAATTTAGCGTGGCCAATACACCTACTCTGCACATTTTTGGGTTGTGGGGGTGAAACCCACGCAGACACGGGGAGAATGTGCAAACTCCACACGGACAGTGACCCAGAGCCGGGATCGAACCAGGGTCCTCAGCGCTGTGAGGCGACAGTGCTAACCACTGTGCTACCGTGCCGCCCTATCATAGGAGTATTGTAAAAGGACAAGATTGTCTTTGTCATGTTTTTTTAAAATAAATTTAGATTACCCAATTATTTTTTCCAATTAAGGGGCAATTTAGCGTGGCCAATACACCTACTCTGCACATTTTTGGGTTGTGGGGGTGAAACCCACGCAGACACGGGGAGAATGTGCAAACTCCACACGGACAGTGACCCAGAGCCGGGATCGAACCTGGGACCTCAGCGCTTTGAGGCGGTTGTGCTAACCACTAGGCCACCGTGCTGCCCTTTCTTTGTCATGTTTGTAGGTGACCTCTATCATAGTTGGGCTTCATTTGATTCCACTGTACCACCAGCCTCCCTGCGCCTCAACTGCTTCACCAGTCTGTTACAAACTGAAATTTTCATTTTTATTCTTGGCTACAATAAGGGTCAACACAGCTGGGATCTCAGTCAATCCTAAATCACAATAAGCATCTTAACAGAGAATACAACAGGTTGAGAGTTCGGGTCCTACAAAATCTAGGCTGACATTCCATGTAGTACCGAGGAAATTCTCCATGGTCAGAGATGCCGTCATTTGAAGAGATGTTAAACCTGGCTCTGTTTGCCCTCTCAGGTGAACGTAAAAGATTCCAAGACACTGTTACAAAGAAGGCCAGGTAAGGTTCCCCTGGTGTCCTATCCAATATGTATCCTTCAACCAGCTTTGCTAAGATAGATAATCTGGTCATTAGCTATATAACTAAAAGGAAAATACTGTGGATGCTAGAGATCTGAAATAAACACCAAGTCCTGGAATAATTCAGCTGGTCTGGCAACATCGGTGGAGTGCGAAACTGAATTTTTGTTCTTTAATTTTAGAGTACCCAATCATTTTTTCAAATTAAGGGGTAATTTAACATGGCCAATCCACTTACCCTGCACATCTTTGGGTTGTGGGGCAAAATCCATGCAAACACGGGGAGAATGTGCAAACTCCACACGGGCAGTGACTAACTACAAGTACCTCCGGTTCTTTTGCCAATAACTACTGTAAACAGCTTCCCTTTGTTTGCCCTATCTAAACCCTTCATAATTTTAAACACGATCAAATGCCCTCCCTTAGTTCTCTTTAAAACAGACAAGGTTTTTCCCACTTCTCTAATCTATCCATGGAACTATAATATCTCATCCCGGGAACCATTCTAATACATTTCTTTTATACCCTCTCCAAAACTTTTGCATTGTTCCAAAACTATGGTGCTCCGAATTGGACACATTGCTCTAGCTGGGACCAAACTCCTTTTTAAAAATAATATATGTGTTGCATAACTTCCTGGCTTTTGTAATCTATTTGTAAACCCAGGACCCCATCTGCCTAATTCCTCTCTCTTGTCAAAAAAGATTTGTGTACGGGATCGAACCTGGGATCTCGGCGGCGTGAGGCAGCAGTGCTAACCACTGCGCTACCAGTGCTGCCCGAGTGAGAAACAGAATTAATGTTTAGAGTCAAATGTGACTCTTCAGAAAGGAACATGATTCAGGCAGCATGGTGGCATAGTGGTTAGCATTGCTACCTCACAGCGCCGAGGTCCCAGGTTCGATCCCGTACACAAATAATACCAGAAGACTATCAGTAACTATGGATTCATACTTTGTGTAAGGCATCACATTAAAGCTCCCCCAATAACTTAATGGTAAATGGTCAGAGAACTAATCTCTAATAGCACCAGGTAACTAATCTCAGGTGAGTCAGCAGTTGCAATGTTACAACTGACCTTAATACCTTCTGGCCAGAGACTAAAAGCGAACAGCCTTGGTTTCTGAACGCTAGCTAAGTTTGTCTACAAAATTATGAGAGGTATGGACAGGGTGGATAGCAATAAGCTTTTTCCAAGAGTGGGGATGTCAATTACAAGGGGTCACGATTTCAAGGTGAGAGGGGGAAAGTTTAAGGGAGATGTGCGTGGAAAGTTTTTTTACGCAGAGGGTGGTTGGTGCCTGGAACGCTTTGCCAGCGGAGGTGGTAGAGGCTGGCACGATAGCATCATTTAAGATGCATCTAGACAGATATATGAATGGGCGGGGAACAGAGGGAAGTAGATCCTTGGAAAATAGGCGACAGGTTTAGATAAAGGATCTGGATCGGCGCTGGCTGGGTGGGCCGAAGGGCCTGTTCCTGTGCTGTAATGTTCTTTGTTCTAGATCATGACTCAGGATTGCGTGCACAGGAATATGTGGACCTCAAGGGAGAAATGTTTGGGCGTAGCTGTGATGCACCAAATTCTGGCTGATTTGCAGGATCTTTATTTGATCAGGAACAGTTAGCAAGGCTTCATCAGACGGAGGTCATGCCGAACAAATTTGATTGAATTTTTCGAGGTGGTGATCGGGTGTGTAGATGAGGGTAGTGTAGTTGATGTACTTTATATTGATTTCAGCCAAGCCTTTCATATGGGAGGCTGATAAAGAAGATAAAAGCACATGGGATCCAGGTAACTTGGCATGTTGGATCCAAAATTGGCTTAGTGGTAGGAATGGTGGTAGAAGGCTGTTTGTGTGACTGGAGGCAGGTGGCCAGTGGTGTAGCACAGGAACCGATGCTAGGATGTGGGGGGGTGTGGTAAGTTTGGGGATGTAACAAAGGTTGGCAGGGTGGTTAATAGTGAGGATGGAGGTCGAAATGCAGAAAGATATAGACCGATTGGTCAGGTGGGCAGAATGAATTTAACCCTGAAAAGTACGAGGTGATGCACTTTGAAAGGAGTTACAAGATAAAGTACTCAATGAATGGCAGGACACTAGAAGGTTCAGAGGAACAGAGGGATCTTGGGGTGCTTGTCCACACATCCTTGAAGGCGACAGGACAGGTTAATATGGTGGATCTAAAGCATATGGCACACGTGCCTTTATTGGTCGTGGCATAGATTATAAGAGCAGGGAGGTTATATTGGAGCTGTACAACACTTTGGTGAGGCTACAGCTGGAATATTGTGTGCAGTTCTGGTCACCTCACTATAGGAAGGATGTGAATGCATTGGGACAGGGTACAGAGGAGATTCACCAGGATGTTGCCTGGGATGGAACATTTGAGCTGTGAAGAGAGGCTGGAGGGGATGTTTTCTTTAGGGCAGAGAAGGCTAAGAGGGGACCTGACTGAGGTGTATAAGATTATGAAGGGTATGGACAGGGTGGATAGGAAGCAGCTGTTACCCTTAGTTGAGGTGTCAATAACAAGGGGACAGAATTTTAAGGTGAGGGACAGGAGGTTTAGAGGGGATTTGAGGAAATGTTTTTTTCATCCAGAGGGTGAGTCGCCTGCGAAGGTAGTAGAGGCAGGAAACCTCACTACCTTTAAAAAATACATGGCCGAACATTTGAAATGTCAGAACATTCAAGGCTACAGGAAAAGTGCTGGCAAGTGGGATTGGTGTAGATTTAGTGTAGTTTTGTCGGTGCAGACTTGCTGGGCCGAAGGGCCTGTTCTGTAATGGATGACTCTATGAAAATGTGAGTTGTGAAGTCATGAACGAGATGACCATCTTGGTCCATTAAAATACAAGGGCCATCATCTCTAGGGAGGAGAGAAAAATCAGAAAAAAAGATACTCTATTAAACAAAAGCAACGGACCTGGAATAGTTTGGTAGAAAAAGTGTACTGGAGCACGTGGAGGATTCTGGAAGAGCATCGGTTTTCTCTGATCTGTCAAAGAAACAAAACAATCATTTTTGTAACAAATACTATACATTCTAGGATTTTAACATAATGTTTTCTATATAAAATAAACCTTGTAGTAAGATTTAGATAATCTTGATAAAATACCCCCCAAAACATAAGACACTGTTTATATCTGTGACCAGGGGCAGAACTAGCATGGGACTGTGTGTTATATGGTCATATGGAATACCAAGATATGCCCCCCCCTCCCCCCCCACCGTCCCGTTCCCCCAACACACACACCTGGTCACCTTTCAGATCTCTTTCTCAGCTAGGTTAATAGGAGGCAGACTAATGCTCAGATTAATGCTTTGCAGGATCATGATCCTACTTTACAAAGATCTTTTCTGACTATGAAACATGAGTCGATAACAGGATCCTGGCAACAAGCGCAATATGTCATTTTCCTTTACAGGTGGGACAATAAAGCAAGAATGTCCTTTCAATGTACAAAATATTTGATGAGACAGAATAATATTGAAAGTATGCCGCAAATCTAATGCTCCCCATTTATATAAAACAATATGTTACTATATACTCCCAAACCAAGAAACAAGAGGAGGCTCTAATAGGCTGGGAAAAGGTCAAACACAACCATATCTTCATGTTTAACTAATATTGGAAAGTTAAAAATACCAACGAGAGATCAGGAAGCTTAAAAAGTCACCACAAGCAAAATGTTAAGACAGAAGAAAAACATCAAATGCTGGAAATACAAAACTCATCGACAGCTGAAGAGAAAAAAAAAACAGCAGTTTAAATGCACAATTGGGATTAGAAACTAAAAAAAAAACACGAACTCTTGAAGCCTACATCTTGCTATCCCGCTACTTTCACCCTCTTCAGATTCCGTATAACACTGGTAGTTTCTGCTGAAAGATGATTGAGGACTTCCTTCCCAGTGCTCCGCAGCCAAGCACTGCAGCGATCAAGAGTATCCTCCAGTGAGGAAACATCTGGTGCCACCTGAATGCCACCTAGTGGCAGCAGGGAGCTCGGGACCCTGCACTGTGGTAAACTGTCAGTGTGAATGGCGGTGGCACTCCTCTGACAACTTTTTCATCTTCTCGCCATTGATTTTCATTTTGTTTTCCATTTGAATACAAGGCTTTGATGGTGCTCTATTAGCTCATTTTTCCACACATTTTTCACCATCTAGGGCAATTGCAATCCAGCATTGTAAGGCACTTACCCTGACTTGTCTGGGTAGATGAATATAGGGGCAGGCAGACGGCTTCTACCTGTAACAAACCTTAGGAATCGACTACGATCCTCTGGAAGACAAATTGGTAATTAGGAAGGAAATACAGAAAGGAAGCATTTCCTGTTATCCCCTCCAAATTGCCAAAACAAAAACTTGAACATTTATACCGAAGCATTAGATACAAGTGGCAATGAGCAGTTAAATGCAACAGGCTATTTGTGCAGTGTAAGACAATGGCTACTGACATCACAAATCACAGTTTTAACACAAGCCTTTTGTGTAAGATTAAGAATAAACATGCTCAACTGAGGCCTGATTTAAGTGGGTCTGCATGTGGCAGTCAATTGCACTTTTAGTTGTTGGGGTCGATGCAGACAGAAGTCCAACAATGTTTTAATTAGAAAAAATATTTTTATATCCTCAAATGCAATCCTGCCACCATGAAATGCTAGGAACAGCCATTTACTAAATAACTAGGATCATGATTTTTATTAGAGATGAGTTAGGTCAACCAAGAATTGCTCTCCTTACACAATAGCAATCTAACTCATTTATATTAAACAGCTAAATGCACTCGAAAAAAGTGACAGTGCCTTATATCAGTGGTAATTTATAGCTGAGATCTCAAATAGACAAAATAACTATTTCACTTCAGATTCTTAGAGCCAGCAGGAGGAAACTTTTATTGGATTAATAAAATAATTAACAAAATAACTTGCATAGTGTCTTTCACACCTTCAGGTGTCCCAAAGCGTTTCACTGCCAATCAAATACTTTTGAAGTGTGGTCACAGCAAGGTCCGCAAACAGTAATAAACCAGACAATCAATTTCTTTTTTGAAAAGGTGGGCTGGTTAGTTCAGGGCCAAAATTTGGCCAGAACACTGGGGATAACTCTCCAGCTCGTTCTCAAAATGTAACCATTTACATCCACCTGCAAGGCCAGAAGCAGCATCGGTGCAATGTCTCATTCAAAAGGTGGCATCTCCAAGAGTGCAGTCAATGCCGCACGAGAATAAGAGTCTGGATAATGTATTCGAGCCTCTGGAGTGGCAACTCTAATTCCAGAGGCAGAACAGCCAGGTTAGCTATTCGTACCAGCGTGTCCCTTGTAAACATCACTTATATTTTTACGTTGCATACAGAAAAAAAAAAATCATAATTTCACCATCTCTCTTTAACCTGCTCTTACTGTAATACTGTATTTCAGAGGCAGCAAAACTGCTCGAATTACCTTTTAGCTGTTACCCAGTCTAATGAGTGATGCCAACACAGTCAGAAATCACCTGTTACATCCTCTACATTATAGGGAATTGGCCATCATAAAAGAGTCTTCAATTGAGGAATCACGCAGTTATCACATTATGGGCTCTGGGAATGGTTGGTTTAACAAGCCCATCAGTGACAGTGGATAAGGTCACTTACCATTAGTGAAATTTGTGAGTGCTTCCCAAAGATATTTGACTCTGGTATCAGACTGCTCCAAATCTTCAAAGCGAGCTAAAAAAAAAGATATCGCCAGATAAGAAGAAATCACTCAAATTCTGAACTGTTTTATTTCTTGGGCAACCAATTCTCCAGTAGTCCTATGTAATCAAAGTTGAAGGGTCTATGTAGCTATCACAGCAGGATTAGAGGATATATGGGCATGAGGGATCATGACAACTGAAGCTTTAGTTTTAGTGGAAATACTCCCTAATGCCCATAGCTTATTACCACTGTTAGGTCAGACAGTACATTTACTTATGTCCTGCTAAATTAGTAAGTCTGCTCCAAGCAGGCTTGGTTTTCGTGCCATGACGTTGTATTGAACATTGGGCTATGGCGTTCCACAGAGAGGGAGGGGCAGGTAAAGCAGCTCCTCATTTACATTTCTCCACATCAGAAGTTCCTGCTACAACCTATGCCATCACTAAGTGTCAAGTGGAGGTTGGGCGCCTCAATTCAGGGAAGGAAAATTAAAAAAAAAAAAAAAAAAAATCGCTTATTGTCACGAGTAGGCTTCAAATGAAGTTACTGTGAAAAGCCCCTAGTCGCCGCATTCCGACGCCTATTCGGGGAGGCTGTTACGGGAATCCAAACGTGCTGCTGGCCTGCTTTCAAAGCCAGTGATTTAGCCCTGTGCTAATAAGTCAGAGGCTAAGAAATATTAGGTTGCTCCTGCATTTTTTCTACAGATAATTGAAGAGCAATAACAAGACATTCACACACCCTGACCCATGTCAAAAGTGTTGCATAGAAAGCTTAGGCAATAGGTAGGTTCCAAGTTTGGGCATCAATGCTGGAGTGCATTCAGTGCAAAAGAATCATCCACAACTCCAATGCATTCACGCCACCAAAATAAGCATCCACAGGGTTTGCCACAAAATCAAGTAAATACAATTTGAAAAGGAAACGGAACAAGGGTGGCACAGTGGTTAGCACTGATGCCGCACAGCGCCAGGGATCCGGGTTCAAGTCTGGCTTTGGGCGAGTGTGTGGAGTTTGCCCCGTTCTCCCAGTGTCTGTGTGGGTTTTCTCTGGGTGCTCCGGTTTCCTCCCACAGTCCAAACATGTGCAGGTTAGGTGGATTGGCCATGCTAAAATTGCGCCTTGCGTGTCCAAAGGTTAGGTGAGATTATGAGGATGGAGTGGGCCTAAGTGGTGCTCTTTCAGAGAGTCAATGCAGGCTTGATGGGTCAAATGGCCTCCTTCTGCACTGTAGGGATTCTATGAAGAACAAATAATGCATTCTTTACATTGGTCTACGGGCCCAGTTTGCTGGTTCACCACCAATCCTTGGTGCCGAAAAATCAACACTGCTCATGGAGAAAGCTCAAATTCTAGAAAGATGTACAGTAAGAAGTCTTACAACACCAGGTTAAAGTCCAACAGGTTTGTTTCGAATCACTAGTTTTCGGAGCACTGCTGCTTCCTCAGGTGAATGAAGAGATAGGTTCCAGAAACATATAAACATATATATATATATATATATATATATATATATATAAATAGACAAAGTCAAAGATGCAAGACAATACTTTGAATGTGATCCTTTGCAGGTAATAAGTCTTTACAGCTCCAAACAGAGCAACTGGAGAGAGGGATAATCACAGGTTAAAGAGGTGTGAATTGTCTCAAGCCAGGACAATTGGTAGGATTTCACAAGCCCAGGCCAGATGGTGGGGGATGAATGTAAGGTGACATGAATTCCAGGTCCTGGTTGAGGCTGTACTCATGTGTGCAGAGCTTGGCTGCAAGTTTCTGCTTGGCGATTCTGCGTTGTCGCACGTCCTGAGGCCACCTTGGAGAACGCTTACCCGGAGATTGGAGGCTGAATGCCCTTGACTGCTGAAGTGTTTCCCGACTGGAAGGAAACATTCCTGCCTGGCGATTGTCACGCGATGTCCGTTCATCCGTTGTCGCAGCGTCTGCATGGTCTCGCCAATGTACCACACTTCGAGACATCCATTCCTGCAGCGTACGAGGGAGACAAGGTTGGCCGAGTCGCACGAGTACGTACCACGTCCTGGTGGGTTGTGTTCTCACATGTAATGGTGGTACCCACGTCGATGATCTGGCACATCTTGCAGAGATTGCCATGGCAAGGTTGTGTGGTGTCATGGACGCTGTTCTGAAGGCTGGGTAGTTTGCTGCATCTTGCCAAGGTCATCCCCACACCCCCACTACTTGTCTTCAAACAACCAAGCAATCTCAAACAAACCATTGTTTGCAGCAAACTACCCAGCCTTCAGATTAGGACGCGCGGCAACGCAGAATCGCCGAGCAGAAACGTATAGCCAAGTTCCGCACTCATGAGTACGGCCTCAACCGGGACCTTGGATTCATGTCGCATTACATTCACCCCCCACCATCTGCCCTGAACTTGCAAAATCCTACCAACTGTCCTGGCTTGAGTCAATTCACACCTCTTTAACCTGTGATTATCCCTCGCTCCAGTTGCTCCGTTTGGACCTGTAAAGACTTAATTGCCTGCAAAGACTCGCGTTCAAAATATCGTCTTGCATCTTTGACTTTGTCTATATATATGTTTCTGGAACCTACGTCTTCATTCACCTGAGGAAGGAGCAGTGCTCCAAAAGCTAGTGATTCAAAACAAACCTGTTGGACTATAACCTGGTGTTGTAAGACTTCTTACTGTGCTCACCACAGTCCAACGCCGGCATCTCCACATCTAGAAATATGGGCAGAGCAGTTTAACCACATATTCAACCAGCTTTCATCCAATGTAGAAGCAAATCAACAGGTTCTCACACTGTTAGAAGCAACAGATACAATCAGACTTCTGCTTAATGACAAAGCTGGAGTAGATGCTGCTTCCAGAGCTGGTAGTCAATGTCTGGTCAAAGTCAGTGAACCAAATTGGCCAATCATGTAACCACCATGGAGGAAACTCACTCCCCTCCATCTCTGGCAAAACTCTTCACCAGAATCCTTCTGAGTGTAATATCTCAACCAGGATATATGGCCAGGGAGTTAAGTTAAGTCAGTGCGGTTTCAGAAAAGATCAAGGAACCATAGATAAGGTGGTTGCAGTTAGATTGTTCCAGGAGAAATGCTAAGTACAGAAATAAACCTCTCCATCACATTTGTTGACTTGACCAATACTTTTAACACAGGCAGTCATGAGAGCTTTTGGAAGGTAATGGAGACATGCAGCTGCCCTGAGAATTTCATCACAATAGGTTGATAGTTCCATGATGGCATTTTCACATGCGTCTTTTGACACAAGTCTTCTGACCCATCCCCAGTCAGTAATGGAGCTAAATAGGGCTGCTTGCAAGGGAAGCTACTAAATCTGAGATCACTCCAGGCAAAGATCAAGGCATCCAAGGACACATTGCCATTTCCTGGTCACCAATTACTGTGGATGCTGTAAGGAATTCTGGTTCAAGCTTCACAATGGATTTGGCAGCGAGATTAGTCAACTTGTAACAAGTTGGAAAGATTGATTAAATATAAAAGTTAACAAAACTCGGCAGTAATTTCCAGGCTCAGATTGGCTTTAGTTCCCATTTTAAGCAGAATGTGTTATGTGGTCTCATCATGTTTGGGAGTTCTCATCAAGTGGTCTCTTGTCTTGTTTGCAATTTTGTCTTTCGGGCTGCAATGTGGCTGTCCTTTGTAATGGTCACCTTCTCGACTGTTAGAGCGTTTATGGCTTGCTCCGTTTATACAGTTTCCAATGCCCAGATCTCCTTGGCCTGATGTGATTTGTACTTTATGTGATTTAGTCCTGGCCCCTTCCAAAGATTATCTGATTTATACATACTGTCAGTTATAGATCAATTCAAACCAATTTGATCTGTCCTGGAGGTTACTTCAGCCATTCTTTTAAGCCAGCATATGCAATTTCAGGTAAATACAGTTTTCAGTCAAAAGGTTAATCCAGAGCTTCAAATCCAACATCTAGAATTGAACATGATCTTCGCACAAGTGGTTCAGAGCTGGACATATACTGTAGCAAGATTTGTTCTCCAAAGCACTGAGAACTTCAGCTTCATAATCAACACAAAGCAAACTGAAGTAACATGCCAGTTTGCTCCAGAAAGCAAACAATCCCACTATCTTGAGCCCAAAGTTTCAGTCCATGACCGTCAACCCTGCTCCACGCATGTGAGAATTAAATATTACAGAGAAGGAGGAGTTGCTGGAAGTCTGAAAGTGTCAGATGGCTGGACAAAATACCAGGTGAAGTGCTCACCTAAGCTGGCATGCCAAGCAGCCCAATATCATATTAAAACAATCACATCTGAGTTGGGCTGATCAAGTAGCCAGAATGCCTGACACTAATTTACCAAAGCATATCTTCTATGGGGAATCTGGAATGTGCTGTCATGTCGTCAAACTCTGAAGGCTTCACTTAGGGGTTCTGATATCAACCAAAGAGTCCTGGACGAAGCTCACTCAGGGTTGTTTGTACCTGGCACAATTAAATGATGTGCTAGCTTTGCGGCATCCTTCGGAAGCACATCAGAGAGAGAGAGAAATGCAAGAAGTGGGAATCCTGAGCCATTGTGCAACACTCAATCATCTATGGTATCCTGTCCTATTTATAGTAGAACCTTCCAGGCACAGATTAGCCTTAGCATTCACCATCATACCCACCACGTTCCTATCAAACACTCCAGATGATAAACAAGGACATAATTGTAGTAAGGCTACATTCTTATGCTTCAATCCCTTTGTAACAAAAGCCAACACACCGTTAGCGTACCTATTGTTTGCTGTACCTGCATGTTAACTTTCAGTGATTCATGTACTTGAGCACCCATGTCCCTTGAGTGCAAACAATTCTCAGTATTAGATTTATCTAGTGTTGGAACATGACAGCTTTCAGTGTAGACGATTTCTCATTCCAGTGCTTGCTACAGTGTAACATCTTTCAGGAAAAAGAACTTAACAAAGGCAACCTACACAATGCTAAGGGTTTTCTTCAAGATTGAAGGGGATGGCATGGCCAGGTTAAGATCAGAGAAGTATCATAAAAAGTTGTAAAACTTTACCCCCTTCAATTATCTCCCCTTTTATCTTGGAAGTTGACAGTTCCACAGGTGTGGCCACCCTCCAGTATTTCACTCGTATTCATTCTTTATGTATGAATCTAGACAGCAGCCATTCAATCATAAGGCCTCAAGAGACAAGACAAAATCTGTCCTTCCACGGTGTTTAATGCAATGCTGTTATCCTCCCCCAACTATTCCCCCATTCTTAGTGACATGCTGAGGCCAATTATAGTGCCCTATTACCACAAGTCAGATTAGCTAACAGCAAAAACTATGGATCAAATTCAGTACTTTCTTCATTTGTATGGTTCTGTTTAACATGAAGGCATGTCTTTATCAACTGAATCACAAAGACAGAATTGGCAAGGTTTAAGTTGAAATCCCATACTACAGACACAAGGACCACGGTTGCCACAACTTTTCCCCTGCTTGACAATTTCTTGCAAAAAAATGCAGCCACCTTCAGCACTAACCCTGCCTTGGGGCTTTTAAGCACAGATTACCATCACTGGCCAAAACGGATTGCTTAATCATGTAGAAGATTGTGGGAAAACATGTCGCTCATTAGCACTACAGAGCAATTTCTCCCAGTCTTTGTGCTTCTAGCTTGTATCAGGAACTGTAAGGCGTCTGGGGGTGGTGATGTGCTGAACAGTTGCATGAAAGGTGGCTTTCCTCTGGAAACTGTAATTTTTGCCCCGTTAACTTATAAAATACCACCACTAAACCACCACCCCCCGTAAGCATAACGGCAAATTGTATATATCCCTATGATGCAACTTACCCAACAACTACACTACTAAAACACTGGACAATCCACCCTAACCAGAAATCTCTAGATACATTCTAGTCTCAGAGACATTAGTATCTGGCCTTCTCTGGGTGCCAGGCTTGACCTGTTTGTTGGGTAGAGAGGAAGTCTTGACTGGGCGAATTATCTCCGGAATACCACCACCTCCAAATTCCCTTCCTAGTAACACATTGACTTGGAAATATTTTGCCTTTCCTTCGCTGGGTCAAAAACCTGGAAGTAACTCCCTTCTTAACAGCAAATGAGAGGACCTCCACCACATGGACTTCAGTGGTTCAAGAACCTCCCTTTCCGCCACCTTCAAGAGCAATTAAGGGTGGGCAATAAATGTTGACCTTGCCAGTGGCTCTCATTTCCGTGAACAAATTAAATAAATGGCACAGATGCTATATTCAGAATAATATGTAGCCTGGGTCATTTATCCCTCATCTTGAACAGTACTGGAAACATTGGAAAAGAATACCTTTAAAAAAAAATTACAAAAAATAAAGTCTGAAACGTTGGCATTTTGTACTTACTTAAACGTTTAAGAGCTTCCACTGTGATTTCAGGATCACCACAGACTTTTTTTTCCAGCTCCTGCCAGGTCAGGAGGTCAAGCACTGCTTGGGGAACCACCTTCAGTAGGCCAGCCCTTATTGCCTGAATCTGAAGCAGACAAAAGAAATGCAAGCAAAGGCATTGGCCACCAGAGATTTTAAATAAGCAGTGCACATCTGGATGCAAAAAATGAGGCCAAACGTTTTGAAAGGAGAGATTCATTTGGTTAAAGCTGCAATATGTTTGTCATCTAGAGAGGAGAGAGCAAAAGGACAACAGGCTTTCTTATGCAAAAACGCCAATTAAAACGAAACAGTGCATATCCTTCCGTAAAACCTTTTCCCTTCTCCCTCCTCCAGTTATAGACTGCTCCCAATGGGCTGAAATTAGGACTCAAGGCTGCTCTTTAATCTTGAATATGGTGCATGACATCTTTGTCAATGTAAGGACAACTAAATCTTATCAAGAATAAAAACAAAAATTGAAGTAATACGGACTTGAAAAGTCAGACGCGATCGAACAGCCTCATTGCACCAGACTCGATAACGCAAGAGGGCAATAAAATTGTGACGCTCAAAACACCTCGCGAGATCACGTGAGACGTCATGATCTGGATCTTGCCCTCGCTGGGCGAGATCCAGATTTACATATTCGGCTCATTTAAATATGCTGGTGTCCAATTCTCCCAAGTCCTGGGAACGAACGCCCGAGTCTGGGAGACGGTGCCACACAAACGTGGACCAGGCATAATGGTACCATGTGGGGGGGGGAAGAGACACAGAGAGAGAGAGGGGAAGGGAGTCTTCCAGACCATCAGAGGCCCCCAGATGGTTGGGCTGACCCTGCCAGACTTGCCCAGTTTTCCCAGTATGTTTCTGTTTCATTTCAATTTCCATCAGCCGCAGTATTCTGCTTTCACTAAAGACTTGTCAGGCATTTTACAGCATTGTTCCATATCACCTCCCTCTCCTCTGGCTCTTCTATTGCCCCTGTTGTTTTTGACTCTATAATTACCTGATCTTTGTTTTCTTCCAGTTTTGCTTTTTGCACCAATTTAATGAATTCCTTCCGATCCTCATACTGGACAACGGTGTTGCTGCCATCAGGTTTCAGGTCCACAACAGAGTGATCGCTGAGTACAGTGGTATAGGTTAACTCATTCCCAAATTTAAACTCAAAGATCTCCTTGTCCATGGTTTCCATCGCTTCCAGCAGTTTCACCTGCACAGAAAGAATGGGACTGACCTTAGTGTTGCAAACTATAGTTTGTGAGCAATTTACTTGGGTTTACGCCAGTTAAATAGAGATACTTTAGAAGAAATCAGAATACAATTTTCAATAATATGCAGTTAATTCTATTTTTTAAGGTTGAAGTGGTGCTCCAGTGAACTGCAGCTATATCATGTGCAGTTTATAAAGACTGAGCCGGTTGCAGATACATATTCCCACTAGGTGGCAGCATGACTATTTCTCAGATTGTGTGCAACACATTGACAATGCAAGGAAGTTTTGCAAGGAAAGAAAAGTGTTGAAGAGGCTTGTGTGCTCTTTCCTACTCTTCTCAAAAGGACAAACATTTATAGCATTAAAGGTGTGAGGCTTTGCGGGAATAAGAAACGGAGGGAGCCAAGCTATTTTATAGGTGGATTTTGATTAAGAGCACAGCGCAGACAGTCCCTTTTACACATATCTTTCTATCCGCCTTGATTTCCCAGTTTCACAGTACAAATCCATCTCCTCCTTATCCAGCCCTGCCTCACACACTCTGATACTTCTCTTTTCTCGAGCAGCACAGATATTAAAATCTTAGAGCTGTCAAAAAATTATAAGACAGTAAATTTTCACGTAACTTCATTGCAGTATTGATGTAAGCCTACTTGTGACAATAGAAAGATTATATCATGACGGGTAAAATGTTCTGCTGCAAGCAGCAGAAAAAACATAGTTGTTAGCAGCTGTAATAATTTGGTACTGTTAAGAATCTATTAACTGGGCATAAGAAATTACTGAACAAATATTGACCTTGGAAGGAGCACAGCAATAACTCAGCTTTCTACTTCTCGGTCTCCTCTTTTTTGATCAACCTTTTGGTCATCTATATTAATATGTCCTTATGTGGTTTGGTGTCTAGTGTTGGCTGTTAATGCTCCTGTGCAAAACCTCCTAAGGTGCTTCAATGCTAAACGTTACTATATAAATGCAAACTGTTGCTGAAACTGCCCGAATCTCCTTTTACATAGGTCATTGGAACCCATAGGATAAAAGTCGCCAGCTTCACATATTTGTTAGGACCAAAGTTCAAGAAATAAAGTGCAGTTTACTAACTCACCTAATTCACATAGATTTAGAAACAGAGCATATTATGAACTGCAGATGAATATTGCAGCGATAACAGTTCGCTATAAACAAGCAAATCTCGAACAAATTGCATTTAGTACTTCAAAAAAATAAATAATTCTTGGAATGTGGGCATTGCTGGCAGGGCCAGCATTTAGTGTCCACCCCTAACTGCCCTTGAGAAGGTGGTGATGAGGTGCCTTCCTGAACTGCTGCAGTTCATGATGTGTAGATACACCCACAATGCTGTTCCAGGATTTTGACCCAGCGACAATGAAGGAACAGTGACACATTTCCAAGTCAGGATGGTGGGTGGCTGGGAGGGACACTTCCAGGTTCTCATGTTCCCACGTGCTTGCTACCCTTGCCTTTCTAGATGATAGTGGTCGTGAATTTGGAAGGTGTTTTCTAAGGAGCTTGGTGATCTCCAACACTGCACTGTCTACACATATCAATTAAGAAACAATAGATCTATTTATAAAATATCTACAACTCACCAAGACAGAGTCTACTGCAGGAAAGTCCTTGGACCATCTCACTTCCTCCCCTGCTAGTTGTTTCCATACAATTCCAGGAAGAGCCAGCACCTGGAAAACACATACAAGGTTTTCATTAGCCTAGAACATACTTCAGATAAAGATGGATTTGTGCAAGTTTTTTCTCGAGGCCTAGTCAAAACAACATGAAGACTCTAATATCAGCATTTTGTATTTCATCCCAGTAGGTATAATTTACTCCCAGCTGAGAGAGCACTCAGATGATCTAATAACATCTTTTATCATCACAGTTTTGAGCTGACAATTTACTGATATTGCTTTCTCGTACTCCTTTGTCCAGGGAGGAATGCTTTCTCATACACCTTTGTCCAGGGAGGAATGCTTTCTCATACTCCTTTGTCCAGGGAGGAATGCTTTCTCATACTCCTTTGTCCAGGGAGGAATGCTTTCTCATACTCCTTTGTCCAGAGAGGATGGGGGATCAGAAATAGCTCTTAGTTTCTGGGTACCTCACTATTTCTCATTCAGTAAGTTAATAAATACTGGAAACACTGAATCTGGAAGAATTATGAAAGCTCAGGACAACCCATATCTGATCAGGCATTCCCACAAAACCATTGAACCACCTTTTATATCATTGCTTGGAAATTAAATTAAAATCTTATTTAAGCATTAAATAGTAGATGCTCTATATTTACAAGATTCGAAAGGAGTCTTCTGAACTGCCTAATATTGGGGGGTGAAACACAAGGAGACAACTACTAAGTCCATGCAGGTAACGTACAGAGCTGCACGGTAGCACAGTGGTTAGCATTGCTGCCTCACAGGCACCAGGGATCCGGGATCAATGCCAGCCTCAGGTTATTGACTGTGTGGAGTTTGCACATTCTCATGTGTCTGCGTGGGTTTCCTCCGGATGCTCCGGTTTCCTCCCACAGTCCAAAGATGTGCAAGTTAGATGGATTGGCTGTGCTAAATTGCTCCTTAGTGTCCAAAAGGTTTGGTGTGGTTACTGGGATAGGGTGTGGGCTTGGGCCTAGGTAGGTTGCTCTTTCCAAGAGTCAGTGCGGACTCGAAGGGCTGAATGACCTCCTTCTGCACTATAGGGGTTCTATGATTCGATGATTATAATGGTCACAAACTAAGGTGAAGGGCTAAACCCATATATTACAGGATATCAACAAGGAAAAGTAGTAAATGGGAACAACAAGCATCACTTTTTAATTAAAATATTTAAAAAATCAAAATCTTACCCCAATTACCATTATGTTATGATAACACCGGGAAGGGGGGGGGGGCATTATGTGATGGGGGGAAAGAAGAGTCAAGGGCCACTGGAGCCCCCTGGTGGTCAGGGACAGGTCAGGGCAGGGCTGGGGGGGGGGGGGGGGGGGGGGGGGGGGGCTGGGGCTCTCCACCGGTCAGGTGGGTGGGCTGTAGGGTTGTCTTTGCAATTTAAATAATGCCCCCCCCCCCATCTAAGGAGCCGGCTGGCCAGTGTATTTAGGTCCTTTCCCAGCAGAATCCATGACTACCTGTGGGTGGACTGCGATGGGAATCAGTCCGGAACAGCTGGAGGGATTCTCACCAGTTCTCCCGTCTGAAATGACAATCATTTTTTGGAAAAATTCCACCCATATTTTATTCTGTCCCCAAGTAGGCACTCTATTCTTCCAGAATCAATCTAAACGTGATTCTTAGCTCCCAAGTATTCGCTTCTTTTCTTTTCCTTTTCTAACTGGATAACATCCAATTCCCAAGCTGACTTTCACAGTGAGGGTTGCCTTGGAGGTCCCTCCCTCCAGCCAAAGCAACGTAAATCTTCCAGTATCATTTAAATCTTCATGAACTTTGCCTTCCCCAATCCAAGCACCAGGTCCCATTCTTGAATTGTGAACCATTGCAACTTTTGCAGCTGCTTCTGCTCATACTCTCAGATCCTTGCAGACTGAAACGATGTGGTATTACAGAAAACCTGCAACCTGAACCTGGAATGGCTTCTTATGGACGCTTTCCCTCCCAAAACCCATCTCCAAAGCAACATGTTCCCCGTGGGCCTTTTATCCAGGTAGAAATGTTAATTAGCTATCCTTTAGACTCCCAGCTTCAGTCTATCTTGAAGCTAAATAGACAGGTTTTGTAAATGGTTATACTTTAATATAACCATGATATTCCCAACACCTTCCTGGGAATTTAGAGACAGTACCCACTGTTGGCACAGATGCTCTTGCCATTGTTTGTAAGTGTGAACATTTTGCACCTTCCTCTCAGTAAAACAACCAGGGCCCTCCCTTTAATCTTTAACAAGCAAACATCCCAGGCTAGCTGTCATCATAATTCAGAGCAAATCACATGAACCCTTCATTTTATCCGAAACTAATGACAAAATCCCAAAAGATAACAATCTTATAAAGCTTTGCATCTATAAACAAAAATGATTACCAAAAGCTCTCTTCCTCGCATTGCAGCCCCCATCAATTGGCCTATCCATTCATACTTCCCAAATTCTTTGCAGGATGGATTAGGAACATATACATCCCGTGCTTCTCCAGTACTGTTACCCTGGGGAAAGGAAAGCAAACAGTAAATAAAATATTTGTCTCTAGTCCATATTAGGCAATTCCGGAGATGAACTGTGTCGGCAATCTTTGAAAGACCAAAAGAGCGAAGCTTTTCTACATACTTTAATTTTATTCAACCAGGTTCCAACCAATGTGGTAATTGTTGGTAGGACTAATCCAAATATGATTCCTGGGGCAGCAAGGTACTTCAGCAAGCACCCCAGCTACCACACAATTTACTTTGTATTTTGGGATTTTCTTTTGTTCTGTATTTTGTACTGAAGCCAGTGCTAAATAATTAACTTTTCAGTTACAGAATGTCTTTCAGAACCTCAGGGCCAAACATAGCACTTCACAGCCAGTCAAATTTTGAAGTGGAAAGATTCAATAGACCATTTGTGTACTGCAAGGTCCCAGAAAGAGCTATGAAATTAACAGTCAGTTAATCTATTTTGGAAATGTTAAGAGATAAATATTGGCCAGGACACCAAGCAATCATTGTTCTTCTTCAAAAACACTACTCCTCATCTAACCAGCAGCACCTCCAACAACCCAGGTACATCTTCAGCATTGCACTAAAGAATTAAACTGGACTTTAACATGAAGTCCTGGAATGGAGTTGGAACCCATAACCTCAAAATTAGAGCTGGCAGTGCTATTGAAAAGTCAAAGTGACACTTCATGTGAGCGAGCAGAACACTCATTTTGAACATTAGAGGCTTAATCTCAAAGTCTGGCAAAACAGAGGGGTGATTTCTGGGTCAGGAACACAAACCCCGAAGTAGTGGTACTTCACGTTGGTCTTTGCCATAGCACACTAATTAAAAACCCACTTCCATGCTCCCCCGACAATTAAGGATAACATGGCCATTTTGTCAGGTTTTTGTTTGTAGGGATCACGGTATGGCTCAGAAAATCTCAGCAGCACTTGAATGTTTCAGGCTGCTGAACCCCAAGGGAATGGCAAGGAGACTAATGAAAGGAAACCCCCCCCCCCCCCCTTGCATTCTTTGCTGGAGGTCCTGCCGTGGAATCAGGACTGCAGCAAGGTGAACTTTCCCAAGGATGACAGGAGAGGAAAGAGGACAGCTTCTCAACCCGAGCAGGCTTGGGTGGAAGTGGCCAACAAAATGAGAAACAGCAATGTGTTCTCTCCAGCCTTGAGGCGGAACCAAGATGATCCAGAGGGCAAGGAATGAGTGTGTCAGAACACTTTCACGTGCCAATGCTCGCATTCTGTCCAATATTGTCCTGTACAGTACCCCTCAGATCATCACACCATGCAGCTCCACTCATTCCCCTCCCTACAGACACATCACATAACCAACTAATCAGCCAATACTCAAATTTGCCCCAAGTCTTTTGCCATTTTGCACACATGCCTCACAAATGGTTTCCTTCCTCCTCTGCATATAAGCCAATATAAGCATTCATACCTGCCTGCTTTCTCTCCTTGCAGGACAGAGTACACAACTGGGTGAGAGGCATAGATGGGGGGTGAGTAAAAGGATGTTGGTGGTGGACCTTCTTTTTGGCCATAGCCCTGTTGGTCCATAAGGAGGTCTTGTTCCAGTTGGCTGCAGCAACCTGTGGTGAGTTCAGGCCTCCTGAGGAACCAATTCGCAGACACATCAAGAGAACTGATCTTCGCTGCCTGTTGACCCTGTGTTGGTGGTCTCTCCTCCTTCCAACTGGATTGCAGTGGTCATTCTTATTGCTCTGTGAATGGCCCTATGGCGGAGTAGGAAGCTATTGCAATGCTGGAACAATAGACAGGCAGCAGAAATTGCAGCTGAATATGGGTGAAGTGCTGGACAGGAGAGTGCCTTCCAAGCATTGGTAATCACCAGTCAAGTGGTAATACGACTCACAGAGAGAAGATGGGCTTTGCATGGCAGTCTCTCACCTGGCCATGGCTGGAGCTCTTCAGTGTAACTGATCCAGGCCATCACAGCTCATCAGCTTCACTAAGGCCGCTTCTTCTGCTGTGCACTCGCTTTCATCAATCTGCTGGTTTGGAGACTGAGCATGAGAATAGCTTGCCGTTGGAAAGAGGGGGTCCATGCGTAAAATCATTCTTAATTGCATTAAGAACTTAATGTGACTTCTCGCCTCAGCCATAGGGTCACTGCAAACTCGCCCCAGGAATGGCAGGAGGCGGGAACATGTTTTTTTGGCATTTTCTGCAATTTTACCTGCCTTTAAGCCCCCAAACCCACTCCCAACCCAACCTTCCACATCCTAAGAAAATCCCAGGTCACATACAGCACGCAAATAAAACATGCATCGTCTCTCAGCTCCAACACGAGAACAGGACCACATACTGCGCCATCTGAAAATTCCTTTTCCCCAGTTTCTACCATATTCTGCTATCTCTTGAATGGGATTGCCAATTCTGTGCCATATGTTTAATAGAGAGATAGAGTAACTGATGTGGATAAGGTATGGCAGGGATTTTTCTGAGCCATAACCCAGTTATGAGTCAATTCCTTCAAGGGGAGAAAGAAAAAAAGACTTCAATTGCTTTCTTCATTCATCTTTATAGCATACCTGATTAGATGTCCTTACAAAAAATGGTAAAGGCACCGGACTGTCCCCAGAACTCGGGCAAAGCTCTTCAGAGATGTCAGAGAGGCTGTCTCGGAATCCACCACCTATTGTTCAAACATGTTCTATTTAAAATGTTTTATTAATGTTAAATAATTATCCTCACAGATAGAGTATCTATCAGAACTATTTATAACACATTTTATATCAATTTTCAAGCACTGCCTGCACATTATAACTTCATGATTAGATTACAACTGTTAATACTTCAATGAGGGCATCATGCTGTATTAGCTACGAGAATTGCTCATTAAAGTCTATCATGACACTATCACAAAGGGGAAAAACATAAAATAAAAATATATCAATGGCAGCATAAAAATCATTAAAGAAAAAATACACAGTCAGGCATGGATTGTTCTGAAATTCATTCATGGCTTATGTTGTCTTCCAGATTGCTCCATAAGATTATTGTTTCGTAGTCACTATTGGGTACTCTTTATTTTTTACGCAGCTCATTCTGACCATACATTATCTCAAACAGTGCTTAAAATTAGCATATAAAATCTTTAGAAAAACATTTATAAAGCTCAATGGCACATGCTGAACATTTGAAATAGAAATAGAAATGGCTGGAAATACTCTGCGACAGTCAGCATCTGTGGAGAGAACAGGCCAGTTAACCTTTCAGGCTGAAGAATGCTTACCTTGGTCAATGATTCCTTCAGAGATAAATTTACATTCCCACCACTGGTCGTAGCGCGCTGGCCACCTTGGGGCAAAAAATAAAATACAATTGCGTAAGGTTATACTTTGTGGCGCTTTGAAAAGTTAGCAATGTGAGAGAGGCACTGTCTGTACGAATATGCTATTCGAGCTACAAATGAGTTACTTTGCCCAACAGAAGTTTGATTGATTAAACTCATCATCACTAGTAAACCTATTAATAAAATCAAAGTATTAAATAATAAACACAGCAATCATCCTATTTTGCACATGAAGATCCATTTACAATGTACAAAGCCTGAAATCACAAAGCAGAACCCTAGATTTCAACATCGTGGTTATGTACAACAGAATCCAATGGAGTTTTAACCCAAACCATTAACACCCTAGGCTCAGGAACTCCTTCAAGTCAGTTGTCCCAGTGTTGTCATTAGCATTAAATGCTTAAATAGGCATAGTCCTTCTGAAGTCCAAAAGAAAATAGGAATTTTAATTGTTTTTCGGGTTATTTTAGTTTGCCTCCTTTTACAACTAAGTTATTTGATAAAGCAGTTCTCCAGCTGGTTGCTCAGAGATGTACATAAGCCCAAAGTGGCTGTATTTCCAAATATAATAACAGCACGATGATATGGAAATGAGTGGTCTACTCCTGCTCCTAAAAAGAGTGAGCAAGGCAATAAAATGTGGAGCAGAAGTCCTAAAGTTCCAATCCATGCTAAAGCTGTAATGAACAACTGATTAGGATGTCCGTCTTCGGTATTTTTCAATAAAGGAATGGTTTTGAAGCAAAAGCATTTCAACGCAGTTACAGAGCAGAACTGACAAAGCCAAATGAACTGTAGTCTAAGTTGGTCTGGGGGCAATCAAAGATAAATAAAAATGGAAGGGAGAGGCTATATACTTGAATAAATAAAATAAAAATTGATGCAAACAACTGAACTTTTGAGTAATGAGACAATGTATCAAAGCTGTCAAGTATTTTTAGGGTACTTGAAAGTCTCAAAGGGCCTTCCAGACTCAAAACATTAGCCCCGTTCTGTCTCCACAGATGCTGTCAGACCGGCTATGATTGTCCCATTACTTTTGTTTCTGTTCCAGCATCCACAGTAATTTGCTTTTATCTAAAAATACTTGTATGGTTTGAGATTCCAGTATGTATGTAAACTGACCAATATAAAACTAACAAAGCAGAGGTGCTCTGCAGTGATTAAACACTTTCCCGATTCTCACCATCAGAAAATCCCCTAGCCCACATTTATTTTTTTGAATCCCACATACAAGGCATGATCCACATTCCCTTTCATTTTCCAAACACTACCTGTAATCCAAGGGTTTCTCGCATTTGTCCGAAGGCTTCAAACCTTCAAACATCTGTAAAACAAAACATGTATAACAATGCAATTTAATGCAGTCAGAGGAATTTATTCGGTTTCACCCAGATTTCATCATTTGAGTTAATCATAGAATCCTTACAGTGCAGAAGGAGCCATGTGGCCCATGGAGTTTACACTGACCCTCTGAAAGAGCACCTAGGTCCACTCCCCTGCCCTATCCCTGTAACCCCACTCAACCTTTGGACACTAAGGGACAATTTAGCATGGCCAATCCACCTAACCTGCACATCATTGGACTGTGGGAGGCGGAGGAAACCCACTCACACACAGGAAGAATGTGCAAACTCCACAGTCACCCAAGGTTTGAATTGCCACCATTCTGTGTGAAAATAGATTACAAAGTATGAAATCAAAACCAATTCTAGGGTGGCATGGTGGCACAGCGGTTAGCAATGCTGCCTACACCACTGAGGATCAGGATTCGATCCCGGCCCTGGGTCATCGTCTATGTGGAGTTTGCACATTTGCCCTGTGTCTGCATGGGTTTCACCTCCACAACCCAAATATGTGCACGTTAGGTGGATTAGCCAGACTAAATTGACCCTTAATTGGAAAAAATAATAATTGGGTAATCTAAATTTTAAAAAATCAAAACCAATCCAATTGTTAGCATATTTCATGCTGTTAGAACCAGTACATGCCATAAAGGACAATTTAGAGTCTTCACATTGTTGTTTAAATTGTATTATATTTAATAGAAAAGAATGCAATCTTTCCATCCTGTAGTGGCTGCTTTGAGGCAGGAGAGGGAGGAAAGTTCCTTGACACTGGGCTGGATTCTCTGCCATGCGCCGCTGGTAGCAGAGTTCCTGATGTGGCAGAGAACCCAGCAATGGGGGAAAAACAGGGTCAGCGCCCGTGCCTACACCTGACGTTGTGACTGAGGTTCGCTCCCTGTCCCAGGAGGATGCAAATGGGTCATTAAGATCCATTTGCATCTTAATAGGCTGGACACCATATTCTTCAGTCCTCTGGGCCAGGATCATGTGTACTTGAATTGGTGCTGGTTCTGATGAGCATGTATTTGACGTGGTGGACCTCACGGTGGGCAAAGGGATAACTCTTTAAACGAGCTGCCCCCAAAGTCCATCAGTGGGCCACCCTCGCCCCCACAATGCAAGAACTGCCCACCCTACCACACCCCCAACCCCGAAAGAGAGACCCCCAAAGAGACCCCCTAATTAAGGTGACCCAGAAAATCCGAGGGGAAGCAGAATTCTGTTGTGGGGGGCCCATACGCAGAACATCGCTATCGAGACACCTACTCATAGTGGCAGCCCGACAGTGGGATTCCCTGGGGAATCCCTCACAATCCTCACCATGCAAAAATTTGGATGGCTAAAGATTGGAGATGACTTCCTGATTTGCACTCCCAAATCAGGTGCATTTCAGCTCCGGCGAGAGAACATAGTCTTCCCAAACAGAGAATCCTGCCCTCTGTCTCATCTTTGGTAGAGTTTACCTGGGGCTCTGATGAGAATTGCAACCCACTTTATTAGGGCGGGCAGCCACTTAAGCCAATTAAGGCCCCTCTTTCTGAACCCATCACATTTTCCTGTGTCGTCCTGGGACCTTCTTTATTTTTAAATTCTCTCTGTATGCATCTGAGAGCTCTTCCATTTTTAGGTGCCCTGGTGCACCCTTCCTGCCGTAGAAGCATCCACCTCCTGGTGGGATTGCTAGCCGTCTAATGCTGCAAGCCCTCTGATTGGGGTGCCTGGGTTGGTCTTAATACTTCCACCTTAATAATGGTCTCCTTAATCGGACGGTGAATGCGGAAGAGGTCTCTTAGTTGGCCACCTCTTGGAAGATCACCTCAGGGATGAACACCAGACACCAGCAGGGTCAGGATTGGGAAATGTTTCCAATACGGGGTTCCAGATCAAAGTGGGAATATTCAGTTCAGTGATTATACAAAATTACAATCTTGCTCACTCACTTTCTCACTCGTCGCAGAAGTGTCACACACACAGACACAGTGTCACACACACAGACACAGTGTCACACACACAGACACAGTGTCACACACACAGACACAGTGTCACACACACAGACACAGTGTCACACACACAGACACAGTGTCACACACACAGACACAGTGTCACACACACAGACACAGTCTCACACACACAGACACAGTCTCACACACACAGACACAGTCTCACACACACAGACACAGTCTCACACACACAGACACAGTCTCACACACACAGACACAGTCTCACACACACAGACACAGTCACACACACACAGACACAGTCACAGACACACAGACACAGTCACAGACACAGTCACACACACAGACACAGTCACACACACAGACACAGTCACACACACAGACACAGTCACACACACAGACACAGTCACACACACAGACACAGTCACACACACAGACACAGTCACACACACAGACACAGTCACACACACAGACACAGTCACAGTCACACACAACGTGCTGCTTGAGCCCTGTTACATTTATTGTGGCACGGATCCAGCTAATGACAGGTCTGGTTTGGATGGTCATCTGTGTGGTCACAAATTGACATGCTGCTTACAGGATTTTAGTCTTGCGGCAGCTTAAAGGCAAATTCAGCAGTGATGAACTGAAATTGTTCGGAGATCTTCAGGGAGGGAGCACTGAGAAGCATTGTGCGCAGTATGGTTTCACATCTTGGGTAAAGACCATATAATCCCTCCATTTCCCCCCTCCACCAACCAAAAAGCAAAAAGGAACTAATGTTTATGCCTGTCTACATGAGCTTTGCAGAAAGACCGATGCATAAAGTTCACGAGAAACAGTTCATAGGGGAAGCATGGCTGATCTTTGAGAGATGTACTCACTAAGAGCAGCAAGCACCCAACTACATTGGTCAGGCAGTGGCACAAACCACAGATGGAAAGGTTAGTGGACAAGTGGACCTGCAATTTTTTGCTGGAATGATGCCTTTTTTCCTTCTGAGAATTTAAAAACGAAACTTTGCTTTCAGTTAATTTAGTGCATCTTACTCCTGCCAATTGAGCAGTGGTCACAATATGGCCATGTACTAATCTTAATGTCTATGTCTTCATACAACCCAATGTGAGTTACATGGAGTTAATACAATTAAGGAACACCTAAACCACTGATTTCCACTCTGTCTACACATCATTCATCCGGTCATTCATTCTATTATTTGCAAGCACCAGTCCAGAGATGAGCACACCAGGATAGTGAAACTACAGGGAGAAAAGGTGGGGGAGTTGATCAAGATGATAACATTTTAGATTGGAGGGTGCGAAGTATCAAGTCATGCCTAGCATGTATCAGGACACAGATTCGCTGGGCTGCATTTTCAAATGAAGATGTTAATGGAGTATTACACCCATATATTGGGACAACAGGGCATCTTCCACAAAGTGCTCCCTCTGGCTACCCAGCCAGAGAAGTTATTACCATCAGAAGTAACACCATTAGAAGGCATTTTCTTGTGAACATGAGGAAGGGCCAAAAAAAAATCTTTGCCAAGAGCAAAAAGAAGAAAATAGAACACAATGTTACTTCCTCTCCTTTCTATCCAATTTTCTCTTCTTTATCAGTCAATAGCATTGGCTCATGCAAAAACAATAATTGCTCCCCCAATACTTCTTCCATGTGTTATGTTAAGGGTGGACAGTGAATACCAATGAGCTCCTTGACCATGAAAGCCATTACACAGCTATTGGAGAGAGAGTGATAATGTCACTGGACAAATGGTAACTCCACTGGATGAGTAATCCAGAAGCCCAGGCTAATGGGGTTCAAATCACAATGTGGCAGCCGGCGGAATTTAGAATCAATTTTTCATCTGAAATTGAAATTCTCAGTAACAGTGACCACAAAACTATCATCGACTGTTGGAAAAATGCATTTGGCCCACTAAGGTCCTTTACAAAAGAAAAGTTGCCATCCTTAGCTGGTCTGGCCTACGCGAGATCCCAGACCCACAACAATGCAGTTGATTCTTAACTGCCCGGTGAAATGGCCTAGCCAGCCGGTTCAAGATGGGCAACAATTAGAGATGGGCAACAATTGCTGGCCTTGTCAGTGACAGCCACATTCCATGAAAGAATAAAGAAAATAACAATTGAGACTGCAAAAATTCCATTAAGGTTGGCTGGGTGTAGAAACCCGAGCAAATGTTTTTAGTGAAACCCTAGGACACCAAACCTCTCATCCAAGGTCCAAACATTTCACGGACTGGACTTGGAACCTTGCTGATCTGTATGTTTCAGTACCATGTCAGTTGATGATTTTCCTCAATGAGGTACAGGGATGAACTTCAGAAAAGGACTTTAAAGATAAGTGACTAAGCTGACTGGCACAACTGCTCATCAGCTAACAAAATTCTAGACTGTCAAATTCTTGTACACTCAAGCAAAATGTTCCAGATTACTTTGATCAGATATACCTGTATGAACACAGCATTCTTACAAGAGGAATCAAGGGAGGGATTATTTCGATGCTCCATGGCAACTCGCCGATTGATGTAGAGTTTTGGCATGAAATTGGGTTTGTTAGTTTCTGAATCCTTGAGGCATTGTGTAATCAGAGCTGTGCGCCGCTTTGACAGCAGGAGGAACTGCTTGATGTGCTGGAACACAAAGAAAACATTGGCATTAATCTGTCAGCTTTAGCAAGGTGCTAGCTAGTGCATGTCCCAAGCTGAGTTTGATTGTTATTTGCTTAAGGTAGCACAGGATCTGCTGACATGATATGCAGTGAAGGAATCCTAATTTACAGGTAAAATGAATTTGATTTTCCTTCTCCCAAAGCATTCCATATACTTAAATGTCAGTTACAAAGCTGGCTGTTACAGAGCAGAAAAAAATTAAATATGAGAGATTTTATGATGTATGCTCAAGTGAACATATTATTTGAAATTAGGGAGGAAGAGCTGCAGCAACAACATATTTACCAGAGTTTTTATCAAGTGTTCCATAGGCTCCGTGCACTGTTAATTTAGCCAACATCAAGTGGAACAGAGAACCCTGGGAGGGCATTTTACATTGTTCACGGAAAAAGACGATAATGGGAAAAACCTTCACAGAAGAAATGTGCCCATATTCATTCAATATTAATACTGCAAAAAGAACCTCCTTAACTAAATTACTCCAGTGTGCCTTTTTCACAGTGTTGTTTCACAAAAGACGACCCGGATGTAATCACTTGATGCAACAGTGAGTTATGGAGACACAAGATTCAATGTCTTTACTTACTGAGCAGAAATTCTCCTGGTGTACTGATCAACATTACCCCACCATCAAAAAAAATTACATGATCTGGCCTTTCATCGCATTTACCATTTCTGGGATCTTGCTGTGGTCAAAGTAATTACCATGTCTGCCCGCATAATGGTCATTACAGGTCAAAAGTAACCCGTTGCTGACAATTTGCAACTGATCGGTGCGATAGGGTTCAAATTAATACAACCCTTTCTTTAAATCTAAATAAGATTGGTGTTGCACAGAGCCCCAACCTATAGTCTTTTCTTTTAAATTTAGAGTGCCCAATTTTTTACAATTAAGGGGCAATTTAGCATGGCCAATCCACCTATCCTGCACATCTTTTGGGTTGTGGGGGTGAAACCTGTGCCACTGTGCTGCCCTCCCAACCTATAGTCTTAGGATCACATACAACATCCAAGCCTGGCAACTTTCATCTAATTGTACTTAAATGTCTTATTTTTTAATTTGACTGGTTTGCATGTTTGAAAAGGGCTGTTCTCATCACTTACCTCTCTAGTGATAGATAAATTCAAAATCAAACCAAAAAGATATGCTGGGGCCAGCAACATGAGATGCATGGAAACTAATTGGAACATACATATAACCTTTATATGTAGCATTGGACATGATTGCTGTTAACTATTCATTTGCCAGGGGCAGCATGGTGGCCTAGTGGTTAGCACAGCTGCCTCACGGCACTGAGGTCCCAGGTTCGATCCCGGCTCTGGGTCACTGTCCGTGTAGAGTTTGCACATTCTCCCCGTGTCTGCGTGGGTTTCGCCCCCACAACCCAAAAATGTGCAGAGTAGGTGGATTGGCCACGCTAAATTGCCCCTTAATTGGAAAAAACAATTGGGTAATCTAAATTTATTTTCAAAAAAACTATTCATTTGCCAACACCTCATATGATGCAATGCACAGTACTGCATTTCAACACATGACAAGATATTATTGCCTTGGAAAGCACAGATTCACCAAAATTATACCAGAACTTAAAACGGTTAAATTATCGAACAACAGGTTGTATAAACTTGATTTGTATTCTACGACTCACCTTTAATTGACCAAATGATCCAACTGTATGGTCCCAGGCTGGTACTAGATAGTGAATAAGATTATCCAGCAGTTTAAGGAATCTGGGGGAGAAATAATTCTAGTCATATGGACATAATAGATTATGTTACGTTGTTACATTTGACCTGATATTTAAAAAAAATTAACAGCTTGACCATAATCGGAGAAAAATTAGATCATAGTCTTCTTGTCCATTCTATCCAATCCATACATATCAATGTACTCATCTGTGTGCCAGGGGTGATACACGAGGATCAGACAGGATTTGTCAAGGGACGGCAGCTCAACACGAATGTGCGGAGATTGCTAAATGTTATTATGATGCCGGAGGTGGAGGGGGAGGCGGAGATAGTGGTGGCGCTGGATGCAGAGTAAGCGTTTGATAAGAGTTGAGTGGGGGTACCTGTGGGAGGTGCTGGAGCGGTTCGGATTCGGGGAGGGGTTCATCAAATGGGTGAGGTTGCTCTACGCGGCCCCGATGGCGAGTGTAGTTACCAATGGAAGGAGATCGGAGTACTTTAGGCTCTACCGTGGGACCAGGCAGGGGTGCCCCCTGTCCCCCTTGCTCTTTGCACTGGCGATTGAACCTTTGGCTATGGCGTTGAGGGAGTCAGGGAGGTGGAGGGGTCTGGTGTGGGGTGGGGAGGAATATCGGGTATCGCTGTATGCGGACAACCTGCTGTTGTATGTGGCGGACCCAGAAGGGGGAATGCCGGGGGTGATGGAGCTGTTAGCGGAGTTTGGGGGCTTCTCGGGCTATAAGTTAAATTTAGGCAAGAGTGAGGTTTTTGAGGTACACCCGGGTGATCAGGAGGAGGGAATTGGGAGGCTCCCGTTTAAGAGGGCAGTGAAGAGTTTCAGATACCTGGGGGTGCAGGTGGCCAGGAGTTGGGGGGCTCTCCATAAGCTTAATTTTACCAGGCTGGTGGAGCAGATGGAGGAGGAATTTAAAAGGTGGGACATGGTGCCGCTATCGTTGGCGGGAAGAGTGCAGTCCGTCAAAATGACGGTTCTACCGAGGTTCTTGTTCCTCTTTCAGTGTTTGCCCATCTTTATCCCTAGGGCCTTTTTTAGAAGGGTGACCAGCAGCATCATGAGCTTTGTTTGGGTGCATGGGACCTCGAGGGTGAAGAGGATCGTCTTGGAGCGGGGTAGAGAGGGGGGAGGGGGGCTGGCGTTACCCAATCTCTCGGGGTATTATTGGGCGGCCAATGTGTCGATGGTGCGCAACTGGGTGATGGAGGGGAGGGGGCAGCATGGAAACGGATGGAGGGGGCGTCCTGTGGAGATACAAGCCTGGGGGCCCTAGTAACAGCGCCGTGGCCACTCCCTCCTACGAGGTATACCACGAGTCCGGTGGTGGCGGCTACCCTCAAGATTTGGGGGCAGTGGAGGTGACATAGGGGAGAAGTGGGGGGCTCGGTGGAGGCTCCGTTAAGGGGGAACCATCGGTTCGTCCCGGGGAACATTGATGGGGGATTCCAGGGTTGGCACAGAGCGGGCATCAGACAGCTGAGGGACCTGTTCATTGATGGGAGGTTTGCGAGCCTAGGGGAGTTGGAGGAGAAATTTGGGCTCCCCCCGGGGAACATGTTCAGGTATCTGCAGGTAAAGGCGTTTGCTAGGCGGCAGGTGGAGGGATTCCCTTCGCTCCTCGCGAGGGGGGTGAGCGACAGGGTGCTTTCGGGGGTCTGGGTCGGAGAGGGGAAGATATCTGATATCTACAAGGTAATGCAGGAGGTGGAGGAGGCGTCAGTAGAGGAGCTGAAAGCTAAGTGGGAGGGGGAACTGGGGGAACAGATCGAAGACGGGACATGGGCTGATGCCCTGGAGAGGGTTAATTCTTCCTCCTCATGTGCGTGGCGTAGCCTCATCCAATTCAAGGTGCTGCACCGGGCCCACATGTCCGGGTCTAGGATGAGTAGGTTCTTTGGGGGCGAAGACAGGTGCATTAGGTGTTGGGGGAGTCCGGCGAACCATGCCCATATGTTCTGGGCATACCCTCTGGAAGGGGGTGGCGAGGACGGTGTCGAGGGTGGTAGGATCCAGGGTCAAGCCAGGCTGGGGACTGGCGATTTTTGGGGTTGGGGTGGAGCCGGGAGTGCAGGAGGCGAAAGAGGCCGGTGTGCTGGCCTTTGCGTCCCTAGTAGCCCGGCGGAGGATCTTGCTACATTGGAAGGATGCGAGGGCCCCAAGCGTGGAGACCTGGATCAATGACATGGCTGGTTTTATTAAGCTAGAGAAGGTCAAATTCGCCCTGAGAGGATCGGTACAAGGGTTCTTTAGGCGGTGGCAACCTTTCCTCGACTTTCTGGCTCAACAATAGGGTACTGGGACAGCAGCGGAAGCAACCCGGGGGGGGGGGTGGGGAGACGATGACTATGTTTGTTTATTTAATTTTAACTTATTTTTAAGTTCTCTTGTTGTTCACTGGGTTTGGGGGGTGGGGGGGGGGGGGGGGGGGGGGGGGGGATGTGATGCATGCATTGATACGGTCTTGGGGGTGTTACAGTTATTATGGGCTTATTTTGTTGCATTTCATTGTTTTTTGTTATATTTTCTGTAAAAAATTCCAATAAAAATTATTTTTTAAAAAAAGTCAATGTACTCGTTATATACTGCCATTCCAACTCCTTTACCTGCGTACATCTAAAATACTTCAGCCAACAAGGATCGATTCTTGCAAAATTGTGTTTCAATCTTTCCTTCACAAAGACCTCACTTATTCTTCACAGTTTAATTCTCCATGGCTTACTAATTTGAATGTGATCATCAAAAACAGAGCTTTGCATTAAATTTGTGTTGGTTGTAGGATAAAGGCTGGCCAGTCCAGTTAGTGTGCTGAATTGTTCATATATCTTATTGCACTTCAAGCTCAAAATCTATACACAATCATAGGAACCTAGGATTGAGGAGTGGACCATTCTGCCTTTTGAGCCTGCTCGAATGGCTGATCTGATTATGGTTTAACTCCACTTTCCTGTCTGCTCCCCCATATACCCTGATTCATCATAGAATTAGAGAATTGAGTCAGAAGGAGGCCCTTCGGCCCATTGAGCCGGCACCGGCCCTTGGGAAGGGCACCCCACCCAGGCCCAAGCCTCCACGCCATCCCTGTTACGCCACCCAACCTTTTTTGAACACAGAGGGCAATTTAACATGGCCAATCCACCTAACCTGCACATCGTTGGACTGTGGGAGGAAGCCCACGTAGACACGGGGAGAGGGCGCAGACTCCGCACAGACAAGTTACCGAAGCTGGGAATCGAACCTCGGACCCTGGAGTTGTGAAGCAACTGTGCTAACCACTGTGAGACCGTGCTGCCCTAACCAGTCAAATTGACTTGTCTTATCAATACTCATCTAACTCAGTCTTGAATGAATTCAATGACCCAGCTTCCTCTGTTCTCTGCGGAAGGGAACTTCATGTATGTACCTGTGGATTACAACTGCTCTTCTATACAGCATGTCAGGATTATGTCCCTCGAGACGTGGATAACGAACTAGGTTAGCAGCTTGAAACATATCAATGTTCAATCCCAGGTCTCTCTCTCTTGAAGATCTGATCTTAAGGCCATGCAGTCGGACATCTATTCCCCCATCTGTTGGAAAATATTAAAGAAAGACTTAATTCACCTGTGGAGGTACAGTTCATTGGCGTCTGCTTCACAGTGGAAGAGTGCTCTATTGGATCATTATTTTGTAGCCATTAGCTTGTTAGGTGCAGGCAATAGCAAAAGCTGTTTAATCAAATTTAGTAGGTAATTGTGGCAACTTTAAGGGTTTAAGCTACTAGTCTTGGACTTAGCCCCAAAATTAAGTAATTCTTTGGTGTGTAGGAAGAGAAGGAAAGGGAACCACAATTGATCAGTGCCGAAAAATACCTTTCACTTTTTCTAACTGGTTCTATTTTGGTATTAATAAGCTGAAAATATAGCTGCTCTCAGGAGTACTCTTGTAATTCAGATAATGAAGTGTTTGCGTAAACCATTCAACTCTATAGGCTACCACATTACTTAAATTCATTGGCTTCAAAAAGATTTAAAGTTCCATCTCTTTTGGAATGTCTTTTTAGTAACCATGGGCTGGATTCTCCGCCCCGCCACTTTTCTGCCCTGATCCGCTGGCGGAATTCTCCGTTATGCCGACTGGTGAATGGGGTTTCCCCATTGCGGGCAGCCCCACACCGACGGGAAACCCCGCCCCATGTCTCCCCATCATCAAATGAGCTATTTGTCTGTGCAATGAATGTGATATTAAGAAATTGCTGCTGTTATAGAGGACTTGCCAACTAATTACAACCAGTATGCAGAATCTCACGGATTTCAGAAACCTACACAAGAAACCTCCATCCTTGTGCTTTTTTCACACTGTAATCATAAATCTATCCAGATTAGCAAAGTGACCTATTCCAAGACGTCAGTCAATGTCACTTTTGAATCAGTTGCCAGAAAGTACAGCAGGGTACCTTGCCTTTTACTTGTTATATATTCTCTGTTTCTCTGGTACCATGAGGAAGTGAAGCTAATTCAGTCAACACATAGCTCATCATCTGAGTCTGGGAGAAAATCCACCTTGTGTTGCCCTATTATGCATTTTCTTACCTTGTGTTGCCCTATTATGTAGTTTATTTTATTTCCTTTTCTTTTCTTTTCTTTTCATGTACTTAATGATCTGTTGAGCTGCTCGCAGAAAAATACTTTTCACTGTACCTCGGTACACGTGACAATAAACAAATCAAATAAAATCTTACCACTTGTAGAAAAATATTTTTTAAAAACCTTCATTTTTCTTCCTGTTTCTTAGTCCTTTGTTTTGGCATCTTAAATACAGCAAAGTGCAGAACAGTATCTATCACAGTGTCCTATCATAAGCAATAATGACTCTCCTTTGCTCTAACTTTTGCACTCCAATAATTCAGGGAGTCACTATGGATGGGATTTTCCGGTCTCTTTCGTGGCAGGACCAGTTGTGAGTGAGAACAAAAAATTTGCCGATCCAGCCAAATCTCTATTCACTTTCAGCAGCAATGGAAAATCCCAGCCGGACGTTCTGGCTCAGAGATAGGGAAATGGGTCAATAGCAGCAGCAACCCGGGGGGAGGGGGGGAAAGAGAGGGGGGGGGTGTTATCTATTTGTTCTACGGTTATTCAATTTAATATGTTGTTAATTTAATTTGTTGTTAATTTATTTTGTTGGTCATTGGGGTTGGGGGGGGGGGGTTCGGTGTACGAGCTGTTACGGTTCTGGGGTGTTATGACTGTTATTGTTATTTTCATTACTGTTTGTTGTTGTATAAATACAAAATTTTTCAATAAAAATTATTTTTTTTAAAAAAAGGAAAATCCCAGCCATGAACGAGGTAGAATATTTTGGCCTATATTCTTAACATTAAAAAAAAACTATGCTACATGAAGTGGCTCGGATGAACTTCAACCCAAGTTCAAAGAAATGGCCAGTGAGATAGTTGCTTTAATTTTCCAAAATTTCCTAGATTCGGGGGAGGCTCCATTAGATTGTAACTCATTTATTCAAAAAGGGAGACAGAAAGCAGCATCCACAGGCCAGTTGGCCTATTTTCTGTCACAGGGAAAATGCTAAAATCCATAATTAAAATGTCACAGCAGAGCACCTGCAAAAATTCAAGACAATCAGGCAGAGTCAACATGGTTTTGTGAAATGGAGATTACATTTACATAATTTATTGGTGTTCTTTGAAGGAGTTGTATGCGCTGTGGACGTACTGTACGCAGTTTTCCAGAAGGCATTTGATAAGGTGCCACATCAAAGGTGATTACAGAGTTTAGGCCTATTGTCATGGACAGTACACAGTGGTTAGCACTGTTGCTTCACAGCACCAGAGACCTGGGTTCGATTCCCAGCTTGGGTCACTGTCTGTGTGGAATATGCACGTTCTCCCCATGACTGCGTGGGTTTCCTCCGGATGCTCCGGTTTCCTCCTACAGGTCCCGAAAGACATGCTTGTCAGGTGAATTGGAGATTCTGAATTCTCCCTCAGTGCACCCGAACAGGCGCCAGTGTGGCGACTAGGAAATTTTCACAGTAACTTAATTGCAGTGTTAATGTAAGCCTACTTGTGCCATTAATAAAGATTATTATTATTAGATTGACTAGCTAACAGGAAACAGTTGGCATAAATAGGTACGTTTCTGGTTGGCAGGGTGTGATGAGTGGTGTGCCACAGGGATCAGTGCAGGAGCCTCAATTATTTTTACAATTTACATAAATGCCTTGAATGAAGGGGCTAAGGTATGCTTGTAAATTTGCTGATGAGACAAAGATAGGTAGGGAAGTAAGTTATGAAGAGGATGCAAGGAGACTACAAAAGGACATGGATTGGTTAAGTGAGTGGGCAAAGCTCTGGCAAATTAATTGCTGGCAAATGTGAAATTCTCCATTTTGACAGGAAGAATAAAAAGGAAGGATATCATTTAAGTGGTGCAAAGTCGCAGAACTCTGAGGTACAGAGGGATCAGGGTGTCCTAGTGCATGAATCACGAAAGGCTAGCATTCCGGTATAGCAAGTAATTAGGAAAGCTAATAGAGAGGAACTGTACCGGTCAGAACCTCCGATGGGGAGAGGGGGGATGGAGAGCTTCATGAACAGGCTATGGTTCCCAAGGGTTCAAGAGGAGCTGGTAGAGGGGCTGGGGGCGCCGATAGAGTTGGAGGAGCTAGTCAGGGGGATTGGACAAATGCAGTCAGGTAAGGCACCGGGGCCGGACGGGTTCTCGGTGGAATTTTATAAAAAGTATGCGGATCTGGTGGGCCCCCTGTTGGTGCGAGCCTTCAATGAGGCATGGGAGGGGGGGGCTTTGCCCCCGACGATGTCGCGGGCACTGATCTCTCTGATCCTAAAGCGGGATAAGGACCCCTTGCAGTGTGGATCATACAGGCCTATCTCGCTCCTCAATGTTGACGCTAAGTTGCTGGCGAAGATCCTGGCCACCAAGATAGAGGACTGTGTGCCAGGGGTGATACACGAGGATCAGACAGGATTTGTCAAGGGACGGCAGCTCAACACGAATGTGCGGAGACTGCTAAATGTTATTATGATGCCGGCAGTGGAGGGGGAGGCGGAGATAGTGGTGGCGCTGGATGCGGAGAAAGCGTTTGATAGAGTTGAGTGGGGGTACCTGTGGGAGGTGCTGGAGCGGTTCGGATTCGGGGAGGGATTCATCAAATGGGTGAGGCTGCTCTACGCGGCTCCGATGGCAAGTGTAGTTACCAATGGAAGGAGATCGGAGTACTTTAGGCTCTACCGTGGGACCAGGCAGGGGTGCCCCCTGTCCCCCTTGCTCTTTGCACTGGCGATTGAACCTTTGGCTATGGCGTTGAGGGAGTCAGGGAGATGGAGGGGTCTGGTGCGGGGTGGGGAGGAACATCGTGTATCGCTGTATGCGGACGACCTGCTGTTGTATGTGGCGGATACAGAAGGGGGAATGCCGGGGGTGATGGAGCTGTTAGCGGAATTTGGGGGCTTCTCGGGCTACAAGTTAAATTTAGGCAAGAGTGAGGTATTTGTAGTACACCCGGGTGATCAGGAGGAGGGAATTGGGAGACTCCCATTTAAGAGGGCAGTGAAGAGTTTCAGATACCTGGGCGTGCAGGTGGCCAGGAGTTGGGGGACTCTCCATAAGCTTAATTCTACCAGGCTGGTGGAGCAGATGGAGGAGGAATTTAAAAGGTGGGACATGGTGCCGCTATCGTTGGCGGGTAGAGTGCAGTCCGTCCAAATGACAGTTCTCCCGAGGTTCTTGTTCCTTTTTCAGTGTTTGCCCATCTTTATCCCTAGGTCCTTTTTTAGAAGGGTGACTAGCAGCATCATGAGCTTTGTTTGGGCGCATGGGACCCCGAGGGTGAAGAGGGTCTTCTTGGAGCGGGGTAGAGATGGGGGGGGGGGCTGTCGTTACCCAATCTCTCGGGGTATTATTGGGCGGCCAATGTGTCGATGGTGCGCAAGTGGGTAATGGAGGGGGAGGGGGCAGCATGGAAACGGATGGAGAGGGCGTCCTGCGGAGATACAAGCCTGGGGGCCCTGGTAACGGCGCCGTGGCCGCTCCCTCCTACGAGGTACACCACGAGTCCGGTGGTGGCGGCTACCCTCAAGATTTGGGGGCAGTGGAGGCGACATAGGGGAGAAGTGGGGGGCTCGATGGAGGCTCCGTTAAGGGGGAACCATAGGTTCGTCCCGGGGAACATTGATGGGGGATTTCAGGGTTGGTACAGAGCGGGCATCAGACAACTGAGGGACCTGTTTATTGATGGGAGGTTTGCGAGCCTGGGGGAGTTGGAGGAGAAATTTGGGCTCCCCCCGGGGAACATGTTCAGGTATCTGCAGGTAAAGGCATTTGCTAGGCGGCAGGTGGAGGGATTCCCTTCGCTTCCCGCGAGGGGTGTGAGCGACAGGGTGCTTTCGGGGGTCTGGGTCGGAGAGGGGAAGATATCTGATATCTACAAGGTTATGCAGGAGGCGGAGGAGGCGTCAGTAGAGGAGCTGAAAGCTAAGTGGGAGGGGGAACTGGGGGAACAGATCGAAGACGGGACATGGGCTGATGCCCTGGAGAGGGTTAATTCTTCCTCCACGTGTGCGCGGCTTAGCCTCATCCAATTCAAGGTGCTGGACCGGGCCCACATGACTGGGACGAGGATGAGTAGGTTCTTTGGGGGGGTGAAGACAGGTGTGTCAGGTGCTCGGGGAGTCCAGCGAACCATGCCCATATGTTCTGGGCATGCCCGGCACTGGAGGAGTTCTGGAAGTCGAGGGTGGTGGGATCCAGGGTCAAGCCAGGATGGGGACTCGCGATTTTTGGGGTTGGGGTGGAGCCGGGAGTGCAGGAGGCGAAAGAGGCCGGTGTGCTGGCCTTTGCGTCCCTAGTAGCCCGGCGAAGGATCTTGCTACAATGGAAGGATGCGAGGCCCCCAAGCGTGGGGACCTGGATCAATGACATGGCGGTTTTCATTAAGCTAGAGAAGATCAAATGCGCCCTGAGAGGGTCGGTACAAGGGTTCTTTAGGCGGTGGCAACCTTTTCTCGACTTTCTGGCTCAACGATAGGGTACGGGGACAGTAGCAGCAGTAACCCGGGGGGGGTGGGGGGTAAGGGGGAGGGAAAAGGTGTGGGGGGGCGGACGATGACTATGTTTGTTTATTTAATTTTAATTTATTTTTAAGTTCTTCTGTTGTTCATTGGGGTTGGGGGGGTGGGGGATGGGATACATGCGTCGATACGGTCTGGGGGTGATACAGTTATTATGGGTTATTTTGTTGCATTTCATTGTTTGTCGTTACGTTTTATATTTTCTGTAAAAAATTCCAATAAAAATTATATTTAAACAAAAAGGAAAGCTAATAGAATGCCATTTATTGTGAGGGGAATGGATTACAAAAGTAGGGAGACTATGCTTCAGTTATACAATAAGAAGTCTTACAACACCAGGTTAAAGTCCAACAGGTTTGTTTCAAACACGAGCTTTCGGAGCACGGCTCCTTCTTCAGGTGAATGGAAAGGCTTGTTCCAGAAATGTTTATATAGACACAGTCAGAGATGCCCCGGAATGCGAGCACCTGCAGGCAATCAAATCATCAAAGATGCAGAGAGAGAGGTAACTCCAGGTTAAAGAGGTGTGAATTGTCCCAAGCCAGTTCAGTCGGTAGGCCTCTGCAAGTCCAGGCTTGTTGGTGGGGGCCGAATGTAATGCGACATGAATCCCAGATCCCGGTTGAGTCCGCATTCATGCGTGCGGAACTTAGCTATAAGTTTTTGCTCAGCAATTTTGCGTTGTCGCGTCTCCTGAAGGCCTCCTTGTAGAATGCTGACCCGGAGATCAGAGGCTGAATGTCCTTGACTGCTGAAGTGTTCCCCAACTGGAAGGGAACAGTCCTGCCTGTTGATAGTCGCACGAAACTCAGCACCCATGGACCAGTTGAACCAGGAACATTCCTCGTCACAATGGATGTCTCGGCACTCTACACCAGCATCCCCCATGACGACGGCATTGCTGCAACAGCCTCAGTCCTCAACACCGACAACTGCCAATCTCCAGACGCAATTCTGCAACTCATCCGTTTCATTCTAGACCACAACGTCTTCACCTTCGACAACAAATTCTTCATCCAGACGCACGGAACAGCCATGGGGACCAAATTTGCACCTCAATATGCCAACATCTTCATGCACAAGTTTGAACAGGACTTCCTCACCACACAGGACTTTCAACCGATGCTATACACCAGATACATCGATGACATTTTTTTTCCTTTGGACCCACGGCGAGACATCACTGAAACGACTACACGATGACATCAATAAGTTCCATCCCACCATCAAACTCACCATGGACTATTCTCCAAATTCAGTTCCATTCTTGGACACACTCGTCTCCATCAAGGACGGTCACCTCAGCACCTCGCTTTACCGCAAGCCCACAGATAATCTCACGATGCTCCACTTCTCCAGCTTTCACCCGAAACACATTAAAGAAGCCATCCCCTATGGACAAGCCCTCCGTATACACAGGATCTGCTCAGACAAGGAGGAGCGCAACAGACACCTACAGATGCTGAAAGATGCCCTCGTACGAACGGGATATGGCGCTCGACTCATTGATCGACAGTTCCACCGCGCCACAGCAAAAAACCGCACCGACGGACTGAACATACCAGTTGTGGGAGAGGGCAGAAAACGGGATCTGGAAGCACCACTAGCACTGGGAGAGATCATGGAGAGCATTAGCTCCATGCAGGCGGGGAAGGCGCCGGGACCGGACGGATTCCCGGCGGACTTCTACAAAAAATGTGCGACAGCGCTGGCCCCGCACATGCGGGAGATGTTCACAGACTCGCTAGCTAGGGGCACGTTGCCACCCACGTTAGCACAGGCCTCAATCTCGCTGATACCTAAGAAAGACAAAGACCCAACGGAATGTGGGTCATACAGACCCATATCTCTGCTGAATGCAGACGCCAAAATACTGGCCAAAATCCTAGCCAAAAGGCTAGAAGACTGTGTACCTGAGGTGGTCACAGAGGACCAGACGGGCTTTGTCAAAGGTAGACAGCTGACCGCGAACATCAGGCGCCTGCTGAACGTGATAATGACCCCCTCCGGGGAGAGAACACAAGAGGTGATCGTCTCCCTGGACGCAGAAAAGGCCTTCGACAGAGTCGAATGGATATACCTCATAGAGGTACTGGAGCGGTTCGGGCTTGGAACAGGGTTCACAGCTTGGGTAAAGCTCCTGTACAACGCTCCCATGGCGAGTGTACAGACCAACAATACCAACTCCCAATACTTCCAGCTGCACAGGGGCACCAGACAAGGATGCCCACTGTCCCCGCTGCTGTTCGCACTAGCAATCGAACCGCTAGCAATCGCGCTCAGGGCAGCAAAAAATTGGAGGGGGATCCGAAGGGGAGGTAGAGAGCACAGAGTCTCACTCTATGCGGATGATCTGCTCCTCTATATCTCGGACCCACAAAGCAGCATGGACGGAATCATCGCGCTCCTGAAAGAGTTTGGAGCCTTCTCGGGCTACAAACTCAACATGAGCAAAAGTGAGATCTTCCCATTACACCCGCAAGGGGGGGGGGGGGGGGGGGGGGGGGGGGGGGGGGGGGGCAGCACTAAAGGGGCTGCCGTTCAAACAAGCCCGACATAAATTCCGCTACCTGGGGATCCAAATAGCCCATGACTGGAAAGGGATCCACAAATGGAACCTCACCAGCCTGACGGAGGAAGTTAAAAAGGACCTGCAAAGATGGAACACACTCCCGCTCTCCCTCGCGGGGAGAGTTCAGACGATCAAAATGAACGTACTGCCCAGGTTCCTCTTCCTGTTTAGATCCATTCCGATCTACATCCCCAAGGCCTTTTTCAAAGCGCTGGACAAACTCATCATGGCGTTCGTATGGGGGGGTAAAAATGCTAGGATCCCAAAGAAGGTCTTACAAAAACAAAAACCAGGGGAGGGTTAGCCCTCCCGAATCTACAATTCTACCACTGGGCAGCAACAGCCGAGCGAGTAAGGGGATGGATCCAGGAGCCAGAAGCTGAGTGGGTGCGTGCGGAGGAGGCCTCCTGCATGGGAACCTCCCTCCGGGCCCTCGCCACGGCAGCACTCCCATCCCCACCCAAAAAACACTCCAGCAGCCCAGTGGTGACAGCCACCCTCCAATCCTGGAACCAACTGCGGCAGCAACTTGGCCTGACCAAAATGTCGAACAGGGCTCCCATCTGCAACAACCATAGGTTCAAACCAGCACTGACCGACGCCACCTTCAAAAGGTGGAGGCAGGACGGGGGGACACTGACAGTCAGGGACCTATACACGGACGACAGGATCGCAACACTGGACGAACTGACAGAGAAATTTCAGCTAGCTGGGGGGAACGAGCTACGGTACCTGCAGCTCAAAAACTTCCTACGAAAGGAGACAAGGACGTACCCACAACCGCCACGACAGACACTACTGGAAGACCTACTGGACGCAAGTATCCTAGAGAAAGGGAACTGTAGTGACATGTATGACCGACTGGTAGATAGGGACGACACCGTACTGGACGCAACAAGGAGGAAATGGGAGGACGACCTGGGGATGGAGATCGGGTGGGGACTCTGGAGCGAAGCACTGCATAGGGTCAACTCCACCTCCACGTGCGCAAGGCTCAGCCTGACGCAACTAAAAGTGGTACATAGAGCCCACTTAACAAGAACCCGTATGAGTAGGTTCTTCCCGGAGGTGGAAGACAGATGTGAACGGTGCCAAAGAGGCCCGGCCAACCACGCCCACATGTTCTGGTCCTGCCCCAGACTCGTGGAGTAGTGGACAGCCTTCTTCGAGGTAATGTCCAAAGTGGTGGGAGTGAGGGTGGAGCCATGCCCGATAGTGGCGGTCTTCGGGGTTTCAGAACAGCCAGATCTATTCCTGGGGAGGAGGGCGGATGCCCTTGCCTTTGCCTCCCTGATCGCCCGCCGTAGAATCCTGTTTGGCTGGCGGTCAGCAGCACCGCCCAGAGCTGCGGACTGGCTGTCCGACCTCTCGGAATCTCTCCAAATGGAGAAAATCAAATTTGCCATCCGAGGGTCGGACGACGGCTTCCACAGAACGTGGGAGCCATTCATGCAACTGTTCCGGGACCTATTTGTGGCCAATGTACAAGAGGAAGAATAGTCGGGGGAAGGTAGCGGGAGGGGGGGGGGGGGATACAGGTTCGTTACGGGGGTTCGATGGCTAGCTAAGGCCCAAAACCAAGCTAAATAAACATGTTGAGGGGGGGGGGGGGGGGCGCAGTTACTACTACGAAGATGCTTACCTGTAAATATGTATGTTAATTTTTGCGTGTTTGCTTTTGTTTGTTTTTTTTTCTCTCTCCTAACAATTTGTAATTTGTTCAATATAAAATACGAAAACTGAATAAAAACATTTATAAAAAAAAAACCGCACCGACCTCCTCAGAAGACAAACACGGGACACCACTGACAGAGTACCCTTCGTCGTCCAGTACTTTCCTGGGGCGGAGAAACTACGACATCTTCTTCGCAGCCTCCAACACATCATCAGCGGGGATGGACATCTTGCCAAGGTCATCCCCACACCCCCACTACTGGCCTTCAAACAACCGCGCAACCTCAAACAAACCATTGTTTGCAGCAAATTACCCAGCCTTCAGAACAGCAACCACAACACCACAAAACCCTGCCAGGGTAATCTCTGCAAGACATGCCAGATCATCGACATGGACACCACCATTACACGTGGAAACACCACCCACCAGGTACGCGGCGCATACTCGTGCGACTCGGCCAATGTAGTCTACCTCATACGCTGCAGGAAAGGATGTCCCGAAGCGTGGTACATTGGCGAGACCATGCAGACACTGCGACAACGAATAAACGGGCATCGTGCGACTATCAACAGGCAGGACTGTTCCCTTCCAGTTGGGGAACACTTCAGCAGTCAAGGACATTCAGCCTCTGATCTCCGGGTCAGCATTCTACAAGGAGGCCTTCAGGAGACGCGACAACGCAAAATTGCTGAGCAAAAACTTATAGCTAAGTTCCGCACGCATGAATGCGGACTCAACCGGGATCTGGGATTCATGTCGCATTACATTCGGCCCCCACCAACAAGCCTGGACTTGCAGAGGCCTACCGACTGAACTGGCTTGGGACAATTCACACCTCTTTAACCTGGAGTTACCTCTCTCTCTGCATCTTTGATGATTTGATTGCCTGCAGGTGCTCGCATTCCGGGGCATCTCTGACTGTGTCTATATAAACATTTCTGGAACAAGCCTTTCCATTCACCTGAAGAAGGAGCCGTGCTCCGAAAGCTCGTGTTTGAAACAAACCTGTTGGACTTTAACCTGGTGTTGTAAGACTTCTTACTGTGCTCACCCCAGTCCAACGCCGGCATCTCCACATCTCAGTTATACAAGGCATTGGTGAGACTACAAATGGAATATTGTGCACAGTATTGGCCTCTAAGGAGAGAATTAGGCAGGAATTCTCCGGCTGTTGGGGTTCTCTTTTCCCGTTGGCAGCAAACCCGCAGGTTTTCCAGCAGCGTGGAGTGGCTTCAATGGGAAATCCCATTGGCAAATGACGGGAAGAGAAACAACTGCAGCTGGGGGATGAGGATCCAGCCCGTAAATGCATTAGGAGCAGTTTAGAGAAGGTTTCCTAGACTAATACCAGCAATGGATGGTTGTCTTATGAGGAAAGGTTGGAGGGGTTAGGTTTGCATCTGCTAGAGTTTAGAAGGGTAAGAGGCGACTTAAACAAAACCTTTTCAGATTCTGTGGTATTAAGAGCGTGGGTGTGGAGAGGACATTTTCATTTGTTGGAAAATCTTGGGGTCGGATTTTCTGGCCGTTCCTATCACTGCGATCTTCCCATCCCGCTAAAGGCTACCCCTCCCAGCAGGTTTCCTGGCCACACAGAATTCTGTAGACATCGGCAGGACAAGGCAATTCCACTGGCAGTCAATGGTAAGCTGTCTCCGCCAGAAAACAAGGCATGCGGGGGCTGAAAAATTCAACCTAGAACTAGGGGTTGCAGTTTAAAAACAAGGGGCTGCTCACTTAAGACAAGAGACAAAGAGAAATATTTTTCTCTCAAGAGTGTCATGAGTCTTGGGCACGCTCTTCCTCAAAAGGCAATGGAAGCAGACAGAATCTTTGAATATTTTTAAGGCAGAGCTGGATGTCGTCTTAACATGGGAGTGAAAGGCCATTGAGGACCTGTTCCTAAATCGTATATTTGCATAATTTTCTTTTTATGCTTCCTTCCTCACCATCCAACCCAAGCAACACCCCCCTCTCAGATTCCCGACGTGTCATTTAAGTTGAATCCTACTACCAGGCTTGCCTTACGTGACACAGGTTTCTATCGAAAGCTACATACAGACCCACTAATTAAATGCTTTGAATTAAGTCTTACCTGCACAGATCATACTGACCATTTAACCTTCACTTTAGATATAGTATTTTATCATTTTAACCTCTTCATCACGCATTGCACCTGTTTGAGAAGGAAATGAATGTCTCCCTCCTCTCCTCACCAAACTGGAAGACTTACCTACGCATTCGATAATCCGAATTTCAATGATAGGAAGGTGAACCATCATGTCCTCCAGAACACACAGGTCACCAACCAAAGTTCTGGAAAAGAACAAAAACATCTCAGGGGTTAAAGAGGTTACATGTCACTAGCTTACTTCTACAATCTCATGAGTGTAAACTAGGTTCTAAAATGGAAGTTATGTTCGTTATGGCCACAAGATTATTTATATGCAAATATTGTAAATGAGGAAGAACATGCCAATTCAATTTCTTCATTTAAAATCCATTTTCATTCAGAACAGAATATGGTATCAAATCGATCAATGCTTGGGTCAAATTTGTACCCCTCACTTTGTATCGGGGGGGGGGGGGGGGGGGTTTGTGTGCTGTTTGCACAGGTGGACAGCAACCCCCCCCCCCCCCCCCCCCCCCCCCCCCCCCACCACCATTTCCAGAATCAACAATGGCATGGAGACAGCATGCCCAACACACCCGCAACCATAAGGTGCTGCAGGACGGACTAATGAGAGCCAGGTAGGAATGCTTCATCAGTCCTGACAGTACTAGGAAGGGCTCAGTGGATACTGTCACAACTATTAGAGAAGAAAGGACCCAGCATTCTTAGATCCCCAGAACAAGTAAATTTGCAGTCTTGGGCCTGGAGGGTTTGAGTAAGTTAGAGAGAGGATAGAGGGAGCTGGGTTTAAGATAGTGAACAGGTAGGAATGAAGGGGGGGGGTAGTCTGACCCAAGGGGTTGATAACAAACTTAATTGGCCCCTCAATTATTCATTAAAATATGGGGGGAAGGCTGCCGATTTCAGTGCCTACCTGCCCCTCATATTTAGTGGTGAAAGGAAAGATGATGGCATGTGGTGTCAGCCAGCACTGGGGAAATGTAAATTTGGAAGCCCTAAACTGATTGGTCAATTCTCTCAAGCATGTCTTTAGAGGTAGGTGATAAAGATCAGAAGAGAAGAGCTGAAAGATGAAGCTGTTTGATGGAGTTCAGGTGTTTTCACAGCTGGAAAAACCTTACAATAAAGGTAAGGCAGGGGAACAGGAAAACACAAAAACACACCCTTATCTGGAAGAGACTAGATCAAAACCTCAGCAATGGCACACATGAACTGGTCATGCTAACAATATAATATTCAAAACACTAGTATAAACATAACTGTATTAGGCTTTTTAAACAGGTTAAACACAGAAATGAAACAAAATATGTTAAGATTATAGCAGGGCTTTGGATGGGGTCAAAAGCAAGTGGGAGAAGGAGTTGGAGTCCGAGCTGGAGGATGGGGTCTGGTGCGAGATTCTGTGAGGGGCGAATGCCACGTCACCTTGTGCAAGGTTAGGGCTGATACAGTTGAAGGTGGTGCATAAGGCCCATTTCACCAAACCTAGGATGAGTGGTTGGTTTGTGGTAGTGGAGGATGAGTACGAGCGGTGTTGAAGGGGCCCGGTCAAACATGTACATATGTACTGGACATGTCCTAGGCTCATAGGGCTTTGGGTCTACAAATCTACAAATTAAGCTGAAGCCCTGTGCCCTCGTGGCCATATTTGGGATGTCGGACCTACAGATTTGGGGGCGGGGGGGCACACAATGTTCTGGCCTTCGCCTCGCTGATTGTTCATTGGCAGGAGTTGATGGGGTGGGGGTCAGCTTCTCCACTCAGTGCCTCAGTATGGCTGGGGGATCTTATGGAATTTTTGTACCTCAAAAAAGTTAAGTGCACCATGAGGGGCTCAACTAAGGGGTTCTACCAGAGATGGTGGCAGTTCATTTTGTACTTTAAAGAGTTGGTCATCATTAGCTGCTGGGAGTTGGGGCAGTTTTTCTTGTTACTTGTTATTGTTTTTGTTATGTATAAAATTGGAAAATTTGATTAAAATACTTTAAAAAACATTACAGCAGGGATTCAGAGGTACTACAAGTGTTTTTATTATAATGGTATTAACCTTTTATTAAAACATGAAATTTGATCAGTGAATGTCATCTGACACGGTTGTCTCCTTATACTTACTCATCAATGGTGAGATCATTCAACTTTTTTAAATTATCGCGATCACCACCAAACACGTGAATTATTTTTGGCATGTAGTTATCATCTGTTGCATCTACCGAGATAAACAGTTTTCTACAAAAAAAGACACGAGATACATTTAATCAATTATACTAAAAATATCCCTTGGTATTTTACCAGTGCATCAGGGGTTTAGGATAACTGAATTACAAAACTGTCTATTTTGTAATTAACCTAAGCTGCAGATTCAAATAGAGCCTAATTTGTTTTATTAGTTTGGTTAAGTAATTTGATTTCTCTTCCTTCCTGTTCCTCCCAAAGCCTTTACAACCTACATATTTGCTCCAGTTCAGAGGAGAACACTCAGAGTAGGTGTCTTTCAATTTGTTCACTCCTTCCTCTTACCCTACTGATAGGAGTCCAAGGGAAGGCTTAGATTAAGAACACCAAATGATGATCACAGATATAAACCCATTCCCTATCACTTTGTAAGGAAAAGCAAACAAAAAAAATGAAAAGCTCACTCCTGCGCTGTGGCGATCACCCGAGCCGTCTTCCACATTATCGGGAGGTCAAAAATGGACCATGTTCATGGGTACACAGTGTACAAACTTCTAAACGGGAAATCAAACGTGTCCAATATCGCCCTCATTCCAATGGCCACTTCTGTGTGTGGCTTCATCAAGCTGTGTGTAGACCCTCAGTATGCAAACACCAAGTATCACTACGCGCTGAGATTCTATCTGCTGCCGGTGCTTCAAAGGATAAGTCTGGCCACACTGCCGCAGAACGCTCCAAGTAGTTGAGCGTGTCGTCCCACCTACCCACCCTACCCAATGTGGAAATGCTTATGCAGAGAAACACCTTTGATCACAAGTCCATTAGGCAGTAGTAGACTGCACATAATGTTCTGGAGGCCCCGAGGGAAATGAGATGGCGGATGGTTCCCTGAGTAGGCCATCAAAGTCATCTGATAGAATGCCTCAATCCCAGACGGTCTTGTCACCATATTACAAAAAGGATAAAAAGGTGTGAAAAAGATTTACAAGGATGCTAGGAGGTTATGAGTGACCTAATAGAGAACTTTAAAATTATGCAAGGTTTTGTTTGAGTGGATACAGAGAAACTAAGGGGAGAAGCAAAATTTGAGGTCATTAATATAAGTCCCAAATAAATAAAATAGGTAGTTCAGAAGAAACCCAAAAAGTGGGAGGAATGTGGAATTCTACTACAGGGAACAGTTGAGGCAAATAGCATAGATGCATTTAAAAAGGAAGTTAAGGGTTATAAAAGAGGGGGATGGAAGAGTCCCGAATGGAGCAGGAACAAAGTCATGGACTGATTGGGCCAAAATGCATATTTTGCTGTTGTATGTTGCACCATTAAAAAAAGAGGAGAAAAGACAGGAAAATTAAGAAAAGGGAAAACAGAGGGAAATGAGGAGAATACCAATTTTCCAGTAGTTAATTATAGAATAACATCTACAGAGGCTGAGGAGTAGCAAACCTACCCTTCCGCTTGACTCACAAACATACGAACAAGGAGTATGGGCTAAAATGCATATTTTGCTACTGTATGTTGCACCATTTAGAGGAGAAAAGACAGGAAAATTAGCCCCTCGCACCTGCTCCACCATTTAATAAGATCATGGTTGCTCTGATAGTAACCTCAGATCCACATCCCGCCCATCCTCGACTACCCATCCCGCCCTTGCTTATCAATAAGTCCATCTCTGCCTGAGAATTATTCAAAGTTTCTGCTTCCACCATCTTTTCAGGAAGAGAGCTCAAAAGACTCATGATCCTCAGAGACAAGGTTTCTCCTAATCTCAGTTTTAAATGGGCGACCTCTTGTTTTTAAACAGTGACGCCTAGTTCTAGATTTGCCCACAAGAGGAAACATTTTCTCCACATCGACCACGTCAAAACCCCTCGGGATATTCAGTCAAGTTGCCTCTTCCTTTTGTAAACTCTAACAAATACTAGCCTAGCCTGTTCATCTTTTCCTCACAAGACATTCCGCCCTTTCCAGGTATTAGCTTCTCTGAACTGCTTCCAACAGACTCATAACATTCATTAAAGGTGACCATGCTGTACACCATGCTCCAAAATGTGGTCTCACTAATGCCCTGTACAACTGAAGCATAACCTCCCTAACTTTTGTATTCCATTCCCCTTATAATAAATGATTACATTCTATTAACTTCTTTATATACTTGCTGTACCTTTATACTAGCCTTTTATGATTCATGCGCTAGGACACCCGGATCCCTCTGCACCTCAAGAGCTCTGCAATCTCTCAACATTTAAATAATATGCTTCTCTTTTATTCTTCCTGACAAAATGGGCAATTTCATCTTTGCCGACATTATGCTCCATTTGCCTGCCCTGTTGCACATCATAGGGCATTTCAGATGTGAAATAGGTGGAATATAAAGCATATTGTATAGTGTCATGAGATTAATTTATCGCTTAAATCTTACTTTATTATGGTGCCTTTCTTCATGTACAATCGAATCCAGTGATGGCCCTGATTCCCCTCACTCTCCCAGAAAGTGTCATTGTCTCCATCAGTCAAACACCATACATTGGCTTCATCCTGTTAGGTATAAAATTGTTGAATGGGAAAAAGCTATTAACAATCAGGGTACAAGAATGATGAGGTTCTTCCTTCCAGTCAAAATATTTATTATCCATTGGCTCAAAAAAATTCACTGCCTTCAATTCACAAAATACACATTTTTAAGTTTGATTCACATTTCAGATACTGTCTTCTATATTGTGATTTGACCATCTTTTCACATTCTGAGATGGAGTTGATCACAGACAGGTTGCACTATACTTAATGCTTAAACAGTGCTTTGTGAAGCAAACAGTTTCTTCAAAGGATGAACGTTGAATGTTTAGTAGAGTAACCGATCAATTTAGCAAGTAGTATACAATGCTCTATCCCTCATTCTTGTCCAGCCTAGCTACCATTTCCCTATAAATTGTTTATCTTCATTGTTTAACTAAATGGTGGAATCATTCTTGCACCATCCTGCTATTCTGGGTATTTATACCTCTTCTCTTGGACTAGTCCATCCAAAAGGTCTGGTTTAAGGTAGGCATTTCTGCTTAAATTGTTCATAATTTCTGAACAATTACAGACATCTTGTTTTACAGTAAAGAAAGTTGTGTTCAGAACACTTTTAAATTAACAAAAGATGCTCCAGAGGAGCATATTAAATGCGATACCGAGTCATTTAAGGTCAGATGGTCAAAAGCTTAGTCAGAGGTAGGTTTAAGGACCGATATCAAAGGCAGACAATGAAGTGGACAAGTGTTGGGAAGATATTCCAGAGCTTGGGGTGTAGGCAGCTAAAAGGACAGCTATCAACAGTGAGTGATTAAAATCAGAGATGTTCAAGGGGCCAAAATTAGATGAGCACTGATTTTTTTGGAGGGTCATAGGGTTGGAGATGATTACAAAGACAGAAAGGGAACAGGTCATGGAGGCATTTCAAAACAAGGATGAGAATTTTAAAAATGGAGGCATTGCTTAAGTGGGAGCTTGTGTAGGTCAGTGAGAATTGTGAGATGAGTTAACAGGATTCGGTGCGAGTTAAGACATGGGCAGCATTGGCCCATTTCATGTTCATAGCGGGTAGAACGTGAGAGGCCAATCAGGAGTGCATTGGAACTACTATGTCTGGAAGAAACAAAAGCATGTACGAGGGTTTCAGCAACAGAGGGCAGCATCTACCGGTTGTTTGCACCCGAAAGGTCCCTCATTCGGGATCTAGCTAGTCTCACTCTAATATGCGTGCCGAGGTCTAACCAAAGCGTGGGATCTAACCACCTCGCCTCGGAGACCATGGGCAAGCACCATTCAGTGCTGGTCTCCACAAACAGGGAGCAGACGAAGCGGCACTTGTGTGGGTCTCCCAGGGGATCGGAGGCCCTCCAGGTGCATGCCCTCTGGTCAGGGTGGTACCCTGGCACTGCTGGTGGCACCTAGGCACTGCCAGCCTGGCACCCTGGCTAATCTTGCACTACGGGACTCTGTCCCCATTCAGGTAGATCGCGCCCAGAAAAGCTGAGACGGAGCGATGTAAAGCAATGCTGTTGAGATGGAAGTAGGCGGTCTTAGAGACAGTGCAGATAGCACTGCTGCCTCACAGCGGCAGGGACCAGGGTTCAATTTTGGCCTCGGGTGACTGTCTGTGTGGCGTTTGCACTTTCTCCCCTATGTCTGCGTGAGTTTCCTCCCTCAGTCCAAAGGCGTGCAGGTTAGGTGGATCGGTCATGCTAAATTGGCCCTTAGTGTCCAAAAGGTTAGGTGGGATGACTGGGTTACGGGGATAGGGTGGAGGCTTGGCTTAAGTAGGGTGCTCTTTCCAAAGGTCGGTACAGATTCGATGGGCTGTATGGCCTCCTTCTGCACTGTAAATTCTATGATTTTATGAAACTCATCTTGGGATCAAATATGACATCAGGATTGACAGCAGCCTGGTTCATCCTCAGATAGGTGCCATGGAAAGGAATGGAAGCAGAGGCTAAGGAGCAGAATTCGTGGTGGTGGTTTCAGTATTCTCAATATTTAATTGGAGGAAATTTCTACGCATTCAGTATTAGAAGTCAGACAAGCACTCTGACAATTTAATGACATTGGAGGCATTCAGAAAGGTGGTGGTGATGTAAAGTCGATTGTTACCAATATATATGTGGAAACGGACATTGTGCTTTTGAACACTGGCACCAAGGGTGTAGATGAGAAATAGGGAGGGGCCAAGAATCGATCCTTGGGGGACACCGAGTGGCAAGAGAAGTTATTGATGGTGATTTTCTGGCTACAATTCAATATCGAAGAATGGGACCAGGAGAGAGCAATTCCACCCAGAAAACAACAGTGGACAGGTGTTGGAGGAGGCAGGTGCGATCAATCGTGGCAAAGGTTGCAGGCAGGTCCAAAAAGGATACTTTACTTTCATCAGTCACATAGAACATCATTAATGATTTTAAGAACCATTTAGATATTGTGACAGTGGTAGAAACCGGTTTGCAAGGATTCAAACATGAACTTCTGGGAAAGAATTTGGGAGGCAACAAGACTTTGGAGGAGCAAGAGATTGGAAAAGGGAACACATGTTTGTCAGAGGATCAAGGTTTTTTTTTTTGAGAAGTGTAATGTGGCTGGTTTGATGGATAGGGACAAAAGAAGAGAGAGAACCATGTCAACTACTACATGTGCCAGGAAGGACAGTTCGGTCATTAGCAGTTCAGTAGGAATAGAGTTGAGAGAGTAAGGGGATGGAGTAATGGACAAGATGAACCCAGAGAAGGAATGTGTAGAATTAGGAAAGAAACAGGTGTTAGTAAACCAAAGGTAGTTTTAAGGGATTTATAGATGAATGGGTAAATATTAGAAATGAGGTATAGTTTTAGGCAAATTTAATTTCACTGTTTCTGTGCCTGGAAGAGACCTATGGTTAGATTCATGCTGGAAAAGGTCTTTGTATGTGTGGGGGTTGGTTTCAATTCCAACTGGGATTCTATTGTGATAGAGAGCTATGGCATGAAGAATTAATCGAACAGCAGAGGTATACAGGCATTGCTTAGCAACTAGAGGTCCTTGTAAGGTGAAACAAAAAGCTTTCCTTTGCCTTTTTTTAAAAACTGAAAGCCAGAGAAGTTGCATATCGACAGCTGGAGAGGAAAAATCTCTCAGCTCTACTTGAGGGAAGAGAAGCTGCACAATGAAGCAATGTGCAAGAAAGCAAGTTCCGGAGAATCTAAATGGTGGTTGGTTCTAGAAACCCGGAAATAGAACAGGATACTGTTCATGAGCACCACAGACAAAGTTGAGAAGGAATCGGCTGATGAGAAGCTAAATTTCTAAAATAATCCTAATGGCTCATAAAGTAATCCTAAAGTTCGGAATGTCTTACTACGTCTGTGAAACAATTTTTGCAACAATTGGAAAGATAGTATTGTCTGATTATCAGTGTGTGTGTGTGTGTGTGTGTGTGTGTGTGTGTGTAACAGTGGAAGTCGGCTGAGCCAAAGATATCCTGGAGTGGATTCACTGGTAAAAGTGGTGTGGAAGCACTGTTCACAGGAATCTTTTGGAAAAGGTGGACTGGAATTTGGCATGCAAACGGCTAATCAAAAGCATGATTATGAGAGAAGATTTTAAAGCATGTTTTGGGCATTAGTTTGGAAACTCTTTTGTAACAATCAAATGGGGGATTCTGAGGAGGCACCCACAGACCTTCACTTTGGCTTTCAAAGAGGAGTCTGTATTTGACTACTGGAATTTTGCGTGCATCAAAGAGATTTTCTGTGTTAATGAGACCATTGTAGCTTTAAATGTATTTTATCACCTGTATTAATCTTAAAACCTGCGTGTATGTCAAACTAAGGGGGTGGGGGTAAGGGAGTATTGTATTGTAGTCCATTTTGTTTCCATTGTGTCTTTTTTCTGCTGTTAAAACTAATTAGCAGTCATGTGACTCTGTTCGTCCACATTTGATTTTTAAAAAAGTTATGGTACTTTTTACCAGGATTTAAGACAACAGCTTACAGTACAGAAATGAAGCTGGGGGTTATCGTTGTATTCCAGGATTATTTTGGAATAGCAAGCAGTTTTCAAAGACAAGATCAGGACCACTGGCGCTTTATGTGACCCAGCAGTGAATGACGAGACTAGTTGTTTGCCATATCCATTGGCCTTAATGGAGAGGAGGTGAAAGCCATACTGAGGAACAACCAGAGAGAGAATAATGGTTTTAATGAGGATGACTGCATTGAGGGTGAAGGTGGGGCTCTCACTGAAGAGGTCAGCAGTGCAGAAATGCTGTGGTGAACAAAGGGCCAAAGGTTAAACAATCGGGATTTGAGTGTGCAGTTGCAAGTAAATTGGGGGAATGCTTTTCAGAGATGTATATAGAAGGAAGTAAGGTTTGGGGGAAGCTGTGTGCGAATAGAGAGCAATAAGTGGAAGTGATCAGAGATGGCCTATTCTATGATCGATACCATGGGAGTAGTGTGGTCACATGAGATTGCAAGGTCAAGGGAATGATGAAGGATGTGGGTTGGGGTGTTTACATGGAGGAAGAGATTAAGGGAGGATAGTAACATATGAGCATATGAATTAGGAGCAGGGATAGGCCATTCAGCCCTTCTTGCCTCAAGTCCAATTTCCTGTCTACCTTTTGACTCTCGTCAATCAAAAATCCATCTAACCCAGCCATAAAAATATTCAATAACTCTGTCTGCTCTGCTGCCCAGCAAAGATAATTCCTCAAACTAACGACCCGCATAGAAAAATAACAATCTCCTCACTTCCGTCTTAAATGGGAGACCCCTTATTTTTAAACTATACCCCCTGGTTTAGTCTCTCCCATGAGGGAAGAACATCCCCTGAGCATCTACACTGTTAAGTCCCCTCAGGATCTTATCTGTATCAATAAGGAGGCAGAGGGAAGAGAACATGATGAATGGAAATGGTGAGCGAAATCACCGAGGATGGAGATGTTGCTCACTGCCAAGGCTGAGGGAGGCAAGCAACAACAGTAGCTCATTGAGAAAATTGGTTGGGTGAGAGCAAATGAGGCTCCTATATAAGGGTCCTTTTGTTGTTCCTTTGTCTCCCATTTATTTTATTTTGCCGTTATCATGGATGTTTGATGGACATATAACTTTACGTCAAGCAGGGAAAGTGAGGAATTCAAAAGTTACCAAGTACACTGTGTTAGCTTTTGAACAAGAGCTCCAGACCTTTTGGCACCCGCTAGATCAGAGGGATTCGGTTCGATTAGTTGGCTGGTAACTGATAAATTGGCAAAAAGACATATTCTACCCGGCAATATCCTCCCTGAGTGGGGTGGTTTTCAGAGAACCAAGGGAAGGACAGTCAGATCCTGGACGCTCAGAGAAGAAACTGAGTGCCTGTCTCTCTCTCTCCCCAAGAAAGCTGCACAGCTGCTGGGATTTTTGAACCAACAGAGGAACCTGGATGAATCTACAGTGAAAACCGTTACAGACCGAAAGCAAAAATCTTGAACTGAAAGCCGAGCTGAAAGGAAGCTGTGATAGAAGACCACCATCTGAAACAAAGTTTTTTATTCTTATACTTTCATCATTATTGTTACATCACTCTTTTTCCATTGTTTGTCTGTCTTAGAACATAGAACATAGAACAGTACAGCACAGAACAGGCCCTCCGGCCCTCGATGTTGTGCCGAGCAATGATCACCCTACTCAAACCCACGTATCCACCCTATACCCGTAACCCAACAACCCCCCTTAACCTTACTTTTTAGGACACTACGGGCAATTTAGCATGGCCAATCCACCTAACCCGCACATCTTTGGACTGTGGGAGGAAACCGGAGCACCCGGAGGAAACCCACGCACACACGGGGAGGACGTGCAGACTCCGCACAGACAGTGACCCAGACGGGAATCGAACCTGGGATCCTGCAGCTGTGAAGCATTTATGCTAACCACCATGCTACCGTGCTGTCCTTTGGTGGAAGAGGAAATGTGGGTACTGCTCAAGCCCCAGTGGGACATGGCGTATCAGCAGAGGCTGACATGCTGCGTGAGCTGAGGTATATTAGTATCCACAAGTTGTATGTTGCTTGGTGACCACCCACCTCACAGGTAGGCAAGTAGTGAAGTTTTTGACTAGCTTTTGCCCATATCCTATCAAATAATCCATTTGGAGTCTGGGACTTGCTCTCACCTGCATTCAAACGATATTGCCAGTTGTGGAATATGTGGCCAGGAGTTACAAATTCTGTGCCAAGTTTGTTCAAAGATTCTGCTAACGTTGCTTTTTTGAAGTTTTCCCAATATAACCAAGCAAATGTTATTTACACAGGGGGTCTCAATATTAAGGATCCCTTTTGCTGTCTGTTTCACCATCGAATGCTTTTTAAAATAATTTTTCTGTCGTGCTGTTGATTGCTTACGTGGGATAATGCTATTTGAACTGTGAATCAATGAGAGGGTGCTGGAGGAGTTACAATGCGAGACAGTATAAGGGAGGTGAATTAATGAATCCTCATTAACCTGGAGAACCTTTGTGTTTTTTATTGTTTTATCTGTTGACATTTTAACTGTGGGCATTAAGTTCATTACCTCCCCACTGTCAATTTTACTGATGATGTTATTCCACTTAATGTTTGAATAAATTACCTACTGCCCAAAACACCGATAAAACAAACATCACAGAAAGAAATATCACTGATAATCATACATTTTTTTAACTATTCAATTTGTACTGATGAGAGGACTCCCTCTTTGTGGAAGTGATGCTATCTGTTTAAGTTACTGTGCAGGACGATTTCCTCTGTCCGCTACTTGCAGTGAAATCAGAAACATATGTATGAAGAATGCATTTATAAGTTGGTTACAAACAGCAATCAGCAGAAACTTCCCTCCCCCTGCCCCCACTCTCTCTCACTCTAGCCACGCTAAATTGCCCCCCCCCCATGTCATCAAGGTCTTCAGATCACTTCAGTTATTTCACTTTTCTAATGCTGGCCTTAGCTGAGAAGGCGACTCAACAGGTAACTTCTGGCAATGGAAACTGTTTACCCTGAAAGGAACCAATGCACAATCACTTTCTAAAGACACTACACACTGCTGTCATTGATACTTTCCAGATGCTCAAGCTACTCCACCACACCTGCCCCAAACTTCAAAAAAGGTGGGCAAATAAACTGGGGAACTTCACAAATACAAATATTCTTAAACATTAAAATGTTGTATTCTCACTTCTGATCCCCCCCCCCCCCCCCCCCCCCACACACACACAAATATTATAAAACACATAGAGGTGATCTGTGGGTAAGTACTTCCTATTGACAATACTTACCATGGTGGTACCTTCTCCTTTAAGCCTATATCATTGCCAGATGCAAAGTAAAAGACCATGTATTATCCCATTATGGAGGAACAAAGTGAGGGAAAGCCTGATCAGGCCGCGGTGCCCACTCGTATTTCTTAACTTTGTGCAGTGAGACATGACAATTACTGGAGAACTCTCAAATGTCTTGACTTTACTGCCGTGCGGTTTGGCCTGGGTCATTTTAAATTTGAGCAATGAGTGAGGGGAAGAGGCAATCTACTCCTGACTTCACGACATTGGGTTAATTATTGAGGTAAACCTGTTTGTTGAAAAACTGACTAAACTGTAATAAGAAGCAACCTGCGAACATGTGAGAGGAACAGACAATTCAAGGAGACTTCAAAAGGCTGTCGTACACCTGTGAGCTTTACTGTCTGCAGGCTTTACATTTCAGGGAATAGGGTCACTAAACAAATTAAAAATCAATAAATGAAATACATCAAAAGAAAAAAAATCTTAATATAAACACAAATAAAACATTAGCAGAGCTATATCTCATCATTCAATATTAGCAAATGTACTTTTATGAAATTGCCCATCTAGTATTTTAAAATTAATATAACAGGAATTTCATATAGACATGCTAATAATTCCCACAGCACAATATCAGCTGTTAGCAACTAAGAAAAGATGAATGGCAATAGCTGTGTGTATGAGTGTGTGTGTACATACAGAATGTGGGGGGGAGGGGAGGGTAAGGAATTATATTATAGTATTTGTTGTATATTTGATTGTAGTTATTGTTAATAAAGATTAATTGTGTTTAAGTTTACAAACCTGGTGACTGTACAGCAAGACGTCTCACAATAACAGATTAAAGTCCAAAAGGTTTATTTGAAATCACAAGTCTTCAGAGCTTGTGATTTCAAATAAACCTGTTGGACTTTAACCAGGTGTTGAGATTCTTACTGTGCCCTCCTGGATTCAGCGCCGGCATCTCCACATCCTGGTAACATTAGTTACGGGGCAGCCAAAAGCCAAAAACTTCTGGTGTTTATCTGGGAATTATTTGTTAATTTCATTTGTGTTGCGGCTCTGTGTCAAGTGGGGCTGGAATTGACAACACACCAACCCGTGACATAATAATAAACATTATTATTGTCACAAGTATGCTTACACTAACACTGCAATGAAGTTACTGTGTAAAGTCCCTAGCCGCCACACTGCAGCGCCTGTTCGGGTACACTGAGGGAGAATTCAGAATGTCCAATTCACCTAACAAGCACGTCTTTCGGGACTTGTGGGAGGAAAGCGGAGCACCCGGAGGAAACCCTCGCAGACATAGGTAGAATATGCAGACTCTGCACAGACAGTGATCCATGCCAGGAATCGAACCTGGGACCCTAGTGCTGTGAAGCAACAGTGTTAACCACTGTGCTACCATGCCGCCCCTAAATGAGAGCTGAGGGGGTGGAACAAGACGATTTGCTCAAAGGAGGAGGAAGTACCAAAGCAGTGGTGGGGCCAAACCAAGGTGGAATTTGATGATAAGAGTCATACCATCATTACGATGATCTAGACAAGGGAACTTGTGAAAGATATGGCCAGACAGGGCAGATTCAGTTAGGAGGTAGGTCACTAAACAGCATTTTAACTAAATAATCCAGTGAGGAGACTATAGACTTAAAAGTAAACCAATTCAGGGAATTTTAAAAACTTTTTAAAAGTCAGTAAAACCCAGTATTCAGATTCATCAAGGTAAATATTATACCAGGGATACAACACGGCATATCAGTCTCTTTAAAATGTCTCCTTGTGTAAAGCAATGTGGGAAAAGCTAATTTCTATTGGTGTCATACTATATTACTTGGAGACAAACTTACCGAGAAAGAAGAAGCATCTATGCTGTCGACTAGATGTTTGACACTGCCTAAGTTCTCATCTTCCTTTCCTATGCGGTCATAGAAGTAGTGCACCAAGTCTTCATCACACTCAAATGTCCAAGTGGGAGGAACATACCTGTATCCAGTAATACAATTAGAACGTCAGGATAACCAGTTCTCATACTACAAGACCTTCCTACAAAACAAAGCATATGTGGGTGCTTTGCATAGTGAGCTTCTAATCTCATCAGTGCGACTGTGGGTACACAGCAAGATGCCAGCCTTACAGAAAAAAGAATAACGACGTCAAAAGAATTCTGAGCTGCTCTCATGAGCCTTTGAGTAAGAATGAGAAAGACATGTGCCAGACACTCCTTTTTCTCCGAGATGGTATGTGACATTAGCAGAGGTGAGAGAAAAGGGAAACACAAAAACATAACTTTGGGGGGGGGGGGGGGGGGGGGGGGGGGGGGGGCATTTTATTCTGAACAAACCACCAAATACTCCTTTTTCTGCAATCACCTGGCCTCCTCTGCAAAAGTGCAACACAGAGTATTTTTGGATTACTTTTTCCATGCTCCCTCATTTTGTGAAAGGTGCGTGATATCTAGCAGAGCTAAATTATCGCCATCACACAAGTTCTGTTGCTGTGGCATTTGGTTAGGTCACAAGTAGTCCGTGTGCAATGAAAATTATAAACGTTCAACTGAACTGGAGGAGGTTTTAATTTTCAGGGTAAATTTGCTTTTTTTTAAAAAAAGAGATTTTTTTTCTGAAGCAGTATTTTATCATCTTTTTCATGGGTTGTCACAATTATCAACAGGTGTACTTCAGTGGTCGGAATACTTCTTCCCTATGTTAGAATCACAGTTCAGATCTTCATTCCACCACGCTACACAAAAATAATATTTAAAAAAAAATAAAAGTTACTCAGTGGGACACAAGTAAACACAAAAACTATATTCTTACCTTAGCTTTTGCACTGCAGCATCATCCCTGTCAGCCACCTTGGGCTTTGCACCCAGATATAATGTATATTGTGCATCAACCACCTGTTCCCATCTAAAGCAGGAACAAAAATCTCTTCAGAATAGCTGTAGTAAAATCTTTAATGGCAGTGATAATAAAAATAAATCATTGTGTCACAGGCTATTGGGGTGGCAGATTTAATTACACAAGTAATTGCTTTAGCAATTGTTTTGGGTTGAACGTTGTTAAAAAAAAATGCAAGCCTTCACATTAATTGTTCCCATTTGATTCAATTTTGTTATTAAATTGGTTAAAAACAATTATTTTTGCAAGATGAACAATGTACAAGTTTGGATTGAATACACGTTTGCATGCCAACATACAAATAGGATATCTGACTGAATTGAGTAAGCCTTTCTTAATTAATCAAAGATATGTAGTTCATGCACTAACAATTATTTATTAACACAAAGCCGATTATCTAAACTGCCTCCTCTAACCTATGGAAGGAGCTTGTTAACTTCTTTGTGGCTAAGTTTAGGACGATCTGTTCAGCTGCCTCTGCTGCATTCCTTCCCTCCCTTAGCCCACCGAGCCAAACCTCCCCCAATGATCCCTCGCCCCCAACCCTTTCCATGAACTAACTGGCTTCTCTCCTATCTCCTCTGCTCAGGTCCTCTCAAAGCTTATCGTATCCATGCAAACCAACTCCAGCATTCTCGCCCCTAGCCCAAGTACTGCCCATACAACTTTGCTTCTTAATCTCCATGCTAGTTATATTGTAAACAGTTCCCTCTGCTCTGGTACTCTCCTCACTCCTTTCAAATTTGCAGTCATCCACCCTGTCCCTTCAAAAATAACGCCCTTGAACCTCTGTCCTTGCAAATATGTACTTTTCAAAAGTAGAGAGAGAAGGCATTGATGGTAGGTTTGAAAGGGAGAGGGGTAGTACCCTCAGAGATTTTGAGAACAAATGCAATTCGTAGCCAAGGATAAACACATCAATGTCACCGTTTGCAGATTTCCTGCCCTTAAAGCATATTGAAAACATATTGTCCATAAAAGAGGGGATGTTTTAGAATTAAGTATTCATTCTTTATGAACAGGGTATCACTGTGTCACACCAATCAGGTATATCACAGATTCAATCCCAGTTTACTTTCACATAGTACAGAAGTAGGCCAAACAAATCATTATGGCTGCAGCAGCCCTTTTGAAGAACCATACAATTCATTCCACTACCCTTGCTCTTTCGAATATTCTAGTAACTTCTCTCCTTCAAGTAATTGCTTTTTGAAGCTTACTATTGAATCTGTTCCACCACACTATCAGACAATGCATTCCACATTCTGAGCATTTATTGTGTCACAAAACTTTCCTTCATGTAGCCTCTGGGTCTTTTGGCAATCTCCTTAAATTTGAGCCAACTGGTGATCAACCCTTCAGTCACTGGAAATGATTTATTTTTATTTTCTGAATCTAAAGTTTCATAATTTTAAACATCTCAGAACACATCAGGTATCACCTTTGCCTTCTCTGTTCTAAAAAAAAATCAACCCCAGTTTCTGCCATCTATCCAGATAATAGCAATCCTGAGTAAATTTCTACTGTACCATCGCCAAATCCTTAATGTCTTTCCCAAGTATGGTGCACAGAACTGGACGCAATTCATTAATTAGGGCTGAATTTGTGTTCAATAACAATAATAATAAGGGGCTTTTCACAGTTCCTTAATTGCAGTGTTAAGGTAAGCCTACTTGTGACAATAAAGATTATTATTATAATAATCTTTATTAGTGTCACAAGTAGGCTTACATTAACACTTCAATGAAATTACTGTGAAAATCCCCTAGTCGACACACTCCTGCACCTGTTCGGGTACAGAGGGAGAATTCAGAATGCCCTATTCACCTAACGAGCACATCTTTCGGGACTTATGGAAGGAAACCAGAGCACGCTGAGGAAGGTTTAATATAACAGCCTGGCCTTTGCACACCATAACTCTGTTTAGCCCAGGATCCCATATGCTTAAGTGCTTTGTTAAACTTTACTGCCACTTTCAAAAACGTGTGCGCAAGAATCTACACGTTTTCCTGCTCTTGCACCCTGTTTAAAATTGTACCTTTTAGAATGCATTGTCTCTCTTAGATGGGGAAGAATTAAGGGTATTACAATTCGCAATATTGTTGTTGTCTTAGGTAGGTCAGAAATTGGACAGCATTCCTGCTTCAAGAAACAATTCAGGGACGCGCAAGCCAAAGAGAAGCTGAGGTTCTGCTGTCATGGCTGTCCGCAGTTTCTTGACAAGCCTTATTTAATATCAAGGCACACACAGAACCGTAGATGAGATACTGGATGCTTTTCACTCATGGAAACATACTCCAGAGAAAAAGATAATTAGAGCAGAAGATTCAAGTGTGAAAATCAGAAAAAACGTTTAAAAAGTGAAAAGGATTGAACCAACAACAAAGTGTCAGTTTGGCTAAGTTGGTAGACATAATTTTCACTCAGCAGGCTGTGGGTTCAATACCTCACGATCCCGGCATCCTATTCAACTGAGTGCTAAGCTTCCAACCCCACATCCCTCCAGCACAAAGACTAACGACTTCAATCTCTATAATATCAGCTGCCTCTGCTGATCTGTTGTAGAAACCCTTATTCGTGCCCTTGTTACCTCCAGATTTGAAAAGTTCATTGCTCTCTTTGCCAGACCTGTATTCTCTGTAACTTACAGTTGTCCTTGTCGAAAGCCCCCGTGCTCACTGACCCACATTTCCTCCAAGTAACACCATTGCCTCCACCCATCCCCAGAGCCTCAAATTTAAAATCAAATTCATTCATGGCCTTTCCTCTCCAGGCCTACAACACACAAAAAAAATCCACTCTTTGTATACTCACTTCTGTGCATCCACCACTGGCTGATATATCTTCAGCCATTGAGGCTCATCATTTGGAATTTCACTCTAAATTCATCTTCCCTCCAGTTACTCTCTTATTATAGCTCACTCTTTGACTTAGTTTAAGGGTACCCCTCCTAATATCTTCTGCTTTGTCCTAGCATACATTTTTGGTTTGATTGCACCCCTGTGGGGTAGATTGGGATGGTTCTCTATGTTAAACGTGCTTTATATATGCAAGTTATTGAAGCTACATGTAATTCTACACACAGATACCATTTTTGTTATTGCTACTTTTAAGCCCATACTGCACCACAGCATTTCAATTTACCGGGTACACGGTCTGTAGTCATAGCCAAAAAGCTGCTGTTGTTTTTGAAGTCTTTCGGGTGTTTCCACAGGCACAAGTCGTTCACCACCTTCAGGCTGTTTACACAGAAGAATCCAGCCTTCTGTATCCTGACAGCTGCTGTTGTACTCTTGTATTTGCACCTAAAGTATCATTGAGACATTCAGATATAATTCAAATAGATCACAGATCCATCATCCCAAAGCAAAACATTACAGCTCTGACAAGTGAAAATGGCACTCAGTACCTCTGACATGCTGTGTTAACTCAACTGTATCACAACATTTCCTTGAGGTTTTTGCCTGTCTACAAATCGTAAATATAATTTTTAAAATTAAGAACTTCCATCTCATTAAGACTTCAGGCCAATCCTTATACAATAACCTGTTCTGAAAACTTTGCTCACATTTTGACAGCTGTGACAAATCCCACCACAGCAGTTGAAAGAATCCACATTCTAAAATAATCAACAATATTCTAAATAAAAAGTAAATTTTCCCTATATCCCAATGTCAATGGATCCTTTACAGAACAAATTCCAGAATCTGGAATCTCATCAAAAACTAACCGGTTCTTCCTTGGACCATACCCCACCAGAGTTCTAATTTTTGATGAAATCTGTTGATTAATTTTTGAGATATATCACAAAAAATAATGAAGCACAGGAAGGGACCCTTCAGCCCCCCAAGCCGACGCCGATCATGATGCCTGTCTGAACTAAAACCTTCTGCATTTCGTGGTCTGTATTCCTCTATTCCCATCCTACTCGCTATCATACCTGCTTCAACCACCTCCCCCAGCAGTGGGTGCCAGGAACTCACCACCCTTGGTGTAAAAAAAAACTTGCCGTGCACATCTCCTCTAAACTTTGCCCCTCACACCTTAAACCTATGTCCCCATGTAATTGACCCTTCCATCCTGGGAAAACGCTTTTGACCATCCACTCTGTCCATGTCACTCAATCTTGTAAACTTCTATCAGGTCGTCCCTCAACCTCCATCACTCCAGTGAAGCGTAGCACGGTCGCGCAATGGTGAGCACTGCTACCTCACAGCACCGAGGTCCCAGGATCAATCCCGGCCCTGGGTCACTGTCCGTGGAGGTTGCACACTCTCCAGTTTGCGTGGGTTTCGCCCCCACAACCCAAAGATGTGCAAGTTAGGTGTATTGGCCACACTAAATTACCCCTTAATTGGAAAAATTAATTGCGTACTCTAAATCAAAAACAAAATCATTCCAGTGAAACCTGTCCCTCCTCATAGCTACTCCCCTCCAGACCAGGCAACATTCTGGTAAACCTCTTCTGTAGCCTCTCCAAAGCCTCCACATCTTTCTGGTAGTGTGGCGATCAGAATTTTATGCAATATTCCAATTGTAGCCCAACTGAGGCCCTGTACAGCTGCAGCATGACTTGCCAATTTTTATACTCAATTCCCCAACCGATAAAGGCAAGCATGCCATATGCCTTCTTGACGACCTTATCCATCTGCTTTGTCACTTTCAGAGATCTGTGGACCTGTACACCCAGATCCCTCTGCCTGTCAATACTCCTGAAGGTTCAGCCATTTACTGTATACTTCCCACCTGTATTAGACCTTCTAAAATGCATTACGTCACGTGTGGCGGCATGGTGGCATTGTGGTTAGCACTGTTGCCTCACAGCGTCAGGCAGCCAGGCAAGATTCCGCCTTCGATCACTGTCTGTGTGGCATTTGCACATTCTCCCAGTGTCTGTGCGGGTTTCCTCCGGGTGCTCCGGTTTCCTCCCACAGTCCCAAATTGGCCATGCTAAAGGGTGGGGTTGCAGGAATAGGGCAGGAGTTTGGGTCGAAGTAGGGTGCTCTTTCGAAGGGTCGGTGCAGACTCGATGGGCCGAATGGCCCCCTTCTGCACTGTAGGGATCCTATGATTTGTCCGGATTAAACTCCATCTGCCATTTCTATGCCTAAATCTCCAACCGATCTATATCCTGCTGTATCCTCTGACAATCCTCATTACTATCCGCAACTCCATCAACCTTTGTGTTGTCCGCAAGCTCACTAAATAGACCAGTTACATTTTCCTCCAAGTCATTTATATACTACAAACAGCAAAGATCCCAGCACTGATCCCTGCGGAACACCACTAGTCACAGCCTCCATTCAGAAAAGCATGCTTCCACTGCTACCCCCATCTTCTATGACCGAGCCAGTTCTGAATCAATCTTGCTTACTAATAGACAAACAGAAGAGAAAGCATTACCACCACCTAACTTCAGTGTTGAAGGTAATTATGAGAGAGATTTCTCAATGCAAGTAGTTACAACACAATGCTGCCTAGCCAGCGACACCCAAATCCCGTAAATGAATTTAAAAATAGCACAAACTCTACTTTGGACATCTGCGCTCAGATTCAGCACTATAATTGTTCTCAAATAAATCTCTGCCAATGGCAATGGTCTCATTACACAACACTGATCATCATCCATAATTTGTAAGACACCACAAGGATAGCTGGCAGAAGCCAATTTGGTCCAGCAAGGGTAGAAAAGAAGCACATTTTTAATCTGCACTCAAGATGTGCTTTACCTGCAGTGCTGTATCCTTGGTACTCAATTGTATAAAATATTGCTCTATTCCGGTGCAGAAAGAGGCCATTCAACCCATCGTGTCTGCTCCGGCCAAAAAGGAGAAAAAAAATTAACTAATCGTGTAGAAGTGGATTTCATTTGGAACTTCGCTGATAGGGTTAATATAACAGTTCTGAAAAGCTCTGTGAACGAGATGTCAACAGGTCAAGGGATGAAATAAAGGGAGTGTGTCTGACCGGCATCTGTAAAAGCAAAGATGTCAGAAGGTTATGGGATGGAATATAGGGAGTGTGGCATTGGTACTAATTAATGTTCTGACCCGTATCTGTAAAAGCAGAGAGGTCAAAAAGGCAAAGAATGGAATGAATGGGAACCGTTACTTTATTGCAGAGATAACATAATTAAGCTCGTTTGACCAGTTGGAACAAATAAACATTGAAATGTAAGGGGGACTGTCTTTAGAGTGAGTTGAGCCATATGGCCATGGGATACAAAAACCTTTGTATTAATATTGATAGTGACTTGTGCTAATGATTATGTCAAAAATAACCTCCCGACCTCGAAGAATAATTCCATATATGTACATGTTCTGGATCCTTGCCAAATCATAGGTGTATCTAGGAATTTAAAGGGACCACCCCTAAGCTGTAAGATGTATAAAGATACCGTCCTTATTCTGGGATTTTGGCACTTCTCGAAGGTGGTTACCCGACTGCTTAGAGATTTGTCCCGGCCGTAAATAAACGAATATTCGTTACTGACGTGTTCGAGTGTTTTACTTCTGGACTGACGATCAGATACGTGAAAGCGCAATTCACAATCGCGCATTTTTATCCCATAATAGCTACGTCGCATCGTACGGTTCATGACAAAAGTACATAACTGTACGGTCACTTTAATACTATAAACCTCTGGAATCATTTTAGCAAATCTCTACTGTAAATAACCGCTCCACATCCATCATGTTGTTTCAAGTGTGGTGTCCAGAATTGGGCACAATTCTTTAGCTGAGGTTGAACTAGTATTTTACCCTAAATTACCCTTAGTGTCCTAAAGGTTGGATGGGGTTATTGGGTTATGGGGATAGGGTGAATGTGTGGGCTTGGGCAGGGTGCCCTTTCCAAGGGCGGCTGCAGACTCGATGGGATGAATGGCCTGCTTCTGCACTGTAGATTCTACGATTCTACATAGGCCTGGCTTTTGCAATTATTATTATTTTGAAAATGTTACCCCATTGTTAAAGTTACAAAGCCAATGCGAGGAGTGGACAGAGCAAGCCCTTTACCCATCTCATTGCTTGCTCCAAAAAACAATTCAAACTGAAGCCAATTCATGGTCTCCACAAGTGAGACATACAAGATCCAAGCCGACAAGAAAAGACATTGCACCTCATCTTGGACTTGAGCTAACGCTTGATCTTAGCCAAAAAGGACAACAACAGCTTTTCTGATTACACACGCCATTTCTTATTCTGTATATAATTCATTTCTGAAATGACTAATAATGCCAAGGAAAAAATTATCTACGTGTGGTGGTGAGATCATTATTGTTTCACCAAACTCCTGAGGTGCCCAAGTCAGCTGAATGAGCCAGAGACAACAGAACTATATTTTCCTCACTCACTGGGTTTATTGTTCGACACATTAAATGAAGTCCAGCACATTGCTATTAACCTAAAGCCCTTCAAAAATGAAAATCTCAAAATTGAACACGACACAGTATTAGAAAACATGACCTCAAGATTATTCTTTTTAAAAATTAAATTTAGAGTACCTAATTATTTTTTTCCAAATAAGGGGCAATTTAGCATAACCAATCCACCTACCCTACACATCTTTGGGTCGTGGGGGTGAGACCCACGCAGACACAGGGTGAATGTGCAATCTCCACACAGAGAGTGACCCGGGCTGGGATCGAACCAGGGTTCTCGGCGCCATGAGGCTTCAAGATTATTCTATTGAAAATGGTTAAAAACAAAAATCAGCCAATGGCTAGCATGAAATTCACCTGATTCAGCTTCACCCAGAGACCATGGCTGTTGCAGTATTCTTCTCCTGTTGCTTTGATGCAGGTTCCTCTCTTTAACTCAATATCAAAGAGCTTTTTGCGCTGAGGCTGGGAGGCTAACTGCCAGACTGAAACAATGTACTGAGATCGACCCAGTGTTGCACTGGACAAAGTGGAATCTTTCCAAAACTTATACAAGACCTCCTTGGGGACATAACACAGGGCTTCTGGCAAAGGTTTGCTGTTTCTGAAGCAATCAATGCATTCAATCAGAAACCTGATCCTTCCTGGGATCTGGTGCGGATTTTCAGGATACATCGTGGTCTAAAATCAACAGAACAATTTGAATGTTTACTCATCATTGTTAACACGAACAGTATGTTCACCACAAATTCAGTTTCATTTGCATAAAGGATGGTGAAAGTAATTTTGCGGGGAGGTTCTATCACAGAGCAGCAATCTGGGTTAATTACCCAACCTGTATCTTGTCTTAGAGCTCCACTATAGCATCTCATATATCTTCCACATTAATTCTATTTAAAACATAAGAAAGTGTGAAAATTTATCAAAGAAATCAGATGAGGAGCCTACACTTAATTCATAGCCTAAGGTCAGACAGGGAATGGCCAACTACAGGAGTGGTTGTAGAAAATGGTGCAGTAAAAGAGTACATGGTATTACAGAAGGTCAATGTGCCTTCAGATAACTTTAAAGGTCTGCTCACAACAAAAGATATACTCAAATGTACCAGTAAAATCAAATCAAATTGCATTCACTGTACAAACTCCAAGAATTACAACACATATCAAACATAACATGAACTGGAGCATGATATGAAAACAGTATACATCCTAAAGTGGGAAAATGAGGGATTCAAACAATGTGGAAAAGTCTGGAATTTCACATTTAGCATTCTACATCATCAAACCCCTCTTTGTACTGTTGCCTTGTAATACACACCCAATCATGGATAATAAACAAACTAGGCAGTCAAACAATAACAACCCAGCATCGAGTTGCAGTGCATGGATTAATCTCCTAGGCTCTCCCATGGGCAACACAGGAGTAAAATCACAGCAGGACATTTTTTAAAAAAAAAGTGTTTCTTCGAGACTAATTTTTTTATTACAAAGTCCTGGAGATAGGAATTTAAAGACTGACTGCGTGGGCCAGTTGGAGAGAAGAGACCATGCGAGGCCAGAACCACAATCCAAATTACAAGCTCATCTTGACAAGGATGAGAATGATTTAAAATATGGATATATTATCAACATATCTGGCATTCACAGGTTGCAAAAATAATGGGTGCCCTCAGCTGTTTTCACACTTGCTCAGCATTGTTTCATTTTGTTTTAAAGCTCGCAACAGTGCCTGCTCCCTGCTTACAGCTGCTCTGCCTCTGTCTGGACCACCTCGACTCGCTTCGCCCTCCTCTTTTCCCGTTTATTTATTTATTTGAAAAAAATATTCCTTCCACTGAGCCACAAAGCCAATGGTCAGAGTGGGCAGGGCAAGCCCTTGGTCCATCTCCTTGCTCGCTCCAAAAAACAATTCAAATTGAATTCATGGCTCCCCCACAAATGAGACGTACTAGATCCAAGCTGGGCTTGACCCTGCGCCTGATGTTAGCCAAATGGGTGGGCTGGGCCGAGCCTCACCCGCGACTTCCTGACTCACTGACTGACTCAGGCGCACCACGGCCTCCTCCCTCCTCAGAGCGGGGGTCCTTCAGGAGACCACGTGATCCGCTCCCGCACCCCGCTAGCTCGACCCTAATTGGCTGCTTGGAATCACGTGCGCGGCGGCCTGTCAACATGGCAGCGCCCAGTACCGAGAGCAGAATAACAGCAGCGGCCGAGGAGGAGGAGGAGGAGTAGAAGCCTGAGCAACAGCAACGGCAACAGCAACATGGGGGACGGCGTCCTCTCCGTGTAAGTTTGCTGGGGCAGGAGGTTGTACACTCGTTACGGTAACGTTTACAGTTCAAGCTGCAAAGGAAAATGCCGAGTTAGTGAACAAACTCCTCCTGACTTCAGTCACCAATAAGTAAACATATCATCACTGACTTGGAAACATGACAGTCCATAGACTCCCAGCATGCAGAAAGAGGCCATTTGGTCCATCGAGTCTGCACTGATCCGCTAAAGGAGCACTCCATTCCCTATCTATGTAACCCCACACATTGATCATTGCCAATCCACCATTGGGTGTGATCTGGAACTTAATTTTCGGTAAGGAAGCCGAGCAAGTAATAATAATAATCACTTATTGTCACACGTAGCCTTCAATGACGTTACTGAGAAAAGCACCTGGTCGCCACATTCCAGCACCTGTTCAGGGAGGCTGGTACGAGAATTGAACCCGCGCTGCTGTCCTTGTTCTGCATTGCAAGTCAGCTGTTTAGCCCACTGCTAAACCAGCCCCTGACAAGTGGTTGTAGTATCAGTGGGGAAGGATTTTTCAGAGAGATATCATAGTGCAGTTAGATTCAAGATTGTTATGGAAAAAGACAAGGATTGGCCTGAGATCAAAGTTCTGAACTGGGGGAAGACTGATTTTAAGAGATCAGTTACAATAAGAATCTTTATTTTTGTCACAGGCAGGCTTACGGTGACACTGCAATGAAGTTACTGTGAAAATTCCCTGATTTGGTCTGAGTGGACTGGGAGCAGACGCTTTTAAGTAAATCTGTGACAGAACTGTGGGATGCATTCAGGAAGAAAATCGGGAGAGTATGGGGCCAACATGTTCCAATCAAGCAAAAGGGTGGGACAAACAATCCAGTGACCCCTGGATATTGAGGGATATACAGCATTGAATAAGGAGAAAAAGGGATCCTTATGGTAGATATTGTGGGTTCAAAACAGCAGAAGCCCTAGAGGCATTCAAGAATGTGAAAAAGGGAACTTAAGAAAAGTAGGAGAGCAAGAAGGGGCATGAAAGTATACTGGCAGATAAAATAAAGGAAAATTCTAAGTTCTACAGGTATATTAAGCGTAACGGGATAACTAGGGAAAGAGTAGAGCCCATTAAGGACCACTGGTAATTTCCGTGTGGAGCTGGAGTATGTAGGTAGGGTTCTAAATTAATACATTGTGTTGGTGTTCACTCGTGAGAGGGACGGTGTGGGTATAGAAATCTGGGAGCAAGACTAATAAAATCAAAGATGTCAACATAGGCAGAGAGGAGGTTCTGAGTGGTCTGCCATGCTTAAAAGTAGACAGATCACCGGGGCCAGATGAAATGTATCCCAAACTGTTGAGTGAAGCAAGGGAGGAAATAGCTGGGGTGCTGGCAATAATTTTCAATTCCTCTCTGATAACAGGAGAGATGCTGGAGGATAGCCAATATGGTACCGTTATTCAAGAAGGAGGAAGGGATAAACCAGTAAACTACAGGCCAGTCAGTCTAACTTCAGTGGTGGGGAAACTATTGGAAGCCATTCTCAGAGACAGAATTAATCTGCATTTGGAGAGGCAGGGATTAATTGAGAACAGCCAGCATGGTTTTGTTAAGGGAAGGTCATGTCTGACCATATCTTTTTATTAAAACATAAAAAAAAAATACAAGGCTAAACGGTATAAACACTCATTTTGTGTTGGAGAAACAGGATATCCTCCCCTTAGTGCCAATGTATGTGGAGGAGGGGTTGGATACTCTAATTATTAAAACAGTTCACAACACGTTACTAACCATCATGGCACCCATAATCTATTATAAACCTGACGTTCCTATTGGTTTGTTAAATGAAATAACTCTAATAATTTCCATACTGGAGATTTAAAAAAAAAATCATTTATGGGATGTGGGTGTCGCTGGCTGGGCCAACCATTTATTGCCCATCCCTAACTGCCCTCTATTTCAGAGGGCATTTGACAGTCAACCACATTGTTGTGGATCTGGATTCACATTTGGCACAACCAGGTAAATCTAAACAATATTAGTGAACCAGATAGGTTTTAACAGCAATTGACAATGGTCATCATTAAACTTTTAATTCCAGATATTTTTATTGAATTCAAACATCACCATCAGCCATGGTGGGATTTGAACCTGGCTCTCTGGTTTACTGGTCCACTGATGACCAAACCACACAATATTTAGGCTATGTTTACATGATAGCTGCCAGCAACTGTCAACCATTTCCCTTCACATTCATGCTGTGTAACTACTGAATTTATGGTCGCAAATTGTGGTAATATGAAACCACACTCCTGACCTTAACACTGGCAGTGGTGTTATATAAATGTAACCGAAGTAAGATTTACCAGTTAATGGTTATAGTCTATAGGGCAATGTTTATTAACTATGGGAAATGTCAGATGTTTTACGGCAATGATAATGTGCTTCACTAACTTTAAATACAGTGTTGAATAAGTCTTTCCTACATTGGAGAATGCTGTATAATTGTATTGTGTGCACATTGTAATCTGCCACAATTAAGGCCATAACATTTGCATGAAGATTTAACTTGAATGACAGACTTTGCCATCTAGAAATACTCTTGACTTTAATATTCTGGACTTTTGGAGACAATGTTTGGCCTTCTGATTTGAAGGAGTATTCCATATGCATTTCAATTAGTTTCCAGATATAAGGACAATGGATATCAAGGAGTAATTGAAGAATTGGCCTAATAGTAATACAGACAATTTTACAAATTACGTAATAGTCAATTGTTTCCCAGTGTCAATATGAATCCAGGCATTCAATTGTACTTTTCAAACCATTTCCAGCTATTTTTTGTTAATTCTGCGATTCTATTCTATGATTTTAATGTGCAGGTTTGAATCAGTTTTGCACTTTATTGCGTCAGTTAGAGGTGGCATTACTGATGACCAGCTGGCAAGATAGGAACATAGGACCTAGGAGCAGGTGTGAGAGAATTTCACAAACTAAGCAATCCCTCTGGGAGAAAACACATCTCGTCATTACAGTCTTTTTTAAAAAACTGTGCAACTAGTTCTAGTTTACCCCACAAACAGAAACATCCTCCTGGTGTCCACCCTATCAAGTCCTCTGAGGATCAATAAGATCTTTACTCATTCGTCTAAACTCCAGTTGGTATCGGCCCGACATATTCAACCATTCTTCTCTGGATAAGCCCTACAATCCAGGAATGTGTCCCGTAAACCTCATCTGTGTGGCTTCGAAAACAATTCTAATTTTTTCAAATCAGGAGACCAAAACTGTACACAGTATTCCCGATGTGGCCTCACCAATGCCCTGTACAGCTGCTGTAAAACTTTGATATTTTTATATTCCATTCCCATTGCAATAAATGCCAATCGTTATTTTAATGTGGTGTCATTAACGGAAGTTTATTTAGAAATAGTTTGCCAGTGATTACTGGCAAGTTCCATACTCTTTAAAATTAAGCTTTTGGTAGTGTCATTCCAGTAACTGCCCACAACATTCTGCTTCCCAGGATGATGACTCTGCAGTTTGCTGACATGCAACACCCTCTTATCTGAAACAAAAGGTGGCCTTCTTTTCTATCATCATCAGACCAGTTAACTGTTTTGATAGATAAGATCATTTTGCTGCAGGCTGGATGCTTTTTGGAAATATTCAGAGGCGTTCTACATGCACAAACCTATACTTGATACCAGTGTTTCCATGACAAAAATCCAGAGTGATGTAACAAAAATGGTTGTTGCTTATTTGAGTTTCAGGACAGTTTGACAAATGCAATGTTATGGGCGGCACAGTGGTTAGCACTGCTGCCTCAACGCCAAGGACCCAGGTTTGATCCGGCTCTGGGTCACTGTCCGTGTAGAGTTTGCACATTCTCGCCACGTCTGCCTTGGTCTCACCCCCACAACCCAAAGATGTGAAGGGTAGGTGAGATTGGCCACGCTAAATTACCCCTTAATTGGAATTTTAAAAAAAAAATTTAATTAAAAAATCAAAGACAAATACAATGCTGTCTGATATTAGGAAAGAAAAGAGGAATATCATGAACAAATTTGAAGTATGCTTTGACTTGACAGTCTTCCATCTTGTGAGACAAATGGTTTGCACTTTGGTCATCTCTGTGTTAAACATTGCATGGTGTAGTTCAGGAGCCCCACTTTTGCATGGCATACTCTGTCACGTTTGCTGCAGGGGAAGATAGCGGGCTGCGAAGGTGCAGGACTCGCTGGTCATTTTGTCTGGGCCCTTTTTTCTTTTTTTAAATAAATTTTAAGTACCCAATTCACTTTCTTTTCCAATTAAGGGGAAATTTAGCGTGGTCAATCCACCTACCCTGCACATCGTTGGGTTATGGGGTGAGACCCAAACAGACACTGGGAGAATGTGCAAACTCCACACGGACAGTGACCCGGGGCCAGGATCGAACCCGGGTCCCCGGCGACACAGGCAGCCGTGCTAACCATGGTGCCACTGTGCTGCCCTGTGGGTCCTTTTTTCAACCACCTGAAATTTCTATTGCTCCTTTCCGCTTCCAAAATTCCTCCAAGCTCTCAATCCCCAAAGAATGTGGCCATTGATGACCGTCTCCCATTTGAATGTATGCCAACTTCATAGCTTGCTTGCAGATGTCCCTGTAGCAAAGCTGTGGTGCCCAGCAGATTGTGACCCAATGGCCAGTTCACCATACAGAAGGTCTTTGGGTATTTGGCCGAACCATCAACATACACTCCTGCTTTAATTAGGAATGTCAAATCAGCTTTCCATGAGATTATAGTAAGAAGTCTTACAACACCAGGTAAAAGTCCAACAGGTTTGTTTCGAATCACTTGCTTTCGGAGCATTGCTCCTGGACTTTAACCTTGTGTTGCAAGACTTCTCACTGTGCTCACCCCAGTCCAACACCGGCATCTCCACATCATAAGATTACAGGAACTGAATTAGGCCAGTCAGCCCATCGGGTCTGCTCCACCATTTGATCATGGCTGATATGTTTTTCATCCCCATTCTCCTGACTTCTCCCCGTAACCTCTGATCCCCTTATTGATCAAGAATCTATCTATCTCTGTCTTTTTTAAAATTCAGAATACCCAATTATGTTTTTTCCAATTAAGAAGCAATTTAGCATGGCCAATCGACCCAAGCTACACATCTTTGGGTTGTGGAGGTGAAACCCACGCAGACACGAGGAGAATGTGCAAACTCCACATGGACAGTGACCCAGGGTCGAGATTCAAACCATCTATCTCTGTCTTAAAGACTCTCGGTGACTTGGCCTCCACAACCTTCTGCGGCAATGAGTTTCACCGGTTCATCACCAAAAGATGTTAGTGTAATGAGTTATTTTATGTTGGTACCTTTTTGATTTTCACATTTGAGATATTTTTAAATAAAACATTTGAATGTTTTCTACCCAAAAAGACTCCAAATGGCCATGCCATTTAATTAACATCATAGTGAAATTAGCATAATATTGAAATGAAAATCCTTGTGAGAAATGCATAATGGAGATCTGTGACTCTGTCAAAAAATTACTTCCATACCGGTTGAGCAAAATAATATTTTGGTATGAATCCCTTCCGGCAGATGCATTTTCTCTGCAGTCTGTATGTAATTATATGTAGCTACAGAAATAATATGGCTATTACATGGATGAATACTAAGTCAGAACATGTAGGATTTGTTCAAATTTGGATCCTTGAATATAATTGTTTTATTGCCTTAGTTTCTAACCATAAAAATTGTCAGTATATGTTTTGCATAAATGATAGTGTCCTAAAAGTAAGCAGACTCTAACCCAGCAAGCTGCTGTGTGAAGCAGGAGGGTGCTGATTCATAATCACAATCCTGCTGAGAGGACAGAGGTGGAAGGAGATTACAGGAGGGGAAATGGCAAATGTTTGAATATCTGCAATGAAGATGCGCTTAGTGCCAGGTTTTTATTTGCAAAAACTGTCAGTTTTGCTGAGCAATATAGGGTGACCGCCTACAATGACATCATGTGATCTCATTAACACCAGTAAGCTTGTTATAACTGAAGGTTAGTATCAACAGTTCTTTTTTCATTTGCCAGCAAATCTTGAATTGCTAAAGTGCGTTTTTATAACAACACAGCCAACTCAGTTTACATTGAGCCACCTAATGGACGTATTGTTAGATGAAAAGCTTTCTTTGATAATGGCTTGAGGAGAGACAGCATGTTGTAATGGTCAAGGAAAAATGGATGCTATTAGAATTTATTGTCATACTCTGTTTATGGAAATTCTACCTCTGTGCCTAATCCAAGAAATTTTTATTGAAAAATTTTGTATTTATACAACAATATCGAACCATAATAAAATACTAACAATAATAATAGCAATCATAAACATTCGCCCCTCCTCAATGAACAACACAATATATTAACAACAACTTAAATTAACACAATGTTAAGTTACTGCTGCTCTTGACCAAGATACCTATCTTTGAGCCAGGAAGTCCAGAAAAGGCTGCCACTGTTTATAGAACGCTTGTATTGATCCTTTCAGGGCAAATTTGACCCTCTCCAATTTTATAAATCCCGCCATGTCACTGATCCAGGTCTCCACACTTGGGGGCCTCGCATCCTTCCACTGCAGCAAGATCCTCCGCCGGGCTACTAGGGACGCAAAGGCCAGGACACCGGCCTCTTTCTCCTCCTGCACTCCCGGCTCCACCGCAACTCCAAAAATCGCGAGTCCCCATCCTGGTTTGACCCTGGATCCAACCACCCTCGACACCGTCCCCGCCACCCCCTTCCAGAATCCTTCCAGTGCCGGGCATGCCCAGAACATATGGGCAATATTCACCGGACTCCCCGAATACCTGGTGCACCTGTCCTCACCCCCAAAGAACCTACTCATCCTAGTCCCGGACATGTAGGCCCGGTGTAGCACCATAAATTGGATGAGACTAAGCCTCGCACATGAGGAGGAAGAGTTGACTCTCTCCAAGACATCCGCCCAAGTCCCGTCCTCTGTCTGCTCCCCAAGTTCCCCCTCCCATTTAGCCTTCAGCTCCTCCACTGACGACTCCTCCAACTCCTGCATTTACCTTATAAATGTCAGACACCTTCCCCTCTCTGACCCACACCCCGGAAAGCACTCTATCCATCACCCCCCGCGAGGGCAGCAAAGGGAACTCCTCTACCTGTCGCCTAGCAAACGCCTTTACCTGCAAGTATCTGAACATGTTCCCTTGGGGGAGCCCAAATTTATCTTCCAGGCCCGCAAACCTCCCGCCAATAAACAGGTCCCTCAATTTACTGATGCCCACCCTTTGCCACCCCCTAAATCCCCCATCAGTGTTCCACGGGATGAACCGATGATTTCCACCTAATGGAGCCTCCATCGAGCCCCCTGTTTTCCCCCCATGCCGTCTCCACTGTCCCCAGATTCTTAGGGTCGCCGCCACCACCGGGCTCGTGGTATACCTCTTAGGAGAGAGCGGTAACGGCGCCGTTGCCAAGGCACCCAGGCCCCCCTCCATCACCCATTTACTCACCATTGACACATTGGCCGCCCAGTAGTACCCCAAAAAGTTGGGCAGCACCAGCCCGCCTCTATCCCTCCCTCGCTCCAGGAAAACCTTCTTCACTCTCGGAGTCCCATGTGCCCACACAAAGCTCAAGATACTGCTAGTCACTCCACTGTACCTCCGCCTTTCTTGTGGTCAGCAAATCAAATTTAGCCTGTAGGCTGCACCTCTCCCCCAACAGTCCCTCCTCTGGTGCCTCTGCGTACCTCCTAACCACCTCCAGCATCTTCCCCACCAGTCTATCCCTCTCGCTCCTCTCGCTCCTCTCCCTGTGTGCCCGGATGGATATCAGCTCCCCACGAATCACTGCCTTCAGGGCTTCCCAGACCATCCCCACTTGGACCTCCCCCGTATCATTCACCTCGAGGTACCCCTCAATACTTGCCCGGACCCTCCTACACACCACCTCCTCCGCCAACAACCCCACATCCAACCGCCATAACGGGCGCTGGTCCCGCACCTCCCCCATCTCCAACTCCATCCAATGCGGAGCGTGGTCGGAGATTGCAATGGCCGAATACTCGGCCTCCTCCACTCTCAGAATCAGTCCCCTACTCACCACGAAGAAGTCTATCCGAGAATAAAACCTATGTACGTGGGAGAAGAAAGAGTACTCCCATGCCCTCGGCCTCACAGATCCGGGACCCGTCCCAGCATACGCCTCATAAAGCCCGCATCGTCCCAATTTGGGGCATACACACTAGCACGTACCACCGTCTCTCCTTGTAGCCTGCCCCTAACCATAACATACCTACACCCCTTATCCGCCACCACCTCCGATGCCTCAAACGACACATCCCCCCCCCCCCCCCCCCCCCCCCCCCCCCCCCCAAGGCTAGGAACCCTCCTAGCTGCGAACCGGCCTCCATCGTACTTCTGTGGGTCAGCTAACTTCTGCTGACCCCGGAAGCTCCCGCCAAACACCCGACCCCTCCCAAAGTGGGATCATCCCCCATCCTGTCCCTCCTCCAGGCACCGCTCCAGCGCGGGGAAGAACCAGTTAAGGCCCCGCCCCCCCATCATCGTCTCCACCCCCAGCCCCGAAACGCGGGAAACCAGAGGAAAGCCCGCGCTTTCGCACTGCCCCACCACACCCTTCTGACGCAGCTCCCAAATACCATCCCCACTCCATACCCCCAACCCGATATAGAATACAACAAACGCCCCCCAACCCTCCCCGCAAGATACAGAACTCAAACAATGCCCTCCAACAAAAAACAGAATTACACCCCAATAAATAACTATATCAAAATTCCAAAAGTACCGAAAAAGAGAACACGGCAACAGCAGAAACCAACAATAAAGCATTACAACCGACCCCGCAACCCCCAACCCCTAGTTCGAGTCCAGTTTCTCCGTCCGCACGAAGGCCCAAACCTCCTCCAGGGAATCAAAGTAATAATGCCGGTCCAAATAAGTTACCCACAGGCGCGCAGGCTGCAACATTCCAAACTTTATCTTCCTCTTGTAGAGCACCTCTTTCGTCCGATTAAACCCGGACCGCCGCTTAGCCACCTCCGCACTCAAATCCTGGTAGATCCGTACTACCCCATTCTCCCAATTGCTGCTCTTCACCACCTTGGCCCAGCGCAGCACACACTCCCGATCACTGAACCGGTGGAACCTCACCAGCACCGCACGCGGGGGTTCGTTCTCCTTAGGCCTCCTGGCGAGTACCCTGTGGGCTCCCTCCAGCACCAGGGGCAGATGGAAAGACCCGGCCCCCACCAGCGAGTTCAGAATCGTGGCCACGTAGGTTGTCAGATCCGACCCCTCCAGCCCCTCCGCAAGGCCCAAGATCCTCAGATTTTTCCACCTCATGCGGTGATCAAGCTCCTCGAAGGGGTCTTGCCACTTCTTGTGGAGTGCCTCGTGCCCCTGCACCTTACTCACGAGGACCACGGCCTCCTCCTCTCGTTCAGTGGCCTGCGCCTGCAACGCCTGGATGGCAGCATCCTGGGTCGTCTGAATCTCCGAGAGCTTTTTATTCGTTTCCTGCAGAGAGCTCAGCACCTCAGCCTTGAAATCTGCAAAACAGCGCAGGAGAGCAGCTTGCTGCTCCTGGGCCCACTGCTTCCACTCCTCTGGTGCTCTGCCGGCCGCCATCTTGGAATCCTTCCCCCGTTATTTCTGGGGAGCTGCTGCCGTTTTTTCCCCCTTTCCACTCCGAGTTCGAGTCATGAAATGCGGAGAAAGTTGATCAGCACACCTTCTCCCACCGGGAGACGTCGAAAAAAATTACGTTTTGGGCTCTAAAAAGATCCGAAAAGTCCGTTTGAATCGGGAGCTCCAAAATGCGCGGCTTCCTATGTCATCGCCGCCACCGGAAGTCAATCCAAGAAATTGTTAAAAGAAGAATCAGATTATTTGTTAGTTAATTGATGTACAATTGAAAAATCAGATCTATGTCAATTTTAACCTCGATGTTCCTAACTTTCCTTCTACTCTGGCAGTTTGCCTTCTTAGCTTTTAAAAAAAAAAAATTCTTATTAAAATTTTCAACATTTTACATTTTTACAACAAATAAACACAACCTCAACGCCCTCTCCCCCACTGAACTACCTCCCCACACCTCTTGACAGCAACCAGATCCCCCAAGTGTAGGATAAACAACCCCCATGTTGTGGAACCCCTCATCTGCCCCTCTCAGAGCAAATTTCACCATCTCCAAGTACAGGAACTGCATTAGATACCCCAGCCACTCAGAGGCTCGGGGAGGAGAAGCTGACCTCCACTCCAACAGGACCCGGCTACGAGCGATCAACAAGGCAAAGGCAAAGACATCTGCCCCCACACCCATCAGCAACTCCGGCAGGTCTGACACGCCGAATGTGGCCTCCATGGGACCCAGCTCCAAATCATGTGTCGAACCTCCAAAATTACTTTGGGGGTCCAAACAACGATCCCTAAAATCTCTCCCCACTTCGGGCAGGACCTGAACATATGAACATGATTGGCTGGGCCCCTCCCACACCGCTCGCAGCTATCCTCCATCCCCTCAAACAGCCGGCTCATCCTCGCCTTCGTTAAGTGCGTCCTGCACACCACTTTTAATTGTATCAATTCCAGCCTCGCCCACGAGTTTGAGGCATTAACCCTTCGCAGCACTTTGCACCATAATCCCTCCTCCAATGCCATTCCCAGCTCCTGCTCCAGTTTGAACTTAATCCCTTCCATAGACCTTCTTCTCCATGATCCTACTGTAAATTGCTGAAACGACCCCACCCCCCAGGCCCCGACCGACAGCACCACCTCCAGCAATGAGGAGGACTGCGCCACCGGAAAGTTCGGGAAGATCTTTCATGTGAAGTTCCATACCTGCGTATGAAATGGAGCCCAAACTTCACCCTCAACTCCTCCAAGCTTGCGAACTGCCCCCTCCAAAAACAGATCCTTCATCTCCTTCGCCCCTCTCTCCTCCCATCCCGGAACCTAGTGTCCATTCCCCCTGGCTCAAACCCATGGTTCCCTCTTACTGGCAAACCCTCAAGCCTGCCCTTAACTTAAAGTGTTGTCAGAATTGCATCCAGATCTTTAGTGTGGCTACCATCACGGACTACCCGACGTTTGCCTCCTAGATTGAACATACGAGGCTTATTAATAACTAGAAAGAAAGTTTTACCCTGGAAATTACTGTGCTGCACTTGGAGCAACGTTATTCAGATATGTGCTATCTGATGCTTTAATACTGGCATTACCTGCGTGTGTTTTAAATGAGATAGATCTCTGTTAAAACAGTGGACTGAACAATGTCATCTGAATACGTTTCTATGCTAATTTCTATAATTAAATTGACGGAATGGTGTAATATTTTCTCCAACTGTAGTGAGCAGAACTTTTTTTAAATTTAAAGTATCCAATTATTCTTTTTCCAATTACGGGGCAATTTAGCGTGACCAATCCATCTATTATGCTTTGGGTTGTGGGGACCCACGCAAACTGTGGGTCCAAATTCCACACGGACAATTACCCGGGGTCGGGTTCAAACCCGGGTCCTCAGCGCCGTGAGGCAGCAGTGCTAACCACTGTAAACCATGCCACCCCGTAGTAAGCAGAACGTGATGCCTGTTTTACAATGAAACATCTGAAACTCCAAGAACAGATTGAGAAAGATTTTCCATGAAAACACAAACTTGTTATTAACTCTGATAACATTTCTATCATCTGAGTTATTTTGTCCTTGCTTCAGTTAACGTTTATCTCATGAAGTGATTCTTATTTGATTATTCAGCTCTGAAGATTTTCCTCCACTGAAAAATGACACATTCCTCAGAGCGGCATGGGGAAAGGTGACCGACTATGTCCCTGTCTGGTGTATGAGACAGGCAGGAAGATATCTCCCAGGTAAGGAATAGAAACTGTCATTTGGATCAAGGCTGCTGAGTTCTTCTCAATGTACGTATATAATGATTACGAAAAGGGTCGGGGCCGAGTTCATTTCGTAAAAAAGGATTTTCCTTAAAACGGGTATTGTGTAGTTTACTGACTCACTTAAGCGCTAGTTTCAATGCAGCTCAATATCTCGGCTGCCAGTCCTTGGGAGCCTGCCCTTTTGAATTATGGTGCAAATTCCACAGTGCTGTCAACGACAAACAATGCATCTGCGTCAAAACAAATGGTAAAGCGTACAGCTCGTGCTTGCTATCAGCAGGTTCCAGTTTAGAGTCAAATGACTGGAATTTACCTCCACTGTGTTTGTTTAATGCAGCACGGCAATCTGAAGTAATGAACCTTTGTCAATCTTAAAATACTGAAGGACTTTCAATGCTTTAGAATAAATTAACTGGGGGAACGGGCGGGGAACAAAAGAAGAAGGCAAGAAGCAGAGAGAGGGAATGTTGACTGCCATTACTTCTGAGTGCCTTGTAGCAGCTGGTTATCGAACAATACCAAAATAACAAACTGGCATTTCTGGTAAATTGGCATTAAGTAAATTCGCGATTTACCTGTACAGAATTATGATAACTGTTTTTGGACTTGACCCAGAAACCACAAATGAAATCCTTATCTAGTTCAAGTGGATTTGTTGGGGTTTGTTTTTTGAAGATCCCATAGCCTGATATAAGGCACAATCTGAAAATACCTGTCTTGAAGTCGCCGTGACCTGAGGGAACCTTGCACTGAGGATGGACATATAACAAACGTGGTGATTTTCAATATTCTCTGAACTGAGATAGGCTATTTGAGTGAGAAATTAAATAACAATCATCCTTATTATTGTGACAAGTAGGCTTGTATTAACACTGCAATGAAGTTACTGTGAAAAGCCCCTAGTCGCCACATTCCGGCACCTGTTCAGGTACACTGAGGGAGAATTCAGATCGTCCAAATCACCTAACAGCACGTCTAAAAAGGCTTCAGACAGGCAATGACAGAATTTTGAAGGATGAGCCAACCCTTTGAGTTCAGCTGTTTTTGTCTTTCAGTTAGTAACATGACAGTATCGGTAAGAGTGACCACTGCACAGTTCTTGTGGAGACAAAGTCCCCTCTTCACATTGAGGGTACCCTCCATTGTGTTGTGCGGCACTACTACCAAATGGGATGGACTTAGAACAGATCTAGTAACTCAAGATTGGGTATCCATGAGGCACTATGGGCCATCAGCAACATAATTGTACTCGACAACCTCTCTAACCTTCTGGCTTGGCATGTTCCCCATTTTACCATTACCATCAAGCCAGGGGATAAACCCTGGTTCAATGAAGATTGCAGGAGGGCATGCCAGGAGCAACACCAAGCATACCTAAAAATGAAGATGAAGCAACAAAGAACACAAGTCTATATGTATGCCAAACAGCATAAGCAGCAAGTGATAGACAGAGCTAAGCAATTCCACACCCAATGGATCAGATCTAAGCTCAGCAGTTCTGCCACATCAAACCGTGAATGTTGGTGGACAATTAAACAACTCACTGGAGGACGAGACTCCGCAAATATCCCCATCCTCAACCCATCCTCAATGAGAACAATCTTCAGCCACAAGTGCCAAGTGAATGATCCATCTTGGCCTACTCCAAAGATCCCTGGCATCACAGATGTCAGTCTTCAGCCAATTCGATTCACTCCATCTGATACCAAGAAACTGCTGAAGGTACTGGATACTGCAACAGCTACGGGCCCTGACAATATTCCGTCATAGTATTAAAGACTTGTGATTGGAGCATACCTAGCACAAAGAAAGATGGTTGTGATGATTGGAGGTTAACCATCACAGCTCCAGGACATCATTGCAGGAGTTCCTCAGGGTAGTGTCCTCGGCCCAACTGTCTTCAGCAGCTGCATCAATGAGCCTCCCTTCATCGTAAAGTCAGAAGGGGGGATGTTCACTGACCGCACAAAGTTCATCACCTTTCGTGACTCCTAAGACCATGAGATATAGGAACAGGAATAGGCCATTCGGAGAGTCACCTGAGGTCGGAATTGGACCCTGGTGCTGTGAAGCAGCAGGATTAACCACTGTACCATCATGCCGCCCCATAAATATGAGTGCCCCGCTCATTTAGGTGGGGAGCTGCACCATCCTCATCAGACCTTCTGACTTGAGGCATTCTAGAAAGGTGTAGTGCAGTTGCTCAGGAATCTTCAGTTGAGTGCAGTAGAGTCGAGGGAATAGAGTCACTCCCCCTTTTTTTTTTACAAGATCCCCTGCTGTACAGTAGGTAGGTTTTAAAAGTCCAGCCACTTTGAGAAGCCGGAAGGAGGGGATCAGTCGGCTGGGGTGGGGAGGGGGTTGGCAGCGGCATGGGCTAGATCAACCCCGCAGAGTTGAGGTACCTCACAGATGCAACTACGCAGAAATTGGAAGTTATGGAGCAAAATGTTTTCAGCTGTGAGTAACTTGCCATTTTGTCAGCAGAGTGTAATAAGGGAGTCTTAAATGCAACATCATTTTTCTTTCTTTAAATGTATTTGTGCTATTGCCAGTTAGCATCTGGGTATTTCTCTTGGTTTATTTATTGAGTTTCTGGCCACATTTGCACTCTGCCTGTTCTCTCACCTGTTATTGGTCCCTAACGTGGATCATGACACATGGTTCTTCATGTACCTTGCCAGCTGATTCATGAAACCCGTAACCTGACAACAAATAGTCAACACGCCCTTTGGAACACCCACTTCTGCTGAGGATGCTGTCAATCTCTCCAATTATCTAATCCCTTACAGGTGGCCATTCGGCCCTTTGAGTCTGCTCCGTCATTTGATAAGATCATTGCTGACCTCAATTCCCCTTCTCCGTAGCCTCTTGTCAATCAGAAATATACCCAACTCGGCCTTGAATAAATTCAGTGATTCATCCTCCACTATTTTCTGGGGAAGTGAATGTCACAGATTAACAACCCTCTGAGAGGAAAGATTTTTCCTCTTCTATCTGTGTCTTAAAAGGGAGACTTCTGTGCCCCCGAGTTCCAGGCTCCACCCCCCTCAGGATCTTGTATGTTTCAATAAGACCACTTCTCCTTCTAAAATCCAGTGGGTAAAGTTACAATCGTTCTATTCTCCTCATCCCTTTGAGCTGCCTCCTACTCCGCAGTGCTTTGGTCAACATTCTGGCTGCCTTGCCTCAGCTCCCCAGACCGCAGGCAACCTTGTTTGGTGACTAATAAAGGGCAGCACGGTAGCACATGGGTTAGCACAGTTGCTTCACAGCTCCAGGGTCCCAGGTTCAATTCCCGGCTTGGATCACTGGCTATGCGGAGTCTGCATGTTCTCCCTGTATCTGGGTGGGTTTCCTCCAGGTGCTCCGGTTTCCTCCCACAGTCCAAAGATGAGCAGGTTAGGTGGATTGGCTATGCTAAATTGTCCTTGGTGTCCAAAAAAAAGGTTAGTTGGGGTTATGGGGATAGGGTGGAGGTGTGGGCTTGGGTCGGGTGCTCTTTCCAAGGGCTGGTGCAGACTCGATGGGCTGAATGGCCTCCTGCACTGTAAATTCTATGATTCTATGATAATTGACCACTAGGTGTTACGTAGGAACAGTTAGCTTTGCCCGCTAAAAACATAACTGATCCGCGGAACTATCTGCAATCTGCTAGGTCCTAGTTTTCCGACCCATTTTCCGATCCATTATCCCTTCCCACAGCTCTTCAAATAGCCATAAAAATTGAGATGTGAAATGACCAGCTGTGATAGCCATGACCAGAGAGATATTATGGTTAATTCCTGGTGACCAAAGCCATTCTGTGGATCCTACCTTGGTAGATGAGCTAATTTCTGTCTCCTCACAGAATTCCGAGAGACTCGAGCAACTCAGGATTTCTTCACAACCTGTCGCACTCCGTCAATCTGCTGTGAGTTAACACTGCAGGTGAGTTAGTCAAACATTTAGTGAGGCTTCACCAATTCGAGCTGCTGCATTAAATAAGTGTACAGCTTAAGCTCTAATTACCTGGTAAACAGTTTTGAAAAAACGCAGGCTATTGGATTGAAGGGAGTGGGAAATCTCCAGCTTTCCCCATCTTCGCCTCACGAACCTTTGACATTACTGTAGCAAATAGGGAAAATTAGTTTAAAAAACTGAATTACTTCGAAGTATTTTTGAACTATTTTGCACCATTCTCCTTGCCATCTGGGAGTGTGGACAGGCATTACCCAGAGCTCAGTGGAAGCTATATTGGGCATTAAGTCAAAAGTCAGGGGTTGAGGTCAAACTCCAGTGACTGGAATATAGAATGTAGGCTGATACTTGTGCGGAGTACTGCTGGAGTTGCGTACTTGCAGATGAGATGTTAAACTGAGACTCTGCCTGACCCTTCAGTGGATGATTAAGGATCCCATGGAACTATTTGAAGAGGCCAGTAATGTTCTCCTAATGTCCTAATGATTTGGCAATCAACATTTATAAAACAAAATGATCTAGCCATAATTCTATCCGTGCCTGCATTGGCTTGCTGCGTGGAAATTGGCTGCTGTGTTTCCTGCATTACAATTGTTACTACACTTCAAAAGGAGTACTCTGTTGGCTGGACGGCGCTTTGAGAAGCCCTATGATCATGAGAGGTGCAATTATAAATGCAAGTTCTTATTTTTAAATGTTGCCCCCTCACAGTTCTGGTTATGCGGTATAATTCATATGTGGGGGAGGGGGAAAGAGTAGGAATTTAAATGGCTGTGCTATCTCGCCCATTGTAATATTTTGTTTCAAATTAGTTAGCTCTTTTCTCTCCCTACAGATGCTGCCAGACCTGCTGAGATTTTCCAGCATTTTCTCTTTCCTTTCAGATTCCAGCATCCGCAGTAATTTGCTTTCAACTATTGTAAGCAATCTGACCATATTAATCACAAAAGCAGTCTGGCCATTTGCTCTCTGAAGCTAGGATTTATAATCCTGCTCTTGATGGAAAATCTAATCCTACTCTGTTTGTGTTGTCATCCTTCACTGTGCCATTAAACCATCTATAAGCAGAATCTCTTTCCTATTTCTTTCAGCCCCTCAGACGGTTCCCATTGGATGCAGCTATCATTTTCTCTGATATTCTGGTGATACCTCAGGTACGGCTCCTCTCATAGAGAATGGATGCTTTTGTTCCATGGGATAAACGTATTTGTTGAAAGTGGCTGTGCTTTGTTGAGGTTTTCAGATGATGAGCTTTTTTTTTGTTGCCGTAGTCCCGTTGCAGCAGCACTCTGTGAATGAATAATCTGATCCTACCTCAGTTTAGACTGCCCCTAACTGAAGCATGTCAATTTTCCCACAGGAAATAAGTCTCTGTTGCAATAACAGATCCCATAGACGTGCGCTTGATCCACAAGCCACCTGTTATTCAGTACATTGCCGACCTGAAAGATACCTCATGTATTCAATGAGGTTCTATTTCTGTTCATTGTGTTGCTACTCAAATGTTGCTCGAGTTGACAAAAGGATTAAAGAGCCCTTTACACTGTGCCAGAGGAGCATGGTTAAACAGTGCCACCATTTGCAGAGCTTCAGGTTTATAGAGCAACCATTTCACCTGCTCTGAGCAGCATGAGCTCTGGTAATTAAAGTGAAACATCAGACTTTCAGTGAACGAGATAAAGGCTTGAGCCAACCATGTCAGGTGGATTTTTAGCCCAGGGTGATTGTTTAAATAATAGTTAAGCTAGTGAAGAGAAACGTCTGGAGCTTGACTTCGAATGCTACGGTTTCAAAAAAACTAAACTATCACTGTTTATGATAACAAATATAGGTAAAGCATGACTTTTTATCTGATTTCTTTTTTTCAAACAATGAAACACATGAAAATATTCTTTTTTAAGGCATTGGGGATGGAGGTTACCATGGTTCCTGGAAAAGGTCCAACGTTTCCAGAACCGCTGACGGAGCCTGTGGACCTTGTCAAGTTGAAGGATAATGTGGATGTTACCCAGGAATTGGCGTACGTGTTCCAGGCGATAACGTTGACCCGCCATGAACTGAAGGGCAAAGTCCCTCTTATCGGCTTCTCGGGAGCCCCGGTATGTTGGGGGAAAGATTTTAATGCCAATGGCATTTCAATTAAAACCAAGTCTATATAGTGGGGAGTGCAAGCATTAAATGAAACCATCTAAAAGTAGCTTGGATGTCCCTTATGATGTACAATTGCAGAATTTACAAACTATTGTCTGTAGCCAAGGTGGAATTTGGTTGAACTCGTGCAGCAGCTAGATTTTTAAGTTACAAGTTTCCTTATTGTTTTGTGAAATATTGTCTCCACTCGCTGCATGTCATGTTTTACTGTGGGTCCAGCCAATAACAGATTAACAGGTTTAATACCATTTCGGCTGAAAGTAAAGTTGCTTTTTCTGAGTTGGTGTCCAACTGGCTGCTGATTTAAAGCTCAACTTGACTGGGAAAATACGGCATTCCAGATTGGTAAAATATAGGTTCATGCTATGCTTTCCCATCCTTGCCCATACCACTGGAGTAAGGTTCTTGTTACTTTATGCAGTCCTGTAACCATTTAAAAAAAAAAAAAATGTAGAGTACCCAATTTGTTTCCAATTAAGGGGCAATTTGGCGTGGCCAATCCACCTACCCTGCATACCTTTGGGTTGTGGGGGTGAAACCCACGTAAACGTGGGGAGAATGTGCAAACTCCACACGGACATTGACCCAGAGCCGGGATTGAACCTGGGACCTCGGTGCCATGAGGCATCAGTGCTAACCACTGTGCCACCGTGCTGTCCCTGGTAACCATTTTTAAGTGCGAGGGAACAGCCTGGGGTAATTTATTATTTTTCTTTCCACTCTTTCCTTTCTCTAATGGCAGGTTATGGTTTAATGTTTATTTCCTCATTTTAGTGGACTTTGATGGCGTACATGATCGAAGGAGGTGGCTCGAATACAATGGCTAAAGCAAAACGCTGGCTGTACCAGTATCCGGATGCCAGTCATAAGCTACTGAAAATTCTAACTAATGTGATCGTTGACTATCTGGTGGGGCAAGTGTCGTCAGGTGCTCAGGTAACAAATGCTGCTATAACTTCTTAACAAAATGGCTAAACTTCAGTCAGACCTTTTCTCCTGTAAAGATCCTCGCCTCACACTGGATGAGGGGGACTCTGGAGTTCTTGTACAGAAAGTGATCAAGATTTAGGTAGAGGCTAATGTTCTCCTGCCTCTGGTCTAAAGACAGGAATAACAGGCCTATTTTTAACTTCAGGGCAAGACCAGCAATACTACAAAAGCACCACTGGGTGGCGGCATTCCACTTGTGAAAGTTGTTGGATCTTCCAGCAGTAAAAGCAGCATTGCTGCATAGAACATAGAACAGTACAGCACAGAACAGGCCCTTCGGCCCTCGATGTTGTGCCGAGCAATGATCACCCTACTCAAACCCACGTATCCACCCTATACCCGTAACCCAACAACCCCCCCCCTTAACCTTACTTTTAGGACATGTTGAGAATTTTTTTAAGCACCCCAAGATTATGGTCTGTCAACTTTGAAAACTTGAGGGCAGTATGGTGGCACAGTGGTTAGCACTGCTGCATCACGGCACCGAGGTCCCAGGTTCGATCCCGGCTCTGTGTCACTGTCCGTGTGGAGTTTGCACATTCTCCCCGTGTTTGCGTGGGTTTCACCCCCACAACCCAAAAGATGTGCAGAGTAGGTGGATTGAACCTGCTAAATTGCCCCTTAATTGGGGAAAAAAGTGAATTGGGTACTCTAAATTTATTTTAAAAAAATCTTTGAAAACTGTATTTGAGAATCTCAATGTTGGTTCCTGAGAGGAAAGCTTATAGTAAAGTCCTAACCCGTGCATTGCGATTCTTGTGTTTTACCTTTGATTTTTTTGAACATAGGAATTAGAAGCAAAAAACCCTTGGCTCCGCCATTCAATTAGATCATGGCTGAACTCTTCCTGGTTTTAAATCCACCTCCCCATCTGTTCGGCATATCCCTTTAACCCATTTTAAAAATCAAATATATCTATCTCCATTTAATGACTCTGATTCCAGGGCACTATGGGGCAGTGAGTTCCACGTATTCATCACCCTCTGCAAGAAGTAGCTCCTCCTCGTCACAGTTCTTAATCCGTGACCTCTTGTTCTAGATTGCCCCACAAGGGGGAACTCTTGGTCTACGTTTACTTTATCAATCCCTTTTAGTATTTTATATACCTCAATCAGATCCCCTCTCATCCTTCTAAACTCCAGCGAGTATAAGCACAAACTGTTTAATCTCTCCTCATACGTCAACCCTTTCATCCCTGGAATCAATCTGGTGAACCTCCTCTGAACTGCCTCCAATGCCACCACATCCTTCCTCAAATAAGGAGACTAAAACTGGACACAATACTCCAGATGTGGTCTCAATAATACCCTATACAATTGCAACAACACTTCTCTACTTTTATTCTCCAGTCCTTTTCCAATCAATGGTAACATTCCATTTACCTTTTTAAAAGAACATTTAATTGCATAAGGTACAAAATATGACAATCATGTTTAAAAAAACTGATAACTGACTATTGCAGCAACAATACCTTTGTCCAAATATCTATATTCCTTGAGGCATTGAAGCCCATTAGTGACACACTGGATTTTCATTTATTTTGTTACTTTCTGAATCGAAGTCCTAACAGGAGAAAATGCTGCAGCCATTGGTCCAAAACGTCCGTTCTCCAGATTGCCAGAGACTGGATGTATGACTCGGGAGCGCATTAGAACCCTGTGGAAGTCATGATGTGCTGGCCTACATGAAAATTGTCTGGGAAGTTTCACCTTGCTCCCCGGGACCCTCCACAATTGTCTTCAAGTCTGAAAGAGTTAGAGCCTTCGGACAGTTCCATGGTACTTCGCTGAAGTGCTACCCCGGAAAAGTTACACAGTTAAAACTTGGAATAACACACACATACACGAGATTCTGCATACACGATGTCTTTCAATCATAGAATCCCTACTGTGCAGAAGGTGGCCATTCCGCCTATCTAGCCGACCCTCTGAAAGAGCACTCCACTCAATCCCACTCCCCTGCCCCATGCCAACAACCCCTTAACCTAACCTACACATCTTTGGGCACTTGAGGGGTAATTCAGCCATGCATTCCCACATTTTTCTCTTGTGCTGTTTTAATCCCTTCTACCAGCTTGTGACAATGAGCAGAATTTGATTGATGTACTAATAATGGTCCATCAGAGTTCATTCAACATTTTATGCCAAACCACCTCTCTAGGCAACTGCCTAGTTTGTCTAGTGATTGCACTGGTGCTGGCTCCAGTACCGCGAGACTGTCATTGAAGCCTACTCGTGACAATAAGCGATTTTCATTTCATTTCATTTCATTTCATGTTCCATGCTCTTAATTCTATTGACCCTGGCAGGATGGTGTATGAATATCAGATGACAACAAAATCGAGCTTGAATTGTGCATTGTTTTTGTCTCCTGGTCCACCAACAACTTGACTTTAAAATTCTCAACTTTGTTTTCAAATACCTCCATGGTCTTGTGCTTCCCTATCTTAGTAATCTTCTTCAGCCTCACAACCCTTCGGGATATGAGCACTCCTCTAATTCTGGCAGCTTTTCCGCTTCCCATTATAACCTGTGACCATGCCTTCAGTCACCTTGACCTCGAGCCTAGTGTTATGGGCTAGAGTTTTGAAAACACCAAAGTATATTATGGAGTTCACCTGTCCTATAACTGTTTATTGATTTTGGTTACAATGAGCACAAGAGGCTACCTTTCAGGTGTTATTCAACAGAGTTCTTACACGCTATTAATCAAAAAACAAGCTTTATTCTACGAATTTAGTTAACATTTGTATAAACACCCATAGTGAGAATTTTTATCAACTACAACCATAAATACCCTACACAGCTACAGTAATCTATGTATAACCCTTAATGAATTCCCCCTTAACTGTTCCAATTCAATAACAAAATCCAAGTAAAACCAGAAACCCCTTTTCACAGGTGGCCTAGCACACGGCATTCTTACTGGTATAAGGCTTGTTATTGATACTCTTGTTCCCCTTTCCAAACAGCAGGTTAAAATTCCTTCCAGAAAGCAATTATCTCTTTTCAGTTATCAAGTAGTCTGGAAACAGCTTTTAAAATGAAGATAGAGAGAAACACTTCTTTAAACCTGTGCAGTTCAAAACCAGTCCAAATCTCAAAGTGAAAGTTAAAAAACTCACAGAGCCACAGCCCAGCTCCACCCACACAATGACATCACTGGAGCCATGTGATAAGACAAACACCTTTCTTAAAGGGATACTCGCTTGACACTAGGAATTCCCTCCCTAACCCCCCCCCCCCAACCCCATCTTTCCTTCATTTGAGACCCTCCTTAAACCTACCTCTTTGACAAATCATTTGGTCATCTGACTAATTTCTCATCATGTGACTCAATGTCATACTTTGTTTTATGACGCTCCTGAGAAGCACCCTGGGAGATTGTACTAAGTTAAAGGCACTAAATAAATATGTTGTTGCATTCTATAAGTAACTGGCCTGTCAACACACAACATCTAGCCTTGTGCATGAAGAGTCAACACGTACTGCCTGGTGTGGTACTGGAGCAATGGGGAGTAAAGGTTCAAGGTTCATTCTGTATTCGGTCAGCTGATTTCACAAAGGATAATGTCATAACATTCAAGGCTATGGGCCAAATGCAGGTTCCATATGATTATTTAAAAAAAAAATAATTTTAATTAAAGATTTCACAAAATATCAACAACAAAAATATAAAGTACAAAATGCAAAAAATGTAAAGTAATAAATTAACACCCGCCCAAACACATAGCAACTATATACATCCAGACAAAACCTCCAGATATAGAAACAAAACTGAAATAACCCCCACCCCGGGTTGCTGCTGCCACTGATCGTTATCTACCATTCTGCCAGGAAGTCTAGGAACGGTTGCCACCGCTTGAAAAACCCCTGTACCGACCCCCCTCAAAGCAAATTCCACCCGTTCCAATTTTATAAACCCCGCCATGTCATTGATCCAGGCCTCAACGTTTGGGAACCTCGCATCCCTCCACTGAAGAAGAATCCTCCGCCGGGCTACCAGGGACACAAAGGCCAGAATACTGGCCTCTTTCGTCTCCTGCACTCCTGGCTCCTCTGCAACCTCAAATATTGCGAACCCCCAGCCCGGTTTGACCCTGGACCCTACCACCCTCGACACCGTCCTTGCTACACCCTTCCAAAATTCCTCCAGCGCTGGGCATGCCCAGAACATATGGGTGTGGTTTGCTGGGCTTCCTGAGCACCTAACACACCTGTCCTCACTTCCAAAAAACCGGCTCATCCTTGTCCCGGTCATGTGTGCCCTATGCAACACCTTGAACTGTATGAGGCTGAGCCTCGCACACAAAGAGGAAGAGTTGACACTCCCTTGGGCACCTGCCCAAGTCCCCTGCTCGATCACCTCCCCTAGCTCCTCCTCCCACTTACCTTTCAGCTCCTCCACCGAGGCCGCCTCCTCCTCCTGCATCACCTGGTATATTGCCAAAATCTTCCCCTCTCCAACCCACACCCCGAGAGCACCCTATCCTGTACCGTGCGTGGCGGCAGCAGCGGAAATCCTACCACTTGCCGCTGAACAAACGCCCTTACCTGTAGGTACCGAAAGACGTTTCCCGGGGGAGTCCGTACCTCTAGAACATAGAACAGTACAGCACAGAACAGGCCCTTCGGCCCTCGATGTTGTGCCGAGCAATGTTATCACCCTACTCAAACCCACGTATCCACCCGATACCCGTAACCCAACAAACCCCCCAGACTCCACACAGACAGTGACCCAGCCGGGAATCGAACCTGGGACCCTGGAGCTGTGAAGCATTTATGCTAACCACCACGCTACCGTGCTTTCCTCCAGCTCACCCAGGCTCGTGAACTTCCCATCCACGAATTGGTTCCCCAACCTCCTTATCCCTGCCCTGTGCCATCCCGCAAAGCCTCCATCTATCCTCCCCGGGACAAACCGATGGTTTCCCCGTATCGGGGTCCACACCGAGGCCCCCAACTCTCCCCTGTGCCGCCTCCACTGCCCCCAGATTTTGAGGGTAGCTGCCACCACCGGGCTCGTGGTATACCTCGTTGGAGGGAGCGGCAGCGGCACCGTTGCCAGCGCCTCCAGTCTCGTACCCTCACAAGACGCCTTTTCGAGCCTCTTTCATGCCGCCCCTCCCCCTCCAGCACCCACTTGTGCACTATCGCCACATTAGCGGCCCAGTAGTATCCACAGAGATTGGGCAGCGCCAGCCCCCCCCCCCCCCATCCCGTCCCAAATGCCCATACAAACCCCGTTGTGCTCCTATTGACCCGTCTAAAAAAGGCCTTCGGGATAAAAATGGGGAGGCATTGGAACAGAAACAAAAACCTCGGGAGCATCGTCATCTTCACTTGCTGCACCCTACGCGCCAAAGACAGCGGTAGCGCATCCCACCTCTTGAACTCCTCCTCCATCTGCTCCACCAGCCTCATGAAATTAAGTCTATGCAGGGCCCCCCTACCTCCTGGGCACCTCGCATCTGATGGTACTTCCTATTTGTGTTTATCATCATTCAGAAGCTCCTGGCCACCTCGACCTCCAAATATCTAAAGCTCCTCTCCGCCCTTTTTAGTGGGAGCTCACCAATCCCCCTCTCCTAGGTGAACCACAAACAGCTCTCTCTTCCCCATGTTGAGCTTATCCCCTGAAAATTCCCCGAACTCCCTGAGGATCCTCATTACCTCCGGCATCCCCCCCACCGGGTCCGCATAGAGCGATACCCTATGCTCCTCCCCGCCCCGCACCGGCCCCCTCCAGTTCCTCGACTCCCTCAGTGCCATAGCCAGGGGTTCAATCGTCAGTGCAAAGAGCGGGGGGGGGGGGGGGTAGGGGACACCCCTGCCTCGTCCCTTGATACAGCCGAAAGTACTCAGACCTCCTCTTGTTCGTGGCCACATTCGCCACCGGGGCCTCATACAACAACCTGACTCACCTGATGAACCCCTCCCCAAACCCGAACCTCTTCAGCACCTCCCACAAGTACCCCCACTCTACCCGATCAAAGGACTTCTCAACGTCCATCGCTGCCCCTATCTCCACCTCCCCCTCACTTGCCGGCATCATAATGACGTTCAGGAGCCTCCGCACATTCGCGTTCAATTGCCTCCCCTTCACGAACCCCGTCTGGTCTTTGTGAATGGCCTGCGGTACACAATCCTCAATTCTCGAGGCTAAGACCTTCGCCAGCACCTTAGCATCCACGTTTAACAGCGAAATCGGCCTGTAAGACCCACACTGCAGGGGGTCCTTGTCCCGCTTCAGGATCAGGGAAATAGGTGCCCTGGACATCGTCGGGGGCAAAGCCCCACCCTCCCTTGCCTCATTGAAGGTCCTAACCAACAACGGGCCCAGCAAATCCACATACTTTTGTAAAATTCGGCCAGGAAACCATCCGGCCCCGGTGCCTTCCCCCCCCTACATGCTCCTTATCCCTTTGGCCAGCTCCTCCAGCCCAATCGGAGCCCCCAAACCCACAACCAGGCCCACCTCCACCTTCGGGAACCTCAGTTGGTCCAGAAAGCAGCCCATTCCTCCCTCTTCCTGTGGGGGCTCAGACCAATACAGTTCCTCATAAAAGTCCCTGAAGACCCCATTGATGTCAACCCCACTTTGCGCCACACTCCTCCTCCTGTCCTTATCTCCCCCAATCTCTGTAGCTGCGTCCCGCTTCCGAAGCTGATGCGTCAGCATCCGGCTTGCCTTTTCCCCATACTCATAGATCGCCCCCTAGGCCTTCCTCCACTGCGCCTCCACCTTCCTGGTGGTCAACAGGTCAAATTCGGCCTGGAGGCTACGCCTCTCCCTCAACAGTCCCACCTCCAGCTCCTCCGCGTACCTCCGTACCATATGATTCTAATGGTTGCATGGCCCTGATTGCACTTAGCTTCCCTAGGCTGGAGAGAAATGTAGGGTAGCCGGCAACTGCTGACTACACCGAGAAATACAGCACAGAACAGGCCCTTCGGCCCACGATGTTGTGCCGAACTTTTGTCCTAGGTTAATCATAGATCATAGAATTTTGGACACTAAGGGCAATTTATCTTGGCCAATCCACCCAACCTGCACATCTTTGGACTGTGGGAGGAAACCGGAGCACCCGGAGGAAACCCACGCACACACGGGGAGGATGTGCAGACTCCACACAGACAGTGACCCAACCGGAATCGAACCTGGGACCCTGGAGCTGTGAAGCAATTGTGCTATCCACAATGGTACTGTGCTACCCTTAAGAACAAATTATCTACACTCCATTATTCTACCATAATCCATGTACCTATCCAATAGCTGCTTGAAGGTCCCTAACGTTTCCGACTCAACTACTTTGACAAGCAGTGCATTCCATGCCCCCACTACTCTCTGGGTAAAGAACCTACCTCTGACATCCCCCCAATATCTTCCACCATTTACCTTAAATTTATGTCCCCTTGTAATGGTTTGTTCCACCCGGGGAAAAAGTCTACTCTATCTATTCCCCTGATCATCTTATAAAGCTCTATCAAGTCGCCCCTCATCCTTCTCCGTTCTAATGCGAAAAGGCTTAGCACCCTCAACCTTTCCTCGTAAGACCTACTCTCCATTCCAGGTAACATCCTGGTAAATCTCCTTTGCACCTTTTCCAAAGCTTCCACATCCTTTCTAAAATGAGGCGACCAGAACTGCACTCCAAATGTGGCCGTACCAAGGTTTTGTACAGCTGCATCATCACCTCATGGCTCTTAAATTCAATCTCTCTGCTAATGAACGCTAGCACACCATAGGCCTTCTTCACAGCTCTATCCACTTGAGTGGCAACTTTCAAAGATCTATGAACATAGACCCCAAGATCTCTCTGCTCCTCTACATTGCCAAGAATCCTACCGTTAACGCTGTATTCCGCATTCATATTTGTCCTTCCGAAATGGACAACCTTACACTTGTCAGGGTTAAACTCCATCTGCCACTTCTCAGCCCAGCTCTGCATCCTATCTATGTCTCTTAGCAGCCGACAACAGCCCCCCTCACTCCCCACAACTCCACCAATCTTCGTATCATCTGCAAATTTACTGACCCACCCTTCAACTCCCTCATCCAAGTCGTTAATGAAAAGCACAAACAGCAGAGGACCCAGACCTAAACCCTGCGGTACGCCACTGGTAACTGGACTCCAGCCTGAATATTTGCCACCCACCACCACTCTCTGACTTCTATCGGTTAGCCAGTTCGTTATCCAACTGGCCAAATTTCCCACTATCCCATGCCTCCTTACTTTCTGCATAAGCCTACCATGGGGAACCTTATCAAATGCCTTACTAAAATCCATGTACACGACATCCACGGCTTTGCCTTCATCCACATGCTTGGTCACCTCCTCAAAGAAGTCAATAAGACTTGTAAGGCAAGACCTACCCCTCACAAATCCGTGCTGACTATCCCTAATCAAGCAGCGTTTTTCCAGATGCTCAGAAATCCTATCCCTCAGTACCCTTTCCATTACTTTGCCTACCACCGAAGTAAGACTAACTGGCCTGTAATTCCCAGGGTTATCCCTATTCCCTTTTTTGAACAGGGGCACGACATTTGTCATCTCCAATCCCCTGGTACCACCCCTGTTGACAGTGAGGACGAAAAGATCATTGCCAACGGCTCTGCAATTTCATTTCTTGCTTCCCACAGAATCCTTGGATATATCCCGTCAGGCCCGGGGGACTTGTCTATCCTCAAGTTTTTCAAAATGCCCAACACATCTTCCTTCCTAACAAATATCTCCTCGAGCTAACCAGTCTATTTTACACTGTCCTCTCCAACAATATGGCCCCTTTCATTTGTAAATACTGAAGAAAAGTACTCGTTCAAGACCTCTCCTATCTCTTCAGACTCAATACACAATCTCCCGCTACTGTCCTTGATCAGACCTACCCTCGCTCTAGTCATTCTCATATTTCTCACAAATGTGTAAAAGGCCTAGGGGTTTTCCTTGATCCTACCCGCCAAAGACTTTTCATGCCCTCTCTTAGCTCTCCTAATCCCTTTCTTAGCTCTCCTAATCCCTTTCTTCAGTTCCCTCCTGGTTATCTTGTATCCCTCCAGCGCCCTGTCTGAACCTTGTTTCCTCAGCCTTACATAAGTCTCCTTCTTCCTCTTAACAAGACATTCAACCTCTCTTGTCAACCATGGTTCCCTCACTCGACCATCTCTTCTCTGCCTGACAGGGACATACATATCAAAGACACGCAGTACCTGTTCCCTGAACAAGTTCCACATTTCACTTATGTCCTTCCCTGACAGCCTATGTTCCCAACTTATGCACTTCAATTCTTGTCTGACAGCATTGTATTTACCCTTCCCCCCAATTGTAAACCTTGCCCTGTTGCACGCACCTATCCCACTCCATTACTAATGTGAAAGTCACAGAATTGTGGTCACTACCTCCAAAATGCTCCCCCACTAACAAATCTATCACCTGCCCTGGTTCATTACCAAGTACCAAATCCAATATGGCCTCCCCTCTGGTCGGACAATCTACATACTGTGTTAGAAAAGCTTCCTGGACACACTGCACAAACAACACCCCATCCAAACGATTTGATCTAAACAGTTTCCACTCAATGTTTGGAAAGTTGAAGTCACCCATGACTACTACCCTGTGACTTCTGCACCTTTCCAAAATCTGTTTCCCAATCTGTTCCTCCACATCTCTGCTGCTATTGGGGGGCCTATAGAAAACTCCCAACAAGGTGACTGCTCCTTTCCTATTTCTGACTTCAACCCATACTACCTAGGTAGGCAGATCCTCCTCGAACTGCCTTTCTGCAGCTGTTATATTATCTCTAATTAACAATGCCACCCCGCCCCCCACCTCTTTTACCATCCTCCCTAATCTTGTTGAAACATCTATAACCAGGGACCTCCAACAACCATTTCTACCCCTCTTTTATCCAAGTTTCCGTGATGGCCACCACATCGGAGTCCCAAGTACCGATCCATGCCTTGTCCACCACCAGTCCCTCCTCCACCTTCGGGAACCTCAGTTGGTCCAGAAAGCGACCATTTCTCCCCTGCTCCTGTGGGGGCTCGGACCGATACAGTTCCTCATAAAAGTCCTGGTGAGGGGCAGCAGGGTAGCATGGTGGTTAGCATAAATGCTTCACAGCTCCAGGGTCCCAGGTTCGATTCCCGGCTGGGTCACTGTCTGTGTGGAGTCTGCACGTCCTCCCCCTGTGTGCGTGGGTTTCCTCCGGGTGCTCCGGTTTCCTCCCACAGTCCAAAGATGTGCGGGTTAGGTGGATTGGCCGTGATAAATTGCCCGTAGTGTCCTAATAAAAGTAAGGTTAAGGGGGGGGTTGTTGGGTTACGGGTATAGGGTGGATACGTGGGTTTGAGTAGGGTGATCATGGCTCGGCACAACATTGAGGGCCGAAGGGCCTGTTCTGTGCTGTACTGTTCTATGTCTGTAAGGCAAGACCTACCCCTCACAAATCCGTGCTGACTATCCCTAATCAAGCAGTGTCTTTCCAGATGCTCAGAAATCCTATCCCTCAATACCCTTTCCATTACTTTGCCTACCACCGAAGTAAGACTAACTGGCCTGTAGTTCCCAGGGTTATCCCTATTTCCTTTTTTGAACAGGGGCACGGCATTCGCCACTCTCCAATCCCCTGGTACCACCCCTGTTGACAGTGAGGACGAAAAGATCATTGCCAACGACTCTGCATTTTCATTTCTTGCTTCCCATAGAATCCTTGGATATATCCCGTCAGGCCCGGGGGACTTGTCTATCCTCAAGTTTTCAAAACGCCCAACACGTCTTCCTTCCTAACAATGTCTGGTGACGATGGCTGCATAGTGTGTGTATGTAACATGGTGAGGTGTTAGCTATAATTCACAGAGAAATAGCCTCCTGGTGCACTGTGTCTTTTACCTATTTGACGTGGCAAAACCTTGATATTGAAAAATAATTTGTTTTGTTGCTCAGTGAAACCAGTGACACATGAATATATGTTTAGTGGCGGTTGGAAAGCACTACAATGCATGATAATTGCGAACTTGTTTAATCACACCTTTTAATTGGCTGAGCAGAATTGGCTTGAGCCTTTCTAATGTAGAAAAAAAACAATTTTGTTCTCTTGATCGATGGAACTCCTGGTCTTTCTCTCTTTACAGGCACTACAGGTGTTTGAATCTCATGCTGGGCATCTAGGAAGTGAGCAGTTCAATGAGTTTTCCCTGGTGTATCTCAGAGAGATTGCCCATCGAGTGAAGGAGAAACTGAAGGTTTTGGGCTTAGATCAAGTGCCAATGGTAAGGTTCTTATCTTTCTTGTACAGAATGATCCATAAGCAACATTCCTCAGGTTGGGTAGGGTTACGGGGATGGGGAGTAGCTTGGGTAGAGTGCTCTTTCCAAGGGCCGGTGCAGACTTGATGGGCCGAATGGCCTCCTGCACTGTATATTCTATGATTCTCAGTCATACTTTCTTCTGCTATCTCTCTTCCTTTTTAAGAAGACCCTTTTAGTCATTCTACTTTACTGCTTAGGCTGGTAGGAATTAAATTTCTTAGTTAATTTTCAGTTTTGACATCGAACCTTCAGTGCAGTGTGGATTGAGTATTCAATGCATAGGTTATGCTGCCATGTTGAATTTGATCATAATCTGATCTTTTTTATGTACCTTTTTTATAGCCAACCTGAATCATCAGCATGTATGTTGATGTTAAACAAATTCTCGCCAAACACTGCATTCCATTCAAGTGTGTCTCGCCAATGGACTTGACATTCCTTCCCCTGTCGCCCAGTCCATAATAACGTTAAGTGTTCAGGCATCACACCCTACTCATTTGTTCAAAAACTGGACTACAGGGGTTTTTAAAAAACAATTATCCAATCTTTTCTATCTTTGAAAGGACTGACCTGTACCTGTATGTATTAGGCAATGTTTCTGCAGGCACACTAATAGCACTCAGTAAGTGGCCCGGCCATTCATTCCCCCCCCACCCTCCTGTTTTATCATGCCAACTTTCACCAACACACGTACACTTTCGATAGGCATGCTTATCTCAAGTGTACGTTGGTAGTTTGGGACCTAATTAATCTTAACATACATTTAATGCCGCACTGGCCCATTTTGTTTTTTTGATTGCACTAGCCCATTGACCAGGTGGCACGGTGGCACATTGGTTAGCACTGCTGCCTCACAGCACCAGGGAGCCGGGTTTGATTTCAACCTCTGATGACTGTGTGGAGTTTGGGCATTCTCGATGTGTCTGCGTGGGTTTCCTCCGGGTGCCCCGGTTTCCTCCCATCATCCAGAGACGTGCAGGTTAGATGGATTGGCCATGCTAAATTGTCCCTTAGTGTCCCAAGGTACGTAAGTTAGGTTGCAGGGTTAGGGCAGGGGAGTGGGCCAAGATAGGGTGCTTTTTCAGAGAGTCGATGGAGACTCGATGGGCCGAATGACCACCTCCTTCTGCACTGTAGGGATTCTATGGAAGTCTTTAGGACCTGCAAGTACTGGTCACGGGGAATGAAATTGCATACATTTTTATCTGGGATGAAGGATGGTGGGTGGCTGGAGGAAGGCTGGGAACTGAATTTATCATTTGCAGCAGCTTCCCTTTCTCGCTCTGCCTTGCCTGAAGCAGCCGCTAAGCAGAAACCAAAATTTCAAACCACTTAAGTGAAGGTTCCATATTAAAATGAGCAGTCCAATTCTGAATACGCGAGTGTGCCCATGTCTTTTTTTGCCGAGACAGCTGCTTTTTATTTCATTTAAATGTATAAAACACTATTAGTTAATCCCACGAGGCTATGTAGAGTAATCTATCTTCTTGATTTGAAATTCCTCAGCAATTGGCTTTTCTTTCCCTTTTCTCCTCACATCTTTACATATACATAAGGTGACCCCTGCACCCCTTAAAACAGTTTGGATCTCCTCATTTAAATGAGAGCACTGATAGAAAACCCAATAACAATATCAAAATCTCATCTGCACAGATGGGCTGTCACAGGAAAACCAGCTGACACAATGCTTCTTGCAATTTAAAAATAAAAGTTTTTTTTTAAATGAGTAAGGGGAATAAGCTCTGTCATGAAATAGAAAATGGGATTGAATTCATATCTTAACATTAAACTTGTATTTGAAAGACGTAATGAACAGATCTGCAAAGCTGTAATTTCTCAGGATTGACATGCTGCTACAGCATTGAGTAAGCCTTGCAGAGTCGGCAGGATTTCATGATGGGAGAGAATTGTTTTCAAGCTGCTATCACGAAGGCTTGAAACAGCAGCAAGAAATCCAGGACTTGTATCTTTCTAGTGTTTCCATTTCATCAGCCATAAAGCCATCATATTTTTTTTTTTAAAAAGCTAAAAAAATTAGCTTCCTTTGACCATTATGCTGGCACAATGGTTAACACTGCTGCCTGTCGGCGCCAGGTATCCGGGTTTGATTCCGACCTTGGGTTACTGTCTGTGTGGAGTTTGCACATTCTCCCCGTGTCTGCGTGGGTTTCCTCCAGTTTCCTCTCACAGTCCAAAGATGTGCAGGTGAGGTGGATTGGCCACACTAAATTGCCTCTTAAATGTCCAAAGGTTAGGTGGGGTTACGGGGAAAGGGTGGGGGATTGGGCTTGGGTAGGGTGGTCTTTCTCGGGGGTGGTGCAGACCCGATGGGCCGAATGGCCTTCTGCACTGTAGGGATTCTATGATTCTTTGATACCCTCTTCCTATCCATGGGGTGGCATTTGACTTTTCAGTGCTTATTCTGCCTGTCACCTTTAGTGATACTGTTGAGATTAGGGTCTTGTGTTAGTGTGGGATGGGGACAGTGACTGGCTGAGGTTTCCAATCCACCAAAACTCTCAGCAACATGTCCGTAGAAGTTTATCGTGCTGTTCATTGCCACACTTTGCCAATACTGTGAAGAGCACGGAGGTCTCCTGCTGTCACGTTCTTCCATTTGACAATGGGCAGCAGTAGTTGTGATTCAAGTTAAGCTAAAGGATCATCTTGTATAATACTAACGACAATACCCATGGTTCTTTTTTAATGGTCTGAGTCAAGAATTATTATTCATAGACCTCGTTGATGATATAGTTGAAATGGAAATTTGTGATTTCGCAGCAGGAGGATTTCTATACAAAATGTACTCTGAACAATTTCTTGCTGGATTCTCGGAGTAACAGTTAAAGTAGAGCCCCAAAGCCAACTCTGAAAACCTGTCAAAAAGTCCTATCCCTCTACTCAGTGGCAATCCAATAAACTCCAGGAGTCTGCAACGTACTTATCTCCTGAAATCTTGCCTTCTCCTGCTAAGAAGGTGCATCCATGCCCTAATATGATGAACGCTTTGGGTAACACAGTCAGGCAGGACTCTGATTTGGCAGCAAGCATCTGACAATGGGATACCTTCCAATCATTTCCTATCACCTTTAACTGACACCTACTCCTGTTCCTACACTGGTTCATGTTATATTCTGTACCTAAATCCTGAACCCTTCATGCATAACTACACACTCAAAAGCCATTTGGCCATCTGTGGTCTACATCTTCCATTCTATCACGATTCAGTTACAATTTACAGCACAACTTAAAGAAAATTACAGCACAGGAACAGGCCCTTCGGCCCTCCCAGCCAGCGCTAATCTAGAGCCTTTATCTAAACCTGTCGCCTATTTTCCAAGGATCTACTTCCCTCTGTTTCCCGCCCGTTCATATATCTGTCTAGATGCATTTTAAATGATGCTATCGTGCCCGCCTCTACCACCTCCACTGGCAAAGCATTCCAAGCACCCACCACCCTCTGCGTAAAATACTTTTCACGCATGTCTCGCTTAAACTTTCCCCCTTTCACCTTGAAATCATGACCCCTTGTAATTGACACCCCCACTCTTGGAAAAAGCTTGTTGCTATCCACCCTGTCCATACCTCTCATAATTTGTAGACCTCAACCTCCATCTTTCCAACGAAAATAATCCTAATCTACTCAACCTTTCTTCACAGCTAGCACCCTCCATACCAGGCAACATCTTGGTGAACCTCTTCTGCGCCCTCTCTAAAGCATCCACATCCTTCTGGTAATGTGGCGACCAGAACTGCATGCAGTATTCCAAATGTGGCCTAACCAAAGTCCTATAGAACTGTAACATGACCTGCCGACTCTTGTACTCAATACCCCGTCCGATGAAGGCAAGCATGCTGTATGCCTTCTTGACCACTCTATTGACCTGCGTTGCCACCTTCAGGGTACAATGGACCTGAACTCCCAGATATCTCTGTACATCAATTTTCCCCAGGACCCTTCCATTGACCGTATAGTCCGCTCTTGAATTGGATCTTCCAAAATGCATCACCTTGCATTTGCCTGGATTGAACTCCATCTGCCATTTCTCTGCCCAACTCTCCAATCTATCTATATTTTGCTGTATTCTCTGACAGTTCCCCGCGCTATCTGCAACTCCACCAATCTTAGTATCATCTGAAAACTTGCTAATCAGACCACCTATACCTTCGTCCAGATCATTTATGTATATCACAAACAACAGTGGCCAGAGCACAGATCCCTGTGGAACACCACTAATCACCGTTCTCCATTTTGAGACACTCCCTTCCACCACTACTCTATGTCCCCTGTTGCCCAGCCAGTTCTTTATCCATCTAGCTAGTACACCTGAACCCCATGCGACTTCACTTTTTCCATCAACCTGCCATGGGAAACTTTATCCAATGCTTTACTGAATTCCATGTATATGACATTTACAGCCCTTCCCTCATCAATTAAATCACTTCCTCAAAGAATTCTATTAGGTTTGTAAGACATGACCTTCCCTGCACAAAACCATGCTGCCTATCACTGATAAGTCTATTTTCTTCCAAATGTGAATAGATCCTATCCCTCAGTATCTTTTCCAACAGTTTGCGTACCACTGACGTCAAGCTCACAGGTTTATAATGCCCTGGATTATCCCTGCTATCCTTCTTAAACAAAGGGACAACATTAGCAATTTTCCAGTCCTCCAGGACCTCACCCGTGTTCAAGGATGCTGCAAAGATATCTGTTAAGGCCCCAGCTATTTCATTCCTCCCACCCCTCAGTAACCTGGGATAGATCCCATTCGGACCTGGGGACTTGTCCACCTTAATGCCTTTTAGAATACCCAAAACTTACGCCTTCCTTATGCCGACTTGACCTAGAGTATTTGAACATCCATCCCTAACCTCAACATCCATCAATGTCCTCTCCTTGGTGAATACCGATGCAAAGTACTCATTAAGAATCTCACCCATTTCCTCTGACTCCACACATAAATTCCCTCTTCTGTCTTTGAGTGGGCCAATCCTTCCTCTAGTTACCCTCTTGCTCCTTCTATACGAATAAAAGGCGTTGGGATTTTCCTTAACCCTGTTAGCCAAAGATATTCCATAACCCCTTTTAGCACTCTTTATTACGCGTTTGAGATTTGTCCTACTTTCCCGATATTCCACCAAAGCTTCATCAGTTTTAAGTCACCTAGCTCCTATGTATGCTTCTTTTTTTCATCTTAGCTAGTTTCACAATTCCACCTGTCATCCATGGTTCCCTAATCTTGCCATTTCTATCCCTCATTTTCACAGGGACATGTCTGTCCTGCACTCGAATCAACCTTTCCTTAAAAGACTCCCACATTTCAAATGTGGATTTACCCTTAAACAGCTGCTCCCAATCCACATTCCCTAGCTCCTGCCGAATTTTGTTATACTTGGCCTTTCCCCAATTTAGCCCTCTTCCTTTAGGACCACTCTCGCCTTTGTCCATGAGTATTCTAAAACTTACGGAATTGTGATCGCTATTCACAAAGTAATCACCGACAGAAACTTCAACCACCTTGCCCGGATCATTCCCCAATACCACGTCTAGTATGGCCCCTTCCCGAGTTGGACTATTTACATATTGCTCTAAAAAAACTCTCCTGGATGCTCTTTACAAATTCTGCTCCATCTACGCCTCCAACACTACATGAGTCCCATTCAATGTTGGGGAAGTTAAAATCTCCCATCACGACCATCCTATAGCTCCTACATTTTTCTATAATCTGTCTACATATTTGTACCTCTACTTCACACTCGCTTTTGGGAGGCCTGTAGTAAATTCCCAACAATGTTACTGCACCCTTCCTATTTCTTAGCTCTACCCATATTGCTTCAGTGCTCGAATCCTCCATAGTGCCCTCCTTAATCACAACTGTGATATAATCTCTGACCAGTAATGCAACTCTTCCACCCCTTTTACCTCCCTCTCTATCCCTCCTGAAGCAACTATACCCTGGGATATTTAGTTGCCAATCTTGCCCTTCCCTCAACCAAGTCTCAGTAATACCAATAACTTCATCAAAGGGCAGCACAGTAGCATTGTGGATAGCACAGTCGCTTCACAGCTCCAGGGTCCCAGGTTCGATTCCGGCTTGGGTCACTGTCTGTGCGGAGTCTGCACATCCTCCCCATGTGTGCGTGTCCGTGTGTGCGTGGGTTTCCTCCGGGTGCTCCGGTTTCCTCCCACAGTCCAAAGATGTGCAAGTTAGGTGGATTGGACATGATAAATTGCCCTTAGTGTCCAAAATTGCCCTTAGTGTTGGGTGGGGTTACTGGGTTATGGGGATAGGGTGGAGGTGTTAACCTTGGGTAGGGTGCTCTTTCCAGGAGCTGGTGCAGACTTGATGGGCCAAATGGCCTCCTTCTGCACTGTAAATTCTATGATCTATGATCATATTCCCAGGTACTAATCCAAGCCCTAAATTCATCTGCCTTACCTGTTACACTTCTTGCATTAAAACAAATGCACCTCAGACCACCTGTCCCTTTGCGTTCATCATCTCTTCCCTGTCTACTCTTCCCCTTAGTCACAATGAGTTTATTATCTAGTACCTCACTGGCTTCAGTTGCTGCCTTTTTACTGACCTCTAACTTCCTAATCTGGAGCCCATCCACCCTGCCACATTAGTTTAAAACCTCCCCAACAGTGTTGGCAAAAGCACCCCCGAGGACATTGGTTCCAGTGTCTGGTCACATCTTGGTCACATCTATGAATTTAATGCATCGAGTTTGCTCCGCTTCTCACCATTATAAAACCTGATGTATAGGAAGAGACTCTGAATTGAGGTATTGCAGCAGTGATGAGATTCCACTGGGAAGAAGCCCCATTGAAACAGCTCTTCATCTACTTCAGTCCTGAAGCCAATTGATGATCTATCTCAAATATTCTTGACGCCACAAAAGTTTATTTTAACACAAGCCCCTAATGTCGCACTTCATCAAAAGCTTTTGAAAACTCACTGCGATAACTTCAAACAACTGGATAAGGTTTTTCCAAACATGACGTGCTTTCTGAAGTCATGTTGACAGCCTCCTCTCCTACCTGAGCGTTCTATCAGATCATGAAATTAATTCTTAGCAGTGCTTTTCATTTAATTCCTCACTAGTGTATAGTTCCCAGATTATGATTTTTAATTCTTTTGTCAACCACCATTCTATTTGATCATAGCTGACCTGCACCCCAAATCCATGTATCTGCCTTTGACTAATCCCTTGTGCAGTAAATCTGCTGATCTCCAAATTTCTAAAGACCCAGGATCTTTAGCCTTTTGGGAGAGAATTCCACATTCCCATAATAATTTGTTGAAAAAGTGCTTCTTGATGCCTCACTCTAATTGGAGATTGTAACCCCTTGTCTGGATTTACCCCACGAGTGAAAGTGGCTTCCCTACATCTCTCATTGATTAGCATTTTTGGCAGCACGGTGGCGCAGTGGGTTAGCCCTGTTGCCTCACGGCGCCGAGGTCCCAGGTTCGATCCCGGCTCTGGGTCACTCTCCATGTGGAGTTTGCACGTTCTCCCCGTGTTTGCGTGGGTTTCGCCCCCACAACCCAAAGACGTGCAGGCTAGGTGGATTGGCCACGCTAAATTGCCCTTTAATTGGAAAAGTGAATTGGGTACTCTAAATTTAAAAAAATAATAATAATTAGCATTTTAAATAGGGGAACCTCACACATACGCACTTCCAATCATAAATCACTTCCCCACTCCTCATTAACATTCTGAGAATATTTGGGAAGTAATCACCAACCTTCTGCACTGTAAATTCTATGATATTTCCAACAAACCTGAGCTTAAATTAAATTTGGCCTTGGTGTTTTTTTTTACATTGTGCTTCTTAATTTAGATCTTGAGAGGAGTAGGCAATTCATTTAAATTTTAGTATTATTTACTACAGGAGGAAAGTTGAGGCCACTTGCAATTAAAAACTGTTGTGTGTATATTTCTGTTCGAATTATCCTGCAACAGTCTATATTTGTTACCTGTTTGATTTTATTTTCACTTCCTGCAGTTTAAAAAATCTTTTCCATTATTTTTAATTGCATCCTTTGACTGTTTCCGCACCCGTCTGTCCTTTTAAAGGTTTTTCCATTGCCTCTCTGAGATACACCGGTTTTCACCTTTTTCCACCAACCCTGTTTTCTGGTAATTTAACACATTTAATGCTTCCTTCGAATCTATTTCCTGATGATTCATTTCCACCTAATGTTTCCTTTTCCCTCCTTTTTATTTTATTTGAAAAAAAAATCTTGTTCCTGTTAATGTAACGAGTAGTTAGGATTTGGAATGCATTGCCTGTTAGGATGATGGATGCAAATTCAATAGTTGCCTGCAAAAAGGGATTGGTGGATAAAAACTTGAAGGAAAATAATTTGCCAGAACTGAGGCTACCCTGATTGTTGTACAGAAGAGTTGGCACAGAGTGGGGGACGCGGGCTCATGGCTGGCTGAAAAAGGGAGATGGCTAATCGGCTGGCAGGGGGGTTAACCCCCTGTCCAGGCCGATCACGTGGAACGTGTGGGGCCTGAATGGACCGGTCAAGAGGGCGTGCGTGTTCTCACACTTAAAAGAGGCTAAAGGCAGACGTAGCCATGCTACAGGAGATGCACCTAAAACCTGCGGACCAAACAAGATTGAGAAAAGGGTGGGTGGGCCAGGTGTTCCATTCGGGGCTGGATTCAAAGACCAGAGGAGTAGCAATCTTAGTCAGCAAACGGGTGGCTTTTGAGGCAGGGAATATTGTAGCTGACAAGGGGGGCAGGCACATAATGGTCAGCGGGAAACTGCAGGAGACTCGGGTGGTGCTAATGAACGTTGTCTTGGGCAAGATAGATGGAGGGTTTCAAAGCTGGCATAGGGCAGGCATTAAAATAATGGGGGACCTGTTCATAGACGGGACCCTCCCCAGCCTGAAAACGCTGGAGGAGAAATTCAGTTTGGCCGCTGGAAACGCTTTCAGATACCTTCAGATACGTGCCTTTCTGAAAAAACAGGTGGTATCATTTCCGGTGCTACCCCCACACAGGATACAGGATAGGGTGGTCTCGGCACCTGGGTTGGGATGGGGAAGGTGTCGGACATTTACCAGGAACTTCAGGAGGCGGAGGAAGCCCCAGTGGAGGACCTTAAGGGCAAATGGGAGGAGCAGCTAGGCGGGGAGCTGGATGCGGGCCTGTGGGCGGACGCCCTAAACAGGGTCAATTCCTCCTCATCATGTGCCAGACTTAGCTTAATCCAGTTTAAGGTGGTCCACCGGGCACACATGACGGCAACCAGGATGAGTAAGCCCTTTGGGGTTGAGGATAAATATGCGAGGTGTGTGGGAAGCCCTGCAGATCATGTCCATATGTTCTGGGCATGCCCGGCTCTTAAGGGATTCTGGCAGGGATTTGTTGAGGCAATATCCAAGATCTTGGCCACGCGGGTGGTGCCGAGTCCAGAGATAGCGATCTTTGGTGTGTCAGACGATCCGGGAGTTCAGGAAGCGAAAGAGGCCGACGTGTTGGCCTTTGCCTCCCTGGTAGCCCGGAGACGGATCCTTCTAATGTGGAGGGACTCGAAGCCCCCCCCCCCCCCCCCCCCCGCCGAGGGCAGCTGCAACCTGGGGGGGGGGGGGGGGGGGGGATCGTTACGTTGTTTTGTTCCTTTCTTTGTATATACGGTTAACTTTTTTTTCTTTGTTCTGTTAATTGTTGTAATTATGCAAAAATTATGTTTTTTGACAAAAATTTGGATAAAAATAATTTTTTAAAAAAGAGTTGGCACAGAGTCACTGGGCCGAATGGCCCCCATCTGTGCTGTTCCTTTTGTGAATGGTTGGCTGGTATGTGATAGGGCACGAGGGAACCTCTTCTAGGATTTAGATAGGGTAAAAGAAGCCTTAATCTGTATTTTCGCTCATTTCGTATTTAATTAGCTGAAAAAACCTCAATCGTCGCAACAGCCCAGATTTTTTCTTTTTAAGTGATGGAACTTTTGGCCCCAGATGATAATTTGATTTTTCTTTTATTCTTTGTCTTGCTGAAATCTCTGCCATTCCACTTGACCTTTAAGTGGCTGACAGAGCTATTTTGCACAGCAGGTCCTTCCTTACGAGACATAGCTGTAAGTACAACAGGCATCTCCGGAGAAGGAAAATCAGCCAAAAGGAGAAGATCAATTAAAATGCTAGAAAGTTACCAAGTGAGCTTTTCAGGCATTCCCCAGTGATTTTTTTTGAATATACATGCAGAACAAATGGTCTTGAAACTGCTTTCACTTAACTCCTTTGAGGACTATTGTGGAATATCTGAGCCAAAAATAAAACCCAAGCATAATATTTTAAAAATCTTCAGGATATATCCCACTGTAGAATTTCCCAGTAATCCAGCCACAGGCTATTATCAACGTTTGTTTTTTAACTTCCTGTAAGGACATGTCTAAATTATTAACCTCCCAGTGTAAGTTTGCATCATTGAAGCTCAGCAAATTAGCGGTTCGAGTCCGGATGAAGATGATTTGCAATGAATGAAAATCGCTTATTGTCACAAGTAGGCTTCAAATGAAGTTACTGTGAAAAGCCCCTAGTCACCACATTCCGGCGCCTGTTCTGGGAGGCTGGTACAGGAATTGAACCGTGCTGGCCTGCCTTGGTCTGCTTTAAAAGCCAGCTCTTTAGCCCTGACTTTTAGCACAAGAAACAAAAGAAAATGACCACAAAATATTCACGGTATTATTATTTGAAAGGATTTGCCAGGATTGATTGGAAAAACAAGGAAGTTGGAGGATAGTTTCAAATACCAAGGCTTCCCTCCTATAGTTGGACATTTTCTGAATCCATAATGAGATTACAGACTTGAATTTGCTTCGAGCCATTCATTGGTCTCTCTGTATATATTTTGTGTAGAGACTTCCTGTGATCAACGGCACGTTATTTCTCAACTTTCAAACCAACACTAATGCCATTTTAAATCTTCTTGGGTAAATGGCATTACACGTTAAGGACACACTACATTGACCACATCCATCTTGATAACTGCTGCAGGTACATAAAAGTTTGAAACAAATTTGGGGTGATAAAAGCCTATACAATTGAGGCAGTATATGCCATTAATCTATAACTAATATCACAGTGATTTCAACACTAATCTAATTCAGGAGTTACATTGAAGCAATTGATTGTTCCTCTCATTGGTTGTAATGTCATCTGAACCTGCGTTATTTAGATTGCAGTCTTCGGGCAGCACAGTAGCACAAGTGGATAGCACTGTGTCTTCACAGCACCAGGGTCCCAGGTTCGATTCCCTGCTGGGTCACTGTCTGTGCGGAGTCTGCAAGTTCTCCCCGTGTCTGCGTGGGTTTCCTCAGGGTGCTCCGGTTCCCTCCCACAGTCCAAAGATGTGCAGGTTAGGTGGATTGGCCATGATAAATTGCCCTTAGTGACCAAAAAGGTTAGGATGGGTTACGGGGATAGGGTGGAAGTGAGGGCTTATGTGGGTTGGTGCAGACTCGATGGGCCGAATGGCCTCCTTCTGCACTGTATGTTCTATGTTCTATTTCTATGATCTATTCTGTATTTGGATCACTTCACTACAAGGCACAAAATTGAAGGGATGTAAAATATGCTCCTGTTTTCTTGTTTAATTTCTATAAAGAGAATTTCCATCAAGTGAGATAGGCAGGTAAGTTAAAGGTAAATTCGCCATTTTCCCAGGTGACCATAGTCTGATTTTTCTTTTTGAGGGGAAGAGCTGATTGGTGGTGATTTAACCTGAGGATCACCATACCTTAGGCGAGGGGCAAGGTTGAGAAGGTGGGGTCTTCATGAATGACCTCAGCTAGTACGGGAATTGAACCCGCATTGCTGGCCTTGCTCTGCATCACGAACCAGCTGTCTAACCACCTGATAATACTTAATACCGTGAATTGTTAGCTTGAAGTTCAATTAAAGATATTCCGAAGGACAGGTTGTATTGAGGAGGCAGAGGGGCTGCAGAAGGACTTGGACAGGCTAGGAGAGGAGCAGGTGGCATACAATGTGGAAAGGTGTAAGGTTATGCACTTTAGTAGGAAGAATGGAGGGACAGGCTATTTTCTAAATTGGAAAAGGCTTAGGAAATCAGAAACACAAGGGAGTCCTAGTTCATGTTTCTCAATGTCAACATGAAAGTTCATTCGGCAGTTAGGAAGGCAAATGCGTTGTGAGCATTCATGTCAAGAGGGCCAGAATACAACAGCAGGGATGTACTTCTGAGGCTGTATAAGGCTCTGGTCAGACCCCATTTGGACCAAGTTTAAGGAAAGATGTGCTGCCCTTGGAAAGGGTCCACAGGAGGTTCACAAGAATGATCCCTGGAATGAAAAGCTTCACATGTGAGGAGCAGTTGAGGACTCTGGGTCTGTACTCGTTGGGAGTTTAGAAGGATGAGGGGGGATCTTGTTGAAACATACAGAATACTGAGAGGCCGAAATAGAGTGGACATGGAGAGGATGATTCCACTAGTAGGAAAACTAAAACCTGAGAGCACAACCTCAGCCTGAAGAGGCAATTCTTCAACACTGAGATAAGGAGGAATTTCTTCAACCAGAGGGGGTTGAATCTGTGGAACTCTTGCCGCAGAAGGTTGTAGATGCCAAATCACTGAGTGTCTTTAAGACAGAGATAGATAGGTTCTTGATTGATATGGGGATCAAGAGTTATCATAGAATTGTCATAGAATCCCTACAGTGCAGAAGGAGGCTGTTCAGCCCTTCTTATCTCCACCAACCCTCTGAAAGAGCACTCCACACAAGCCCACTCCCCCACCCTATCCTAACAACCCCTTAACCTAACCTACACTGAGAGGTAATTTAGCATGGCCAATCCACCTAACCTGCACACCTTTGGACTGTGGGAGGAAACCCACTCAGATAAGGGGGGGGAAATGCAAACTCCACACAGACAGTCACCCAAGGCCTGAATTGAATCTGGGTCTCTGGTGTTGTGAGGCAGTAGTGCAAACCACTGTGGCAGCCATGGGCATGGGGAGAAGACAGGAGAATGGGGGTGAGAAACATATCGGTCAGGATTGAATGGTGGAGCAGACTTGATGGGCTGAGTAGCCTAATTCTGCTTCTATGCATATGGTCTTAAAACAATTAGGATTATCACAAAATAAGCACTTTTAATTCATGTCAATCCACCATTTCAGAGTAACCCAATTTTAAATGACAGAAATAGTAATCAATCTATTTTCTAGTCGCATGCCATTATTAGCCAGTTTCTTAGTAAATTAAAACAATAATTACATTTAAAAGCTTTTGAGTGTACTTTTTAGTGTCCTTGCACCTAAAAAGGACCAGTTTAGTCACACATTGGGTACAGCACAGAAGGGAGGCCATTCAGCTCTGTGTTCATGCAGCTCTCTGCAAGAGGAATTTAGCTAATCCCACAGCCCCAACCTCCTCCTATTGCCCTGCAAATTGTTTCTCTTCAGGTGCTTATCCACTTGTCTTTGGAAATTATTGTATCTGCTACCACCACATTGTCAGCCAATGCATTCTAAATCCTTACCACTCTGTTTTAAGAAAAAAAATTCTCCTCATGTCACCATCGATCCTTTCGCCAATCACCTTAAGTTAGTGTCCTCTGGTCCTCAACCCTTCCATCAATTCCACTCCAGTCTATTCTCACCACGTCCCTGGAGCCATTCTCATAAATTATTTCTAGCCTTTACAAGGTTCATAAAGTATGGTGCCCAAAACTGGACACACTACTCTGGTTAAGGCCAAATCCATACATTATAAAGTTTATTCAGTGATTTATGCCTCTATTTATAAAGCCCACGATGCCATGTGCGTTTTTAACCACCTTCAACAATTTATATGCTTGTAGCCCCCAAGCTCTGTTCCTACACTCACTTTAGAATTGTATGCTTTATTTTATACTGCCTCTCTTTCTTCCTACCAAAATGTTTCTTCACGCACCTTTGCATTGAATTTAATTTGCCATATGTCTACCCATCTCATGCCCTCTATCCCCATCACAGTTCACAATACTTTTAAAGTTTTTTATCTTTTGCAAATTCTAAAAATGTGCCCTATACGCACAAGTTTAGATCATTATATAGATCATTAATATATATCAAGCAAAGTAGGGATCCTAACACTGACTGCTGTGGATCCAACTATACACCTTCCTCCGATCTGAGAAAACAACGGTTTACAATTAACCTCTGTTTACTCACTTAGCCTCAGCCAATTTTGTGTTCATTGTACTCTGGAAAAGCTACAAAAATCTGTCCATGTTCAGAAACAGGCCTAGGAATACAAGTACAATTTTTATCACGAGTCTGGCCATGCAACTTGTTTATAGCCATAACATTTAAACATCTAATTGAGAACTATTTTCTCTTGAATTGAAAAGATAGGTTTGTGTCAGATGGGTTTAATATTATTCAAAGAATAAATGCCCTGTTCCGTTGAGACTGGGAGTTATAATTTCTGTATCTATCGTTGAAAGCAGCTTCCTAACTACCAATACGATTTCAAAAAAATATTCTTGTATAGGATTCAGGTTTTGTAGCAACATTATACTAAAAACAGGAAAAATCCACCTGGCCAATTACCACACCATCAGTCTACTCTCAACCATTAATAAAGTGATGGAAGGGGTTGTCAACAGTTCTATCAAGTGGTGGTACTCACTCAGAAACAACCCGCAGACTGACGTTCAGTTTGGTTTTCGCCAGGGCCATTCAGCTCCTGATCATATTACAGCCATAGTTCAAACATGTTCAAAAGAGCTGAACTCAAGACGTGAGGTGAGAGTGAAAGCATTTGACATCAAGGCCACATTTGACAGACTGTGGCATCAAGAAGCAAGAGCAAAAAGTCCGTGGGAATTTGGGGAAACTTTCTATTCATTGAGTCCTATCTAACAGGTTCCCCTCCAAGTCACTCACCATCCTGAGTTGGAAATATATCACTGTTCCTTTACTATTTCTGGGTCAAAATCCTGGAATGCCCTCCTTAACAGCTCTGTGGGTGTACCTTCACCACATGGAATGTGTGTGATATGCATCACTGTAAATACACAAGGGGTTAATGTAAATACACATAGACTAGATAGACACTAGAGGGAGCACCAGAGACATGACACACAGACATTCAACCAATAGGTCAGTAAGATAGGACACGACCAATGGGCATTCACAACACACACACACACACAGGTGACACTACAACAGGGGAGCATTACACCAACCCATATATAAGGACACAGCACACATGATCTTCCTCTTTCCAGTGGAGACACTCAGTGAGTACACAGGGTTGATTTGAAACACATCACACCCACCACCTGGATTGTAGCAGACTGGTTCGTCAGTCTGAGTAGCTATAGCAGGATTAACAGGAGAGTCGAATCCAAGTAGGAGAATCGTTAACAGTTTAATAAATGTGTTAAAGCTATCTCCAAGTCTGAACCTTCCTTTGTCAGAGTGCACATCAAGGAAGCAGCTTATGCTACGTCAAGAGCATAACAAAACAGAATGCAGTGATTCAAGAAAGCAGATCATCACCACCTTCTCGAGGGCAATTAGGGATGGGCGATAAGCCCGCATTCCATTAAGGAAATGAAAAAGAACTTAAGTGGTGGCCTGCCCTTGGGGTTAGATGGTAGACTGTAGAAACTGGAGTGTATAGATTGTTATCATCATCTATGTTCACAGAATAAACGCTGATGTATTTTAATTCATCCGACAGCTTTGCAAAGACATTTTCATTCAAATCTAGTGAATTTTCATGTTTAGGACAAAGAATAGTTTTTGAAAAATAACCTGTATTGAACAGTTCCATCATCGGGTCCACCCCTCCCCTGTCTCATCTCTGCCTCATTCTTCCACCTCCCACCCCCACAAACCATTCCCATCCCACACTTGGTACCCCAATCCCTCCCATCAATCCCATCTCTTCCTATACCTCACAGAAATGATCTTTCCAGCCAAGGTAGCTTTGATGTTAGACTCTCCTTTATTATCCACTGCATTTGTCCTCCACCAGTAATCTTCCCCCACATGTGCATAACACAGTCCAGTCTTCCGTGCCCTGCAAATCCACCAGGCCCCACCCACCAAATAAACTCACCAACAGCTGTGCCCTTTTATATGATTAATCAAAGCAGCTGAGGCAGACAGAAAACAAGGTCGGGAATTTGATGACCTCATCACGTTGGAGGCGGGACCGTAAAATGCAGTAAACCGTTCAATAGTCCATTGACTTCAATAGGTCTGAAAAGTGCATCATTGGGAAGGACTGAGAAATTCTACCCCCAAGCAGTCGTCTTATGGATGGTGATTGGGGAAAGTTCAAAATATGGTGGCAGATCTGAAATTTGGAACGATGGAGCGATCAGAGGGGCTTAATTGGTTGTGTGAGACAGAATCCATTGGTTTGACAAAAAATATGTTTTCACTAGGGGCAGCAGTGTAATTATAATGTTAGGAATCAAATGTAACTTGAGTGGAAGGCAGGCGAGGCGGCACAGTGGTTAGCACTGCTGCCTCACCGTTCCAGGGACCTGGGTTCAATTCCGACATTGAGTGACTATGTGGAGTTTGCACGTTCCCCCAGTGTGTACGAGTTTCCTCCGGGTGTTCTGGTTTCCTCCCACAGTACAATGATGTGCAGGTTAGGTGGATTGGCCATGCCAAATTTCCCCTTAGTGCCCAAAGATGGGCAGGTTGGTTGAGGTTACAGGGATAGGGTGAAGAGTGGACCTAGGGAGGGAAGGTGCAGGCTCGATGGGCTGAATGGCCTCCTCTTAGGCACTCTATGGATTAATAGGAATGGTACTCCCAAGATAAAAGAGGATTGTAATGGGAGAAGTAAAAAAAAAACTAATGGGTCGAGAAGAGATATAAATGGAATAGCAAAATCATCACCACCAACTGCCACCTGAAAAAAAATGGCAGAGGCATGATCTGAAGTTGTTGATCTCTGTATTGAGTCAGAAAGTCTGTGAAGTGCTGAATTGGAATATGAGGTGTTATTGCTGAGCTTACTTGAGCTTCATTTGTAGGAGGCCAGGGACAGGAAGGTTATTGCTGTTCCTGCTCGCATCACTAGGTGGTGCTGGAGAAAGTAGTACTGCACTTTTTTGTATCCAGCTCACAAGTGAGATTATTGCTGGTGTAGAATATAAGTAGAGATGGTCTCAAAGGGCACAGGTAATTTAAATGTATGCTTTCATGGGATGTGGGCTGGACCAGCGTTTATTGCCCATCCTGCATTGCTCCCGAGAAGGTGGTGGTGAGCTGCCTTCTTGAACCGCTGTAATCCATGTGTTTTAGGCACACCCACCGTGCTCTTAGGAAGGGTGTTCCAGAACCTTGGCCCTCTGACAAGTGAAGGAATGACGCTATTGTTCCAAGTCAGGATGGGGTGTGGTTTGGAGAACGTGGTGGTGTTCCCATGTATCCGCTGCCCTTGTCCTTTTTAGATGGTAAAGGCCGTGGGTTTGGAAGGAGCCTTGGTACGGTTTATGGGATTATGTTTGTTTAGGCTTTATTTTGGGACGGGGGTGCAGCAGGAAGATCAGGCAGCCTTTTTTCATCTCTGTTCTGTAAATAAAACTGGTATAAATTTGCTTGCAAAACTTGTTTTTCACAGTTACAATGCCCCTTTAATGTGAACACAGGCCTTCTGTCCACTTGCTATATTAAACAAAGATTTTATTCTATTTGAACAAAAGTGCTCATTAATGGTTTAAACTATGCTGAAAGCATTGCTGTAGTTTAACTGATGTAATTTTATTGCTTAAGTATTTAGTTTTGTTCAATTAATGCCAATGATTTACTAATATGTTCCCTCAAGTTACCAAAATTACAATGCTACAATAACTTTGAGCAATTTTGTTTGTATGTTCCCTTGTACTGTCCAGACTTGAGCCCATTACAGCAGTGAAGAACCTTGTAGTGTGTTGCATAGATTGTTTTTTGTGTTTCTTCACATGACCGCTTGGTGTCATCACCTCCCTTACTAGGGTCGATAGTTCAATCTCTTTGCTTACCTCTCAGCTTTGGTGTTGTGTGTTTATGGGCCTCAGCATTTCATCTTGATTTCTCATTTAATGATTAAAAAGGTAATACTAGGGCAGCATGTGGCGCAGTGGATAGCACTGGAACTGTGGCGATGAGGACTGGGGTTAGAATCCCGGTCCTGGGTCACTGTCCGTGTGGAATTTGCACATTCTCCCCATGTCTGCGTGGGCTTCGGCCCCACAACCCAAAGAAGTGCAGGTTAGGTAGATTGGCCATGCTAAAATTGCCCCTTAATTGGGAAAAAAAAATAATTGGGTACTCTAAATTTATTTTAAAAAAGGTAATACTAACAAGGTTTAAAAATTCACTGTCACATTAGATTCAATGGCATTTTATTATTTTTCTAAAATGAATTGTATTGGTAAGAGGAAAAGTGGATTTATAACCTCACTGGATTTGACAGTAGGTCACATTCACAAACCTGCCGGAGTTTTGTGGACAGAGCAACAGATAATCCATAATCAGCCTAAATGCAATGAATTTCCAGATAACTATAGCGTCTGCACATAGCTCGATTTATGTCTTATTATTGCAGCTTGATCATCTCTGATCTCCCAGAAATCTTACTTCAAATGGGTTATTATTGAACATGTTAACCAATAAACCTCCGGGTTTATGGATTTAATTTTATACTTTAAAAGGAAGCTTTAATGCAGATTAATTAGAATCTAGGAATTTTGTCCTACATTGTAGCTTCCAGATAATTAACACAATTCAATAATCTTTTTTTAAATAAGTGGACTTTGTCAAAAAGGAGGCTGTTTCTCTTTTGTATTTGCATAATGCATCTGTGGGGTTTGAGGGGGGCTGGGTGATTAGGGAGTGGCAGAACTGTACATTAGGTCACCTTTTGTCAGAGTGTTACCTTAATGAGGGAATCTGAAAATTAACCATGAAGTTATTGTAAATAATTCTGGTTCGCTCAAACATCCTTTTTGTGTTATTTGATTCAATTATTTGCTATTTGTTTCCTTTAGTGAATGTTGATGTTATCATCAGAGCTTGGGTTGCTTGCTGCATCGTGCACAGTAGGGGGCTAAAGAAGCATATGCTACTGATGATGAGGCACTTTAGTTAATGGCCGTTTCTGTTTATATTAATCCGGTTCCCTCTGGCTGTTGGAGCTTTGACTGATGTACAAGATAAATAAAAGGCATTGAAAATAATGGATCAAAACAGAAAAACGTTACCATTAATCAGAAATCTGTACTTGTTTAAATTGTATAAGGACATAACGATTATTTCCTTGCATCACAACTACTGACTTCATGAAACATTGTTGTGGAGATAAAGTCATCCTAAAGGGAAACTAATTTATCAACTTCACTGGGATTAATTCACAATCCATACATCAATCGTGTTTGTATTTAAATGACTTGTTCCTAATTATTTCCTAATTACTTTCTTAAAATTTGAAAAATTTAGAGAAGGGAATGAGATACGGCTTTTTACACACTCTCTCCGACCATAATTCCTAACTTTGCTGCTGCTTTCAGTTAGGTAGTGCGTAAACATTTCGAGATTTTTGTTTCCTTTCTTACAGTGCATTGACAGAATGAACTTCTCTTAGTAGAGTTAACAACCATGAACGCACTGGAGAGCGTTGCTCTCCTCGCAGTCCAGTTACATGCAGAGGGCAGAGTTTTCCAGTCTGGAGTAAAACTTGGGAGACCAGAGCGGAATTGAGTGTGATTTCCGCTCGGGTGCAGGATGGCTGGTCATACACGATCTCAGCTCGTTAGATATGCATGCCCGAGCAGCACAGCGAATCTTGCATTGGAGGCGATCAGGATGTCGACGGCCCTGTCGCTTCCTCCTCAGCTGGCTCATAGATGGCAGTGTTGCCTGGAGCCAGCATCATGTAATCTGTGAACAAATAGTGATCCATCTAATCAGGATATTCTCTGAAGCTGTCCCTCTGGCCCTGAGCATTTTAGCCAATGGCAAGCCCTGTAGCTACCATCAGTCTACCCCTGGCCTACCCTCCCCAGCCCACCAGGGCGCCGCCTATCCTGGAGGACCACAGATGAGTTCTCCTGTTGTTCATACGTCCATGTGCATGGACACTGCAGCATAAGCCAGGGTAATGAAAGCCATATCTGCACACCCTCCCTCAAAAATTAGTAGTCTCTTTCCATCGCCCTCGAGACACATTCGATAGATCCTTGCCTTGCCATCATAGACATACAACCCAGTCCATTATCAGCTGTGACTATCTACCCCGGAACACCTCGGCTATAAACTGACACCTTGTTTTAAGCCCCCAATCTCCCTCCTACCCTCCCCCACCTTGGTGAACTTGGGTTGCCAGGGCAGCATGGTTGCGCAGAGGATTAGCCCTGCTGCCTCACGATGCCGAGGTCCCAGGTTCGATCCCGGCTCTGGGTCACTGACCGTGTGGAGTTTGCACATTCTCCCCGTGTTTGCGTGGGTTCTGCCCCCACAACCCAAAGATGTGCAGTCTAGGTTGATTGGCCACGCTAAATTGCCCCTTAAATGGAAAAATGAATTGGGTACTCTAAATTTAAAAAATAAATAAATAATTAAAAAAAAAACTTGAGTTGCCCTTCAGCCTACAGCTCCTGACCTTTTTGGGATTTCGATGTGGAGACCAATGACTCGGAGCAAACATGCTGCTTTGTGGACTTCACCAGAGAGAGGAGAACACACCTGAGCATGATTGGTCATGCAGTTGCCTCTTGATTATTCAGGTGTTCCTTTAGTCAGCCAATTGTACAACTCCCACACATTCAAAGAGACCCTCCTCCCACTTTGGGGATTCTCGTGTACACAGCAACGACATTCTGAAGAAGAGCCAAAAGAAAATGGTTACATGCACCTTTGTCTCAAGACTCTTCAAAACACACTCCAGCACCTCGTACCCTCCCCCTGTCACTCACCAACTCTTCTCTTTGGGCCCCCTGCCCCATCATCCTTTACCAATCCAATAACCATTCCCTTCCCCTCTTGCTTTTGAACATCCCCCATTACCCTCGAGTCTATAATCATTTGCATGCTTTATCGCCAACCCTGACCTCTCCCACTATCCACATCATCTGTTTTGTCCCTTTCAGTGACTCCCCGCCATGAGACCATCCACTTGCCGACCATATAATCTTTATTATTGTCACAACTAGGCTTACACTGCAATGAAGTTACTGTGAAAAGCCCCTAGTCGCCACACTCTGGCACCTGTTCAGGTACACAGAGGGAGAATTCAGAATGTCCAGTCCACCTAACAAGCACGTCTTTCGGGACTTGTGGGAGGAAACTGGAGCACCGTGAGGAAGTCCACGCAAACACGGGGAGAACGTGCAGACACGGGGAAAACATGCAGACTCCACACAGATAGTGACCTGCTTTCATCCACAGAACCCTCCCTCCCATGTCAATGCATCTTCACCCTCCCTTCGTGGCTCCATCCCTGCTGAGACTCTTCCACTTTCCAAACCTCGGCCAGGTGCTGCTGCTCTCCAAAGAGGGAAAAAAATAGTGGTTACTCAATTCGACTCCCAAGTCGACTGCCTCACCTGCTGCATGCTACTCGTATGCAGTTGTAAATCTGAAGGCATGTATTGTTTGCTCACCCATAACTTAATTGCAAAGGGGAACTTTGTTCTGGTGAGCAAGCCTTGTAATGAGCATACATGACACACCAATGTGTACAAATGTGTTTCCTGATGCTTGCCATCAGGAAACTGGACACTCCTTCAAATTTCCCTGAACTTAATTGCTGAAGTTCGTCTTGCATCGCAAATCTGATTTTGGGCCTCCTGCACAATTAAGTTCTCCTGATTGCCTTCTTTCCTGCTCCTGGGAACAGTGCAAGATTTCCCTTCCGTGTTTCTTCTTCAAATGATATGAGCACTGTGGACTATAGCTCCATAAAATTGTGAAAAAAACTTCCAGGGTAATGGCTAGTGACCTGTTCGGACATCAATTCAGTATTAACTGAGTGGGAATTCTTGCTATTCAAAACCTTGATATACATGTAGGCTGTGAGACTGATTTAAAAAATTTTAATTTAAAAAAATTATTTTAGAGTATCCAATTCATTTTTTCCAATTAAGGGGCAATTTAGCGTGGCCAATCCACCTAGCCTGCACATCTTTTGGGTTGTGGGGATGAAACACACGCAAACATGGGGGGAATGTGCAAACTCCACACGGACAGTGACCCAGAAACTGGGACGTCGGCACCGTGCGGTAGCACTGCTAACCACTGCGCCACCGTGCTGCCAGGCTGTGAAATTAATATGAGGAGTTCTGATGTTGATGTGGGCCCAACCAGTACAACTATAGCGTTTGATACTTGTGAACACTGCGGGTGAGGTCAGATCTGTTACTTTTGATCTTGGGATGTGACAGGTGCGATCAAATCTGGCCTCCTTACCCCTGAATTTGTTGGCCCTTGAGAAATCTCCTTCCTTACTATACAGATGCAGTACCTTCAGGAGTGCAATAGGAATACCCACTCCCCTCTTTGGTGCAATTTGAATTTTAGCATCAGCTAAGAATTATGAAAAAATATTGGAAGAACTGCATCCAGAAATGGCAAATAATCAACAAGATGACTGGAACCAAATGTATTCAAATTTGACACATCAAAAATGACCAGTAACATAAGCTGCCATCTCCTTTTTAAGAAGACGACTTGTGATATCTATCTTGCCCGATCTATACACATGACTCCAGTCCCTTACTCTGGCTGACTCCTAAAGTACAATGAGGTAGGGGGAGCAAATACTACATCGGGCAGCATCACCCACACTCCAAGAACATTGATGAAAGTGTTTTTGTGTACATTTTGCGATCACAATGAGTGTGGTCAGTGTTCGGAAGTGGAATACTTTCCATGTGGTTGTACACAGTCAGCAACAAGCAAACTCGGGTTTTGAGTGGGTAGATGCAGAATCCTGTTTCCTTTGCTTTGCCCTGACAATATGCATCAACTCTAACCTCAAAAGCACCAGCTACTGTGATTATACTTCCATTTGCCACACCAGCGGCTGAGTGAGATTGCCAATTTAGCGGCTCACCCAGAACTGGATTGAAACTGTTCAAAATCATTTGACATATGACCCTAACGGCAGCAGGCAGAAAAGGTTTCATCCTCCGTTGGCGTGGTTTTGAGCCCAAGTCCGAGGTGAAAGATGAGTGCATAACCCAGATTTTATTTTGTCTGTCTTTTTGTTAATTGCGCAGCAGATGTTGAATTATGCAAATTCAAGTAAATCAATCTGTTTTATTCTAAATTTAAATCTGATTTAGAGCCTTAAATCCGAATATCAAGTTTTGATTTATTTGCTGGGCATCGGTGCAAGGATTGCTTTTCCACTCCGGAAGCTGGTTCAGTTTACATGCCTCTCCAAGACATTCTGTATGACAGCTTTGATTCCAATAGACATTTTAATACATCTGCATGTTCTCTATAATCTGTTCTGTGATCTCTGTGTTGACCTTCTCCAGATTGGTGTTTGTGTGTGTCTGTATGTATACAGTCCCTCATTGTGACACTAGAATTACTCACTTATGCATACATTCTGGACAGTATTCGGGTCAATACATATTGAATGTTTAAAGGGAAATTGGATTTTGTGTGTAAAAGGCTCTGCAATCCTCTTTGCTCTAACTAAGGAATATATTTAGGAAGGATTTTTCTTCTCCTGTATGTCATTGTGATGTGCACCCTGTATCGTGTTCACTGGCTGAGGCATCATTTCCATTAATTTCTGGATTAATTTCACCTGTGGCATTGTGAAGATAAAGCAGGACAAAGAGTCAAGCGCACACTTATTCAAGCTGTATTACAGGGTATCTAGTTTATGTTGATTGAGGCACCACTGAGATGGAGATGCCATATTATCAACAATACCCATCAAAGCATTTTGTCCATGACACTAGAAAATGGCAAAATAATCCTAAATCAGAAGCAAGACATCTCATCCCTCGCTATTATCTCTAACCTCCAGTCCTGCCCACTTCTCAAACTCATTTGCCTGATTCTGGCCTCTTGTGCATCCCCCCCCCCCCCCACCAACCCTGCCACCAGATCGATAACCCCAACCCCGAAACCCCACCTAATCTGCACATCTTTGGAGTGTGGAAGGAAACCGGAGCAGCCGGAGGAAACCCATGCAGACACTGGGAGAACGTGCAAACTCCACACAGACAGTCACCCAAGGGCGGAATCGAACATGGCGCTGAGACCTATAACTCAACAAACACAAGGCACTTTACTCAAAAGATGTGAAAAGAACTGACTGTGTTGTATTGAGCTTTGGAGCCATGCACAGAAACATCATTCCTATTTCAGGAAGAATAATAGTATTCAAAGTCACCGTTTAAAATGAAAGAACAGTTACCTACCTTTGCAAAAGCTCCCTCGGGGGCCCCATGTTTTAACCCAAACTTCAGTGATGTTCTCTAGCATTTCTTGCAAACTCCCGTTCAGTGTCATGAAGAATCACTTTTCATGAAGATGTTTTTTTAAATAAATTTAAGAGTGCCCAATTCTTTATTTTTCCAATTGAGGGGCAATTTTAGTGTGGCCAATCCACCTACCCTGCACATCTTTGGGTTGTGGGGGTGAGACCGACCCAGACACTGGAAGAATGTGCAAACTCCACCCAAATAATGACCTGGGGCCAGGATCGAACCCGGGTCCTCAGCGCCATGAGGCAGTAGTGCTAACCACTGATCCACCCTGCCGCCTTTCATGGAGATATGTTAACACAAGAACTCAGACAATAGGGAATTCTGGTGGCTGCAATGGAGTGAGTGGTCGCACATTTGGCAGCTCCCACGCGTGGCGGCTTTTTCAGACCTTTTGCCCACTTGCTGGATGTTTCGCTGGATGGTGCAGGGTTGACTGCACAAAGTTAAACACCACTGGTGGGATTGGTGGATGGATCCACGGACCAGAAGTGGGTCAAGAAGAAGGGAGCAGTTGGAGCAAGAGAACCTTTGTGCACCGCAGGTCAAACGGTGGAGAATAAAGGGGCCTGTCCTGCCGGCCTCGTGGTCAACGGAGCAACTAGTGGACTTCTTAAATGAGAAGTTCAGCAGGCAAAGGACAGAAGCCCAGGAGGACCTAGCCAAGGTGGAGGAACCATTAAAAGCATAAATTGACTGCAGGAATCCCAGGGCCAGGCTATTCGGAAAGTGGAGGAGGCGGTGGGGGAGCACGAGGAGCAGCTTGCCTCGTTGGCGGCTGAAATAGGAGTGATGCTGGAGACTAGGAGTGGTTAAAGGAGAAGTTGGAGTTCCTGGAGAATTGCTCCTGGAGACAGAATTTAAGAATCTTGGGGTTGCCTGAATGCATAAAGCGTGCAGACGCTGGCTCGTATGCAGCCAAGGTGCTGGAGAGGTTGATGGGGAGGGGGCCTTTGACCGGCTCCTGGAGATTGACCGAGCGCTGATGAGGAAGCTGCATGTGAACGAGTGCCAAGGGCGATGGTGGTTCGTCTCCACCGGTTCCTGGATAAGGAAAAGATATTGAGATGTGCGAGGCAGACGAGGAGGTGCACCTGGGAAGGGAACGAGCTTCGGGTGTACCAGGACCTGGACGCGGACCTGACGAAGAGGAGGGCTGAGTTTAATCGGGTGAAGGCTGCCCTCTTTTAAGAAGGGAATGAAGTTTGGGCTGTTGTCCCCGGCCGGCCTCTGGGTGACCTTTAACAGCCGCGAACATTATTTCGGGACACCAGAGGAGTCAATGGAATTTTTGAGACAATGGACTGGCAGGAGATAGAGGACACTGAACTTTGGAGGAGGTGTGAGGAGATGTTTGCTTTTTTCTGTCTTTTTTTGTTTGTTGGTTGTTGGTGAACCTTTTTCCCTTGAGGTGTTTGTTGGGTTTGGTGGCGGGATGCTTGGGGATTGTTGAGGTTGAGTACAGATTTTTTTCTTGTTTTTCTGTTTGTTTTGTGGAAGTATGCGAGCGGGGGGAGGGGAATCAGTGGGATCGGAGGCCTAGTAGCCTTGGGCAGGGGGCTGCCAGGTTAACTGGACAGGTTAATTAATGGGAGCACAGTGGGGGGATAGCCAGGTGGTTGGCGCAGAAGAGGGGGATGGGGTTGTTGTTTTGCTCAGGGGAAGTGGGGGGCTGCTGACAAAGGTGTGGCTGCTGTGACGCAGCAAGAAAAGGAGTGATGATGGGCATCCGAGGGTGGGCCTTGAAAGTCACTTGACACAGGCCAGGGGCTGGCCCAAGAAAGGATATGGCTGATCAGCAGGGGAGGAGGGCAGGGTGCCCCCGACCAGGTTGGTAACATGGAATGTGAGAATCTGAATAGGCCAGTCAAATGGCCGTATGTGTTTGCGCACTTGAGGAGCTTGAAGGCAGACGTGGCCATTTTGCAAGAAACACATCTGAAGATCGGGGATCAGACAAGGTTAAGGAAAGACTGGGTAGGGCAGGTCTTTCATTCGGGGTTTTCATAGAAATTTACAGTGCAGAAGGAGGCCACTCGGCCCATCGAGTCTGCACCGGCTCCTGGAAAGAGCATCCCACCCGAGGGCAACACCTCCACCCTATCCCCATAACCCAGTAACCCCACCCAACACTAAGGGCAATTTTGGACACTAAGGGCAATTTAGCATGGCCAATCCACCTAACCTGCACATCTTTGGACTGTGGGAGGAAACCGGAGCACCCGGAGGAAACCCACGCACACACGGGGAGGATGTGCAGACTCCGCACAGACAGTGACCCAAGCCGGAATCGAACCTGGGACCCTAGAGCTGTGAAGCAATTGTGCTATCCACAATGCTACCGTGCTGCCCCAGGGTTGGACATGAAGACAAAGTGGGTAGCGGTGTTAGTAAACAAACGGGTGGCATTCAAGGTGGGGAACATTGTGGCAGATTTGGGGGGAGGTTCATGATGGTGAGCAGGAAGCTGGAGGGAATGCAGGTGGTTTTGCTTAATAGGACAAGGTGAAGTTTATGAGGTGGGTGCTGGGGAAGATCCCAGACCTTGACTCACACCAGCTGAGTATGGGGGAGTTGGGGGGAATTTAACACGGTCATTCAACAAGTTTGAACCAGTCGAGTCCTAGTTCGGGGAGGGTGTCGGCGGTGGCAAAGGGGCTGAAGGGGTTTGGAGGAGGTGGACCTGTGGAGGTTTGGGAGGCACAGAGCAAAAGAGTTCTCTTACTTCTCCCATGTGCAACCGGTGTATTCTCTGATTGATTTTTTTGTGGTGGACAAGATGTTGCTGGTGGGGGTCATTGACGCAGGGTGATCGGCGATCATCGTTTCAGACCACGTGCCGCACTGCGTGGGCTTGCAAGTGGACCGGAGGGTGGCCCAGTGCAGGTTGGATGTGGAGTTGGTAGTGGATAAGGAGGTGTGTGAGCGGGTGAGGACTGCCGTCCAGGGATATGTGGAACTGAATGAAACAGGTGACGCCTCGGCTGCAATGCTGTGGGAAGCGCTCGAGGCGATGGTTAGTGGGAGTTTATATCGATCCGGGCGCACAGGGAGATGGAGGAGCAAGAAGAGACGATGAGGCTGGTGGGCGAGATTCTGTGGGTGGACAGGAGATATTCAGAGGCCTCGGAGGCAGGGTTGTTGAAGGAGAGGCAGAAGCTCAGGTGGTGTTCAGGCTGGTGTCCACAGGAAAGGCAGTTGTGGGGTCCAGAGGGGCAGTGTACGAGTACAGGGAGAAGGCTAGCGGGATGCTGGTCCAGCAACTCGGGAAGCCGGAGGCGGAGAGGGATATTGGAAGGGTGAAGGACGGGAGGGGGGAGAGTGGTGCTTGACCCGGTGAGGGTGAATGGGTATTTGAGGAGTTCTGCTGAATCGGCTTTATGAATCGGAGCCACTGGCCCGGGGCTGGGGGGGAAGACACCGTGGCACTTCCTGGATGGGTTGGAGTTTCCCCAGGTTGAGAAGGAACAGTTGAAGGGGTTGGGGGCCCCAGTGGGCGGGTGGAGGTGATGGAGGGCATGGGGGCAATGCAGGGAAGGCCCCAGGCCCAGATGAGTTCCCTGTGGAATTTAGTAAGAAATTCGGAGGGACCTGGGGCCTCTGCTGATGAGGGAATATAATGAGGCAATGGAAAGGGGGAACACCCACCTCGCAGGCATCCATATCCCTAATACTGAAGAAAGATAAAGATCTGGAGCAGTGTGGGTCCTACGCCTGATGTAGATATTAAATGTGGACACTAAGTTGCTGGCAAGGATCCTGGCCTTGCGTTTCGAGGACTGTGTGCTGGAGGTGATGGGGAAGACCAGACGGGGTTTGTAAAGGGGAAGCAATTGTCGGTGAATGTTAGGAGATTATTAAATGTGACAATGATGCCCCGGAGCACAGGGTTTTGTTGTACGCGGGCGATCTGCTGCTGTACGTTTCGGACCCACTGGTGCTATTGAGGGAATCATGAGTATCCTGGTAGACGGTTTTCCAGATACAAGGTATACATGGGGAAGAATGAGGTGTTCCCGATCGAGGCCAGAGGGCAGGAGAGGAACAAAGGACAAAGAAAAGCACAGTGCAGGAACAGGCCCATCGGCCCTCCAAGCCTGTGCCGACCATGCTGCCTGACTAAACTAAAATCTTCTACACTTCCAGGGTCCGTATCCCTCTATTCCCATCCTATTCATGTATTTGTCAAGATGCCCCTTAAACGTCACTATCGTCTCTGCTTCCACCACCTCCTCTGGCAGCGAGTTCCAGGCACCCACTACCCTCTGTGTAACAAACTTGCCTTGTACACCTCCTCTAAACCTTGCCCCTCGCACCGTAAACCTATGCCCCCCTAGTAATTGACCCCTCTGCCCTGGGAGAAAGTCTCTGACTATCCACACTGTCTATGCCCCTCATAATTTTGTAGACCTCTATCAGTTCACCCCTCAACCTCCGACGTTACAGTGAGAACAAACCAAGTTTATTCAACCTCTCCTCATAGCTAATGCCCTCCATACCAGGCAACATCCTGGTAAATCTCTTCTGCACCCCCTGTAAAGCCTCCACATCCTTCTGGTAGTGTTGTGACCAGAATTGAACACTATACTCCCAAGTGTGGCCTAACTAAGGAGGTTGGGCAAGCTGCCATTCAAGGCGGTGGGGGCGGGCTTCAGGTTCTTGGGCATCCAGCTGGCTCACGGATGGGGGTGGGCAGCACGGTAGCATTGTGGTTAGCACAATTGCTTCACAGCTCCAGGGTCCCAGGTTCGATTCCCGGCTAGGGTCACTGTCTGTGCAGAGTCTGCACGTTCTCCCCGTGTGTGCGTGGGTTTCCTCCGGGTGCTCCGGTTTCCTCCCACAGTCCAAAGATATGCAGATTAGGTGGATTGGCCATGCTAAATTGTCCTTAGTGTCCAAAATTACCCTTAGTGTTGGGTGGGTTACTGGGTTATGGGGATAGGGAGGAGGTGTGGGCTTGGGTAGGGTGCTCTTTCCAAGAGCCGGTGCAGACTCGATGGGCCGAATGGCCTCCTTCTGCACTGTAAATTCTATGAAATAAGCTGAACCTGGCTCGGCTGGTACACAGATGAAGGGGGATTTTCAGAGGTGGGATGTGTTGTCGCTGGCAGGTCGTGTGCAAACAGTGAAAATGACGGTGCTGCCAAGGCTCTTATTTGTCTTTCAGAACCTCCCGTTCTTCATCCCAAAATCATTCTTTAAAAAAGTCAATACTTTGATCTCGGGGTTTGTGTGGACGGGGAATAAGCCGTGGGTTAAGAAGCTGCTGTTAGAACGGGGCCGAGGGGTGGGGGGGGGGGCGGGAGGGCGCAGGTTGGCCGTGCCAAGCATAATGAATCATTACTGGGCAGCAAACATCGCTATGGTGATAAAATGGGTAGTGGGGGAGGGTCGGCATGGGGGTGGATGGAGGCGGCCTCTTGCAGTGGAACGAGTTTATGGGAATGGTTGACAGTGCCTCTGCTGTTCTTGCCGGCCAGGTACTCCACGAGCCCAGTGGTGGTGGTGGCCCTTAAGATGTGGGGGCAATGGTGGCAGCACCTGAGGCTGGGTGCCTCGGAAGGGCACCAATTTGCGACAGTCACAATCACGGATATGCACCAGGGGGTTTGGTCATGAGATTTCGGGGTGGCAACAGTCACCCCGAATCGAGCGGTTTTTTGGGGGCAGCTTTCCATGTTTGGAGGACTCGGAGGAGGAATATGAGTTGCCCGGGGGAATGGGTTTAGATACTTACAGGTTCGAGATTTTTTTTTTTGAAGAAGCAGGTGCCGTCCGTTCCGGGTTTGCCGCATTTTGGAATGCTGGACAAGGTGTTATTGAGTGGGTGAGGGGAAAGTGTCCGAGATCTATAAGGAGCTAATGGACTGGGCAGGAGCCCTGATTGGGGAAGTCAAACGAAAATGGGAGGAGGAACTGGGGGAGGAAGTGGAGGCCAGGATGGGCCTGAGGAGGGTGAATATGTCCTTGTCGTGTGCAAGGCTCAGCCTTATCCAGTTTAAGGTAGTTCATATGGCGCACTTGACGATCGCTAGGATGAGCAGGTTTTTTCAGGAGGTAGAGGACAGGTGTGCACTGGGAGGCCCGCAAACCACGTTCACATGTTTTGGGCATGTCTGAAATTGAAGGGGTTCTGGCAGGGGTCCGCGGACGTAATGTCTAAGGTGTTGGGGGTGAAGGTAGTGCTGGGTCCAGAAGTGGCGATATTCGGAGTGTCAGAAGATCCAGGAGTCCAAGGGGCGAGAGAGGCTGATGTCCTGACCTTTGCCTGCCTGGTTGCCTGGAGACGAATTTTTCTGGAGTGGAGGGACCAAGAGACACCAAAACCAGGGGCGTGGTGAGCAACCTCGCGGAGTTCCTAAGATTGGAGAAAATCAAGTTTGTCTTAAGAGGCATGGTCGATGGGTTTGCCTGGCGGTGAAAGCCATTCATCGGCTTCTTCATGGGGAATTGAGGTGTCAGCCCGTGGGGGCGGGAGATAAAGTGGTTAAATGGGGAAGGCAGGACGGGAGGAGGGGAATGACAGTGGGGTGTTTTGTCAGCCGGTTATTTATTATGATGTTCCTCTTTTTTCTTGCTCTTGTCTTTGTCTGTAATTATTGTTTATACAAATGTCTCAATAAAATATATTTATAAAAAAGAACACAAGCAATAGGAGTTAGACCATTCAGCCCATACAGCCTGCTCCACCACTCAATACCATAATGGCTGATCTTGGCCCTCAACTCCATTTTCCCACCTGCTAAAGGGACTCCATGTGTTGTCGGTGACTGAAGTTTTGCCTATAACGTGGAAAGTAGTCAATCTGCTGCCTGCTCTCGACTAATGCCACTCGAACTAACAAATGTTGATAATACTTTAATCCTTATCCTGCTAAATAATGAAGCACTAAATATAGCTAATTGCACACAAAATGCTGCTTGTCGTATTTAAAGGCATCTGTACAGGGGTGTGTTTAAAACTACAACGAATAGTGTCAAATGGTCTTCTTCATTTTGTCCTCTTGACTTGAAATGCAACTGTTGCTAAAGCTCATGGAGCTGAATATTTCCAATTGGGAGAGCTCGCATGGGGTCGCTTTCAATGAATACTTGGTTTTCTTGGGGAAACCCAGTTTATAATGCAAGACTTGGGAGAATGTTTTGAAGATGGAAGATTGGCGATTTATCCAAGTTATTTGGTTAGGTGGGAGGGGGTGGCAGAGACATGTGATTTATTGGAATCTTGTATCCAACCTCCTCTCTGGTCTCTGAAGATTTGGTCAATGTGGTCCTTGGTCCAATGAAATTCTTATTTTATCTCTGCTACAGGGCAGGGAATTAAGGTTACACCAGAATTGGGAACTGATATTAGATTGTTCACACTAGTACTGATTGTATTGAGACTTATTGTTTATATACTTTATGAAAGAATATAATTCTGGCCTAATGTTGCAGAGGTTATGCATTTATTCTGTGGTAGCATGGTCCCTTTAAGGGGCGAGGTTCCACAGAACCATATGACTGCCTCAGGACCAATCACTCGGGAGCATGTGAACCAGCGAATGGCGACTTTGTCCGGGGCCCTGGGAGCAGAACCCCGGGCAGTGTGGACCAGAGAGCTGAAATGTGAAGACTGCAGTGGCGTGTTCTGTGCCTGTTATCTAGCTGCCGTTGCCTTTATCAATAAACCTCTTTGTTCATTACTGGAAGACTCCAGTGCTTGTCTCGAGCCACCACACATTCCCTTTTCACAATTGGCAAATTTTGAGTGTTGGCAAAGCAGGGTATACATGAGCTTCATCACAATGGCTCCCAATTTTGGCTTTGGTGTCAGATGGAAGTACTGATCACAGGACATGGGGGCTGGGGAAGAATCCCATTTGAACTGTTCAGTTTTGCGCTTTCCACTCTAGCTAAGCTTCAACTTCAGCTCTGCCGAATGGGATGAAAGGCTCCTGTCTCTCTCTCTCTACCATATTAAAGATCTGAAATAAATCACTGCTCAACATCCTACACTCTGGGCGGCACGGTGGTGCAGCAGTCAGCACTGCTGCCTCATGCCGCCGAGGACCCGGGTTCGATCCTGGCCCCCGGTTTCTGTCCGTGTGGAGTTTGCACATTCTCCCCGTGTCTGCGTCGGTCTCACCCCCACAACCCAAAGATGTGCAGGGTACGTGGATTGGCGATGCTAAATTGCCCCCTAATTGGAAAAATACGAAAAAACTTCCAGCACTCGAGGGAATATGAATGAAACCGAGGCAACGTGTCCTAATTTAACCTGTTACCCTACGGTTTACTTTTGGTGAATCACACTCTATCCCTCCCAAGATCAATATATATTTCCGAAAATGCAAATCCTGCATTGGGTTTCAAGGCGTAACCTTTGCCCCCATTTTATTTAATTCACTCATTTTTATTTTTCTCTATTTGCTTTTGAACGGCAGATGTGTTTATGGTTCTGCTATTCAAATCTCCTTTGGACACACCTCTAATTTTTTAACTTGTCCCAATACCACTCACTTTGGCCTTGCAGTAGGAGCCCTATTGTCACTTAATCTATCCCATAGCTTTCACCCAATCATATAGCTTCCCTTTTGTTCTTTTTCCCACCCACTCTTCTTCATTTGCTTAAAATCTGCCATTGACTTGGAAATGTTAAATCTATTTCTCTCCCCACAGATGCTGCCAGACCGTCTGAATATTTCCAGCATTTTCTGTTTAATTTCAGATTTCCAGCATCTGCAGTATTTTACTTCTGTATTACAGTAGCCAATGTTTATAGTTGTTTGGACGCGAGGTTTGCTTATTTCCCAAATAACCTATCTCGATGTATTTTATTTTCCCAGATTGTTTTTGCAAAAGATGCACATTATGCTTTGGAAGATATTTCTCAGTCTGGGTATGAAGTGGTGGGATTGGACTGGACCATTCAGCCTACACTTGCACGGTAAGCCGAAGAGCAGTTAGTCATTACGTTAACCTGACTAGCTACTAACGTAAAGCATTCGTATAGTAGAGATTTAAAATCAGCCTGTTGAACAGCCTATTTAACAGTAGCACAGTGGTAAGCTCGGTTGCATCACAGCTCCAGGGTCCCAGGTTCGATTCACGGCTTGGGTCACTGTCTGTACGGAGTCTGCACATCATTCCTATGTCTGCGTGGGTTTCCTCCGGATGCTCCGGTTTCCTCCCACAGTCCAAAGGTGTGCAGGTTAGATGGATTGGCCATGCTAAATTGCTTAGAGTCCAAAAACATTAGGTGGGGTTACGGGGGTAGGATGGAGATGTGGGCTTAAGTAGGGTGCTCTTTCCAAGGCCCGATGCAGACTCGATGGGCCGAATGGCCTCCTTCTGCACTGTAAATTCTATGATTCCCTCCCCCCAACTAAAAAAAAAAGATTCTCTATGTGAAGAAATTGTAACTTCAGAATTATACAATGTAAATTTGCTCTGCATATTATGCATTTCTAATTTGGGCAGCACTGTTCTGTGATACACAGTCATGCCTGTAACCGGACCCTCTACCAGAAGATGGGAGTCTCTTCAGTCTGTGCTACCCAGCCAGATCTGGAGATGGCTGGGATAACCCATTTGTGGAGGCGCTGTGCTCAAATCTGCATCCCTTTAGACAGGAAACAAAACCAGGGCATAAGGGAGTCAAGGACCCGGCAGTAGAGCAATCGTTGCGTTGACAAAAAGGACACAGTTGAGAAAATCCGTGGTTGCAGACATATTGTGTTGAATGAAAGGCCAAAGGCCAAATATTTGGAACTTTGAGAATGACTGAGCAGAGAACCTTTCCAGAGACAGGAGCAGAATAAAGTTAATAGAATAGGGCTACGTAGAGATGGTCCAAGATGCCCTATTTGTTACGCTCGCCACATCCACACTCAATTCCAAGTTCTCCATTTAACCAATTCCCTGCTGGTTAAAGTTAATTCTTCCAATCCCTTTCCCTCCCCCTCCCCTCCAAACCCTCACCCCAAACCCCCGGCAATTCTGATGAGCCAAACCCCTTCACGCTGAGGCACCCTTCCACATGGAAACATCAGGGGCGGGATTTTCTAATGATGGGGCTATGTCCCCACTCCAGCATCAGAATGCGGGCGTTTCACTCTGGACTTTCCTGAAGAAAGTCCAGAGTGAGTCTCCTACCTGAAAGAGGCTAGTAGGGCCCCGGAGTACTCCACGCAGCTCTGCCAGCCGATACGGGGCCCTGCACTTCCAGTCGGGAGTCTGCTCATGCGCGCAGCAGCGGCCGCACCATGCGCAATGGCGGACTCATACCACGGACTGGCCCTGAAAATATAGCCCCCCCCCCCCCCCCCCCCCCCCCCCGTGATCGCGCGCGCCTGCAGATCGGTGGCCCCCAATCGCTATCCTGGCCGCTCGTGAGGCCCCCGCCCCCCTGCAGGGCAGCCACGGATTGACTCCGCAGCTGCCACTGGCCATTCCCGACAGGCAAAACGTGGTTAGAGCCACGGCGTCGGCCAGTATTCGTCGAAGCATCTTCGCGGGGGCCTCGGTCAATGGTCCCCCTACCCTCACCAGGTAGACCGCGCACATGATTCGCGGTGATTCTCCGGGCGCCAGAGAATCGCGGGAGCAGCATCGCACCTCTGTCAATGGTCCTCTACCCGCACCGCATAGACCGCATGAGCACACGATTCGCGGTGATTCTCCGAGGACCAGAGAATCGGGGGAGCGGCATCGCTCCGGATTTTGGCGTCATTGCCCATTCTCCGCCCCCGCGCCGAGATGAATTTTGGCTCGGAGAATTCCGCCCATCGTCTCTACCTTGTATGTTTTCAGTTTCATTGGTTTATCAGGAAAGCGGAATCTCCACTAAATTGTTTCCATGTACCTCTGGGTCCAGATTGGCATTTTCAGAGACTGGACTGCAGGTGCCATCCTCCATCCTATGCAAATCTGACAGAGGAAAATAAGTGTAAAGAGGAAGTAAAAAAAGTGGGTGTGAGAAAATAAAAGATTAAACAGGATAAAAATAGGGAATAAAGTGGCTTTGTTGAAATAGCTTTGTTGTTGAAGCATTGTAAACATTTTAATTACTCCGTTCAACAAGAATACTAAAGACTGCTAAACATCAAGGGGTTCTTTGAGTAATAGGCCGTGTATATATTTTGGAGAAAAAAAACTTGAATTGCAACAGAATAGAGTCTTTCTGCTTTTGTTGGATAAGTGGCTTGTGTTCAGAAAACAACAAAGATGAGATAAGGCATCTGTGTAGGAAACAGAGAAATATTTATTCAACTTTTTAACCCATTCTGGACTTGAACTTTGAGAACAGGTATCGGCCATCCACAATAATAGTAATAAAGTGGCTAAAACGTGTTCCTTAGTTTTTTTGCAGATCGTTATTTGATTAAATTCCTAATTGTTGGCAATAATCATTAACCCCGAGTGCAAGCAAAGAGTGCACAGAAAGGCAATGCAGAGACAGAACTCTGAAACAGAAGCTAACTAAGAACTCAATTACCTTTCTCCTCCACCTCCGCCCCCATTGTAAAATTGAAACCATGTAGATCATTTAAAATACACCCAAAAGGTGAGATTCCTAATTTGGTCTCGTTTGGGGGAAAAGGATTAAATTGCCAAAATCTAGTACCAGCAGCATATAAAGCAATCTGAACTCTCAATTTGGTCATTTAATTACGACCTGGAACCATTGGAATGCATGCAGCATTGTCCTACCCTTGTTTACAAATGAAATCCTCCAGTTTGTGACCACTGACCCTTTTTTAATGCCTTGTCTTGAAGTTGTAATGGTTCCATCTCTTTAACACACGAAGCAGAGCTCCACAGGAAGTTCAACAGTCATAATAGCAGCAATTAGCAGTAGTAACAGAAAGCAGCTTGTACTTGCGTAACACCTTTAAAGTAAAAGTCTTGAGACATTTCACAGGAAAAGCTGCTGCAGGATGGGAGATGATGTGGGTTTGAACACTGAAGTTGTGCTTTTTAAAAAAATAGTTCCAGCTGAACCACTAGCAGAGGTCAGGATGGGGTGGGTGAGGTGCAGTTGGATGTGGATGTGGAGGTGGAGATAAAGCTGCAGATTTCAACAGTTCAATGAAAAATTTCAAAGCAGGTGGAGCTCTTCTGTTCAACATTCATTCACATGTAATGTTAAACACTAACTGGTAAGGGCGGTACGGTGGCACAGTGGTTAGCACTGCTACCTCATGGCGAGTTCAATCCCGGCACCGGGTCACTGACCGTGTGGAGTTTACACATTCTGTGCATGGGTCGCACCTCCACAACCCAAAGATGTGCAGAGTAGGTGGATTAGCAATGTTAAATTGTCCCTAAATTGGAATTTTTATTTTAAAAATTTTTTTAAACACTAACTGGTGATTTGGTTCATTGCTCTCTGTGGGACCTTGCTGTGCATAAATTGACATAATTTCCTACAAAATAACAGAGCATTGAGACAATTTTTTGACGTTAAAGGTGCAAGTTGTTACTGTTGATTTTTGGCCTGCACTTCAAATAGTAATACATTGGCTTTGAAGTTTTTCAGAATATCCTGGACATGAAAGCAGCAATAAAAATGCAAGTCTGTCTTTCTTTTGCTCCCAAACCAGAGCCTTCAAAGAACGTCCCTTTGCAATGCCATTCGATCTTTCCGTTTTCTAACAAATAATTCTTGCGGGCTGTGAAAAGCTGACTGAAAGTCATCTTTTGTAATGAATTCCGGTTTTATTATGTTGTGGATTTGTGCATACTAGAGACCGGCTTGAACCTGCTCCAGTCTCTTTCACTTTGGACTTTTACAACAAGATATATACAACATTTCATTTTTTTCAATATGGGCTGGGATGTAAATCCAAGCTACAATTTGCAGTGTTCCAACTATAACACTAGACCCCTCCTTCAATAAATTATGGGATTGTTGTAATAAAATACTGCTCTTTGGAAAGAGCAACACATTCCTGATGAGTAGGAAGTGGGAATTTCAAAGCGAGTTACCTCGAGCTGTATTGTTCGAGCATCCTACATGATTCACTTCATGCTCAGATGGTTTAAAAAAAATCTGATTGCTTCTGTGTCCTTCTCGGGTTTGCCTTTTTACGATCAAGTTTAGACTGTGATCGTAGACAGGTCCCAGCTGTATAATTAATGTGGCACAACTGTAAATATGTGGCACTGTTTGGTTACTTAACAGCCTCTTGACATGTCTGCGAACCGTTACCAAGCAAATTGAGAAGTTTTGCAAATAAACACAACTGCTGCCAAGTGCACTGTTGCGAAGGTGTGCCTTCCAGAGAACTGTGCACCTGTCCAACCATCACCCTCTGCAGCTGTTAATGCCATAGAGCCTGCTGTCATTGCAGTTTTTTCATGGTGCTGAGTTGGGCAGGGTGGTGTGGCAGGGGCTGCAGAGCTGGGAAGGAATAGTGAATGTACGAAATCGTTCAGACAAATGAAAGACCTGTAGCACTGTCCATGAGCAAGAGCTTGTACCTGCTGCTCTGTGAGCTCCTAGACCCAGGTAAGGCTTTTAAAGCAAGTTTAACCTCCAAATATAAACGTTTGACAGAAGAAGCCAACTTCAAAATTAGTCACTCTTTGCACAGTGCAACCATTTTTAAATGCCATATTAGGTAGGTTACCCACCTACCCCTCTGAACTGTGAAATTATGATGGGGACGACTTGCAACTGTTATGATTGTGGCATGAGAATTCTAACCAACTTTGTGCAAAGAGTTATTTTCTAACAAAATGTTACAATTTCAAAATGATGCCCTCCATGCTGACGCACTGATTGGAAGTAATCACATCTTATCACAGCTCTTTATGCTTTGTGTCAGTATTGGCTCAGTGCAAACACTTTGCCTCTGAGTTGGGAGGTTGTGGTTTTAAGTCCCTTGCCATAGACTATAGCACATTTCAAGGCTGACATTCCAATGCAGGACTGAGGGAGTTCTGCCAGAGGAGTTGTCTTTTGGAGGAGGTGCTCAACCAAGGCTCTGTTTGCCCTCTTGGGTGAATATAACATTTAAAAAAATAAATTTAGTGTACCCAATTAATTTTTTACAATTAAGATGCAATTTAGCAGGGCCAATCCACCTAGCCTGCACATCTTTGGGTTGTGGGGGCGAAACCCACGCAAACATAGGGAGAATGTGCAAACTCCACACGGACAGTGACCCAGAGCCGAGATCGAACCTGGGGCCTCGGAGCCGTGAGGCTACAGGGCTAACCCACTGAGCCACCATGCTGCCTTTTGGGTGAATATAAATAATTCTGTGGCACTATGGCTCAATGTGGAGGGATTCAAAAACAAGGATGAGACTTTTAAATTTGAGAAGATTGTCTAGGGAGCCAACATAGGCTAGCAAGTACAGGAACGATGGATGAATGGATTGTAGTGCGAGCTGGGATAGGACAACAATGTTTTGGTTGAGCTTCCAGTTTATAGAGGGCAGAGGATGCAAAGCTGGTCAGGAGAGCAGTGGAATGGGGGCAGCACGGTGGCACAGTGGTTAGCATTGCTGCCGATGGCGCTGAGGACCCGGGTTCGAATCCCGGCCCTGGGTCACTGTTCGTGTGGAGTTTGCACATTCTCCCCGTGTCTGCGTGGGTTTCACCCCCACAACCCAAAGATGTGCAGGATAGGTAGATTGGCCACTCTAAATTGCCCCTTAATTGGAAAAAATAATTGGGTACTCTAAATTTATTTTTAAAAAATGAGAACAGTGGAATAGCCGACATGGAATGCCCACCATGTATTCCTGTCTATTACACTCAGGATTCAGGCAACATATTTGCAACTGAGATAATTGCACAGAGGCAGGAAGTTGGAGCAAGATTTGATTATCCAAACCTTTGGGAAAAAAAGACTGAATTCACATCCCAAGTAGTTCCAAATAAAAACTTCCAGAATAAAATTCTCATACTAAGCAATAATCTGAAGAATCTTTGAGAAAACAGTTTTAGTTGACTTCCTGATGTGATGTTTGTGTGTGGGTGAGGCGATAATCTTGCTTACCACACACAATCCGTGCCAATTTCAGAACTGAGGTGTAAACTGAATTAGTAATGCTGAAGAAAATCCAGCCTAAAAGACATCTGAACAGCAATTGTTATAGCACAAAAGGAAGCCATTTGGCCCATCCTGTCTGCACCGGCTCCCAAAATGAGCATTAGGGCAACTCCCCTGCCTTTTCTCTGTACCCCTGTATTTTGTTTCTATTCAAGTAATCATCTAATGACCTCTTTGAATGCCTCAATCGAACCTGCCTCCAGCACACTTCCAGGCAGCGCATTCCAGACTGGGAACACTTGTGTGGAAATTCTTTTATCTCCCCTCACGCTTTATTATTTATTGTACAAACATTTTGCTGGCCACTTATCCACCATGATTGGACATAAATGCATTGCCAAATTCCTGCACAATCAGCTGTCTCATGCCTTACTGTGGTCTCTTCATGTGAGCCTGGACCTTTAGAACAAGAACAATACAAGCCCTTTGGCCCTCCAAGCCTGTACCAGTCATGATACCAACCTTGGCCAAAACCCTCAGCACTTCCTTGTGCCGTATCCCTCTATACCCATCCTGTCCATGTATTTGTCAAGATGCCTTTTGAAGGCTGTTAATGTATCTGTTTCCACAACCTCCCCTGGCAACGCGTTCCAGGCACTCGCCACACTCTAAGAAAAAAAAACTGCCTCGCCCATCTCCTTTAAACTTTGCCCCTGGAACTTAAGCCTGTGCCCCTGATGACTGACCCCTCCACCGTGGGAAAGAGTGCCTGCCCATACACTCTATCCATGTCCCTCATGGTCTTGTAGACCACCGTCAGGTCAACCCTCAACCTCCGTCTTTCTAATGAAAACAATCCAAGTCTATTCAGCCTCTCCACATAGCTAAAACCCTCCAGACCAGACAACATCCACATCTTTCTTAATAATAATAATAATAATAATAATAATCTTTATTGTCACAAGTAGGCTTATTTAACACTGCAATGAAGTTACTGTGAAAAGCCCCTAGTCGCCACATTCTGGCACCTGTTCAGGTGCACAGAGGGAGAATTCAGAATGTCCAAATTACCTAACAACACGTCTTTCGGGGCTTGCGGGAGGAAACCGGGGCACCCGGAGGAAACCCACATAGACATGGAGAACGTGCAGACTCCGCACAGGCAGTGACCCACGCCAGGAATCGAACCTGGGACTTTGGCGCTGGGAAGCAACAGTGCTAACCACTGGTACCTTCTGGTAGTGTAGCGACCAGAATTGTGTGCAATATTCCAAGTGTGGCCTTACCAAGGTTCTATACAACCGCGGCATGACTTACCAGTTATTATACTCAATGCCCAGTCAATGAAGGCAAACATTCCATATGCTTTCTAGTCTACCTTGTCGACTTGTGTTGTCCGCTTTCAAAGATCTGTGAACCTGCATGCCCAGATCTCACTGACTTTCTGTATTCCTAAGAGTTTTGCCATTTACAGTTTATTTCCCCTCTATGTTAGACCTACCAAAATGCATTACCTCACATTTGTCAGGATTAAACTCCATTTGCCATTTCTCTGCCCAAGTCTCCAACCTATCTAAGTCCTGCTGTATCCTCTGACAATCCTTCACACTATTTGCCACTCCACCAACCTTGGTGTCATCCACGAACGTACAAATCAGACCTACATTTTCCTCCAAATTGTTTATGTATACTACAAACAACAGAGGCCCCAGCACAGATCTCTGTGGAACACCACTAGTCACAACCTTCTATTCAGAAAAATACCCTTCTAATGTTACCCTTTGCCTTCTCTGACTGAGACAGTTCTGTATCCACCTTGCCACCTCACCTCTGATGCCATGTGACTTCACCTTTTGTCCCAGTCTGCCATGAGGCACCTTGACAAGGCTTTACTGAAGTCTATGGAAACAGCATCCACCGCCTTGCCCTCATCAATCATCTTTGTCACCTCCTCAAAAGACCTCAACTGAGATTTGAGATTTAAGATGTTCAGAGGTAAGGTGTTGGGTAGAAATGGAGGGCCTCCATCGGAAGACTTTGGGGACCTTCTCTCTGTTACCCTAGGTGCTATCATTAAACTTCACCTGGCAGTCCCAGAAGAGAGTTTGGACAGGAGAAAATTGAGTTGGAAATATGATTTCCAGCTCTTTCCTTCAACCCCCCTCCACCACACCACATGTAAGTATTACTTTTTGTCATATTTAATCTCTAATTGCAGCCAATATCCTAGTGATCTCCAGTTGAAGACTCAAAATGGTAACAAATCAAACACAATTTCCATTTCGAGTTGAACCAAAAGATAGGTTTTCATTGCGTTGTTTCAAAATGAATTATTTAATGAGGTGGATTCAGCAGCAAGTTGGAAAGTAATATTTCCATTGTGTCTTTGTGTAGCTGAGAGCCTAAGGACTCTTTACATTTAAGAGCAGAAGTTCTAGATCAAACTTGATCATTTTAGGGTTCTGCGAGTGAACTGTTAATCCAGAAGCCTAGACTAATGACCTGGAGATAGGAGTTCATATCCCACATAGCAGCTGGGAATTTAAATTCAATTTATTACATTTGGAATTTAAAAATAGCTAATATCAATGATGGTGGCCACTTTACAACTACTGGATTGCCAAAAAGAAAATACAGCTAGCTTGCCAATGTCAGTTAGAGAAGAAAATCTACTGTCTTTTCCTAGCCTGGCCTACATGACTTCAAACCCACAGAAATGTGTTTGACTCTTAACTGCCCTCTGAAAAGACCGAGCAAGGCCCTCCAATGTCAACATGTGGGCAATTAGGGATGGGCAATAAATGCTGGCTTTGCCAGCAACACCCAGTGAATAAATATTAACTTGTTTTATCTCCATTATCAAAAAGAAAATATCTCCCCCAAGTTGCCAATGTTTGTAGATTGATTCACTTACACCTGCCTTCGAAATTATTTACCGTACCACCAGACATGTAGCCTAAGGAGAAATGGATGGAAATTTGCTAATGGTTGGACTTGTTACTTCCCCCACAGTAAAAGAACAGGAAATAAAGTAACCCTTCAAGGTAACATGGATCCTTGTGTTCTCTATGCACCTGAGGTAAGAAGCATCAGAAGAAGCAAAGTTCTGCATTTAAGTCACAATTGAAGGTGAATTTTGAACTCAACAATTACAGTGCTTTGTATTTAAATTTAGGATAAAATAAGTGAAACAGTGAAGAAAATGATTGAAGAGTTTGGTCCACAGCGCTACATCGCAAATCTGGGACATGGCATGTACCCTGATATGGATCCTGAACATGTGGCCATGTTTGTGAAAGCCGTACATACACACTCACGGCAGATATGCAAGAATGAATAATACCATCCGTACTTGGTATTCTGGAAGGGATTCAACGAGGATACACAGCCCACAGGAACAATGCATTGAACTGGAAGAGTTGCTCTGATAATCAATAGAAGAATATTAACCACTGGCTCAACAGAAGAGAATAGTTTTCATACGAAATAAAAAAAAACATATTTTATTTCAACAGAACCTGTCTCCTCATTCTTGGTTCAGGAGGGATAGCAGTTGCTCTCCAGGATCACCCGGGCATGGGCAAAACTGACACAGGCAGGCAGCTAGAGCTATCCTCTATGCAGGTGCTTGCACCATTGTTACTCTCTGATCAACAGGCAACAAACTGATTTTGCAGAAGTAAAAACATGTCTCGCTGATCTCTGTTTTCTCCCAGGCAACCTGAAATGGGAAATTTCTACGGGTCCTGACACCGAATCAATATGTTGGCACACTGTGACTCTTTATTTTTGGTTTATTTATAGGGTGGGATTTACCAGCTGTTCATGCATGGGTTTCCCGACGGCAAGGGGTGCTGTCAATGGGAAATCCTGTTGACCACGGCGTCACCAGTATTTCCCGCTGGCAGGCCACCACCGCCGTTACAAAATATGCGCCGGATTGGGCGGTAAATCCCACCCCCAGTCTCTTCCATCCTTTCCATTGCTTGAACTACTGATTTTTTTCTTCTCCACAGCTATTAGTGCTGATCTGTAGCTACCTAGAAGTGACGGGTGAACATCTATCTCATCCTCTGACCCAGGGTGATGCAGATTGGGAAAAAAAGTGCTTTTTTTCCTACAGTTCTTCATCTCAGCCTTACTAAATAATGTGCAGATTGTCAAATCTATCTGCTTTGATGTTCTCAATAAATGCTGGAATTTCTGCTTGTTCCATTCTCGATGAGAAAATCACCCTTGATTGAAATTTCTGTACTCATGTTTCCATCACATTTCGTCCCCAACACGTCTGTCCCCACAGCATCCTCACAGTCTCAACCTATATTTTCATATAAGCTTTCCCCTAGTGAACCTTTCAACAATGGATTCGTGGTCTGCACAGGAACAGACCTAATGTTGTTGTTGGTGTGTGTGTGTGAGAGAGAGAATATTTACATTGCTGAAATCCGGGGTGCGTAGAACAGAATTGGGGGAACACAGGTTTTCAGAGAATTGTAGACTGAGGGACGAGGCCATGTAGGAATTTGAAAATGAGGGTGAAAATTTTATATTTGAGGCACTGATGGACTGGGAGCCTTTAGGTCGGCAAGTAGGGCTGAATAGGGCCTGGTGCAGGTTACGATATGTGCAGTGGAGAATTGGATGAGCTTTGGTGTGGAAGATAGGAGACCAACTATGGGAGCATTGGAATGGTTAGGGCTGGAGGTAATTAAAGTCTTGGATGAGCATTTTCGCAGCAGATGGGCTGAGGGAGGAGTGATATTATAGGTGACATTTGTAATGGAGTCAGAAACTCCGCTTACTGTTAAACAGGACAAAGGTTGAGAAGAGACTGGTCCACTATATTAAGGAGGATACAATTGGTGGCTGGTGATTGTAATTTGGAGGAAATTTCTGCTCGTTTGACACTGGCTATTGGACAAGCAGCAAGAGGCAGTGTAGAGGTGATGGGAGGTAGAACTATGAGCTAGCTGTCATCCGCATACATGAGGACCCTGATGTGTTTTTGGAAGATTTATAGGAGTATGTAAAACTCTTGAACTTCTGATCCATCCCGAGGCTTGCTAACAGGCTGTAACATCTCCTATTTAAGCTACTTTTGTTTAAGCTACTTAAACAAAGTCTGAAGGTTAAATGTGGGCTTCCTTGGACCAAGTGTATGCTAACACTGATATATGGAACCTACAACAAGAATGTGCAAACACTATAAATCTGCTAATGCAGGATTAGAGGAGATAAAGAGACTTCTGCGAACTGTCTCGGGAAGTGTCACTAATGTATCTAAATTATATTTATGAACCAGATTTGATTTGAAATCTGCAAATTCTATTTGGCTTTTCTATAACTGGAGCCAGTACTTTTTTTAAAAAATGCGACGGCAGGGGGGAAATTAGGGAGACCAAATTTTACAAATACAACTTTCTAAAAGTTCTCTAATTCCAAAAAAAGCTCTAAAGGACAAAGCAAATTAAAATGTGAACAAGAAAACCTTCTTTGCAAATTGTAACCGCCCAACAATTAACTGACAACACCGTTTGCAATAACGGGAATGTGATATTTTCCTTTCTTCTGAGGTCAACAAGCTTTTTATGATACCCATTATAAAAGTCCACATTGCCAACAACAGAGGGGAAATGTCAGCTGAGGAAGAATGGGCATTCCAGAACCTCCAGTTGGAAAAGGAAGTCAAAGGAGCAAATGACCCAGAGAAATTCACAGAAAGGGAGAGAACATCTACAGAAAATGTGATTGGGTAAGTCTAATCCAGAATACTAGTCAGGGGAGCATTGTGTCAGTGGCTTGTTCCAGATGACTTTGGAAAACCCATAATTAAAGACCGGGAAAAGAAGGCCAGTAGGTGAAGTTGAACGTGAGGGATTGATAAAAATAGGAGCATTCTAAATTAAATTTCCAACTAGACAGCTAGTTCGCACCTGAATAACTTCCCTCATCCGGAGGAAGTGAGCGGAGTTAAATGAAATGAAATGAAAATCGCTTATTGTCACGAGTAGGCTTCAATGAAGTTACTGTGAAAAGCCCCTAGTCGCCACATTCCGGCGCTTGTCCGGGGAGGCTGGTACGTAAATCGAACCGTGCTGCTGGTCTGCTTTAAAAGCCAGCGATTTAGCCGAGTGAGCTAGACCAGCCCCAAAAGGTGTCAGGAAGAAATCTATCCTTGGTAGATATGTAGAACATTATTTTTCAACTCTCGATTACTCTTTCCCTTTTTGCAACCTATTATTTATCCAGCTGAAGGCCTAAATTATTCTTTTAATATTGTTTATTGAGTCATCTATTATGTCATGTGGTCTCCATTAAGAGACTGTGACCTATACAGCTGTGGTTCTCTTTCAGTTGTGCATGTAGGTTCTGCTGTACTGGGAGTGATTTGTTCAATGTGTAAAAAGCCTAAAACTAAGAGTTTCTCTCTTACTCTGGCCAGTTATGTCTTCTGTATAAATGTTTTTAATTGGGCTTGCCTTGCTTTTTTCAATTAATGAAGAGTATTATTTTTTAAGTATGTCTCAGATGCATTTTACTAATGTGTAATAGATCACTGATGAAATAACAGATGTGGGAAGAGTTCCACTTGACATCCAATTTCTGAAAGGATATATTGTAATCAACCGAAACAAACCAGCAAAGAAAAATAAAGAACCCAAAGGAAGGAAATGTATAAGTACTTTAAAAATTGTATTTATAGATATTTCCTTACATCCATTAAACATGCTTTTTAATACCTGATGCATAACATTCTCAGATCTAAGCATTCTGTTACAAAAATTCTTATTTTTGTGATGCCAAAATTAAAAAAGACCAGGGAGTGGGAATCTGCGGTTGGCCTTTCAGCTCTGGGACCCTGGTTCAAATGCAGTTCAGATTAATGGGATGAAAGTCTCTTATCTGCTGGACGTAAATGTTCCATGTGAGATGAGCTAGTAAGTTTGGGATTTCTCAATCCAGTTCTTAATGGGCCGACTGCAAGGAAATAACTCACTAATTCAACGTGCATTATCAGTCACTCAGCAAGACTGGTGCTTTGGGAAATTGAAAAGAATATTCAGGCTGTACTGGTGCGCAGGTGAGTGCTTTGGAGTTTGAAGCTGCAGTGTGTTTGGGGAGATGAGATGGAGCTTTATTTTGGATCTGGTTGTACTATACCTGACACACGCGATTAAACTAGAAAAAGTTCCGATCCCAAGCGAACATCCTTTACTTCATTTGAGTATACAGAAATTCAGAGAAACGCCAGAGTGAATAATCTAGGTGGGAGGACAGGTTCCGAGTCCCTTGTATTTCTATCCTTCAGTATAATGGCTGCATTGCAATTACTTTCCAGAGCTGATTTGTTTGTACTTGGCCTGTTTATAACAGGTTTACCTTGAAGTAAGCAGACTGTAGGAGTGCTTACAGTAGGACATCTCTTAACAGGATTAAGCTCTTTCTAAATTTGGCCTCCAGTGAGATTTTATTTCTCCTCACTCGCCAAATTTTGGTAGAAGTTATAAAGCAGACATGTGCACACAATAACAGCATCGACAACAGCTCTGCAATCTGATTTGCTTCAAACAGTAAATAAAATGCTCTGATCAGGGATAGGCTGATAGGCTGAGCAGGTCTACTCAATCTGCCTGGAGAAGAGCTGCATCACGGCTCTATCCTATTCACGGCCTCAAGTAGAGCAAAATCCACAGGCCTTTTCATGTGCCATCTGCTGCCAGGTATAATCACCAATCACAGTATCACTGATTTTTATTATGTAGATTAGGCAGAATATAAAGCAGTAAGCACCGTGTTAAGTTGCCCTCATTACAATATTGCTGTCGTGTGGGGGATGGTGGGGGAAGGGAGAGAATGAATTTGCTCCTCTTGCCTGCACCTAAGGCAAATTGGGAGTGCAATATGAAAAAAGAAAAAGCAGAAAATTGTAGATCATCTGTCATTACAAATTCTGTTGGCCTTTCATCAGATTGGTGGCTCTGGCAGTGGCTCAGCTGTGATTGATTTGCGTATTAACCCTGGATTGAGATTTAAGGCTTAATCCTTTCTCTTCTGCTGAAAAAGGTTTGGATATGTCCTCGGTGTAAAATGAGAAGCATTTCACCTGACAAGAATTTACATAAATATGTCTGTATTTAGTCACGACCAGAGAGAATTTCATTCAGTACCTTACACTGTGAAGAAAAAAAAAAATCACATTTGTCCTCACCCCATGTCACTGTTGGAGGGCAATCACAAATCTAACCCTTCTGTACAATATCCCTAGATCTTCACTGTGTGTATATTAAATTTGGACTACAGTTTAATTCTGTGGTATTAATATCCCCTTTAAACAGGAAACTTCACTGGGATCCTTTGTATAATTGTGACTCATCATCTTCTTGGCTCCATTTGAACCCTTGCTGCTTATTATTGAAAAACTCTTCAACCTTGCTTTCAGTTGTTTCCCCTACTTGTTTTGCTGTTGCTATCCACTTCACTCTGAAGTACCTTGGAATGTGTACGATAGTAAATGCACTATATAAACGCAAGTTTTATTTTTTATATAATACTTGTGCTAAATTAGCTCCATTATATTGTCAGGCTGTCAGCTCACCTCCCAGTAATCTCATCTACACTGCTCAACAGTAAAGACAAAATTAACAGACCAATGTAAATGTTGCCACAGTCCCAGAGGACCATAAACTACTCTCCCCTTCGAGAGCTGAATGGTGGTGATTTAACCTGAGGGTCACCACACCTCAGGCACGGGGTGAGGTTGAAAAGGTGGGGCTTCATGAAGAACCTCAGCAGGTATAGAAATCAAACCCACACTGTTGGTGTCGCTCTACATCATGCACCGGCCAACTGAGCTAACCAACCCCCATGTAAAGAAATATAGGAATGTTCAGAACTGGAAAAGACTTGATACATCTGGCTAGTTCCCAAATTCAAGACTAGAACTCTTAGTTCACTACCTCCACCTTCAATTGATTTTCTCACCAAATAGTTGCCCATCTCTGTCTGAAAATAGTGTTGAATTTGACATTTCTCTTTTTAAATCTTTTGTTAAATAGAACCCAGAAAATCCATCCTGTGCCACATCCACTGGTGAAACTAGTCCTTTATCTAAATGGATCTTGGCCTTGGGGCGCCTGGGGTATTGGCTTTGTTTTAGTTTTCCACATTTAAGGAAAGATATACTTGCATGGTTCACTGCAATCAGAGGGATAAGAGACTGTTGGGCCTTTCCTCTCTGGTGTTAAGAAAAATGGGAGGTGGTCTGATTAGATTGGATTGGTTTATTGTCACGTGTACCGACGTACAGTGAAAAATATTGTTCTGTACTCAGCTCGAACAGATCATTCCATATATGAAAAGAAAATACATAATAAAGCAAACATAAAATACACAAAGTAAATTCATAGACACAGGCATCGGGTGAAGCAAACAGGAATGTAGTACTAACTCAGTAGAGAAGATGTGTGAAGAGATCAGGGGTGAAATTCTCCGACCCTGCGGGGGGCCGCCAAAACTCCTGCCCCCGCCGTGGCAGAAATTCTCCGCCACCCGGGAATTGGTGGGGGCGGGAATCGTGCCGCGCTGAGCGGCGAGCCCCCTGCGTCGATTCTCTGGCCCACGATGGGCTGAAGTCCCGCCGCTGGGAGGCCTCTCCTGCCGCCGTGGTTTGAACCACCTTTGGTGGCGGCGGGATCGGCGGCGCGAGCGGGCCCCCGGGGTCCTGGGAGGGCGCGGGGCTATCGGACCCTGGGGGCAGATCCCACGGTGGCCAGGATCGCAATAGGGGCCCACCGATCGGCGGACAGGCCAGTGCCGTGGGGGCACTCTTTTTCTTCTGCCGCCGCCACAGCCTCCACCATGGCGGAGGCAGAAGAGAATCCCGCAGCGCGCATGCGCTGGTGGTGACGCACCGGCGCATGCGCGAACCGGCGAAGGCCTTTCGGCCTGCCCCGGCGCCGGGTGGCAGCCATCAAAAGCCGTTGCCGCCGGTTTTGGTGCCAGTCGGCGTGGTGCCAACAGCTCCGGCGCAGGCCTAGCCCCTCAATGTGAGGGGGGGCTTGGCCCCCAAAGGTGCGGAGAATTCCGCACCTTTGGGGAGGCCCGACGCCGGAATGGTTGGCGCCACTCCGATATGCCGGGACCCCCCGCCCCGCCGGGACCCCCCGTGCACACCTAGAAATATGAAGCTGTCAACCATCTCCACCTTGGCCCTGTTGATGCAGACAGGGGTGTGTACAGTGCTTTGCATCCTGATATCCATAACCAGCTCTTTAGTTTTGCTGACATTGAGGGAGATATTGTTGTCGTTACACCACTCCACTAGGTTTGCTATCTTACTCCTGTATTCTGACTCATTATTGTTCAGGATCTGACATACTACGGTCGTGTCGTCTGCTTGTAGATGGAGTTGGAGCCAAACTTTGCCACGCATTTGTGTGAATAGGGAGTATTGTAGGGGGCTAAATACGCAGCTTTCTGGGCCCTGGTATTGAGGACCATCGTGGAGGAGGAGTTGTTCTTTATTCTTACTGATTGTGGTCTATGGGTCAGGAAGCCAAGGATCCAGTTGCCGAGCAAAACGCCTTGTCCTAGGTTTTGGAGCTTTGATATGAGAATGGCTGGGATTATGGTGTTGAAGGCGGAGCTGTAGTCAATAAATAAGGAGTCTGATGTCGGAGTCCTTGTTGTCGAGATACTCCAGGGATTGGGACACACAAGATTCTGAAGGGACTTCACAGGGTAGACACTGAGGTTGTTTACCCTGGCTCAGGAATCCAGAACATGGAGGCATCATCTCAAAAGGGGAATTATCATTTAGGGCTGACATGAGGAGAAATTTTGTCATTCAAAGGATTGCAAATCTTTGTATTTTTCTACCCCTGAGAGCTGTGGATGCTCCATCTCTGAACGTGTTTAAGGCTTAGTTAGGCAAATCTTTGGTCTCATGGGGAATTAAGGGCGAGAGGTGTGGGCAGGAAAGTGGATTCGAGGCTGAAGATCAGCCATGATCCTATTGAATGGCAGAGCAGCTTGAGGGGCCCCATAGGGTCTACCCTGCACCTAGTTCTTGCCTACATCCTTAGGACTCACTCCCTTACTGTATCACCAAGCCTTATATTTTAAACCTTATTCACTTGGACAAAAATTAAAATCAGAGATTTCCAAGTGGGTCCCTTGGCCAGATAAGGTTTGCTAGTACTGGATTTCAGTTTGGTTTCAAACTGCTAAATATCAATTAGCGTTTCTCTATGATGCTACACTGTATTGATCACTTTGGTTCAACCGCAATCTGGATTAAGTTCAGTCATACCTGATCTTTCCTATGCCTGAGGGCACAGTTTAGAAGCAGAAGCAGAATTCTCGTACCCATTTACTAGCAGCACTGTCAGAGCAATGCCAAATTGCAAATATTATCCTTTTGGTGAAGGGTCACATTTCCATTCAATAATATAACAAAGTAAGCAGTGTTACCTAATTGATATTTAGATAGGTATTTGACTGAGCCTGTGGCATATAGAAGTGCCAAAGCTCTTTTTTTAAAGGATTCTTTTAAACAATATAGCTCACTATCTTAGTATATATTAATTCTAAAGCACCATCAGTCAATGGCTTGGTAAAACATTAAGAAACTATAAGGATATAACACTCGGGGATATCTGATGGTACAATATTTTTTAATAACAGAAGTATTATATAGTGCAATGCATCATCCATTCTGCTGCTGAAGTGGAATTCTTTTTATTATAGCTTCTCTCTTTAAGATGACTACAAAGTCTAATTGCCATAATTAGGCACATTTTTTGATCAGTTAGGGATGTTAATTGCCATTGGGCAGGCTAAATTGTATATGGACAAATGCTTGCAGGCCACAAAATCATAAAATGACTGCCTTTCTTTTTTATACATACTTCATATACTTTTAATTATGATTTCCCAAGTGCATGTTAGGAGCAAGACACTAGGCTCAGTAGATTGCTCGAGGCTTTTCGCATAGGAAGGTTGGTGCAGTTTTGATATTCACATCCATCCTGATACAGTCTAAACATTAGGTTTTTAATCTCTTTCTAAATTGTTTTGAAACTTGCATTTTAATACATATGAAGTAATTACCGTTGTCACTAAATGTGGGTGAAGGGAATGTTTTATCCCGGTTTGCAAACAGTATGGGTTGGATTCTCCGGCCTCCCAGTCGTGTGTTTCTCGGCAGCGGGAGGCAGTGCGACGTTTGCTCTTTTTCAGTCGTTGTCAATGGGATTTCCCATTGAAGTCACCCCACACCACCAGGAAACCCACGGATTGGGATGCGTCGCCAGCAGGACCAGAGAATTCCACCACCATCGAACGGCCAGAGAATTCCAGCCTATATCTCAAAAACAAAAGGACGGATTTCAACGAAACCTGGTACACGGGGCGTGGCCGAGGAAGAACTGATTCGATTTTCGCGAAGATCGAGATCCTAGAATTTTTTTTAAGGGTCCTTTAACATTGGGAGGTAATGCAAATTTACTTTTTTTTTTAATGAGACTGTTGTGAGTTGTTTTATTTAGAAGGTTGTTTGTTTTAGAATGTTGTGGATTGTCTCAGCTGTCTTGGTCGAATTTGTCACAGCTGTCAAAATGTGATCAGAGTTTTCAGAGCAGGTTGTTGGATGTAGATTGGCCTGAAGCCTTCTCAGTCAGATGGAAGCTCCTAATAAAATGATGTATTTTTTTTTCAGCTTTGTAGTTACAGAGCATCAAACAGGCAAGGAAAGGCCACAAGGGAGAACTGGTAAATCTCAGTGGGTAGCAGAAAAGTTATATATTAAATAAATAACTACATTCACCTGACAGTCACTGGAACACTAGGTGTGATCCAGGCTTAGAGTCTGCTTCACTGACGAGCTGTTCATCCTTCATTGGAACACATGAGACCTGAGGCCAAATATCTGGAGAACCTTGAGCTACATCACCAGATTTGGGGGGGGGGGGGGGGGGTTGTGAAAAATGTGCCAGTTTCTGAGCACAATTCTGAAAGAATGAAATGATGAAAAAAATAAGTTAAAAACCAAATTGCTGCTAAGTCTTCTTGCTTGGCTGACTACAAAGTTGATTGGCGATGTCAATTCAATTTCTGCTTAAGTTAGTACTAAATTAGGCATAAGTTAGTACTAAATTATAAATCTCCTTTGGTAAGGTCACAAGGATTTGTGGTGTTGAAAATGGAGATGCCACACTGGTGTTCGAGGAGATATCTCCGGATGTTGAGATTAAGACACATTGTTGAAGCAGTGGCAGATTAATTCTGCTACTGAACACTGCTGTACTTGGCATAAGAACACCAGAAATAATGGAGCAAGAAAAAAGTCATTCAAACTATTGAATGCATTTCTTCCACACCTTATATACACCCTGCATTATTCACTCTATTCTTCCATTCCATGCAACCTAGCCATTCATCTGTTGAGGGAAAGTTCTCCTTCTGTTCCGCCAAAGCTTAAAAATCCCAATTAAAGCGGAACTTTGGTGTTATTGAGGCTCAATTATTTGTCCACTCACTGCTTAGATGTCCACAGTCCAGAATTTCAAAAAGCACCCTGTTCAATACAATATTCAAGATCTTTTTTATCATGGATCCCTCCCGTTCAATTTTTTTACAAATATTGTAGTTATCTTTCCAGAGAAGTTGACATCGCATTAACTGCTTTACCTGAGAAAGTATTCCACGTTTTGAGCACAGAGAAAAATTAATTCTAATTTCAAGTTTTCTTTAAATCTGTTAATTTTGTACTTGTATCTGACCTGGAACATTGATCTGGTCAAATTTGGATAGTCCTCACTGTAATGGGTCCACGTGTATAAACAAATGAGAATGCAGATACACAAGGATCATCATTACAAGGTACACTTAAGAGCTTGAAAATGGATATTGTGAATTGCCTTCAAACTAAACTTTGGGAAATTTCCGGAAAATCCGTTGCATCTTATTTCACGAACAATATTAACCAAAACAAGAATGACGCAAAGTTACTGGATTAATAACTGTGTTTTCCTCTCTTGCAAATGAACAAAACAAAATGCTGATCTCACCAGTGTTGTTAACACAGAGATAAAAACACTGTGACGAATTGCGTTTTGGCACACATCCTGTGGTGCACAAATGATATTGTAATAATGCTCCCAGCTTTTACGATCCTATTTGCCACGCTTGAAAGAAAGGAACCTTGTTTAAAAGCAAAAGATGTCCAACACGTGGTATTCCAAAGAAGGCCTCATTTGACTGAAAAGACTGTGTGAAGTGCTGCCAATCTGAGTGCTGAAAAGTTAGATGGTACAATAGTAAGCCCAAGTAAATATGTTGAAAACAAATCAAACACTGCTTTCAGTTATGGGGATTGCGAATGAGGTGCACTGGAATCTACAGGAAATGGTTGTCAGCATTAATTACATAAGCTTCAGAAGATCTGCTATTGAATAATTTTTTATAAGGGATACTATCATCCCAGTGATGTAATTCCTGGGAATGCTTAATTGCTGAAAGAACTTACACAACAACCCTGTTGGATTGTTACCATATTGACTGCCATTGCAAGCCTTTACAACAGCAAATATTATGTCCAATGCATCACAAAACTACACAATGTTCCCATTGTAATTATTCCGTATTTTAATTGTTCAAATTAAAATGGAAATATTTATTAAACCCTTACTTGCCATCATCATATCACTTTTAATTCTACCTATTTGGTGCCTCGCAGGACTGATGCTTAGGATGGGGAAGCAGTTACTTTAACTTATTACAATGTGTCTTTACCTTTGTGATATCGGACATATCTGCAAGTTTGTAGTAATCAGTTTATAATTATTGTGGGACAGATTTGATCAGAAAGTAACGCCGGGACTGAGTGCACGAAAACCTGGGTCAGGAAGATTACATATCCATCCCAAAGCTCATCCGATTTTCTGCCTTTCTATGGCTCCAAACACTTTCAACTGCAGGCATTGTGCATCTCCATTTTCTCACTCCTCATCTCAGTTTAACCTCTTGCATTTGAAAGACAAAGGGTGGAGGCAATGGCATAATGGTAATGTCACTGGAGTAGTAATGCTGAGGCTCAGGCTAATAACCTGGAGACACAGGTTCAAATCCCACCATGGTAGCTGGTGGAATTTAAATTCAATTAACATATCTGGAAGTAAAAACTAGCCTCAGTAATAGGAGATCATGAAACAATTGTCATTAAAAAAAAGACATCTGGTTCACTAATGCCCATAAGGGAGGGAAATCTACTGTCCTAAGCTGGTCTAGCCTATGTATGACTCCAACCCACAGCAACATGGTTGACTCATCATAGAATCCGTACGGCAGCACGGTGGCGCAGTGGTCCCAGGTTCGATCCCGGCTCTGGGTCACTGTCTGTGTGGAGTTTGCATATTCTCCCAGTGTTTGCGTGGGTTTCGCCCCCACAACCCAAAGATGTGCAAGTTAGGTGGATTGGCCACGCTAAATTGCCCCTTAATTGGAAAAAATGAATTGGGTACACTAAATTTATAAAAAAATAAAAAATCATAGAATCCCTATAGCGCAGGAGGAGGCCATTCGGCCCATCTAATCTGCACTGACCCTTCGAAAGACCACCCTACCTAGGCCCAATTCTCTGACCTATTCCAGTGACCCCACCCTAAGGGACAATTTAGCATGGCCAATCCACCTAACCTGCACATCTTTGGACTGTGGGAGGAAACTCATGCAGACACAGGGAGAATGTGCAAACTCCACACAGTCACCGAAGGTTGGAGTCGAACCCGGCGCTGTGACGCAGCAGTGCTAACCACTGTGCCACCTACCATGAATGCCCTCTGAAATGGCCTAGCAAATCATTCAGTTGTCTTCAACTGCTACCAAATCTAAAAGGGATGAAATGGGGCTGCTCAATCTAGGTACAGGAAACAGTGCTGTCATCTTTGCAAAGTTCTCCTCATGAATATCTGGGAGCTTGTGCCAACATTGGGAGAGCTGTCTCACAGACTCGTCAAGCAACAGTCAGTCACAGCCATACTCACTGAATCATACCTTACGGGCAATGTCCCAGACACAGACACCATCGTAAAACAAATAAAATAAAGAAATAATCTTTATCGTTACAAGTAGGTTTACATTAACAGTGCAATGAAGTTACTGTGAAAAAACCCCAGTCGCCACATTCCGGCGCTTGTTCAGGTACACAGAAGGAGAATTCAGAACTCTCAGTTGGTTTGGGAATTGAACCCGCGCTGCTGGCCTTGTTCTGCATCACAAACCAGCTGTCTAGCCCACTGAGCTAAACCATCACTGGCAGTTTCCAAGTTCTTTTGCTTTTCTTTTTGTGAACGCTTCTCCACTTCCCGACTGAGATGATCTTTTACATAATTTAACAGTTTCTTGTTTTTAAATGGATTACAGATTATTCAGCTCATTAACCTCCTCACTGTCTCTTCAGTGTCTGTTTTACTCCTATTTCCTGATTCTATTAAATGCTGCTTTAGCTTTCAGTTCTAGAAGAAGAGTTATGTCCAAAAAAAAAATACATTTCTTTCAGTGAAAATAAATAAATTACAGTTTCCCTTGGATTATGTTAATTTTATTCATTTTCCCCACCCAAGGATATGCATAACTATGTTTGTTTCACAGCAATCTTTCTAATTAGTTGAATCAGAGAATAAAGGACAAGTGCGTTACAGGTCATTTAAACCATTAACATGCTCTCTGTGGCTGTACTGTCTGTCACCTGAGGAAGGAGCTGCACTCCGAAAGCTCGTGTTTGAATCAAACCTGTTGGGCTTTAACCTGGTGTTGTAAGACTTCTTACTGTGCTCACCCCAGTCCAACGCCGGCATCTCCACATCGTACTGTCTGTTGTTAGCCCTCTTTAATTTCTCTTTTTACATGTATTGACTTCTTACTTCTAGTCCAAAACATTAATGAGCTGAATAATCTGTAATCCATTTTCTCTTGGAGACTTCCGATGGAGGCCATGGCGTGAGTGGTCACACACGGGGCAGCTCCTGTTTGAAGATGTAGAAAAGAGCTCTTTTTACCCGAAATTGGGTGTAACTTCAACGGAAAAGTGTAACTGAAGGTCGGATGAGACGTTGCCCCCAGGAGTGGTACGTCTGCTGGTTACCAAACGCGGCAGAAGGTGAAGGACTTGGCCAAGGAGTTGGAAGGGACCTGTGGCGCAGCAGCCAATGGAAGGATGACAGAGGGGGAAGGATCAGTGCAAGTAGCAAAGCCCCAGATGGAACAGCTGATGGCTTCATCAAGGAAGAGCTCCGCCAGCAGAGGAAGGAGATGCAGGAGGATCGCTCAAAGTCCATTGAAGGGGCTGTGTCTCCACTGAAGGGCTCAATGGAGAAGGTGGAGAAATGCTTGGAGGCCCAGGGGTTGCAGATCCGAGAGATTGAGAGGGTGATGTCGGACCACAGCAATCGCATCGTGGCATTGGAGGGGCTTTTAGGAGACCGTTGCAAGATGTAGAGAGCAAAGGTGGTGCAGCAGGAAAATAGATTGAGAAGGCAGAATCTGCAGATAGTGGGCCCGCCTGAAGGAGGCGTGAGGTAAATTTCGAGGATGCTGGCGGGGCTGATGGCAGAGAGAGTGCTGAATAAGGCCCCTGAGGGCAAGAGGGGTGTAGCACGAATACGGCGAGAAGGCGAGTCGAATGTTAGCACTTCAGGTGTGGTGGCAGGCCACGTCCAGGGAAATATTGAAGATGCAGACTTGGGCAGGGGATGGTGGTGTCGGAGCCGGGAAAGATAAACTAGGTGTTTAGGGATTTCTATAAGGAGCTGTACAGGGCAGACCCGGGGGGTGAAGAGGAGGACATGGGATGGTTCTTAGACAAACTGGAGTTTCCACAGTTGGAGCAAGAGAAGAGACAGGCACTCGAGGGGCCCCTGGAGTTCAGGGAGGGGAATGAAGTTGGGGAAGGCCCCGAGGCCCGGTGGCTACCTGGCGGAATTTTATAAGGTTTTAGCAACATCGTTCTGGGGCGTTTAATGAGTCATTGGAGAAGGGGACGATGACACAGGCGACGATCATATTAATACCAAAAAAGGGGAAGGACCCATTGAAATGTGGGTCATATAGGCCCATATCGGTGTTAAATACAGATGGGAAAGTACTGGCTAAGTTGTTGGCGGGAAGGATGGAAGGATGTGCGCCGGGGGTGGTTGTGGAGGACCAAACAGGCTTCATAAAAGGCAGGCAGCTTTCTAGCAATATAACGAAGCTGTTAAATATAATCTGACCCCATCAAGAGCTCAGGTACCGGAGGTAGTGGTGTCCATGGATAGAGAAGGCATTCAACTGAGTGGTGTAGCGGTACCTGTTTAAGGTCCTGGGATGGTTCGGGTTTGGGCCAAAGTTTGTGGCGTGGGTGCGGCTGTTATATGTGGCACCAAGGGTGAGTGTGCGGACTAATGACATAGGTTCACAGAACTTTGAACTGCACAGGGGAACAAGGCAGAGGTGCCCGCTGTCACCACTGCTGTTTGCGCTGGCTATAGAGCCTCTGGCAATGGCTCTTAAGGAGACAGCAGAGTGGTGAGGGATTATGAGAGGACAAAGGGAGCAGCAGGTGTCGCTATATGCAGACAATCTACTATTGTATGTGTCGGACCCGTTGGAGAGCATGGAGTGGATTATGGGCCTGTTGGGGATGTTTGGGGCGTTCTGGGGATACAAGTTAAATGTAGGGAAAAGGAAAGTGTTCCCGGTGAACGGGTTGTGGCGACAAGCCAATTTAGGGGGGATGCCATTTAAGGTGGCCAGAGACAGGTTTAGGTACCTGGCGATTCAGGTAGCGAGGGAATGGGCTATGCTACACAAATGGAATTTAACAAAACTGGTAGAGGAGGCTCAGGAGCATCTCAAGAGGTGGGATACACTGCACTTGACTTTGGCACGGAGGGTCCATGTGGTGAAGATGAACATTCTGCCGAGGTTCCTGTTCATATTCCAGGCACTCCCAATCTTTATACCGAAGGCCTTCTTCCGAAATCTAGACACAACTATTTCAGTCTTTGTATGGACTGGGAAGGTGCCACGGGTTAAGAGGACCCTGCTACAGAGGCAGAGGCAGCTGAGAGGGTTGGTGTTGCAGAACCTGCTACACTACTATTGGGCAGTGAATGTGGAGACGGTGAGGCGGTGACAGGAAGGTGAGGGGGTAGAATGGGTTAGAATGGAGCAGGAATCCAGTAGGGGATCAGTTTAAGAGCTATGCTGATGACAACATTGCCAATGGCGTCAAGCAGATACTCAGAGTCCTGTGGTGCAGTCTATGGTGAAGGTCTGGAACCAGCTGAGGAAGCACTTTAGGATAGGGAGGATGCCGGTGTTAACGCCGTTGTGTGAAAAGCACGGTTTCGTGCTGGGTGGGATAGATGGCACGTACAGGAAGTGGAGAGAAATGGGGCTGGTTAAGGTGAGGGATTTGTATCCGGAAGAAGGGTTTGCCAGTATAAATGAATTGAAGGAGAGGGTAGAGATTTCGAGAGGAAGTGAGTTTAGGTACCTGCAGGTAAGGGATTGCACATGGAAGGTTTGGAAAGAGTTCCCCAGGTTGCTGAGGTACAGCCTGCCGGAGCGACTGTTGCATCCGGATGTGGAAGGGGAGGGCAGGATCGGAGACGTACAGGTGACTTGGAGAATAGGGAGTTGAGCGGGTGGGGAAGATTAAGGAGAAGTGGGAGGGGGAGCTGGGAGGGGAGATAAACTGGGGAGTGGAGTGAGGCGCTATGAAGAGTAAATACGACCACCTCATGAGCAAGAATGAGCCTGATACAGTTCAAGGTGGTACACAGGGTACACATGACGCCGGCAAGAATGAGTGGGTTCTTTCAGGGGGTGGCAGACTAGTGCGAGAAATGTGGGCAGGGACCAGCGAATCGCACGCATATGTTCTGGAGCTACGAAAAGTTGGAGAGATTCTGGGCAGGTGAGTTATGGCGCTAGCAAGAACAGTAGGGAGGAGGTTGAGCCGGACCATTTGGTGGCGATATTTGGGATATTGGAGAAGCCGGAGCTGATGAAGGGGAGGAAGGCCGATGTTGTGGCCTTCTCCTCTCAGATTGCCCGCCGACTAATTTTGTTGGAGTGGCAGTCAGTAATGCCACCGGGGTAGCGACCTGGCTGATGAGCAATGCCACCGGGGGTAGCAGCCTGGCTGGGGGACTTCTTCAGCTGGAAAAGATCAAATAAGAGTTAAGGGGTTTAGCAGAGGGTTTCGAGGCTAGGTGGGGGATGCTCGTGACAGTGTTTGAGGAGTTGTTCATCGCGGGGGGGGGGGGGGGGGGGGGGGGATTTGTATAAATGTATAGTTGTGTTGGGAAGTTTGTTTCCCAAATTGTGTAACTTTTTAGATACGTTTGGAATAAAATATAATTTTTTAAAAAGTTATATTTTCTCCTTCAGGGAAATGTAAAAGTTGCCCTCTGATTGGGTTAATGTTATTTATTCTCCTCTCCATGGGATATGAATAGAACATGGCACATTTCTGTTGTACAAACATTACCCTAATTTGTTGAATCAGAAATAAAAGGACAAGTATCAGTATCGGAGTGGTCAAACATATGACGTGTAAACTTTATTCATTCACATTTATTATTCTAACAAAGATTTATCAATGTTTGTTTTTCCCTTAAAATGATTTAAGAATTAATGAGCTGTGATGTGCCATTATAAGGAAGGGGGGGGGGGGGGGGGGGGGGCAGGAGGTCATGCCTGACCAACTTTTTAAAATAAATGTTTTTATTGGTTCTGACATTTTCGGTTTCACACGTCAATGCATAGAGTAAATTACATGTTGCATACCCGTGCAAACAAAAAGAAAAAAAATTAAAGTTATAAAACAAGGAGAACCAAAGGAAAAGAAGACAAAAGGGGTGACGAAGACAAACAGTAGTCCTCATGTATATTTACAGACCCTCGTCTCCCCTCCTGCTGTGGCCACGGTGCCCCTTTAGCCAGTCTGCCTCAGTTAAACTCCCAAGTGAGGCCCAAGCGTTTATTTTTAGGTGCATCTTTACCGTTTACTTTGGTTTTCAGCGTGCCCTCAGGTCTGTCCCCTGTGGTTTTGTCCCTCGTTTCTCTAGCCTACATCCCGTGGGAGGGCCGGACCTCCTATGTGTGACAAGCCATTGTAAGTAGAGGAAAGGAACTATATAAATGCAAGTTCTTTCTTTCCCTTTCACAGGTAACCATTACACTTGTTCAAGATTTTTACTCCTAATGTGATGTCACAAGTTTCATCCCTCCCCTAGCTCAAATATTTGCATCAGTTTTTTTCAAAAAGTTGACCAATTAAAAATGTATTGATTACTTCATATGGATTGAACAATCTTTGTTCAGGAGAAGCATCGCTGGCTGAGCCGGCATTTATTGCCCATCCCTAACTGCCCTTGAACTGAGTGATTTGCTACATTCGGAGGACATGTAGGCCAGATCAAGGGGAGACGGTGACGAGATGGGTTTTTGCGACAATCATTTAAAGGTCATCGATTTGGCTTTTTAATTCCAGATTTCATTGAATTCCAATTTCACCTTCGGCCACGGTGGGAATTCAAACTCTAAACCCCTGGGTCTCTGGATTACATGGTAATCCAGGGCAGCACGCTAGCACAGTGGTTATCACAGTTGCTTCACAACTCCAGGGTCCCAGGTTCGATTCCCAGCTTGGGTCACTGTCTGTGCGGAATCTGCACGCTCTCCCCGTTTCTGCATAGGTTTCCTCCGAGTGCTCCGGTTTCCTCCCACAGTCCAAAGATGTGCGGGTTAGGTGGATTGGCCATGGTAAATTGCCCTTAGTGTCCAAAAAGGTTGGGTGGGGTTACTGGGTTACGGGCATAGGGGCGCTCTTCCAAGGGCCTGTGCAGATTCAATGGGCCGAATGGCCTCCTTCTGCATTGTAAATTCTATGATTCTATGATTACTAGCCCAGTGGCATCAATGGAGCCACTTGTGTTTTAATCTCTGACTTTGCCTTCCATTAGGGAAGTATTTAACTCCTATACTTAGTCCTCAGTCTCCTATTGATACGTGGGGAGTGTGAAAAATGCTACATCCTGCCATTCCACAGAATGAGGTGTTGGTGAACTGCAGAACTATCAGTTCTATCAGGGTTTTTGCGAAACCTCTCCTTTTTGCAATACCTCAGATACTTTATATTCTTCCAAATATTGAAAGAGAAATATCTGGATGAGAACTAGTTACACCACAACCTCCTTATGGATATATTTGCCTATGCCATTCCATTTCTCGATGAGGTTAACCTACATACTTGACAGTGTGCAAAGGGTTCTGGTTATTGGCTACATCTCAACTGGTATATAGGAGTTTGCTTTTACTCTCTTTCTTGCAATGTGGCTGCAGTTTTCTGAGGCAAGTTATTATTGGCCAACGTACATCTTTTGCAAAATTGTTTGTGTACCCACGATGTCCTCGGGGAAGTGAATAGAACTTCAAATTCATCGTTCTATTCCACAAAGCTATTTTGTAATGATCTTTCCATCCTTTCTCCTTGGGTCTCCACATTTTGTTTGGTGAAGGGTTCAACAAAATAGTAAAATGCCAGATATGACTCACCTGCCAGGTTCCCCCCACTTGCTCAGAGATGATCAATGTTCGAGTGGTCACTCCTCCTAATAATGCCGCTGAGATTGTACGCTCTGTGTAAGCCACCGCAGCAATTAGCCAGTGTTCAATTGTTGGCACACAGCTAGCTGGTAGTCTGCTCTGCTGGTGCTATCGTATTACAGCTCAATTTGACTTCTGTAAGTTGAATTTTGAAAAAGGCTAGCATAAAATTCCTGTACGTTCACAAATGAACAAAACTTGAATGGAAAATCTTTTTCACAGTATTTCACCATATGTACAGGGAATGGATTGCACATTTTTGACCGATTAAAAATACACGTCTTAAAATAAAGAGGAACGCAACATAAAAAGCACAGGAAAGAGCTGAATCAGAAATGTTTTCGGGAGTGCCCTGTAAACCAGTGAACAAAGCACATTTTGGTCACCCACATCACATGGTCATCATAGTCATAGAATCCTGAGAGAACACAGAATCCCTAGTGTAGAAGGAGGCCCTTCAGCCCATCGACTCTGCACCGACCCTCTGAAAGATCAGCCTACCTAGGTCCACTCCCCTGCATAACGTGCACATTTGTGAACAATAAGGGGGAATTTAGCATGGCCAATCCACCTAGCCTGCACATCTTTGGATGGAGGAGTTGGAGGGTGTTGATGAATATCTCTGGACAGCTGTCCTTTGACAGGGTCTTCCATAGCACTTCCCGATTGACTGAGTCAAAAACCTTGGCTAGATCAATGAAGGATATGTGGAGTGGTTGACTTTGCTCCTGTTACTTCTCTTGAAGAAGTCGAGCAGTGAAAATCATGTCGTTTGTTCAATGGTTTGGCGAGAAGCTACATTGGCTTTCCAGAAGGTTTTTTCAGAGATTGGGAGAAGGCAGCTATCGAGGATTCAAGTGGTGATCTCCCTGGCGATGGAGAGCAGGAAGATTGAGTACCACTAATCTATGGGACTGTTATTGGACTAGTGTTGTAGTCAGATTGACTACTGATCTGAAAAAACTGTATCCAGATAATGATTTGTAATGTAACATTCTGAATTGGATTGTATATATTGCTCTGAGGAGCTGTCAATGTGTAGTGGTGCCACAAAAGAAGTAGTGTGTTCAATAACACAACATCTGTCTTACATTTGAGATGAGATGGTTGAAAAGCTTTCCAGAATCCAAAGTTAGTGTTCAGAAATCAATCAAGAGAGATGGGTGACAGTGAGCAGGATTGGGAGGAAGCAGTCAGTGCAGGGATCCTCTGTGGTCTTTCCCCTCAGTAGCTAGTATATCGCTTTGGATACTGTTGAAGGGGACGACCTACCAGGGGTAAGCCACGGTGAACGGATCTCCAGCACTGAGTCCATCCCTGTGGCTCAGAAGGGAAGGAGGGAGAGCAGGAGAGCAATAGTTATTGGGGACTCGATAGTTAGAGGGACAGATAGAAGGTTCTGTGGCAACGAAAGAGACTCACGGATGGTATGTTGCCTCCCGGGTGCCAGGGTCCGTGACGTCTCGGACCGTGTTTTCAGAATCCTTAAGGGAGAGGGGGAACAGTCACAAGTCGCGGTACACATCGGTACTAACGACATAGGTAAGAGAAGGGACAGGGATTTAAAACAGGAATTTAGGGAGCTAGGATGGAAGCTGAGAGCCAGGACAAACCATGTTGTCATTTCTGATTTGTTGCCGGTGCCACGTCCTAGTGAGGTGAGGAACAGGGAGAGAGTGCAGATAAACACGTGGCTACAGGGATAGTGTAGGAGGGAGGATTTCAGTTACGTGGACAATTGGAGCACATTCTGGGGAAGGTGGAACCTGTACAGACAGGACGGTTTGCACCTGAACCAGAGAGTCTCCAATATCCTGGGAGGGAAATTTGCTCTGGTTCTTCGGGGGTGTTTAAACTAATTTGTCAGTGGGCTGGGAAAACGAGCTGTAGTCCAGAAGCCAGTGTTGAGAGCAGTGAGGTACTGAGGAGGGTATCAAGGTCGCAGGAGTGTACCGGCAGACAGAAAGGTGGGTTGAAGTGTGTCTACTTCAATGCAAGGAGCATCTGGAATAAGGTAGGTGAACTTGGAGCGTGGATTGGTACTTGGGACTACGATGTTGTGGCCATTACGGAGACATGGTTAGAACAGGGACAGGAATGGTTGTTGGCAATTCCGGGGTATAGATGTTTCAGTAAGAGTAGGGAAGGTGGTAAAAGAGGTGGAGGTGTAGCATTGTTAATCAAGGATAGTTTAACTGCTGCAGAAAGGCAGTTCGAAGGGGATCTGCCTATTGAGGTAATATGGGCCGAAGTTAGAAATAGGAACGAGCGGTCACGTTGTTAGGAGTTTTCTATAGGCCCCCAAATAGCAATAGAGATGTGGAGGACGAAATTGCAAAACAGATTATGGATAGGTGTGGAGGTCTCAGGGTAGTTGTCATGGGTGACTTTAACTTTCCAAATATTGATTGGAACCGTCGGTCGAACAGTTCGGATGGGGCAGTTTTTGTACAGTCTGTGCAGGAGGGTTTCCTGACACAATATGTGGATAGGCTGACAAGAGGGGGGGGCACATTGGATTTGGTACTGGGTAATGAACCGGGCCAAGTGTTAAATTTGTTTGTGGGAGAGCACTTAGGAGATAGTGACCACAATTCGGTACCTTTCACTATTGCAATGGAGAGGGATAGGGCCATACGGCAGGGCAAGGTTTATAGTTGGGGGAGGGGTAATTATGATGCGATTAGGCAAGAATTAGGGAGAATAAGATGGGAACAGAAACTGTCAGGGAAAGGCACAAATGAAAAGTGGAGTTTGTTCAAGGAACAAATACTGTGTGTCCTTGATAGGTATGTCCCTGTCAGGCAGGGAGGAAACGGCCATGTGAGGGAACCATGGTTCACAAAAGAGGTTGAAAGTCTTGTCAAGAGGAAAAAGGAAGCGTATGTAAGGATGAGAAAACAAGGTTCAGTTTGCTCGCTTGAGGGTTACAAGGTAGCAAGGAATGAGCTAACAAAAATGGCTTAGGAGAGCTAGGAAGGGGCATGAGAAGTTCTTGGTGGGTCGGATCAAGGAAAACCCCAAGGCTTTTTACTCTTGTGAGAAATAAAAGAATGACCAGGGTGAGGGTAGGGCCGGTCAAGGACAGTAGTGGGATATTGTGCATGGAGTCAGAAGAAATAGGAGAGGCGTTGAATGAATACAGTGTTCACCAAGGAGAGGGGCCATGTTTTTGAGGATGAGAGTGTGATGCAGGCAGGTAGGCTGGAGGGGGTAGATGTTCTGAGGAAGGATGTATTAGCAATTTTGAAAAACCTTACGGTCGACAAGTCCCCTGGGCCTGATGGGATATATCCAAGGATTCTTTGGGAGGCAAGGGATGAGATTGCAACGCCTTTGATCTTTGGCTCCTCACTGTCCACGGGGATAGTGCCAGAGGACTGGAGAGTGCCGAATGTTGTTCCTCTGTTCAAGAAAGGGAATAGGAATGACCTTGGTAATTATAGGCCAGTTTGTCTTACTTCGGTGGTCAGTAAGTTAATGGAAAAGGTCCTGAAGGATAGGATTTTATGACCATTTGGAAAGATGCAGCTTAATCCGGGATAGTCAACATGGATTTGTGAAGGGTAAGTCTTGAGTCACAAATTTGATTGAATTTTTTGAGGAGGTAACTAAGTGTGTAGATGAAGGTAGAGCAGTTGATGTCGTATACATGGATTTTAGTAAAGGCCTTTGATAAGGTTCCCCATGGTCGGTTTATGAAGAAAGTAAGGATGTGTGGGATAGAGGGAAATTTGGCCAATTGGATAAGTAACTGGCTATCACATAGAAGACAGAGGGTGGTGGTGAATGGAAAATTTTCAGACTGGAGACCAGTTACCAGCGGTGTACCACAGGGATCAGTGCTGGGTCCTCTGCGATTTGTGATTTTTATTGATGACTTTGAAGAGGGGGCTGAAGGGTGGGTCAGTAAATTTGCTGATGACACCAAGATTGGTGGAGTAGTGGATGAGGTGGAGGGCTGTTGAAGGCTGCAAAGAGACATTGATAGGATGCAGAGCTGGGCCGAGAAATGGCAGATGGAGTTTAACCCTGATAAGTGCAAGGTGATTCATTTTGGTAGAAAAAATTTGAATGCGGAATACAGGTCAACGGCAGGGTTCTGAGGAATGTGGAGGAACAGAGAGATCTTGGGGTTCATGTCCACAGATCTCTGAAGGTTGCCACTCAAGTGGATAGAGCCATGTGTGCTAGCGTTTATTAACAGGGGGCTTGAGTTTAAGAGCCGCAGGGTTATGCTGCAACTGTACAGTACCCTGGTGAGACCACATTTGGAGTATTGTGTGCAGTTCTGGTCACCTCACTATAGAAAGGATGTGGAAGCATTGGAAAGGGTGCAAAGGAGATTTACCAGGATGCTGCCTGATTTGCAGGATAGGTCTTATGAGGAAAGCTTGAGGGAGCTAGGGCTTTTCTCTTTGGAGGGGAGGAGGATGAGAGGTGACTTATAGAGGTTTATAAGATGATGAGGGGGATAGATAGAGTGGATGTTCAAAGACTATTTCCTCGGGTGGATGTAGCTGTTACAAGGGGACATAGCTATAAGGTTCAGGGTGGGAGATATAGGAGGGATGTCTGAGGTAGGTTCTTTACTCAGAGTGGTTAGGGTGTGGAATGGACCGCCTGCTGTGATAGTGGAGTCGGACACTTTAGGAACTTTCAAGCGGTTATTGGATAGGCACATGGAGCACACCAGAATGGCAGGGAGTGGGATAGCTTGATCTTGGTTTCGGACAACACTCGGCACAACATCGAGGGCCGAAGGGCCTGTTCTGTGCTGTACTGTTCTACGTTCTAGAAATGAAAAATAAGTATTTTCTTACTGGTCAAATAATTTCTCACAACAGAATGCCCTGAATACAACAGACCATTTCTAGATTTGGTGGGAAGCTAGCTGCTTCAAGTCCAATTCGCTGATCCTCTAACAAGTGACTGGGTCGTGGATGAGAGCTTTATTTTGTTGTGTCCTTGTATTTTCCCTATGGCGTAACAACTCGCATTATCTTTGATCAAGAACTCACGGCAATGGAAGTGCAGAAAATAATTTACAGTCAGTGAAATTTCCTGCTAAGCTGTGCATGTCCATGCAGCAGCCTGGAAGGTACCTGCCCTCTTAGTTAAATATTCCACCTGAGCAAAGAAATTCTAAGGTACCCCGCTAGGAAAAACTAGCTTTGCACATCAACAAAACTTTACATGAACTTTGGTCATTAGATCATACAGGCACAAACGGTCCCAAATCTAAAACAGGGCAAGTGATTTTGTGCAGTACGTTATTTCATGATCACGTGTAGGGCAATTTTCTGCCAAGTACAACAGTTTTGCATAACAAGTCTTGGAAGAGTGAAAATGCTGGACAGAATTCTCCGACCGGGATGCCCAAATCGCTTTCCCCGATGGAATGGCGAATCGAGACTCGGAGAAAATAGGATCGATCCCGAAACTGAACGTGATGCCCCAACCACCGGAATTGAGGCCCATGCCGCACGCCAGTGGGAGCATGTAAATGAATGTGTCTTAATGACCTATTTGCATTTGTTTGGCGGGCCCGGCGCCCCATGCTCCGGTCCTCCGTGATTCTCCAGCCGTGCGGTTGAGAATCACGTAGGCACAAATCATTTGTGGCCTCTACCAGTGAAGCCTTGGCGTGGTGGACCTCGTAGAGGGACAAGGGGGTAACAAGGAGTTAGTCTCATTGACCCTGTCTGGACTGCTCTCTAGCTTCCAGATAGGAGTACTTAATCGGGGGGGAGGGTCCTTTTAGGCAGGGGTTCTTATTGGTCAAGAGGCTGGAGTCAGAGGAATTAGAGTGTTTTGGGTATGGGTTGTAGAACCACAGGGGGTTACAGAGATGGGGGAAGAAACAAATCGCCATGAAAGGATTTAAACAAGGATGAGAATTTTTAAATTGAGATCAGTCGACTGCAAGCAAAAACTGATCAGCGAAGCGAGGTGTGGTGAGCAAACTAAACTTGGTGTGGAATGATACAGGCATCAGAGTTTTGGATGAGTTTAAGTTTTGTTGGTGGGAGGCTGGCCAGGAAAGGATTGGAATAGAAGAGTCTGGAGATGGCAAAGGCATGGATGAGATTTTCAACAGAAGATAGAGGCAGTGGTGGGGGATAATGCAATGTCAGAGTTCAACATCTTTTTCATTGCAACGGCTTGGTTGCCAACTTTGGTACTTCAGCTGAATATTTCTTCCACATTTAAATTGTGCCAGAAAATGGAATTCAGCCTTTTCTGGCTCTTGGTCATTGTGTGTCAGTATTCACAATTATATTCCCCACATTTACTTTTTAGAAGCAGATCACGTATTTTCCACATCGAGCTGTCCAATTCTGACGTTATAATTAATGGCTCCAATCAGTCAGCCTACTGCACAAATCAAACATTTGGTGCTAGTGGCATAGATAGTACTGCCTTCTTACCTGACAGGCATTCAGTCATCCATTCGAAAGCTGGATCAGCAGACAACCCAATTAATCTGGATTCAATATCTACCCAAACCAAAGTCATCAAGCTTAACTAAGCCATTGTTAATTTAGCCCAAATAACGTTGGTCTGTTTCAAGAAAATTTGAAGTGTTAGGCAAGTTGATAAATGCAGCTAATAGATGAATATTTTCATGTCCGTTTATAGTGAATGAACTCATATTTTATCAGGGCAGCAGCTCACATATTAGAAAGGCAAAACCAGATTTTGTTTCTTTTGTAAAAAGAAAAAGAGCAGCTGCTATAGTTCTACAATCCCTTTGGTAAAAACAAACTTCCATCACAATTAGCCGAAGAGATTATGTAATATATTACTTCCATCAATTCAGTAGCCAATGCGATAGAGTTTGTATTTTGTATAAATTGGCAGCGCTGGTGCAAAGTAAACTCAAAATATGCCCATTTTGACAAGCAGCTTTTACCCCGAGTTACATATTGCTGAATGCAAAATGTGACATGAACGAGCGCCATTGGGCAGTGTTTTTAAACATACTTTTCAGCACCATTCACGACTCCTCAGATAATGAAGCAGTCCATGTCCAAATGAAACAAGACCTCAATACCCAGGCTTGGGCTGACAGGTGGCAAGCTACTTTCGCATCGCACAATTGCCAGGCAATGACCATCCCCTACAAGAGAGGATCTAACCACCACCCCATGACATTCAATGGCATTACCATCACTGAATCCCCCGCAATCAACATCCTGGGGGGGGGTTACCATTGATCAGAAACAGAACTGGACTTGCCATATTATAATGGCTACCAGGGCAGGGCAGGTCAAAGGCTAGCAATCCGATGGCGAGCAACTCACCTACTGACCCCCCCACCCCCCAAAGCCTGTCCACCATCTGCAGAACACAAGTCAGGAGTGTAATGGAATACTCTCCAACTGCCTGGATGAGTGCAGCTCCAACAACACTCAAGAAGCTTGACACCATCCAGGACAAAGCAGCCCACTTGATTGCTCCCCCTTCCACAAACATTCAAACCCCCCCACCACTGACAAACAGTGGCAGCTCTGTGTACCATCCATAAAATGCACAGCAGTAACTCACCAAGGTTCCTTAGGCAGCACCTTCCAAACCCACGACCATTATCATCTAGAAGGACAAAAGCAGCAGATACCTGGGAACCCTACCACCTGGAGGTTCCCCTCCCAAGTCATTCACCACCTCAACTTGGAAATATATCGCCGTTCCTTCACTGTCGCTGGGGCAACATCCTGGAACTCCCTGCCTAACAGCACAGTGGGTGTACCTACAATGCAAGGACTGCAGTGGTTGAAGAAGGCAACTCACCAGCACCTTCTGAAGGGCAACTAAGTATGGACAATAAATGTTGGCCTAACCAGCGACGCTCACATCCTGTAAATTAATCAAAAAAACTTTTATAAATCTTGATTTTAAAAATATTCCTCAATGATTAAAGAGTGATAACTTGTTAAAAGTTTGATTAATACAGCTAAAATGAGTTTATCACAAAAAATATGCATTTTAAAATCAATGTCAATCCACTGCCTTGAAAAATCAGCTAATAAATGGCCAAAAATTGCTTTAAAAAATATACAAAACTATTAGTCACTTCCTTGGTAAATTGTAAGAAATACTTTCAAAACATACCTAGAAGTGACCTTGGGCTGGGAAGACCCAGCTTAATTTTTGGATCCTCCTTGAAGGTCTGTAACCAATACAATCAGTGGAAACTTTGAAATAGTGATTAATACGCCTGCAGGGCATGGGCCAGTTTTGTAGATTGGGTCAGCTTCCAGTGCAATGTTTTTAAAACTAGCAGAAACTCAAGTTGAACACTGAACACAAAAGTCTGCTTTAACTTTTGCAATCTTTTACATAGAACATAGAACAGTACAGCACAGAACAGGCCCTTCGGCCCTCGATATTGTGCCGAGCAATGATCACCCTACTCAAACCCACGTATCCACCCTATACCCGTAACCCAACAACCCCCCCCCCCCCCCCCACCCCCTTAACCTTACTTTTTCGGACACTACGGGCAATTTAGCATGGCCAATCCACCTAACCCGCACATCTTTAGACTGTGGGAGGAAACCGGAGTACCCGGAGGAAACCCACGCACACACGGGGAGGACGTGCAGACTGTGACCCAGCCGGGAATCGAACCTGGGACCTTTTGTGTCAGTTACATCTGTTTTGGCCGCATTGTGCCCATATAACCAGCAGAATCAAGCAGAAACACCAACGAAGCCAATATAGTCTTCCAAAGATTACTACAAATGACTTTCAGATATGGATTTTCTATTTGACTCATAGGTATAAAATTTGCAATTGCACTGCTTAAGATGGGTCAAAGGTGTAGGTGTTAGGAGCAGGGGTGTGATTTCATTATCATTGGGAACTCTGACCCATTGGGCTTGGGGTGGGTGGCCCTGATCAAAGAGGTTTGATATCGGGGGCACTGGGATTAGGATTTTGCAGTACTTTTGAGAGGTCCCAGATCTAGAAGCACTGCAGGGGAACATCGTGTAGAGGGTATTATGAGCACTGAGAGAAATCCTGGAGTCCGATAGTGGTTATTAAAACACCTGGGGAAGACTGTCCTAGAGGACCGGAGAGGTGGCTATGGGGGAAATTGCAGGACATGATCTAGAGAATCAGACTCAAAGTTCACTTGGTCCCTTTAGAACATCAAGTACTGCCACAGTGCTCTCCTCGCAGGCTCCTCCCCTAACCCACCTGTAGCTTTCTTTTGAGCCACCAGCATTTTATCTGCTGCCATTAGGCGCCTTCCTTAATTCAGCAATAATCTTTGTGCCTCTTTGATGAAGCTAATTTTCCATATACTAATAAAAAGATCTTGAAACATGCTGAAAAGTACATTGTTTTGGCAGACGCCTTTTTTCTATGAAAAAAATACCTTTAAATCCCCAAAAATGGTTTGCCTACTTTCTCAGATTTTCAAAACATTGGATTTCGAGCAGAAACGGAGAGAGCCGGGCTTTCCATGGTCTTCATTGACAGGGTCTACTCGAGTGGAACTAAGTAATTCAAATTCCTTTTCAGCTAGTTTTATATATCCTAGAAAAATCTCAACATTTCCACATTGATAAAGAAATCCATTCTGGATGAACAATCTTTGTTAGTCTTTTAGAAGTCAATAAAATAAGTAATGTGCTGTTAATTATAGGTTTGTTCGTCTGATCATAGAAGAAAAGGAACTGCCGGTGTTATTATTTAACACATATGAATTTAATAAGTGTCTTGAAATGCTGAAATAACTAAATTACCTGTGTTTCAAAGTCTTTTATGGAAAGAGCAAAGAAGTGCAGAAAGATGAGGGCTACAGCTTTATGCATTAACTTCTGAGAAATCGATTGAACAATATCAAGCACATACTTCAAATACATTTACTGAACAATATCAAGCACATACTTCAAATACATTTAAATGGGATATTACCTAGGGGAGCCCCCTTTTGCTGGCTCACCCCACTGCTATTAAATTGGCTTGAGGCCAGGATCCTGTCCCCCATCTTGGACGAATTTCCACCTCCAAGTGCTGCCAGGCAATCAAATGGCCAGCAGTTCTCCAGTCCCACCTCTCAGGGGCTACAAAATCTAAGCTTTTAGCATCTAACCGTATTTTCGTTATGTGGCTGTGTCTACTTAGTTTTATGATGCTCCTGTGAAGCCTCTTGGAATGTTTCATAACGTTAAAGCACTATGCAAATAGAAGTTGTATTTACATATAACTTCCAGTTTATATAATATAAATTATATATATAATATAAATTATATATAAATAATATAAATATAACTTCCAGTTTCAGATAACCTAATTATTCAAAATATGAAAGCAGAGCTTGTGTCAATACATTCCCATATTCACGCGAAATGAACTATTTTACATGCATCAGAATCAGATAAGGAACCTGCACCTTCTGCCAACACAAGCCATGAAGTTAACTCTTGGGCACCTTGGACCCGAGTGTGCTGGCTGGAGCATTTTGTTTTGATACTAGAACAAAATATTGCATATGCTGAAAATCTGAAATATAAATAAGCAACGCTGGAAATACTAAGCACGTCTGTGGGGAAAGAAACAGAGTTAATGTATCACAATGATGATCCTTCATGGTAGTCTTCTCTCCTGGAAACATCTTTTACATGCATCGCAGCTGGACTTGGGGGTAGGGCAAAGAAAGATATCAAAACTGTTACAGTGCAGCTAAATAATCCCCAGACAGACACACTGAAAAAGGTTAGAATTGTACTTGTGTTCCACACTTTATTCATTAAAAAAAGCACTGAAATTTTTGACACAGTTATATAAAATGGTAGTAGCATTACATAAATAGTATTAAATTTTGTATTTTTTGTCTTTTTAAACATCAGAGCAAGAGGTTACACAAAAAAATGAATCGTTGATGAAAGTAGATACTTTTGTGGCAACAAATACTGAATTAAGCTTTCAGTAGCGCAGAGAGAGGCGACATTTACTAAACACTTTTTTTCATATCTCAACAGTAGGTACATCTAGTCAACGTTCTCTATCAGCGCATTTTTCCCCTAAAACTATGACAAACGGACACTGGTACAGTTAACACAAAGACATTCAAAAAAAGTTTTTTTTTTGCAATGCAACCGGACCAACAAGATTTACACTTTTTTTCCCCAAAACCGTTCACAGGAAGCAGCTATCTGTAAAAAGAAAAACATTGGACGCAGGAACGTAACAGAAGAAAAACTAAAACACTTTCTTTCTTGAATGAATGACAGTGGAAAGGCAACAGCTTTGTAAGTTGAAACACTTTTTAAATAATTTCTGTTTTTTTAATTGTTATTTATCTGTGCGGTATTTAGAACATGGTGGAGGTGTTATTAAGAATTGTGATTTATTTAATGACAAGAGGTTGCACACGCAAGATCTAACGAAGGAAGCGGAGTGCTACCAGCTCATTCACTTCACAGACACCCGCGACTTTTCATTTTTTAAATAATTGTTCGAACCACAAAATACTGTCCTGACAGAGGTACATGTGGCAGGTTAATTAATACCCTTGTGTACTTTCATAAAGTACCAAGCCCAAATTCTTCACCCATCTGCACCTGACCATCAACTCTTAAAAATAAAACTCATTAAAAAAAATAACCCCAATTCACCCTTGGGATCTACTTCAGACCCAGTGGACAGTATGCAAGTAGCTCTGCATAGAGATGCCATCTCCTTCACTCGTTCGCATACAAACGCACAATGCATGGGGAGGGGGGTGGGGGTTAACCTGAGAAATGTGCTCTGCAGTCTCCCTCCTGTTAAAACATTTCCAGCCCACAGTGAATTTCAAGTATCCCATTAATGACATAGAATATTAATTATAAATTAATATACTTTACAATTCTTTCAATAATTGACACATATAATATAATATTTACAGTTTTCAATAAATGCTTTTGCTACTTTTGTTTTAGCATCCCTGAGAATGGTCTCTTCTTTAAGTACCTTCACACACACAAAAACACATGGCATATGGTCACATGTGAGTAAGCCATCTCACTAAACTATTTTGGTGGTGCGTGAGGTTTAGTGTTGCTTTGCTTGTACATTTCTTTTAAAGAATGTGTACTCTTCCTTTTGCTTTAAAACCTGGTCACTCATGGAGATTAAAGCTGACTATGGGAGACAGCAAGATAGAGATAATCAGAGAGAGAGAGAAAGAGTGAGAGGGAGAGAGAGAAAGAGAACAAGTGAGAGATAGAGGTATTTGCCTTTTGTGACAGAATTTGGTATAATGGGTACACTTGTAAAGTGTAAGAAACTTTGTATAACTTTCTTTTCCATAATCCTTGAGTTTTATATGCGAGAACAATTATTTTTGTGGCTACTGAAATTATTGAACAATGTATAAATTGGTTAATGCTCAAATAAATGTTGACTGGCTCCACTGGTTGTGCCAAGACACTGAGTACCACTCCTATGAGACAAGATCACAGTTGAACAAAAAAAAGGAACCAATAAAAGTTTATAAATAGTGCATCAGCCAAAGCGTTCTCGGACAAGCATCATTAGCTTTTTCTTTCCCTTATAAATTTGTTTTAGGTTATCTATGAACTGCGCAAATTGTATATGTCCATCCTGTGCCATCAGAAACGTCTCTCTGGCTTTGCTGAGAAATTCTATAAACTCCCCATAATGGCGAGGGCTGATGTGTGTTAGACGAGAGTGGGTGGTGTTGATGTAAGCACCAATTGTGGCATCCAACAGCTGGCGGAGTGGAGCTTTGTCAGTCGACATTAGTTTACCAGAATTTCGCCGGCCAGGAATGCCTGCCAGTCCAGGGGCTGTCATTGTGCACCTGCGCAGAATGTCCGATAACACTGTGGCACATTGTACGCTCTTAACCACCAGAGGGATAATGGCAGCTAGTTCATTTTTTCCCAAGGAGTGGCTCAATGCACATGCCCAAAGAACGTCATTGATAGCTGGATGGGTGTCTTGGTTGTAGGCTAAGTTGAGGTGGGTCATGGCGAGGCTTGCAAGTTTGAAGGCCCGCAACGGGTACCCTCTATGCTCCATATACCGAGCTATGGTAAACAATTGGGAGTAGGTCATACCCGTAGAAGCTGCATCGATAACAATTTGGTAGGCCGTCTCAAAGGCAATATGGTCTTTTTCACATAGAGTTAATGCAGACAGCGCACAATTCTGAGGATCCTTCATGGCACACTGAAGAGCAAGGGTCCGTGCACAGCTCGCCAATTCCTCCCGCTGTGTGTAGTCCAGGTTCAGCCGAAGAATGGTGTTGTGTGATGTGACTGTGGCTGCCACAATGCTAGTCGCTTCAGTTGGAGTGAAGAGTGTGTACCAGCTCTGCAGGATGCTGACCAAAGCGCGCACGCCTACAAGGAAAGAGGAGAGGAGAAAGAGAATAACGTGTAAGTGAGCTATTCCACATTTCAGATTGTGGGCAAGACTGAATTTTTTCCCCTTTGTGTAACTAGATTCATCTGATCGGGTTCCTGCCTTAATAGGCAACAAGAGAAACATGGAAAAGGATGGATGACTATAGTTAAATCATAGGAAATATATTGTTTCATAATGTTAATGATCACATATTAGGCTTTCTCAGTTGCCCCTGTTCTGTTTTGCTTTAGAATTGCTACGGAGAGATTGTCTGCTGGTGTCCTTTTTGTGGAAGTCTCATCTTTTGGTGAGTAGATTGCGGAACAGCATTTGGAGAAGAAATATAATGTTGCTGCAGCAAAACATCATGCTGCAATGAGCAGGGAGAGGAGAGGGAAGGGAGTTCCCTTGGTTTGCTGTTGCAGTCTGTTTCTCAAAACAACACCAGGGACGACAGAGACCTCTGTATATCTACTAATTTCTTGGGAGTAACAATTAAAATGAGACACATTTTTAAGAATAAAAATAATTAATGATCTAGCAACACTAAATAAATGACACTGCCCCTCTGGAGGTACAAAGGATTTACATTGATATCACTTGAAATTTTCTATTTTTCATATTCCTTGTAAATATTATTGCTGAAACAGTGAATACTGACAACATTGGTCAAGAGTGTGGACTAAGGGTGAACTTGTCTTGGTGGAGCTTTTGAATCTAAGCTGAAATAAGAACACTGAATTCACAATATGGAAATAGCTGGTACCATGAGTGTACTCTGCAAGTCATGCAATGTCAGCTGGAAAAGTTTAATTTGTGACACAGACAGGGATAAACCAGAAATGGTTAGCGTGAATTAATTAGCAAATCTATCCAATGGAAATCCAAGCAGAGTTAGCTCAATGTGTTCCAGTTTCTTGCATTTCGTTAGATACCGTTGACACTCAGGATAAGCTTAAAATTAATTTTGATTTGACAACATATTTTAATGCATGTTCTAAAAGATCTATTGCAACAATCATAGTTGCATACCGACTTCTGTCGCACAGGTCACCAGCCAGCGCACCATTTCCCTGCGCCTCCAATTGAGGGTCGACAAGGTCATCCGCATCACCTGCAGGAAAACCAGATGAATTGGATTATTTTCCCATCTCCCTGAATCCCAAACATTGTTCTCAACACTAGATTAAAGGTGGCAACATGTCTCACAATTTCAACACGCTTGTGCAGCAATAGCAAAAACACAGTTTAAATCTCTCATCACTGGATAACTGAGGGAGAAGAACAGAATGCAATTGCTTGCAATCTGCTCCAATTATTGGGGAACAGTAGAATGTTTGTGTATCCTCCAGCTCCTTGAACTGAAGGATAATAATGCACTCAAGTCAATGGAGCATCTAAATAATGTGGAGTGCATTTTATGGATTCTAAGGTGATATATTGATTATAAAATTGATGTGCACAAGAAATGCTGAAATGCTACATTCTCAAAGAAATTGCCCAGACCTGCTGTCCTTCAGATGGTCGTATCCAGCAGTACCTTGGAAGATGTACTGGGGTCCCTCAGATGCCCCCATGTCAGCACTGCACAGGAATTGTCCAGAAAGTTTCAATTTTAATTGGGTAATTTTCTTGCATCTGAGACCCTTCTAAACTCGAATTTAAAGTTGGAGACTTCAGATCGTTCCGAATTACATTGCTAAATAGTTACTCAGGAAAAGTTAGGACTAAAACTAGTTCTAACTCCTTGCTAACTGTACTAATTACACCCCAACCAGCCCAATTATCCCAATCTCCAGCTGACCAACCCTTGCCCCCAGACCAGATCCCCCTGGCTACCTGCCCATCCTCTCATCTTACAGCTACTCCCTCACCCCCAACTACCTACATGAAGCCCCGCCCCAACCCCTGATACACTCTTTGACCAGCCCCCACAAACCATCCAAACACCCACCCACCCCACAATTACCTCCATGACAATCATACTACCCCTTAATCATTCCCCACTGATCCATCCTCCTCCCTCACCCATTTATCTGACAGAATTACCTTTTCTCCATGGCCTGTCAAAGTGGCTGGACATTTAAAGCTACCAGCATGTGGCAGCTGGTGTTGTGAAAAGGGGCGTGGTTTCCCCTCCCCCAATGCTCCCACACTACACTAAAGGTGATGTGACCATCAATTCACTTGCGATACGATAGGAAGTAAACTGTGGCTTTAATAGACTTACAACTGAGCCTGCCTGCGGCCAGAAGAACTGAGGGCAGACTCGCAAGGCTGCAGCATTTTATACTTCCGGTAGTGGGAGGGTCCATGGGCGGAGCCAAAGGTGGAGCCCTGTACAAGCACCTCATCTCCCCCTGTGGGTAGAGCCGCGCAACGGCTCACAGACAGAGTCCACAAGGACACAATACAATACAGTGTGAATTACATGATGTACATTCACCACATTCACCCCCTGTAAAAAATCAAGTCCGGCGGGGGCGACGGGTCTACAGGTTGAGCCGGTCCAGTGGCTGAGTCGTCCTTTGGGATCGGCGGAGCACTGGGGTTGCAGCCTCTTCGGATGGCTGAGTGGTGACGGGCGGTGTGGATCTGAGGGTGGACTCCGGTGGTTCATTCAGAGCTTCGTTCCTGACCGGTGCGACGGGCGAAGGGGGGGGCACAGGAAACCTGTAGGCATGGGGGCGCAGGGCACGGGGGGTCGGGTGGGGTGTAGTGTGAGGGGTACCTCGGCGGTGGTGGTGGATCCTGCAGGCGTCAGGTCCCGGAGGGAAACGGTGTCCTGACGGCCGTTGGGGTGTTCTATAAAGGCGTAGTGTGGATTCGAGTGTAGCAGTAGTACCCTTTCTACTAGTTGGTCCGTTTTATGTGTCCGGACGTGCTTCCGGAGGAGAACTGGGCCCGGTGTCCTCCACCAAGAAGGGAGTGAAGGGAAAACAAATAGTCGCAGTGAGGGGTCTGGTTAGTGGCAGTGCACAGGAGGGACCTAATTGCATGGAGCGCGTCAGAGAGGACCTCCTGCCAGTGGGAGGTTGGGAGATTCCTGGACCGTAGGGTCAGTAGGATCGTCTTTCAGATCGTCGTGTTCTCCCTCTCCACCTGCCCGTTCCCACTGGGGTTATAGCTGCTAGTCCTGCTCGAGGCTCATCGCTCATGAAGGACAAACCCCTGTCGCTGTGTACGTAGCTGGGGAAGCCGAACAGGGTGAAGACACTGTGCAGGGCTCTGATGACTGTGTGGGAGGTCATATCGGGGCATGGGATAGCAAACGGAAAGCGGGAGAATTCGTCTATGACGTTGAGGAAGTACACATTTCGATTGGTTGAGGGGAGTGGCCCTTTGAAATCGATGCTCAGGCGTTCAAAGGGCCAGGAAGCCTTTACCAGGTGGGCCTTGTCTGGTCTATAGAAGTGCGGTTTGCACTCCGCGCAGATCGGGCAATCCCTGGTAATGGCTTTTACCTCCTCGGTGGAGAAGCAGGTTTGATGGGCCAAATGACCTACTCCTGCTCTGATATTCTATGTTTCTATTTGCAGAGGAAGGGCAGGGGGTTGGGGGAAGTTTCGGGTGAGAGAGTGAGATTGCAGGAGAAGGAAGGAAGAACAAAACCTGAAAATATAAGCACTTTGCATAGTACAGACATTATTGGACTGAATCTTCCATGGAGTGGCAATCCACTCCTCTCTTATTTTCCTACCTTAGAACATAACTCCATGTTTCTCACCCAGACCTCCAATCACAGTCTGCTGAGAAATGTGGAACTTGGCTGCGCCTGGAGCCCTTTTGTGGTGAATGTACATCATGTAATTCACACTGTATATTGTGTCGTTGTGGGCTCTGTCTGTGAGCCGTTGTGCGGCTCTACCCACAGGGGGAGATGAGGAGCTTGTACAGGGCTCTGCCCATGGCCCCTCCCACTACCAGATGTGCTGCAGCCTTGTGAGTCTGCCCTCAGTTCTTCTGGTCACAGGCAGGCTCAGTTGTAAGTCTATTAAAGCCACAGTTTACTTCCTATCGTGTCTCAAGTGAATTGATGGTCACATCAATTTAATAGACTTAAGAAAACCACAATGGCTTGGGCTTCTTTTTCGGCTGAGGAGCAGAGAGGGTTCGGGAGAAGAAAGCTACTAGTCTCCCTGCCTGGTTCAGAGTGGCAGCGAGAGCGACTTCTGAGGCATCGCTCTCCACCTGAAAGGGAACGGATTCATTCACCGCCCGCATGGCGGCTTTGGCGATGTCCTCCTTGATGCAGTTGAAGGCCTGGCGGGCCTCTGCTGACAGTGGGAAGAGACACTGGTCTTAAATAGTGGACGGGCTTTATCCGCATACTGGGGGGACCCACTGGGCGTAATAGGATAAAGAACCCCAGGCACCTCGAGGGCCCTGGGACAATGAGGGAGAGGGAGTTGTAAGAGGGCATACGTTCAGGGTCGGGGCCCTGGACTCCGTTTTCCACGACATAGCCGAGGATGGCTAGTCTGGTAGTGCGGAAAACGCATTTCTCCTTATTGTAGGTGAGATTGAGTTTCTGGGCGGTTTGGAGAAATCGGTGGAGGTTGGCATCATGGTCCTGCTGGTCATGGCCGCAGATGGTGACATTATCCAGGTACGGAAACGTGGCCCGCAGCCCGTACTGGTCCACCATTCGGTCCATCGCTCGTTGGAACACTGAAACCCCATTCGTGACGCCAAAGGGGACCCGGAGGAAATGGAAGAGGCGGCCATCTGCCTCGAACGCGTGTAGTGGCGGTCCTTCGGGCGGATTGGGAGCTGGTGGTATGCAGACTTCAGATCCACCGTGGAGAAGATGCGGTTCTGGGCGATCTGGTTGACCATGTCTGCATTTCTGGGGAGGGGGTACGCATCGAGGTGCGTGAACCGGTTAATGGTTTGGCTGTAATCAACCACCATCCGGAACTTTTCCCCGGTCTTGACGACCACCACCTGAGCTCTCCAGGGGCTATTACTGGCCTCTATGACTCCCTCACGTAGGAGCCGCTGGACTTTGGCTCTAATGAATACCCTGTCCTGCAGGCTATACCGCCTGCTGCAAGTGGCTACTGGTTTACAGTTAGCCGTTAGGTTAGCGAAGTGTGGAGGAGGGGGTCGATGTTTAGTTGCTAAGCTGCATATAGTGAGAGGAGGTAGGGGTCCGCCGAAGCTGAGTTTGAGGCTTCTAAGATTGCACTGAAAATCGAGCCCGAGTAAGAGTGGGGCGCAGAGGTCTGGGATTACGTACAGCTGGAAATTAGAGTAGCTGGCGCCCTGTATCATTAGGGTCGCAACGGTGCGCCCTTGTATTTGGACCGAGTGCGAACCCGAGGCCAGGGAGATAGTTGCCGTGCAGGGAAGATAGGGAGCGAACAGCGTCTTACCAGGTCTGGATGCACGAAGCTCTCGGTGCTCCGGAGTCGAAGAGGCACGGTGTCTTGTATCCGTTGACCTGAACGGACACCATCGAGCTCCTGAGGTGCTTCGGACGCGACTGGTCCAAAGTGACTGCGTTGAGTTACGGGTAGTCGGTGGCTCGATCAGCAGTGCTGGAGTGGCCCCATGATGACTGTCCACGGAGGTCGTAGTCATCGAGATGAACATCGGGTGATGGCCAAGATGGCTGCCCCCATTGATCGCACGTGGCGGGCGATGAAGATGGCGTCCAAGATGGCCACCCCCGTGGATCGCACATGGCGGGCGGCGAGGAAGATGGCGTCCCCCATGACTCGCACATGGCCGGCCGCGTGGGGGAGGATTGCCAAGATGGCGGCCCCCATGAGTCGCACATGTCGGGCGGAGGCGGAGTCGGCAGACACGCTGCAACATTACGGGGTCTGCGGGCCTGCGAGTTGGGGGAGCGATTGCTCTGGACAGCGGGGGAGTTAGAGGGTTTCGATTTCGACAGGCATACTTCAGCATAATGTCCTTTTCGACCACAGCCGCTCCAGGTCGCATAGCGGGCCGGGCAGTGCTGCCGTGGGTGTTGGGGCTGACTGCAAAAATGGCACGGTGGCGCTCCACAGTGGGTGAGTGGCTGTGTCGCACAGGCCTGGGGCAGCCGCTGGTCAGGGGTCCACAATGGGGCCGCATGGTCTGCGGGGAATGAGTTAACACTTTGAAACGCGACTCTGCGGGGCGTTGGCGGCGGGTAGCGAAAATATGCTGTGCGTAGACTTTGTTTACAGGCCGCACGTATAATCGGTCGAGCATAGCGAGGGCCTCGGTGTACGAGTCAGTACTGTTGAGTTGTGTAGAGATGCGATGGCTCACCCGTGCGTGCAGTAGACTGAGTTTCTGCTCATCTGTAGTAGCGGAGGTAGTCGACGCAGCCAGGTAGGCCTTGAAACACCGAAGCCAGTGTAGAAAGACTTCCTTCGCTTCTGCAGCCTGCGGGTCGAGTTCTAGTCGATCAGGTTTGAGGGCTGATTCCATAGTGGTTTTCTTAAGTCTATTAAATTGATGTGACCATCAATTCACTTGAGACACGATAGGAAGTAAACTGTGGCTTTAATAGACTTACAACTGAGCCTGCCTGCGACCAGAAGAACTGAGGGCAGACTCACAAGGCTGCAGCACTTTATACATCTGGTAGTGGGAGGGGCCATGGGCAGAGCCCTGTACAAGCTCCTCATCTCCCCCTGTGGGTAGAGCCGCACAACGGCTCACAGACAGAGCCCACAACGACACAATATACAGTGTGAATTACATGATGTACATTCACCACAAAAGGGCTCCAGGCGCAGCCAAGTTCCACATTTCTCAGCAGACCGTGATTGGAGGTCCGGGTGAGAAACATGGAGTTATGTTCTAAGGTAGGAAAATAAGAGAGGAGTGGATTGCCACTCCATGGAAGATTCAGTCCAATAATGTCTGTACTATGCAAAGTGCTTATATTTTCAGGTTTTGTTCTTCCTTCCTTCTCCTGCAATCTCACTCTCTCACCCGAAACTTCCCCCAGCCCCCTGCCCTTCCTCTGCAAATAGAAACATAGAATATCAGAGCAGGAGTAGGTCATTTGGCCCATCAAACCTGCTTCTCCATTCAATGTGATCATGGTTGATCCTCTATCTCAACACCATACTCACTCATTTATGGTGGAAACAGCTCTCTGGGTGTTTGTGACCTTCTGGTGCCTCACTGGGGGAATTATTTTATAACATAAACCTGGCAAGTGAGAATCGGAAGATTGCCTCAGGAAGGCAGACAGCATTATTAGAGACCCCTCCCACCCAGGCATTGCCTTCTTCCAGAACCTCCCATCAGGCAGAAGGTACAGAAGTCTGAAGACCCGCATATCCAGACATCGGAACAGCTTCTTCCCCACAACTACAAGACTCCTCAACAACTCCCCCTTGGACTGATCTGTTCCCTGTAAGAACATTATTCACGACGCCTTATGCTGCTCTTGCTCATTTATTTGCTTTGTTTGGCCCCTTGTTCCGCACTGTAACCAATCACTGTTTGTCGATGTACCATTTGTCAATGTTCTCTGTTGATTATTCTTTTGTCTACTATGTATGTACTGTGTACGTTCCCTCGGCCGCAGAAAAATACTTTTCACTGTACTTCAGTACATGTGACAATAAATAAATAAATCAAAAATCAATCAATCAAATCAAAATCAGATTGTAGCAACCAGGTGCAATATCATAGCTAAAAGTAAATTGTGTTTTTTTTTTTCTCTGAAGATGACCAGTCAAGAAAATCTTTTTAAGCGCTGTACGTTGGCTGCATATTGTGGAATCAATCTACAAAGCCACTGGTACGTGCCCGAGGATTTGGTTGTCCATTTGATTTCCAAGTTATACCATGCTCATTGTGGAGAAATTGGAGAAAAGAGAACGGGTGGATTCCGGTCATCAGACTAATGCTGCTTCTGGTATTTGGCCTAAAGTAGGATATGTGGTCATTTGGGAAAGTTCCCCCTCAACTGTGAGAAGTGCATTACCTAGAACAGCTTGCAAAAGAGGAAAATACAGAACTTCTTACTCTTGATTGATGAGTAAATATTCAATATACAGTTTCTTTGTTTTATTTAGCTCAGGCCCAGTTCTGATAAGTTGGAAACCTGTTTCTTGGTAGGGGAGGGGATTCCCATGAATTTCAAAATAAATTTAGTGACATCAAGATGCATGGAAACACATGAATGAGAAACTGCCAACAGTTTAAAGGAGGGAGTCAATCTTTGCATCTACCCAAACGGGTAAATAAGAATCTCAGTTGCACATCTTCTTCAAAAGATGGAGGCCTGGATTTTCTCCATGACCCGGCCCCGGGTCACTGTTCATGTGGAGTTTACACATTCTCCCAGTGTCTGCGTGGGTCTCACTCCCACAACTCAAAAAGATGTTCAGGGTAGGTGAATTGGCCATGCTAAATTGCCCTTGGATTGGAAAAAAAGAATTGCATACTCTAAATTTATTTTTAAAAAGAAAATGACAGAAGTGCCCGAAAATTGTAAGTCCCGCCCTTGACTCCGGCATTTCCCATTTTTGCGGGGTCCGGAATGGGGGCAGTTTGCATATAATGGAGGCAACTGGCCATTTAGCTCATCAGCTGACTCCATTCGAGTAGGATTTTGGTAACCTAGAACTGTGAAACCTGAAGTGTGCCGAATAGATGGACCCACTCAGGGCAGGTCTGAACATTGTGCACTTCTTTGGGTAGCCTTGGATATCTTTGGGGAGGTCAATTGCCCTTTGAAATGTTTTAAGTAGGCATAAATGTACGTAAAAGGAACTTTAACTTACTGTCAAGTTCATTGGAACTATCAACAGACCTGTCAAAATCAATTGTCAAAACTGTGAAAAACTGTCAAGACGACAAGTAAAAAGAACCTGTCAAAACTATCAGGAGGAAATGTCAAGAGGACCTTTAAAAACTGTCAAGAGAGGGGCAGCACGGTGGCACAGTGGTTAGCACTGCTGTCTACGGCGCTGAGGACATGGGTTTGAATCCCGGCCCTGGGTCACTGTCTGTGTGGAGTTTGCACATTCTCCCCGTGTTTGCGTGGGTTTCACCCCCACAACCCAAAAGATGTGAGTATAGGTGGATTGGCCATACTAAATTGCCCCTTAATTGGAAAAAATAATTGGGGTACTCTAAATTTATTTTTTAAAAAGTGTCAAGAGGAAATGTCAAAAGCACTTGTCAAAGGAAAATCAATTGTCAAAACTGTGAAAAACTGTCAAGACGACCAGTAAAAAGAATCTGTCAAAACTATCAGGAGGAAATGTCAAGAGGACCTTTAGAAAGTGTCAAGAGGAAATATCAAAAGCACATGTCAAAGGAAGCTGTCAAGCTGTCCAGCCATTTAAAAGTCCTGTCCATTAAATCGTTAAAATAAAATGTCTAGAGTGTTTAAAAAAATCATTCCTTGCTATTTCGCTCTGTCTGTTAATATGAGGCTATTACTGGATAACTGCTAATATATAGTGAAGTCCAAAATAAGTACGTAGAATTTTATTAATCTCTGCGCATGTCCTGAGGTCTATTCATGGTGGATGCTGAGTGAGTTGGCCTGGTAGGTATAGAGTTGTGAGTGGGGGGGATGGCATGGGTTAGCACTAAGTTGGAAGAGGGGCTATAACGGGCCATTGGGGACATTGGGTTGGCACGGAGGATATGAGCGGCAATGGACGGAAGCTACTTGGGCATAGGTTCGCATTGATGTCATGAGGGGCCATGGGTGGCAGGTACAGGGCATCAGTTGGCATGGAGAGTACAAGGGCTATAGGTAGAGGGTACCAGGGTATAGGTTGGCATGGTGGGTAAGAGGAGTATGACAGTGAGTACAGGGCATGAGGTGGCTTGGGGAAGTGTGTTGGAGGGGGAAAGGTATGAGTAAGGGCTTGGGTGGGGGGAGGGGGGGGAATGTTTTACATTTTTATTCTTTTTATTTACATTTTGGACAGAGTATGGGATCCCCAAGGCAGGCCTTCTGCTCAACCCACCTGCATCCTCTTCACTACTTCCAGGGTCGCCCACCCCGACTTCGAATTTGTTCTGCTATCAGGGCAGCCATTTGTAAAAGTCGTGTTCGGGGAGCTGGGAGTTCTCCCGAATCTACACACCCGACTCGCAGGCGAAAAGCCATGCTTGAATCTCTCCCAATTGCATTGAAGTATCATCCTGGATTATGTGCTCAAGACCTGGAGTGGAGTTTGAGCCCACAACGTTCTGACTCAAAGCTGAGAATGTTATGATTAAGCCAAGACCTTTTTCAAACATTATTTATGATGTGGAGATGGGTTGGAGATGTTGGGACTGGGGTGAGCACAGTAAGAAATCTTACAAAACCAGGTTAAAGTCCAAACACTAGCTTTCGGAGCACTGCTCCTTCCTCACCCGAGGAAGGAGCAGTGCTCCAAAAGCTAGTGTTTGAAACAAACATGTTAGACTTTAACCCGGTGTTGTAAAACATTATTTAGACAGTGGACCAGAGTGGCATTGGAAGAGGTCACATCAAACATTTCCTGTGGCATGCATTTCCTATAGCCTCATCACATTAAGTTCCCCACAAGACTATGTCGAACATCAGAAGAAACAAATTCATCATGCAGAGAATCAGGGGCACCAAACCACATTGTACTTTAAGGTACAGCCAATTGGGCCACTATTCACTGTTTTGCCCTACTGATATTTTCCTTTACTGGAATTATATCTGTTATTTACTTTAGAGTTGCCTTCACTTGGAGCCATCCTGAGTGCATCTTACGCTCCAACAGAATAAAATTTAAAATATTATGTATTTGCTGTCCCAGCTCAAAAATTCTGTGTCTCCACTGATGGACTTCCTCACCCTCCCTCTCAATTTTCTTTCCGTTCTTTCCCTTCCAATTGCTGTACTGCTTACCAGCTGATGTCTCATCTCCTAATAAAAGAAAATTGGTTTCATTAGACTCTTCTGCAAACGATGTTGTGGCCTTATTACCTTCCTATTCCACAATACAAATCAGACTCCAAGACAGGGCTTCCAATGTTGCAAATCAAATTAACTCTCAATGATCCATGTTGGACCACTCAATGGATTCATTTTCAAAACAAATTTTCCAATTAAAAGGTCAATTTAGCGTGGCCAATCCACCTACCCTGCACATTTTTGGGTTGTGCGGGTGAGACCCAGGCAGACACGGGGACAATGTGCAAACTCCACCAGGACAATGACCCGGGGCCGGGATCGAACCTGGGTTCTCGGCGCCGTGAGGCACTCAATGGACTCTATGCCAAGAGGATGCACACTGCTGCTCAACAGAAAAGTGCCCTAAAATTCCACCCCACATTTTCCTCGTCTCAAGTTTTCCACCACATCTTCAGAACACGGGATCAAAATAAGCTTCCCTAGAAATTATTTGCAAAATTTCCCTCCTTGCTTCCTTGTGGGCAGAGGCTTGCTCTGACTGTGCTTCCCTCAAAAGCACGGCCTAGATTGGGTTTGTTTATTCTGGAGTGGTGAATTTATTGTTCTTACCTGCAATCCAAGCTCCAGAGCCACGTTGAGAAGCGTGATATCGGGTGGAATGTCAGCTGGTGTTGCTATTTTAAACGCATCCTGGGCCAGTTTAAATATGAGGGAGGAGGAGTGAATGTTCTTCCGAATAGCTTCTAGGACAGTCCGCAATCGCAGCATATCCCCTGAAAATAGTCAAAGGAAGTTAATTGGGCCCTAGTTTGGGAGTTTGAAGCTCCCAAATCAGTCTGTGAATAACAAGGTTAGTGCCATTATAATCATAGAATCCCTGCAATGCAGAAGGAGGCCATTCAGCCTGTCGAGTCTGCACTGACCCTGCTAAAGACACCCTACCTAGGCCCACTCTCTCTTCCCTCCCGCTCCCCACCCCCACCTCCTCCCCACTATACCGGTAACTCCACCTGACCTGTTGGACACTAAGGGGCAATTTAGCATGGCCAATCCACCTAATTTGCACATCTTTGGACTGTGGGAGGAAACTGGAGCACGCGGAGGAAACCCACGCAGACACAGAGAAGAATGTGCAAACAGCACACAGTCACCCAAGGTTGGAATTGAACCAGGGTCTTTGGCGTCGTGAGACAGCAGTGCTAAACCACTACGCTACCTTATGGAAACGTCATTTAACTTTGATGACAGTTTAGGTGGTCTCTTTACATATTGATTGGGAGAAGTTTGGTTTTGATTTAAGGGTTGAAAATTGTTTATGCCACTGAAATTCTACAATACTCTACGCAGTAACAGGTTCAAAAACAACTTCTTCCCTGCTGTTACCAGACTCCTGAATGACCCTCTTATGGACTGAACTGATCTCTACACACATCTTCTCTATTGAGTAGTACTGCACTCCGTATGCTTCACCCAATGCCCGTGTCTATGTATTTACATTGTGTATTTATGCATGTAACGATCTGTCTGGACTGTATGCAAACAATACTTTTCACTGTACCTCGGTACACGTGATAATAATTCAAATCCAAATCCAATATAGGAGACAGGATCTGCACACCTTCCGTGCAAATATGAATAGATGGAAAAGAAAGACAGTAAAAGTCCAGCTATATCATGAGCCTGGTCCATTCAATCGTTTTGTTATCAACTGACTCTCAGTACTCCCCAGCTATCAGCAGCTTTGCAATTGCCTAGGAAAGGCAAAAAAGAGAAAATAAATACGAGGCCAATTCAGGAGCTCTGGAAAATTCCTCTTCGATCCAGTAGTGTGGTGTAATATGAAGGGTCATATTAAAATAAGTGAGAAAGCAGGCAGTGAAGAGGAAATAAAGAGTTTACAGATTGATATAAACAGGCTAGGAGAATGGGCCAAAATTTAGCAGAAGGAGTTTATAGAGTCATAGAATAATAGATGTTTACAGCCTGGAAACAGGCCCTTTGGCCCAACTTGTCCATGCCACCCAGTTTTTACCACTAAGCAAGTCCCAATTTCCTGCATTTGGCCCATATCCTTCTACACCCATCTTACCCATATAACTGTCTAAATGCTTTTTTAAAGACAAAATTGTACCTGCCTCTACTACTGCTTCTGGCAGCTCGTACCAGACACTCATTGTGTGAAACAATTGTCCCTCTAGTCCCATTTTGTACCTCTCCCCTCTCACCTTAAAACTATGCCCTCTAGTTTTAGACTATCTAACTTATCTATGCCCCTCATTATTTTATAAACCTCTATATGATCACCCCTAAGCCTCCGACGCTCCAGGGTAAAAAGTCCCAGTCCACCCAGCCTCTCCTTATAACTGAAACCATCAAGCCCCGGTAGCATCCTAGTAAATCTTATCTGTACTCTTTCTAGTTTAACAATATCCTTTCTGCACTCTTTCTAGTTTAATAATATCCTTTCTATAATGGGGTGGATAAGTGTGAGGTTATCCATTTTGGCCGAAAAAATAGAAAGGCAAATTATCTAAATGGAAATCAGATTCAAAATGCATCTAGGTAGAGGGATCTGGGTGTCTTTGCTCATGAATGGCAGAAAGTCAGTATGCAGGTACAGCATGTTAATAAAAAAGGCAAATAGCGTTTATTGCAAAAGGACTGGAATATAAAAGTAGAGAAGAGATGTTGCAATTGTATAATGGGCAGCACAGTAGCACAGTGGTTAGCATAGTTGATTCACAGCTCCAGGGTCACAGGTTCAATTCCTGGCTTGGGTCACTCGCTGCGTGGAGTCTGCACATTCTCCCAGTGTCTGCCTGGGTTTCCTCCGGGCGCTCCGGTTTCCTCCCACTGTCCAAAGACGTGCAGGTTAGGTGGATTAGCCATGCTAAATTGCCCTTAGTACCCAAAAGGGTTACAGGGATAAGGTGGAGGTGTGGGCTTGGGTCGGGTTCTCTTTCCAAGGTCCGATGCAGACTCGATGGGCCGAATGGCCTCCTTCTGCACTGTAAATTCTATGATTCCATAAGGTGCTGGTGAAACTACATCTTTTTTTAATATGTATTGTAGAGTATTGTGTCCAGTTTTGGTCTCCTTATATGAAGGAGGATCTGGTGGCATTGGAGGCAGTTCAGAGGAGGTTCACCAGTTTGATTCAAGGATGATAGGGTTGATGTATGAGGAGAGTTAGAACAAATTTATACTTGCTGGAGTTTCGAAGAATGAGAGGGGATCTGACCAAGGAATATCAAATTCAAAGAGGGATTGATAAAGTAAACGTGGACCAAATGTTCCCCCTTGTGGGGCAATTTAGAACAAAAGGTCACAGATATAGGTTGATAGGCGATAGATTTAAAACTGAGATGAGGAGGAATTACTCCTCGCACTGGGTGGTGAATTTGTGGAACCTGCTATCCCATAGTGCAGTGGAGTCTGATTCATTAAATGGTTTCAAGAAGGCGATAGATATATTTATGATTTAAAAGGCGGGTTAAAGGGATATGGGTAACAGGCAGGGAGGTGGTTTTGAGGTCAGTCATGATCTGATTGAATGGTGGAGCAGGCTCAAAGGGCTGAATTGCCTAGTTCTGCTCCTAATCCCTATGTCATTCTGTATATTTTAATAAACCAGAAATAATTTTAGCACGATACCATTAAAAGGCCACACACATCACATTGGGAGCATACTGCTATACAAATGAAAATAAAATATTTTTCCCAAATATACTATCTGGTACGCCCCATGGAAATGCTGATATTTATCAACATCTTACTGGGTAAATAAACTTCATGGTTACCATAATGAAAATTATGTGGCTTACTGTTCTGTTCTCCCAACTTAGAATACAGTGGATAATTTTGGTATATCAACCCAAAATGAGCAACATTTTGTTCCCAAACTTTGTTGTAGAATGATTCACACCCAAGTTAGGCCCAAACCCATGTTATTAGCTTTTGTTTCAAAAAAAGATTTGCCATTCCAAAGAAGGAATATTAGGCAGTATTCTCTGTAGCCCGATGCCGAAATCGTATTCGGCGATCGGGCGGAGAATGGGCTCCAAATCGGGGTCGGTGCTGGTTTGATGCTGATCTGCCATGCTCCTCCCCTTCCAAAATGGTGTCATCGAGATGTGCGTCGTGGGCTGTTTCAGCGCTGTTGGTGCGTCATCAGCCGGCCCACCCGCAATGCTCCTCCCCCGATGGGCTGAGTTCCTGACGGCGCGGGACACGTGGGGTTTGAGCCGGCGTGCCGGCTGTGTCCAGCACCACCACACTCGGTTGGGGAGTCTGCTAGGCCTGGGGGGACTGGCGGGCTGTGGGGTCGTGGTTTGCGGGTTAGGTTACGTGTACGGCCGGCACCATATTGTACAGCGCGACAGGTGCAGGTCGTCGACCGTGCGCATGCACGGGCCAGGACCCTGCCACTCTCCGGCCATTTTCGGGGGAGGTGGGGTGTATCAGTCGCTGACGGTGCTAGCCCCTCACCGGAATTGGTGAGGGGTCGGCGCTGAGTTGTCTGTCGTGAAAGTCAACACATCCTACGCTGGCGTCAGCACTTAGTCTCCAGAACGGAGAATCCAGCCCATTAATTTCTTTTCTCTCCCAGCGTCAAACAATATTCCCAAATAAATGTGTGCAGTTGACTTGCTGCCATCCAGCCGCAGTCTATAATGGACCTCTAGAAGGTGGGGGTCAGCAAATTGGTGCAACTTCCACCCTTTACCTTGTAGCACTGGTCCTTGCTTCCTCTTGGCGCCTTCTCCACCATGGCACGGTTGAGATTAGAATTTTACTGAGCTGAGAACACAGCTGCACACTTTCATCTCATCACTTTATAGCACAACGCATTCAGTAAGAAATGTGGAGATGAAAAGTCATTTTTTTGTTACGTTAGACTAACCTTTTGCAGCTGTTAACATTGTGGAGGCCAGCTCACATTGCTGAGACTCAAGGTGTCCGAGAGTAAACCACCGGGGATATCGACTGGGTACAACTGAAACAATGTGGTGAGGGTGGGAGACATCGCCTGCATGTGACGTCGACTCGAGAACAGGTAATCTATAAAAATAAGCACAGCTGCAATATAATGGAGGTGATACGTAGAGATCAGATATTAACAGTGCACAAGCCAACTGGATGAATAAATGATATATTGTATCATTTATTGGTTCATAGTCTGACTTGGAACAGTACTTTTCAAACAGCTATATATCCAGGTTTTAATGTTCTGCAAATTCAATATTTCCCCCATTATATTTGTGTAAGAATTAGGACTATATAATCAGAAGATATAAACCCATCTGCCTGTTCTACGGAGACTTGGGTTGGAGGTGGGAAGGGAATGCAGGACACATTTTCTCTGCATCTACCCTGGCTCCCCGATATAAAGCCAGAGTGCGGGTGAGGAAAATCAAGCATGAAACTATTACCCTGTCACGCCTGGACCATGACTGCTCTACGTACTAACTTTATCCCAGTGTCAATTGGCTGCCATTCCAAGTGTAGACATCCATTAATGATATTTTAGGATGAAAAATGGGTATCTTGTGTGAACGGCACAATTACTTCGTTTTTATGAAAATTATCGCTGACCTATGGATGGAGATCCAGATTCAAGGCCTAACTTCGGACTCTCTGCCTACCCAAGGAAATAAGTGTCCTTCCATTGAAGAAAGAAAAGGACCAGGAAGATCCTCTCCTACATCGTCTCTGATGCTTGCCCGTGTCCTGCACCGTTTGTAGACAAGCCCAGGTTCACTATTTCAAAGAGGCCCTTGGATAGATAAAGAGGTTACAGATCCAGTGTAACAGGTGCTTGTGAACTGAGCATTCCCCAGGTGCTGCGTTAGTACCCTTTTATCTCTTCCAATTTTAAGACGGTATGACCAGGAACTAGCAAATGAGCAGGGGCCATTCTGGGAGAAGAATGTAGCGTCATGTTTTCATTTTAGTCACCCTTCCTATGAAGATAAATCTTGGCCTCTGCTTGCAACCTTCCCCCATCCTTATTCAACCACACAGAACTAATGTCCAGATACTTGCAATGTGAGGGACAGAGTACCTTCCACTATTCCACTGCTCCCAGTGCCACATTCATATTCATGCAGATTGTTCAAATATTAGGTCTTATTACTTTTAGGCCTGAAGCTCTTGCTTGCCAATCCAATAGTGGCTACCATGACCCCACAAATCACCTGCTGTATTTAGTAGAATGATAAATATACATATATGATTGGCTGTAGCTGCTCATATATCTTAACATAGTATCAAAGCACACTATGGGGGAGGGGGGGAAGAGAGAGAGAGAGAGAGAGAGAAGGTGTCAGAAATTGCATGTAACCAATACCAGCATTTAATATTCTAATTAAATTACAAACCTCATTGCTCTTAAAGCTAGTTTGTATGCAAGGTCAGCATCGTGGGACAGTAAAGCTGAAAAAAGATACTTTGCAAAAGTATGCATTGGCACGCTTTCCCGGTGAATCACTTCGCCCAGGCCGCTGAAAGGACCTCCTGTTAATAATCAGAATTGCTGTCAGCTCAGTAGAAGGAAGAATGGCCTGATGAATTTTTACATGCAATAGTTTTACATGCAAGGTGACATTTTTATGTCCATGTTTCTGCAGGTGTTATGCAAATACTTATCAATTTAATATAGTTAATCCTGAAATTGAAGAGCTGTCTTTGGGGAACTTGACAATGAACATTAATCTATTTTTGAACAATTAAATACTTTAGCTTCCCCCTCTGAAATTTTTTTAACATTTTTGTAGATTAGTTTTGTTGCAAACTGAGATTAAGGGATTAAGTTTTGGTGGGGATTCTCTCAATATTCTAACATAACTTTAACAGAAGTTTCACAGAGATCTTGGAAAGATGCTGCAATTTCTACCATTTCTTCAAAGTTTGCACAGGTCTTACTTCAGTATTGGAAAAATCACTGCCGAAATGAAGTATTTTCTTACTGAAGTAATTTCCCCTGATTCTGAAGTTTTCATCTGTTCCTTAAATTAATTTTATAACAGAAATAGAAGAGATTTCTGGAGCTGACTGCATATTCCTGCAGCAATTTATATGGCAGATGGTTCATAAAAATATAATTCTCAGATTACAACAAAATTAAATATCTTTCCAGGCACCATCAAGTCAAGGTCGGGCCCGATAATCATTGAAGAACAGCATAAATATGAATAATTAACTTGGCCATCCTATCTTACTTATAACCTTTATCTTGGAATTTACTTAAGCCTCTGAAGCAAGTAATTAACTGCAGACCCCAAAGAAGACAACACTTTCTGCGATATCTCTAACTTTGAAAGTAACAAAGTCAAACTAGAACATAGAACATAGAACAGTACAGCACAGAACAGGCCCTTCGGCCCTCGATGTTGTGCCGAGCAATGATCACCCTACTCAAACCCACGTATCCACCCAATACCCGTTACCCAACAACCCCCCCAACCTTACTTTTAGGACACTACGGGCAATTTAGCATGGCCAATCCACCTAACCCGCACATCTTTGGACTGTGGGAGGAAACCGGAGCACCCGGAGGAAACCCACGCACACACGGGGAGGACGTGCAGACTCCGCACAGACAGTGACCCAGCCGGGAACCGAACCTGGGACCCTGGAGCTGTGAAGCATTTATGTTAACCACCATGCTACCGTGCTGCCCGGAACTACACTGCATGAATTTAGCCTCAAGGTGGCACAGTAGCACAGTGGTTAGCACTGTTGCTTCACATATCTACGGTCCCCAGTTCGATTCCCGGTTTGAGTCACTGTCTGTGTGGAGCCTGCACGTTCTGGTGTCTGCGTGGGTTTCCTCCAGGTGCTCCAGTTTCCTCCCACAAGTCCCGAAAGACGTGCTGTTAGGTAATTTGGACATTCTGAATTCTCCCTCTGTGTACCCGAACATGTGGTGACTAGGGGCTTTTCATAGTAACTTCATTGCAGTGTTAATGTCAGCCTACTTGTGACAACAAAGATTATTATTATTATTCTCACATTACTGTTACCAGAGCTGAAAAAGTAGCATTATAATGCACTACTACACCAACCATTCTAACTTGTCTTCCCAGAGAAACTGTGAATGCTCATTTGCTTTCTTTAAAAAGATTTAATTGAAAACACTAGTTTTACCTTCTAATAAGATAACAGACTGCTTACGGAGGACCTGTACAAGCATTTCATCTAATTCAAGCTCCTGCAGTTTGAAGATTATTTGCTCCTCATTGCGGCAGACCTTGTCTTGTGCATAGAGGCCCTCAGGCATTACTCTTTGCTGACCCATGCCCATCAGCGCTACCTCCATAGCAAGGGTAAGGTAGGATTCGTTGCTATCTAGGTACCCAGACACAGCCACATGTTGGTAGGTAGCGGGCTTCAGATCACTGCTAGAATCTAATGGGAGTAAAATAAATATTAGTCGAAAGAAATCCTGGACAAAATGTCAACATCTGTTCCATAAATTAATTCTGGAACATTTTAAAATCCTAGCTTTTTGCCTGTTAAAACTTGAGAATCCTTATAAACTTGTGGTTTCAGCATTTCATTTGCATTCTTGTATAACAAAATATTAATGCCCCCCCTCCCACACTTCCTCACATCAGATTAAAAAAGGAATTTCATTTTAATGAAATGAAATTTCCATTAACAGCGGCAATTAAAAATCATGTTAGACACTGGTTTAAAATATTTTAAAACAAACAACATTGCTGTGAACTGCTCATTTGCATGTCAAAACGTGCAATTTTAACATTTTTCTGCTCCAACGTGGTATGCAGCTACACCCTGGCTGGGATGCACACCCTTTATTCTCCACTTCCAGCACTATTCCCATTCGGATGTACCAATGTCCAGTTCCACGTTTGTTTAACAGATTTCTCCTGTACATAACATTTAAAAAAATAGTCCAGGTATCATTGCAGGGAACCTGGTGGTTATGGGCCATACTCATTAAACAAATCTTCAATTATCTATTGCTAGTAGTGTATTAAGAACCAAAACCATACTGTAGTTGGGTTATTTCAAGAATAAAAAACATCCCTGTTGAAAACTGGTCTCTTTGACTCTTCCCTTTACCACGCTTTTCACCACTATGTATTTAGTTTCAGATGGGAAAAATGCCAAGTGACCAAGGATATAATTGAGAACAATTAATCGGAGAAGAGCACATCTCATTCAAGGAATCTAAAGTACCCAAGATCAGAATCATAAAACTGGTCTCAGTCACCCATCTCTGTCTACTAAAATAAAGAAATAACAGCTTCCAAATAGGTTCTGCATATAGTAGTTATCCTACAATGCAAAGATACCAACCCCACTGACACAAACGGGTGCAAACGATGAATAAGAGGACACTTTCTTACCTGTTGTGTCCATAGAACTCTCATCCTCTAGTCTACAGGCTTCAGTCAGTGTGATGAAGAGACACCCAATCGGATTCAAAGGATGACCCACCCACCCTTCCAAATTTGTAATTGTAGTTACTCCTCTGTGCAGTAATTCTGAGAAGAAATAATGCATCAAAAATTAATGGTGCTTCTGCTGGCCAATGAAAAATTCTTTAGATTCACTAACAAATCAGCAATATTTTCTGACTGAATTCAAGTCTGAGACATACACAGCATATTTATTTTCTCCAACAGACTTTGTCATCCCCTTTAATTTTGTTCCTTGAAGTTTATTCTCCACTAACATCTTCCTTCAGCTGAGGCAAAGAAAAAGGGCAGCCGTCCTTTACCATGATCAGTTCCTTTATGTGATCATGAGGAGCAATTACAATGGGACAAGCCTAAGTTTTCTCACTACAGAAAATTTAATGGCTTATTTCCAAAATTCAGGCATTCTTCAGGAATGATGAGTTACATGAAGTTCATGCAGCTCCAATGTGAGAACCTTTTTCAGTATGGAAGTTACGTTTTCCCAAGCTTATAAAATACCTACTCCGCTTTTATTGAACATGTGTCCACTCACACTGTGCCATTTAGAAGTGCCTTTACAACCCATGACTTGCAGAATGAATGGAAAACCACCCAATAAGAGCAGACTATGTACCCTGGTTACAAGGTGCTCTTGACGTGGCCCACATTTAGCACGTGTTCGCAGGAACACAAGAAGTTGTTAGACCCTTCTGATGGTTCTATCAGTATTTTATAAGTGGGAATTTGCTTTACTAATAAGTTGATTCCCATTGTACAGTGCCGCACTGTATAATAATCTTCCATGCATTACTGTCATATTGATTGGGCCAGAACTTCCTCAGAGTGACAATCAGCGTTGGATTGCCACTCCGTACCCGCTTATCTTCAAACCCTTTCTCAGAACTCAGGCCTGGTGAGATCGAGACAGTGCAGGGATCACCGGGGCCAAGCAACAAAGTCTAAAACAATCAGCACTGCTGTCATAAAGCAGGTAAGCTTAAAGGTCCCATTGGAAATGACAGGCAAGGCGTAAGTATCTAAGATAAGTGGATGGGATTTGGGGAATTGGTTAGACATGGATGGAGGAGCCAGTCGGTTTGGACTGGAGGGGTCAGGTCAGATATCGGGGGGGTGGGTCCAACCAGTTCAGGCCAGGTTCCCATGTGGGTGAGAGTGTCAAGGAATACTGTGGGGTGCAGGTGGTGGTGGTGGGAAGTCGCCTGTGGGATTGCGTATGTGTGTGTGTGTGAACGCGTTTGTGGGCCCCACGCGGGGATCAGCCTGGGTATTAAAATAGTTAAGCTGAAGTTAGAGGAGGTTTTAGTTCTTCTAACTTTTCCAGAGTAAGTTAACGGTTTAAATCACTTTGTCAAATAGTTCCCAACGCACTGCAATTTCCCAGGGGAATTTAGCACTTTTGGACAATTGCAGCGCAAATGCTTACCCGGAAAGCAAAGACAGAGTGTTACCCACTGAGTTCACTGGTGATGCAGGTATAATTATGGGGACTTGTAGGTTGTCAACTTACATCTAATGGTAGGATTGTGCAGCTGTGGTTGTGATTGTGCATCAGAAATGGTGAGGCCCAAATTCTGTGTGTCCAGGATAGTTTTCTGGAGCAATCTGGCCCAAAATGAAAAAGGGAGCATGTCATATTCGATTTAATGATGAATAATTAAAGCGGCACGGTGGCGCAGTGGTTAGCACTGCTGTTTCACAGCACTGAGGACCCTGGTTCGATTCCAGCCTTGGGTCACTGTCCGTGCGGAGTTTGCACATTCTCTCGCCGTTTGCATGGGTCTGACCCCCATGACCCAAAGATGTGCAGGTTAGATGGATTGGCCACGCTAAATTGCCCCTTAATTGGAAAAAAGAAGAACTGGGTCCTCTAAATTCATACAAAAAAAATGAACAATTAACCAGATTTAGCTAGTAGCTAAACAGAACATGAACATTTATCTAATAGTGACCACAACATGATTGAGTGCAATGCTGTGTTTAAAGGGGAGAAACATCAAACAGCTACTAAAATTCTAGATTTAGTCAAGGCCAATGTCAATGGGATGAGACAGAGATGGTCCACAATTAACAGAGCAAATCTGTTTTTTGGGTTAAATGACAGAACAGTGAACGTATTCAAAAAAGAACTGATGTGATGCAGGCTTCCCCGAAGGGGAAGAGCTCAAATTGCCAAAGAAATCCACGCATGATTAAAAAATTCAAAATAAAGCGAAAAAGAAAAGCATAGAAAAATGGGGAAAAAAAGCACAGATCCTAATCAATGACAGAAAAACAAAACAGAAGAGGACAACAAAACATTGTATGAACTATTTAAAAAAACTATAAAAAGAAACTTGCAATGGATCTCAAAATCAACACAAAAACAAAAACTACAAAAGTGCAGTGCGAGGGCTGATTAAAATGAAGGACTTATTTTTAGAAGGGTTTTTTGCAAGTTCGGAGGAGCTGGGAGAGAAGTTTGGGATCCTGGGAGGGGAGGTTTACAGGTACATGCAGGAATTTTGCAAAAAAGGTATCCCGGACTTTTCTGGTGGCTCCGCCCTCTTCTTTGCTGGGGCGATAGGGTTGGAGGGAGGGGTCATCTCGGTGACCTATGGGAGGATCGTGGAGGAGCATAGGACGTCTCTGGAGAGGGTGAAGGCTAAGTGGGAGGAGGAGCTGAGGATGACGCTGGAGGAGGGGCTGTGGTGTGAGGTGCTGCGGAGGGTGCATGTCTCAACCTCATTTGCGAGGCTGGGTTGATACAGCTAAAGGTTGTACACAGAGTGCACCTGACAAAGATGGGCCAGTTGTTTGAAGAGGTGGAGGTTATTTCTGAGTGATGTCGGAGGGGCCCAGCCACTCACATGCATATGTTCTTGTCCTGCCTGAAGTTTTGGAGGTTGTTCTTCAGCACCATGTCGGTGATCTTGCATATGGATTTAGAGCCTGTGGTGAATGTATTATACCAATAATCCACCAGTGTATTTGTATCTGTGCTGTTGCCCTTGTATTTGGATCTGTGCTATGCTGTTGCCCTTGTGGGCTTCTCCTACGGGCCACTGTATGGCATTATCCATAGGGGAACATGTTGGGGCATGTATGGACTCCGCCTATGGCTGCAACTACCAGGCCGTTACGGCCACTCAACTTATGGAACTCGCCGTCCGAGACATCTACGTGGCGGGAGTTCGGTCCAACTATATGAGACAGCGCCTACTCGAAAAGAGGGCCCTGGTCCTGGATCAGACGGTAAAGTTATCCTCCTCTCTGGAAGTAGCGTTCCAGGGCCTTAACACGTTCCCGGCTGACCACGCGACCCCCTCGTGGACTCCCGACCAAAGACTGCCCCAGGCCTGTGCCGCGCGGCCGTCCGCCCATCAAAGGGGACTACCCTGCTATTTTTGCGGCCAGTCCCAACACCCCCGGCAGCACTGCCCGACCCGTAACGTGAACTGCAGCAGCTGCGGGAGAAAAGGACATTTTGCCAAAATTTGCCTGGCCAGGTCCAAGAACTCTAACTCACAGGCCCGCAGACCCTGCAGTGTGGCAGTGTGCCTGCCGACTCCGCCCCCTGCAGACGCGTCATCAGCCTCGGGGGCAGCCATCTTCCAGCCCTCACAGCACGTGCGACTCACGGGGGCCGCCATCTTGGCCATCCTCCCCCACGCGGCCGGCCACGTGCGATCCATGGGGGCCACCATCTTCCTCACCGCCCGCCACGCTCGACCAACAGGGGCCGCCATCTGCTACGCCGCTCGACGCGAACGATCAACAAGGGCAGCCATCGCGGAGCTGGCCCAGCACCTCCGACCAGGCCGACTACCCACAACTCACCGCGGTCACCCTGGACCAGTCGCGACCCAAACACCTCCGGAGCACCATGATGATGGTCCGGGTAAACGGGCACGAGACGCCTTTTCGACTCCGGGACCACAGAGAGCTTCATTCACCCGGACATGGTAAGACGCTGCTCGCTCACAATTTTTTTTTTTTTTTTAAATAAATTTAGAATATCCAATTCATTTTTTCCAATTAAGGGGCAATTTAACGTGACCAATCCACCTAACCTGCACATCTTTGGGTTGTGGGGGCGAAACCCACACAGACACGGGGAGAATGTGCAACTCCTCACAGACAGTGACCCAGGGCCGGGATTCGAACCCGGGTCCTCAGCGCCGTAGGCAGCAATGCTAACCACTGTGCCACCGTGCCGTCCTGCTCGCTCACAATTTACCCGGCGCACCAAACCATCTCCCTCACCTCTGGGTCGCACTTGGTGCAGGTCTGAGGGTGAAATACCGCAACCCTAGCAATACTGGGCGCCGCGTTCGCCAATTTTAAATTATATGTGCTCCCAGACCTCTGTGCTCCTCTCCTATTGGGACTAGATTTCCAATGCAACCTCAGGAGCCTAACCCTGAAGTTCGGGAGGCCCCTACCCCCACTTACCATATGTAGCCTCGCGACCCTAAAAGTCGACCCTCCCCCACTCTTCGCAAACCTCACCACTGACTGCAAACCAGTCGCTACCAGAAGCAGGCAGTATAGCATAAAGGACAGGACTTTTATCAGGTCCGAGGTCCAGCGACTCTTGCGGGAGGGAGTCATCGAGGCCAGCAATAGCCCCTGGAGAGCTCAGGTGGTGGTTGTCAAACCGGGGAAAAGAACCGGATGGTTGTAGATTACAGCCAAACCATAAACCGGTACACGCAACTCGATGCGTACCCCCTCCCCCGGATTGCAGACATGGTAAACCAGATCGCACACTACCGGGTGTTCTCCGCGGTGGATCTGAAGTCTGTATACCATCAGCTCCCAATCCGCCCGGAGGACCGCCACTACACGGCTTTGGAGGCAGACGGCTGCCTCTTCCACTTCCTCCGGGTCCCCTTTGACGCCACAAACGGGGTCTCGGTCTTCTAAAGAACAATGGACCGAATGGTCGACCAGTATGGGCTGCGGGCCACATTTCCGTACTTGGACAATGTCACCATCTGCGGCCATGATCAGCAGGACCACGAAGCCAACCTCCACAGATTTCTCCAAACCGCCCAAACCTCACGCACAACAAGGAGAAATGCGTTTTCCGCATGAGCAGACGAGCCATCCTCAGCTATGTCATGGAAAACGGGGTTCTAGAACCCGACCCTGATCGTATGCGCCCCCTCCTGCAACTTCCCCTCCCCCACTGCCCCAAGGCCCTGAAGAGGTGCCTCGGGTTCTTTTCATATTATGCCCAGTGGGTCCCCAACTATCAATCAAGCAGGCAGACTGGTAACGTTTTGTTCGCGCACCCTCACCACCTCTGAAATTCGGCACTCCTCAGTCGAGAAGGAGGCCCAAGCCATCATGGAAGCCGTACGGCACTGGAGGCACCACCTCGCTGGTAGGAGGTTTACCCTCGTCACTGAACCAATGATCGGTAGCCTTCATGTTCGACATACACCATCACGCAAGGTGACCGACTACGGGCTTTCCACGATGACCTCTGCCACCCTGGGGTCACCCGGCTTATCCACTATATCAAGGTCCACAACCTGCCCTACTCCACCGAGGATGTCAGAGCCATGACCAGGGACTGCCAGATCTGTGCGGAGTGTAAACCACACTTCTATCGACCAGATAAGGCCCACCTGGCAAAGGCATCCTGGCCCTTTGAGCACCTCAGTATCGATTTCAAAGGGCCGCTCCCCTCCAATAACTGCAATACATATTTCCTCAATATTATTGATGAGTTCTCCCGCTTCCCCTTTGCAATTCCTTGTCCCGACATGACCACGTCCACCGTCATTAAAGCCCTACATAGTGTCTTCACCCTGTTTGGTTTCCCCAATTATGTCCAGTGACCGGGGCTCGTCGTTCATGAGCGACAAATTGCGTCAGTACCTGCTCAGTAAGGGCATCGCCTCGAGCAGGACTACCAGTTATAACCCCCGGGAAACGGGCAGGTGGATAGGAAGAACGCTACGGTCTGGAAGGCGGTCTGGAAGACCGTCCTACTGACCCTGCGGTCCAGGAATCTCCCAGTTTCTCACTGTCAGGAGGTCCTCCTCAATGCGCTCCACTCTATTAGGTCCCTACTTTGCACGGCCACAAACGAGACCCCTCATGACCGCCTATTTGTTTTCCCCAGGAAATCCACCTCAGGGGCCTCGCTTCCGTCCTGGCTGAAGACACCGGGGCCAGTCCTACTCAGAAAGCATGTCAGGAGCCACAAGTCCGATCCTCTGATAGGGAGGGACCAGCTCCTACACTCCAACCCCCAGTACGCTTATATCGAACACCCTGATGGCCGACAGGATATGGTCTCCCTCTGGGAATTGGCGCCCGCCGGTTCCACCACCACCGCCCTTCCATCATATCCCGCCCAACCTACCATGACCAGCGCCCCCGCCGCTATATGGCTCCCGCCCGCCATCCTCCCTTCACCGATCCACAGGAATGAAGCTCCAGAAGAGACGCTCCCGGAGTCCACATCTGTACCCGTCCCGGCGCCCTCACTACCGATGCCAGCACGGACGAGTTTGACACCCGGGCCAGCAACAACGGCAGAGCTTCGGCGATCACAGCGCACAATCCGTGCACCGGACCGGCTGAACTTACGAACCCGTCACCCCCGCCGGACTTCATTTTTTTTTTAACAGAGGGTGAATGTGGTGAATGTATTATACCAATAATCCACCAGTGTATTTATATCTGTGCGGTTGCCCTTGTATTTGGATCTGTGCTATGCTGTTGCCCTTGTGGGCTTCTCCTATGGGCCACTGTATGGCATTATCCATAGTGGAACATGTTGGGGCATGACTCGTCCCCTTGAAGGGAGGTATAAAGAGCAGTCGTCCTGTAGGCGTTTCTCAGTATTGGTTCAGTTGCAGGTAGGCACTGTTCTAAATTGATTAAAGCCACAGTTTACTTCTACTCATGTCTCGAGTGAATTGATGATCGCATCAGAGCCCAGTCCCCTGGGGGACAGATTTGGGGTGTCAGACGTGCCAGAGTTGCTGATGTTTTAGCTTTCGCCTCATTGATCACTCGTAGCCGGGTCCTGTTGGGGTGGAGGTCGGTTTCTCCACCCTGTGCCTCGATGTGGCTGGGGGATTTAATGGAGTTCCTCTATTTGGAAAAGGTGAAAGTTGCTGTGAGGGGGGTGAGTGAGGGGTTCCATAAGAGATAGGGTTTGTTTATACTACATGTCAAGGAGCTGGTTACAGTCAACTGCTGGCGGCGGGGAAGAGGAGGGGAGGTGGGGAGGTTGGTTTTACTTTGTAATTTTGTGAGTTTTAAATGTTAAAATTTTGAGTAAAATTACCCAAAAAAAGAGAAAAGGACAGTAGTTAAAAGCAATGTGGAGCCCTTAAAATCTGACAATGGTTGATAGATAGAAGATAAGGAAGTGGTAGACATGATCAGTAATTACTTCACATCGGTATTTACAGTTGAGGAAGAGGATAACATGTTGGACATCCCATGAAACTAATATTGAATCACTGGCTCACCAAACTTAACACAAGCTAATTAAAAGTAACAAAGAAAATGCTGGCAGTAAGGAGTGATAAACCGCCAAGATCAGATGGCTTTCATCCAAGTGTTTTAAACAAAGTAAGTGAGAACATTGCAGTAAACTGATGCCCTAACAATAATCTTCCAAAGTTCTCTTGATTCAGGAAATGGTCATTTAGATTGTGAAGTTGTACATATCTCTGTGCAATTTAAGGAAGGTGACAGAAGGAAACCAGGGGTTCACAGACTGGTTAACCTAACATGTGTTGTCAGAAAATTACTAGAGTCTATAATTGCAGATGGAATGACTGAGCATCTCAAAAAAATCTTAGCTGGGCAGCACGGCGGCGCAGTGGTTAGCACTGCTGCCTCATGGCACCGAGGACTCGGGTTCGATCCCGGCCCTGGGTCACTGCCCGTGTGGAGTTTGCACATTCTTCTCCTGTCTGCATGTGTCTCACCCCCACAACCCAAAGATGTGTAGGGTAGGTGGATTTGCTACGCTAAATTGCCCCTTAATTGAGAAAAAATGAATTGGGCATTCTAAATTTACAAAAATAGCTGATTAGAGGGTCAGCATGGATTTGTAAAGGGTAGATCATGCCTGATGATTGAATTTTTGAAGAGGTGGCTAGGTCGTGGGCAGGAGAATGTCGATGCATGTTATTTACACAGACTTTCAGAAGACATTCAATAAAGCCCCTAGCTCTGTTAGCTAAAGCTGATGGTATTGAGGGAAAATGATTGGGTGTTGGGCAGAGTGACGTTGATAATACTCTCATTGCTATGTTGTGACTAGCAGTGCCCCCACAGGGGTCTGTGTTGGGGCCTCAACATTACATTGAATGTATTAACAAATTTGATGATGAGGCAGAAAGTCACTTATCCAAGTTTGCAGATGACACAAAGATAAGTGGTATTGTAAGCAATGCACGTGGAAAAATAAAATTATAAAAAGAGCTGTTAATAGATTAAGTGAATGGGCAAAACTGTAGCAAATAGATTTTGATGTAGGTAAGTGTGAAGTCATCCACTTTAGAGCTAAAAATGATAGATTAGAGTACTTTCTAAATAATGAGAAGCCAGAAAAAGCGGGGAACCAAAGAAACTTAAGAGTTTATGTAGGTTCAGATGTCACGAAAAGGTACAAAAAAATTTTAAAGGGCAAATAGACTACTGGCCTTTATATGCAGAAGGCTAGGAAACAAGGGGTTAGAAGTTATGCTGCAACTGTACAAAACAGTGGTTTTACCAAACTAGGAACACAATTTAGTTCTGGCCACCACACCTTAGGATGGATATATTTCCTTCAGAGCTAGTGCAGCATAGATTTACTAGAATGATACCTCGCCAAGCATGAATTTACAAGGAGCAATTACAGTAACCAGTATCGGACTCCCTGGAGTTAAGGATAAGGGGCGATTTGATGAAAGTTTCAAATAAATAACGGGGAACTGATAGGTAGAGAGAGAGAGAGAGAGAGAGAAACTATTTCCGCTGGTTGGGGGAACCTGGCTGGTTGGGTGAGGATGGCATTGTCTGAAAATACGAGCCAGATTTTTCAGGAGGGAAGCCAAGAAACACTTCCAACACAAATGATAGTAAAACATTGGAACACTCTTCCACAAATAGCAGTTAAATGCTGGGTCAGTTGTTAATTTTAAATCCGAGACTGATAGATTTCTGTTAATCAAACGTATTAAACGGACATGGGCAAATACATGGATATGGAACACTGCCACATGTATGTGGAGTTAGTTCACAAAATCAGCCGAATGGTGAAACAGCTTGAGGGCCTACCTCTGTTCCTATATTCCTAGGAGTTTGCAAATTGCATAGAAAATGAAATACATTACAAGTATTCTTTTGAAATGGTTCTGCAGCCAGGTGAGGTGGAGAGTTTGTCTGCTACTGTGAAGATAGACTCTGCAGCAGCACAGGCTGATCAGCAGTATCAAAAGGCAGCAGTTGGTTCTGAATCCATCTAGATGGGGCTGAGGAGAGAATACTGCCGAATCTTCTTCTTCCCATTACCAAACAACAAAGAAGGCCTGTCTACAGCAAGGTGCTACTTTACATCTTAAAACACATTTTCAGGTTGCACAATGCATCAAAAAACTCGACGTAACTCTCAAATATGAGTGAATACACAAATTAAAACTTCTTCAACGAGTCCCGTGACAACTTGTCAATGCATGAGGGAACCTTCCAGACTCTCTGCCATCATTACGAAGTTAACTGAAATCTCCAGGCTCAATTTAACAGAAACCTCAAACTCTCAGCAGGTCAGCCAACATCTGCAGAGAACACAGAAAAGTTAAAAATTTGGAGGTGAACATTGGACTAAGATCTACAGCCAGAATTTTAGCTCATCTGTTCTCTCCGCAGATGCTGCCTGATCTCCAGAGTTTCCAGCATTTTCATTTTAGTTTGAGAGTTCCAGCATTTATGGGTTTTGTTCCATATACAGCAAAGTTATTTGCACATTTAATCTGTCCTACAAGAAGCTGCTTTGTGACACTTATTACAGGACTCACCTTTCTTTTGATGTTTATAAATTTCTAGCTGCCGTTGCTGCTGTAGACGGAGTGTATTGATGATTGCAACAGCTAACCGGAGAGCTTCTTTAGGATAACCATGGGAACGTAGGGCATCCACTCTGGCACAGGCAGTGGGAACGTGTTCTACGAGTATGAGAAAAGTTTGGAGAGGAATTAGTATGAGGCCATTTTTTGTGACGGCCGAGGAGTTAAGAGCAAGGCAAAAGATTTTAAAAGCAAAGTAAATTGTATACTTTACCTAACCACAGAGGCTGCCCATGTGCGTTGAAAAGAAGGCTCTCACTCTCTCTCTGGTAAGAGGGTGACACATAAAAATCACAACTAATAATACGCTGAAGATGACTATCCTGCCAGTGTAGATCACAAGCCTCCATTGCACGTGTGAAAACAGTCCGCCGTGGCCTAGCTAAGGACTCTGTTAGGAGAAAATATTGTGGAAAAAAGTTACTATATGCAGTTTACAGGGAGTAAAGAACTGCAAGGATTAGCAGCAGTTTGAAATCTTCTGCATTACTGACCAGCTGAATACTATAATTTGAAACAAGAGTTGTTCAAGATCCCAGTTTTGAGCTACATGTATCCTTAAAATGTTACACAAGCACACGAGGAACAGAAACATTGGCCCCTCAAGCCTCTTCACCACTCAATAAGATAATGGCAGATTTGCTCTGGGCCTCAAGTTCACTATCCTCCATCTTCCCCTTAACCCTTAACTCAACCATAGTTCAAAAATCTATCTCAGACTTGAATATATTCAATGACCAACTTCCAAAGTTCACTGTGGAAGAGAATTCAAATGATTCCTGACCTCAAAAGAAATTCCACCTTATGTCCATCTTAAATGGCCAACCCCTTATTCTGAGACCATTGCATTCGTTCTGGAGTCCATACTGGAGGCAACATCCAGTATTTACACTGTCAACCCCCTTCAGAACATTATGTTTCCATAAAATCATAGTACCAGGGACCCGGGTTCAATTCCATCCTTGGGTGACTGTGTGGAGTTTGCACGTGCTCCCTGTGTCTGCGTGGGTTTCCTCCGAGTGCTCTGGTTTCTTCCCACAGTCCAAAGATGTGCAGGTTAGGTAGATTGGCCATGCTGAATTGCACGTAGTGTCCAAAAAAAAACAAGAAAAAAGTTACTGGGTTACAGGGTAGGGTGGAGGTGTGGACTTAAGTGAGGTGCTCTTTCCAAGGGCCAGTGCAGATTTGATGGGCTGAATGGCCTCCTTCTGCACTTTAGATTCTATGAATAATAAAGAATGGGTGGGATTTTCAGCAACCCCGTGGCACGCTTGGTTGCAGTGGCCCACTATTGGCCGTCGGCGAGATCTTCTGGTGTCATCACTGTCAACCGTTGTTCGCACATGACAGTCACCGTCAGTAGGACTGAAAAATGCCGCCAATGGGAAGGGCCGTAAAATCTCGCCCAATGTCCAGTGGAGTGATCCAGAACTTTGGAAAGCCTCCAATTTAGTCCTTCACTCACTCCATTAGCCTAACCCTAGAACATGGAAGTCTTTCTCATAACGAGATAATGGGCAATAGTTGTACAGGTTATAAGAGACTTGTGTCAAAATGATATAAACCATAAAAAAGTTGGAGACATTACAACAGACAGTTGCGCTAACAGTGAGCTTGGTGGCCCAAACTTGCCAGAAAGCAATTCCTATCATGGCAGCAAAATGTGGCACTGAATGTACTTCCAGTTGTCTTCAATGTTCTATATCAGTGCAAGTAACTAATCTAGCTCGTGCTGTGCCTGTATCATATCCTTACAGTGCAGGAGGCTGCCATTTGGCCAATTGAGTCTGCACCTACCCACTGAAAGAGAAATTCACTAAGCACATTTCCCAGCCCTGTCCAAATAACCCCTTAACCTAACCTACACACATTTTTGGACACCAAGGGGCATTTTTACATGGCCAATCCACCTAGCCTGCACATCTTTGGGCTGTGGGAGGAAACCAGAGCACTCGGAAGAAACCCACGCAAACATGGGGAGAATGTGCAAACACCACACAGTCACCCAAGGTTAGAATTGAACACGGGTCCCTGGTACTATGAGGCAGCAGTGCTACCCACTGTGCCACGGTGCTGCCTGTTATATTACGCTTTGTGGTAATATGTCATTATTCTTTGCCTTTTGATCCAGAATGGTCTGATGAGTTGATGATGAAGAAACTACTAATCTTTAGATTGAAGCAAAATTAATTTATTGAATAACGATTAATTGAATAAAGTTTGCACACACTACTGAGCTATAACTACTAATAAAGTACGGTTGAATCTGTTAAACAGAAATCTATAATATAGTATTAACTAATGATGACCTTGTGTTAACTCTCTAATCAAAACTACTCCTCATGCTGTGATCAATACTTCTCCTCTGCTAACCACCCAGCATTCCCAGAGGTCTGATATTTATACCGGGACCTTAGGGTGCCCTCTAGTGTTTGAATTACATGGAGATGTAATAATTAACCCTTCACTGGCGTACCTATACACATATCATTGCACTGCCCCTATCTTTCTTACTATTCACCAATTAAATATTAACCGGTTCTTCAAAGTTGCATCTCAAAAGAAGAAATCTTCAACGAGATCTTTGTTACTGCTGACAGGTTGTGAAATGCAGTTAAGCATTAATAATGGTATAATGATAGCTCCTACATTAACAAACAGCCATTGTAACTGCTAGAACATATTTTTAAATACTATCACTGACAGGTAGCCTTTTGTTCTTAAAATTAAAGGCTGTGGGTTTAAATAAAATTCAGTTTTAGTATTTCTTTTTACGACTCACTAACACAGCAGGCTGTTTTATTTCATTTTAAAGCACTGGTGATTTAAATGACTTCACAGCTTGACAGTTCTACAGACTGCATAAGCCCTTCAAGAGCACTTACAACCACTCTTTAAAAAAAAAAATGTATAACTCCCACACTGAAGGTTAAGGCCCTTTCGCTGAGTTCAAATGACCCTGCTGAGTTTGGGTTTCCCTCATGCGAGTCACGTGCCAGCCCCTTTCCCTTGCAGGTAAACATGTGATCTGTCAGAAATGGGGGTGGATGACAAAATCCAGGTCCCGTCCGCCATTTTTAAAGGCCCACAGAGTCTCCACGACTTTGAAAATCTATCCAAAATATTTAAATCCGATCCTGCTTTAAATTTGACAGGGCATCCAAGATACTCTTACTCATCTACTACACCTCCTCCCTGTCTATCCTTGAATATTGGGATCCTGGTTTCGGTGACTTAACTAACGTTGGGCAGAGTGGTGAGATCAGCATCCTTGGCTGGATGAGAATAGGGAGAGTGGATAAGTCGCAATTTCTGCTGCTCCTGATTACAATCCAACAATCTCTCCTGCTTAGATTTTTGACAAATGCATTAGTGGGCTCATCTGCGATTCCTTCCTAGTAATTTACCAACAAACATAAGCACACAAAGACAGGTCACCATGTATTCATCAAACTATATACCATGCATGAGTTAACACTTTTAAGAGTCAGTTGAAAACAAAATAGTTAACTTCAACAGCACCTTCAAATCTAGGAAATGAAAGGGCCAAGGGTAGTAGACAAATGGGAACGTCACCACCTGGATGTCCCCCCTTCCTCTCCCCCCTCTTCCTGCCCCCCCCCCCCCCCCCCCCCCCCCCCCCCACGTCACCTACCATCTTGACTTGGAACTATGTCACAGTTGCTGGCTCACGAATTTGGAATTCCCTTTCCAACAACACTGTGGACGTACTCACACCAGATAGACCGCAGAGGTTCAAGAAGGCGCCCACCAGTACCTTATCACATGTAATTAGAGATGGGGACACTGTCGCATCCCATGAAAGCATAAAAACTGAAGTGATTTGATATCCAGGTTGATTATCACAGTGTTCTTTCATCTTTGAAACCTAGGTTTAAACCTGTGCAAAACAATGGTTTGAAAGTCTTTTTCTCTGGCTGTGGGGTCGAATGCGAACTTTGATTAGCATTTTTCAATCTAGTTCCTCATGGGCAAAGGTCCATGACATCCTTAATTTGGAAAGTTTATTCAGACAGGAAAGATAACGTAGAAAATGAAAAATATCTCAATAGTACAGTCGCTATACTGAGAAGGGGTGAAGATCAACATCAACTATATTTTTGCCTTCTGCTCTCCAAATTGATCTTTGATTTAATTGTGCTGGTATACACTGAGTCAAAACAAATAATCCACTGATTGGAGCAGTCAAGTGTTATGGGATTAACTACCTGAAGTTTGCACAGAGCAAAAGATACCAGTACAAGGGTTGTATTGAAGCACTGTTTAGTTTCAGGGTGAAAAAATGCTGGTTCAATTTCCGTGTCATGAAACATGTTATTATAAATGGATATCTTTTTAGTGCCAATAGTGCTCAGTGTGGAACGCAAATTTAGCCCTTCATGTTCCTGTGAACTTTTAGGTGGTTGTTTGGTAATGTTGCAGAAATTTGGGTCCAGCTACTTTTTTTTACCACTTCGACTGGGGAATGTGAGCTAAAAAAGCAAAATAAAAACAAATTATAAATACCTTAAATCTGACTGAGTGGAGTGGAGTTATTTGTTTGCGGTGCTGGAGATGTTTGGGATTGGATCTAAGTTTGTGGCATTATTATACAAAGATCTGACAGCATGTGTGCAGATGAACGATATAGAACATAGAACAGTACAATATAGTACAGGCTCTTCAGCCCACAATGTTGTGCCGACCATTTATCCTAATCTAAGATCAACCTAACTTACACCCCTTCAATTTACTGCCGTCCATGTGCCTGTCTAAGAGTCGCTTAAATGTCCCTAATGACTCTGACTCCACCACCTCTGCTGGCAGTGCACTCCACAAACCCACTACTCTGTGTAAATAACCTACTTCTGACATTTCCCCTATACCTTCCTCCAATCACATTAAAATTTTGTCCCATCGTGACAGCTATTTCCACCCTGGGGAAAAGTCTCTGCCCATCCACTCTATTCATGCCTCTCATCACCTTTGTACACCTCTATCAAGTTACCTCTCTGCCTTCTTCGCTCCAGTGAGAAAAGCCCTAGCTCCCTCAACCTTTCTTCATAAGACATGCCCTCCAGCCAGGCAGCATGCTGGTAAATCTCCTCTGTACTCTCTCCAAAGCATCCACATCCTTCCTATAATGAGGCGACCAGAATTGGACACAATACTCCAAGTGTGGTCTAACTAGAGTTTTATAAAGCTACAGCAAAACCTTGCGGCTCTTAAACTTAATCCCCCGTTAATGAAAGCCAACACACCATATGCCTCCTTAACAACCCTATCAACCTGGGTGACAACTTTGAGTAATCTATGCACGTGGACCCCAAGATCCCTCTGTTCCTCCACACGTCCAAGAATCCTGCCATTTAACCCTGTATTCAGCATTCAAATTCAACCTTCCAAAATGAATCACTTCACATTTATCAGGGTTGAACTCCATCTGCCACTTCTCAGCCCAGCTCTGCATCCTGTCAATGTCCTGTTGTAACCTGCAACAACCCTCAACACTATCTACCACTCCACCAACCTTCATGTCATCGGCAAACTTACTAACCCACCCTTCCACTTCCTCATCCAAGTCATTTATAAAAACTGCAAAGAGCAGAGGTCCCAGGGACAGCACGGTAGCATTGTGGATAGAACAAATGCTTCACAGCTCCAGGGTCCCAGGTTCGATTCCGGCTTGGGTCACTGCCTGTGCGGAGTCTGCACATCCTCCCCATGTGTGCATGGGTTTCCTCCCACAGTCCAAAGATGTGCAGGTTAGGTGGATTGGCCATGCTAAATTGCCCTTAGTGACCAAAATTGCCCTTAGTGTTGGGTGGGGTTACTGGGTTATGGGGATAGGCTGGAGGTGTTGACCTTGGGTAGGGTGCTCTTTCCAAGAGCCGGTGCAGACTCGATGGGCCGAATGGCCTCCTTCTGCACTGTAAATTCTATGATTCTATTCTATGATTCTATATTCACAAGATGTGGAGATGCCGGCGTTGGACTGGGGTGAGCACAATAAGAAGTCTTAGAACACCAGGTTAAAGTCCAATATGTTTATTTCAAACACTAGCTTTCGGAGCACTGCTCCTTCCTCAGGTGAATATTCCTAATGATGTAACATTCATCACAACTACCTGAGAAGCCACCTAACTAATGGATGGCAACTGCATCTAAAAGAAAGCAGCAGCAAATTAAATCACGTAATACTGTATATTTTTAAAGAATTATTTCTATTCAAGTTGTCTAAAACACACTGTAGATTAATTATGCAGAAGGTAGAAGCTTAAATTACTGAGTTTCAAATAGAGAGCACTTCACGAGGAGATGTGGGGCTGGATTCTACAGGGGGTTGGGGGGTGGTGGGGTGAGAGATTGAGGGGTCAGACTGCTCATCCCCGGTAGAAGGAAGATCTGCCAACAGCGGACATGCCGGAAAGAAGCCTGTCCCAAAGGCACAACGCATTCCATAGCAGGAAATACCCAGTGTGAGGAAGTCTGACCCCCAAGAGCCCCTTTCCAAAACTGTAAGGATTAGCGGGATGGCTGCCAGAGATAGGCAAGCTCTGGACCTATAGGGCGGAGAGGGATCCAATAAGCAGAGGTGGTGAGAAGTGGGTGGGATGCCGCCCCTAATACACACAGCAGAATCCCCATATTAGGTGCCCTCCACCTCCTTTACTTTTTCATCTCGGGAACAAACAAATGCCCTGCTCGCATCAACCATATTATGGCATGATGTTACTGACACCTGGTCAGCTCTCAGCAGTGGCTAAGATATTGGACCAGAACAATAATGTTTGTTAGGCAGTGCGTAAAAATAAATTCGGTCCAGAAGTGATAACATAAGAAATAGGTGTGGTTATTTTATAAACAAACTATTAGAACAAAAGAAAAAAGGAAACAATATTTAAACTTTTGAATTTCAACCCTAACAATAACAGATTACATGTAATTTCTTAACCCAAATACGAGTTCCAAATAAACAGCACTTCAAATGAACATACAGCTCTCATTCCACTTAGACAGGTGGTCAACGGTAATACTTGTATTTAGGATGCAATTTTCTGCTGTTAGTGACGTTCCTTCAGAGCCCCCTTTGAAAGCCCACCTCTGAGGGAGCTTTCCACTACTTCTTTCGGTGTTTTTTTCAAATCATTCTCCCCACCGGTTCAAACAGGATTCTTTATCTCTCTCGAGCTCTGCCCAGCCCCTCAAACAATAGTTCTCTCCTGCGGTCTCCAGACATTTTCTGTTTGATTTCCTGCTCCCGTTTATACAAAAGGACAGAGCCATGCTATTGATATGCAACTAACCTCCCAGATACGGAAGAAAGACCATCAGACTCTAATGGACTAATGGCTGGTCAAACGAGTGTCCCGAAGGAGAATGAATATCGAATGAATCATCCTGTCTAAACAGGTGCATCCTGCATATTTCCACTAACGAGTTTAAATCTAAATGAGACAGTGTAATTCAGGCTAGGTGTGGGAGCATTCCTTTGACTTCCGTTGCTAGCAGTTTTTTTTTCTCTCTCTGTTAACCCCAAAATTGCCTACTACCTTTTCAATCCCATTCCTGACCTTAATTCCCTAATATCTCCCTCTCGTAATTCATGGGCAGCATAATATCCTGGTCAAGCCTGAATGACCTTTAATTAGTTTTCTGCATATGACAGGTGGGCTGTGGATTTCGGCAGCTGCCCCTAGCATATTATGCAGGTCAGTTCGGGGATGGGTGGAAAGGCAGTGGGCAGCAAACAGACATATTTTTCATGCTCCCCTGGCATGGACATGCAAAAGCCTATGCTTTGAATGGTGAAGAATATATGCTTTGTCAAAATAAAGGAGAAACGGATACTAAATTACGGTTCTAATGTTAATCACTACTATCATATTGGAACCCACAAATCATGACGGATGTATGACTTTCCCAACATTTTCACATTGTACTTAAAAAATCTCTATTCATAGATTTGACTCCCCAACAGGGGATGCAAATTCCAAAAGCATGATGTTATGTATTTAACACTCGGCATTATAAGCTATTTTCCTTATCCTCCTTGCATCAATTATTGACAAAGTGACAAACTATTGTGAGACAGATAAATCTCATTGGGAACAGGAATTTCCAGTCCCTCCTGCCACGAGACAGGAAATTCCCACCCAAAGTCAATGGATCTTTTGCTGGTCCGTCAAACTTTCCACCCCTGCTCAAATTCCTGCGGCAGGCAGGACTGAAAATGGGATTGGAAAACCCTAACTCAGGATGAAAATCTTGTTGCGGACGTGATGTCACAGTGGGAATGATGCGAGACTAGCAATCCAGAGGCTCTGGCCAATGCTCTGGGGACACAGCTTCAAATGGCACCATGGCAGGTTGTGGAATTTAAATTCTATTAATAAATTTGCAATTAAAAGCTAGCTGCGGTTATGGTGACCAAGAAACCATTGTCGATTGTTGGAAATATCCATCTGGTTCAGGGCAGAAACCTGCCAACCTTGCCGGGTCTGGATATTCTAGACTCCAGACCAACAGTAATGTGGTTCACTGGTAAATGCTCCCTGAAATGGCCTAGCAAGCCACTCAATTGTATCAAACCACTGCAAAGTCTGAAATGATTGAAACCGGACGGACTACCTGACATCAACGTATGCAGCGAAAACGTCAACGGAACATCCAGGACTGTCGACCCTGCAAATTCCTCCTTTCTAACATCTGGGAGCCAGTGCCTAAATTGGGAAAGCGGTCTCACAAACTAGTCAAGCAACAGCGTCACATAGTCATACTCACAGAATCGTAGCTTGCAAATCATGTTCCAGGCATGTCCTGTCCCACCGACAGCAGTAAATTACAGTTGGGAGGGATTTGCCTTGGGAGTCCTCAACATTTGACTCTGGACCCCATGAAGTCTCACGGCATCAAGACAAACTTGAGTGAGGAAAGATCCAGAGAGCTACCCATACTCACCCCCCCCCCCCCCCCCCCCCCCCCCACACCAGCTGATGAATCAGTACTGTTCCATGATGAACACCACTTGAAATATTTATATTTTAAAAGAAAGAGTTGAGTTTATAATATTCAGGACTGAAAATGCTGCTAACATATTACGTAGAAGCATATAAAATAGGTGCAGTAGGAGGCCATTTGGCCCTTTGAGCTGCTCCGCCATTCATTATGATCATGGCGGATCATCCAACTCAACAGCCTAATCCTGCTTTCTTTTTATTATTATTCGGATACAGGCATCGCTGGCTGGGACAGCATTTATTGCCCATCCCTGAAGGCATTTAAGAGTCAACCTTATTGCTGTGGGTCTGGAGTGACATGTAGGCCAGACAAGGCAAGGACAGCAGATTTCCTTCCCTAAAGGGCATTAGTGAACCACACAGGTTTTTACGACAAGACAATAGTTTCATGGTTTAGACTTTTTAATTTTTATTGAATTCAAATTTCACCAACTGCCATGGCGGGATTTGAACCCTGGCCCCCAGAGCATTAGCCTCGGTCTTTGGATTCCTAGCCCAGTGATAATACCACTATGCCACTGCCTCCCCTCATATCCATTGTTCCCCTTTGCCCCAAGTGCTATATCTAATTGCTTCTTGAAAGATTTCAATATTTTGGCCTCAACTCCTTCCTGTGGTAACAAATTCCACAAGCCAACCAATCTCTGGTGAGTGAAAATGCTGGAAAATCTCAGCAAGTCTGGCACCATCTGTAGGGAGAGAAAAGAGCTAACGTTTCGAGTCCGATGACTCTTTGTCAAAGCTTTTATCCAATCTCTGGTGAGGAACTTTCTCCTCATCTCTGTCCTAAATGGTCTACCCATATCCTCAGACTGGTTCTGGACAAACCCACCATTGGGAATATCCTTCCTGTCTAGTTCTGTTACAATTTTATAGGTTTCTATGAGATCCCCCCCTCATTCTTCTGAACTTCAGTGAATTGCAATGTTTGGTTATCCTCCAAATTTCCCAGCATAAAGAGCAGCAGAGTGACTACTCAGTCATGAGTAGGTGCGAATAGTAATCTGTTGTTACTCACATAGTTTTCCTAATGGGGTAAATGGCGGGTTGAGAAAAGAGCAGCGACTCTCTCATCAGAGCCTCATTCCAAGACCATGAGAGATTATCCTGAACAATAGCAATTCTTACCACATGTTAATGGCATGTGTGAGGAAAGTTGAGCACATTAGACAAATAATATTTACCATATTTAGAAGACAGCAACAATTCAACTCAATGCAAACAGTTTAATAATGAAGTCTGGAATGCATATCATAATGCAAGCATCATGTTAGCGAGTGCATGCCTTAGAGTGTCAAATGGGTGGTGCGGCAATATGAAGTGATGAACATTAAAACGCACAGAAATTTAGACATAAGGCAACAAAACAAGGTACACGGTATAAATTAGATCTTTGGAAAAAATATGCTTTCTTTTCTCCAGGGATGGGGCTAAATTATATATTCAAACAATTGTCTTAGAATCTTATACGGCAATTCAATAGTTCTATAATAATAATAATCTTTATTGTCAGAAGTAGGCTTACATTAGCACGGCAATGGAGTTACTGTAAAAGCCCCTAGTTGCCACATTCCGGCGCCTGTCGGGTACACAGAGGGAGAATTCAGAATGTCCAATTCACCGAACAGCATGTCAGTTGGGACTTGTGGGAGGAAATCGGAGCACCCGGAGGAAAGCCACGCAGACATAGGGAGAACGTGCAGACTCCGCACAGACAGTGACTCAAGTGGGAATCGAACCTGGGACCCTGGTGCTGTGAAGCAACAGTACTAACCACTGTGCTACCGTGCTGCCTGTATCTTAATTAGGTACCTAATTAAGTGTTATTCTTGCAACAATTATTTAACTTTTCATAACCTAACAAGACTAAATGGCTAATAAATGGCAGCTTATATCAGTGAGACTTGGGTTTATGCTATTTCAGATGATGGGATGCAAACGTTCCCATGTTTTACTCATGTGAAATTAGTTTAAGCAAACTCAATCCAGTTCTGATGGGATGGGCACACAGTACAAAATTGTCCCTTATTTTCTGCAAATGTAATATTGGGCTGGTTTCTCCGTTTCCGAGACTAAGTTCTCCCACCGGAGTAGGATCACCCCTGGTCTGCGTGGCGCTAGGACCGGCAGCCAGGAGCGATTTACTCTCACTTGCCATGCAAATTTATGCATGATGGGGAGCTCGAGGGATTCCATTCTGAATCCTGCTATTAGATGGGTCACGATATTGAGCAGGCAGCCTGATATGGAGGTCTGCCGGCTGGCTCCCCCATTCTCCATCCCCCCAATCCCCGCTGGCATGTAGGGGCATTCTCAACCCTCCCGTCGCCAATAGAATTCTGAGTCATCCATCATTAGCACGCATATAGGTGGGTGACCTCAACCGCCCCCCCTCCCCCAAAATCAGAGTCCCCCACTTCAGAGACCCCCTCTCCAAATCAGTCACTCCTGTCTGGAAGCTAAAGAGCAGTACAGGGTCGGAATGGTGGGTGGTGGTGGTTGGGGGGGGGGGGGGGGGGGGGGGGCGGGGGGAAAGAGAGAGAAGAGGTCTCTCAATGCAGGGGGCCCTCTCACAGTAGGGGGGGGCGGGGAGATCTCTCAATGGAGGGGGCTCTCTGACAGTAGGGGGGATTCTTTGACGGGGGGGGGACAGACGTGCACGGTGAGGGCAGACTCGTATGGGGGGGGCAGCCTCTGACAGTGGGAACTCTGATGGGGCAGCCCCTAGCGGACGGTCTCTATTGGGGGACGGGGTCCTCCAATGGACTTTAAGAATAATCATTATTATTGTCACAATTAGGCTTATATTAACACTAGTGGCACCTATGATCCACTGTGGAGTCCACTGGGTCAGGGCCATGCTGGAAAATACATGCACTGATTCACGCCAGCGTGAAGCCGGGTCAAGAGGGCAGGAGCATCACAGAGGCGTGGGGAATCTGGTGCAAATGACATATTTGTATCTTCTCGCCGCACAGGGCCTGTAGAAACATACTAAATAGAAGTAGGCGGAGTCCATTCGTTCCTTTGAGCCTGCGCCACCGATCATGTCTGATTATCAAATTCAATACCCTGATGCGGATCCCTCCCCCTCCTAATCCCTTGATCCCTTTCGCCCCAAGAGCTATATCTAAATCCTTCTTGAAATTGCACAACGTTTTGGCCTCAACTACTTTCTGCGGCAGTGAATTCCACAGATTCACCACTCTCTGGGTGAAGAAATTTCTCCTCATCTCAGTCCTAAAAGGTTTACCCCTTATCCTCAAACTATGACCCCTAGTTCTGAACTCCACCACCATCGGGAACAATTTTTCTGAATCCACCCTGTCTAATCCTGTTTGAATTTTGAAAGTTTCTATGAGATCCCCTCTTACTCTTCTAAACTTCCAATGCAGCCTGGGAACCAGAGCATCAGAACACATTTTCAGCCCAACGCATTATTCTCCGCTGCAGGGAACCCTGCTACTGGTGGCAGACAGTGGACAACCCACCCCATTATTTCTGATATGGGAAGTGGGAAGAAAACCATGCCATTGTGCTCGATGGTCATTTTCTGTAATGTGGATTGTGTCAAAGGCAACTTGTCTGTCAAAAGGTAGCACCTGCCTGTGCTTTACCTGACTTTAGTGTTGTGATGGCACCAACTCCGTGCAAAAGAGTCTATACGACAGCATGCAGCTAATTCAGGACATTTATGTTGAGTGGACATGTTGGAGTACTATCCTGAACTCATCCTTTCCTTGGGAGTGGAATTTGGTCTCAAGACATCCATTCCCCACCGCCCCCTTTCCCCAGCACACATTAAGTGCCATTAATTGCGGACTGATAGCAGATTTAGAAAATAGATGATCATTAAAAATAACATGACACCCAAAATCATCTGTCTACTGAACTCCATGTGGGAGCTGCAAGGGAAGCTGATTTTGTAATCAGCAAGAAAAATCATGGCCCCATGTCTGTGTGGGTTTAACCCTACAACCCAAAAGATATGCAGGCTAGGTGGATTAGCCACGCTAAATTGCCCCTTAATTAGAAAAAAAATAATTTGGTACTCTAAATTTTAAAAGCATGCCAATGCTAAGGCGTCGAACTTTTAGTTACTGAAGCAGAAATCTATGCAGAAGTTTTATTCGCGATAATATCTATGCAGTGATGTTCTCTTTTAAGTTTCTTGTAGAAGTCAAAAATTACACAAGTAGAGGTGAATTATTAATTTATTCCACAGCTTTGCAGTTCTTTCCAGGCATCCATATTTTCCGGAATACGCATTTGCTCTTATGAAAGTGAATTGTGCCATTTGTTTTAAAACAGCTGGAAAAATGAAAGATTAACTGCAACATTCTCAAAGTTGTTTTCCAATATCTTCACTGGTGCGTAGAGGAGATAATGACAATAATAATCTTTACTAGTGTCACAAGTAGGCCTACATTGACACTGCAATGAAGTTACTGTGAAAAGCCCCCAGTCGCCACACTCTGGCACCTGTTCGGTTTCGGGAGAATTCAGAATGTCCAATTCACCTTACAAGCATGTCTTTCGGGACTTGTGGGAGAAAACCAGAGCACCCGGAGGAAACCCATGCAGAAACGGAATGTGCAAACTCCACACAGACCGTGACCCAAGGCATGAACCGAATCTGGGTCCCTCGTGCTGCGAAGCAACAGTGCTAACCACTGTGCTACCGTGTCGCCCTACATTGTCGAGATGAAAATTGGTTGGAAGGAGTTATTGAGATGGATTTTGCACAGAAGATAAATCAATTGGATTAACATTGAGATCATTTAAGTATTCTTGGGTTCAATGACTGCTGATGAAATCATCTAATACACTGCAAAGCCACCAAATAATTACCTTGCAGTATTGGTAATAGTTAAGTAATTACAAATCTGTATTCCCTGCATACAATTTAACCCTAGTTTTAGATTAATATGTAGTGACTTGGTAGTACAGACCATGATTACTGCTGAAAAATAAAGTAGTAAAAATCAGCAATCAGGCTTGCAGTGTGACTCACTTACCCATGCTAGAAGTTATATATATTACATACAGGGCCCTGTCCTTTACAGATAGAAGGAGCATGTCCACGCATTGCGTCTTTTTCAACTAAACTAAAGCATGGGTGATAGCCAGAGTCAACCTGCCTGGTTTGAATTTAAGCAAAAACCTGACAGTTAACTGTTGCCTGGTGTATTCTCTCTAGCGACACCTCCATCAGAGTCCACTTGCCAACCAATTATTGTCCCCTTTTTAATTGGTATTCTCAGGAATTTGCCCTGATGAGTGCAATATGAAAAGCTTCAACAGCATCCATGTTTTCAGATTAGTATGAACAGACCAAAGCAGTGATTAAGTCAATTACAAGTTAAGTTAATCGAAGTTTTTTTTCCTGCTCAACTTCTACAAATTTTTTTAATGAAGGGATTCTATGATGTCCCACAAGTCTATTCTTGATTTGCTAGCATATTATTTTGTCTGCTATAATATTTACAGCAAGTGATAAGCAAATGATAACTGACACTATCTGGAAGACAGGAAACTCCCAGGGATGTTTTACTATTTGCCGGGGACGGGAGTTCCCACACAAGAGGGCGGAATCTTGTTGCGGCGTCAGTAGTCTTGCACGCCAGTTGGAGAGCCAGAGAGATCCATGCTGCTGCCTCATTTTAGGAAGGCCAGCTGAACCACAAGCCAATTAGGCAGTGGTGAGGCCAGTATCAGGCCATTCCTTGAAATCAAGATCTTGCCCACTGAGAGTTGTCAGCCAGTCGGGAGACCGGCTGAGTTCTTCCACTCAGCAGTGCCATTGGTGAGGCCGTGGCTGCTACTGAAGGACAGACATTGGAGTCCCAAGATCATAGAGCAACGCAGGATCACAGCTAAGAAATGTGGGGGTGGGGTAGGGAGGGATAAAGGTTGTGGGGAGATGCATGCAGGGGCCTCAGCACCAAGGCAGGGGGTGACTCTCAATGGGTTCCCCCTTCCTAATGCTCAGTCCCTTAATCAGGTGCTGAATGCTTTTGAATGAAGGACCTCCATCCCCAGGAAGGGACAAACTGGCTGTGCAGTTTTAGCTGCCATGCACGCTGCTTGGAGAAAGGCCCACATGCAGATGATTTAATAGCAGCTGTGGCAGCAAGCTAGCCAGGTTCCCACCTCTGAGGTCGCCTGGAAGAGAGCGGTACATTTTGCTCAGAATATTTTTGAAAACCACTGTTGTACAAGTCGTGTGCTGCCCCATGAATCCCAGTGTGTTAGAACTTTCAGATTCACAAAATGATTGTTAACCCCAACAGAAAGTGTGTCATTCAATTACTCATCGCTACAACAATCTAAGTATACATTATTTAATGTTTATTAAACTATTATAATTACATTATTTTGTGCATTTTGCTCAAAAGAACCTTCAAATTTAATGTTGTCAACTCTACACTGCATTTCTCGCAATTTGTTTTGTTTTATACACGTGGGAATTAAATCGAAAAGCTCAAATGGCTCTAGTTATCTCCAACTTCCAGAAATTGAAACTGCTGTGCACTTCCACATCATCAAAAACAAAAATGAATGGGCCATATTTTCCACACATCAATTCAACACAGGTACCACAAGTTAGCTATTTCAATCAACAATTTTCTGGGATATGGGTTCTGGTACTGGAGTAACAACTCAAATATCAAGAGTTCAGCTCCTACTGTGCCACATTTGAATCATTCATTCAATAAATGTCTTAATATGCATTCCATTGCTGGATTCAATAACAAAATAATAGAGGTGTGAACCTATTCTATAAGCACACAGGTGTAGAGCTCTCCCTTGGCAGGGACAAGAATTAAAGCTGGGCGGGATATGCTACTTGTTGGAAAACAACATAGAGCTACAAAACTGCAGTATAAACGTATCTTTTGAATGGCTTCCCTGATTTGTGGAGATGTGACCAACCGACTAACGATATTATCAATCTCCATGAGTAATTATGTTAAGACTACTAATGCAAAAGATAACATTTTGTCATGCAGCAAATTGCACAGCAACATGTTTCAACACTTTGCAAAAATTTCCCTTGACCCAGTTAATTTACTGCTAGATCTGGATTGGTAAAGTGAATATCTGCCGACCCTTACAGCTGATATCCTATCAGAGATATCAATGAGTTGCAGGTGGCTCTTTGGCTGACTTCAGGCTTTTATTAGTTGGCTTTCTCCAATGCCAATGACATTTTTCCCATGTCTTGCTAGTGCTCGCAGATTCCATCCTATCTCTTTTGAAATGGTGAAAGAATCTTCCTTTTGAAATATATTGGTTCTTCCATCAATCACTGATTCAGATGAATCCATTGTGCTCAAAATGCAGAAATTCTGAATTACTTTGTACCATGCATCAAATTGCTTTAAAAGCTGCCTCAGCAGCTCCGACTTTCTGGAATGCAGATGCAAGGGTACAATGCATATTATACTGTATTTATGGTATAATACGCCAAGTAAAACTGGCATCCATATTAATTTGGCTCATATAATAATAATAATCACTTATTGTCACAAGTAGGCTTCAATGAATGTGACTTATTGTCACGTTCCGGCGCCTGTTTGGGGAGGCTGGTATTGGAATTGAATCCGTGCTGCTGGCCTTGTTCTGCATTACAGACCAGCTGTTTAGCCCACTGTGCTGAACCAGCCCCTGACATTGATCATGTTCTATATGGAGTATAATCAATTACAAGATATAAAATATGCATACATGCAGATTTTTGAAAATTAACTTACCCAAGTAATCAGCCAAAGTACTGCCCTAATCCACTAAATTATTAAAGATAAAGTCCATTCTCCTTTCCATTTCAAACAGTACTTTTTCTGGTCACACAATTGCATTTTTTCTTTTTTTTTTAAATTAATTTACAGGATGTGGGTGTCAATGGCTAGGCCAGCATTTATTGCCCATCCCTAATTGCCCTTCAGAAGGTGGTGGTGAGCTGCCTTCTTGAACCGCTGCAGTCCCCAAGATGCAGGTGCACCCACAGTGCGGTTAGAGAGGGAGATCCAAAATTTTGCCCCAGCGACAATGAAGGAATGGCAATATATTTCCAATTCAGGATGGCGAGTGATTTGGAGGGGAACCTCCAGGTTTTGGGGTCCCCAGCTATCTGCTGCTCTTCTCCTTCCTGGATGGTAGTGGTTATGCATTTGGAAGGTGCTGTCTAAGGAAGCTTGGTGAGTTACTGCAGTGCATCTTGCAGATGCCACTGTTCATCGGTGGTGGAGGATTTGAATGTTTACAGAAGGGATCGCAATCAAGTGGATGCTTTGCCCTGGATGGTCTCGAGCTTCTTGAATGTTGTTCGAGCTGCACTCATCCAGGTAAGTGGAGATTATTCCATTACACTCCTGGCTTGTGCCTTGTAGATGATGGACACACTTTGGGGGTCAGGAGGGGAGTTACTCACTGTATGATTCCTCGCCTTTCACCTGACCTGGTAGCCACAGTATTAAATGGCTAGACCAGTTCAGTTTCTGATCAATAGTAACCCCCAGCATGTTGACTGCAGGGGATTAAGCGATGATAATGCCATTGAGTGCCATGGGGCAACGGTTAGATCCTCTCTTGTAGGAGATGGTCATTCCCTGGCACTTGTGTGGCACGAATAAAATTTGCCACTTGTCAGCCCAAGCCTGGATATTGTCCAGGTATTGCTGCATATGCACATGGACTGCTTCATTATCTGAGGAGTCACGAATAGTGTTGAACATTGTGCGTCATCTGCGAACATCCCTACTTCCGACCTTATTATGGAAGGGAGGTCATTGATGAAGCAGCTGAAGATGGTTGGGCCGAGGGCACTACCTTGAGGAACCCCTGCAGTGATATCCTGGAGCTGAGATGATTGATCTCCAACCACCACAGCCATCTTCCTTTGTACCAAGTATGACTCCAGCCAGCAGAGAGTTCCCCCCTGATTCCCATTGACTTCCCAGTTTAGCTAGGGCTCCTTGACGCCATTTTCGGTCAAATGCTGCCTTGATGTCAAGGCAGGTGTATTTTCGTGAGCTTGATTTCACGCTAGTTGCAGTCATTCCTCTTTCAGGCTATTGGAAACCATTTATTTTTGGTGTCAACATCAACTACTCTACAAATATCTATTCCCCTCATATTCCAATGTTATGGGACCTTTATTCTGGAATCTTGTGGAGTATGAACCCCAGAAGTGGCATGTTGGGGCAAATGGCCTGTTTCTGTCCTGTAAAATCCTATGTAACCCAATAATTTAACTTGCTATTGTTGGACCTATTTAGGATTATGCTTCATGTTCAACATTTATCAGCAGAAAATATGTTCGGCTCTTTAACGGTCTAATGGCTCATTTTCTGTTGTTTAGACCTTCGGTTGACACAATTTTAACCAATCTGTTACTTAAGCTTTCCCGACAATAAATTACCTCGACAAAAATAGGCAATAAGCAATTTACACAGCTCAACTTTAAAATTGTGCAACTTGTACATATTTAACCACGAGAAGAACCTCAGCGTACATATAGAGGATGATGGGTTCTGTATTTTTGTAGATAGAAATTTTGTGTGCCATTAATGGCCATGTTGCGCCTGAAAAGCAGCTCACCATGGCACAGTGTGGCCGATAAAAGCCAGGAGACACTGCTCCCGGGATCTACCCAGTTCGTAACGCCTCGCAAGATCTAGCTCAATCTCACGAGACATTGCAATGCGAATCCCACTCATTGTGGGTGGGATCACTTGAGGCCCCTTATCAAATACAAGTCGCATTTTATAGCATTGTGTTTATCAGCGCTACGAGCTCTTGAAAACACATGGTTAAACACACTCGTTACAGGACTTTTCCCATTTAGCTAAATCGCACCCGGAGATTTTCCTGCATTGATCTGAATAAAATATGGGTCAAAAGAAAATCCATTTTAATTGCCACATATTTGTGACGTTTGCTGAGACTTCCCCTTAAGCTTTATTGGTTATACTAGTTAATAAAACTGTTCAAATTTTCACGTAAAATGAACCTGACTGACAGTAGATAATTCTATTTAAACTGTAAATTAATGTATCTGTGTGTTTGCCATATATCAATGTTTCCTGCTAACCATTATTTCAATGTGGGAAATTTTCAAGGACATGCAGCACAGGCCAAGGTATTTTATTTACCCCTCGTTTTCATTTTTCTGTTGCTGGAACATTAAACATGCGATCAAGTTACAGGGACTGTTAAGAGTGGAAATAATTCCATGGGTCTCTATACTTGCACTGCAGAGATTGTTATTTACCCGATTTCTACATAAAATACAACCCCCACCAACACCCATTTCAACAAAAGCAAATCGCTATTCGGCGTGTCAAACGATATTCCTTGCCAACATAAACTAAGTAAGTCTCCACAAAGGTTCTTGGAAATAAAAGTAGCCATCAAATAACCAAGGCTTAAAAAATTAATAGTCACAAAAATACGATTGCTGATGAGTGAGGTCCATGTGTAGTATTTGATTTGATTTCAAAGTTAGCAAGACATTTGCAGTTTACCATCACCATGCTTACTGAGCTCTCAGTAATCGCCTTCTAATTTGTTTCCAGGCATCCTCTCTTCTACATTATTATTTAGGTGAATTGACAGACTTGAGAAATTAAATGATCATTCCAAGGGACTCGGAACTAGTTTTCAACATCCACAAAGTGAAAAACAGAAGACCCCCCCCCCTCTCACACCCTGTAGTGCAGTCCATACCTTGATTCTGATTGGAGCTCTGAGGAAGGGCATTGGTGATGTTAGGTAACTCATTGCCGTAGTTTCCATCTTCCAGAGGACAGACATCCATGTCGTTCCACTTCTTCAGCTGTCGGAGCCAGGAAACTTTCTCGTCTGGTTTGCAGTGAGGATTCAATACAATGCACACCCACAGTGCACCTGAAAAGGAAGGAGACAATTCTCAGTGATGAGGCATTTCAATCATTGCATTGTCAAGCAATATGCACTGTAACCTAGGAACTGGACGGACTGTGGAATGTGCTCCATCAGCACACAGAATAGGAGGAAGAAAACAATATCAAGCATTATAATTAAAATATGCTCGCAAAACTACCCACAAAGCATTTATTTTTGCAGCACCGTCATCTCCAGAAATCTGTGTCACATGCATGATGGTAACCATTCTACGCCAAATTTCTTTATCCCATGCAGGCCGACATCTTTTTGTTGCCACATTACATTTTCCAGACTCAATGCTCGAAACTAGGTCATTTTTACTTTGGCAGAAGGAATAGCTGTCATGTTTCAACCTTTTATGTTTGATCACCATCATCATTCTGTCCAAGTCTCCAAAAAGTATTTCATTGGGAATGTGATCTTTCCACGTGACTTTCAAATGCTAGTTTCTCAGTAAATGCTGCCTGGCACTTGGTGTTGACCAGTCATAGATTACAGGCGACCGGTTTGAACATTTACTGCATTGTCTATATATCTATTCTGAATTTTTGGCTGCGCCTGCTACAAGATTGGCACGGACCGGAACCACGTAAGGGTCCATTGGCCTCGGGTGGGAATTTCTAGTCTCCGGGCAGGTGCGGCCGATAGATGCCGCCCATTAAAAAGCAAGGGAGCTGTTCAAATCAAGACAAAACACAAGGAAATAGAGTAGAGGATGGAGAAGGGAGGTGAGGAAGAATGTAGAATGGAAGGGGAAGACAGGTGAGAGGGTGGAATGAGAGAGAGAGCGGGGAGAGGGTGCGGGTGGGGAAGTAGAGAGGAAAGGAAAAGCAAAATTGAGGGGTAGGAAAAAGCGGAAGACAGGGATTAGGGAAGGGAGAAGATGCTGCTTGGTGCTACTACTTCAATGGTTGCATGTGTTGTGGGCTACCATCTTGCTTGTTGGTGGGGAAAAGGGTCAGTGGTTACAGGTCCCAAATGAGTGCGATGTTGGGTTATAAGAAAACCTGTTCGCTGCAGGGTTGAAAAACTTCAGTGCTGAATATGTAGTCTCTTGTTCAATAGAGCACAGGAAAATTGGGTCAAGTTCTTATTCGGCAGTGTTGGCATGCATTTTATGCTCAGTTCAGCAGTGGTGCAAGAAAGCTAAGGTTTCCTAATCTCCCCCTCACTATCACTTTCTAAGGTTTATGTAACAAAAAAAGCAAAGGCCACATCAGATGTTCAATCAAAATACATTCTTTTCTCTCTCTCTCACACACTCACACACACTGAAACTCTCGCTAGGTTTTTTTTAAAAATAGGAAAGCTCAAATGTTGCCTCACTTAGCTTTAAAAATGTATCCCTCAGCATTAGTTAATTCAGCAGACCCAGGATTGATCCCAGGATCTTCCTGGTATGTAAAGGCACGTACTAGAACACTGCACTTCGCCATAATGGGAGTCCCAACAATTAAATTGTTCGAATGATAATGAATTGTTAACGCGTGGAATGGAAATCTCATAAGCTGCTAACTTTGATGCCTATCTGTACATCACATTTCAGAAACCAAGAGTATGCTGATTTCAGAAATCAGATTCCATCAGCATTCAGTTCAAACTTGGGTGATATAAAATACCTTAATTTTGACACAAAGGTGTTTATATATAGAAAGGCAAAATGGAAGTGGCCCCAAAACACCAAGGACAAAGATAGTGAAAATAATGGCGATCAGAAATAAAATTAAATATTTAGTTTTCATTGCTGATCCCAGAAGTTGCTATCAGCACATATCTGACTTAATGCATTCACGAAAATACAATCAATGCCTTGCAATTCCAAAAAGGTTATTTAAAAAAATCATTACTACACAGAAGCTTATCAGGCATTTTCACATTTTATAAAGATTTTAAAACAGATACTCAGTAGCATATTACATTGCTGCCAAGCATTAAAGCTATACACGTAAACCTTGAAGACAGACTACAATTAATGGGGAAGACACTATAAATTAAAGAAAATGCTTCCTTTTAAAATAAGATCTGTCAACATATTTCTTGAAAGTCTTATCTGCCAACATCCATGCCCAGTGCAGAATACACTACAGGCTCATCTTGTATTAGTTTTGTATACCAATAGCTTGTCCTGCTGTAAACTACAGTCAAAGTTGGATTTGCACTGATTCAATTAAGTGTACAGTAGAACAACTTATATTTGGATAGTGCTTTTAACATAATGGAATGTCCCAAAATATTTCACAGGAGCATTAGAAAACAAAGTCTGACACCTAGAAAGATATGATGATACCAGGTTAGATGACCAAAAACTTTGTCAAAAAGGTAGGTTGTGAGGAGCGTTTTTTAAGGATAGAGGTCTGGGCACGCTACTACAGAGGATGGAGGCAAGGTCAAAATATGTGAATTTTGAAATCAAGGCATTACTTGACTGAGTGTTGATGCAGGTTAGTGAGCACGTGGGCAGCTCAGTAGCACAGTTATTAGCACTGGTGATTCACAGGGTCAGGGTCGTGGGTTCGATTCCCGCTTGGGTCACTGTAGGAGTCTGCACGTTCTCCACATATCTGCGTGGCTTTCCTTTGGGTGTTCCGGTTTCCTCCCACAAGTCCTGAAAGACGTGCTTGTGAGGGGAATTAAACATTCTGAATTCTCCCTCAGTGTACCCAAACAGGCACCGGAGTGTGGCGACTAGGGGATTTCCACAGTAACTTCATTACAGTGTTAATATAAGCCTACTTGTGACAATAATAAAAATTATATTATTATACAGAGATGATAGGGGAATGGCACTTGCTGCGAGTGAAGACACAGGCGACAGGGATTTGAACTGCCTCAGGTTTACTGAGGGTCGAATGTGGAAGCCAGGAATGCATTGAAACTGTTGAGTTTCAAGACTGAGGCTTTCAGCAGCAAATGAACTAGGACAAGGGTGAGGTTATGGAGGTGGAAATAGGGGGTCTTAGTGATCGCACAGAGGTGGTCAGTAGCTCACCTCTGGATCACACATGACACTGTGGTTTAATCTCATACTGTTGCCAAGGAGAGCATTGGATTTGGCAGTTAGGGAGCAGAGTTTGGAGTGGGGACAAATGACAATGGCTTCTGTATGCTCGATATTTAATTGGAGGAGTTTTTTGTTCATTCAGAATTCGATGTTGGATAAGCCGTCTGAAAATGTAGCAACAATGGAATCAGGAGAGGTGGTGGGGAGGTTCAGCTTGGTGTTATGAACATAAATATGAAAACCAATGCCTTTTTAAAAATAAATTTAGAAGTACCCAATTACTTTTTTCCAATTAAGGGGCAATTTAGCATGGCCAATCCCCCTACCTTGCACGTCCTTTGGGTTGTGGGGCGAAACCCGTGCAGACACCGAGAATGTGCAAACTCCACACGGACAGCGATCAGGAGCCAGGATCAAACCCGGGTCCTCGGCGCCTTGAGGCAGCAGTGCTATCCAGTGCCACCGTGCCGCCCATGAAAACTAATGATGTCACTGTGGAGAGACTTTGGAGGAGGATGGTGTGATCAACTTCGTCAAGTGCTGCAGGCAGGTCAAGAAGGACAAGGCAACAAAACGTTCAAGTACAAGACACACAACTGCACCAAAGATCTGGACTTGTGTTACGACAGATCTTTGAACAACAACCACCTCGTTGCAGAATTAGCTGTGTAATTAGATATGTTTTATTTATATAAAATATATCATAGAATAGAAAAAAATACAATGGGGTCTCAAGCAATGCTTGTAGAAAAACAATGCATATTAGTTTGGTTCCGGTTTAAAAATAAGTTCTGAATATGGTGAATATCCAAGTGGATATTATTCAAGCAAATGTTTGACATCTTTAGGTATATTAGAAAACTATATCAAGGAAGAAAGTACGTCACAATCTTTGGACTCCAATGACATTGAAACACTAGTAACCCCCAGCCCTGAAAGTTACAATGGGGCTCGCATGATGTGGTGAATGTAAGAAATGGTATTGTTTGCAGTAATGTTATCAAAACCTGGATTAAGATGTATACAGATAGCATGACTGCAAAGAGGTGGTATACGCATCGTAAAAGTGAGGTAATCATTGATTTGCAGGTGAAGTGTTCTGCTAATAGATTTCGAGAACCATTTACTTGTTTACAAATAGCTAGCTAATGGAATATTGTTTAGGTTTGAAGGACCCCTGGGGTGTAGGTAATTTATGAGTATTGTATTTGGTCCTGGCTACACAAGTCAAGGGACATCTTATAAGAGACAAAATAATGCCTTACAAAAGTGAGTACAGATGATGTAGTTAATGGGAGGAATCAGGTCTGTCTGAGGAGTCAGTAGGGCCTCGAACATAATCTGAACAGAGGTGTTTCAGTTTGGTCCTGAAAGATTCTCTCTCCAAAGGTTCTTCACAGAGAAAAGCAAGTAAAACCCTGGTTGTTAACTTCATTCATGGGTGGTATTTAATATATATTGGTTTGCTTAATTTGAATAAAGTGGCAGGTTTAGGAAGTTAAGGTTTCTTCTTTTACTTAAGAATTGTTGTAACTATTAATTGTAAATCTACTTTAGATTCACTAGGTTAATTCCAGAGTTTAAGGGGTTGGATTAAGAGGAGAGGTTGAGTAGACTGGGACTGTACTCGTTGGAATTTAGAAGGATGAGGACGGGATCTTATAGAAACATATAAAATGATGAAGGGAATAGATAGGATAGATGCGGGCAGGTTGTTTCCACTGGCGGGTGAAAGAAAAACTAGGGGGCACAGCCTCAAAATAAGGGGAAGTAGATTTAGGACTGAGTTAAAGAGGAGCTTCTTCACTCAAAGGGTTGTGAATCTGGAATTCCTTGCCCAGTGAAGCAGTAGAGGCTCCTTCATTAAATGTTTTTAAGATAAAGATAGATAGTTTTTTGAAGAATAAAGAGATTAAGGGTTATGCTGTTCAGGCCAGAAAGTGGAGCTGAGTCCACAAAAGATCAGCCATGATCTCATTGAATGGAGGAGCAGGCTCGAGGGGCCAGATGGCGTACTCCTGCTCCTAGTTCTTATGTTATGTTTACTGCTAATGTGGTCAATTCTGTGATTAAATTAAAGTTTGCTTTAGCATAAAAGATAACTATTGGTCCGTGTTATCACTCCTGTGGTGCAGTAACATTTCCTCAGTTTTACAAATTGAAAAATAGTTGGGTTCTCATTTGGGATCCTAACAATGCAGCACTTTCAAATTTTACATGGCGCCTTGAGAATAATATTTATTTGTACCCGATCACTCCAGTGACACAAATGATCAGGTAAAGCTGCCTTTTTTAGTCTCTGCGCTGACTGGATACCAATTTTGGCGCTGCTTTTCAGGCTGACTGGTAATCAAGTTTTACCCGTGTGAATTCTACTCAAAATGGGAGAGGGTAATGAATCTGTGGAATCCTTTACCACAGAGAGCTGTAGAGGCTGGGTAGTTGAGTACATTAAAGGCCGAGAAATACATTGTGTAAATCAGTAAGGGAATCAAGGGTTACGGGGTTAAGGTGGGAAAGTAGAGTTGATGATTATCACCTCAGATCAGTCACAATCTCATTGAATGGCGGAGTATACTCAATGAGCCGAATGGCCTACTTCTGCTCCTATGTCTTATGGACAGTGAAAACTCCTGTAGACAAGAATTTTGTTATGAGCTGTAGCTAAAATGCCCATCTCCTTAAGTTTTCCTTCATAAATGTAGCCCACATTCCTGGCAACACATTTGCCATTGGCTTCACACTATTCCTGTTATGGTATATCCAAAAATGTGCATAATCCTCCAGCCACAACCTAAATAGGCATTTGAAAATTCAACATTATTTCCTTGCTTTTCTATTCAATGCCGTTAAACACATGGACAGGGATTGTGTTTGTCAAATTTATGACCTCATAGAACAGTACAGCACAGAACAGGCCCTTCGGCCCTCGATGTTGTGCCGAGCAATGATCACCCCACTCAAACCCACGTATCCACCCTATACCCGTAACCCAACAACCCCCCCCCCCCCTTAACCTTACTTTTTAGGACACTATGGGCAATTTAGCATGGCCAATCCACCTAACCCGCACATCTTTGGACTGTGGGAGGAAACCGGAGCACCCGGAGGAAACCCACGCACACATGGGGAGGATGTGCAGACTCCACACAGACAGTGACCCAGCTGGGAATCGAACCTAGGACCCTGGAGCTGTGAAGCATTTATGCTAACCACCATGCTACCGTGCTGCCCCATTTGCTTGTATGTGCCACGTTCAATGACCTGGCTACCTGGATACCCAGGCTCCTCTACTCATTTAAAATCTTACATTTTTTTAAATACAAATTTAGATGACCCAATTATTTAGCATGGCCAATCCACCTACTCTGCACATTTTTTGGGTTGTGGGGGCAAAACCCACGCAGACACGGAGAGAATGTGCAAACTCCACACGGACAGTGACCCAGAGCCGGGAACGAACCTGGGACCTCAGCGCCGTGAGGCAGCTGTGCTAACCACTAGGCCACCGTGCTGCCCTATCTTACATTTTTGAAAGTGTATTTCTTTTTGGTATTCTTGCTTCCAAAACGTACTTCACGGTTCTCTACTGTGAATCACGTCGATCATCTTTACGCCCAACCTGTTAGGCCATGTCTTCCTGAAGTCTTTTATCATCCTCGTCACAATTTGCTGTACCTTTCAATTTTGTGCTACCAGCAAATTCGGTCATTAATCCCTCAATTACTAAGTCCAGGCTATTTATGTACACAGTAAATTGGTGAAGCTCTAACACAGGGATCGGTGAAAAACCACTCATCGAATCATTCCACTCCAAGAAACATCATTGTATCCCAGATTTTTGCTTTCTGCCCTGCAACCTTCTAAATGACCATATTTCATATAGTCAGGTGCCTTTATCCACACTATAAGTCACTACAAACCACATCCAGTGCAATGCCTTTGCTGTTCCTTTGTTATTTATTTAAATAATATTGCAAGATTAATTGTATGGGGGAAACCACAAGTACGAACTAGTAGTTTGCAGCACAATAAAAGCAACTGAGCTGCCAATTTGATTGATTATTTTAAATGTCTGTGCAACAATTTATGGAGCACTTCTTCAAAGGAAAAGCTACCCAAATATTATAAGTCGAAATCCCCATCTCTGGAAATTAACCCTTTCATTAAATTTGCAACTTACTTCCATATGTCCAGAGCATAGGAGATTCTTCAGGCAGAGTTAGATCTGTGTAGGATCATTGTACTCTTTCTAATTATTGCGTTTCATGGTTGGAATTTCAGTGTCTGTATGCCACATAATTTCTTCTAATGAAACCTCATTGGAAGTCACACTAACCAGGATGAATAGAACGTTTTGACTCAGAAATGGGCCACTCAGCCCAACCAATCTGGGCTCGCAATTGGCCTCCACACGACAAACAGTCCTAATAACGTTGATACATCCTGTTACCATATCCTATCACCCACTTTTCTTTTATCTGCCTACCTAATCTCATCTTGAATACTGATACTTTTTACCTCAATCATTGACCTGGAAACTCTTTGCACATTATATGTTTATCTACGACCCCACATTTGTGTCTTCTCAACGACTGAAAACAACATGCTTCTATCTACACTGTCTCATTTGTTCATATCTTAGACAATATAATAGATTGTCATTCTGTAACTTACATTGTTCTCATGAAGAGAAGATTAAATTCCTCAAAATCTTTCTTTGTCCTTGTACTTCCTCATGTTCGGTAGCATCCTAGTTAATCTGAATGAATGAAAATCGCTTATTGTCACAAGTAGGCTTCAAATGAAGTTACTGTGAAAAGTCCCTAGTCGCCACATCATCCGGCGCCTGTTTGGGGAGGCTGGTACGGGATTTATACATACTCTAAAATCTTCAAAATTGTTTCTTTAGCTTAGAACCCAATACTGTACACAGTACTCAAGATGAGATTTTAAAAATATATATAAATATATACATACACACACATAGGCTCATTACTTCTTAGATTCTGTATTTTATATCTCAGAATGAAAGAAAGAATTCCGTAACTATTTAAAAATGGCTTCAACATGTGTTTGCAACACAAGTCTTTCTGCTCTTCCACAGCACCAAGAAAAGTTTTATTCAGAATAAAGTTACGGCTTGTTGTATAAACTAATATGCATCACCTCTCACTTAGTGACAGAGAACCCCAATTGACAATTGGCCACCCATTTCCTAACCGTACCAATATCCCTTTGCAGTTTCCTTTGGTCTTCTGAAGAATTAACATTTTCTATTTTGGTATCTTCTGCAAATGTCAATACCATACCATCTACATCAACATCCAAACTGATATATACAATTAACCCTCTTGGACACCATAATTCACTTCCTACCACTCTTCAAAAAAACAAACAAAAGAGCCTTGAACTCCTACACTCTTTCTAACTAATCTGTAATGCAGTTTGCTCTGCTCTCAGAGACGTACAGAAATAGTCCATAATAGGACTGGAGAACAATATTTTTTATAAACAGCTATTTTAAATAGTGTACATATAAAGGGAGCGATTCCTTGTTATAACACTATGCTTAGAAACCATACAATACTGGTTGTGAGTAGTTGTGGGGAAAATAATCTCCTGTTATAAGAATGTTCCTGCATAGTGACTCTCTTCCAATTGGCACCACATTTTTGGGCTCGGTGTTATGACAGAATGTTTCTGTTCTGAGCCTCAACTTTCGATACTCATTACTTTTTGAAGCAGTGGGCTGCATAGCTTGTTCTAAAACACTCACATTTTAGAAGCCCCATCTTAGGGAGGTAAGGTAGTTACAGTCATCACAAATGAAATGTCAACTGTTGCATGTTAGGTTTTTAAAATAATGTAGTTCAGCAAACAAATGATCATAAAAAGAATGCATTGTCTGGTGTTGTAGAAACCATATGGATCTCTGGTCTTTGGTGAGTTAGCAGATCTCAGCATCTGCAGCTATTGGGGGATGCTACAATTAGACTCCCTGGAATAGTAATGAAGCAAAAAAAAAAATCAGTTCGAGTACCCAGCGCTGATAAAATAGATGAGTGCAGGCAATATGTGAAGAATGATCACTTGGGAGAAGTGGCAGATGGCTTCTGGCATCCCTGGAACAGAATCCCAGAAGTTTCAGCCATCACTCAGTGGATACCACTTTCACCTCTGAATCAGGATGTGGATTCAAGCCCCACTCAAGAACCAGGAGTTGATAATCTAGGCTGAAACATTAGAGCAGTACTGAAGGAGTGATGCACTGTCAGGAGCACAGGCTTATCATAGAATTTACAATGCTGTAAGAGGCCATTCGGTCCATCGAGTGTGCACCAGTCCTTGGAAAGAGAACCCTACTCAAACACACGCCTCCACCCTATCCCTATCACCCCACTTCACCTTTTTGGACACTAAGGGAAATTTAGCATGGCCAATCCACCTAACTCGCACACCTTTGGATTGTGGGAGGATACCGGAGCACCCGGAGCAAACCCACGCAGACACGGGGAGAACAGTGACCCAAACCAGGAATCGAATCTGGGGATGAGATTTAAACCGAGGCCTCATCTGACCTCTTGGGTAGATATAAAGATCCCGTGGCACTACGTGAACAAGTGCAAGGGAGTTCTTCACAGTGTTATGGCCAACATACATCCCTCAATGAACACCAAAAAGACAGATAATCTGGGCCTTCACTTCACTGCTGCTCAAGGGAGTTTTCTGGATATACCTACACTACATGTTACAACAGTGACCATCCTTCAGAAGTACTTCATTGATCCTAAAGCACTTTACAATGACCCCAGAACATAATAGGTGACACATAAATACAAGTCCGAATTCTTTAGAAATATGTTTCGAAATTATCACTGGACGAATGACGGGAGGTGGGGGCAGGGAAAAGAGATGAGAAAAATAATTTGAACAAAAGAATTTCGCCAAGCACCCCCCCCCCCCCCCCCCCAACCACTTGAAATTCAACAAAACTTCCTGATGTGTTGGGTAAGCTGGGTCTACGAGGACTGCGTTTACTGCAGTAGTGAGAGAGACAGGCTTCCAACACTTGAAGAAATGCAACTCGATTTTATTGAGCACTTAACTATAATACATGCTTTAACTGTGGGTTGACACTATGCTGACTTGACTGGAGACCTGAGGCTAACCTGACCAGACTATCTTACTACCACATGGTATTTGTTCTAGTTGCTGTTCACGAGCTCTGACTGTCTCAGAGGCTGGATCCCGAGAGAGCGGTAAAACTAGTGCCCTCTGGCTTTATAGTGGTCATGTGCTGTCTGGTGATTGACTGCTGTGTTCTGTGGGCCCACTGAAATTAAATGAAAATCGCTTATTGTCACAAGTAGGCTTCAATGAAATTACTGTGAAAAGCCCCTAGTCACCACATTCCGGCGCCTGTTCGGGGAGGCTGGTACAGGAACCGGCTGGTACTAGTCATCCTGTGTGTCAATCGCTGCCTGTCTGCACACCATCATATACCTGGATGTATATTATGACACTTCCAATCTATTTACATGAAACCAGACCCTTGTTCAGGAAACCATATTGCCATCAACCATGATATTTCCTCCAACGTTTCCGTGAAGCAATCTTGTCCCAATCAGTGAAATGAATACTGAAGAGCAGGCCACCGTTTTTTTTAATGTGTGTTTGGTGGGGGGAGGGTGTAAAGGTGGGCAAAGGGAGATTTCAAAGGGAACGCAAGCAGATCCAAGTTGTTAAAGAACATGCGCACACACTGGAATTCTTCTATAAATAATGGAACACAAAGCTGCTGTGAAGCATTCCATTAAGCAAATGAAATAGGGCTAAATTATCATCAGCCCACAGACTACAAATGCAATTTGACTGTGTCCTGTTGGAACTGTAAATCCTTCAAATTGGCCAATGGATTCATCATTTTTATTCCACAGTAAAGCTGTGTTGACTGAAACAGAATCAGCTGTGGCTGAACAATCACCAACTTACCCAACTGGGTTATGGTATTAATTTTGTTTCCCTCCCCCTGCTCCTTTGCTTACTCGCAGCTTATTCGGAAGACATGTTGAATTGAATGCACTACCAGAGTGAACGATTAAGGTCAGCCTTTGGATTCATATTGAATAAAGATGTCATTTTTCTCCTGTTACATGTAATTAGGTTTTAATCTTGAGCCACAATACTGTGCAGACAAAAATAGGAGCTATTGGTTTCTAAACTTCACCAAGAAAATCAGGACAGAATGAAAAGACATTTAATCCTCTTCCACGGATTTTGTTTGCATGAAGTATTATTTTATAATGTACAAATTCAATGTTCTGCTGCACAATAATTTCTGAGGATTGAGATATAGTTCCCATCGGCACAACACAAGTGGGGTTTTATTTATTTTATGAACTATACAATTAGGGCAGCAAGGTGGCGCAATGGTTAGCACTGCTGCCTCACGGCACCGAGGACCCGGGTTCAATCCTGGCCCTGGGTCACTGTTGGTGTGGAGTTTGCACATTCTCCCAGTGTCTGAGTGGGTCTCAGTCCCATGACCCAAAGATGTGCAGGGTAGGTGGATTGGCCACGCTAAATGGCTCCTTGGTTGGAAATTGTTTTTTTAGGACTATACAATGATATTCAGCAAGAAGCCGTTGTATATAATAAAGATGTGTCACCTTTTCTGGAGTCCTTATCGTCAAATGTTCTTTTTTGGTTTTAAATGACTGTTTCAAATGCATGTTTCCCTCAAGCTTCTTTCTTTAAGTTACATTATTTCACCGTGTTTTTCCACCCTTCCTTTCAAATATTTCTGGGTCATGTACCATATGCTGTCTGAAAAGCACATATGGCATCAAGTTTTTCTTTCAAGTTTTATCCTCTGCAATACAGCAGGTCAGTGCTGTTTGTGCATTTACATGACAAGTTCACAGAATCATAGAATCTACAGTGCAGGAGGCCATTTGGCCCATCGAGTCTGCACCGGCTCTTGGAAAAAGCACCCTACCCAAGCCCACACCTGCACCCTATCCCCAGTAACCCCTCCCAACACTAAGGGCACATTTGGACACTAAGGGCAATTTAGCATGGCCAATCCACCTAACCTGCCCAGCTTTGGACTGTGGGAGGAAACAGGAGCACCCAAAGGAAACCCACACAGACACTGGGAGAACATGCAGATTCCGCACAGACAGTGAACCAAGCCGGGAATCGAACCTGGGACCTTGGAGCTGTGAAGCAATTGTACTAACCACTATGCTGCCCTTCCGTCCTAGTTCACCTACAGTACAAAACGTTTCCAACATTATGGACACACAGTGAAGGGGAGCGGACTTGCAATGTGAGGCCCATGTGAGGATTGTCATAATATACATCCAGGTATATGATGGTGTGCAGACAGGCAGTGATTGACACACAGGATGACCAGTGAACACAGAACACAGCAGCCAATCACCAGACAGCATATGGCCACTATAAAGCCAGAGGGCACTAGTTTTCCCCGCTCTCTCGGGATCCAGCCTCTGAGACAGTCAGAGCTCGTGAGCAGCAACTAGAACAAATACCATGTGGTAGTAAGATAGTCTGGTCAGGTTAGCCTCAGGTCTCCAGTCAAGTCAGCATAGTGTCAACCCACAGTTAAAGCATGTATCATAGTTAAGTGTTCAATAAAATCGAGTTGCATTTCTTCAACTGTTGGAAGCCTGTCTCTCTCACCACTGCAGTAAACGCAGTCCTCGTAGATCCAGCTTACCCAACACATCATGGTACCAGTGAGTTATGCTCGAGTTTGATGGACCTACCTTGAGATAATCTGCCTTTGACCAGCGATCAGCCATCCGGTAACATGGACAGCGTCCACCCTCCTCCGCATCGCCGGCAACCTCGGTGCAAACTGGAAGATTTTCAAGCAGCAGTTCCAGCTATATCTTGAAGCCACCGACCTACCGACCCATCGGATGCCAGGAAGATTGCACTCTTCCTTTCTACAGCCAGGGACCACGCTATCCACATCTTCAACTCCCTCACCTTTGCTGAAGGCGACGACAAGACAAAGTTTAAAACAGTCCTGCTGAAGTTCGACAGCCATTGTGACATCGAGGTCAACGAGAGCTTTGAACAGTATGTGTTCCAGCAGAGGCTTCAGGGTAAGGATCAACCTTTTCAGTCCTTTTTAACCCATCTCCCCATCCTCGCGCAGTCATGCAACTATGGCTCCACTTCTGATTCCATGATCTGGGATCAGATCGTTTTTGGGGTCCACTTCGATCCCCTTCGCCAGCAGGCACGGCAAAACCCCCACAATGCCGAACGGGTGCAGGCTATCAAACAAATGCAGGGCCCGAGTCTGGATGAGGGTGGCCATTTTGCACACTTTTCCCGGGCTCCAGCGCATGCGCGCCACAACCGAGTGGATAAGCGAGACCGACGACCAGACCGCGTAAGTGCGCACATTGTTCGACCGCACTGCGCATGCACAGTGGCGCACAGAACGTCCTGACGTCGGCGCCATGACGTGTTCCAACTGTGGCTCCGCCCATTTAAAGCGGCAATGTCCCGCAAAATCTCGAAGCTGTCTCCAGTGTGGCAAGCTTGGCCACTACGCAGCCCTTTGCAGATCTGCTCCACTACCCAACACACAGCGGTCCCAGCCACAGCGCAGGAATGTCCGGTCAGTACAGCAACCCGTCACAGACTCAGACACCGACAATCTGCCAGATCCCGACACTGAGGGCCTCAAATCCCCATTCCGGGTGCGCATCATCACCAAGCATACGCTGCCTTTCTCAACGATGGTGAAACAACTCCCAATTATGTGCATTGATCCGGATGACGAGTGGTGCGCCACCCTTACGGTCAACAAGGCTCACATACGCTTCAAGCTGGACACCGGCACTTCAGCAAACCTCATTTCAAAGTCTGACCTTGACACCATCCGCGTTAAGCCAAGCATTCTCCACCGGCCTGCCAGCTCCTTGACTACAATGGCAATGCCATTGCTGCCAGTGGCTCATGCCAGCTTGCGGTGTCCCATCATTCTTCAAAAGCAACGCTGCATTTTGAAATTGTAGGAACCAACAGAACTTCCCTGCTCGGTGCACGGGCCTGCAAACTCCTGAACCTTGTGTAGCGGGTTCACACCATGTCATCCACTGAGGCAACGGCCTCGCCAGATGTTAACTTCCAGGCCCAACTCGATGACATCATAGCGCAATATCATAGCGTGTTTGAAGGTATGGGCACACTCCCTTACCGATACAAAATCCTGTTGAAGCCAAATGCCACTCCTGTTGTTCATGCACCGCATCGGGTGCCGGCACCCTTAAAGACCGCCTCAAGCAGCAGCTGCAAGACCTCCAGGACCAGGTCGTCATTTCTAAGGTCATGGAACCCACGGACTGGGTTAGCTCCACGGTTTGTGTCAAAAAGCCGTCAGGGTAACTTCGAATCTGTATCGTTCCCAAAGATTTGAACCATAACATCATGAGGGAACACTACCCAATACCTAAACGAGAAGAGCTAAACAGCGAGATGGCTCTTGCCAAATTCTTCATGATGCTGGATGCCTCCAAGGGGTTTTGGCAAATACAGCTGGATGCGTCCAATCGAAAGCTGTGCACATTCAACACCCCGTTCGGTCGCTACTGTTACAACCGAATGCCCTTTGGCATCATCTCCGCCTCAAGAGGTGTTCCACCGCATAATGGAACAAATGATGGAGGGCATCGAGGGGGTGCGAGTGTACGTCGTTGATATTATCTGGTCTACAACTCCTCAGGAGCACATTGATCGCCTCAAGCGGGTGTTCCACAGGATCCACGAGCATGGCCTCCGATTCCACAGAGCCAAATGCTCGTTCGGTCAATCAGAAATCAAATTCCTGGTTTTTAGTGCGACGGCGGCGGCAGTGAGCTAAACGCTTCACATTTCCGCGGCATCTCGGAGCGGTAAAAGTTTGCGTGCGGGAATATACTAATTAATTTTAAAAGTCGGAGAAATTAAGATGCGGTTCCAATACCAGAGCGAGCAGCCGTTTGAAGTGCGGCGAGCAGAGGGCGAGAAGATCCGGGCCAAATACCCGGATAAAGTGCCGGTCATTGTGGAGAGATCGCCAAACACCCGAGTGGCTGAACTGGACAAGAAAAAATACCTTGTTCCTTCTGACCTCACAGTTGGTCAGTTCTGTTTCCTGATTCGAAAACGGATTCAGTTGCGGCCAGAGGAGGCTCTGTTTTTTTTCATCAATGACATGCTGCCTCCGTCCAGTGCAACAATGGTACAGATCTACGAGGAACATCACGAGGAGGATTCCTTTATGTATATGGCCTTCAGTAATGAGAGCGTGTACGGGAACTGATTGAGGGGCTTATCGACCATGGGGGATGGGAGGGAGAGCGAGTTGGGGATATTCTGCATGAGGGAGTGTGGAGGGGAGGGAACAAAGAGAGAGGAAGGGGACATGCTGCTGTGCATTTACTGCTCTGTAATTATTGACACCCCTAAGCTCTATCTGTATCTCTCTCTGTCTCTCTCTCTTCATTCCCCCTCTCTCTCGCTCTCTGTCCGTGTTTCTCTGTTCCTGTCTGTCTCTCTCTCCCCTCTCGCTCTCCCTTCTTGCTCGACCCACTCGCCCTCCCTCCCTCTCCCCGTCTCTCTCCCCCTCTCCCCACATTATCAGGGTCTCTCCTGCTGTGTGTGCGTGCGTATGTGGTGCTCTGTACCAGAATGGTTTAACAGCAGTACTGTGGGGTGTTCGGGGAAAATTGAAGCATGTTGGGATGGAGCATCCGGGGGAAATTTCTTGGTGGCTGTTGAGTTTTTGGAGGGTGGAGGCTACTGAGTTACAGGAAGTTCCCTCGATTCCCCTAAGTGGGGTGACAGTGGGAGGAGATGGGGCACTGTCTTGTGTAAATCTGTGGAGAGCTTCTGGCTTGTGTAATTATGGGCGGTGGGAGAGGGGGAAAATGTGCTTCGACGGGAGCTGCGTGCCCGGACGACTCCGCCGTGAAGCCACAACAGTCGAATATCGGTGCATTCAGTGGGGAGGAGTGAGAGTAACGGGGCCTGTCTTGTGACAAGGTGCGGACCCCGGAATGTTTTGTTCGGGACTCTGCATGTACCTGAGCTGCATGAAGTGCACATCGTAAACTTCTCAATAAACCCCAATGAACATTCAAAAAAAAAGAAATCAAATTCCTCGGCGACCACATTTCACAGTTCGGCGTGCAGCCAGATGCAGACAAGGTTTCAGCGATCAACGCCATGAAGACCCCGGAGGACAAGGCGGCAGTCCTCCGCTTCCTAGGGATGGTCAACTTCCTTGGGAAGTTTATCCCCAACCTGGCATCACAAACCACAGCTCTCCACCATCTCGTTAAAAAAACTACGGACTTCCAGTGGCTACCCGCTCATGGGCATGAGTGGCATGAGCTCAGGGCGAAACTCACCAAGGCCCCGGTGCTGGCGTTTTTAGATCCTGCCAAGGAAATGAAAATGTCCACCGATGCGAGCCAGGATGGCATTGGGGCAGTACTCCTCCAGCGGGACGACGTCTCCTCCTGGGCACCAGTCGCATATGCCTCTAGAGCCATGATGCCCACTGAGCAACGATACGCTCAGATTGAAAAAGAATGCCTGGGCCTCCTCACAGGGATCGACAAGTTCCATGATTATGTGTGGCCTCCCCAAATTCACGGTCGAGACGGGCCACAGGCCATTGGTTCACATCATCCAAAAGGACCTCAATGACATGACGCCACAGCTACAACGTATCCTCCTCAAACTCCACTGCTACGATTTCGACCTGGTGTACACCCCGGGCAAAGAGCTCATTGTGGCCGATGCACTCTCCAGATCTATCACCACACCATGTGAGCAAACTGACTTTGTCTGTCAGATAGACGCACAGGTGCAATTCTGTGCCTCCAACTTTCCGGCCACTGATGAGAGGGTCGTGCAAATTCGTCAGGAGACAGCCAGGGATGCTGTACTCCAGCGGGTCATGCAACACCTCACAGATGGTTGGCAAAAGGGGCAGTGCCCCCAGTTTTATAATGTCAAGGACGATCTAATGGTGGTAGACGGCATCCTCATGAACCTTGACAGAATTGTGATCCCACAGAGCATGCGAGAGTTGGTCCTCGGCCAAATCGACGAGGGTCACCTGGGGGTCGAAAAGTGTCGCCGTCGAGCCCAAGAGGCAGTATATTGGCCAGGCATCAGCCAAGATATCGGCAACACGGTCCTCAATTGCCCAACATGTCAAAGGTTCCAGCCGGCTCAGTCTAAAGAGACTCTATAGCCGCATGAAATGGTGACCTCCCCATGGTCCAAAGTGGGTGTAGACCTGTTCCATGCCAGGAGTGGACAGATTTTGCCCGGCTGTACAACTTTCGACACGTCACATCCAGCCCCCACAACAACCAATCGAATGGGAAGGCTCAAAAAGGGGTCAGCATCATTAAAAGACTGTTGTGCAAAGCTGATGACTCGGGTTCTGATTTCAACCTGGCACTGTGAGCCTACAGGGCGACTCCTTTGTCCACTGGGCTGTCCCCAGCGCAGCTCCTAATGAACCGCACACTGCGAACGACGGTGCCGGCTATCCACATTCCGGACCTTGACAACTTCCCGGTCCTACAGAGGATGCAGCAGTCTCGGGCGCAATGCATGTCGGCGTACGACGCCCACGTCACAGATCTCCCCGACCTGGCCCCTGCTGACCGAGTTTGTGTTCAGCTACCTGACAGTGGCTGGTCCGCCACAGCTGTGGTGGTCAAGCAAGTGGCCCCGAGATCGTTCCTCGCTCGCATGCCTGGTGGCTGCTTTCTTCGGCGTAATAGGGGGCACTGTGTCGACCTCCGCACCCGACACCTAACCGTGAAGTCCTGCCTCGCACACTTGTTCCTCAGTACACGCCCTTCCACGAGGCCACCGATCTGCCAGTCATTCTACCGACACTTACATTGGAGGCAGTTCCGCCCATTCAAGTGCAGACGGCCCTTGACCCACCCTTTAGGCGGTCAACCAGAATTCATCGCCCGCCACAGAGACTGAATTTATAGACTGAATGTTGCATTACCTTGTTATCTCATCGTTTACACATCTGTACATATCGTTTTTTTTTCCTCGTATTATCTGCCCTCTGTCTGCACTAGACACCTTCCCATGTAGATAAGTTACCACCTTCTGTATATAGTCAGACTCACTATTTATTGACCTGAACACATTTTTAAAAAAAAAAAGGGGGGGGGAAAGAGAGATGTCATAATATACATCCAGGTATATGATGGTGTGCAGACAGGCAGTGATTGACACACAGGATGACCAGTGAACACACAGAACACAGCAGCCAATCACCAGCCAGCACATGACTACTATAAAGCCAGAGGGCGCTAGTTTTCCCGCTCTCTCGGGATCCAGCCTCTGAGACAGTCAGAGCTCGTGAACAGCAACTAGAACAAACACCATGTGGTAGTAAGATAGTCTGGTCAGGTTACCCTCAGGTCTCCAGTCAAGTCAGCATAGTGTCAACCCACAGTTAAAGCATGTATTATAGTTAAGTATTCAATAAAATCGAGTTGCATTTCTTCAAGTGTTGGAAGCCTGTCTCTCTCACCACTGCAGTAAACACAGTCCTCGTAGACCCAGCTTACCCAACACATCAAGGATCTCCACTCGGAATGTGAATTAAGAATATCAACCTTACTGTTCCCACATTAACCCCCAAGCTTGGTTGCAGCTGCAGGCTAAATGGTGGAGAAGTTCGAGTGGGAATGAGAGAGGGAGGTAATGGTTACCCACAGACATGGGCTTATCCTCCATTTTCTTTACAACTGGGGATATGGAGATGGTCTCTTGGTGTTAGGGGGAGGGGAAACAGATCTTTATTATGACACAGCCATACCAGGGTGATCATACTCAAATATAGGCAGGCCTTTCTCTGCATTACCAAATTGCTTGTTTTCATGTCATACCTCATACCTATGTTGCCCAGTGACCACAACTATTTGCACTCCCTTTTATTCTTCCATGTCTTTTCTTTGCCTTACTGAAATTATTTTCTTTTTTAAACATAATTTAGCAGGTACCTAATGCTCCATTAAGCTCTCTAAGTTGTACACCAAATAATTTCCTCTTGGTGATCGCGGCATCTGTTGCCACTTTTCCTCCCCCTTTTATTCATGCAAATGAGCTTATCTTTTATTTTTCAATTCCGCAGGATATACATCCAAGACATTAATGCGAGCTGTCCCTTTATGAATATCCATTGAGCTGTTGCGCATCTCAGATTCTCAGTATTTATTTTGTGAACAAAATGTGCAAAATAGCTAAGGTGGCAGAAAGGCATGTTTACACAGAAGGAAAAGAACAACTAGATTAATGGAACTGGAGAAGAAAGGGAGGCTGGGACTGCAGAATTGGGGGGGGGGGGGGGTGGAATGGGATGGGTCGAGACGAGAAGGCGGGTTTATGTTTTGGGTCGACCCCTTGTATCAGAACGCGTTCTAGTGGGACTGGATTTGTGACTGGTATGTTGTTTTCCATTCAGATAAATCATGTGTGATTCCATTTATTGTTTCAATTTCAGACCTCCAGGATATGTAAATATTCCTCCCTCTAATATCCCCCATTTTTCCTGTGTCATTTTCGATGCCTTCTCCCGCAGGGTTTTAGCAACTGTGCGGGCTCCCAGGGACGTTAGTTTGCATCCCCTTTGTAAGAGGGGGAACTACTGAAATTTAACTTGTCCACCTTCAGAGTCCAGGCACATTTCCTAGTGAACAAATGAGAAATAAATAGAGCATATCACATCAGCAAATATGCAGAGTGACATCTAAAAGTCTTATTCCTGGTAAAATTTACTCTCAACTCCAAGTATCATACCCATTCATACACTCGCTTTCTCACTCCTAACTTTTTTTCATTACATTCTTTTACTTAAGAACTGTTTTAAAATCTCACATTAATTTCATTCCAAAGCAGTACCACTCAAACGTCAGGCAGAATAGCTCATCTTTCCGCAGGGGATTCTCCAGCCATCTGATCTAGACATTCACTTTAGTATCTACAAATCTTAGCTGGTTCTTAAATTTTCTCCATAGCCAAGGGAGGAGGGTCTGTGAGGGTGAGGTGGAAGGATTGATGTTTGTGGTGGAGAACTTCAGTCAAAATTCAGCACTAGGAGCCTATTCTATGGATCTGCGTTTTTATTTTTGTCAGGCCATAAAACTCTGCCCTATGTTTTACTTGCCTTTTCCGTTTTGATTTCATGTTGGTTACAAATGGGCCCTATTTTTTCCTATTTGTTTATTTTCCCTTGAATGTATCTGTTTGCATGGGCCTCTCTTGGTATTTTTCATCCTCACATTTTGTACATTTTTTTGCCCCCTTTAATTTTTTTGTTGCATCTCACTAATTATCTCTTACATCATTTGTCTTTTTACATAAATTTGGAGTACCCAATTCTTTTTTTCCCCCAATTAAGGGGCAATTTAACATGGCCAATCCACCTAGCCTGCACATCTTTGGGTTCTGGGGGCAGGATCCACACAGATCGGGGAGAATGTGTAAACTCCACATGGACATGACCTGGGGCCAGGATTGAATCCGGGTCCCAGGCGCCGTGAGGCAGCAGTGCTAGCTACGTTGCCGCCCCCTCGGATATCATTTGTACTAGAGAGTTTGCAGCTTATTAAACCACTCCTCTCTATCATCTATGTGGTGATTCACTCCCTTCCCTTCCTTTTTGTTGTTTTCTATCGCCCCAAATCTTATTAAAATGGTTGTCTTCAATTCTTTGGAGTTGGAAAGTACGAATCTAGAACCTGTAATTTTAGGTTGAAAGGGTATTGACTGACTTGCTGCATATTTATACGATTTTCGTTTTCAGTTGACCTTTTCTAAAATGATAACAGAAATTTGATATATGGCCACATGAATAGTCTTGTGGCTGCTGAATGTAGTCTGGTGAAAAAGCAACAATATCTAGTTCCGGAGGCCACAGCAACTGATTATAAACCAATCTTGATATTGAATTTTAGAACAAATTATTGAAAAACATTAAAGTGGCACAAATATAAATTCTCAAGTGATAAAATAATCCCATGCAGCGTGACAGATACCTGTATTCTTCAAGTTCCTCCCAACCCCTCTCTTGCCAACAAAAAAAAAGTGTTTCAAGCATTAATTTAGAAATTTCAACAAGTTTCACTTCTGCCGTCCAAATTTAAGTTGCATCTTGCAGAAAAGAAAGGTTCTCTTAATCTTAACAAGATCAGGTTTCCTATACAGACGATCGGTCGTGCCAAAAATGTCGTGCAGAAGAATCTATTGGGAGCAGAAGTTGAAATACTGCATTGCCTTCTGCCCTACACTTACCCAACTCATCCCAAAGCTGTCGGCACTTGTCGGTCATGCCCGTGCCTTGCTGCCTCCAGAGAGAGAGTCGCGGGTCAGCCATAAACTGTTCTGTTATTAATGTCAACATCCTGGCACCGTTTGAATCCCTCATCTTCAACATTTCCCGTACCTGTGATTGAGACAACATTTAAAAATCTGCAACGTGAACGAAAATGTAGTACTTTGCCAGAGAACTAGTGCTGTTCTGAGAAATTCCCCCTCGACTTTAAAGCCAAAATAATGATTTTCTAACAATCAGTATCCAAAAAGCTCACTCTGTCTAAAAGAAATAAAGAAAAATAAAATAATCTGAAAATTACTGTGTAAAATGTTGATACAGTGCGAACAAATGAAATGCAAGTTAACAATGACTTTAATAACCATATCTGAAATTCTAGTAAATAATTATCTAATAGTTACCAGTTAATATTCACATCAACATCTTAGGTGGCCACCTTTAGAGGTCAACACCGTAGCATGGAGTTGGTGGGAAATCAGTGACGTCACAAAAAAAATCCCAAAAGGGACTTAAGGATTAAAGGCAAGATTGTTTCCAATGGTTAAAGGCTGCCCATATACTAAATGAATTCTTCCTTTCAGTGTTCATGGAATTGAATCCTGATGGCTTTGGTCTTTGAGCTGGAAGATGTTTTGGCTTGTTCCAACTGCTTGGTTAACATCTAGTCATGACGGTACAGAAGCTGGTGGTAGATAGGGACAGCTCACTGTCACTTGCACAGATATGGAAGCAGATCTCTTTTACAGGAGACAATGTTGCCATAAGATGATGATGAACCAAAGAGATAACCGAGAGGATTCCTGATGTATTAACGCAGGAATTAAGAGGAGCCTATCAAAAATGCTTGGCTTTCATTGGAGAGGTAAAACTAAACAACACAAGGACGGTGTGCAATTAAAGGATGTGATCAACAATGTCAAAGTCTGCAAAAATATTGAGGAAGACGAAAAGACATAATGCATCATAAGATAAAGAATCTTCCTTGTGACTCTGGATATAGTTGATCTTGTACTGAAGAGATTAGAAAAATATGAGATTCAAACATAATACATAAATGCTAGAGAAGGGACACAAACTCAAGCTTAGAAGAGAAAAAGCAGTTTAGTTGTAACTACTCAATGCTGGAGTTCCCAAACAGGGTTCTGCGCAACCCAGAGGCCTCCAGGGGTTCTGCAGAAGCTCAGGGAGCCATGTGACAAAGATCGGCAAAAAGCCAATATTTGTCTTTTAACAACTGACAAAAATAAGAGCACAAAGTAAATGAGCATGAGTGAGTTTAAAGAAGAACATTGCAGCAAGGATTTAAAAAAAAAATCGGGGTGCAACGGCCACAAATGAGAAAAAAAATCCAAAAAATCAAATTGTTCAATCAGAAGCTGGCCTCTCTGAGCATTGACTTGTGATCGACAGAGGCGGTGGTGGGAGGAGTGGCAGAGGCCTTGGGAGGTCACTCGGGACTCCGCGGCTGGAAACATTTGGGGAAATCCTGACTTAATACATTGGGTATTAAATGTGGGGAACAGACTAGCCAGTGAGCCGCAAGTGTCGGAAAATTTAAGGGAGGCTTGGATAGGCATTTGCTAGGGTGGGTATTTGTTTTTGGGAGGCGGTGGCATAGAGGTATTGCCGCTGGACTAGTAAACCACAGACCCAGAGTAATGCTCTGTGGACCCAGGTTGAACTTTGAATTCAATAAAAATCTGGAATAAAGAAAAATGTCTAATGATGACCATAAAACTATTGTTGATTGTCGGAACACCCCATCAAGTTCACTAATGTCCTTTAGGGAAGGAAATCTGTCGTACTTGCCTGGTCTGACCTACATGTGACTCCAGACCCACAGCAATATGGTTGACTCTTAACTGCCCCCTCAAGGGCAATTAGGCATGCGCAATAAATGCTGGCACAGCCTGGGATGCCCACATCCCATGAACAAATAAAAAAAAAGCCAGATGAACTCCAGTGGGCACAATCCAATGGCCACACAGTGCCTGAAAAGCAGCTCGCCATGGCACAGCATGGCTGATAAAAGCTGGGAGACCCCACTCCCGGGATCTACCCAGCTGGCAACGCCTAGCGAGATCCAATGCAATCTTGCGAGACGTTGCGATGTAAATCACGTTTTGGCAAATTTGCATATTAGAGAGAGACAGTTAGTCTGACTCTAATGTGCAGATCACCCAGGTAGCTGAGGTTTTGGGATTCATCCCCCTCGAAATTGCAAAACTTGGGCGAATGCCGTTCAGCACTGGTCCCTACAAACTGGGACCAGTCAGAATGGCATTCGTGGAGGTCTCTTCGGGGATCGGAGGCTTCCAGCTGAATGCTCTTTGGGCCGAAGGTGCCCTGGCACTGCCGGTGTCACCTGAGCACCGTGGCAGTGCCAGCCAGGCACCTTGACAGTGCCAACCAGATGCCAGCTTGGCACTCCAAGGTGTCCAGGTGGAATTCCCAGCTGGCATGAGCACTGCTAGGGTGGTGCCAAACTGGCATTTTTTGCAAATACGATTGATGTCCTGATCTCTCGCTACAGTGGAGAGTTAACGGGGCTGTGAGAGACTTCGGCCACACAATCCCCGTGAGGCCCTTATACAGCATGAGTCGTGTTGTATGGCCCTCGTGTTTCTCGGCACTGCGAGTACTGGGAAACACCTAGCTAAATGCGCTCATTATGGGGCTTTGTTCCCATTTTGTCGAATCAAGCCCAGTGTCTTTTCCAATTCTGTCTTTTCTTATGGCTCCATCTATTACCACCACACATGTTCCTCTTTTGAGAGAGAGACAGCTTGAGGTTTGTTCCAATCTTAGTAAACAGGTGACTCTTACAAACTGAATACGATGCTCAGATATTCTAAACTACATTATCTATTAAACGTAAATGTAGATTTTGTCATCATTTGAAAAAATAGACTACTGCCAAGTTAATGCCACTCATCAATATTTATCTAAAGAACAATAGAGTTTACATAAATTTGGTGATTGATTTGAGGAAGAGTGTCTCACGGTGCAGCACAATGAAAAGTTGAAATCATGCGATCAACCTGCTTGACTGCTCTGTTTGAATAAGTTGTGTAATATAGACTGGCTTAAAAGTATAATTGAAAGTTTCTGAAGCATGTTGCATTTTTGTCATTACTTTCTCAGTCAAACACTTTGCAAGGTCACATACATCACACCAAAGGTTTCAGTTGTACCATTTATTTCATGGCCCTGAATCTTTACTGAACATGCATGAATATTAAAATAATTTCCACCTGAAAACTTCAATTTAATTAAACAGGACAGGAGACCATTTGGCCTTTCATGCCTGTGCGAACTCTTTGAAAGGGCAATCCTGTTCCAGCTCTGGCGTGCAGTACTCCAAAATCCTGCATAATTTTATTTGAACGAAAAGATCAAGGCTGCAAAATGGCATCTTTAGATTTCCAATATCCCGCTGATTCAATAGGAACTGGGGTTGGAGGTTGGGGGGGGGGGGGCTGGTAGAATAAAGGTCAAGGCTCTTTTTCTTCCAGTGACAACCACAATTTATCTGCCCTGCCCCCTTTCACCCAATCACATGTGGATCAAAGCACTATTCCGAAGAGCCACATTGAACGAGAAACGCTAACTCTTGTTTCTCTCTCCACAGATGCTGCCTGACCTGCTGGGTTTATCCAGCACTTTGTTTTTATTATTGGGCTAGTATCGGACTGGACTCCGTTGCCATGGCTGCTTCAGTGAAATAGCTGACCAATGTTCCTGGTCCATTCAGCTAAGGTGACAGAGGGCTGCTGATGACTGTGGAACTGTGCCCCAAGCATGAGCCACTGCCACGAGCAGCAAGTGAACACAGGGACAAAAGAGTAGGAGAGACGTTCCTTCTTCAGAAAATGAAGCCAATTTTCGCTTCTTTCTCTCCCTACTAAGATTGATTGGATTGGATTTATGATATTCACTCTTCTTTTTCTCCACCAGGCTAAACTTTCAACTTCAAATAAATCCGAGAGGCTCAGTCTAGGTGTTTTAAAACGTTACTCTGGAATGAGGACTGATTTTTTTGCTTACTTATAACTCTTTCAAGCCAATAATCAGGATAAAATAAGCAGATCCATCAAAAGTTAGCAATTTAAATCATTTCCATCAGATGATTATCAGTCCAGCACAATTGTCCAGAGGAAATTTGCACTTCTGGGCAATTGTCGGGTAAAGCCTTATAAGGGATTCTCCAGCGCATCACTGGAGTACCCCCTAAATGTGGCGTTGGGGAACCAGGAAGATATGGGCTAATGTCCCAGATCCACCATCTCTGGCCATGTCTTGTACCTGCAGCAGGATAGCCCACCAGAGGTGGCAGCTCAGTGATACACACATGAGGGAGTTGCCCTGGGAGTCCTCAACACTGACTTTGGACTCCTGAAGTTCCATGGCACAGGTCAAACATAGACAGGGCAACCCTCTGCTGATTATCACCAGCAGCAGAATTGTAATCAACCACAATGTATAACATTATGACCCAGATCCAGCACATATCAAGCCAGGGGATCAATCCTGGTTCAATGAAGATTGTAGGAGGGCATGCCAGAAGCAGCGTCAGGCATGTCTAAAAATGAGGTTTTAACCTGGTGAAGCTGCAACACAGGATTATTTGCATACCAAATATTGGTAAATAGAGCTAAGCAATCAGCTGATCAGATCGAAGCTCTATGGTCCTGCCGCATGCAGTCATGAATAGTGGTGAACAAGTAAGCAGCTGACGAGAGGAGGAGGCTCCACATCCCCACCCTCACTGATGTGGGAGCCCAGCACATTAGAGTAAAAGGTAAGGCTGAAGCATTTGCAACCATCTTCAGTCAGAATTACTGAGTGGATAATCCATCTTGGCCTCCTCCAGAGGACGCCAGCATCACAGATGCCAGTTTTCAGACAATTCACTTAGCTCCCCGTGATGTCAAAAAATTACTGAAGGCACTGGATACTGCAAAGGCTCACAGCCCTGATAAAGTTCCAGCAATAGTACTGAAGACATGTGCTCTAGAACTTACCGTGTCCCCAGCCAACCTGTTGCAGTACAGCTATAACACTAGCATGTGGTACTAGGAACAGGTTGACAAGATCCATAGGCCCAGAACAGAAACTGCCAAATGAGGCCTGGCTGGAATAGGTACTGATTGTCTGCAAGAACACCCAAGTCAACACATAAACTCAGTATTGCTATGTGATTAGCCACTCACGTTTACACAAAAGAACAAGACCATGTTATGAATATGTAACAAATTTCCAGACACAGATGATCAACAATGTAGCAGGACAAACAGAAGAGGCCATCAGACTCCACAATGGGCTAATAGATGGTCAGGCAGGGGGAGGGGGGGGGGGGGGGGGGTTGCTCACAAATAAGGGAACCTGGATAAAAATGTTTTAGTAATTAACCGGTCATGATGTCTGATAATTTACAGAGAACAAGCATCTACCCAGCAATGTGCAAAATGTTGCCCAGGTATGTCCTATCCACAAAAATCAGGACAAATCCAACCCAAGTGAATTATCATCAGCAAAGTGATGGAAGGGGTTGTTGACAATGCTTTCAAGTGGCACTTAGCCAGTTCACTGATGCTCAGTTTGGGTTTTGCAAGGCCACTCATTACAGTTCACATCCATACGCAGCAGGAACTGGACAACATTCAGGTTTAGGCTGATAAGTGGTAAGTAACATATGCACCATACAAGTGCCAGCCAATGACCATCTCCATCAAGAGAGAATCTAACCATCTCCCATAATATTTAACATCATTACCAACACAGAATTGCCAACTATCAACAGCCTTGGAGTCACCACTGACCAGGAACTGAACTGGACCAGCCAAATAAATACTGTGACTACAAGAACAGGTTGGAGGCTGGGAAAACCGGGGATGAATAACTCACCTCCTGATTCTTTAATGTCTGAATACCATCTACAAAGCACAATTCAGAAGTGTGATGGAACACTCTCCCCTTGTCTGGATGAGTGCAGCTCCAACAACATTAAAGAAGCTTGACACTATGACACTTATTATTATTGTTGTTATTATCATCCAGGGCAAAGCAGCCCACTTGATTGGCACCCCATCCATAAACATTCACTCCCTTCACCACCAACATAGCGTAGCAACAGTGTATACCATCTACAAGATGCACTGCAGCAACTCAACGATCCTTCGCCATTGCCTTCCAGATCCACAATCTCTACCACTTAGAAGGGCAAGGGCAGCAGATGCATGGGAAGACCACCACCTGAAAGGTCCCCTCCAAGTCATACACCATCCTGACTTAGAAATATATCGCTGTTCTTTCATTGCTGTTGGGCCAAAATCATGGAACCTCCTTCCTAACAGCACTGCTGGTGTACTTGCACCAAATGGACTGCAGCTGCGACACTACCTCTTTCTCAAGGGCAATTAGGAATGGGCTTTAAACGCTGGCCTAGCTGGAAACCCCCACATCCGTGAAAGAATGACTAAAAGCACCACGTTGCAACTGGGGGTTGGGTTAGGAGATATATGCATGTACTGTGCAATTATGTTTATAAAAGTAGGTAAAGTTCTATCCTTCCCCAGCTGGCTTTCTCGAGTATAAGGCACAGTTGCATCCTTACAGGTCAGATATTATTCATCAACTAAGGGCAGCAGGGTAGAAGGGCAGCAGGGTAGCATGGTGGTTAGCATAAATGCTTCACAGCTCCAGGGTCCCAGGTTCGATTCCCGGCTGGGTCACTGTCTGTGTGGAGTCTGCACATCCTCCCCCTGTGTGCGTGGGTTTCCTCCGGGTGCTCCGGTTTCCTCCCACAGTCCAAAGATGTGCGGGTTAGGTGGATTGGCCATGATAAATTGCCCGTAGTGTCCTAATAAAAGTAAGGTTAAGGGGGGGGTTGTTGGGTTACGGGTATAGGGTGGATACGTGGGTTTGAGTGGGGTGATCATGGCTCGGCACAACATTGAGGGCTGAAGGGCCTGTTCTGTGCTGTACTGTTCTATGTTCTATGTAACTGCTTGAAAATGGCACTTGAGAGTATAATTCAAACCTCAAGGAGTTACTGCTTGGAACAAGCTTTCATAATGTCGCATTTGCACTATTTATCTTTCTGGAATATAGATGCAGCAGTTTACTGCACTGATATCATTTGTTATTGTCACCATTATAGCTATTAAGTTTCCCCATGCAATTTGATGCAGTGAACAGTACACGGTATTGTAATGCAAGGTGAGGGAATGTCAGTGTTTTTTGGGAATAATGAAACCGCATAAATAAGCAAAATCCACATATCATTAAAACCTCTACATCATTGCAGATGTTAGAAGTTGCTTTCTTGAGCTATTAAAGTCGACAACCTGTTCTTTGAAATGGATAACAGAATGAGAAGAATTATTTGAACTGTAAAATCAAAGCTAATTCGTTGTTATAGTTTTAAAAATTAGTCAAACTGTACTGAACATAATCCTGACCAAAAGCAGGGTGGAATTAGAAGCTGCAAAGAATGAGAGTGACAAGAGAGCTCATACGTGACATCCTGCTCTTCATTAATGGTGGTTTTACTCAGAAGCTTGCCTTTTGAAAATAACGTGTTCTGAAAGAACCTTACCTTAGCAAACATAGAGTTTAATTGCTTGCCAGACCCGTAGTATCCTCCCTGTGATAGGAACTGCTTTACTTGCTCTCGAACTTGTTCCTCATCAAGATGCCAGCAGTTCTCATCATCGATGCTGGCACCAGCTGTTGGGTCAGGGGCTCCTGAGCAAAACAGAGAGCAAGGTGAACAGCAAAAATCTACCACATTCGCTACTTCAAAATGGATACTCACTCTATTCTATGGGTGGAATTTTCCAATTTTTCTTCCAAACGTTGTCTCGGGCAGGAAAAGCGGATGGGAGCCTGCTGGCTGCCTTGTCAGCTTTTCCCACCATATTTTTGAACACTTTGGGGAAAAGAAAATGGAAGGGGCATGTCGCACAACACCATGATGGTGTCCCGTACCAGCCTCCCCAAACAGGTGCTGGAATGTGGCGACTAGGAGCTTTTCACAGCAACTTCATCTGAAGCCTACTTGTGACAATAAGTGATTTTCATTTCATTTCATGGCGGGGCAGGCTCAATCGAGCAAGATAGGCTTTTGATAGGGCGCCCAGATTTAAATAACTAAAAACATGAACTTCCTATGGACCCCCCCTCCCCCAGATACTGCCCTAGCATGACCCTCTCCCCCTTGGGGCTGTACCTGCCTGTGGATGTTGTGGGGGACTTGTCGTAATTCACACTGGTGCTGACATTTGGGGGGGGGGGGGGGGGGGGGGGGGAATCAGATGCAATTAGATGCAAATGGCAATCCAGACTTAAAAAGTAAAGATCCCGGTTACGTCATTGGCAGGGTGGGGTGTGGGGACTGTCATGCAGGGAAATCCCACCAGTGTAAAAGCTGGTTTGAAGCTCCCACTATTCTCTGCCCCTTCCGCTGTTCATGCCCTCTGAAAATGGGGGGGGGGTAAAATCCTCACCTAAACGTTGCAAAATGCCTAAAAGTGGTCATAAGGCTCTCCAGTGCTAGGAGGACAAAGGTTAGCCGACAGTTAGTCGCAAATTTATATAGTAAAGCACTTCATAAGAATGTAACCAGACAAAACTTAACACTTCAGGTGATCAAGCAAAAGCATGGTCAAGGAGGTAGGTTTTCAGGAACATCTTAAAGGATAACAGGGTGAGAGATAAAGTAGTTAAGGGAGGCAAAAACAACACAATTGGTCTCTATGCCCCTGGGCTAAGAAAAATACTTCACCAGACTTCCTGCTCCTAAATTCAGGAATGCAGTAGGCCTGGGTCGAAAGTGCACTTGATAAAAGCACAAGGGTGAAGGCGGCACTCCTGGAACGGGGTCACGGGGAGGGGGGGCTTGGGCCTCCCGAGTTTTATTAACTATTATTGGGCGGCCAACATAGCTTTCCTCACCTCCCCGAGGGGCTACAGGATCAGGTGATGTCAAAAACAGGAGTTGGGGAGGGGAGGGGCTCGGAGATATACAAGGAATTAATGGAGTGGGAAGGGGTCCCAATCGGGGAGGTGAAGAGGAAGTGGGAGTAAAAGTTGGGAGGGGAGTTGGGAGTCGGAATATGGGAAGAGGCCTTGAGGAGAGTTAATTCATCCTCGACGTGTACCAGGCTTAGCCTGATCCAGTACAAGGTGGTTCATAGGGCTCATATGACTGTGGCCCGGATGAATAGATTTTTTGAGGAAGGGGAGGATAGGTGCAGATGTTGTGGAGGAAGCCCGGCGAATCATGTGCATATGTTCTGGCCTTGTCCAAAGTTGAGGGAATTCTAGCAGGGATTAATGGACATCATGTCAGGAGGTCCTGGAAGGAGAGTGACACCGAGTCCGTAAATGGCAATATTTGGTGTATCGGAAGATCCGGGGGCCCTGGGGTGGGGGTAGGGGGCTGAGCGATGTCCTGGCCTTCTCCTCCCTGGTGTCCCGGAGACAGATTTTGCTGGGGTGGAGATACGCGGAGCCCCCAAAGTAATGGGTTAGCAACATGGCAGGGTTTCTCAGTCTGGAAAAAATTAAGCTTGCCTTCGAGAGGTTCAACCCAGGGGTTCCGGAGGTGGCAGCTGTGCATCGACTTCGTTAATGAAAATTGAACATCAGCAGTAAGAGGGGCAGGGGAGGAAAATGGGAGAGGTGGTAGTGTAAGACAAGGACAGGGAACTTAATATACAGTAATCAGAATGGGCGGGGGGGGGGGGGGGGGGGGGTTAGTAAGGTATGTTATTTTAATGTTGTTGCGTGTGTCGACCCACTCAGTTGTTTAAGAAATGTTAAATTGTTAAACTGTGAAAATTACAAATGCTTCAATAAAATATTTTCTAAAAAAAAAAGAAAGTGCGCTTGTACATATCAGGTATGAAAGGAGCAAAGTCAGCTGTGATGACATGCACTGCTGAATAAACAGGTTGGACCTCACGGTCATGGGTGACATGTGGAGAATAGTCATTCAAGTTCAGTACAGGAGGGGGTTGGTGCTAGAGGTAGAATTAGGCACAATGAAGTAATGCCTTGGGCACAAAAAACGGATTAAAGTAGCCAAAGCCCAATCATTAAGATCATTTTTTTTTACTCTCGTTTACAAAACTGAAATGTTCTTGCAAAGATATTGAATAATTTCCAAGAAACCACCTGCTTCAATTATTGGGGGTGTTTCCAGGGCTTCTGAGGAAAGCAGGACTGAATCCTGCAGGAAACCCCATAATCAGGTCTACCATGGGTCAAAACTGGACAAGCAAAAAAGCTTTATGTATTATTCAACATTCCCTAACTGAGAATTGAAAGAAAGAGAAGCAGATTTACATTGAATATAAACCCCCAAATGCTGAGCGTTGGTTTAATCGATAAAAGTATCGGGGGGGGTTACTAACCATGCGTTTCAGATGTACGCAATCTGTAATGCAGAAAATCAACCCCCCTCAACCCTTCAATTTGCACAGATCCTAGATATATTTTGTGGGAGTTTTATTTAATTTTCTGGCACTACCTCTTCCTTGGAGTCACTCAACTGGCCAATATGTCCAATAAACATAGCTTGTTTAACAAGAAAAGATGCAACAGCAAGAAGGCAAGAGGCAAATACAAAGACAAAAAATCTTGGCTTCTTTAAAATAAGAGACTGCCGGTTGCCTTTTAGGAGGAAGATTCTAACCGCATCCTACTCATGATAAATAAAAAGTATACACAGCCTCCCACACCCTGCATCCCCATCTAAAGCTAACAATTGTGTTTTGTATCAGAGGTGTAAGGAAGGCATAAGTGCCATAAGCGACAAGATTTCTCACAGCATTACTGGAGTTGCCAGCAGGATTCAGGTGAACAGGAACTGGGAAATTAGACAGCAAGCACCTCGGCAGGGTTTCCACTTCACCCTACAGTAATTTCATTAGCGCGGTTTGTCTGCTTCTCGTCGCAATGAACAGCGGCATAACTCTGCATCCAACATATTAACAAGCATCTTTAGCAGGCCTCATTTCGCATTTCTGACATTTGACCTAATGTTTGGAGTGGCAATATATCCAGCTTTGAAGTTTTGGCATTCATTTGTAAATTTACTTTACTAATTCTTCTTTGAGCAGATGTTTAGGATACTGGTGTATTTTTCTCCCGTTAATGTTTGATGCATTTTCTTCATTTCTTTCTTAATAAGACCATGAATTGCATGTCTGTGAAATGAGAAGCAGCAGAATCATTTAGCAACATCAATGAGGACCTGGGTGTACTGAAAGTCTTGCAGAGAGCTCTGACGAACAGGAACGTCCTTAAAGTAGATGGGAACTGCAAAGTTTTCCCCACATGCCGATATTCACTCCATTTTCGCACATCACAGCACTTAACTGGAAGCTACACCAAGCGCAGTGTCCATTGGCAAGTCAATGTTAGCCGAATGCAGTGGGGCGTCATCAAAACACCAATGTAGCTCAGAACCAAGATGTACCAGATGGAAGAATGCACATCGGACCCATCAGTAAGCAGTAGAGCTGGATTGCCTGTGTTCATCAGAATAGGCGCCATACTAGCATGCCCTGTCACACATCTACATGGTCACTTTCATGGACAACTGGCATGGAGAACTGGCATGGAGAACTGGCATGGAGAACTGGCATGGAGAACTGGCATGGAGAACTGGCATGGAGAACTGGCATGGAGAACTGGCATGGAGAACTGGCATGACAGGGTTCAGAATAGAATGAGGCGAATTGCAGACCTGTTCTATCAGCTGCGGCGACATCTACCACAAGTTTAACATGATTGTGGTTGTTTTTTCTCTGCCTCCTTCGGTCAAAATAGGGCAATCTACACTATTGGACAAAGTGCTGCCCTCAGATGTATCGAACAAATAGCTCAACCACCTATTTCATCTCCTTTGTCACTAATCGGCATCAGGAGCATAACACAGCTGACCAAAGTCACTAGGCCATTGCACTTCCCAAACTGCAGCGGGGCAGAAGTTCGGATGAAACAGGTTGCCCAGTAACAGCAGCATACATAATTTTGTCATGCATCCATAGCCGATACCATTGGCTGGTCTTATCTTAGCAAGCTTTCTTAAGGCTTGCCTTCGTCCTTTGCACCCATTTTCATATAGTTAGGTAACGCAAACAACATTCGGCCTTGCCACCCACCTCCCTGGAATTCTGTACACAGAAAACTGTGTACATTTGCCTTACCGGCTATCAAGGAAGGGAATTTTGGTGCTACATTGGTCCACCTTCCAACCACATACCTGTACGCTATTTCCTGCTCCAGCACAAAACTTGTGTATCAATTCTGATTCTTTTGTCACACGCTGTCTTTGCGAAACCTTTTTAATTTTTATACATAACCATTATAAAAGCTTTTCATCACTGCAGATTTACAGAGGCTGAGCGGATTTCTGGTCCCATTTACAACCTTCGAATTTCTCACTATGCAATCCTATCAATGAGTCCATTGCTGACATGCAATTCCTTAATCATCATGGGCAAACCTCTCAAATTCCAGCTGGAAAATGCACCAGGAGCTCACCTGCACATATTAAAGCACCTGAATATGGAAAATTCCATGAAATCAAGTACAAGATCCTGGCGTGATTCCATCCTGCATGAGTTCACTTGATAACTGATTGGTTTTGAGTCTAGAAAATGAGAGCATTCCATGTTGCCTCACTGAGATATTTCACTCGATTTAAGAGAATATTGTAATCTACCAAGGTGGTCTGCCACCATGGATTGATAGTATGCATCGTATTGTCCTGCACTTTGGTGTCCATCCTCAGTCTGCTTGGGGATAAGGAAGAAAATGCACTGATGAGGAATGAAGTCTGGAATTAGGTAACTGTGGTCACCCTCCCAGCCAAATAATTAAAACAAAAACTTGCATGACTTCATTTTAACAATGCGGCCTCTGTGCTCAACTAGAGCTTGCAGATTAACTTCTTGTTTTGCACCATTTTGGCGTCTTGTCTAAACCTTGACAGGTATATATATTTTTACATTAATCCCATTAAAAGTGAAATGACTGATAATAATGTACAAACATAATTTGTGTTTGGAAATGCAACTGCGCCAGTCCAGAGGAAGGGAATGCTCAAATCAAACTAACAGCATTTCACCATAAACAATCAAGCTAAATTACCCAGTATACAGTCCACAAAGGCGGCATCATTGATTACGATGAATCTGCTGAGACTGCAGAATTCAGACCGCATTTCACAAGTATATTTTGACGTTTCTCTTCTAGAACAAAACATGAATTACAATTACCACTATTGTGAAGAATATACTGTTTTCACACCACACAAAGCACAAGACGTAAAAAGCTATACAGTTTGCCACTCTGCCGCTATTCGCCAGCAAGCACCAATATTTTTCTTTTTGAAGATGAGTTGTGTATTCCTTCTAAGTATTTCTCCAAAGAAAGACACGTGGCGGGATTCTCCGTCGGCCAGCGCTGGAATTGGGAAACGCGATTGGGTGGAGAATGAAATGAAATGAAAATCGCTTATTGTCACGAGTAGGCTTCAATGAAGTTACTGTGAAAAGCCCCTAGTCACCACATTCCGGCGCCTGTTCGGGGAGGCTGGTACGGGAATCGGTTTTGAGGTCAAAATCGTGGCGGTGCCGCAATTCTCCGGTGCCTCGGCAGCGGCGTTACGCGTTCCATTCTGCACGTACAGTAAACGCCAATGACATCATTACTGGGCCTGACCTGATATTCTCCAGGGTCTCCGCGAGAGTCCCGACAGCAAGGTTCAATTGTGGTTTTAAAAAATGAGAAACTGGATACGGAGAAGGCATTTGATTGGGTGGAGTGACGGTACTTGTTTGAGGTTTTTGGGAAGTTTGGGTTTGGATCGAGAGTTGTGGCATGGGTGCATTTGCTGTATGGGTCACCCCGGGCGAGGGCAAGGACGAATTATATGAGCTCACGAAGCTTAGACTTACTCAGGGGTACGAGGCAGGGGTGCCCACTATGGGCGTTGCTGTTTGCGCTGGACATAGGGCCGTTGCAGATGGCTCTCAGGGGATAGGCGGAGGATTATGAGGGGACGGGGGAGCATCGGGTGTCGTCCCGTGCCGATGACCTCTTGCTGTATGTTTTGGATCTGCTGGAGTGTATGGGAAGGATTATGGGCCTGGGGAGGTTTGGAGGGTTCTCGCGGTACAAACTGAATACAGGTATAGGGAAAAGCGAGGTATCCCCGGTGAATGAACTGGCACAGCAGGCTAATTTAGGGTGGGGGAGGGAAAACAGAAAATGCACAGTGTTAGACAGTTCGACGCATGTAGCCAGGGGTGGGTAGCTGCTGGTTTCAGTGGCCAGGGCACCCGGCCATGGTGGCTGATATGGGTGCCAGCATGTGGTGCAGAGTGGGGGTTTGCACGCCCTCCTGGTTGTGTGTAGAGCGGGGGTTGGTGCCAGGGGCATAGTGCTGCCTATTCACCCTGATGAGATGGTGCGGTTTTTTACGGTCCTGCAGGCTGGACCGGATGGTGTTGCTCATAGTGCTTACAGCCTCTGCCGCCTACACTCTGCGCCCAGGCACGGTGAACGGCTGGCAGCCTCCTTCCCGAGCCAGGGTACAAGGTCGGCCATCTCCCCTCCACAGTAGAGTCTTAAGCTTAGCGTCCATGAACCCCACCTTCATGAGTACGTGCTTGGTACCACCCCTGCCCAGCTCCGTTCTGTGCCGATGTCCCATCCATGTCCAGCAGTGCCGCCCACACCGAACCCCACACTCCCCATCCCCACCCTCGAATGCCCCAACCCCATACACCTCATCCCCCAATCGAAAACCCCACCCCTGCAATGAACGATGCATGCAGCTCACGATGTCCCTGCACGAGAAGTTGGCCCACAACAGACAGGAGAGCGCCCAGATGGGTGGTGGGGTGCCAGTATCAGAGTCCTCTCCCCTTACAAGGAATGGGCCCTGGATGTCACCAGGATAGCCGAGGACAGATCTGCCACCGACACAGACGTTGATGTGTGGCACAGAGGTGAGGATCCATCAGCCCCCACCCAGATGACCTGCCACACGAGTTGTTAATGTCATAAAGAATGACCCATCCCTCTCACTGACCACATGTGTATTCTCCCGCAGGATTCTCATCCAACGGTGCTGGCCCATCCAGGTTGCTTCCCCTCCTCTCCTCCCATGAGAACACGGAGGGGAGCTCAGAGCAGACCACCGTATTCGTGGCACAGCTGTCATCCCCACCCTCCACCAGCCCAGAGACACACACCCCGGTGAATGACAGCAGTGTAAAAGATTCTGGGGCACATTCTGGTGAGCACCACACATTTGCTGAAGAACATCAGGTGGAGGCAGAAATGCCCAGGCAAGACAGCAGGCGGAGATCTGCTGGATTCCAGGACCCAGCTGGGGTCCCAGTCAGGTGCTGAGCTCCTGGACCAAGTTTAACCGGAGCTGATGCAGTCGATATTGTGTGGCCGTGAGATTCAGAGGGGGATGTCAGCAACACTCCAGCAGGCCCATGGCCGACTGGAGGAGTCCCAGAGACTACGGGTGCAGGAGATAGAGCCGACAATGTGTGGAACCAAGGCCAACACCCCTGGGGTGTTGACCGCAGTGGAGAGCCTGGTGCACGACGTCGGCTGTACGAGTGGAGGTGTCAAAAGATACGATCAGTAACGGCCAAAGAAGCACCTCAAAAGTATGTTCCAGTCGCTGGGGGTCTTGTCCTAGTCTCAGGTGGACCTTGATGACGAGCTGCAGAGCATGTCCCAGTCTCAGGTGGATATCACTGAGGCCCTCCAGAGCACCCCCCAGTCACTTGAGGAGGTATCCAAGTCCCATGTGGGGATAGCCGATGCGCTGCGGAGCTTGTCCCAGTCGCAGGTGGGCATTGCCAGGGTGTTCCAGAGCATGTCCCAGTCACTGAGGAGCATCACAGAGGACATTGACACCATGTTGCAGAAATTGAGGAGCCGCTAGGGCTAGCAGAACCAGATGACGGAGGGGCAGCCGGGGCTCACTCCAGCTGCTCCTCCATCCTGAGGTGAAGCCCAGTGCCCTATGGGCACTGGCCAGGAGGGTGCCAACCTGGATCCATCCTACGGAGTGCTGATGACGGCCACCAGCTGCTCGGAGACCCTCCCCGACAACAGACAAGGGTTGGGAGGGGTGTTTGGGCTGCACCATTGGGGGATTGGAGCACTTAGGAAAACAGCCTCTCTATGTTAGTGGGAGTTGAACCAAAATTGCTTCTGGTGGTTACAATTACTGTTTGTTGACATGACTCCAAGGGCTACCATTATATCATTACTATTGGTTGGCTGCTTTCCACAACCTAAAATTATCCCAGCAGGGGGTTGAAAGTTTATAGATTGACTGATCGCTCAATTAAGTTATTTAAGGATTAGCTGTGTTTTATGTGCAGTTATGAATAAAAGTCTATTTTGATAAGGTATTACGTATTTGAGGGGCAGGCCGAAGTGAAGCCGGACGCCATGGTGGTGATCCTCGGGGTTTCAGAGGTGCCGGAGCTGCTGGAGGGGAAGGGCCTTCGCCTCTGATTGCCTGACGATGGTTTCTTTTGAATTGGAGGTCATATACGCCACCGGGGGTTGCGGAGTGGCTGGGGAACCATACGTGTTTCACCAGTTGGAGAAGATTAAGTTTGCCATAAGGGGGTCAGAAGAGGGCTTCGAGGTATGTTCATTATGTTATTTGAGGAGCTGTTTGTCGTGAGGGGTTGGGAATGGTGAGGGAAGAGCTTAAAGGGGGAAGGGTGCAAACTGTTAACTCTGTTTTTTTGGAATGTGGTTTTGTTGTTCTTGTCTATGCTTGGAATAAAATATCTTTTCACAGTATTTGAAGGGCTAAATGGGAGTGTATTTTATTCTAGTGAAAGCTGCAATAGTTATTTAGATCTTTATTTTATCTCAATATGGTTGAGAAGTTGGCTACGGAGTGCCTTGCCGCCCCCACTCCCCCAACTCCACTACTGTTCAAGCTCAGATTGAAAAGACTAAGTTTGCATTGGTTTTAAAAAGGCTGGAAGATATGTCCAGCTTTGGCTAGGGGGAGGATCTCCAAGGTAACTCTCACTGTGAAAGCCAGTTCAGGAATGAGAAGTTATATGTCTAGAAAAGGGAAAGAAGCAAGTCTTTGGTAGCTGAGAATGGTTTTGGACTGGTTCTTGAGAGAATGAAGTAACCACTTAAGAGACAGAATAAAGCATAAGCATGGAAGGGGATTTTATGTTTTAAAAGTTAAATGGGGGATCTTTTCTGTGATTCGGAGTATTTAAGTAGTGTTCTACACGTTGGAGTACAAGTTGACTACTGAATAGTGTTTAGACTATGTTGCTTTTAGTTTCTTTATTACAGCAAAAGTTTTATAACCTGAAATCTTGTCATGGTCCTCCCAGTCAGCCACTGGGTATTCAAATATCTTTCTAAAAGTTATGATCTCTACAGGGATCATAACAAATCAATGATGCCAAGGTGGAGATGATTGACAGCTTCAAATTCCTCGGTGTGCACATCACCAATGATCTGTCCTGGTCCACCAAGGAAGCACAACAGCAACTTTACTTCCTCAGGAAACTAAGGAAATTTGGCAAGTCCTCATAGCAAATTTTACAGATGCACCTTAGAAAGCATTCTATTTGGCTGCATTACAGCTTGATATGGCAACTGCTTGGCCTAAGACCGTAAGAAACTACAGAGAGTCTTGAACACAGCCCAGTCCATCATGCGAACCCGCCTCCCATCTATTGACTATCTACACCTCCCACTGCCTTGAGAAAGCGGGCAGCATAATCAAAGACCCCTGCGTACATGAGTTATTCCCTCTTCTAACATCTTTCATCGGGCAGAAGATACAAAAGTCTGAGAACACGCACCAACAGGTTCAAAAACAACTTCTTTCCTGCTGTTCTCAGACTCCTGAATGATTGAACTGTCTCTCCCCGCATCTTCTCTACAGTGTAGCACCACACTCCGTATGCTTCACCTGTGGTCTATGTATTTACATTGTGTGTGTATTTATCAAATGTCCTATGATTTTCATATATGGAACAATCTCCCTAGACTGTACATAGAACAATACTTTTCGCTGTACCTCGGTACATGTGACAATAAATCCAAATCTAAATACACATACATGTTACGTGCACACATGTATACAGACTTCATTCTGAGTGACTATAGTCAGATGAACTATCACTCGAGTCATTCAATCGACCAACGATAAAAACTTAATGAAATTGATACACGTGTTAGAAGAGCCAAGATAAAAATCTTATGATTCCTCTCTCCCATTTTCTATCTATGTCAAAGAAAAAAAAAAGCAAGTCTTTACATTGTGAGGAGTCACACAATGACAGTAAATAGGGCTCCTGATGACAAGATGGGCATTGTTGCTCAGCTTCCATTCACCTTCTGCACGCATACGGTAAGGAATCCAGGGACTTGAGTGCATATTACACAATAAAAATCTGAACTGATGAGAAGGTATTGTCCAAAATGATTTCTGTAACCACCGGAGATGATGAATTTGAGCACATTTCCACTTCAGTAGAACTGACACAATGGAAACTACTCTGATTATGTTGCCCTCAGTGCATTAGAACAGACAGCTAGTGAGCTCCCACTGTCCTGGTCAGTCAAAAGTAATTGTGGACTGTCCAATCAGTAATGAACCATAAAATTCTCAAACTCTGGAATTTCATTTTTGTAGCTTCTCCTTTAATCTTTTTTGCAGACAAATATTGTTTCTCACTTCTCAAAGCATCACGACCACCTCTTCTCTAAATTAGATTATGCAGTGTGGCTTTACATACGTGGAATCTTTGTACTGAAATTGCTAATCTCAACTTCAACAAGGAGGGCATGATAAATGGCTTAGCATTCCCAGCCAAGAGGATGTGGAGGGGGGTGGGGGGGGGGGGGGGGGGGGGACGACTTCAACTGAATCACAGGCCAAACGTGTTGACTACAACTGCAGACAGCAATACTGGGTATACTTCAATCATGTTAGCGAGCGTCAGTCACAAAACTCGTTCATGCTCAATAATCCGGCATGCACAAGATTGGCAACTTGGCCAAGGAATCAAAAGAAACTGTTCCACAGAACTCGGCTCAAAGCAACCGTCTCCAGTGAGCAGGTTCAAAGCAGGAAAATTATAATAACATTTCTTCAAAGTTTTGTGACCATACAGCTCAAGAACATACCCCCTTTCCCAATAACACCAACACTGTCTCCATGCAACCAACAAGAGAATCAGCAGGGGCTAACCACTGCTGCAATCTCCAATATGTTCAAAACGTCAAAACCTGTCTCACTGCAATTACACCTGCCTGCCAGTGGTGGTGTAGTACTTCCTTTGTGCTTCAACCCATTTTGCAGAGAAATCGCAAATGCTTAAAAAAATAACTTTGTTTCCCTCTCTTTTGACTTTTAGGCTTTAAAAAAATTGGTCATCAATTAATGGATAGCAAATGTTGTCCCCTTGTACAAGAAGGGGAGTAGAGATAACCCCGGTAACTATAGGCCAGTGAGCCTTACTTCTGTTGTGGGAAAAGTCTTGGAAAGGTTTATAAGAGATAGGATGTATAATCATCTGGAAAGGAATAATTTGATTAGAGATAGTCAACATGGTTTTGTGAAGGGTAGGTCGTGCCTCACAAACCTCATCGAGTTCTTCGAGAAGGTGACCAAACAGGTGGATGAGGGTAAAGCAGTTGATGTGGTGTATATGGATTTCAGTAAAGCGTTTGATAAGGTTCCCCACGGTAGGCTATTGCAGAAAATACAGAGGCATGGGATTCAGGGTGATTTAGCAGTTTGGATCAGAAATTGGCTAGTTGATAGAAGACAAAGAGTGCTGGTTGATGGGAAATGCTCTGACGTGTCCAGTTACTAGTGGTGTACCACAAGGATCTGTTTTGGGGCCGTTGCTGTTTGTCATTTTTATAAATGACCTGGAGGAGGGCGTAGAAGGATGGGTTTGTAAATTTGCAGATGACACTAAAGTCGGTGGAGTTGTGGACAGTGCAGGAGGATGTTGCAGGTTACAGAGGGACATAGATAAGCTGCAGAGCTGGGCTGACAGGTGGCAAATGGAGTTTAATGCAGAAAAGTGTGAGGTGATTCATTTTGGAAGGAATAACAGAAAGGCAGAGTACTGGGCTAATGGTAAGATTATTGGTAGTGTGGACGAGCAGAGAGATCTCAGTGTCCATGTCCATAGATCCCTGAAAGTTGCCACCCAGGTTGAGAGGGTTGTTAAGAAGGCGTACGGTGTGTTAGCTTTTATTGGTAGAGGAATTGAGTTTCGGAGCCATGAGGTCATGTTGCAGTTGTACAAAACTCTGGTGCGGCCGCATTTGGAGTATTGTGTGCAGTTCTGGTCGCCACATCATAGGAAGGATGTGGAAGCATTGGAAAGGGTACAGAGGAGATTTACAAGAATGTTGCCTGGTATGGAGGGAAGATCATATGAGGAAAGGCTGAAGGACTTGAGGCTGTTTTCGTTAGAGAGAAGAAGGTTAAGAGGTGACTTAATTGAGGCATACAAGATGATCAGAGGATTAGATAGGGTGGACAGTGAGAGCCGTTTTCCTCGGATGGTGATGTCCAGCACGAGGGGACATAGCTTTAAATTGAGGAGAGATAGATATAGGACAGATGTCAGAGGTAGGTTCTTTACTCAGAGAGTAGTAAGGGCATGGAATGCCCTGCCTGCAACAGTAGTGGACTCGCCAACACTAAACGCATTCAAATGGTCATTGGATAGGCATATGGACGACAAGGGAATAGTGTAGAGGGACTTTAGAGGGGTTTCACAGGACGGCGCAACATCGTGGGCCGAAGGGCCTGTACTGCGCTGTAATGTTCTATGTTCTAATGGTTGACATATGACAATTATGAAAATGTTCTGGCTATAGAAATAACAGAATATTTGGACACGATCCTTGTATATCAGAATGGCAAATACCACGCAGAAGATGTTGAAACCCCACTGACCAGCAAACATTATAAACAAGGCACAAACTGTTGTGATTTTAATATTTTGCCTTAAAAATAAACACTATCTAGACTATATTCAATTCTACCTAATTTATATAGCATGGAGATAATTCGACAGTAAAACCCAGTCTTGATGTAGTATCTAACATAAACAATACCAAATATTATTACAATAAACAGAATGCAAAACACATAGGACATGGCAAGGGCAACATGATGGCATAACACAGGAGTGCAAATGGGACAAATGCAACCTCGTAGTGGAAGGACGGTGCACGGATAGCACAACACTAGAGCACAATTACTGCGCACAGTAAATCCACTTCCAGTAAAATACCAATCCAATTCGAGGCAAGACCTGCACTTCAAAACTAGCCATGCCTCAAGCCAAGCCGTCCCAGCACAGCGATAGCTCTGACATCTATCTGACAAGGTGAAAAATTGATCAAGTACCTCCTGCTCACCAAAGGAAGAACAATTACTGTCAAATCGACCGACTCTCAATCATCAGAATGCTATCATATGACATTTACTCATCCGCGAGCTGATCACCAATACTCAACCTGGATTGTGACAAATCCACTTGGCTCCAGGCTTCATTAAAGCCGGGATCCAATGATGAACAAAATAACCAAATTTCTAAAGGTGAGACAAGACTGACTGTCACTTGACAATGAGACAGCTTTGACCAAATGTGGCACTGAGGGGGCTAGTGAAATTGAAGTCAATGGGAATCATTTGAAATACTCTCCAGTAATTGGGAGTCATATCTGACTCAGGGAAGCTGGTTTATTGGAGGCCAATAATCTCTGCCCCAGCACATTACTGCACGAGTTCCTCAGAGCAGTACCCTGGAGGGCTAACTACTTTCAGTTGCTTGAGCACTAACTTTCCTCCATCATAATGTCTGAAGTGGGGCTGGTTCACACCTCTGCAGATAATAAAGTACACTGTGCCCATATGTAGCACGCAGACTTGGCGAAGAGAAGCAAATAACATTTGTGTCAGAATTGTTTTGCAATGATAATCTCTGATAAAGTGAGATGTTTAAGTTATCCCTTGACATTCAGTGGCATTAACATCACTGAATCCCCTCCAATGAACACCCTGAGGGTTAACACCTGACAGAAACACAACCTAGATTTATATTGCATCCCTGATTTAATAAGACATCCGAACATGCTTTGCACAAATCACTGTAAAACAAAATATGATATTGAATCACGTTTTGGTCAGATAACTAAAAGCTTGGTCAACATGGTCAGTTGTAAGGAGTGTGTTAAAGGAGGAAAGCCAGGTAGGTGTAAGGGGGAAATTCTAGAGATTAGGGGCTAGAGCGCGGAACCAGATACCAGAAAGCGCATAAAAAGAAACACCCAAATCAGGGATGCAAGCGAGATTCAAACAGTTAATTCAAAAAAACACGTTAGGTCTATTAGCAGATGGCCTATGGATCATATCACAGTCAGACATAGGCACTTTCAATGGAATATTAAACAAAAATAATTTGAAGAAAACAAGTAAATATATGTCCCTCAACTGACATCACCAAAACAAAACACAATGTCCTGCACAGGTGAACTTTAAAGCAGTGATTTTTTTTCACTGTCTCTGCCTGGACTACTCTCTACTTCCAGACAGGTGCCCCTCATCTGGGCATTCCTCTTTAATTAGGGCCTCTCTGGTCAGGGTCTCTTTAATTAGGGGGTCTCTAGTGGTGGTCTCTTTAATTAGTTGCTATTTGGTGAGGGCCTCTTTAATTAGGGGGTGGTGGACAGGTCTTGCATTGTTGGACGGGGGGGGGGGGGGGGGGGGGGGGGGGGAATTGGCCATCCGATGGACTTTGGGGGCTATTCCCTGAAGGAGTTACCCCCTTGGTGAGGTCCACCAATTCTCACCCACATTTCCCGGCCCAGAGGACTGGAGAATCACACGGGCAGGGCGAATACGGTGCCCGTCCTGTGAGTAGGATGCAAACGGGTCTTAATGACCCATTTGTATCCTACCACTGGCAGAGGGCGCCAATCTCGATCATAGCGGGGACCCAGAGCATGGTAACGGGATCGCTGCCTGGCGTCCGACAATGGACTCTCAGCCACCTACAACCGGTAGCGGAGTTCCCGATGCGGCAGAGAATGCAGCTATTTGCTCAATTTTTTTCAGCTCAAACATCAATCAAGTTACCTTGAGAATTTAGCAGTCATATAAATGCAGAGTATGCCCTGTTGATAGAACTACCTGTGCCATCTGGGTTCTGACATGATCTTCCAAATAAAGCTGTTCTACTTTAACGACTAAGTAAATGGGGCAACCCAGATTCCAATCTCAACAGCAGCAGTAAAACAAAACACATTTCAAGATTATTGTCATGTTCAAAAGCATAAAAGGGAACTGATTTAGAATGGCTGGATAGAAGGAATTGTACAAGATTTTTATTGGACTTTAACATTACTGACTGATAGAAATGGGCGAGTTGCCTGTTGAAAATGAGCAGGCTACTTACTTGCTCACGTAGAACATAGAACATATAATGCGGAAGGAGACCATTTAGCCCATCGAGTCTGTACCGACCCACTAAAACCCTCATTTCCACCCTATCCCCGTAACCCAATAACCCCTCCTAACCTTTTTGGTCACTAAAGGCAATTTGTCATGGCCAATCCACCTAACCCGCACGTCTTTGGACTGTGGGAGGAAACAGGAGCACCCGGAGGAAACACGCGCAGACATGGGGAGAACATGCAGACTCCACAGAGACAGTGACCCAGCTGGGAATCAAACCTGGGACCCTGACGCTGTGAAACCACAGTGCTACCGTGCTGCTCATGTCCCATTTCAACCAGCAGGAATTTGCAGGATGAGGAGTCACCCTTATATCTTGCTGCATGCAAGTCAAGGTCCTGGGGAAGAAGACCCCAGCGCAGTTATCAATAAGGCCAGGGTGGTGGAGCTGCAGGTTTCCCTCGAGACAGAAGCAGGCCTGAAGACAGAGCAGACTCTGGCAGACAAATCCAAGCTTCTCTGTTATTGGCCAGGATTCTTGAGGCCTCCCTTTTCCTAATTGCAAGACCCTTTCATAAACCCACTCCCTGCCACTTATTCAGGTTTAAAATCAACCCCAGAGATTAATTGTAACGCGGCTGCATTCTCGGCTGTTGTCCTGGGCCCTAGGAATTTCCTTGAGCGAATGAAAGCAGAGAATGAACAGTTTAATGTGCCCAGCAATTTCTTGTTTTCCTAAAAAAAAATATATACCTTCAATTTTTCTCCCCAAGCTCAAAATCTGGGTTGTGGCCAAGTGCACATAGTGTGTGTGTTAAATCTCAATTGCTAAAATATGTCACTGGCACAGCTACACAAATTTGATAACGTTGCTTACCTCCAGCAACCTCCATTCTCTGTAGGATAGATGGGGGTTTGGGATGAAAACAAAATCCATTTTTTCTTATTCTATCTTAATATGCTACCACATTAATATTTGTAAACAAGCTGTGCTTTATACTCACTGGCCAGGAAGACTTAGAATAAAAACATTTTGCATAAATAATCTTATGCCAATAATACCATTCAATTTTAAGAAGCAGCTTTTCATCAGCACCTGGGTATTTGAATTTATATGAAAAGTAATTTTCATTTTTTTTTAACGTTAGCATTTCTATTTTGTCTGACCGATGTGGGAGAAAAACAACTTTTGTATCAACAAGCGTCACTGCGTGACCCTTACGTCTCCAGACATACAGACCCTGGCTTTTCCCAACATGAAGATTCATAATAAGAAACTCAGCACCACCATGTGCCTGCTCCAATCCCGACTTCAGTATTTTTCTTTCAGGTATTTAATGCAGTCCACTATATCATTCCCCTTCTGATATCTAACATACAGTACAGGAAAGGTGTCCAAGGAGGTGGGTTCAGCACATGAGAACAAGAGTTGTCAACAGTGGAAAAATTGAGGTGCATGCTTTTCAAGTGTGGATCATACAACTGAGGCAATGGCCTGGAATCTGGCTGATTTGTGGAGACTCCGGGATGTATGCAAAATGCCCAGATGGATTGTGGATGGATCCCCCAGCCCCCACTGCAGATGTGGCAAGCCAGGAGTGCTATTAGGGAGGGAGTTCCAGGATTATGACCCAGCGACAGTGAAGGAATGGCAGTATATTTCCAAGTTAAGATGGTGAGTGACTTGGAGGGGAACTTCCAAGTGGTGATGGTGGTGGTTCCCATGTATCTGCTGCCTTTGTCCTTCTAGGTGGTAATAGTTGTGGGCTTGGAAGGTGCTGCCTCGGGGACCTTGATGAGGTCCTGCAGTGTATCACTGCTGCTACTATGCGTCAGTGGTGAGGGGGAGTGAATGTTTGTGGAAGGGGTGCCAATCAAGCGGGCTGCTTTGTACTGGATGGTGTCAAACTGCTTGTGCGCTGTGGGAGCTCCACTCATCCAGGCAAGTCGGAAGTACTTCATCACACTCCTGACTTGTGCTTTGTCGATGGTTGACAGGCTTTGGGGAGTCAAGAGGTGCGTTACACGCCGTAGGATTCCTAGCCTCTGACCTGCTCTTTTAGCTGCAGTATGTATATGGCTAGTCCAGTTCAGCTGGTGGTCAATGATAACCCCCCAGGATGCTGATAGTGGGGGATTCAGTGAGTGTAATACCATTGAATGTCAAGGGACGATGGTTTGATTTTTCTTATTGGAGATGGTCATTGCCTGGCAATTGTGGGCCCCGAATGTTAATTGCCATTTGTCAGCCCAAGACTGGATATTGTTAATGTATTAATAAAAGTCAGAAAATAATGTGCTAAGTGCTGACTGTAACCATATTTACAGTTAAAGCACTATGCCATCACTGCATCTCATTAGAAATTAGGGAAATAAAATAAAAATGTTATTTTTGAGGGAGTTGCAAATAAATCAGTACTCTTGTGCAATGTTTGTACATGTGATATGATTAATTATATATTTTTTAATGCAGTACAAGCTAACTAACTTATTTTCCAAAGATCAATTGCTCCTACGTCTCTCCAGTCTCTAATGGTGAACTGCAGTCTCTTTGCTTACTTTTCTGGCTGAGTGTCACCCCTCCGATTCTTAAAAAGTGTTCCCTCATAGCTTTCAGGTAGAGACAAGTAATACAGGTATATTACATAAAGGATGTTTTCTGCAACAGGCCAAACTGTGGGAGATACTTACAATGGTGTTTAGGGGAAGATGGGGAGTGGGAGAGAAGTTTGAAACCACATATTAGGTGATCCAAATGCAGGTGACTTGGGAGACCTGATGGAAGGCTCACTGTTGCCACCTTTTCCCTGGTGCATGCACAAGTGAGATACAATAGCAACTTATTTTTGGCTACATATCTTTTCTTAATTTTACATGTAACTGTAAATATTGAAAGCTATTACAATCTGGAGCAACTTGCACCAGTCCTTTTTTCCCCCTCCTACTTTTAGGTTTCTAAGCCATGTAGCTTGGGTTCAGTACCAGGTGTCCTTGGTAAAGTTAGTGATGTCTGCAATTTCACATTGAGCAAAATTCAACGCTGTGACAGATGAGCACATTTCTGATGATAAAATTTTACCAGCTAAATATCATCTGAGCACTAATATATTGGGACCAAACAATTCATACGACTGGTTCGTGACCACATAATTATGCCAGTATTTCTACTTCCTTGAGATCTTCAATTTCATCATAATCATGGCTTGTCATAAACACAAAATCAATCAGCTCTAATAATACTATTGTTTATTAGTAAAAGGAACATCTAATGTAGGATGATAGGGGTACTGAGGAAGAGCAGGCAATAAGGTAATGGAGCTATGACCATAATAAGCATAACTTAATGGCTAGAATAATGTAAAGAGTAGGACATGAGCAAGATAGGACTGCACGGTGATAGCAGTGAAGATCATTGAATGAGAGTGAGAGTTATCAAGATTATTTCCAAGAAAGGAGAAAGGGACAACAGATGACTATAGATGATATGGTCGCAAGAAAGACAATACAGTGCACTTGATGTGATTGTGAGGATCATTGCACCATGGATAGTGATTAGATTGTAATACTGACCAGATTATGATGAAAACTATTCAATGGTTTCAACATTTCTTACAATTAGAAAGTCAGTAAACTAATTGCCACAATGAACCTCACTGAATCTGAGCTCAACAACTTGTATTAATAAACACCTTTAGCATAATAAAACATCCCAGGGTACTTCACAAGAGCACTATAGGACAAAATATGATATGGAGCCACACAAGGAGAAATTAGGGGGGAGTCAGTGGCATAGTGGTATTGTCACTGGACTATTAATTTAGAGACCCGGGGTAATGCTCCGGGGATTAGGTAGGCAGGTCAGGTGCCTTTCATGAGTCAGTGCAGACCTGAAAGGCCAAAGGATGTCTTCTGCACTTTTTATTCTGTGATTCTGTAACTGAGGATTGAATCCCACCATGACAGGTGGTGAAATCTGAATTCTAATGATTGTTGTAAAAACCCATCTAGTCCACTAATGCCCTTTAGGGAAGAAAATCTGCCACTCTTACCTGATCTGGCCCACATGTGAATTCAGATGCACAGCAATGTGGTCGACTCAAATACCCTCTCAAAAGGCCTAGCGGAACCACATGGTTCAAAGGCAATAAGGGATGGGCAATAATAAAATGCGGGCCCAGCCAGTGACACCCACATCCCTTGAACGCATAAGAAAAGATTAGGTCACATGACCAAAAGCATGGTCAAAGAGGTCAGTTTTAGGGAGTTTCTTAAAGGAGGAAAGCGAGATAGAGACAGAGATGTATGGAGGGTATTCCAGAGCTGGGGGGCCCAGGCAACCGAAGGCACAGCCAACAACGATGGAATGATTAAAACTGAGGATGCACAAGACAACAGAATTAGAGGAGTGCAGATATCAGGCGGTTTTTGGACTGAAGAGTAAAGAGATAGGGAGGGGGCGAGGTCATGGAGAAATTTGCAAACAAGGATGAGAATTTTAAAATCAAGATGTTGCTTGACCATGAGCCAGCAAGCACAGGGGTGATTGATGAATGGGACTCAGAGCGGGTTATGACAAGGGCAGCAGAGCTTTGGATGATCTCAAGATTGCAGAGGGTAGCATGTGGGAGATAAGCCAGAAGTGCATTGAAATAGGCAAGTCCAGAGGTAATGAAGGCATGAATGAGGATTTTAGCAGATGAGTCAAGACAGGCAATGTTAATTAACTCGGGATTATAATTTTCTCCATCTGCTTAAAAAAAAAATGAGTTTTAGCAGTTTTAACATAGTTTCCTTGTGGAATTAGATCTGTTGCAGTTTTTCCAAAATTAAATGGTCGCATTCAAAAAGAATGCGAGGGAAGCTGATATCAGGAAGAAAAATGTCACCTGGTGCAGAAAGGATAAATCTCTGAAGGCATATTTATCATGGAAAAAAACTCACTCATACCTCAAACAGTTGCATTCAATCCCAACGCTAGGTGCAACATTTCACTCCCCTACTTTAACGTCCTCACCTTCACAAATATAAAATCATGCAGCAAAAAATAAAGCACTTATTAGACAACCGATTTTCATCATAACAGACTTTAGCACCTTTCTCTGGTTCCCCTCGCCTACACAATTCCGGGACTGGTATGCAAGATGTCAAAAATCATCAGCAACTCCCACGGATATGCTAATAATTTTTGACACCTATAATGACAAATATATTAACCTACACAGCACAATCTAACATGATCACCTCTTTATTTGCAACACAGTGTCAATCCCCTATTCTTCTGAATTCCATTCATCCTCAGTACATTTGCATCAAGAACATTAAAAGGAACAGAAGCAGATAGTTGTGCTGCAGAAATCAGCTGGTGCCTTCATGGAACAGAAGCTCACTAGAGTGCAGAGTATCAGTGCTGAAACTGTTTAAATCAGTTAAGAAATAAACTCAAAATAAGTATGCAGAGCTCATAAAATGCTGTAGGAACAAGATAGAAATTTAAAGGCTACTGTAGGCAAAATAAAAGAAATGCAGCTTGCAATACCATTGGACTGAACCAAGCAAACATGTCACTTATTTAATATCAGGTCGGCTGCCGATTAGTTTATTTTGCACAGCAGAATTTGAGAGGTTTTTTTTCTTGGCGAGTCAAAGCTGCTGCCATGAAATCAAAAGCTTTACCGTTGCGTGACAAAGTGAGTACCTTTTTGAATAAGGCAGATTAATAAGGCAGCAATCTAATAAACAGCATCAGACAGTGCAGAAATCCTCAGCCAACTTATACTGGTGTAGAATAACTTGCCAAGTGGGTTACATTCAAGCCCGTCTCCATCTTTCACCTCTCCAAAACTGGTTTTCCATTTCACAGTGCCAACTTTTTGAGTCCATGTGATTGGTTTGAAGTGTTCAAAAAACTTCGATCTCTGTCTAACCTTCCAAGTTAAATCTGTTGACAGGACGGGTGCACATGACTGTCAATTTGCCGACTGCCCATTTAGAATTTGGTTCAAGTCAAGTCTAGTTTCATCTCCACGGTGACTGAAAGGTCGGAGTAAAATAACTGAAGCATTCCCAACCACAAATTCACAACACAAAACAGCTCATGCTTTTCAGAGAAGTCTCCAATAAACATACAAGGCTGGCCAAGTTAACGCCTTCATATTTTGATTCCTTCCAAAACAGTATTTCTCCTCAGACCGGCAGCTGCCTGACAACCCAAGTGCAAGAATGCAAGGATTATGGGTGCTTTGACATTAACCTTTCCCCCATATTTAATGAAGCTGTAGACGTCAAACACACAAAAGTGCATTTCTTAACACATCACCATATTAATACAGGGAAACGTCCATTCAAGTTTTAAACATAGCATTGGAGCATTAGTTAGGGCCCAAGTTTTGACTTTTAAATCCTTTTGGAACTTTTGTATCTACCTCAGAAGGATTTGAATGAAGCTTAGAATGGACTCTTATCTCAGAATGCAATTAGGCTGCGACTTTCTGGTCCATCTAAAACTGTTCTTGTTAAACACTGACACAAAGTGTTGCAATCTTCTGTCAATCAGTATCTGAGTTGCAGTCACAGTTGAACCTCTCCTGCTGGTTTCACTCTACTATGTACAGTCTTGGTATAAATGCAGACTAAGGTGATTCGGGTCCAATATGGGTCTGTTCACAGTCAAAACTGGCACACATGCCATTGATCCCACATAAACAGAAGAACCCGGCCTAAGGTTGCAGAAGGTGACAAGTGTTTGTGGAACTGTGCATCATTGAGGAGGGGTGAAAATTGACAAAAAGCAGGAAGGTATCAAAGAGTGTTTCTTTCATTCATTGGTCAGATAGATCTTCACAATTCAAAACATTTTCAAAGGTTTTAGAATGGGAGGATCAAAATAAAATTATTTTTAGGATTGTTATACTTTCTGAAATTGATTGGACTGTCCAACTAATTAAGAATGAAATGGAAATGTGCTTTCCTCAAAAATACTTTCTCTTCCATGAGAAATTCAGGTTAGGTCTTTTGACATTTTATTATACATCACATATTTTGTTTGCATCAATAATTGTACTTACAAGGGATCATACGCAGTATCCAGAATAGTTTTCTGGTCCAGGATTATGCCCTGCCCATGGTACTAACCGGACATACACATCACAACACAATGACATCCATTCATGGGGATGGGGAAGGGACCCTTACAATAGTTACCATGTACTTGGTTGATCTCCGAATTGGACGATAGGATTTCATCAGCCAATTTCTGTGCTGTGGGAAGTACTTCAGTGTGGTGGGCTGTGATTAAATACTGAATAAATTTCTGAAGCTGGTCTCTGTTCATTTGGAAAAGTGTCTCAGAGATGGGAAGACGCAGTTTGACCTGGTCAGCCTTTCTTATTCTGTACAGGGAAAGTGCCACCACGTGGGCGCAGTAAAAAATGTCCTTGTTGCCGCAGCCGCATGTTACAGAAGTGATCTTGCAGCGGTCAAAACTGATGGCGACTCTGTAGATCATTTCAGGTTCCGACTGGGTGCCTGGTTCGGTCACAGTTCCACTCAGATGAAACCCTGCCGGGGAAGGGAAAAAACACAAGATGTTGATTAACACCAGGGGTAATATTCAAAGTAGTCTCTCTTCAACTAACCTACCTATGACAATACTGTGCAATGCCTTGGCTTATCCACCATCACTCAACTCTACCAAGGGAGCTGGTCCTCATTTTGGTTTGTTATTCACTCGGGAATCATCTTTTACAAATTAGTTTTACTGAATACGTGGAAGGCAGACATTGACCGGAGTTCTCTGGTCGTTGGGATTCACTTTTCTTACTGACAGCTGATCCCTGCCAGCGTGTTTCCCTGAGGCATGGGGTGGTTTCAATGAGAAATCCCATTGACAAGCGGCAGGAGAATCCCACACATTATTGGGTCTCTGTTTAGCTTAACGTCCGGCTCTTTACCTTAGCTGTCCTAACTGATGAATTGAACACCATGAGTGTGTGTCGTCTCCAAGCGATCAACCACCAGGACATTTAATACCTCTCTTCCACCTTTCCCAATCCTTATCTTTTGCTATCTACTGGGCTCTGCAAGAGGAGCACTGTTGCTCACAAAGTTTGCAATCACCATCTCGTTTTACCATCCCACTGAAATTAATTGCTGTTTCATCATTATTGTGTCCACAAAAGCCATTCTGCAGAGGATTCCAAAAGGTCATTCTTTAATTGGAATACAGCAGCATTTTTGGATGAACTACACCAAAACCACTTCCCACCACTTTCCCTTGTAACCTGCAAGTCAAAATTTGTCCCTCTGGAAATAGAAGTCTGGAGGATAAATATCATACTTGCAATGCCCCAAGGCACCTCAGGACTATCAGATTTCTGAGTCCCCGGTGTGGAATATCATTGGCATCCAGTTTCACACATTTTTAAAAAAAATCTTCTCATGGTACGTGGACATTACTGGCAAGGTCAGCATTTGCTGTTCATCCTGAAGTGACCTTGAACTGAGCTTGCTCGGCCATTTCAGAGGACAGTTAAGAGTCAACCATATTGCTGTGGGTCTGGAGCCACATGTAGGCCAGACCAGGAAAGAATGGCAGATTTCTTTCCCTAAAAGACATTAGTGAACCAAATGGGTTTCCACAACCATCGACCACAGCTTCATGGCCACCATCAGACATTTTTAATACCAGATTTTTAAAAACCGAATTCAAATTTCACCATCGGCTGTGAACTCGGATTCCCAGCGTATTACCCTGGGTCTCTGGATTACTAGTCGAGTGACAATACCATACACCTCCCCATATTGATATGGTACCAAAACCCTGTGGTCCATGGGTGGGTGAGGGGTTAGATGGGAAGAGAATAGTTGGGTGGTCTGCAGGGTAGATGGGCCAGGTTTTTTGGAGGGGGGGGGGGGGTAGTTGGGTCAGGTGATGTAATTTGTCCAGGCAATGGTTAGTCCGGTTGGATGGCCAAGGGACATTCAGGTAGTCACTCAGAGCGGGGGGGGGGGGGGTGGTCAAAGGGGGTCAGGAGGTTAGTCAAGCATGGGAGCAGGTGCGTGTTTGAAGGAGTCAGTTGTGGAGTTACCCTGACCAGGTTTTAACCTGTCAAAACATTCTTGGGTAACTATATAAGTTACGTAAAACTGTCCCAACTCCGACTCAAATGCAGAGCAAGAGACATTCACAAGAGGCCTCTGGGGAACAGGGGAACTGTCCATTCAACGGTTACGCTTCCCAGGCAATTCTCACTTAGGTCCATAAGTCATAATTTCCACAGGGTCCTAACATGTATCGTCAAGCAAAACTCTTTTGCAGGTCCGGAGGTTGAAAGATTTGAGACATTAACATAAAAACATTGAACACAGAAGGAATAGGTCATTCAACACTTCCGAGCCTGCTCCACCATTCATTATGATCTTGGCTGATCCTCTATCTTGATGTCATACTCCATACCCCTTGATACCTTTATAGAGTCTTTCAAATCTAACAATTTCTTTCTTAAATAGATTGTAAGGATCCTTCCTGTTGATTCCTTATTTCCCATTTCTTTTACTTTGTCGTTATCATTTTTGATCCGTGACTTTTTAAATGGACATTACCTTTAAGTTGAGCAGAGGAAGTGAGGAACTCAAAAGTTGCAAAGCAGCACACTTTTCTGTGAAGATTTAGAGTAGGAGAACTCAGACTTTCTGACACCCGAGAGATCGGAGGGATTTGGTTCAATTGGTTGGCTGGTAGCCAATTGATTGGCTAAGGACCGTTGGGTTCAGCCAGCTGGGGGGTTTTCAGAGAACGCAGGGAGAACGTTCCTAGACACAGATAATCTGGGAGTTGCCCTCTCCCTCTCTCTTTCTCCAAAAAAGGTTCCTTGAGATCCTGATGAATCTACAGTGAAAACCATTACACACTGAAGGCCAAGACTAAAAGTATCTCAGTGGAAGATGTCCATCTGAAACAGACTTTTATATTAAATAGGCAGCAAATACAATTGGTTAACTGTTATCTAATTCCTTTTTTAAATAAATTTAGGAGCAGCCAATTATTTTTCTTTTCCAATTAAGGGGCAATTTAGCGTGGCCAATCCACCTAGCCAGCACATTTGTGGGTTGTGGGGGTGAAACCCATACAGACATGGGGAGAATGTGCAAAAATGAAGGCCCACTTAATCCAATCCACGACAGACACTACTGGAAGACCTACTGGACGCAAGTATCCTAGAGAAAGGGAACTGTAGTGACATGTATGACCGACTGGTAGATAGGGACGACACCGTACTGGACGCAACAAGGAGGAAATGGGAGGACGACCTGGGGATGGAGATCGGGTGGGGACTCTGGAGCGAAGCACTGCATAGGGTCAACTCCACCTCCACGTGCGCAAGGCTCAGCCTGACGCAACTAAAAGTGGTACATAGAGCCCACTTAACAAGAACCCGTATGAGTAGGTTCTTCCCGGAGGTGGAAGACAGATGTGAACGGTGCCAAAGAGGCCCGGCCAACCACGCCCACATGTTCTGGTCTTGCCCCAGACTCGTGGAGTACTGGACAGCCTTCTTCGAGGTTATGTCCAAAGTGGTGGGAGTGAGGGTGGAGCCATGCCCGATAGTGGCGGTCTTCGGGGTTTCAGAACAGCCAGATCTATTCCTGGGGAGGAGGGCAGACGCCCTTGCCTTTGCCTCCCTGATCGCCCGCCGTAGAATCCTGTTTGGCTGGCGGTCAGCAGCACCGCCCAGAGCTGCGGACTGGCTGTCCGACCTCTCGGAATCTCTCCAAATGGAGAAAATCAAATTTGCCATCCGAGGGTCGGACGACGGCTTCCACAGAACGTGGGAGCCATTCATGCAACTGTTCCGGGACCTATTTGTGGCCAATGTACAAGAGGAAGAATAGTCGGGGGAAGGTAGCGGGAGGGGGGGGGGGGCTACAGGTTCGTTACGGGGGTTCGATGGCTAGCTAAGGCCCAAAACCAAACTAAATAAACATGTTGAGGGGGGGTGCAGTTACTACTACGAAGATGCTTACCTGTAAATATGTATGTTAATTTTTGCGTGTTTGTTTTTTTTCTTTTTTCTTTCTCCTAACAATTTGTAATTTGTTCAATATAAAATATGAAAACTGAATAAAAACATTTATAAAAAAAAAAAAAAAGGACAAACCTGCCATACCAGGACTCAGTCTGATGAACCTTTACTTTACTCCCTCCCTCCAACTACATCCTTCAACGTTGCTCCTCACTCATCAGATGCTGCCAGGCTGGCTGAGCATTTCCTTTTTTTTTAAATAATTTATTTTTTTCTATAACTTTAGAGTACCCAATTCATGTTTTCCAATTAAGGGGCAATTTAGTCTGACCAATCCACCTACCCTGCACATCTTTGGGTTGTGGGGGCGAAACCCACGCAGACACGGGGAGAATGTCCAAACTCCACACGAACAGTGACCCAGATCCGGGATCGAACCTGGGACCTCGGCACCGTGAGGCAGCAGGGCTAACCCACTGTGCCACCGTGCTACCCTCGGCTGAGCATTTCCAGCATTTTCTGTTTTAATTCAGATGTCTGGCATTCGCGGTATTGTGCTTCTGTGAAGCATCAAATTAACATTGGCAAGCTGCTAGCACCTAGCACAGGCCTTCTGTCAATTTGAAATATGGGCTTTCTGCCTTGTCAACAGCATTTCTCAGGTGAGTAACAAGGGGGCTGAGGATACAATGGTGGAGAGAAGTGGTACAATAGCGCTGACAACGGCGCTCAGGAGAGCTGTGGAACACTTCTGTTTCTCCTGGTTTCACAAGAGCAGTTTTGTCAATGCATTCAGTGCAGACCAATTTCAGCAACAGGGCCTGAAACAGTCTTCATACCAGTAATTTATATTTGCAAAGTCCTAATACCTGTTTTCATTGGTCAACCCATATGCATGAAAAACCCACATTCAAAGATGTGCAGGTTAGGTGGTTGGCAGGCTAAATTGTCCCTTAGTGTCCAAATGTTTAGGTGGGGTTACGGGGATAGGGTGGGGGGAGTGGACCTAGGTAGGGTGCTCTTTCAGGGCGCAAACTCGATGGGCCCAATGGCCTCCTTCTGCATTATAGTGATTCTATTCTGTGATTCACTTTTTGATGTCCTTGGGATGAAAGATGTAGGCCCCCAAAATTGAGCCCCGTCATGCATGTTTACTTAACTACTGATGCAACAAGGTTAAACCTCTCCACTGTCTTCTTGTTGTCCTCCCATCTTGTTAGCCTGGAGCAACGCTTCTCATCATGTTTGATAAAGTGACCCATTTGTGATCTAAGCACGGTGCAAATGGATTCTGGAGTGGTATAAAACTGTGCTACATGGTCCTCTAACTGACAAGATTAGACGTTGCTGAAGGAATACAAGAAGGTTATTACAAGAACTGCAAATCATCACACTTTTGAAAGCTTCAGAAAGATTTTTAAAAAGGTTCTAATGCACTTTAACCACATTAGTAACCTTGGCAACAAGTGGTACTTCAGAACCCTCATCACTGTGACTTGGGTCAAATAGCAAGAAAACAATTTCAAACTCACACCCGAATTTATTTTTAGTATAAACATTAAGCTAATGCTGTAAATGATGCCTCGGAGTCAAACAGAATGTTGTTTCCAGCAAGCTCCTGATTTCATTCAAAGCGGATGTTTTTATTTTTAAAAATTGTTCATGAGATGATTTATTACCCACTGTGCCCAGAGAAAGCGGCAGGGTTTGAAACAATTGAGCGCCTTGGTCGGCCTCCTCAGTGGTGGGGTTAAGCGTCAGCCACAGTGGTGAGATACTGCACTCATACATTGGTCAGAACAGGTAAAGAACAAAGAACAAAAAAAAAGTACAGCACAGGAACAGGCCCTTCGGCCCTCCGAGCCTGTGCCGACCATGCTGTCCATCTAAACTAAAATCTTCTACACTTCATGGGTCCATATCCCTCTATTCCCATCCTATTCATGTATTTGTCAAGATGCCTCTTCAATGTCACTATCATCCCTGCTTCCACCACCTCCTTCAGCAGCGAGTTCTGGGCACCCACTACCCTCTGTGTAAAAAAAACTTGCCTCGTACATCTCCTCTAAACCTTGTCCCTCGCACCTCCCATTGTTCCAGTGAGAACAAACCAAGTTTATTCAACCGCTCCTCATAGCTAATGCCCTCCATACCAGGCAAGTTATGGAGGGCATTAGCTATTAGAAACAGGGCTTTCCTCCCTAAAGGGCATCAGTAAAAGTCTTCTTTTTTTTTTGTTCAACAGTCGACAATCTTACACAAGTTTGATCAATGAAATGCAGATGGTAGAAAATAATGCAGATTTCTTAGTCATGCTTTTACATCATTCTATTTTATGCAACTGCCAGAGATGCCAGAAAACTATTGCTGGCCTTGGAATCTTTATGTAGTCAACTCATTAACGGTTGGACTGGTCTTGGTATAAGATGTGTGCAAGCAGCCCGACTCTCACCAATAAGATGCGGCATTCCTCCCCCCGCCCCATGATAAACAGATGAGGAAAGCATTAATAGGATGCACCCAGTGGAACAAATAATCCACATTTTAACCTAAAGTTTAGGCTAGGGAATGCTTGTGATCACCGGGGGTGAAGGGGATCAATACCACCACACAATGCATCTGTACTCAGAACATACAACCACACAACAGCCCATGAAGAGTCCACGTGGAATAATCTCCCCAACTCAACCTGAACATTGTCGGTAACCTTCCAGCAGAACTCCCTCACACCTTACCACAGTAAAGAACCATGTTCTTGAAGCACATAATTTATATGAATATCCAAGCCAACTAACCTGATATTTTAACATCACCAAGGATGTATATTGAGACATTGGAGAAGGAAATGTGCAATTTATCCCAGAGAAAACTCTCAAAACAACACACTTTTAAAATTGAAGCTTTGTTCCAGTAACTGCTCAAAACATGGAACTTCGAGGACTATTATTATTGTCTAATCATTCAAGAGCTTAAACAAATGCAACTACTTTTAATTTCTTACAATTGAAAATTTCTATCATTGCTCTTTTAGGTTAGTGGAAAGATCGAAATGTCTCTTCCCACTCTCCATGAAAAATGACAATGTACCAATAGATACAATTTCTAAGTTCATAAGATATAGGAGCAGAATTAGACCATTCGACCCATCGAGTCTGCTCCACCATTCGATCATGGCTGATCATGCGCCTGCTGACAGTCAGTTCAGATCATTAGTTGAGGTTGCCAAACAAATTATAAGTTATTATAAGTTCATGAAAGTCAGTGGTATTTGGGAATTGGTGTGGGTAGTTAGAAAACGCAATACAGATTTTAAAACAAGGCGACTATGCCTGGGATTTTCCGGCCCTTTCCGCTGGCGGAACTGGAAAAGATGAGCCCCCTCCCCCCACGAGGCGGGTTTCCCGGCGGTGCAGCTGGCGAACACCACAGATGTCCATCAATTCGGCAGGACTGGAAGATCCTGCCAGTGGCCAATGGCGAGTCACCTCTGCCGCCAGGAAACATGCCGGGGGGGGGGGGGGGGGGGGGGGGGGGGGGAAGAGAAAGAGGAGCGGAAAATCCCAGTCTATGAAGGAACTACACAAGACGACAAAAACTGCCTGGCAAAACGCAACAAATTCTAACTTTGGATTAGTGTTTCATGCATTGTTCCCCATCACTGAGCATGTCCTACACCAGCAATAAAACAAATTTACAGTTAAATCTTAGGGGGCGGCATGGTAGCACAGTGGTTATCACTGTTGCTTCACAGTGTCAGGGGCCCGGGTTTGATTCCCGGCTTGGGTCACTGTCTGTGCGGAGTCTGCACGTTGTCCCCTTGCCTGCATGGGTTTTCTCCGGGTGCTCCGGTTTCCAAGACGTGCTGTTAGGTCAATTGGACATTCTGAATTCTCCCTCTGTGTAGCCGAACAGGCACCGGAATGTGGCGACTAGGAGATTTTCACAATAACTTCATTGCATTGTTAATGTAAGCCTACTTGTGACACTATTAATAAACTTGATTTGTAACTTTTGTGCAGCATCCATAGTGCATCAGCATCATGCTTATTCATATATCAGAAAGGTCAGGATAGTACATTGGAAATCTGGCATAATGGCAGCAAGTGGGTAAACTGCTACCTCATGCTACAGTTTACACACTACATATCTATTGTTAAGCATTGTTCTCAAGGAGTGTTCCCCTGCCTATCTAAATGGCTTTTTGCAATGAATAAAAGTAAAAGAGTCAGTTTGGTAATCCAGGAGACAAGAAGATAAAGGTTAAATCAAACTCAATTTCAACTCAAAGGTGAGGTAAAGCCGCACCTCTGGCGCACAACACTCGTGTCCCAATCCGGGACCAACAGGAAATCCCAGTCTGGGTCAGTATGTAAAAGGTTTAATGAAGAGTGCCAGTTGGACAGGCCTCCTCCCGTTACCATGGGAACTCTTACACCACAAGCCCCACAGGGGAATCAATGAGTGATCCATCATGATCCACGTGAGGGTTATCATAGGAATATAACTTGTTAATACAATCTGAACATAAGCAGGTTTTAAAATACAGTGTCAACAGACAGGATATTATCAATAAAAGTATTAATTTATTCACTGATCCCGTCTTTAATACTTTTTGCCCCTGCACACATCACATTGGAATTTACTGTTTTGACATGAAAATGTAAAGATTACTAATTTCCACAAAATTCACGGTAATTGCCTGGTTTAAAGCATCCAGGAGTAGACATCTTTGTTCTGTTTGTGCGCCCATAGTTTGATCCTTTGCACAATTAACAGGTTAATATATTCTGCATACACAAAAATTTAAAAGGAGTGGGATATCCGCCAGTGATATTAAAGGAAAACATTCACACCTTGTCATCAATCATACTATTTTAATGGTGTTTAACTTCAATGTGTTTTACATCTACAATGCATATGATACCTGCAGGCAATTAGCTGCTGTGCTGCTTTTTGTATTAAAAATGTACATGTGCAGATGTGTCCAATAACAGCACTGCAAACATACAATTCACGTTGACGATTCATCAGATTTTTTTTTTTAAATTGGAATGAAGGAAACCATGTTGTTTTACTTTCCAAAGATGCCATAAACCCAGATTCCATAAAGTAATGTTGAAAAGCTACAAGACATATAAATCCTGTACATTGAACAATGCTGAGGTGGTCAGAAATAAATGGCACTATTGTTTGCTTGTTGCCCACCCCTAAATTGCTGGAGAGGTGGTGGTAAGCCGCCTTCTTGAACTGGGGTGGTGTGTACTAAAGTTACTCCCAGGGTTGTTCAGTAATGTTACAGGACTTTAACTCATCAATGATGAACGCAAATATATATACACTTTTTAAAAAAAATTTGAAGTACCCAATTCTTTTTTTTCCAACTAAGGGGAAATTTAGCATGGCCAATCCATCTACCCTGCACAGCTTTGGATTGTGGAGGTGAGATCCAAGCAGACACGGGGAGAAAGTGCAAACTCCACACAGACAGTGACCCAGGGCTGGGATCGAACCCGGGTCCTCGGCACCGTGAGACAGCAGTGTTCACCATTGGGCCACTGTGCCGCCCTCCAATATATTTCAAGTCGGAATGCTGTCTGACATGGAGGTGTACTTGTGGATGGTGATGTCTGCTGCCCTTGTCCTTCAAGGCGGTAGAGGTTAGGATTTTGGGAAGTGCAGTCAAAGAAGCCTTGGCAACATGCTGTAGTGCATCTTGCAGTACATACTCTGCAGGCATTGTGTGCTGCTGCTGGAGAGGCTGAATGCTTAAAAGAAAGACTTGCATATATATTATGCACCTCTTTTGAAGAGCAGGCATTATTGTAATGTGTTATGACTGGGATGGGAAGAATGAATAGTTTATCTGGCCCCATTACTCTGCAGGTTGCACCATTAGTTTAAAGTTTAATTCACTCACCAAAATGGCCAATTATTTGCCTTTGCTACCTTTAGACCCAGAACAAAGGAGACTTTAACCAGGCTCCTTTCAATAAACTCAGAATAATCGATTTATTATAAAACAATGCTTTTTTAAAAAATAAGTTGCAAGAAATAATCAAGAGACCATTGTAATCTGGAAGTATAACTATCTATCTTTTAAAATTCCCCAGTACACACACAGATAAACAAAGAACAAACAAATAGGGGTCTCTGCAAAGATGGGCAGTTGAAAAGTAGACGTCATAAAGCAAGGATAAAGTTCACAGGGTTTCGAAGCTGCAGTACGTTAATGTGAAACTAAATAGTTAGTCCCAATTGTAAGGGTCCCTCTTGTTTATTTCCTGTCTATTCCCATATTCCCCTATCTTTGATTTTTGAAATTACATTTACGATTCAGGGATGATTTCTGGACATGTCTCTTTAAGGCAACCTACCATTTTATTTCAAGCAGAAGAAAGCATGGCCTGTGCCTTTAGTTCAAATGGAAGGATCCAGAAGGCTGTGGTGATTTAAATTGTGATGTGGAGATGCCACAGGTTTGTTTGGAATCACTAGCTTTCGGAGCGCAGCTCCTTCATCAGATGAAGGATCTGCGCTCCGAAAGCTGGCAATTCCAAACAAACCTGTTGGACTTTAACCTGCGAGTTAAATTGTGGATCAGAACCAATGACCGAAATTGGCTGGGACTAGTTTCATTGATTTGGCTGGTGGACAAAAGGCTGTGCTCTGCCTGGTAACACGAGATGATTGGATATTACCTGACTGGAATGTTTTTCAGAGCCACAAGATTCCATTTTAGTTTCACTTTTGATTCTGGCAGAGGAGGTAAAAAATTCCAGTAAAATCCTCTCCAGAAAACTGCTGCTGAGCCTCTTCAAAAAAGGAGCCAGCTAACTCTCTCTCTAATAAGCCTGTGAGCATTGGATTCCTGAAGACAGGGCCTGAAGGCAGGCCACGAACTGAGAGCAAAGTCTGAGGAAACAGGGACTCTACCTCTCCAGGAAAATGGAATGCACAGGCTGCAAAACAAGGACTTTGATTCCCAAGCTTACTGTGGAGAAAGCTTGCAAGGACAAAGCTTGGAAGTAAAGGTTCTTTTCTCTTTCATTTATATTTTTGCCCTTTTCCACCCCTCTGTGTTTACCTGTCTTGTGTGCGGGGGTGTTGGGAAGGCAAGTTAAAGCAGGAGTTGGGAGAGCAGCATGGTGGCCTAGTGGTTAGCACAGCTGCCTCACGGCGCTAAGGTCCCAGGTTCGTCCCGGCTCTGGGTCACTGTCCGTGTGGAGTTTGCACATTCTCCCTGTGTTTGCGTGGGTTTCACCCCCACAACCCAAAAATGTGCAGATAGGTGGATTGGCCATGCTAAATTGCCCCTTAATTGGAAAAAATAATTGGGTAATCTAAATTTATTTTTAAAAAAGCAGGAGTTAGGTACATATTATTAACCAACTATATATGTGCTGCGTATTTCACCATTAATTTTGTTATAAATAAACAGTAATTGTGTTTCAATTTATAAAGCTGGTGACTGTATTTATTGGACAGCCAAGGGCCAAAATTTTCCAGACTTTTTTAATAAGAATTATTGATTCATTCACTTGTGCTGTGACTCCGGTGCACGTGGGGCTGGAATTGACCACGCACTTGCTTGAGTGGTGTAACACAAGAGGCCTGGAGGTCCTTACCAATGGACCTTAAGGTGTGGAGGAAAATAGAGCTGGATCAATCCTTCTCGTCGCAAGCTGCAGATCCTGGAAGCTCGGGTTTCAGAGTTTGAATGACGGCTGGGGACACTGTGGAGCATCAGTGAGTCTGAGAGGTGTCATGGACAGCACGTTTCGAGGTGGTCACACTGCAGCTGAAGGGACTTGAGGAAGGAAGGGAATGAATGACCACCAGGCTGTCCATGAGAAACAGGCAGGTAGTTCAGGAGGCTGATGAGGGCACTGGTTCCCTCAGCGAGTGCAGACAGAGCCACGCTTCTAGCACCACAAACAACCTGTCTATACAGGTGGGGGAAAGAGAGGAAGAGCAATAGTAATAGGGGATTCTGGAGTCAGGGGAACAGATAGACGCTACTGTGGCCGTCAATGTGACTCCAGGATGGTGCGTTTCCTGCCTGGTGCTCGGGTCCGGGATGTCACTGAACAGCTGCAAGGCATCCTGAATAGGGCGGGTGATAAAGCAGAGGTCATGGTACATGTTGGTATCAATGATATAGGTAGAAAGAGGGATGAGGTCTTGCATCAAGAAGTCAGGAAGCTAGTCAGCAGACTAAAAACCAGGACCTCTCTGGTTGTTGCTTCTGGATTGCGTCCAGTGCCATGTGCTAGCAAGTACAGAAATAGGAGAATAGCACAGATGAATGCGTGCCTTAATAGTTGGCGCAGGAGGGAGGGTTTTAGATTCCTGCATCACTGGGACAGTTTCTGTGGGAAGGTGTGACATGTACAAGCAGGATGGTCCACATCTGAACCAGAGCAGGACTAAAAGCAGAACTAACATACAGTTACGAAGGCAAATGCAATGTTCGCATTCATGTCAAGAGGGCTAGAATATAACAGCAGGGATTAACTTCTGAGGCTGTATAAAGCCCTGGTCAGACCCCATTTAGAGTATTGTTAGCAGTTTTGGGCCCCGTATCCAAGAAAGGATGTGCTGGCCTTGGAAAAGATCCAGAGGAGATTCACAAGAATCATCCCTGGGATGAAGAGCTTGTTGTATGAGGAACGGTTGAGGACTCTGGGTCTGTACTTGTTGCAGTTTAGAAGGATGAGGGGGGATCTTATTGAAAGTTACAAGATACTGTGAGGCCTGGATAGAGTGGACATGGAGAGGACGTTTCCACTTGTAGGAAAAACTAGAATCACAAGACACGATCTCAGACTAAAGGGACGATCCTTTAAAACAGAGATGAGGAGGAATTTCTTCAGCCAGAGGGTGGTGAATCTGTGGAACTCTTTGCCGCAGAAGGCTATGGAGGCCAAATCACGAGTGTCTTTAAGACAGAGATAGATAGGTTCTTGATTAATAAGGGGATCAGGGATTATGGGAGAAGGCAGGAGAATGGGAAGGAGAAAAATATCAGCCATGATTGAATGGCGGAGCAGACTCGATGGGCCGAGTGGCCTAATTCTGCTCCTGTGCCTTATGGTCTTATACTTGCCGGCGGCTTTGCTAGTGCTGCTTGAAGGAGTTTAACCTAATTCAGCAGGGGGAAGGGGGCAGACTGTTAGTAGAATAGGGATACAGCATATCAAGTCAGAGGGAGTACTGCTGTATTAAGTTTCAAGTGAGTACGGCAAGGCTGGGTGGCCTGTACTTTAATGCCAGGAATATTACTGGTAAAACAGATGAGTTAAGTGGAAGGATGGACATGTGGAATTGTGATATAGTAGCCATCACGGAGGCATGGTTGAGGAAGAAGGAGCAGGATTGGCAGCTCAAATCACATTTTATAGAATCTTCAGGCGAGACAGAGGACAGAGCAAAAGAGGAGGAGGCATTGCAGTATTAGTTAAGGAGTCAGTTACTGCAGAAAGGAAAGATGATGTCTTGGAGGGGGCATCAAATGAAACTTTGTAGGTAGAGTTAAGGAATAAAAAAAGGTCAGCCATAATGTTAGGTGTTTATTATAGACCCCCCCGGCCAGTCAACGGGAAATTGTGGAGCAAATATGTGCACAATTCACGGAGGTGTGTAAAATAATAAAAATGAAGTTATTATAATAGGTGATTTCAAAGTAACCCAGCATTAATTGGGATAGTCATAGTGTTAAAGGCTTAGACGGAGTGGAGTTCTTACAATATGTACAGGAGAACTTTTTAGGCTAACATTTAGAGGGTCAAACAAGGGACAGCACAGTGCTGGACACAATTCTGGGGAATGAAGCCGGACACGTGGTTGAGGAGGTGGTGAGGGAGCATTTTAGTAATAGCGACCACAACATGGTACATCTTACAGGAAGATACAGATGGGATGGTCAAATGGGCAGAAAAGTGGCAGATGGTATTGAACCATGAAAAGTGTGAGGTGATACACTTTGAAAGAAGAAATTGGACAAGAAAGTATTCAATGACTGGCATGACACTGGGAAGTTCTGAAGAACAAAGGGACCTTGGTGTGTTTGTCCATAGAGGACTGAAAGCAGAAGGGCAGGTTAACAGGGTGATGAGAAAGGCTTATGGGACACATATTGTCATTATCAATCGAGGCATAGATTAAAAATAGCAGGGAGGTCATGTTGGAGTTGTATAAAACTTGGTGAGGCCACAGCTGGAGTACTGTGTGTAATTCTGGTCGTCACATTACAGGAAGGATGTGATTTCATTGGAGGGAGCGCAGAGGAGATTCACTTGGGATGGAACATTTAAGTTAAGAAGCAAGGTTTTCGTTGGAGCAGAGAAGACTGAGGGACGATCTGATAGAGGTGAACACTATTATGAGGGGCATGGACAGGGTGGATAGGGAGCAGCTATCCCCTTCAGTTGATGGGGCAGTGTCCGAATAAAGCAGTGTCTTCCAAATTTTAAAAGAAAAATTCAGTTCTTGAAGATATATCGGGCTGGATTCTCCTGCCCCCGCCCGTCACAGGCAAGTCGCGTAGAATGGAAAAATCCACTGACCTTGTTGCTGGGCGAACGCGGCCGGAGAATCCCACCCACAGTTTTCCCAACAAATGCAAGAACAGCAGCAGCCAATTTGTGCACAGGAAGCTCCAACAAACAGCAGTTTGATAATGACCAGATAATTTGTTTGTGAGACTTTAACTGAGAAATGAAAATTGGTCAGACACTGCGGATAACTTCCCTGTTCTTCTTTGAAATAGTGTCACGGGATCTTTTACGCACACCTGAGGGGGCCGACACGGCCTTGCTTAACCGTTTCATCCAAAAGGAACCTCGGACCCTCAATACTGCACGGGATCTCTTTCTGTGATCAAACCTGAAGTGGAACTTGAACTCGCAACCTGTTCACTGTTATCTTAAGGTGACAGATAATTCATCATTCATGTCAACCTCGAGTCTGGTGAAAGCTGCATTCATCCAGGTAATTTCAAAATTATCCTATCTGGCTGCATCACAGCCTGGTATGGCAACTGCTTGGCCCAGGACCATAAGAGACTACAGGGATTCTTGAGCACAGCTCATCACACAAACCCGCCTCCCATCCATTGACTCTGTCTGCACCACTCGCTGCTTTGGGAAAGTCGGCAGCATAATCAAAGACCCCACCCTTACTCACTCTGCCAACTTCGTCCATCGGGCAGGAGATAACAAAACTCGGAGAAATTATTTATCTGAGAACACTAACAAATTCAAAAACAGCTTCTTCCCCGCTGTTACCGGACTCCTAAACAACCCTCTTATGAACTGATGGACTTAATGGACTGATCTGATCTCTTCACACATTTTCTCTACTGAGTACTTCCCTCCTGTATGCTTCAACCAATGCCTGTGTCTATGTATTTATATCGTGGATTTTATGTTTGCCCTAGTAATTAATTTTTTTTAAAAAAATCTTTAGTGTCACAAGTAGGCTTACACTAACGCTGCAATGAAGTTACTGTGAAAATCCCCTAGTCGCCACATTCCGATGCCTGTTCCGGTACACAGAGGGAGAATTCAGAATGTCCAATTCACCTAACAGCACGCCTTTCAGGACTTGTGGGAGGAAACTGGTGCACCCAGAGGAAACCCATGCAGACACAGGAAGTAACTGGGCTGGTTTAGCACACTGGGCTAAATCGCTAGCTTTTAAAGCAGACCAAGGCAGACCAGCAGCACGGTTCAATTCCCGTACCAGCCTCCCCGGACAGGCGCCGGAATGTGGCGACTAGGGGCTTTTCACAGTAACTTCATTGAAGCCTACCCGTGACAATAAGCGATTTTCATTTTCAAGTGCAGGCTCCTCACAGACAGTGACCCAAGCTGGGAATCGAACCTGGAACCCTGGCGCTGTGGAACAACAGTGGTACCCTGTGCTACCGTGCTGCCCTGTATCTTCTTTTCATGTACGGAATGATCTGTCAGAGCTGCACACAGAGCAATACTTTTCACTGTACCTCGGTACTGGGCGGCATGGTAACACAGTGGTTAGCACTGTTACTTCACAGCGTATCTCAGTGTACCTGAGCAGGCGCTGGAGCGCGGCGAATAGGGGATTTTCACAGTAACTTCATTGCAGTGCTAATGAAGCCTACTTGTGAAAATAATAAAGATTATTATTTACACATGACAATAAACCAATCCAATCATCACTCTCTTGTTGATGGGGGAGAAAGGGTGCCTGGAGTTCAGGCACTTGCTCAAGAATACCCAACCCTTCTCTTGCAGCCACATTATTTAAATTAGCCTGGTACAGTTAAGCTTCTGGCCAATGGTGACTTCAGGATGTTGATAATGTGAAATTTGACACATGTCAAGGGGAGGTACTTAAATTCTCTCTTGTTGGGAATTGGCCATTGCCCGATATTTGTATGGCATACATGTTACTTGCAAGTACAAGCCTGAATGTTATCTAGGTCTTGCTGCAGTGGATATGGGCTGTTTCAGTTTCTGAGGAATTGCGAATTGGACTGAACAATGTGCAATCATCAGCGAACATCCCCAGTTCTGACTTCATGTTGGAGGGAGGGTCATTGATGAAGTAGTTAAAGATGGTTAGGCAAGGACACTACCCAGAGAGACTTCTGCAGTGATATGCCGGGGCTGAGGTGATTGATTTCCAGCATCCGCAACATTTTCCTCTGTGCTAGGTATAAATTTAGCCAAAGGAGAAACTTCTACAATTCACAACTGACTTCAACTTTATTAGGGCTCCCTCAGCATGCACTTGGTCAAATGCTGCCTTGATGTCAGTCACTCTCACCTCACCTTTGGAATTCAATTCTTTTGTTACGTTTGGACAAAGGTAATAATGAGGTCTGGAGTCAAGTGGTTCAGGCAGAATCCACACTGAGCATCAGTGAGCACTTTATTGTTGAGTAAGTGCCGCTTGATAGGATTGTCAATGTCCCCTTCAGTCACTTTGCTGATGATTGCGAATAGGCTGATGGGGGGCAGTAATTGGCCAGATTGGATTGCTCTTGCTTTTTGTGGACAGGATAAGCCTGGCACTGAACTCATTACTTTGAAAAAAAAATTCCCTCAAACATTTACATGTTTTCTTCATTTATGTAGACTTGAATCAACATGGAACTAACTTGTCATGGTAGCACAGTGGTTAGCATTGTTGTTTCACTGCGCCAGGGACCCGGGTTCGATTCCCAGCTTGGGTCACTCTCTGTGCGGAGTCTGCACATTCTCCTAGTGTCTACGTGGGTTTCCTCCGGGCGCTCCGGTTTCCTCTCTCAAGTTCCAAAAGATGTGCTCGTTAGGTGAATTGAAATTTCTGAATTCTCCCTCAGTGTACCCGAGCAGGTACCGTAGTGTGGTGACTAGGGGATTTTCACAGTAACTTCCTTTCAGTGTTAATGTAAGTCTACTTGTGACACTAATAAAGGTTACTATTATTGTTATTTAGCTATTCATCACCAGACCTGGCTGGACCATTACCCGATCCTGCTTTCCTCTCCTAAAACCGTGACTATGTTGGGATCATCAGTGTTTCATGTGGGGACAACAAATTTGAGGGACAATTACATAACTGGAAAGCAAACAATGTGCCTGGAAAGTTTAAAGAAATTTGATATCAACTTGAATTTATTGTAGTAATGCTGAGTGACAGGGAGTAGAGTAAATTGGACATCGAGATGAATTAAAAGGTTAATATCCAGCTGAAATAGTGAAGTAATCCGGTCACCTGATAAGTCATTGACTAAGAATACTGTGTACAGCACTGGTCATGACAGTGCAAAAGCATTGCAGCTCTTGAAAGAGTGGGCAGCACGGTAGCATTGTGGGCAGCACGGTAGCATTGTGGATAGCACAATCGCTTCACAGCTCCAGGGTCCCAGGTTCGATTCCCGCTTGGGTCACTGTCTGTGCAGAGTCTGCACATCCTCCCCTGTGTGCGTGGGTTTCCTCCAGGTGCTCCGGTTTCCTCCCACAGTCCAAAGATGTGCAGGTTAGGTGGATTGCCATGATAAATTGCTCTTAGTGTCCAAAATTGCCCTTAGTGTTGGTGGGGTTACTGAGTTATGGGGATAGGGTGGAGGTGTTAACCTTGGGTAGGGTGCTCTTTCCAGGAGCCGGTGCAGACTCGATGGGCCGAATGGCCTCCTTCTGCACTGTAAATTCTATGTAAATCTATGTAAATACAGAAAAGAGCAACTGAATACGGAGGGAGGAATGGATTGGATTATGAGGGGTGATTAGGGAAATTGGACATGTTTTCACTGGATAAGAGGTGAAGACATGTTTGCCGCTTTTTTAGGATTCTCAAAGGACTAGATAATATGCACCAACCATTTCACCTTGCCCAGAATAGTGGAATGAGAGCAGGGGTAAATTCCAAAACGTTACAGCCCGTGGACACAGTGAATGGTTAATTAATGGAACAGGCTTCCTCACTAGACAGTGGGAGCAGTTGGGTTGATTTATTCAAATGCAAGGAGATTTCTAAAATTCTGAAAACAATATTTTTGGATGAAGTACACACACTATTGGAGATGTGACATGTAGTAAGTGGAGCTTGCTTGGGAGGATCCATTGTTCCCAAAGTTCTTCAATCAGATTTTCTCTTGCATGATTAGTCAGCAACTCCATCAGCAGTGTATCATTCACCTATCAGAATAGTAAAGGAAAGCTAGATGGACAGAGGAATTAGCCTAAAATAATCTATGTTCCTTTCATTCTAGAATGCCAAGATGCCACTTATTTTCTGCATTACTAAATGGCTCCTCAAAACCCTCCCACCACCCTTAACAAGTTTTAAAATGATTCTTTCACAGGCCATGGGAAATGCCGACTATGTTAGCGTTTATTGCCCATCCCCAATTGCCCTCCAGAAGGTGGAGGTGAGTCACCTTCTTCAACCGCCGCAGTCCATGTGATGTACGTACACCCAAATGCAGGTATAAACAAAGTCCCAGATAGAATGCCCTGGAACTCAAGAGGTTATGGCACCATGAGAACCACTTACTGTACTCTTGATCTCATTCTCTATTAAGCTGCTGCCCTTCCCTTTCTGGCCCTCAATAAGCCCACTGTAGTCCTTGTAAACTGACATTGCATGTCCACCCTCCCATTCTTATACATAACCCCAAATCTGTGCACATCTTCATGCAATCGACGTTTGAACACCACGCAAAACTTCTGGCACACAATTTGTCATATTTTTTAATGACCATATGTGCACAATCCTGTAAAAAGAAACTGTGCCCATAAAGTAATCGCCTGCAGGCTCTTGGGGGTGGGGAGGGGGAGCACTGACCCAGACTAAAGAAATATCGTGGCAAGGAGAGGGACAAAGGGGCAGCACGGTGGTCTAGTGGTTAGCACAGCTGCCTCACGGTGCTGAGGTCCCAGGTTCGATCCCGGCTCTGGGTCACTGTCCGTGTGGATTCTCCCCGTGTCTGCGTGGGTTTCGCCCCCACAACCCAAAAGATGCGCAGAGTAGGTGGATTGGCCACACTAAATTGCCCCTTAATTGGAAAAAATAATTGGGTAATCCAAATTTTTTTTAAAAAGGAGAGGGTCAAAGGCTGCACAGTTGGGCTTGAAAGTAGTTTCTCTCCAGAATGAGGTGGAATTGGAAGGGCTTAAGTGGACACAAGGGGTGGAGGATACAATGAAAGAGATGGCCTCGTCTATGATGAAGACAATCAGAATACCGAGGCCCTGTAAAAGTGACAGACGTCAGCTGTGGCTCAGGGTAGCACTTTTGCCTGAAGAGTTGGAAGTGAAAGTGTTCACATCCCGCTCACAGACTGGAGCATAAAATCTCATCTGACATTTCTGTGCTATGAACACTGAAAATATCAGTAATTTAATAAACTAATGGAATAGATGCCATTAACCTAATTTCAAACTGCAGCAGCCATCAGCAACTAACAAAGCTATAGCCAAGTTTTAAAAAAAGTATTTTAATTTAAAATTCATCATTTATAACAAACATTATCAAACAGCCCAGAAAACGAGTATCAAATAGCACAATATCGTACAAAACGAAACAAAAAGAAAAAAAGCACCCAACCAAACTTCTAAATCCCACCCGAAGACCAAAATAACCCACCCGCAATAATAATAACTACTCTTCTCCCCCCCGCCCCCTTAACAGCTGGTAGTGATTGACCCTTTAAAGTAGGAAATGAATGGCTGCCATCTCCGGTTGAACCCCTCACTGACCCCCCTAACGGTGCACTTGACCTTTTCCAGATATTAAAATCCCACACGGTCACCCAACTAGGCCGAGGCACTGGGCAGAGCGGAAGATCTCCATCCCAGGAGAAGTCTAGCAAACTCACCTCCGGGCTATCAGCGAGGCAAAGGCAAGAACACCCGCCTGCCATCCTGGCGAGTCTGACTACCGAAAATGGCCACCAATGGACAAGGCCCCAGATCAAGTGTTAAGAATCGCTGACATGGTGCTAAAGAACACTATTGCAAAGTTAAACAAAGCTACAAATAATTAACGTCAATTAAATTGAGAAAAGGCAGACGGGGTGAATTAATAAGTTTACAGACGAACAGGTAAAGGAAATCAATAACCACATGGAACAGTAAGCGCAGCAACAAATGCATACATGTGCGGCTTGCAACAATGTAGAAATTGAGCAGAAGGAACACCAACAAATTAATACAAACAAATCAAAAGAATTTGTGCAAAAGCACTTTGAGCAGCAAATAAATGTGCATGCAGTATAAATAGTTAAACGCTTCTGAAAGATACCTGTAATGTATAAATTCATTGGTGGTGAAAGGTCATGCCGAGAAATGATCCCAAAACAAAAAAAATCGTGCAGATTGGGCAGGAGTGAAGGTTACAAGTTTGAGGCTCACAGACACAAAGCTACAAGTCTCAATGGGGGAGAGGACGAGATGCAAAGTGATAAGCACCAAACAGACGCCACCATCATATCACCAGAAAAAGATAGGAGTTGGCAAGCACGCATTCAAACTCAGGTGACCAGAACCATGCTGGGGAGAGATTTAAAGAAAACATTTATGTTCAGTGAGCAGAACTTGCAACTACATTGTGAGAGGCAAACACTGTTTGCAAAAGGAATATTTATGATATGATTACCATTACAAATAAGGGCACAATCAATTAATCATATGATTCCATCGAACAACAATTTGCATTCAATAGATAAAAGCGAATTATTGTAAATGCTGGAATCCGAAACAATAACAGAAAATATTGGACAATCTCAGCTGGTCTGACAGCATGCGTGGAGAGAAAAGGGAGCTAATGTTTCAAGTCTGGATGACTCTTTGTCAATGCAACGTTGTAACGTTTGTAACATTAGCTCCCTTTTCTCTCCACTGATGCTGTCAGGCCAGCTGAGATTGTCCAGTGTTTTCTGAACTTACATTCAATGCTTGGAAACACCCGAATATGCATTGGGTAAACATTCAGATGGGAGATGTTTCTGCAGGACGTCAGAGGCCACAGAGGGAAATGGCAGGACTAAACCAGGTGAGAATGGGATTGTAATTTTACAAACAGTCGGACAGCCAAAGAAAAGGGTTCCAAGTGGCTAAAGCACAGGTTAAAAACATTTAAGCACAGCAAACATTACTCCACAGGCTCTCAGCAAATCAAGGGGGAGGCCCTGAGCAAGCTGTATGCAGAATAAAAAATACAGAGGAGAAGCCCAATCCTGGATGGAGGAATGATCTCAGAGTAACACAAGCTTCCATCCGTATGGCACCTTTCACAATCTCACAATGTCCCCTAGAATTTTACAGCTAATAAAATACCATTGAGATGTGGTCACCACTGAAATGTAGTAAACACCCAAATTTGTGTCCAGCGAGGTTTCACAATATGATAATGAGAAGATAATCTGTTTTTGTGTGTTAAATACTGGGCAGGACAACCAGGAGAATTCGCTTGGATAGTGCAATTGATATTTTACATTTAACATCTCACTCAAAGACAGCACCTCTGACTGTGAAGTATCCCTTAGGGCTATACTGGAATGTCAGCCTACATAATGTGCTCAAGGTTCTGGGGTGAGATTTGAAACGACTACCTGAGGCCTACCAAATGAGCCACAGCTCGAAAAATTACTTGGAACAAAATTTGAGAAACATTTAGCATCTGAAGGGACTACAGGAGGTACAGAAAGGTGCGGCAGCACATAAAGAAATACAGCACAGGGTTAGTACTGCTGCCTCGCAGCTCCAGGGACATGGGTTCAATTCCTGCCTTGGATGACTCTCTGTGTGGAGTTTGCACTTTCTCCGGTCTGCGTGGGTTTCCTCCGGGTACTCCGGTTTCCTCCCACCAGTTCAAGGATGTGGTTAGGTGGATTGGCCATGCTAAATTGTCCCTTCAGTGTCCAAAAGGTTAGGTGGGGTTATGGGAATAGGGTGGATGCGTGGGCTTAAGCAGGGTGCTCTTTCCAAGGGCCGGTGCAGACTCGATAGGCCGAATGGCCTCCATCTGTACTGTCAATTCTATGATTCTATGAAAACATAGAAAATAGGGGCAGAAGTAAGTCATTCAACCCTTCGAGCCTCCTCCTTCATTCAATATGATCATGGTTGATCATCCAACTCAATAACCTGTTGCTACTTTCCCCCCATATCCTTTGATCCCTATAGCCCCAAAAGCTATATTTAACTCCTTGAAAACATACAATGTTTTGGCCTCAACTCCTTCGTGTGGTAGCGAATTCCACAGGCTTGCTACTTTCTGCGTGAAGACAGTTCACCATCATCTTCACAAGTTAAACTAGGGATGAGCAATTAATGTTGGCCGAGCCACCAACACCCACATTATGTGAATGAAAAAGGTCCATCTAGTAAAAGCGTGCTGCCGCTGGCTAAGCGGAGATATACTGGCTTAATAAAGGAAAGTCTATTCAGGTGTCATTTTGTAAGCGTGGCCAAAACAATGACGTGAAAATAAGCAGTATGTGATGTACACAGCAATGTATGTTTTCTTTTGTAGATATAAAAAAGGCGACTCATTTTCTGAATAACAAGGCTTTTCCGGTTAACAGTTTTCACAGAAAAATTAGTTGTAGATGTTAATCTTCCAAATGGACAAAAATCCCACAATATCACGTAATTATACCAGAATACAAACACCATAAATTAGTGCTCTGATAACATATCGTGCCACGTAATGCACAGTATTCTTACGTTAGAAAACAGAGTTTACTCTGTTACAGCGAGAATAACCATGAATGACCTGTGACTAAGTTAAAAAAGGTAGCACCTACAATAAGTACATTCACTTTGACATAACGTCTGTATTGTGTATTGCAGTGTCAATGTTACTGAAGTACAGTTGAACCAGAAGCTGCCTGCCGAGCTGTTTGAACATTGACTGGAATGATATCTCCCATCTTACAGATGTAACGTTTGGATCTGTGTTGTTGAACACATGATTCATTCTAATGGTGGCCCGGTACAAAATTAAAATGTATTTTTAACCTAAACGTACAAACAAAACATAGTGATAAAACAAATGCAAATAGACAAAGTTTAAAATTGCATTTCTGCTTGAAATATGCTACCGATTGTCATCGCTGAATGTACTGTCTTGGAAACATTAAATTTGCAATTGGGAATCAAGATCCATTTTATTAAATGGCATCAATCAGTAAGTCAACTTTTGTTCTTCGCTTTCTTTCATTTTCCAGAGAAGCCAAGCTGATTTTTTTAAAAATACACTATAAATTAATATTAAACTGCCTGCGGTTTGATGTTAAAGAAAGCTCTAGGTTATTTATATACCCTGAATATCGTGTCATAAAACTGCTTATTTTAAATAGTGATTTTTACTCCACTGGCTGGAAACTTGGGCATGAACGTTTAAGGACAGATATCATAGAATTTATAGTGCAGGAAGCCATTCGGCCCATCAAGTCTGCAGCGGCTCTTAGAAAGAGCATCCTACTTATGTCTACACCTCCACCCTATCCCGTAACCCGGCAACCCCGCCTACTCTCAAGGGCAATTTAGCATGGCCAATCCACCTAACCTGCATATCTTTGCAGATTACCCACGCAGACACAGGGAGAACATGCAGACTCCGCACAGACAGTGACCCAAGCCAGGGATCGAACCTGGCACCCTGGAGCTGTGAAGCAACTGTGCTGACCACTGTGCTAACGTGCCACTCTGTTAAACAACAGACTATACAGGTTGACTGGAAATCATGGCTAAAACAAAAATGCTGCCCCAATTTCTATCACTATGCATTTCTCGTTTTTCTTCATTGGGATGGAGACACCGGGTGTGCAGAGACACCACCAAAGAAACCCCCTCAGGAAAGGGAAAGAGCCCATCTCCTGTGTAATTAGTAAGTTAAGATAAGCAACTGCTGGAGATGGGATATTAAATCAAATCACTGCCCATCAGATAATGGGTAAGGTAACTTTGTAGACATTAGCTAATTAAACTTTTGGAACACGAGAACAGCAGCCTTATTTGGATCATTCTCCACAATCACTCCCTCCCAACAGTGGAAAGAGCAAGTCGTGTGACCTTTCGTGTGGTGAAAAATACATTTTTTCAGAGAGTTGAGGCTCAGGTGATGATGATAAACTGAGGACAAACAGCTGAAGCTGTTGAGCCTGGATCTCAATTTCCACCCCTCCTGATAAGCTTCGAGCCCTGTTTGCATCAAGATCAACCGCATACCTACTGCGAATAGACCTTTTTATTTAAAAAAATTAAGCTCAACACCAGTCTCCAGATGAACAACCAAATTAACCGGCTGCAACTCGGAACATTTGATGCACTGAAGTAGCAACTGACCAGCAGAGTTCCCAAGCCACTTACTGTATACTGCTTTTACCTATGAACTCGAATCCTTCTCCATTCTGTAATCTGTATTTGTGTAAGCATGCACATGCATGTACATATGTGCATGTGCATGTGAAGGCTGCTGCGTATTTTATTGCTTTACCCAGTGTTGCAAGTACAATGGGTATATTCTCCCATGGCCTTGTCGGCAGGTCCACTGGCGGGCAATGGGTAGAATTCAGTAGGAGGCTCAAATATTGGTCTTGCACCAGTGCCTTCTCCCCCTGCCCCTGACCCCATTCAACACTGGTGACATCCCCCTCATAGCATTCAGCAGTTTAAACCTGTTTAGATGGATTCCAATTTACAATAAATCAGGCCCACACCCTCACTGGGAACATCGCGTTGAGTTCTCGCTGGCATAAATCCCAATGTGCCCTTCTCATAAGAGCTAGCAGCCATAATGGGCTTTTTACCCGTGTTGAACGGGCCCAAAAAATCCTTTCCCCGGGATATTCCGCTGGTGCATACCATGCCAGATCGGCAAACCCACTGGAGACTGGCATGAAACTGATTTGCATCCCATTCATTGGAGGCAGATGAAGGCCAACCAGAATTTCACCCCCCCCCCCCCCCCCCCCGCCCCCGCAAATCTCCGTAACCCCAGCAGTAAATAAAACGCTGGTGAAAAACACATCTGGAATACTGTGGCGTGCAGATGTCGGGAATTGCATGGGGCTGCCTCCAGAGTTTGGGATGGAAGCCATCAGTAACCCTGGAACACCAGAGCAGCAGCTTGGTGAAGGCGCCGGGGGGGGGGGGGGGGGGGGGGGGGGGGGTCATCTGCAGGTGGATCTCCCAGCTTCAGTGTCATCGAGGAGGTTAATCTTCCTGCCTCAAGACTGTTCCTGGCGATCCATCTTAATTTTCAGGAGGTCCATCTTCTTTCTTTAATAAAGTGTGAGTGATGTTGGAAACCTTTTCATGATGGTGCCTGGATAGGCAGCGCCAGGCTCTTTTGTGAAATGGTTCAAATGTTTACAGAATCACCATTAAAATTCAAAAAAGGAGTGGGGAAGGGAGGAAAGCCATTTAATCCTCCTTACTTGGTTGTAACGATACCAGCATTACTTTTTGTACATTAATGATCCCAGTAGTTAAAAAGTGAATTGCAGATAATCACTTTTTTCTTCCCCCCAAAGTAATTTTTAAAATTACATACAATAAAATTACTTGGTAGAATCCTTTTCGAAACTTTAATTTGAGCTTTGCTAGTGCCAGTGTCCTCCCACAAGACAGCTCAATTCTAACAGCACAGTTAAAAGGCTTGTGTCTATCTTGCCTTCGTCATGTCACACCTCTCAAAAGCCACCAAGTGCCCACAGGGGTAAGAGGAACTGATGGCTTACAGACCAAGATCTGTGGATCAGCTAAAAAAAGAAACAACTGGCAAAGAAGCAATTACTTTAAGTAGACAATTCAGAAATCTCCCAAACCATCGTGAACAAAAATACAACCAGATGGCTATTTAACCCCAACACCAACCAGCAAGCATCGATCGTAAACTGTTCAAAAAAATTTGCATCAATATTTTTTTTTTTTTTAAACTTGTGAATGACTTTCCAAAAATATTTGCAAGATGATAAATGCACATTATAAAATCACTCAACTAGCTCATTAACATTATCCATTCATCTTTCATTGAAAATTAAATGTACACCACTTGGCTTTGTATGAGACTGCCATTTTGTGAGGTTCCCGACTGGGTTCCACTTGGTGTTGATACTGTACTGAACCTTTCCGCCGCTATTTCTTCAGCATTTCCGGCCTGTGAAAAGCTGCCTTTTTTCTGACTGGCTAAATATAATCATCTACTTCTGTGATTAATAAAAATTAAGAGCTTGTGAGTTTTATTTATTTTATTTCTGAGATATAAATCATGGGACAGACAGAGAGAGAGAGAGAGAGAGAGAGAAAGAAAAAGTGACTGCATGAATCTGGGATTTCATTTCTTTCAGCAGCACTCTGACATAGACACACATTATAGAAGGGATAATAGAACAGCAGAGTAACTTCATCTCCAAACTCTGGTCCAAGCCCAGAGTCTCACATTCTTTCCCCTTTGTCCTGCACCTACGCCATCCCATGTGCCATCCTGGTAAAAACTGGCTGCCATTTTATCATGTACACCAAATAAGGATGCTGCATTGAAGTAGAGTAAGTCAATCAACTAATATATTTGAGATCTACAGAAAAGGAAGAAGGCAGAAAGTAGGGGAGATTTAGACAACAGACAAAGTTAGATTCACTCACATCAGAATACAATAAAACATGTGTTGCCAGCAGAAAGAAAATCATAGAATACGAGAGAGAAAAAAGGGACATAAAGATTTGGAGCAGGAAATCAACAAAGTGGAAACTTTGATTTATATGGCACTTTGGTTATATTTTAACTGGTAATGAAATTATGTAAATTATTCCCAGCTCCTCCTCCCACTTGACCTTCATCCCTCTTATTATCCTCCAAGAGCCTATCGTAAATAGTCAAAACCAACCCGGCCTCCAGCCCCCCCCCCCCCCCCCCCCACCGACAGCACTTCCTCCAACATAAGAGGACAACGGTGCCACCGGAAAATTCAGGAAGACCTTTCTTGCAAAGCTCCACACCTGCATACATACCTGAAGCCCTCCTTATGTTGGAGCCTATACTTCATCCCCAACTCCTCAAAGCTTGTGAACCGCCTCTCCAGAAACAAATCCTTCATCTATTTCATCCCGCTCTCCATCTATCCCCGGAACCTCGTATTCATCCTCCCTGGCTCAAACCCATGGTTCCCTCTTATTGGCATAATCCGCGAGCCTGCCCTCAACTTAAAGTACTGTCGGAATTGCCTCCAAATCTTCAGTGTGGCTACCACCATAGGTTTACCAGAGTACCTCCCTGGGGAAAATGGTAGCGGTGGCGTTGCCAGCACCGGTAACCCCAACCCTTTTCCAGGAACCCGCCTCCATTTCTCTACTCCAGTCCCACACCTTTTCCTCATTCGTCACCCAGTAATAGTATAACAAATTCAGAAGGACCAAACCCCCCCCCCCCCCCCGACTGCTGCCACCTTTGGAGCACCACTTTCCTTATCCTGTCCACCTTCCTTTCCCACACAAACCGTGAGCCCAGCCTGTCCACCCTCCAGAGAATGAATTTGGCAAGAAGACAGGCAGACACTGGAACAGAAACAGGAACCATGGCAGAATGTTCATCCTTACTGCCTGCACCCGACCTGCCAGCGACAAAAGGAGAATATCCCATCACAATAAGTCCTCCTTCAGCCTCCCCACCAAGCTCGCGAAATTAAGCTTACAAAATCATGCCCAGCCCCATGCCATCCGCACCCTCATAGACCAAATAAAGTGAGTTGCCGGTACCTGGAATGGCCACCCCCCACTCCCTCCCCGCGCGTGGAGAAGACAGCACAAAGTATTTGCTTTTCCCTAAATTCGACTTCTCCCCCAAAAACATCCCAAATTTCCTTAGCAACCCCATTATATCCCTCACCGACGAGCTCGGGTCCGAGATGTACAGCAATAGACCGCCCCCGTACAGAGACACCCTACACTCTTTTCCCCGCCCCTCACTATCCTCCTCCATAAGTCCAAACCCCTCAGCACAATGGCCAGGGCGAACAGAAGGGAGGACATGGGGCATCCCTGCCTCGCTCCCCGAAATAGTGGAAAGCACCCTAAATTCATACACAGTGCTCTATTTGGGTGCATTTGAGTGCTATAGTGTGAGTTTGGTGACTGAGGGATATATTAATGGTTCATTTTTATCTAAAGTCTAGTCTTTCTTTTATTTAGTTAGTTAACTTAAAAGTTGCTGTTTGGTTTAGACCTTTTATATGGCCTTACTACTCTAATTTTAAAAAGAAAAAAATAATTATGTTTATGTGTTTTGTCTTTTTTATTATTTTTGTTTTTTTGTGAATTGTTGACCTGTACGTTCATCTGCACATACAGGAATTAAGCCAGCATCCGCCACTGACACTGGCGTGATGCTGGGTGTGACAACCAAGGAAAAGAACATAGTAACTGATGGATAAAACAAATGAGGGGAGTGCCCCAAAACAACGAGTGGAGCGCAGCCCAAAAACAACGAGAAAGGAAACAAAAATTTATCAAAAACCCGACAAATTAAAGTGGGAAAATCGGGTTGATAAGGCAGTCCAAACCCTGCGGTGCCCACCGAGCACAGAAGGTCTCGAGTGTGCCCGTGGACATTGCATGCTCCCGCTCCAGGGACACGCGGCTGCGAATGAAGCCGCGGAAGATGGGCAGACAGTCAGGCTGGACGGCTCCCCCTCGGTCGTCCGCTGCCTTGATCTATAAATGGCAAGTTTGACCAGGCAGGAGCAGGTTCATGAGGAGGCCCTCCGCCCTCCCCATCCCCCTCCGCACCAGATATCCGTAGATCAGGAGCATGGGGCTGAAGTGCAAAGAAAACCTCAACAACAACGCTGTCAAGAAAACAAAGGGAGCGCAGCCCAGGACAGACAACATAAACGTGCTCCACGGTCTCCAACAGGCCGCAAAAGTGGCATGTCTCTGGCAAAGCCGTGAAGTGATTTAAACGATGGTTGCACGGCACTGCCATGCGCAGCACCCTCCACCCCAGGTCCCCTAGTTTTATGGGGAGGACACCTCCATAAAAGGACTTCCAGTGGGGACCTCCACAGCCGGATGGCAACAAGGTACGCCAAGGCGTGTCCGGTCGGCGGGCGAGGACAAGGAGGTGGAAGGTGTGCAACAGTAGGCCGTACAGGAAACCCCTCCGCACAGTGCGAAAGGGCACAAAGGGTATTTCTGCGAGGCAGCTGTGGCTGTGGGGCACCAGCACCCGGTTTGGGGGGGGGTTCTGGACCAATGTGGAATTCCGTTCGATCAGGGATCTGCTCAGACGGGATGCGACCGCACAACAGCGCCATCTTGAGTCCAAGTCTGCCCACGGGACCGAGCGTGACCATTTTGAGGCCTTGGATAGGGTTGGCCGCGCACCGGACAGACACCGCTCCTCGCCTGGCATGCTCGAAGGGTGTCATCCAGCCTGGTCCTCCGCCACCCAGCCGTCCCCAATTCTGGTCACCGTGGCATCCACAGCCCTCCGCTCTGCCATCCACCTGAATGGACATTGGCGGAGGTGCGGATTCCTGAGCAGCGGCTCCCTTACGGCAGCCACTACTCCTGACGGGGGAGAGCTGCGGCGCATGGCAACCGTGTTCCAGACTTTGAGACGGTCCTGGGACAAGATTGGCAGCGCTAACAAAGAGTTGCGAAGACCATTCCAGTCAACGAACAGGAGTTGCACATCGTAGTTCAGGCCGTGCGCCTGGCAGAAGAAAAACGTCACCAGGGCACACCATCATGGAGGAGGCTCAACGTACAGGTATCGCTGCAAAGTCTGAAGGCAGAAAGTTGCGACCTGGGTTTGAAGGCACACCAGCGCCAAACCACCCTCCAGAAGCGGGAGACTCAAGATCTCTGCAGTGACCCAGTGCAATCCTTTGTCCCAGAAGAACCGAAGCAGGGTTCTCTGGATGCGTGTGACAAGGTCAGGGGGAGGGTTCAAAGTGACCAGCTGGTACCACTTCATGGAGGCGATCAGCTAGTTTATGACGAGAACTCGACACCTGTGGGACAGCACTCTGAGCAGTCCAGCGTCCCAGGCAAGTGGTGACCTTGGTCTCCAACTCCTGCCAGTTCGCTGGCCAGGCTTCCTCTGCCCGGCAAAGATGGACGCCCAAGTAGAGGATGTTGGTCCGGCTCTAGCTGAAGGGCCTGAGCACCTCTGGGAGGGGGTCCATCCGCCACGGACCGACCAGGAGGAACATTGATCCTAGCAGAAGACATGACAGAGTACACAGCCTGGCACTCTCGCATCCTCCGCAGGTCACCAGGGTCAGTGAACATGATGAGCATGTCATCAGCGTAAGCCGAGAGGACCACCTCCATGTCCGGCTCACGCAAAACCAGCCTCGACAACCTCCACCGCAGGAGGCGCAGGTAAGGCTCCATGCACAGAGAATAAAGTTGGCCGGACAAGGACAGCCCTGACGCACTCCTCTCCCAAAGCAAAGGGGCGCCGTCAGAGACCCATTAACCTTAATCAGACACCGAAGCAGCGTACAGTAATCGGATCCAGGCTACAAAGTGTGTCCCTAACCCGAAAGCTCGCAAAGTCCCGAGCAAATACTCGTGCCCCACCCTGTTGAACGCCTTCTCCTGGTCAAGAGACAGGAAGGCGCTCGACATACCAGTCCTCTGGGTAAAATGAATTGTCCCCAGACCAGATGGATGTTATCTTAGATTGTGCGGTCCAGGACTGTGTAGGACTGGTCAGGGTGGATCATGTGGTCCAGCACGGGGCCAAGGCATAAAGACATTGCCTTGACAAAAATATTGTAGTCAGTGCTGAGGAGGGAGACAGGTCGCCAGTTTTTAAGTAGGCGGAGATCCCCCTTCTTGGGCAGCAGGGCAATCACGGCCCTGCGCCATGAAAGGGGCATCTTCCCGGTCGCAATACATTCTCCCTAGGACGTCCCAGAACTCCCTGAAGAACTCCATGGTCAGCCCATCCAGCCCTGGGGTTATGCCCCGTGACAAGCTGTCCAGGGCGCCGGTCAACTCTTGGAGAGTGATGGTTTGATCGAGCTTCCCAGCGCCCTCCGGGCCGACCTGTGGCAGGTCCTCCCACAAAACTTTGCAAGCGTCCTCGCTGGACAGATCCAGAGAGAAGAGATCGGAATAAAAGTCCCTAACCAGGGTGCTGACACCCTCCAGATCCGAGACGAGGGACCCGTCGTCGGCCAGCAGCGTAGAAATTTGCCGATGGGCCCCGTGTCCTCTTTCCAGCCAGTAGAAGGGGGAGCCGCGGTCCATGTCGGTCAGGAGACAGATCCGCGACTTCACGTACATGCCGTGGGACCCGGCCAGTTGCAGGTCCCGCAGCGCGACCTTTTCTCTGCACACTAGCCCCAGGGCCAGGTCCTCATCGGGCTGAGCGAGACGTGACTCCAGATCGAAGACTTCCTCAGCCAATTTGGCGATCGTGGAGTTCCACCCCGCAGTAGACCCCTTTGTGTACCCCTGACAGAAGGCGCGGACGTGAGTCTTGCCCATGTCCCACCACAGCCTCAAGGAGGGGAAGCCTCCCCGCTTCCTTCTCCAGCCAGCCCAGAAATGGCGAAACAAGTCCAGGAACCGCTCGTCCTCCAGCAGCAGGTTGTTAAAGTGCCAGTACGCAGAGCGTAGGATGGGGAGAGCCCCGCCCACACAAGGTGGCGATCCGAGCACGGCACCTGCTCCAGAGGCCATCGGAATGCTGGGCAAGTATGTCTTGGAAATGTAAAGACGGTCGATTCTGGACACTTGTGAACGGAAGGCGCACAAAGGTGTACACCCGCAATTCAGGATGGAGTGTCCGCCAAATGTCCAGCAAGTCGAAGGACCTAACCACATCCTTCAACTTCACCACCGCCGGCGAGCTGCGCTGGACTCCACGACGGTCCTTGTCCTGGAGGGTGCAGTTAAAATCCCCTCCAACGACGATGCACTCACCCACCGGGATGGTGCCTCGAAGAGTGGACACTTTTTTGTAGAAAGTCGCCTGCTGCAGCCCGACCAGGGGAGCGTAGAAATTCACAAAGTGAAGCACCACATCCCCGTTGCAGACCGTTAAGTGCAACAGACAGCCTGGCACTGGCTCCTTGACCCCCAAGATCTCCGGCTGAAAATGTGGAGCCAACAAGATAGCCACCCTGCCCAAACATAGGGCCAAGTGACTCATGAAGACTCCCCCCTGCCACTCCAGGGTCCACTGAGCTACGTCACCCAGAATGGCATGGGTTTCCTGCAGGAAGCACACCCCGTACTTTCCGTAATGGAGGACAGAGAAGCACTGGAAACGGCGATGTGCATCCTTGCTGCCGTTGATGTTGAGGCTGGGTATGGTTACCTCCATGTCTGTTGTAACATGTGTCCTTCACCAATTACTTCAGTGCTCGAAGTAGAGGGTTGTCACCCCCTCCACTCCCTCAGGAGCCCCGCGATGAACAGAACAGCTTGGCGCTGCTCCCCCTGGTCCTGATCAAATTGCCGCACCTCACTGGCACAGATGCAGGCAGACTAGAGGAGCAGCCCCAGATTTCCCCAGCTCTCCAGGGCTAGCCGCACGCAGTCCTGGTGACCACGATGCTTTCTCAAAAGTGCTCGGAATTCCCCTGAGAGGATGAGGGGAGACTCGGTGCCGGGTGTGAGGGCGCCCTCTGCCTCGCTGCTGAGAGAGTCTTAATCCTCCTCCTCGCTACAGAGAGCGTCTAAATACTCCTCCTCACCCGTCACCGAGCAGCCTTCCTCCTCCGAGCGGTCACCGCCTGATCCCGAGTCCCCCACCACATGGAATGTGGCGGTCAACACAGGCCCACCGGCTAGCCCTAGGCCCGAGTCGATCCCACCCCCAGGATCGCCCTCGGGCAGGGTCCTCGCAGGCTCCTCCCGCGGTTCTAGGTCAGTGGGCAGCACCGGCTCCGACCTTGCCTCCACGGTCGATGCCGGGCCCTCGGAGAGACCCGGGAAAACCCCCGGGAACAGCTCCGGGATGGAACCTGGACTCCCTGGCATCGTCTGCTTGGGTGTTGTGAGCAGGGAGCCCTCCTCGCTGTCCCCGCCCACGACCCGAATACATAAGGACACTGGCGGCTGCCGCCGGCCCCGGCGATGAGCAAAAGGTGGTGACCGGGGAGTAAAACTGCACCAGGCGGAATGAGCCCTCGGGGGTCACGGCTCCGCCCGGCCCCGGGCCTCCCGGCTCATGGGTCGACAGCAGCTTGGCCGCCTCAGTGACCTTGGAGACCTCCCTGGCTTTCTTTTTAATGGGGCTGGGTGATGGGGACAAACACAGGAGACACCCAACACTCTCGCCTGGGGAGGGGGTAGCGAGATCCACCACCTCTTCTAGCCCGGGCAGGCTCCATCGCTGGAGGGCACTCAGCAGCGTTCCCCCCCCACCTCCGCATCGGCCAGTTCCTGGGACTGTAGCGAGGCCGAAACAGCATCCAGCTTGGGACCATACGCAAGCTTCCCACCGCCCTCCGGAGCCCGTGTGGTGGTCTCTCCGGGCCCCTCATGTTGTTGCGAGACAGGGGTGGTATCCCACAGAACATAGAACATACAGTGCAGAAGGAGGCCATTCGGCCCATCGAGTCTGCACCGACCCATTTACGTCCTCACTTCCACCCTATCCCCGTAACCCAATAACCCCTCCTAACCTTTTTTGGTCACTAAGGGCAATTTATCATGGCCAAACCACCTACCTGCACGTCTTTGGACTGTGGAAGGAAATCAGAGCACCTGGAGGAAACCCACGCAGACACGGGGAGAACGTGCAAACTCCGCACATAGTGAACCAGCGGGCAATCAAACCTGGGACCCTGGCGCTGTGAAGCCACAGTGCTAACCACTGTGCTACCGTGCTGCTCCCGAGGTGAGGCTGCGGCCTCTGAGTTAGTTGGGACTGGCACAGGGTCAGTATCCGTGATGGGACCAAGGTGTGGATGGGCCCCGTCCGACCGTCGTGCCGTCTTCCGTTTAGCCTTTTTAGGCTGCCTCTGGTCTAGCGGAGTCTCTCTCTCTCTCTCACACACACACACACACCCCCCCCCCCCCCCCCCCCCCGGGTGATGTTAGGGGCCGACTGCTGGGCGGACGAGAGGTGGTAGAGGAGAGGGGGGGTAGTGCTAGCCGCGGCCGCCCTGGAGATGGTGTTGGTGGCGGCCATTAGGGTGGGGAAGTTCCGGCGGCTATGCCCCAACCCTCTGCAGGCATGGCACCGCATGCCATCCGCAGACCAGAACACTTTACGGTCCTCCCCTCGGTGTGAGACCACAAAACCTCCCTCCGTGACCTCCTCCCGGGTCAGGCGGACAAAAACCTGACGTCGGAAGGAGTATACATGGCGGAGGGAGGGGTCCCGAAGGCCGAGCGACAGCGGCGCAACCCCGGACCAGACCTCCCCCAGCGGCTGAGATGGGGGAGGAGGAGCTCGGTGGGGAGGTAGGGCGGGACGTTGGAAAGAACGACGCATTCGGCGGTGGCCTCCAGCGGGTCCACCGCCACGTGTGTCCCGCCCACCGTGAGCCCCCTTTCCAGGACACGGTGGACCGACTGCTCGGCCCGAAGGAAAAACACGGCCTCTGAGGAGCTGGAGTTGGGTGCACTTCCTTCTTTTTGAGCTCACGTTCCCCAGTCGAAGTGGTAAGAAAAGTAGCTGGACCCAAATTTCTGCAACATTACCAAACAACCACCTAAAAGTTCACAGGAACATGAAGGGCTAAATTTGCTTTCCACACTGAGCACTATTGGCACTAAAAAGATATCCATTTATAATAACATGTTTCATGACACGGAAATTGAACCTGCATTTTTTCACCCCGAGACCAAACTTCAGTGCTTCAATACAACCCTTGTACTGGTATCTTTTGCTCTGTGCAAACTTCAGGTAGTTAATCCCATAACACTTGACTCTGCTCCAATCAGTGGATTATTTGTTTTGACTCAGTGTATACCAGCACAATTAAATCAAAGATCAATTTGGAGAGCAGAAGGCAAAATAACCTTTTACGCCTGTTTTGTTTAAAAAAACAATATGCATGCATAATTGCAGAAATATGAAAACAAATCATTACAGACCTGGAAAAAGCATAACCATTTTGCTCCTCAAGGTTATTTGTGTTGGATGTCAAGTCTTCTTTGTTTCAGTTCCCTCCCAAAAATGTGATACAAGTTTACCATTTGAGCAATGAGGAGATAAAAACAAAACTAAATATGTAATTAAAAATGTGTTATGCAAAGACTAAGATATTCATGCAAGGAAAACTTTGATAAATGAGATTTTAGAGGAATGTCACTATAAGGAATACTACGCTGTTGTGTTTGAATGAAGAGAGAGTAGCCTACTTATGGCATATAGTTGGTTTTTTTCCCCAATTAGAGGTTGGGTGAATCAGTGACCACCTCATTCTCAACATATAAATCCTGACTCCAAATCATATCGTAATGAGTGAGACATCAATGACTTTCTCAATGCCATGAAAGATAACTTTGCAGTATGTCAGTGGGTCACTTGAACTTCGACATTCATCGACAAAACAGTAAAATAGCTCTACCCCCCACCCCCACATATCCTTGTGTTGAAATTAAGACTTGTTTCAATGACTTCTATTCCAATTCTTTCTGCTCTAAACTTTACCTCCCTCAGTCTTCTCTTCCTCCAGTCCCACTCTAGAAACTTTGTTCTAAAATTCTAGGCCAACACGCTAGTGCAGCATGGAAGCAGGGCTGCGCCATTGAGGTTGCTGTCTTGAGAATGAGATGTTAAACTGAGGCTCCGTCTGCTCACACAGGGGGACGAAAAAGGGCCCGTGGAATTATGTGACAGACAAGGAATTCATTCCCAGTGCACTGTGCAATATGTATCCCCAAATTAACATCACTAAAAACAGATTGTCTGGCCATTACCACTTTGTGGGAACTTGCTGTGTGGGCGCACTGACTGTCACATTTCTGGCTTTTAAAAAAAAATTAATTTAAGAGTACCCAATTATTTTTTTCCCCCAATTGAGGAGCAATTTTGTGTGGCCATTCCACCTAACCTGCACATCTTTGGGTTGTGGGGGCGAAACCCACGCAGAGAATGTGCAAACTGCACATAGTGACCCAGGGCCGGGACTCAAACCAATGTCCTCAGCACCGCAGTCCCAGTGCTCTCCACTGCGCCACGTGCTACCCACATTTCACTTCAAAAGTGCTTCACCAGCGTGAAAGGGGCTATATAAATGCAAGTTTGTATGTTTCTTTTTCATCTATCGGCAAGTAAAGCCAATATTTGCAACACCTCACCGCCGCTTGATAAATCTAATATTCTCCCCTACTCTTTAGGCATAGATTTGTCGGCTATGTATTTCGATTTAAGAACAAAGCCACATTTTCCTCAGGCTAACATTCAAGATTACATTTAAAAATTGTTTTGTATTTTTTTTTAATTTATTAACACGAGCCAATGAAAACAGTCTAATTTTTATTTCTGCAGACAAGGGTGGCAGGGGAGGAAGAGTAATAGAGAAAGCCTTGGAGTTGCATTCCAACAGTGGGGAACCTGCATTAACAGAAGGCAATGGCACATCAACGGCAGAAGCTGTAGATCTTTTGGGCCGCCATTCTTAGCTATCGATGGCAGTTTTAAATTTGGCTCGTAACAGCTTGCACAACAACTGTGCTTCAGGAAGCACGGCATAGGGCTCATGCAAAAACAATGTTTGGGCTCAACACCACCTACTGGACAGCTCCCCAGAGGAAGTTATCGGCCCTGAACAGACTGAACAAAAAATTACGTTCAGGTGATAGTGGGGGAGGGAGCAGGCATTATTCACTGAAGACACATTACACACTATGTCTTGGAAACAAGTCAGGCATGAGGGTTGCTGTGAGGTCTCTGCCAACGCTAATTCAATGCATTCATTTGATAGAAGAATGTACTAAGTTCTGGAATGTCGTGGAGGCTCACATTATGAAATCACTTAACCGCGGGCTATTCCATAGACTGCAAACAAAGGAAAGTACAAGAGTCATCCTTGGCTACTCTTGCTTGTTATGCAGTTCAACATGTTATTGGCAGGATGCTAGAAAGTCTCCTTTAGGCTGGACGTAGCTTGTGATTGAGAAGGCTTGAAGGACTGAAAATAACTAGGGCCTTTCACCTCCCAGAAAAGAGGCTTTCATTGCGAGGCTGGAGAAGTAATTACATGAAATGATAATTTCACATTTTCTCCAAGAGAAAGCCCATCTTAGAAAGGAAATAAACAATCTCCAGGGAACCAAGCTATGCAATTTAGTAGGAATCTCAAAAGTTATTTTATCAATGCCATTTGGTCTGGACAAATTGAAAAGGATTACTTTGACATCCCTTCCCGAGGGACGAAGACCTAATAAATACAACAAAGGCTTTTCATTATCTCCTGTGTGCTAAACACCTAAACACACTGGTCTTTCTTCCATGGTGTCGCAGACACTAAATTATCAAGATCAAATGTCACATTCAATTCATACAAAATCGGTGAATGACTTGATCAAAGTGAAAAAAGGTGGAGGAAGAGGGGCAGGAGGGCAGGGGGAAGAGAGGATGAGGGTAGGGGAAGAAGGAAAGACGGTATAAGAAAATTATTAAAGGAATGGATGAGGGGTAAAAAGGAGAGGGATGATGGAACAGGATAAGGGGAGAAAAATGAAGGAGAAGAATGATGATCAGGGAGAGACTAGAGGGAGTGCTGGAGAAAGCTGGAAAGGAGGGGGATATAAAATAAGGGATGGAGAGAGGAAGTGATAGAGAAGAGACCGAAAGGGCATTAAAGAGTTAAATTGCAAGGACTGGTTGCATAAACAGCTCATATTCCTCAGAGTTCATAAGTTTCAGGGCTCATGAAATCAAGACCATTAAAATGGTAAGTGGTTCAATAGTGCAGCTACAAAGAAACTATTTCCTCTGATAGGGGAATCTCAAACAAGGTTACACAAACAAAGTTAAAGCTCAGCTGTTCAGGAGTAAAATCAGGATACACGACAAAAAATCTGAAACTCTTTCTGGTCTAATGCTAATAAATTCACTTTAAGATTGGATTGGTTTATTATCACGTGTACCGAGGTACAGTGCAAAGTATTGTTCTGCGTGCAGCTCAGACAGTTCATTCCATACATGAAAAGAAAATACATCGGGCAAACATAAAATACTTACTGTAAATGCATAGACACAGGCATCGGGTGAAGCATACAGGAGTTTAGTACTACTCAGTAGAGAAGATGTGTGAATAGATCAGTTTAGTCCATAAGAGGGTCGTTTAGGAGTCTGGTAACAGCGGGGAAGAAGCTGTATTTGAATCTGTTAGTTCGTGTTCTCAGACTTTTATATCTGAGATTATTAAGTTATTAATAGGTGTGGGAATGAAAGATAAGAAGGGTAAATAAGTTGAGGCCCAGATCACCCAAAACCTAACCGAATGGCAGAACATACTCCTGGGGCAGAATGGCCTAATCATGTGCTGAAGGCTGGAACAAGACAGAGAATGAAAAGGAGGAAGATGCAATTATCGATGGATGATAGAGAGAGGAAGGAGAGGCAAGGGGTGAGAGAGAGGCATTGCCATTTCTGGAGGCCATCAGTTTGAATTTCTGGAAGCAGAACTAGAGACTAAAATCAGAGAGGAGCAGAGCATAATCAGAGGCTGAAGTGGGAGAGGAGCTGAGTGGCCTTTTAATGAGGGCTTTACAAAGGGGGCAATGAGAGGACATCAGACACAGCAGGTGGGCTAGAGGAACTCTAATATCGCAGAAGCACAGGACGTGGCTTACCGGTCAGAAGCTCTGCTGGGGAGCTAGATGGAAAGACAAAGCAGGCAGCCAGGAGGGGAGCGAAGAAAGCCATATTTGTAACTGGAGGCAGAGTGAGGAGAGTGGTGCAAACCAGATAGGCAGAGGTGCAAGATTTACAGGATTGCACTTCAGAGGTAGAGATGAATTCTTTTTTTTTTAAATAATTTTTATTGAAAATTTTCTACAAATAGAGATGAATTCTAACTGAGAAGAAAGAAGGGAGAGATATAACTGGATTTAAATCTAGACATTTTTAAGCCCACTGAATTTATTAAAGCTTTACACTTGAAAGCAGCTGGGAAATTGCACAGCCATAATACCAGAGTTGTGACTACACCAATTGGAACAAAATCTCGAATCGGATGAAATGCAAACATAGCAGGCTTTCACCAAGGCAGTGATAACATTAATCAGACTCATCTTAAAAGCTAGTTGACTCCAATACCAACATACCCCCAAGTAACCTGGCAGCAAATGTCAAAACTCATGCCTCGTACATCTCCTTCTCATACTCTGCATGTTGTAGCCACTTCCCAGAATCACATTTTCAAATCAAGCTGTAAAGTTTTCTTGTGCAGATGTTTAAGTGCAAGAACTTTGAACTATTTAGTGTGAAGCTACTCCACTGAAATCATCTTGTTCCAAAGCTAACCCAACTATAGCTTCCACCCACTGAGAACCATTGACACCACAGTGTCTCAGTCAAACAATCAATGCTTGGCCCTTGGATAAATTGCAAAATGAACTTTGCTGTAGGCTTCAGCAGAGGCATTCAAACTCTTCTGTGAGGAAAATATACAAACTTACAAAAAGACAGATAAAAAGACAAGTCAAGCCTGTCCTAAAATCCATTGCAGATAGTAACTTATGCCTCTATTTCCTTTGTCTCAACTTCTGAAAGACAGCATCAGCTACCCAGAAGATAAGATAAGACAAATATAAATTGCGTAATGATGCTAAGATCCCTTAGGAAACAAAGAGCCTAGATAGAAACCTTTAAGGCTTAAAACTAATTCACGAAGAGAATTCCCAATTCCATCTATAGATATAGAGCTATAGATATTTCTTCCAGGTGAAGGTACTCAATGCATTCTATGCTCGGTTCGAGCAGGTAACCAACGATCCGCTGTCGAGTGCCCCAGCAGCCCATAATTCACCCATACCCACCATCACAGTTTCCGAAGTCAGATCGGCCTTCCTGAAAAGTGAAACCTCGGAATGCGACAGGCCCAGACAGGATCCCTGGTCGTGCACTCAGAGCCTGCGCGGACCAGCTGGCAGAGGTAATCACAGACATCTTTAACCTATCCCTACTCCACTCCGAGGTCCCCACACGCTTCAAGAAGACCACCATCATACCAGTACCAAAGAAGAACCAGGCAATGTGTCTCAATGACTACCGTCCGGTGGCCCAGACTTCAGTCGTAATGAAGTGCTTCGAGAGGTTGATCATGAAGCGCGTCACCTCCATACTCCCAGAACGCCTTGATCCACTGCAATTCGCATACCGTTGCAACCAGTCCACATCAGATGCCATTTCCCTGGCCCTACACTCATCCCTAGAGCATCTCGAAAACAAGGACTCCTACATCAGACTCCTATTTAGTGACTGCAGCTCCGCCTTCGACACCATAATCCCAGCCAAGCTCATATAAAGCTCCAAAACCTAGGACTTGGCTCTCCACTCTGCAACTGGATCCTCGATTTTCTGACCAACAGACCACAATCAGTAAGAATGAACAACACCTCCTCTACAATAGTCCTCAATACCGGGGTCCTGCAAGGCTGCGTACTTAGCCCCTACTCTACTCCCTGTACACACACGACTGCGTGGCAAAACTTGGTTCCAACTCCATCTACAAGTTTGCTGACGACACGACCAAAGTGGGCCGGATCTCGAATAACGACGAGTCAGAATTCAGGAGGGAGATAGAGAACCTAGTGGAGTGGTGTAACGACAACAATCTCTCCCTCAATGCCAGCAAAACTAAAGAGCTGGTTATTGACTTCAGGAAGCAAAGTACTGTACACACCCCTGTCAGCATCAACGGGACCGAGGTGGAGATGGTTAGCAGTTTCAAATTCCTAGGGGTGCACATCGCCAAAAATCAGTCCTGGTCCACCCACATCGACACTACCACCAAGAAAGCACAACAGCGCCTATACTTCTCAGGAAACTAAGGAAATTCGGCATGTTCACATTAACCCTTACCAACTTTTACAGATGCACCATAGAAAGCATCCTATCGGGCTGCAGCACAGCCTGGTATGGCAACTGCTCAGCCCAGGACCGCAAGAAACTTCAGAGTCGTGAGCACTGCCCAGTCCACCACACGAACCTGCCTCCCATCCATTGACTCGATCTACACCTCCCGCTGCCTGGGGAAAGCGGGCAGCATAATCAGCGATCCCTCCCAACCCGGCTTACTCACTCTTCCAACTTCTTCCATCGGGCAGGAGATACAGAAGTCTGAGAACACGCACGAACAGACTCAAAAACAGCTTCTTCCCCACTGTCACCAGACTCCTAAATGATCCTCTGATGGACTGACCTCATTAACACTACACCCTGTATGCTTCATCCGATGCCAGTGCTTATGTAGTTACACTGTACATCTTGTGTTGCCCTATCATGTATTTTCTTTTGTTCCCTTTTCTTCCCATGTACTTAATGATCTGTTGAGTGCTCGCAGAAAAATACTTTTCACTGTACCTCGGTACACGTGACAATAAACAAATCCAATCCAAGGGGATTTTGGCGGAAGACTGTCAGAAAGTTCTCCTTCTGACTGCCTGCTGCACCGGACTTCAAATCCTTGGATGAACTGGTCGTTTTGACTTCTGAACACTATGACTGTAAGCCTTCCGACATTATGCAACAGCATGGTACCCAGTGAATTGTCACTGACTTCTTGGCCTGCCTAAGATGTCTAGCTGAGCATTGAGAGTTCGGGCCATCCCTCTCTGAAATGTTGAGGGATAGGCTAGTGTGTGGCATAAACAACATGGTCACTCAGAGGAAGCTGTTGACAGAGTCTAGTTTTGATTTGAAACGAACATTAAGCTTCCGTTGTCCCAAGAACACGCGGAGATAGGGAGAGCAGGAGCTGCAGGGTTCCATGGACTATACTGTCCATAGTTTGGCCCACCCTCTGTTTCGAACTCTGTATCACAGGACAGGGCCGATCTGACCAGCTCTCCTCTGAAATGACAGCCCCAGAGGCAATTCTACAGTCGGGTCAGGATCTCAGGAACTACCACTGACCACTGGGAAAGCTCCGCCAAAGGTGAAGGGGAGAGCCAGCCACATTGCCTAATGGGTGTTTGGAGAATCCTGGCTAGTCAAAGCTGCCAATTTCAGCACAGAGAACGGCCATTGCGTCAGCCATCAAAATCAGAGCAAACCAGGACCTTGCACATGGGCACCCCCAACCAGAAGGATTGTTTAATGCAGCTGAACTGCATCACAACTTTGAAGGTAGCAGCGATCCGGGTCACGTTGCAAGTCAATGGTCACCCAATGATAATGGAAATGGATACTGGAGCTGCTGTCTATATCATGGACCAGCGCACATTTCGATGACTCTGTGCAGGGATCATGCCACTAATATTGTGCAACACCAAAGCAAGATTAGCGACCGATACCGGTGAGCCGTTGAATATCATGGGGACAACTGTGACTCCAGTAACACACGGGCAACAATTGGCCCTTCGTCCCTTGGTTGTGGTGCAGGGACCGAGACCCAATTTGCTGGGCGTGACTGGTAGCAAGTCCTCTGTTTCAACTGGCAACCAGGTTTTTCAGACTGGCACCAGGAATCTGTACAACATGCTGGGCAATTTCCCTGAAGTGTTCCCGGAGATTCTGGGCAGGATAAAGGGGGCCACGGTGCATATCTACATAGATCCTGATACTCAGCTCCGGTATTTAGGGAGACGATGGTCCCTTGTGCATTGCTTGCCAAGGTCGACGCGGAGCTTTGGCGCCTGCAAGATCTAGGGGTCATATGGAATTGGCCGCACCAGTGGTGCCGGTAACGAAGCCCGACAAATCTGTCCAAATCTGTGGAGATTTCAAGCTTACTGTGAACAGAGCTTCACACCTGGACCGGCACCCGATGCCTTGGGTGGAGGATTTGAATGCAAGACTGGCTGGAAGATGCTCCTTCACAAAGCTTGGCATAAGCCGCACTTATTTACATGTGGAGTTAGCCCCAGAATCCAGGAAATGTGCAATAATAGACATTCATTGGGGTATGTTTGAGAACACCCGCCTCCCATTCAGTCCCAGTAATTTTCCAGTGGGTAATGGAGATATATATTGTAAGCCTGCCGACGGTGGCTCGCTATCTGGACAACATAATTATCCACAGGCAACCACAGGGATGGAGCATATGGACAACCTGCAGGAAGTGCTCCGACAATTTTCCCCCAAGTAGGTGCCGAGTTAAAGAAGAGCAAGTGTGCTCTGCGCTGGAGCGGTGACCTGTTTAGGTTAGAGTTGTTAGGGGTGGTCTACACCTGGTAGAAGACATGGTTCAGGCTATAAAAGGGGTCACAACCCCAAAGAACACTACTGAGCTCCAGTCATTCCTAGGCCTAGTTATCAACTACTATGGGAAGTTTATTGCAAACCTGGTCACTTTATTAGCTCCACTCCACCTGGCAACACGGTAGCACAGTGGTTAGCACAGTTGCTTCACAGCTCCAGGGTCCCAGGTTCGATTCCCGGCTTGGGCCACTGTCTGTGTGGTGTCTGCACGTTCTCCCCGTGTGCGCGTGGGCTTCCTCTGGGTGCTCCAGTTTCCTCCCACAGTCTAAAGATGTGCAGGTTAAGTGGATTGACCATGATAAATTGCCCTTGGTGTCCAAAAAGGTTAGGTGGGGTTTCTGGTTTACGGGGGGTAGGGTGGAGGCATGGGCTTAAGTGGGGTGCTCTTTCCTAAAGGCCGGTGCAGACTCGATGGGCCGAATGGTTTCCTTCTGTACTGTAAATTCTATGATTTATTGTTGAGGAAGGACTAGGAATGATTCTGGGGTGCTTCACAGGGCAAAGCATTTGCCAGAGTAAAAAAGCTCCCGTCGTCCAGGCAGCTCCTCACAAATCATGATCCAGCTCAGCCACTAACCTTGACATGCAATGGTCTCTCACTACGGCATTGGGGATTGCTGGCCCATGGATGGGACGATGGCACAGAATGCCCTATTTCGTTCACTTCAAGGACCCTGGTGCAACTTATACTCAAATCGAGAAAGAGGGCTTGCCGGTAATTTTTGGTGTCAATAAGCTCACTAGTAAATTTTAGGTGTCATTTTTCCATTTTGACAGCCCACCAGCTGCTGCTCGGCCTTTTTAGGGAGGATAAGGGAATACCATCCATCGCATCAGCTGGAATTCAACATTGGGCACTTCTGCTCGCTGCATATGAATATGCGTTTTTACACCGCCCGGGTACGCAAATTCCATGCCGACAGCCTCAGCCATGTACCACCCCCACCAGTGGTGGGTGAGGTGGTTCTAACCCTCAACTTTACGGATACCTTGCCAGTGACGGCTATTCAGGTGCATTCATGGGCGGAGTAAGATCCAGGATTGATGAAGCTTCGCCTCATGCTGTTGAGCAGCAGAGAAGGGAGGTGGGGGGACCTTCTTGTAACACTCTGGCCTTTTGCCCACAAGTTCTCAGAACTCAGCATAGGCGATGGCATCATATTGTGGGGAGCTCGCGTGGTTATCCCTGCACAGTGGCCTCCCGGGCACCTCTGAGATGAAGAGGTTGGCCTGTAGTATGTCTGGTGGCCCAACATAGATAGAGGGATCGAGGGGGTCGTGCGCAGCTGCCCAACGTGCCAGGAGCATCAGAAGCTCCCGCCAGCAGCCTCCCTTCATCCCAAGGAATGGCCAGTAGTATGTCTGAGGGTGCGTCTACATGCAGATTTCATTGAACCATTCATGGGGTCCATGGTCCACGTTGCAGTGGATACCCACTTGAAGTGGCGAGAGGTGTACAGGACGGCCTCAACAACATGCAGGACCACAACAGTGACGCTCTGGGGCTTGTTTAGCACCCATGGGATCGTCAAGGTCCTGGTAAACAGATAATGGGACGCCATTCACTACCTAAGAATTTGCTGTGTTTAGGAAGCAAAATTGCATTGGGCATATTAGAACTGCCCCGGATCATCCTTTCTCCAACGGCCTGGAGCAAAGGGCAGTGCAGACTTTAAAATGTACAATCCATGGGTTCTATGGACAGATGGCTGTCATGGTTCCTTTTTAAGTACCGCACAGCGTCACATGTGACGACGGGAATTGCCCCTGTGGAATTGCTGATGGGGCCAATGACTTAGAACCCAGTTGAGTCTCACGGTTCTGAGCATCGGCAGGAAAGTGGTGAAACAGAAGATGCAGAAGAGTCACCACGACTTGAGGATGTCATGGGGGGAAATTTCATTCTGGAGGTGACGATGGAGCACTTTGGCTCCTAAGCGTAGTGCTGGAGAGAACAGGTCCGTTCTCATACAAAGTCCAAGTTCAGGGAAGAGGTCAGTGAAAACACTCGAGACTTCCTGAAGAAGCAAGAACCCATACTTCACGATGGCCAACCTGCAGTATTGGTGTCTCTTCAGTGTCAGGAACCACCCATTAGCCTGGGGACCCAGCCGTCTGAGTCACAGCACCAGGTACCAGCGGACATAGAACATAGAACATAGAACGATACAGCGCAGTACAGGCCCTTCGGCCCTCGATGTTGCACCGACATGGAAAAAAAAAACTAACGGCCATCTAACCTACACTATGCCCTTATCATCCATATGCTTATCCAATAAACTTTTAAATGCCCTCAATGTTGGCGAGTTCACTACTGTTGCAGGTAGGGCATTCCACGGCCTCACCACTCTTTGCGTAAAAAACCTACCTCTGACCTCTGTCCTATATCTATTACCCCTCAATTTAAGGCTATGTCCCCTCGTGCTAGCCACCCCCATCCGCGGGAGAAGGCTCTCGCTGTCCACCCTATCTAACCCTCTGATCATTTTGTATGCCTCTATTAAGTCACCTCTTAACCTTCTTCTCTCTAACGAAAACAACCTCAAGTCCATCAGCCTTTCCTCATAAGATTTTCCCTCCATACCAGGCAACATCCTGGTAAATCTCCTCTGCACCCGTTCCAAAGCTTCCACGTCCTTCCTATAATGAGGCGACCAGAACTGTACGCAATATTCCAAATGCGGCCGTACTAGAGTTTTGTACAACTGCAACATGACCTCATGGCTCCGGAACTCAATCCCTCTACCAATAAAGGCCAACACACCATAGGCCTTCTTCACAACCCTATCAACCTGGGTGGCAACTTTCAGGGATCTATGTACATGGATACCGAGATCCCTCTGCTCATCCACACTACCAAGAATTTTACCATTAGCCAAATATTCCGCATTCCTGTTATTCTTTCCAAAGTGAATCACCTCACAGTTCTCCACATTAAACTCCATTTGCCACCTCTCAGCCCAGCTCTGCAGCTTATCTATGTCCCTCTGTAACCTGCAACATCCTTCCGCACTGTCTACAACGCCACCGACTTTAGTGTCGTCTGCAAATTTACTCACCCATCCTTCTGCGCCCTCCTCTAGGTCATTTATAAAAATGACAAACAGCAACGGCCCCAGAACAGATCCTTGTGGTACGCCATCATCATCATGACATCATCATGTCTGGGCCCAAGGTCCTGGCAATAACTCTTCAGAGGTCGGCCAGGAAACGGCAGTCGACAACCGATAACACTCCGCACAAACACTCCGCCCGGCCCAAAGCCACCACAGGCAGAAGCACAGCCGCAAGCAAAGTAGCTTAGAGGGACTCCACCATTGGTGGCTGAAGAGGGACTTTCTGACTTTGGGGGGCAGGAGTGCTAGAACCCCCACAAGGACCACGGGGAAAGCATTGTTGATCTCCCAGAGGGACTCGTGGAGTACACGCTTCCCAGTGTAGCCATCTGGGATGGCCACTTCCAGAATACAAAATGGATGTTTGCAAAGACTATAGGGAACTATGGACAATGCTAAGAAAGCAGACAGGATTGGATTGGATTGGATTTGTTTATTGTCACGTGTACCGAGGTACAGTGAAAAGTATTTTTCTGCAAGCAGCTCAACAGATCATTCAGTACATGGGAAGAAAAGGGAATTAAACAGAATTCAAGAAAATACATGAGAATACATAATAGGGCACCACAATATATACAATGTACTACATAAGCATTGGCATCGGATGAAGCAGACAGGGTGTAGTGTTAATGAGGTCAGTCCATAAGAGGGTCATTTAGGAGTCTGGTGACAGTGGGGAAGAAGCTGTTTTTGAGTCTGTTCGTGCGTGTTCTCAGACTTCTGTATCTCCTGCCCGGTGGAAGAAGTTGGAAAAGTGAGTAAGCCGGGTGGGAGGGATCCTTGATTATGCTGCCTGCTTTCCCCCGGCAGCGGGAGGTGTAGATGGAATCAATGGATGGGAGGCAGGTTCGTGTGACATTCAAGTAACATTCGCGTAACATTCAAGTAACCGATACTATAGGAGACATCCCGGCGCCAGAAAGACACACACAAAGCAAGGCCAACGGCCACCAAAGTCACGCCCAGCCATCAGGGCACCCACCCCTTTATTGATCAAGACCAATACAAGTGATCAAGATACGGCCCAATTAATCAGGGCCCAGTTCAAGGCCCGCCCAAAAGCGCGTGAAGCCCCTATGAGTATAAACCCCCGGAAGAGAATCGCTCTCTTGGACTCGGCTCTCAGAGAGACCTGTCCACCAGAAGCTAAGTCCACGGTCAATGCTTGCCGTCAGACGGACGACCTTAGCTGTTCTCCTGTTACCTCTTCGAACCCAACAGCCTCAGATCCGAACAACAGCCATTGTTCCTCTGACTGAGTGGGCACCCGAAGTTAAGTATAGGCGTAGCGTTAGAGATAGTTTAGTTTGTGGTATTTTGTGCATGAGTAGATATTACTGTGTGTGTGAATAAATAGTATTGACTTTGAACCAACTAACTGGTGCATTGGTTCTTTGATCAGTATTCGGGTTTGAACCTTGTGGCGGTATCGAAAGATAACTGGCGACTCTAGAGCAAACATAATTAGGATTAAGGAAGGCGACCATATTGACCGCTGTATTTATAACTAGATAAATATAGCAACATTTACTGGCGACATCTGACTGGACTCGACCTAGAAGTGGCCTAGTCACTCAGAGAGAACCCAAAATTTGAATTAGAATCCAATTGGGAAAAGGAAACCACAAGCATAAGACCAATACTGATCAAACCATCAAGATTCGGAAGTGTGTTATTTGCATGCGTACTAACAGGGATATAAAGTAAACCTGAGGGATTTTGTTGCGTAAAACTGTTGGGAGTTTTGAAGGCCGGAAATTAGCGTAACCTGTACCCATGTCTACATCACCACTTTATCACCCCCTGTTCCAAATTTAGTAGAGACCCCAGAGATAGAGAGAAAAATGGCAATGAAGGCAATGGAACGTCTTACGAATCCCGAAGAATTTGAGGTCGCAGCGACCAGTAGAGTAGGACAGTGTCCCGTATGGGAAGAGGAAATCAGAAAGTACCTCAAAAGGGAAAGGATGGCTTTGGAGCGAATTCTGCACTAATGATGAAACAGGTCCCAGAAGTATAGGGCATACTTGGTGGGAGAACCTGTCAGAGATTCACAAGAAGAGCTTAGGGTAAGCTCGCAAGCTGATGGCAATCGTGTCCTGCTTGGCACAATTGTGAGGCACAGAGGAGGTCGTTAGGACGCTCCGCAGAGAGATTGAGGAGAGAGACAAGAGTAGTGAAGGGAGATGCGAGCGAATATGAGAGAGAGAACAGGGAACTCAGAGAGCAGTTAGCGGCAAGGGACAAAGAGGTGGCTGATGCCAAGTGGGCACACCAATCTTGTCTCGCCCATCTGAGTAGTTTTCAGTCCCAATATGATAATGCCTACCAAGACACGCACAGTGCGGTCTCGGTAAGACAGGAAACTGAACAACAGGTTGAGCAGTTACAAAAACATGTAACGATTTAAAAGCAGCCCTACGGGCACTCCACACTTCCACAACGGAACAAAGGCAGAGCTCGGTAGACCACGCAAAGTGCCGGAAGCAAATTGCAGAATTGCAATCTCTGCTTTCTGTTCAGAATGGGTTCCAGAGCACATTTGCACCCCAGTTAGACCAAGAAAATGGCCCCGACTGGCAGGAGTTAAACGATACTGCCCATAGGTATGTACATGTACATGGCACATGTACACAGGACAAACCCCAGAAACGAAAAGCGCCCCAACCCCCGACTGCACAGGCAGAACACACCCCTATGAAATCTGTAACCACACAGTGCAGGGCCACAACAGACGGAGATCCAGATTTCCTGTACACGAACCCCATTAACCCTCACTCAATTAAGGGACGCGTGTGAGAAGATTACACCGTTCCTACCCACATCGGACCCCCACCAGTTCTTTGCAAGAGTAAAACAGCAGGCGACCATGTACGGCCTGGATGAAAGAGAGCAAGTGAAGCTCACAGTTTTGAGCCTTGACCCTTCGTCGTGGCAGCCCTTCCCGACCCACAAAATGTAGGAGGAGACACACTCCCAAGAAATGCACACAGCGATCCTAGACGCGATCGGCTATAACAAAGGAGACCACGTAGAAGGCCTAAACAAGTGTAGGCAAAAGAAGACAGAGCACCCCACTGCGTTTGCTGGATGCTTGTGGATACATTTTACTGCGGTATTTGGAGAGTTAGCCCGGGCCCCATTTGAGCCCAGACAATATGGCCAAATGGACTTGAATCCTTGTCTCTCAAGCGACAGAGACAGGACAGAGAACTTGCGCAAATTACGATCCCTCAGACGAGGCCCACAACGAGAAATGGGTTTTGAAAAGATTGTCCCGCACTTGGGAACAGTCCATGCAGGGGAAATCAGCGTACGGTAGAGCAGAGGAAGAGCAGGCAGACATGCATCCAGTTAGGACGCACCAGAACGCCGCATGGGTAAATGAAGGAAGGAATAACCCACAGCAGACCAAATCCCAGGAGTGTTATAATTGCAGCCAGTTAGGACACTTCGCATGAGAGTGCAATGCGCCTCAGAAGCAGCAGAGAAACCAGCAGACAGGCATTCTAAATAGGAATAGGGCAAAGCCAATTCAGAGTGTTAGCGCCCGTTCTGATACCCCAGATATGAACGGCACCGATTGACAGTGTTCGAACTCCACAACTTGGGTCTGCGACACCCTTTGGGACAAATCCGGTAGACCGGTAGTGGCAGGCACAGTCCGGGGACGCCCCGTGGAATTTCTTTGGGACACAGGCGGGTCCCGTACACGATAAATTCTTCCACAATGTTTCAGCAAGACACATGGCCCACCCGGACACCATTACTCTCAGCGGTTTTACAGGACACTTACAGCAGGGACACATCACAGCCTCTGTAGCAATACAGAAAGGGAACATCAAAACTAAACACCCCGTAGTTCTGGTCGACCTACCCCTGACAGCCAAACACATTTTAGGAATTGACTTTATGAGCTCCCACAATCTATCATTCGACCCCGTAAATAGATGTGTGTGGAAAATGGCAAAGGCAGCATGAGCCCCCGCCTCGCTCACAGTTGGAGACCATGAAAATAGGATCAGTGCAGTAGGAGACTTCTGGTTCGACCCTCGAGCCATTAGTCAGGACAAACAAGTTAGGGAAGTCCTGCAGCGACACAAAAGCAGCATTTGCACAGCACAAGCACGACTGTGGCAAGATCGCTGGCTTAGTGAATGGTACAGGTCCCGACCCCAGACCCCAAAAGCAGTACAGTTTTCCCCAAGAAGCATAGGGAGAAATCTCAAAAGTGATACAGAGTCTGCTTGATAAAGGCGTACTCTGATCCACGAACAATGCCCCAATTTGGCCCGTCAGGAAACCCGATGGATCATGGCGACTAACCATTGATTATCAGGCACTAAACAAAGTAACCCCAGCAGCAACCCCCACCATAGCCACGAGTCCCGAGACCATGCTCAAACAGGAGCTACAGTCAAAGTTTTTTCGGTTTTTGGACATTAGCAACGGCTTTTGGTCCATTCCATTGGATAAAGCGTGGACATCCATTTTGTATTCGGGAAGTGGCCATCCCAGATGGCTATACCAGATAAGGGAGGGAGGCTATCCAGCTGGAACTAGTAACAAACAAACATAAACATTGGCCGAAAGCAGGGCCTAATGTGGTTAGTTCTCCCAGCCACAGCTGAACTGGGAGAAATTTGCTGCATCAAGCAGAATATTGTGAAATAAACCTCTGTTCTCTCACCACTGGCTTCCTTGAGTTACTAAACAACCATATTGAACCTAGTTTTGGTTCTGTTCCCTATCTCCACACTCGTTGAGCATTGTATCAAGCTCATAAATCATAACTTTCGCTTGGAGTTTTAAGACTTTGCCAACTTTGGAATGCAATTTATGTAATTTTCTTTAAAGTGACAATCTTGCATCAGAATAGTATTTTACACCATTTTACTGCTTCTTGTTTATCAACCAAGGAACCTAAACGAGGAAATTATGTTTCGTGCTTCTCTGCACTGCTCTGTTGTCTTTACATCAGATCTGACAATAAAACATGCATGCAAATCTGCCATTCACCTCCAGCAGCTCAAGGTCTTAACATTTTATGCTGAGCACAGATGGTACACAAAGACTTCAGTTTAAAGGTGGCTTCCTATATTAACTGTCATTAGAGGGTATAGCAGATAAAGCCTGCCTCCCAGGTAAACAACAATCCATAGAATCCCAACAGTGCAGGAGGAAGTTGTCAAATCTGCACGGACCCTCAGAAAGAACACTCTACCTGGGCCCACACCCCCACCCTATCCCCGTAAACCCTCAGCATTGATCATGGCCAATCCACCTAACCTGCACATCTTTGGATACTAAGAGGCAATGTCGAGCATGAATGTTCATGTCAGTCTTGCCTTATAGCATTATCAATGTTAGCAACCCTAACATTTATGGCAGCAGTGCAAGGTAGGTTGAGGTGGCAGTACCCCATGCTGCCGGGGGGGAAGAGGCCATCTATTCTGAAGATCAGCTGGTCGAGTAGCACAGAGCACCTGAACAGGACAAGAGTGCATTTTCCATCGGCCCCTGGTTTGCCTGTATGGATCTATTCAGCTATCAGGGGAAGGTGCAGAAACCAGGATATAAAAATTTGCTCTTTGAATAACCACACACAATTGCCTGTTTCTACAGTGCTGAGGAATACAGCCAGTACTAATAATAACAACGTAGGTTCCAAAGCACCAGCACCCTCAGGTGCTATCTTCAAGTGAATCCATAAAATACGGAGAGCATATCATTGTGGTAGACATTAGGCAACTAAAACACCCTTGTAAATTTTGCAATAATTTATTTTAGAACAGAAATAAATACTTTTGACTCTCCAATGGTGTAACTCTCAATAGATTAGAGGCTGCCATTTTTAATAACAAGTATTATCCCATCTAATGCACAATACATTAACATTTCAAGTGACTCTTTCGTGGCATTGCTCATGACCTTTTTATGATGTGCAACATGCATCAGGGCTACTCTTATGGCAATTAGCATGAAAGATGTATATTAATTGCTTTGATGATTAAGTATTTCATGAACAGGGCGGGGGTAGTAGGGGATGTTGTTTTTAGGTTTTTTGCATGCGTCAGCCCGTGCGGTTGTTTAAGGAATGTTAAAGTGTTAAACTGTAAAAATTACAAACGCTTCAATGAAATATTTTCTTAAAAAAATAAGTATTTCATGAAGTCTGGTGGGGTAGGGTGGAAAGAGGCAGTATTTCTTAAAGGGATAGCTGATCATTCACGTGAGGAAACTTATTTTCAGCCCATTGTCTGTGTCAGCACTGATTAATTGAGTACAACATGGCCAACTCTTAGAAGTCGTAGAATTTCTACAGTGCAGAAAAGTCTGCTCCGAGCCTCTGAAAGTGCACCCTATCTAGGCCCACGCCCCCACCCTACAGCCGTAACCTAGTAACCCCACCTAACCTTTGTTTGCACACTAAGGGCAATTTATCATGGCCAATCCACCTAACCTGTACATCTTTGGACTGTGGGTGGAAACCGGAGTACCCGGAGGAAACCCACGCAGACACGGGGAGAACGTACAAACTCCTTCCACATAGACAGTCACCCAAGGTTGGAATCGAACTGGGATCCCTGGCGCTGTGAGGCAGCAGTGCTAACCACAGTGCCACCCAATTTTCTCCAATTCAAACACCTGTTCTGTTCCCAAGGCACTTTCGATCCATACTGCCACATTTCTTGTCAAACCATATGGCTTAATTTTTTTAAAAGTATTACTCTTTTTTTAAAAACAGGCCTCTATACATCTCATTGCACATTTTTTGAAAATTCCATAATAAAATAGGTAGGAGTATAAACTCTACCATTCTCTGGACACCAATGCATCATATACCCCTCAAACATGTTAGTGTGGATTTAACGTTTATATTACAGCTAACCCTCATAAAGCACTCCTCAAAAACAGCATGATAAACAAAAAAATGTGCTAAATTGAAACACTTTCCCATTTTTAAAAAAAAGTGAGGGTTCAGGAAAGTGTTGGTCAGCAAGTCAGCGAGTGGGAAGCAGTGAGGTGGTGTGGAGGACCAGGGAAGCGGTGAGTGGGTATCAGCATTGGGGAAGGTGTGACAGGGTGGCAAGCAGGAGGAAAGGAGCAGTGAAAGAGGAGCAGCGAGGGGTCAGGTGAGTGAAGCAGCAATGTGTTAAAAAAAGATTGAGCATGTGCAGTTACAACATGGTTATTGGTTCACACGCAGTAACCACACTAAAATAGAAAGGAGGCAGCACAATCCAGCTAAGTTCTGTCATTTATAAACCACGCTGAAACAAAAAGGCATTATGTTTTGGCAGGAAGTCACAGTAGTCAGTCAAATCTGACATGGTGGAAGGTGCCGTACTAATTAGCCCTCGACGATCTACGTTGCTAAAATCAAATTGTTACGGGCCACAGGTGGCGCAGTGGGACAACTGCGCTGAGGACCCGGGTTCGATTCCGGCCCCGGGTCACTGTCTTGTGTGGAGTTTGCACATTCTCCCCATGTCTGCGTGGGTTTCACCCCCACAATCCAAAGATGTGCAGGTTAGGTGGATTGGCCGCTCCAAATTGCCCCTTAATTGGAAAATAAATAATTGTTAAAAACTAATCAAAAACAAGGTGGAGTCACATGAACCCCCTCATCTGCTGTTTATTAAAAAAGGTTTGAACTGCAAGCTATTAGGAGAATCTAAGCATCATATATGCGCACACATTCAACTTCTAAGTGAAGCGTTCATCCACGTAAATGTCAGTTTTTCTGTAATGCTAGTTCACAGGAATACAACAAAACAGTTATTCTCTTCCAGTGACCCAGCCACCAAACAGGCTCTGTAACAGCAACAGACCAGCCACAGTGTGGGAAACTTGCAAGCTGCCGCACCTCTAAGTAAAGGCTTCTTCAAATATATAAAAGAGGACAGGTGTCTCCAATGAGGGCCATTTTTTCAACACTTCAGGTCGCAACGGACAATCAACCAAACAACCATTGGATTATTTTATCAACTAGGTTTACGTGGCTCAGAAGATTAAAGCAAAACATTATAGGCTAGAAATTGGTCTATAAAAGTTTTGGGCAGGTTTGTCACGATCTGCCAACGGGCTGCCCTGTCATGACAGGCAGCCCACAAAGTTTGTGATGCCTTCTTGTTTGCCAGATTGCTGGCTCACTGTGTGATTGGGGGCCCAAGTGCGTGAGGCTAACATGTGTTCCAGCTCTTAAAGGCAGATTTTCCCTCTTAAAAGGGGACTGTAGCGGAGCTGCTGCTGACCGTCAGTGCTGCAATTGCAAACAAAGCACTCCCAGTCCCAACCAAGGAGGGAGGCTATATTTCTGCAAGGGAAACATTGTCCGAGGTCCATACAAGAAGCCTGGCCCACGAGTGCCTGGCAGCAGTGCTGCAGAAAAGTTCAATAGCATCACATGGGTGGTCACGGGTGTTGAATGTATGTTCGTTTGACATCTTATACTCACCATAACACCACCCTCTCATGTTGCTTAAAGCAAAGGCTCCCAATCACTCTCATGGCAGGCCTTAAATTCAGACACTCTACCTCAACCCCATATGCCTCCAGAAATTCCGCCATGGCAGGCATATCAGCCAAACACAGTGCAACATAATTCTTCCCTCTTTCCTGCAGGACAAGCTGGCATGAAACCGAAAGGAGGAGTCCCATTTAGCGTCGCCGAGCATTTAATCAAATGCACACCCTCACCCTGCTACCAGCAGCTTGCACCACACCAGATGGCGAGAAAGGATCCATTACACACACCTCTTCACTTATTCCAAACTTCCCCTTCAGATTTTATGCCTTTGAATACCACAAGAACTGCTGCCTGCCCTGTAACTGCAGTCTCAAATGACATTCATTGGAATCACCAGTTCAGATACAGGCACTGCATGAACTTTATAGAGGCTAGTAAACAGAGGCTAGTATACAGAGGCTAGTATACAGAGGCTAGTATACAGAGGCTAGTATACAGAGGCTAGTATACAGAGGCTAGTATACAGAGGTTAGTATACAGAGGTTAGTATACAGAGGTTACTATACAGAGGTTAGGAGCTGCACATGGTGAGTCACCGGGCACAAGTGTGCTGCAGCAAATCAAGGGGAAAAAGATAGGGTGTGTGGCAGATAACTGGAACGCAAGGTAGCAGATGAGTTCTACTATAGGGGTCTCAGATGGGCAGCCTGAAGGAAAATGCCAATATGGGAAATCTGGCAAGTGAGGGCATTCAGCACAATGAGGAAAGAGGTGCTGTTCTGGTTCTCTTACAAAACAAGGAGTGGTCTAAAGACTAGAGTCATTCATTAGGTAAGCAGGTAGGTTATTGGTTTTACAGTTTTTTTCTCCTTCTAAATTGAGGCAGTAGTTTAAACTAGGGTCAGGAAAAAGATGTACTTTAGTCCAGAACAAGAAGTTAAAACACTTGACACAAGTAATAAGTTTTTAAAAAGTAAACAGGATGCAAGTGTTGCTGAAGAAATCAGCACTACTTGCCTATTCTGCATTGCCCTCAGTGTGATGTGGTCAGCCACCTTCATGAAACGCTGCAGTCCATGTGGTGTGGATGCACACATTGCTTGTAGGAAGGGAGTGGTGTAGATACAGTCAGTGCTGGAAGGGAGTGGTGTAGATACACACACAGTGCTCGTAGGAAGGGAGTTCCAGGATTTTCACCCAGTGGCAGTAAATGAACAGCAATGTAGTTCCAAGTCAGGATGGTGTCTGGCTTGACGGGGAACTTGCAGATGGTGGTGTTCCCATGCCCTTTGAGGGTAGAGGCTGCGTTTTGGAAGGTGTTGTCGAAGGAGATTTGGCGAGTTGCTGCCATGCATCAATTGGTCTCAAAGAAGCACATCCATCTTCCTCTTTTTTAGGTATAACTCCAACTGGCAAAGAGTCTCCCCCATAATTCCCATTGAGTACAGTTTTGCTGGTGGTCCTTGATGCCACACTCGGTCAAGTGTTGCCTGGATGATGAGGGCAGTTACCCTCACCTCATCAGTTCAGCTCTTTGGTACATCATGAATTGAGGCTGTAATGAGGTGAGGCACTGAGTAGCTGTGGAAGAACTCAAACTGAGTGTCAGTGAGCAGGTTAAGTGCTGCTTGACAATACTGTTGAACACACCTTCCGTCCTTTTCCTGATGATCGAGAGTTGACCTGATGAGGTGGTAATTGGCCAGATAGGGCAGCACGGTGGCCAAGTGGTTAGCACAAACACCTCACGGCGCTGAGGTCCCAGGTTCGATCCCGTCTCTGGGTCACTGTCTGTGTGGAGTTTGCACATTCTCCCCGTGTCTGCATGGGTTTCGCCCCCACAACCCAAAAATGTGCAGAGTAGGTGGATTGGCCACGCTAAATTGCCCCTTAATTGGAAAAAATAATTGGGTAATCTAAATTTTAAAAATAAAAAAAAAGAAAGTAATTGGCCAGATTAGACTTTTCCTGCTTTCTGTGGACAATTTTCCGCTTTACTGGGTAGATGGCATTTTTGTAGCTGTAGTGGAACAGATTAGCTAGCACGTTCTGGAGTCTTCACTACTTTTGTTGTCAGGGCCCATAGTTTTTGCAGTATCCTTCAGTAATTTCTTGATATGACACAAGTGAATTGAATTGGTTGAAGGCCAGCATCAGTGATGCTGGGGACTCTGGAAGCATGTACGGTTGAAGATGGTTGCACGTGTTTCAGCCTTGTCTCATGTACTGATTTTTAAAATTTTATTTATGTGGTGTTGGTGATTATGGCTTGGGCCAGCATTAAGAGTCATCCACATTGTTGCGGATGTGGAGTCAGGCCAACCAGGTTAGAACAACAGGTTTCCTCCCTAAAGGACATGAGTGAACCAGATGTTTTTTTTCCCAATAACCAACAGTGGTTTCATGATCATCATTAGACTTTTAACAGGCAGCACGATGGCGCCGTGGTTAGCATTGCTGCCTCATGCCGCAGAGGACCCGGGTTCGATCATGGCCCTGGGTCACTGTCCGTGTGGAGTTTGCACATTCTCCCCATGTCTGCGTGGGTCTCACCCCCACAACCCAAGGATGTGCAGGTTAGGTGAATTGGCTAAGCTAAATTGCCCCTTAATTGGAAAGAAAGAATTAGGTACGATAACCTTTTTTTTAAATTAAAAAATCATTGGACTTTCCATTCCAGATTTTTTTTATGAGTTCAAATTTCATCATCTGCTACCAAGGGATTCGAAGGCAGGTCCCCAAAACATTACCCTGGGTCTCTGGATTACTAGTTCAGCGACAATACCACTAAAGTCACTGCCTCCCCAGTGGAGAGTTCCTCCAACATTGAGGATAGGGACATTTATGGAGCCTCTTCCTCCAGCGAATGATTTTATTGCCATTAACCACTATGTGGCAAGACTGCAGATTTTGGATCTGATCTTTTGGTTTATGGGATGTCTCAGCTCAGTCCATTACATACTGCTTCCACTGTTGGGCAAGCAAGGAGTACTGTGTTGCAGCTTCACCAGGTTGACACCTCACTTTAAAAAAAAATAATTTAGAGTACCCAGTTAATTTTTTCCAATTAAGGGGCAACTTAGTGTGGCCAATCCACCTACCCTGCACATCTTTGGGTTGTGGGGGCGAAATCTACACAAACACAGGGAGAATGTGCAAACTTCACACGGACAATGACTCAGAGCCGGGATCGAACCAGGGACCACGGTGCCGTGAAGAAGCAGTGCTAACCACTGTGTTGCCCAGGCACCTCACTTTAAGGTGTGCCTAGTGCTGCTCCTACCATGCTCTCCTTTTCACTGGGCTAGGATTGATAGCCCAACTTGAGTGATGGTAAGAGTACGGGATATGCCATGCCATGAAGCTACAGTCGTCATTCATTAAGGATTTAATTAATCAAATCAATTAAATTAGGTTAGATTAAGATAAGGAAGAGCATGTGATGTCTGGACTGCAGAATGTGGGAGTCTGCGATCAGTGAGACTGCCTTAAGCAAACATGCCTGCAGGAGGTGTCTCCGTTTTGAATCTATCTGTCTCCGAGGCATTGAGCTGGAGTCACTCTGTCACAATAAGGAGGGGAAGGTGGTTCAGAACAGTTTTATTCTGAATATCATCACAGATTCAGGAAAGGGTGGGTGTGACTGACAGGTAGTGGGAATTTAGGAAAGGTTGAGAAGGATGTCCTGCAGACATTGGTCCTGTGACGTACTTGCTACGTGAGATCAAGAGAGCAGAGAAGCCATTCGCAATACAGTCCAAGGGCACTGGGGCTCAGAAGTCTGTCCAGACAGTGTGGGGGAATAGGGAGTCTAACTTCCTAATTTTAATACACAAATTTAAAACACCAATGTTGCAATACTTATTGTTTGGAATGTCCTCATCTGCAAGTTCTGCTCCAAGCCACACAACATCCTGTCTTGGAATTATATCACCATTTTTGCATTGTTGCTGGGTCAAAAACCTGGAACACCCTTCGTATCAGTACGGTAGGTGTGCCTACATGAGTTGGACGGCAGCAGTTTAAGAAGCCAACTCACCACCATCTTCTCAAGTACAATTAGGGATGGACAACAAATGCTGGCCTGATTAGTAACACTTGAAAGAATTGTAAAAAAAAAAGTATAGAACTAGCTATTTATCTGTTTATGTACCATCTTTAAAAAAACATCCGTAGGCTTTTCATGCAAACATTATCGAACAAAATTTGACACCACTACATGAAATAAATGTGGAACCACCCTTCGGAAGAAGGTCTTAAACCTACTTTAGACTTCCCAACCCGATATCCACTGGACTCCCTCGATTCTCTGGCCTCCCAGACAGACGGCAGCCAGGTACTGATCAATGCTGGTCCACAAGAACGTGATGTGGAGATCCCGGCGTTGGACTGGGGTGAGCACAGTAAGAAGTCTTACAACACCAGGTTAAAGTCCAACAGGTTTGTTTCAAACACGAGCTTTCGGAGCACGGCTCCTTCTTCAGGTGAATGGAAAGGCTTGTTCCAGAAATGTTTATATAGACACAGTCAGAGATGCCCCGGAATGCGAGCACCTGCAGGCAATCAAATCATCAAAGATGCAGAGAGAGATGTAACTCCAGGTTAAAGAGGTGTGAATTGTCCCAAGCCAGTTCAGTCGGTAGGCCTCTGCAAGTCCAGGCTTGTTGGTGGGGGCCGAATGTAATGCGACATGAATCCCAGATCCCGGTTGAGTCCGCATTCATGGTCCACAAGAACGTGGACCAGGTGGAACAGCACTCGGAGGGTCTCCTGGGCCGTCAGAGACCCCTGGGTGGTCAGGGTCAGTGCAGGATGGCTCCCTGGCCCTCCCCTGAAACATGGCACCTTGACACTGCCAAGGTGCCCAGGTGGCACTGCCAAGCTGGCTGGAGCCTGGCCGGGTGGCAGTGTAAGGGTGCCCAAGTGTCAGGTTGGCACCAACAAGGGTTGGGGCCCATGAAAGGAGGGGGAGTTTGAAGGGTGGGGGTGTGCAGGGTAGGTAAGTAGGGGCCTCCGGGAGGTTGGAGGCCCATAGCAGAGTGTCCTCACTTGAGGGATGCGGGGCAGTGTCGCTGCGTGTGAGGGGTGACATTGTTCGTGGGTTGGGGGGGGGGGCCACAAGCTCACTCAGAGATTGGGCATCCTTTCAAAATGGCGGCCCATCTCTGGGTTCAGCTCCCCAGTGCTAAAGAAATTCTAACGGGCGCAATTCTCCGGCCTCGTTACAGTCTCGCTCAAGCGAAACAAGTCCGGTGAATAGTGGGAGAGGCAGAAAACATGAACCACGGCAGGCATCAAACAGTTTGCGATGCAACTAGCCTGCTCCCGTTGGTGAAATTGGGATCGCGCCATCGTGTGGTAAACAACCAATTATCACCACTTAAGCCCTATTTTCATACAATTAATGAGAGCCACCCCATATCCAACGGCTTCCCGTGATTCAGTGGCTTCCCCAGCAAGTGGTCACGCTGACGCCGATTAGTACTCCTTTTGAAAAACGTGAACTTTGCGGCAGGGCTGCTGGGGGGGAACTGAGGATGTTAGCAGCCATCTTTGCTCACAGGCAAAGAGCCCCGTGTCGCTTGGCTTGCTGCCCCAGTTTTCGTGGGGGGGGGGGGGGGGGGGGGGGGGGGTGAGACCGTGCCTAGGGAGGCAACCACGCGTGGCACCACCATGCCAATCTGTGTACCCATTCCAGGGGCAACACCTGCCCTTGCCCATGCCCATCTGCCCCAACGACCACATAGAACTCCCACCGACCACCAAGGCCCCTGGCCATGCGGCTGAAGCCTGTTGCTAATAGGAAAGTGTTTAAGTGAGCACTTCATATAACCTAAGTGGATTTTTGTGGGTGGACAGCCATATAGCATGTGGGAGTCATTGCCCTGCACCCCAATCACACCCTGATGCCTGGACACTGTGCCTGAATACTGTGGAAGGCAAGACCACACACACAGCTGCCAACATCCGAACACCCAGGGGATGGGACACAGCTCCGGGGACATGACTACGACCGGAGGGTGGGTAGGTGCGCCTGGAGAAATCGCCCAAGGGTTCGGAGGTCGGAGCATATGGCAGAACAAAGAGACAGAGGCGTCATTGTGTTTTTGCACAAAGATGTTTATTGTGTTTTACAATTCCCCACCCTCCTGATGGTGCTGCCTCCCTCTCCAACCCCCCTACCTCACACCTCCCCACCCCCCCGGTGCCCTCAGTGATCCTCTATGTGCTTTGCCCTCCTAGCTCTACCATTACATCTTAGCGTGTCCCCAGGATTGAGTCAGCCAGCTGCTTACCTTGTCCCATGGCTGTGATGCTCCTGGCGGGCATCCTGGGGGGCTCTGGAGCCTGAGGGCCCCGGCTCATTTGTCAATGGGACATGCACAGTCATGCCATCCTGTCCCATGTGCTGACTTCGAGACACAGCCTCATCAGAGGGA